>NW_026988492.1:10177500-11677500 GCF_030222135.1 Aotus nancymaae | reverse complement strand
TCGTGGAGGCGGGTTGTGTGGAGGTCCCCAGCCTCTAGGAAAGAGTTTAGGGTTCCCTACTGGTGAGAGGCACCCCCTTCCCGCTTCCTGTGGCAGGTAGGGTGTTTCACCTCCGCTTTTGTCCCAGGAACCCAAGGCGTCCTGAGCACCCCTGCACCTCGCCCACTCTAGAAACTTATCATGTAGAGCTCCGCAGTTTGGGTGGATTAGAGAAAGATGAGGATTAGAGACACATCGCCGGCTAATTAAATGCGCTCTTCTCCTCTCCTTGCCCCCTCCCCCCAACCCGCAGCCAGATTAGACTCTTTGGTTCCCTACCCCCACTCCTAGGCCATCTGTAAGTGCGGATGGAGAAAGCTAGTTATATTGGCCCTCCTGTCTTAGAGGTACCGGCACCTTGGGGTATTCTCGCTCTTAAAGATATTTTTTCTGAATTATTTCTAGTGTTACAATTTCTCTTCAGCGACTGCACAGGATCCCTTCTAGCTCCTTTCCTGTTTGAGTCGCTGAACGTCTTCCAAGTAGCTAGTTACTAGCCTTTCAGGAGCGCAAGCCTTTGGAATGGGATTCAGGGTATGAGCCTAGCTAGGGGATGTTTCTAGAATAAGTTTTATTATGAAATCCAGTTGGGCAAGTGTTGGCTTTTGGATTTTAAAAGCATAGACGTGTACTGGCATTGGGCAGCTCAAAAGAAATGTTATCTCCCGGAGCTTGTCAGTGACATGCTAATTACAATTTTGAAACAAGCCACTTCTACACGAAGGACGCTTGGCTGCAACCCCACACCTCATACCGGTGCATATAAAAATATTTAGGATTCAACAGTTAGCGTGTGTGGCAATAGCAAATGTGTGACACCTAGAAGTGATTATCTGGAAGTTTTTCCACACTTTTGAAAACACACTTGACGTCTCATTTCTTTGATGGACGCTCAATAGACACAGGGAGACGGTAGCTGGGCCACCCCTCCCAAGAGTTCTTCTTGCGTGCAGCGCTTTCATCCAGGGCTTGAATTGTGTTGTCAAAGTTTAGTAGACAAGAGGAGGGGGCATGAGAAAGGGAGGGTGTCTTGAAAAGTCTTGGAAATTGGTGTATTTTGCAGGTGTAGAAGTGCCTAATAACCATGGCTAGTGCGCGCTCCCCAATGGCGAGGGTATGACAGGGACAGCTGGCTCAGTTTTCAGTGTGAAAACACCCCCTCGGTGGACCAAACACAACGACACTGACCTTTCTTCGGGGGGAACCAGGGATGTGCCTTTGACTGAATTAGCCATAAAGACGTCTTGCTATGACTTTTGTTCCCGCGAAAGCAAAGAAATATTGCGTTTAATATGAGAAGTACTGTTCACAGCTTTTCCTTGCCCCTTAAGAAATATTACAGTGCTGATTTACTGGCCTTCGTCTACAGAGTTGGCCTCAAGGCTGGCTGGGGGTGGTGGGGTGGGGATGGGGCAGTGAGGACAGAGAATGAGGAGGCGGAGTCAGAGAGCTAAAGTGCCTGTTGCCTGTTTCCAAAGTTCTCTCTTTGCAGCAGCAAATTTATCAATCTTTTCATCTGACAACTTTGAAATATATCATTGTCATCCAGAGTTGTTTGATAGATTATCTGCAGGCACACAGCCTTTTCAAGGTCAAGTTGAAGATTCTTGTTTGCTGTTTAACTGGGTTGTTTCAAAACTCAGAACAATGCCTGCCTGTTAAATTTTCACTTGTTCTCATGGGGCGTTCGAAAGCAAGTTTTCCTATTGACCGGGTCTCTGGACATTTCATCCTCTTGAGCTAAATTCAGCAAACAAGGCTTAGGAATGAAATCAACAGGAGAAGAAATAAGATTTAACCTTAGTATTTGCAAATGCCAGAGAGATAAAGTCATCTTTCATAACTGCTCAAAGTGTGTACTAATTTTTATCTGCATGTTGCAGGCTGATTATAGACACATGCATCTCGACTTTCTGACTTTATTCCAGTGGGAAGCTGTGAACACACTCCCCTAAAGCAGAAAGGCAAAGAAATTGTGGCCACTCTTGTTTTTGCCACGGCATAACCTGTTGTTCTAAAGGCATTTTTAAATAAAGTCAGCTTCTAAGTCATCATGTTTTACGGACATGCTTTTTCTATTTTCAGTGGAAAGACTGGCTTCACAGTTTTTCCTATATCTGCGATGATTGATTTTTTTTTATTCAAGTAACTTTTATTTACCTTGCAATAATGTTCTGGACCAATGTGATAAATTACAGATATGCAAATTTCTTTCAATGGTGTTGTAAGTGTGTCTAGCTGGAGCTGAATAACTCCTTGCAAGTCAGTCTGTGCGCGCTCAGGACCCCAGGGAGCTGATCAAAGCACCCATTCTCTTTCATCCCCAGTATTCTCCTCCAAACTATTTCGATACAATATGTTTCCATGATGCACTTAATGTGCTAGGGACATAGAACTCATTACAACCTAGCTAGTTCTGCGGACCTCTTTGTTCCGAGGCAGAAAGTCAAAGAAAAAAGCAAAAGCGCTGCCAGTTGCCAGCTTTCTGAAATGCTAAAGCATGCGTCATTTTTCACCAGGTCTCGTCTTGATATCCTTAAAAGACAAACTATGAAACCGGCCTCAGCCCTTTCTGGCATTAATTACACTGCTGTCCAGCCGATCTGTTTTTCCTATTATATGCATTTCTCAGCAGGGATTTTTTTTTTTTTTTTTTTTTTTTTTGCAAGACTAATGCAGCTGCAAGTTAAACTATGAATGCATTTTCATCACTATGGAAAAAATAAGTTAAAAGGCTGCAAAACATACAGCAAAACTTTTGAAGGACTTCTGAGGGACAACATATTTAGGGCCGGACCTGGGTGGTTTGTAATTTCTCCCAACCTGAAATTGGCTGAGAGCCTCAGAAATTTCCAATACATCTAAGGTTCTGTGGAGACCTTTATTATGCCATTTGAAACTTTGGTTTCTATTAAAGTTTTGAAATGAAGCAGTTTGATATTGCACCCAACCAGGAGGCTGCTTCCAAGGAATTTCTGTCCAGGGTGATGGCACAGAGAATATAAATTTTATTTCATTTCCTCTGTTTCTTGTAGGGTTGATTGGTTGGTGGAAATGGCTGGCAGCCAGTTCTGGGAAAGATTCCAGACCTGACTCCGATTAACCCTCTCTGGTGAAACTCTGCTGGAAACCAACTCACCAGCAATTGCCATTAATCTACTTACTAATTAAGCCAATTCATTTCTAAAGGAGAAAAATTCCTTTCTTTAGCCAAACTGATGGGAGGAAATTTGAAAGAAGCGCCAAACTGTGTAACTGTAATTCAGCCAAGGACCGCTAAAACAAGGTGTTGATATATAGCAGCAGATTTAAAACAAGTTTCTAGGGCAACACTCCTTTGGAGACAGCGGCATATAGTGCATAGTAGATGAAGCTCGAATAATGCTGCACAGCGCTATGCCACCCCGTGCACTTTCGTTGAAAATAACACATCTCGCTCCATTTAAATCTTGTTCCTTTTACGCACAAATAAATAGCCTCTCCAGCTTTCTTTTGGACTAAAGTATATCAGCTTTATGTGACAACTACCACAAATATATTTCTTGACACTTAATAAATAACTTTAGAATTCTGTAATCCGGAGCCTACGATTCAGATACAGGCTCTTACAAGGCCTTACTGGTAGTTAGGGGAATAGGGAGAACCAAGTTGGACATTACGCGTGGAGGAAAAGCAAACCGGCCTTTCGGTAAATGGTGCCTGGCATTCCAGCAGAATCTTGGGTTGCATACTTACCAGGAAGGAAAACTCCAAAGGGTTTCCCTACTTACTAAAGAATTGCTGACAGCCTTTAAGATGTGGCTAGGTTCCCTGTGCCAGGGTAAGAATGAATCTTCCTTGAGGAAATGTACGATCTCCCTCTAGTCTTTACGACTCTCCTTCATGGGGAATACATCAAATCACTTTGACTTTTTTGGTATATGAAGACTGGATGATTTAGAGAGAGTCAAACAAGTTGAGTGCCTCAATCTTTTTAATTAAAGTCTGCTCCTTCCCACCCTTAGACGCCCGAGTCTGGGGAGCGCCCGAATGAAGGTGGTCGCTACGCAGGGTCGGTGCGCCCCACCCACTCAGCACGAGCCAGCACGTTCCTTAAGGGCGTGGAAAGGAGCGTACGCAAGGCACACATTGAGGTCTCTTCGAGCTCAGTGCTGGTTAGTGTACATAATCCGGAGAGATTAAACACTTAGTTTAGCAAATCCTTGGAGATAGTATCCTTTGCGAGGAAGGCATCTTACACCAGGACGGCAGAGGCTGCTCTTTCTGTGGCCCCGTCTGCGCAGCCCAGGCTTCTGCCCAGTTAATCAGTAGTCGCCGGGCTGCTCTGGTGCGTGGATGGCTTCTCCGAGGGCTTTTCTTTTGGGGATTCCGACGTTTCTAAACGTGAAGAAAGATGGACAGACGTAAACTGTGTTTTACTTACTATACACAAACCACTCCCCACTTTTCCCCCTGTGGCATTTTGCATCCGTTTAGTGGGTCCTCCCAGGCCTGGCCCCTAGCTGGGAGCGTCTTCAGGAACCTGGAAGAGAGGTGGTGAGGGAGGTAGGGCAGGCAGGCAGATTACCCTTGGCCTTCCAAACAGTGTGTGCCGGCCACGCTTTGCTCTGAGACAGTCTGGGGCTCTCCGGCAGCTCTAGACTGCAGGAATGGTCTTAGGTGCCCATGATAAAGGCCCGTACCCACCATTCTGCTGAAGCCATTGTAAGAGAATAAAAAGAGTGGGAAGAGTTGTCTGCGATTGGGTCCAGGGATTTAATTTTTCCAAGATTTAAATTTCCATTTGCTTTGCAGTCTTTCTTCCATATGAAATAGAAAATTATGAATGAGAAGGAAAGAAAATACTGGCCCTGGGCTCTGAAACTGGGGAATGGGAAGATGTCCCCCCCGCCCCCAACTCAACTTTGGATTCTCTGCCCTGTGGGGAGGAACATTTACCTGGTGTGTAAATTGTGAGGAAAGCGCTGGGGGTCTGAGACAGGAAAGCCACAACATGGGATGTGATGTTCCAGCTTTGAAGGGGAACAAAGGCCCTGGGCTAATCCCAGTGAAAGCCGGGAGCGTGGAGAAGGCAACAAAGCCTTGCAGGCTGCGGTCACCGGTAGGTGTCAATGTGGACACTCACAGCCAGGGCAGTGGGAGAGGGGAACACACAGGAGCCAGGCTGTCATTCCAAGGCTTAACATGAACAAAGATAAAAACGTGACAACCTCGGCTTTCAACGGTTGGGAGGCTCAAAGTGGAGTGCTCCAGAGTCTATCTGGGTCAAGTCTTTTTTGCAGAAAGGCTTTTCTTTTTCTAGTCAAGTATCAAACAGGGAAGCTCCAAGGGCCTTTTCCCAAGGTAACTTTGCTTACTCAAAGCTTTCTTTAAAGTAATGTCCAATGCTACACGCTGCCTTAGGTAAAGATATGGAGCTCGTGAGATTGCTGGAAATAGTGTAAAGGGCATTGTTTCCTGCACTCCAGAAACTCCAGGAGGCTGCATTCAGCCCTTGTGAACTTGAACAGACTACCTAAACTTTTTAGATAAGCTTTATGTATTCTTTTGTACATTTAATGAAATGAAATTTCCTTGTATAAAACTATGCCTACAGGTAGGTGAGTCGATGGGTTCCATAATTTAGAAAAGTATTTATCTTACAAAGAAGTTCGGTAGTACAACTTTGAAGGAATAGTGGAAGCTGGCTAGAGTTAAGTGTGCTTGAGATTTTACCCTATTACAAACCAGCAGACAAGGAATTTACCAACGAATAAATCTCCTTTATAATCTGGGAAAGATAATTAAGAATCTTCTACTAATACAACTCATTAACAAAGATTATCTTAGAAAATCAATAAATGGACATGATAACAAATTATGTTTATATGAAAAACTCAGAGACATTGTATTCTTAAATTCTACCACTAAAACTAAAATACAAGTTAAAAAATGATAATGCAATAAAATTCTGATTTTCTTTAGTTGAAGTAAGTCTCCTAAATAATAAAAAAAGGATGTAACTATCCTTAAAAGACTAATGACATTTCACAGGTAATGCAATTTAGAAAGAAGCACTTCCATGTTTTCTTTTCCAACAATGTGCATTTTTGTAAACTGCTATAAATTGCAATTCAAAAGCACTGATCTCGCCATCCCCAATCATTTTTTATACTGATCAAATGAATGCAGATACTCCCATTTGGGAGGGGCGACATGACATTTCACTTGGCAGTTCTAAACAGGTCACAGACCTTTCACAGACCCTAAGGCAGTGGGAGGGAGCTCTTTACTAAACCGTGTAACCAAATCAAACCAATGGTTACCCCTTTTCAAAACCAATGGAATGGTTTGCACAATGCTATTCACATAGCAGTACAGAAACTGAAAGGATGGTCATCCAATGGAAATTTCTTTCCTTTTGTTTAAACTTGCAGAGCTCAAAAAGTAATACTTGAGGGAAAACAATTACATGTGCTATAATAAAAATAATAAACAATACACATGCATTTTTGTTGGCACCACAGGACTCAGCTGTAACTGTCCATTTGTATGTATATATATGCACATGTATGTATGTATATGCATGTATATTTATTGAAGATGTTGCTTTGTTTGAAACCTTCCGCACAAAGACACGACAATGCTGCCCTGGAGATGACCTATTGCTTTCAAGTTGCTTGAACACATCAGAATTTCCATTGTTAGGGTTGATTAATTGAAACTGATAAGTTACCATGAATAAAGATTGCTTTTCTGTTTAATGTGGTGGGCCTGATTTGGTAAATGCCTCATTCATGTAGCTTTGCAGTGCAGCATATGGGTGAAAGTCATTCAGTATCACAAACATATACAATTTATTATGCTTGTACAGGCACAGCCAAAAGGCCTTTCTATTTTAATGACAAAGTTTCAATAAAAAATTTCATTTAAAGAGTCACTAGTTACATGATTTTATAATTTATTCTTAGAGTTTCCAGTTCTGACTTTCTGTGGATAATTGAAAATATGTAATATTTTAATACAGTTTTAAAAGGATGTGTATATCCAAGTTATGCCTTAGCATTAGTCATTGAAAATAAAGCAGAATCTATCTTAAATGTTAGCAGACATACATGAAGAGAAAGCAGTCATCTGATACCACTTCTGTGTCATACTCTTGATAAAGTTACTGTAAACGTTTCACTGCGAGGCCACCAATTATAGCTCACACTGCCCAGTTTACAAGAAAATGCAAAGGAGCTCATCTGGTGAATAACATGCCAACTTCGTAAAGGTTTTTTTTTTTTTTTGGTTTTGTTTTAATGAATGAAGTCAGAAGACAACATTTTGAAAATAATTTAGGGACTATCACATAAAAAAAAAAAGCATTGGATATATTCATGTTTTTCACAATTTAATTGCTGTGAACTTCCTTTACTGGAAAGCCGATGTCACTTTTAAAAGTGTTAACTACATTTAAAATGATCACAAATATTTACCAATAAAGGGAAGGTTGCTCATTTTTTGTAATGACGCTGTACAAAAGCTTTTATTTTTTGCCTTTTTCATTTAGGTTGCTCAGGTAACAATGAAAAATATGAAAGACATGCTAATGAACTAAAGAATCGACTGTACTAAACCATCAAAGAGATAGTTACCGTATTCAGCCTTTAATGTCTCATCAAATAAATTCTCTGGTCATTCATGTCCATGAAACAGTTCAAGTTCATCCAACATTTCTCAATTAAATTAGATGGGTGATCTCAGTTCAGCCCTTCTGGAGAGTAATAAACCACATCGGTCACAGTTGACCACAGCTAGTATGTGTTTTATAAAGAGCTGGATGTCCATTGGAAAGCTAATCAGTACACCGGCACTTGTAAAATTCCCTCCTGCATTTTGAAGTGATAATCTGTATCTAATTTTTAAAGAAAAATTTACTCTCCTTTCACTCTTCTGAGGCCAATTTCTTTTCTGGACCTGAATAGAAGATCATTGGTGAAATGGTACCAAATAGCTTCGGTATATGTACAACAAAAACCCACCTCTTTGTAGAACTTAACAAATTATGCAATGTTCACAGATGCGCTTCACATTGTGCCTTTGTGAGAAAATGAAGGCGCAACTCTATTCCCCACCCCCCTCTTTATGAAAGACCGGGCTGCCAATGCAATCTGTTCTAATCCTAGAGAAAAATAAACACTCTTCATATGGAAACTTTAGGTAGTTGTCTCTAAAATGATTTTCATTTGAACGTTTGGTCTCTGCAATTTTTGCATGTATGAATTTGAAGTTACAAGCAGCTATTTTTTCCTATGAACAGCTGAACAACTTGGAGCCTAAGGAATTGAAATGTTAAATGCTCCTGTAACTCACCTGTAACTCACCTTGACATCTGCATATTTAGTGAAAATGCTGTTATCAGTTTCATGCTTAAATTTGTAGGTTCCCAAAGAAATGCAGTAATATTTCAGTCACAGTTTTAAAAACATACACACTGAAAATATTTAAAATTTTGTTTCTGAATCTTTGGTTTCTGATTCTTATGGAAAAAGTGGCTATTAATATGTAATTCTGAATAACAAGGTAGCAATTTTTGCAGAAATGGTGAAGAACGCAGAGAGACCTCCTGAGGCCCACCTTACCTTCTGAGACCTCCACAAATCCTAGGGTGTCTTTTACAGAATGTGCTAGTTATTGAGTGACTGTCTTAGAACATAAGTTCCAGTCACTAAGAAAAATTTCTGTATGTTCAGTGCCTTGCCTAGGGCTTTGCTTAGGTATTCATAAAGACTGTGGAACGAATGAGTGAATGAATTAACGAAGAGAAGCATCATTACAAAAAATGAGCAACCTTCCCTTTATCGGTAAATATTTGTGATCATTTTAAATGTAGTTAACACTTTTAAAAGTGACATCGGCTTTCCAGTAAAGGAAGTTCACAGCAATTAAATTGTGAAAAACATGAATATATCCAATGGTTTTTTTTTTTATGTGATAGTCCCTAAATTATTTTCAAAATGTTGTCTTCTGACTTCAATGAACTTAACAGAAGGCTAAGTAGTGTGTTCCACTTGTTATCCACAACCTTTGCAGTTCCTTCTCATGTTGACTCTGGTTTTGGTCATGTGACTTGCTTTGGCTAATGGGACAAGAGCAAATGTGGCCCCAGCAGAGACTTGAACAATCCTTGTGCATTGGAGCCCATCTCTCCTGCTGCTCTGGAGAACCCTGAGACCTCCATGAAAGCGAGCCTGGCTTAGCCTACTTGATTATGAGAGACATCAGGTCTGGTTACCCCTGTTACCCCAGCAGACAGCCAGCATAAAGCCATCAATGACCAGCTGAACAAAGTAGCTCAGTGAGACCAGGCAGAAGACCCACCACCTAGACGAAGGCATGTGTGTAGGCACAGGTGCAGGGAACAGCATGAAACAGCAGGGAACTGCAAGTCATTTGTGACCACTAGGTTAGAGAGCTCACATAAGGGAGAGGCAGGGGTTATGAATGGTCTTGTAGGCTAAACTGAAGAAGTTGATTTTATCTTGAAAGCCACAGAGATCTGCTGAAGGATTCAACAGGGGAATAGCAAAGTGTGAAAAAGTGAAGCAAAATATGAAATTTTTAGCAACCTCAACATTTAAGACACAGAGCAGGAGCAGAATTGAGCAACCAGGGGAGACTGAGAAGGGCGCTCTGAGAAGGAAGAGGAGGAGAACCAGGACAGGCTGGTGTCTTAGAAGTCAAGAGGGAAGCTTTTCGAGGATTAAGGTGAAGGATACAACGTTTCAGTTATGTGAGACAAATTCTGAACATCTAATGTACAGCAGAGTAACTATAGTTAACAATACTGTATTGTATTCTTGAAATTTGCTAAAAGGGTAGGTAGCTCTGAAGTGTTCTCTTCACAAAAGGAGGAGGAGGAACAGGAGGAGGATGAAGGAAGAAGTGACGGAGAGGAAGAAAATGGTGAAATGATAAATATGTCAATTAGCTTGATTGTGATGATCATTTCACTTAAGGGTATATAATTTTTATTTGTCAATTATATTTTTATTTTTTTATTATTATACTTTAAGTTCCAGGGTACATGTGCAGAACGTGCAGGTTTGTTACATAGGTATACATGTGCCATGGTGGTCTGCTGCACCCATCAACCCGTCATCTATATTAGGTGTGTCTCCTAATGCTATCCCTCCCCTAGCCACCACCTGATGGGCTCCCTGTGTCCATATGTTCTCATTGTTCAACTCCCACTTATGAGTGAGAACATGCGGTGTTTGGTTTTCTGTTCCTGTGTTAGTTTGCTGAGACTGATGGTTTCCAGCTTCATCCATGTCCCTGCAAAGGACATGAACTCATCCTTTTTTATGGCTGCATAGTATTCCATAGTATATATGTGCCACATTTTCTTTATCCAGTCTATCAAAAGGCATTTCAGTTGGTTCCAAGTCTTTGCTATTGTGAATAGTGCTGCAGTAAACATACGTGTGCATGTGCCTTTATAGTAGAATGATTTATAATCCTTTGGGTATATACCCAGTAATGGGATTACTGAGTCAAATGGTATTCTGGTTGTAGATCCTTGAGGAGTCACCACACTATCTTCCACAATGACTGAACTAATTTACACTCCCACCAACAGTATAAAAGCGTTCCTATTTCTCCACATCCTCTCCAGCATCTGTTGTCTCCTGACTTTCTAAAGATCACCATTCTAACTGATGTGAGATGGTATCTCATTGTGGTTTTGATTTGCATTTCTCTAATGACCAGTGATGATGAGCTTTTTTTTCATGTTTGTTGGCCTGTCAATTATATTTCAATAATGCTACTTGAAAAAAACTAAAAAAACAAACCAGGCACAGTGGCTCAGGCCTGTAATCTCAGCACTTTGGAAGGCCAAGGTGTGTGGATCACTGGAGCTCAGGAGTTTGAGACCAGCCTGGGCAACATGGCAAAAACCCTGTCACTCCAAAAAATATAAAAACTCGCTGAGCATGGTGGCACATGCCTGTAGTCCCAGCTACTTGGGAGGCTGAAGTGGGAGGATCGCTTTAGCCTAGGAGGTGGAGGTTGCAGTGAGTAAAGATTGTGGCACTGCACTCCAGCTTGGGCAATAGAGCCAGACCTTATCAAAAAAAAAAAAAAAAAAAAAAGAAAAGAAAAGAAAAAATGGAATTAAGGAATGCTTAGCAGTAACAAAATCCTGGGGTGAGGTCAAGTGGGATGTGGACTGGAAATTGTATTTGGCATTTGCTGGATTCTGGTGACCTGGTGGATGGCAATGCCAGAGAGCGGTGAAGGCAGGAGAAAGGTGGAGGAAACTGGAGCCGGAGAAAGGGAGAAAGCAGGTTCTGATTTCTCTCAGGAGGGTTCACATCAAAGGGAAGGAGGAGCAGAGGGCAGCCGATTGCAGAGGAAGCGAAGGAGAGAGTAAGAAAAAGAGGCATGGGCACGCTTATAGGAAGAGAGTACTGGGGCGCGGTGGTGTTCTGCAGGACAAATAGGGATATTGTGAGGCCATAACCTAAGTTCATGAAATCAGGAGCCTAAACAGAGTTAATTTCACACTCAATTTTTTTTCAGTCTTGCCCTCTCACCCAGCCTGGGGTGTAGTGGTATGATCTCAACTCACTGCAATCTCCACCACCTGGGTTCAAGTGATCCTCCCACCTCAGCCTCCCAAGTAGCTGGGACAACAGACACCTGCCACCACTCCCGGCTAATTTTTGTATTTTTGGTAGAGACAGGGTTTCGCCATGTTGACCAGGCTGGTCTCAAACTCCTGGCCTCAAGTGATCCACCCACTTTAGTCTCCCAAAGTGCTGGGATTATAGATGTGAGCCACCACGCCTGGCCTCAGACTCAGTTTTATCAAACATGTACAGATCACTTGCTAACTTCCAGGAAAGTGGCAGGCATATTTATACACAAGCCTTGTCCCATTTGATTCCTTAATGCTAGAACATAGGTCGAAGCTTGAAAGAGGTAGCTTTCTAACTGATCAGGGGAATATATCTCTTGCATGGTGGGCACTGAATGGCAGAACTCCTTACCCTAAGTCTTAATACAGACTGAAAACATACGCCACTGAACACAACTGGAATAGCGCGTATCCAGCTTATTTAATGTGATGGTACGGAAGTTATTAAATTGCTACCTTGTATTTTCTTTCTAGGGCTGCCATTACAAAGTAGCACAAACTGGGTGGCTGAAACCAACAGAAATGAATTTTACAGTTCTGGAGGCTAAAAGTTCAAAATCGAGGTGTCTAAAATCGGTAAGGCCATGCTCCCTGTGAGAGCCTGGGTGGAATCCTTCCTTGCCTCCTCCTAGCTTCAGGCCATAGCCATCAATCCTTGTCATTCCTGGGCTTGTGGTTGCATCACTCCAATCTCTGTCATCGCATGGTGTCTCTCTGTGTGTCTCTGTCTTCACAGTATCTTCCTCTTATGATACCAGTTATACCGAATTGAGTCTCCCTGGAAGACCACTGCTTAATAACATCTGCAGAGACTCTATTTTTAAATAAGATTACATTCACAGGAGCCTGGAGTTAAAGTCTCAACGTATTTTTATGAGGCAGGGTGTGTGTGTGTGGGGGGGTGATCACAATTCAACCGTAACCTATGGTTTTCCAGAAAAGGCAACTTATTGTCTAGGTCACAGACAGGATACACAAGGAAAAGACTTTATGAAGATGCAACAGAGACTTTAAAAAAATGACATACTTAATGTATGTTTTCGATACATGGGATAACAATAACTGTGCAGTTGTTTACAAAGGGAAAGTGTTCTTAAAATAGATAAAATAAGGTGGAAATCAAATGACGCTGCTTTCATCCGGAACATGAAGAGAACTGAATTGAACACGTAGGATATTTTTGGTGGGGGAAGAAGACAGAACAATGGTAGAGCGAGTTCATGACTTAGGACTCCATATGGGCCTGTTAGATAAAATTTAAAAAGAAAAACAAAAAGACATACTGGGAAAAACAAGGTAAACATGTCTCTGGTAATGAAATGTGAAGTAACAAGCCAGCCTGTTAGGAACTGAATTGTGTCTCCCCCAAAGATGCTGAAGTCCTAACCTCCAGTACCTATAAATGTGAGCCTATTTAGAAATAGGATCTTTGCAGATGATCAAGTTAAGATGAGGTCATTAGGGTGGGCCTTAACCTATTATGTCTGTGTCCTTATAAAAGGAAGACATTTGAATACAGAGACGTAGGTAGAGGGAAAGCAGTGTGAAGACACAGGGAGAATGTCATCTACAAGTAAAGAACACTCAGGGCTACCAGAAGCTAGAGACGGTCAGGGGACGATTCTCCCCCACAGTCCTCAGAATAAACCAACCTTACCTTGATTTCAGACTTCCAGCCTCTAGAACTGTGAGAATATTAATTTCTGTGGTTTAAGCCACCTGGTTTGTGGTTATTTGTTATGGCAGCCTTAGCAAAGGAATACATAGCCCAAACCACAGGTCTCTTGTTTCAGCTGCAGAAACTCATCCTGATGGTCAAGAATAAAGCTCGTGGGCCAGGCACGGTGGCTCACGCCTGTAATCCCAGCACTATGGGAGGCCGAGGCGGGTGGATCACGAGGTCAAGAGGTCAAGAGATCGAGACTATCCTCGTCAACAAGGTGAAACCTCGTTTCTACTAAAAATACAAAAATTAGCTGGGCATGGTGGTGCACGCCTGTAGTCCCAGGTACTTGGGAGGCTGAGGCAGGAGAATTGTTTGAACCCAGGAGGCGGAGGTTGCAGTGAGTTGAGATCGCACCATTGCACTCCAGCCTGGGTAACAAGAGCGAAACTCCACCTCAAAAAATAAATAAATAAATAAATAAGAATAAAGCTCGTATTTGGTAATGGAAGCTAAATGTGCTTCATGCTGGGTGGAAGAACAAATTCACTAATTCATTTCTAGAAGGCAGAAGCTTTAATGAAAGGAAGCTGAAAAACAACAACAGCAGCAGTTTTTAACCTGGGCTATGGCATTGTAGGAAGCTAGGAGCCTAGGAAGGTTAGAGGGCACAAACTCACTTCGTGCAGAGAACTGAGCGAAACCACCTGCTGGCTTGGGGTCTTCAGGGCCCTTCATGTCATGCAAAGTAGGTGCCCCCAAACTTATAAGAACTGGCTGTAAACTGGGAGTGAGAGAGGTACAAGAAGCAGTCACAGAACCATGCTCAGGAAATTCTGTATTCAGAGAGATTAAAAACTTGAGCATGCAAAGCTAAGTTCCAAAATAAACAAAGGACAGAATGCTAGGCAAGACAAAGTCAAGAGAAGCAGAACATGAATTCACTCCAGGTAAATTTAAGTGGATGAAACAGTCTGACAAAGATTTTAAAATTTATGTTTAGTATGTTCAAAGAATTCATGCTTAATGATAATTATCATTAAAAAAAGAAAAATAAGTTATGATACAAGATAGGCCAGAACAAAACAAGAACAGTGGCTTTGAAAAAGAATCAATTAACATTTTTGGAAACAAAGGAGTCACTAAAATGAAACACTAAAACATGGGATAAACTGGCATAGCTGAAGAGAGAATTAGAAAGTTGGAAGGTACTATTGAAGAATTCACCCACATGCACAACAACAACAAGAAAAACTAGAAAATGTAGATTAGAGGCATGGAGAATAGATTGAGAGGTGCTTCAGAAGAAATAAGCATAGAAAATGTACAAGCAATATTTGAAAAGGTAGTAACTGAGAAATTTATAGAAGTGAAGAAATACATGAATCATCAGATCCAAATTTTACTGTGAATATTGATAAATACATGATTGAATACAATGAATATCATAAAGAAAACATTAAATAACTACAAATGATCAAAAAATTGACACCAGACTTCTTATAACCCTAAGTAGGGGCTCAAAGGTGATGATACAATAAGAAAATGTAAAGGAAAGAATGACTGCAAACCTAGAATTTCATGCCTTGCTAAATTACTATCAAGAGTGAGGTAAAAATTAAAGCAAACAAAATTTACCAGCAATAGGCCTGCACAGAGCAAATTATTGAAGTAAAGATACTTCTAAACATACACATAT
Organism: Aotus nancymaae; assembly: GCF_030222135.1. Classification (NCBI taxonomy): domain Eukaryota; kingdom Metazoa; phylum Chordata; class Mammalia; order Primates; family Aotidae; genus Aotus; species Aotus nancymaae. Next base: position 11,662,431 of record NW_026988492.1, on the reverse strand, counting down.
ACTAAAACATACATATATATAAACATACACACTAAAAGAAAAGAAACACAACTTTTAGCTTTCAAATCAGCATGGGGGAAACAAAATACAGAAAATGTTATCGATCTAAAGGAAAGCAAGAAGGAATAGAAAGCAAAGCAAAATATCAGAAAATACAAAGATAAGGTAATAGAAATAAGTCCAAATGTATCAATAATCACAATTGTAAACAACAAACTCACCTGTTAGAAAGTAGGTATTATCAAAGAGAACTAAAAAGAAAAAAGGTACCATTTTAAGTTGCTTAAAAAAGAAAAATCCAATATAATCATAAAAATATTGAAAAAGTAAAAAAAGATACAATGCAAATATTACTAATATGAAAGCTATTATAATGTTATTGATATAAGATACAATAGAATTTAAGACCTCAAAGAATTATCAGGGTTAAAGAGGCCAGTGCATGCAAAAATCTACAAAGAAAAATGTATAAATTAGGAAGCATTTAACATAGATTTAAAACGCATAACAAAAAACGGACAGAATTACTAAGAGAAACTGATCAATCTTCAGTCGTAGTGAGATATTGTTATATTCCTCTTTCAGAAAGCATAAGAGATTAGGCATACAATAAATTAGAAGAATATCGGATGTCTGAACTACCAAATTAGTAAGATGAGCTAATGGAAAGGTTACAAGGAAATTAGGAGTCATTAATTAAAGTTAAAGCAAACTGAAAAAAGCATATTTAAAAATCTCATGTTTGAAAGAGATAAACATGATGTAGCCTGGCATGGTGGTGCATGCCTGTGGTCCCAGCTACTTGGGAGGCCGAGGCAGGGGAATCACTTGAACCGGGAGGCGGAGGTTGCATGGAGTCAAGATTGCGTCACTGCACTCCAGTCTGGCGACAGAGCAAGACACCGTCTCAAAAAATAAACAAACAAAAAAGAGACAATCATGATGGAATAAAATAGTTAGAGTCAAGCAACAGTTAAAGTACTGTCAAAAGTTATGGAATACAACTAAAACATTTTTAGAGTTGTAAATGCATTTATTAATATATAATAAAAATGAAAAAGATGAGTAAGCTAGAGGAAAAAACAGAAATATCTTTTAAAAATAGAAGAAAATAGTAGAGAAACACATAAATCTGACAACCAAAAATAGTAGAGCAAATTAATAAACTAAAAATTAGTACTTTAAAACAGACTAAAAATCATAGAATAGTTCGACAGAATTAAGGACAAACACATGGTAAATATATACAACAACATCAGGTGGAGGCTGAGTGCAGTGGCTCACGCCTAGAATCCCAGCACTTTGGGAGGCTGAGGTGGGTGCATCACCTGATGTCAGGAGTTCGAGACCAGCCTGGACAACACGGCGAAACACCGTCTCTACTAAAAATACAAAAATTAGCCAGGCATGGTGGCACGCACGTGTAATCCCAGGTACTCAGGAGGCTGAGGCCAGAGAGTCATTTGAACCTGGGAGGTGGAGGTTGCAGTGAGCTGAGATCGCACAATTGCATTCCAGCCTAGGTGACAGAGCAAGACTCAGTCTCAAAAAAGAGTAAACATCTGGGGCAGAAAAGGGGCATAATTACAGATATTTTTATATGAATAGGAGAATACAACGAACAAGTTTATTTCAATGTATTTGAAAACCTAGATCAAATGGATTGTTTAAAAAAAAGTCACTGCAATTGACTCAATAAAAAATAGAACAGCTATTAAAGTAAATTTGCATTAGAAAATCTCTCCCACCTTCACAAAGGACACTGGGTCCAGTTTGACAGATTTTTCACACCATCAAAGAAGAGATATCTATTTTATACTAACTTTAATTGTCTGAAAAAAGAGGTAGAAGAAGCGAATCTTTCCTACTGAGTTGAGTATAGCCTTTATATCCAAACTAGATGATGGGAATTCAGGGAAAAATTATAGGCCAAACTCAGAAAGCAAATTATAAATAAATTACCAGAAAATTAAAATTATCTATGAACATAAAAGTTAAGAAATATAAGTATAATTCAACATGAGAAAATTTATTAATATATTTCAACATTAACAATCAAAGGAGGAAGATCACAATAATTAGCTTAATAGGTAAAGGGGAAAACCAGGTATAACTTAGCCATCAATTTGTCATAAAAACTTTCAGCACCTGCTATAGAAGAGGACTTTAGTGACTTGAGAAAAATAGCTATGACAGACTTACAACATAGCATCATACTTCACGGTAACATTTTGGAAATTATCCTCTTAGAGAAACCAGAAAAGGGTGTCATTGACTGCTCTGTGGCAATACTGGAAATCCTAGCCAGTACATTAAGAAAGGAAAAAGATAAAAAGAAGTGCATATAAGAGACAAGTCTTGAGTCTCACTGGAAAGAAAGAGGTGGAGCGGGGGTCGGGGAAAAGGAGAGAAGCTTACCAGAAGTTGGCAGAGGGAGAGCAGAGAAATTGAGAATGCACAAGGCAGTTGAGCAGAGCTGTCCCCCGGCCCCACCACCGACTCACAGGCCTCCCGAGTTCTAGTCTCTGGTCTCCGCCACCAGTTACAATTTTCGCAGGGTGTCTCCATTTAAAATGGTGAATTACTCTTTTGATGAAGATCTGGAAGAGCTTTGTCCCGTATGTGGAGATAAAGTGTCTGGGTACCATTACGGGCTCCTCACCCGTGAAAGCTGCAAGGGATTTTTCAAGCGAACAGTCCAAAATAATAAAAGGTACACATGTATAGAAAACCAGAACTGCCAAATTGACAAAACACAGAGAAAGCATTGTCCTTACTGTCATTTTCAAAATGTCTAAGTGTTGGAATGAAGCTAGAAGCTGTAAGGGCCGACCAAATGCATGGAGGAAGGAGTAAGTTTGGGCCAATGTCCAAGAGAGACAGGGCCCTGAAGCAACAGAAAAAAAGCCCTCATCTGAGCCAACGGACTTAAGCTAGAAGCCATGTCTCAGGTGATCCAAGCTATGCCCTCTGACCTGACCATTTCCTCTGCAATTCAAAACACCCGTTCTGCCTCCAAAGGCCTACCTCTGAACCATGCTGTCTTGCCTCCTATAGACTAGACAGAACTTCCTTTGTAACATCCCCCATTAGCATGACAATGCCCCCTCAGGGCAGCCTGCAAGGTTACCAAACGTATGGCCACTTTCCTAGCTGGGCCATCAAGTCTGAGTACCCAGACCCCTATACTAGCTCACTCGAGTCCATAATGGGCTATTTGTATATGGATAGTTACCAGATAAGCTCTTCAGCAAGCATCCCACATCTGATACTGGAACTCTTGAAGTGTGAGCCAGATGAGCCTCAAGTCCAGGCTAAAATCATGGCCTATTTGTAGCAAAAGCAGGCTAACCAAAGCAAGCATGAAAAGCTGAGCGCCTTTGGGTTTATGTGCAAAATGGCAGAAAAAACTCGTTCTCCATTGTTGAGTGGGCCAGGAGTAGTATCTTCTTCAGAGAACTTAAGGTTGATAACCAAATGAAGCTGCTTCAGAACTGCTGGAGTGAGCTCTTAATCCTCGACCGCATTTACTGACAAGTGGTACATGGAAAGGCAGGACCCATCTTCCCAGGACTATTCTACGATAGCATCACAAGCTGGGGCCACCCTCAACAACCTCATGAGTCACGCACGGGAGTTAGTGGCAAAACTTCATTCTCTCCAGTTTGATCAACGAGAGTTTGTATGTCTGAAATTCTTGGTGCTCTTTAGTTTAGATGTCAAAAACCTTGAAAACTTCCAGCTGGTAGAAGGTGTCCGGGAACAAGTCAATGCAGCCCTGCTGGACGACACAACGTGCAACTACCCGCAGCAGACAGAAATTTGGACAGCTACTTCTTGGACTACCTGAAATCTGGGCCATCAGCGCTCAGGCTGAAGAATACCTCTACTACAAGCACCTGAATGGGGATGTGCCCTATAATAGCCTTCTCATTGAAACGTTGCATGCAAAAAGAGCATAAGTTAGTTACAACCCCTTGGAGCTCTGCTTTCCAAGAGTGGGGAGTGGGGAAGGGGAATAAAAACAGGAAGAAAAAAGTACTCTGAACTGCTCCAAGCAACATTAATTAAAAACTTGGTTTAAAGACACCGAATTTAAAAAGGCATAATAATCAAATACTTAACAGCAAATAAATGATGTATCAGCATATTTGTATTGCAAACTGTGAATCAAAGGCTTCACATCCCCAGAGGATTCCATATACAAGACATTGAAATGGAGTGGATTGAACTCACTGACGGATACCAATATGGTCAGAATAAAAATGGACAGAACGATTCCTGTATATTTAAACTGATCTCCACGATGAAGAAATTTAGGAACTAATCTTATTAATTAGGCTTATACAGTGGGGGATTTGAGCTTACAGGATTCCTCCACCGTAAAGCTGAACTGAAACAGTTGAACCTACAATAGCCCCTCCCTCTTCCTTTGAAGGCCCCAGCACCTCTGCCCTGTGGTCACCGAATCTGTACTAAGGACCCGTGTTTAGCCACACCCAGTAGTAGCGCCACCAAATCATGAACAGCCTAATGTTGAATGCCTGTGTCTTAGACCTGCAAACAGCTAATAAGAAATTCTATTAATATGTTAGCTTGCCATTTTAAATATGTTCTGAGGTTTGTTTTGTTATGTGTTCATGATGTTAAGAAAATGCAGGCAGTATCCCTCTTCTATCTTACATAAGTGTTAATTAATAGTAAGGGAAATGACTACAAACTTTTAAAGCAAGTGCTCCATAGATAAAGCAACTTAGACCTGATTTCTGCTATTGCTGCTGAAATGTGGCTTTGCCATTGTTGGATTTCATAAAAAAATTTCTGCAAGGAAGTCTTGTTAGGATACATCAGTCTTTTTCATCCTCCAAGTTTGTAGTTCATTTAAAAATAAAACATTAAACATATTTGGCTAGGATGTCAAATAGTCACAGTTCTAAGTCGTTGGAAACAAAATTGATGCATGTTAATCTATGCAAAGAGAAAGAAAAGGATGAGGTGATGTATTGACACAAGGTTTATTCTTACTGCAAGTGAACATCCTCAAAACTTGGGATGGAAACGGTGATTTTCATATGTGGCTGGAAAGATATTAAAGTAATTCAAATCTTCCCCAAAGGGGAAAGGAAGAGAGTGATACTGACCTTTCTAAGTCATAGACCAAAGTCCGCTGTAGAACAAATATTGGAGGACAAAGAATCACAAATTCTCCAAACGACTATTATCAGTATTATTAACATACGATGCCACAGGTATGAAAGTCTTGCCTTATTTCACAATTCTAAAAGGTAGCTGTGCAGATGTGGATCAACATTTGTTTAAAATAAAGTATTAATACTTTAAATCAAATAAAATATAGGGTTTACATTCTTTAGGTCCTGAGGGGCAGGGGGATCTGTGATATAACAAAATAGCAAAAACAGTTATTTCCTTAATGTTATTTTTCTGATTGGTAATTATTTTTAACAGTACTTAATTATTCTGTGTCGTGAGACACTAAAATCAAAAACGGGAATCTCATTTAGACTTTAATTTTTTTGAGATTATCGGCGGCACAATCCCTTGTAGAAACTGTAAAAAATAAAAGTATCTCCTAGTCTTTTAATTTTTTCATAAATGTTTCTGGCTTTTGATAGTGTATTTATATTGTATATCATTTCAACTATAGACAATATGATGCTAAATTATTGTTTCTTGGTTTCACCTTTGTATAAGATATAGCCAAGACTGAAGAAACCAAATATATGTGTTTACTGTAGCATGTTTTCAAGTTAGTGGAACTTAGTTCAGGGACATAGAAGAGTCTTAATGAATTAAAATCATTCACTTGATTAAATGTCTGTAAATCTTCATAATTCCTACTGTAGTTTATTTAATATCTATTGTAAATTATGTGACTTGTAGCTTCCTCTGTTTTTCAAGTAAACAACAAGGTGGAATCCTACCTGGTTTTCCTTTCCAAGCATTGTAAGTTGTATATCAAAGATATTAGTTATTATTTCTGTGCGTACAATGAGGATTATTTTACTACTTTTATTAATCACCTCTAACTACTCGTCCACAAGAAGGGTACACATTAACTAAGCCGGGCTTCGACTTATGCACAGTCTCAGCCACCCGTGTTATCTTCATGGCTCAAAGGACAAGGCAACATCAGAGCTCATACCCAAAGCATTACAGAGAACAGCAGCAGCATCGCCCTCTCCAGCTGAAAGCAACTTGGCTAGAAGACACACGGAGAGGAGTGGTATCGTCAACAGTTGATGAAACAGTTCCATCATGCATGTGTAACGTGGGTGGAGACAATTATGAGATTTGACTCTATTTGGAGGGTCTTTAACATTGCCAAAAAATCAGATACGTTGATTTTTATTTTATATTTCATTTAAGAGGCAGGATCTTGATCTCACATGTTACCCAGGCTGGCCTCGAACTCTTGGGCTCAAGCATTCCTCCCGCCTCAGCCTTCCCAATAGCTGGGTCTATGGGTGCATGCCAGCATGCCTGGCTACATTGACTCTTAAAATCTGTGTTTTCTTATTTTAAAGATACAGTACTCCCCACTGAAAATCAAACCTTAAAAATGTCACATATTGGCATGTTGTTAACCTGGTAGATCAAATCATGAGAATGGTTAGAAAGATCGGCAACACAGAGGGTGACATCCACAGTGCTGGTCACACCAATGACAGGAGCTGATAAGCTAAAATGCATCACAGCCAGCGTCTGTTCACCTAAGGTTGACAAGTAAAGCTTCTCTAATGTTGATTGTTAGCTGATTTGGAACCTGACATTTACTTAGCAACTGCCTTATCAATTACAGGACTTATTGGTAAAAGCAGACTCAAATGTAAAGGTTTTTGGCTTAACTTGGTTTATTATAGTTGGTCTATGTTTGTAAACAATTTGTAATGTCTGAATTTGTATCACAGATCTGAAGCTGCCTTGGACTTGAATCCATGCAATGTTTCGAGTGTGAAGTCAGTTACTTGTTGATGTTTTCTTACTGTATCAATGAAATACATATTGTCATGTCAGTTCTTGCCAGGAATTTCTCAACAAAACGGAATTTTTTTTCAGTATTTCAATAAATGTTGATAGGCCCACCCTGATACTTTTTCAAAGTTAAAAAAAGTCATCTTTCCAATTATAGATGATGTGATTGTCCAAATATAAAAAAGAGACTTTTCAGACAAGCTGTAAGACCCATAGGCTTCAGCAAGTTCATTAAACATAAGATCAAAAGCATAAAAACAGTCAACAGTAATAGACACTTAGAATGATCATAGAAAAATGATTCCTTTCATAATAGCAACAAAAGTATAATTTACTTATATCTATGAGTGACTCAGGAATAAATCCAATAAAAGACATGTACAACCTTCATGAAGACAGTGTAAAACATAATTTTAAAAGATATAGGAGGCTCCAATTCAATGGCAAGTTGTAAAGTATTCACAGCTGAAAGGATTCAATACCATAAAAATGTTAATTCTCCCAAATCAATCTCTATATCAAAATACCAACAGTCTTTCCATGGGACTTGAGTAGAAAATAGTAGAAAAGAGAAGTAGGTAAACTGCACAGAATGAAAAGCCTAGGAAAAGTTCCTACTGACGAGGAGGCTTGGCATATGTCAGAGGTAGCATTACAAATGGGGAGGGGGCAGGAAAGGGAGGATAAATGACAATATGATAATTGGCTATTCTATTGGAACAAAAAAGACTCCAAAATTATATCCTCTACAAAAATTAATTCTAGTGCTTTAAAAGTCTTAAGTATGAAAATCAAATTGGTAATATTTTTAGAAGACAATGTGGGATTGTCTCTATAAACTTAGAGGAGGAAATTTTTTCTAGGAAAGGTAATAAAAGAACAATTCATAAATTAAAATATTAAAAATATTAATACATAAAAACTTTTTAAAAATTTGATTCAACTAGACATCAAAAGCAAGGTTAAAAGAGACGCCATAGACAGGAAGAAGATATTTGTGAAGAGTGAAACTAATAAAGAGATAGTGTGCAGAATATATAGACTCCAATAACCGAAAAGTCATCTACTTTTAGCACCAAGCAATTCATAGAAGAAGGAAACTAAAATGGTCAATAAATATATAAAAATCATTCTTATCAATCATCAGGGAATTTCAAATGAAAGAATAAAATGCAATTTCACACCCATCAAATCAGCAAAAATTAAAAACATGGCAACTCCAAATGTTAGTAGGAAAATAGAACAGTACGAACTCATAACCTACTGATATGTGTGTAAATTAGTGTCACCATTTACCAGCACAATCTGACACGATCTAGTGAAGTTACTAGAACTTAGCAGTTCCTCTTCTAGGTATTTAGTGAACCTCTTGTACATGTACACTATGAGAAATAGCAGCTATTTCTGAATCTAACAAATTGAAAATCTTCTGAAATTTCCATCAACAGCAGAATACAACAGGTAAAATAAATGAACTCAAGCTACATATAGCAAAATACTGTAAATAAATTTCAAAAACATTTATAGGTAAAAATTAAGGACACATACATTCCACCATCATGTATATAATGCTTGAAAAGATGCCAAATGCTATAAATTGTTTGTACGTGTGTGTGTGTGTGTGTGTGTGTGTGTGTGCAGTGATATAAAATATGTATGATTGACAAAGTCTAAAATGAAGGCAGTGGTTACCTCTGGGGAGGGAAGACGGGAATTATATCAACTTAATCTTCACTGTCTTATGTTTATGACTCAAACATGCCAAAATCTAATAGAGTCATGTGGTGTTCAACATATAATTCTCAGTATTCCCTGAATATCTGAAATATTTCATAATAAAAAAGTTTCTACATTAACTGTGTCTACGAATAAAATTATTTCATCTTTTTTGGATCAACTCTAGCTTACATTTGTGTAGAATTTAATAATTGCTCCCCGTAACATACTTTTTTCCCATGTGATTGTTTATTTGAAGATGGGGAATTTGATTAAAGAAGTTGAAGAAGTCAGGAATGTGATAAGCTGAAGACTGAAACCCAGTGACATTCGTAGACACCAACACTTAATAAATACCGCTTTTCTGATCTCAGTTTATTCCCTAAATTTCCAAACTGGGAGTTCCTGCAGTTGAAAGGAATATTAATATGGTACCTTTCATATACAAAGATGTCATGTCAAATTCAGTTAAGGGTACGTTCGATAAGCCCATGGATTTGCATGAATCCACGTATAATATCCTGTAACACTTTGCCAGCAGACTAGTTCCTAAATTAAAAAGTTGATACCCACTCGTTTCTGCACTAATTAAACCCTTTCTCAATATTTTGTTACTATCATAATGGGTTATGTGGTTTATAATGCCCCTTAAATGACCACAATATCAGTCTGCAACTAGGCAGCAAGTTTTGGGATGAAATTATTGTCACAGGGTAGAGAGGCTGCTGGAATCCAACTCATGGCCGAACTGAACTAACAACACACACCAGAAGCATTCTTGTCTCCTGCCTTAGAGAGTGCTAAGCACCAGGTGTGGGTGCGATAAGGAATGTGCTTAGTGGTGTTTATTAAATGACATATTGTTTATGTATACTTAAAAACATCACTAGACTGAGGCCAGGTGTGGTGGCTCACACCTATAATCCCAGCACTTTGGGAGGCTGAGGCGGGTGGATCACGAGATCTGAATTGAGACCACCCTGGGTAACACAGTGAAACCCGGTCTCTACTAACAATACAAAACATTAGCCAGGTGTGGTGGCACGTGCCTGTAGTCCCAGCTACTTGGGAGGCTGAGACAGGAGAATCACTTGAACCCAGGAGGCGGAGGTTGCAGTGAGCTAAGATCACACCACTGCACTCCAGCCCAGGTGACAGAGTTGAGACAGTCTCAAAAAAACAAAAATACGCTAGACTGAAATAAGACAGTCCATCAAATTAATAAAGGACATTTTAATATGTATTAGTCTAACCTTTTTTCTACTAAATTTTTATTATCTTGCAAATTCAAAGTAATTACCTGCCTATTTATTTCAAAGATTAACACTGTATTTTCAAAGCATATGGGTCACCTTCCCTTTTCATTTTTAACGTTTTTCAATAGCAATCTGACCTAAAGACAGAGCCTGAGTTAGAGAGAGCCTCTTACCTTTGTCATCACTTCTCTAATCCAGTTGGTCATCCTAACCATTTCTATACCACTGGGAATTCACTGTATTTGGGGAAAAAAAAACTGAGACAGGCTACCAATCTTCCAGGTTTTTGTTTGTTTTGAGACAGGGTCTTTGTTGCCCAGGCTGGAGTGCAGTGGCGTGATCGTGGCTCACTGCAGCCTCCACCTCCCTGGGCGCAGGTGATCTTCCCACCTCAGCTTCCCTAGTAGCTGGGACTACAGATGCATGTCACTACACCAGGCTAATTGTTTTTATTTTTTGTAGAAATGGGGGTTCTCCATGTTGCTAACGTGGGTCTCAAACTCCTGAGCTCAACAGATCCACCTGCCTTGGCCTCCCAAAGTATTGGGATTACAGGTGTGAGTCACCACTCCCAGTCCCAGGTTTTAATTTATTATCTAATATGCCAAATTTTATGCCTCAAGTATTAATAGAAAGTATCTCTAAATTAATGTATAAAAAGCAAGGGAAATTGCTAAGGAAAGGTAGTTGAGAATTAGCTCAAATCTCAAAGACAAAGATGCCATATACGACCTAGAAATATAAAATTTGAAGAATAGGTAACTGAGGGCAATAAGGGAAGTAGAAGAAAAGTTGGTGGCAGTGACATTAACATTTACAGACCCCTTAATACATTGTATTTAGTAAATCAGGTTAGTCCTGGTACTTAACTCACAATTCACTGATTAACTCCTTCTAACATATTTATGGCCATCAATTATATGTGAAATATATTGTTTGGATACACATTTTTATATTATAAAATATGCATGTGAAAAATGAATCTGGAAACCTTACCAAATTACATCAATTAGAGCGGACAGTCTAGAAACAATATTAAAACAATGCTAACACTTATGCCTGAAATTTCTTTTACTCTCTTATCTAACTTCCAATATCTTAGGTGATTTTAAAATTTCTTTTTGTATTTAAAACAACAGGGGCAACTGAACTTCACTGTCAAGGAATATTTATTTCTATAAATCGGTACAAAATATACTTATTAGAAATACTTTTTGGGTTCAAAGCTTCAAAGGGTAAAAAGAAAGATTTTAAATTATATCTGATATATTACGATCGTTCTGTTCTTTAAAACCCCTTTCAAATCACCCAGTGGATGTTTCTTCTCTAGAAGTCTCAGAGAATTAACAACACAATGTAATCTAGGTTTAAATTTGGGTTTCTCCTGTGGTTCAGATACTGATGTTTGAGCTTTCCTTTCCTGACAGGCCACTTAAAGAGTCACTGTTACTTTGAGGTTTTATCTATAAGATTCGTGTCTTTTGGGCTCATTAAGAACATTTCCAAAGATTGCAATGTCAACAGCACCTAATTACTGGACTGTGAGAAAGGTCTTCTTGAGTACATAAAATCTGTGGCAGTGCACAGTACACAATGGGCAGCTCAGATCCCAAATTTTATCACAAGTAAGTAGCAAACAAATTAATAATGTTACCTGTGCTCTCTTTGGATAATTACTACTGCATAAAAACCGCTTTGAAATGTTGCAGATAGTATTGTACCTCATTTTTCTATCCCCTTAGAGAAACAAGCATTTATTTGTCTCTTAAACTTTCTATGGTGCATGCACCACTCCACTTTCTTGTCCTCTTTAGAAGTTTTTGAACTCGCAACATAACAAAAAGTTGTTTTCAATCTGCCTACGAAGGACATATCACCTTATATGACATTGTTTTAAACTATATTTTGTATCGTTACTCTTTTCAAAATATATACTGTATGTTTTGACACTATTGCTAGATTTTATTTTTTACTTATGCCTGGTAGAAAATTATCTATTAAAGAAGCAAAGGAGGCTGGGCACAGTGGCTCATGCCTGTAATCACCAGCACTTTAAAAGGGTATGGCATGAGGATACCTTGAGCCCAGGAGTATCCTCATTGGGCAATATAGTGAGACCCTGTCTTTACAGAAAATAAAGAGGTCAGCTTGATGTGGTGGTGTGTGCCTGTAGTTCCAGCTACTCAGGAGGCTGAGGCAGGAGGATCACTTGGGCCCAGGAGTTTGAGACTGCAGTGAGCTATGACTGGACCACTGCACTCCAGCCTGGATGACAGAGCAATACCCCATCTCAAGAAAAAAAACTGCAGTAGAGATTAGCTGTTTTAATTTATTAGCCTACTGTTTAGGGAATCATGGCTCTCATGGATGAATTAAAATGTAGACTTGCAAGGTTTTAGCTTGGGATTATACTATGAACAGCTCAAGAGGAGAGGTAGAGAGAGGGATTAGCTAGGCATGTCACATATATGATCTCACCTCATCCTTATAACAAACCTGTGAGGTCGAGTTGCCATGGCTGTTTTACACAGCAGGGAGTACTGAGATGAAGGTACCAGTGAGTAAGTAGTCACTTGAGCTTGGGAGTAGTCTGTCAGCCTCAAAGCTCATGCTCGCTCTGTTACAACATGGATTTTCCCGCGGTGTTTTGTTGAAAATAGGGTATTTTCCATGTTGTCAAGCATGATTCTTGGGGCAGGTGAAAATAATTGAGTGGGGATTAGCACGAACCCTTAGCCCACACTGGATTTGAATCCAGCTCTTCCACCTATTTGCAATATAAACCTAGCAGTTTACAAATCTCTCTGTATTCAATGGTCTTATCTGTAAAACGGGGAAAGCAAGAGTACCTACCTCTTAGGGTTTTTGTGAAGATTAAAGTAAAAACGTGAAAAGCATTTAGAATATTATCTATGTCCACTGAATGCTAGCTATACGTAATTTTGCAACGTATTTTGTGGTGTGAAAGTATAGCCTAAGAAGCTGAATCTTTGATGCCAACACCGAGGATTCTGTAACAGAGAGGATAATATTTCCATAGGATATTTTACAGATTACTGTTATTATTCTATTTATGTATTTAAAAATGGAACGTATTACAACAGTAACTTTAAAGAGTTTGGTTTGGGATCTCTTACCAAATAGGTTATAGTAACCTCTTATGTTTTATGTACCTGTATTAGTCCATTCTCACACTGGTTTAAAGAACTACCTGAGACTGGCTAATTTATGAAGAAAAGAGGTTTAACGGACTCACAGTTTCACAGGCCTAACAGGAAGCATGGCTAGGAGGCTTCAGGAAACTTAAAATCATGACGGGAGGGGAAATAAAGATGTCTTACCATGGCAATGGGGGAGCGGGGGCGGGGGGGAGGGGGAGAGAGAGAGAGAGAGAGAGAGAGAGAGAGAGAGATGCCACACACTTTTAAACCATCAGATCTCATGAGAACTCACTCATTATCATGAGAACAGCAAGGGGAAAAACAGCCCCCATAATCCAATCACCTCCCACCAGGCCCCTTCTCCAATTCAACATGAGATTTGGGCAAGGACATAAATCCAAACCATATCAATACCTAATACCTCTGTAATAGGCATTTGTGAATTAGTGCTTGAAAGCATTAATAATGTATTAAACATTCTCCTGGGGTCTGAAGAGGGTACTCAACCTTGTAAAGTACTTTGGGAGCTTGGAATAACTTTTTTGGTGAAGATTAACAATAATCTTGGCTAATTTGACCCTTTAATTAGCAATAATTGCACCTCAGATAAACCTTATTGGCTACAATACTGCCACTGTGCAAAGCTATTTTGGCCCTTTATATGTCCAACATGAAAGCCATCTGCAAGGCATTCTCACTAAAGATCATGCTTTTTAAAGAGACGATTCATTTACTCCCCAAATTAGAAAATTAGTAATTCAGTTTTCTTGCTAATATTCATTTAGTTGTTTTTATTCAGTAAAAATAAAAAAATTATTTCTAGTAAATTTTGGATTGACTTGAACCAATTAATAAGAAACTTTTGTTAACTGCATTATTTCCCAACACTATCTTCAGAGGGAAGAACATTACATGTCAGAGCTGTATCTGAGGTTGAGTAGGAGGAAATGTCAGGGTGTGGCCACAGGCATCTGCTGTGAGCATTTTATCACATGCCTCCTTTACAGTGCTGATTAGTATTCAGAATGATGAGCCTTATGGCACACTGTAAAATTACGGATCATAAGGCACATTTATATTCAATTTTATTAGTAAGGCAAAAAAGAGAGCTAACAAATTTTAAGAGGATTTTCAGTAGACAGTGGCAATAACTCCACATTTTGCATTTTCAGAGTTTGGAAAAGGGAGTGACAGTGTTTGTTTCAGCGGGGCTGCCTTATGTGTCATGTGGCCATCAAAATTTGTGTTACTTCAAATGGACCTTTGCAAAGTGGTTTACGTGGCTAGGGAAAGTCAATTTTCAATGCAAAGTCCTCAACTGAATTTTTAGGGAATGGAATTTCTATGGTTAATTAAGCTCCCTAATTAAAATTGCAGGCCTTAAGTGAATGAATACAGAAGCAGAAAACCAAATATCGCGTGTTCTTACTTGTAAGAGCTAAACATTGGGTACGCAGGGACATAAAGATGGGAATAACAGACACCAGGTCTCCGAAAGGAGGGCAGGAGGAAGGCAAGGGTTGAAAAACCGCCTACGCCATACCATTTTCACTAATTTCGTGATGAGTTCCCTCAAAGCCCAAACCTCAGCATCCTGCGATATAGCCACACAGCAAATCTGCACATGTACCCCTGGAATCTAAAGTTAAAAAAATAAATTTCAAGGCAACTAAATTCATTAATCCACATGTTTACAATAAAATGTGAGTACATTAAAATGCTTTAGAAATCATTTCAGCCTGGGCAACATGGCAAAACTCCATCTCTAAAAAATACCAACCAATCAACCGACCAAATGAAAATCAGCTGGGCATGGTGGTAGGCACCTATGGTCGCAGCTACTCAGGAGGCTGAAACAGCCAGGTTGCCCAGGCTGGCCTAGAGCTCTTGGACTCAAGTGTCCCAAGTGCTAGGACTGCAGGTGTGAGGTATACGTAGGCCCAGCCTACTTTTCTTTTAATTATTAAGTTGGAAAAAAATAAGAATTCAACAGAAGCTTCAGGTTTGTTGGAAGTTTAAGAAAAGAAATGAGGCCAGGCGCGGTGGCTCAAGCCTGTAATCCCAGCACTTTGGGAGGCCTAGGCAGGTGGATCACGAGGTCAAGAGATCGAGACCATCCTGGCCAAAATGGGGAAACCCCATCTCTACTAAAAATACAAAAAAAGTTAGCTGGGCATGGTGGCGTGCACCTGTAGTCCCAGCTACCTGGGAGGCTGAGGCAGGAGAATTGCTTGAACCCAGGAGGCGGAGGTTGTAGTGAGCTGAGATCGCACCACTGCACTCCAGCCTGGTGCCTGGCGACAGATGGAGACTCTGTCTTAAAAAAAAAGAAAAGAAAAGAAAAAAAGAAATGAGATTCTAATGAAGGCAGTTTCTGGTTTTGAAGTATAACTAATTTTTTTTTTTTTTAATTTAAACACAGTTTCACTCTATCGCCCAGGATGGAGTACAGCAGCATGATCTTGGCTCACTGCAGCCTTGACCTCATCGGCTCAAGCAAACCCTCAGCCTCCTGAGTAGCTGAGACTACAGCTGCATGCCACCATGCCTGGCTAATTTTGTAATTGGAGAGATAGAGTCTTATATGTTGCCTAGGCTGATCTCAAACTCCTGGTTTCAAGTGATCCTCCCTCAGCCTCCCCAAGTGCTAGGATTATAGGTATGAGCCATTGCACCTGGCCTAGATTGATTTTCAATTAGCAGTGATCAGTAGTCAGAAGTATATATTAGTATTCTTTTATTCAGTTTATCTGTGCAATCATTTTATAAATTGGCTGAAAAGGTCATGCATTCACCCGGAATACCAAATATCTCAGGGTAAAAAAGAAAAGCAAAATTAATCTAGACTAAGTAGCCTTTCTGGTGTGAACCTCTTTTCCAACAATCAAGATTCTTACCTTTTGGTGAAAGTGGAGGGAATGCCTGATCACTGGCTCCATCCTCATGCTTACTGTCTATCTGTAAGTGAACCAAACATTTTCATTACTTAAGTTAAATAATACCAACTCAGTAAGTATTTAATAGAGAAAAATAGGCTACTTACTGAAGATGTTCCATGACCTGAAGAGGCTGTACCTGTCAAGGTTGTTTTAGACTGCACAAATAAGGGTTTTACCTTCTGAAAGACACAAAAGATATGTACTGTGATATCAGGAGGAAATGCTAATCAAATCAAATGGATTTTAATGCTCTCCAGCCTTTAGTTGACCAAGATATGAAAACTATGCTTGTCACTTATTTGCTCAAATATGGCTGGGAAAATCATTTTCTTTATTCCAACAGGATACAGCCTCCTTCTTCTTCAGGCCACTTTGAAAGAAAATTTAAGAAAATTCTTTTCCTTAGTATCTCTCCTGACTCTCTTTCCTTTTGATTGTCCCTAAAATTGAAACTTGCAACTGGTTGGAAGCCACAAGATCGTCCCTACCACCTCCTAGTTACTAGGTGCTACAGCAATGGTGTCCTGATTCCCAAGTTAAAGAAGACAGTTTCCTGAAATCAGTTAAGGAAAACAGTTACCTGAAATTAAAGGAAGCACATACTTCTATAAATGATCTATTATGAGATCTACATGAAAATCTCCTTAAGCCTTTTGGCTGGGACAATGGAGTATAAGAATATATGGATTCAAGGAAATGTAGACAGAAGACTCTGGAAATGAACAGGCTGAGATGAAATGCCAAGGACTTTTGGATGTTATATGGAAAGATTACTTGGGAATAAAACACAGACATGGAACTTAAATCCAAATAAGACTTCCATTTCTTTTTTCTTTTCTTTTTTTTTTGAGAGGAAGTCTCACACTGTTGCCGGGGCTGGAGTGCAATGGCACAATCTCGGCTCACTGCAACCTCCGCCTCCCAGGTTCAAGCAATTTTCCTGCCTCAGCCTCCTGAGTAGCTGGAATTACAGACGCCTACCACCACGCCCAGCTAATTTTTTGTATTTTTAGTAGAGACGGAGTTTCACTATGTTGGCCAGGCTGGTCTTGAACTCCTGACCTTGTGATCCACCTGCTTTGGCCTCCCAAAGTGCTGGGATTACAGGCGTGAGCCACCGTGTCCTGCCTTCATTTCTTATATTCTTCAATGTTGCTGTAAGCTGATGAAAAGGCAGGGGCCAGGCACAGTGGCTCACACCTCTAATCCCAGCATTTTGGGAGGTCAAGGTGGAAGGGTCACTTGAGCCCAGGAGTTTGAGACCAGCCTGGGCAGCATGGCAAAAGCCCATCTCAACAAAAACTACAAAAATTAGCCAGGTGTAATAGCACATGCCTATAGTCCTAGCTACTTGAGGGGCTAGAGGGGCTGAGGTGGAAGAATGACTTGTGCCCAGGAAGTTGAGGCTGCAGTGAGCATGGAGTATGCCACTGCACTCTAGCCTGGGTGAAAGAGCAAGACCTTGTCTCAAAAACAAAAACAAACAAAGTAAGTAAGCAAGCAGGAATACTCAGGTTCAAGACTAAGAGAAGACAGAAACCCAGGACTTCCACTCTGGAGCTCTCATTCACTTTGAGGGCATCTGCTAAACTTCTGGAATATGTGCGTGAGTTGTCAAAGGTTCCTATGGCGTGGGAGCAGAGGATAAAACTCAGGACCCACCTAAGGTGTGGAATTTAACAAGACACTTCCACCCCACTGTAAGTCTGGGACTGAAAAGCTATAACCCCAGTAAAGATCAAATACTACCTCAAGTGAGGCTTCCCCAAGCAGTTTGAGGAAAATGCCTGTTTCTAAGTTTGACCACTAGTTGAATAACATTTAAAAAAACCTCCTGTGAATTCCTAACCATTACTAGCCCATGCCATTTGCCAGCTGAATTCACAAGGTGGTCTGAAAAGCCATAAGCTAAAAAAAATTAATTCCAGAATAATGGTGCTCATGGCAACTGAAAGAAGCACATTTAAACCTTTTATGAAAAAATTCCTGTTTAGCTGAGTCCTCAGAGAACTTTTATAAATAAGGCACCAAGGAAAGTGAGCAGCTCATTGTCAAAAATCTGTATATACATCATGAGTAGTTGCTAGCATAGACAAAAGATAGTAGAACCAGACTTTTTTTTGTTACTATTATACTTTAAGTTCTGGGGTACATGTGCAGAACCTGCAGGTTTGTTACATAGGTATACACGTGCCATAGTGGTTTGCTGCATCCATCCCCCATCACCTACATTAGGTATTTCTCCTAATGTTATCCCTTCCCAATCTCCCCACCCCCTGCTATTCCTCCCCTAACCCCCCCACCCCCAACAGACCCCAGTGTGTGACGTTCTCCTCCCTGTGTCCATGTGTTCTCATTGTTCAACACCCACTTACAAGTGAGAACATTCGGTGTGTGGTTTTCTGTTCTTGTGTCAGTTTGCTGAGAATGATGGTTTCCAGATTCATTCATGTCTCTGCAAAGGACATGAACCCATCATTTTTTATGGCTGCATAGTATTCCATGGTGTATATGTGCCACATTTTCTTTATCCAGTCTATCATTGATGGGCATTTGGGTTGGTTCCAAGTCTTTGCTATTGTAAACAGTACTGCAATGAACATACGTGTGCATGTGTCTCTATAATAAAATGATTTATAATCCTTTGGGTATATACCCAGTAATGGGATTGTCAAATGGAATTTTTATTTCTAGATCCTTGAGGAATTGCCACACTGTCTTACACAATGGTCAAATTAATTTACACTCTCACTAACAGTGTATAAGCATTCCTATTTCTCCACAGCTTCTCCAGCATCTGTTGTCTCCAGATTTTTTAATGATCGCCATTCTAACTGGTGTGAGGTGGTATCTCAATGTGGTTTTGAGTTGCATTTCTCTAATGAACAGTGACGATGAGCATGTTTTCATATGTTTGTTGGCCGCATAAATGTCTTCTTTTGAAAAGTGTCTGTTCATATCCTTCGCCCCCTTTTTGATGTGTGTAGAACGAGATTTTCTAATATTTCAAACATAGAAATTCTCAGTCACAAAATATAAAATAATTGTTTAATATTTTTCAAGAAATAAAAAGTAGAAGCTTGATATGAATAATTGGCATATTTAAAAAGAAGCAACAAAAATTATTGCTATTTTTTAGAAAAGTGATAAATATAATTGAAATGAAAGTCAAGTGGCCAATTTTAGCAGAAAAATTATACATCTGTGAAAATAAGTTGAAAGAGAGAATGAAACATTATCGAGGATGCAGCTCAGAGAGAGAAAATGATGTCAAATATAAAGGCTAAGCAGTAGCAATACGAAGGATAGAGGGAAGGTATAATCTCATTTGGTCAGTTTTAGAAGACAGAAAAAAATAGGAGTATGGCAAAATATAGAGTTTGAAGAGGACCATGGCAAAATATAGGGTTAAGAACTGAACACTTTCCAGAACTGGTGAAACAAACTAACCTCAACTTTCAAGAATCCTGATAAATCTCAAGCAGAATAAACAAAAAGAAATTCACAACTAGCCACATCATAGTGAAAATGCAGAACACTGAAGAAGGAGACTTGAAAAGCATCTAAAGACGAGAGACATCAATGTTAAGAAAGTCACAGTTAAAGAGACAGCAACACTCCCAATGGTAACAATGTGTATTAGTCTGTCTTCACATTGCTGATAAAGACATACCGGAGACTTTACGAAGGAAAGAATTTTAATTGGACTTACAGTTCCATGTGGCTGGGAAAGCCTCTCAATCATGGTGGAAGGCAAGGAGGAGCAAGTCACATCTTATGTGGTTGGCGGCACGCAAAGAGAGGGGCGCTTGTGCCGGGAAATCCTGTTTTTTAACCATCAGATCTTGTGAGACTTATTCACTATCATGAGAACAGCACGGGAAAGATCTGTCCGCATTGTTGAATTATCTCCTGCTGGGTTCCTCCCATAACACATGAGAATTCAAGATGAGATCTGGGTGGGGACATAGCCAAACCATATCACAATGGAATCTAGAAGACAGTGGAAAGATATGTTTAATGTGCAAAGAGAAAGTATCATAAACCTAGAATTTTACACCTAAAGAAAATACGTTTCAATAACAGGGGCAAAAATAAAGACATTTTCTGTCAAGTGATAACTGAAAGTGTAGGCCTCCAGCAGATCCCCACTAAAGAACATTCTAACGAATGTACTTCATGTAGAAAGAAAGTGACCCCAGATGGAAGGTCTGAGATGCAAGAAGGCATTGCAAATAAAGTGGTAAATATGTAAGTTAACCTAAGCAAATATTAATCAAATATGCCAATAATAATAATGTGCTATGAAGATTAAAGAAACAAGGTAGAGTTAAAACAGATGACAATAGCATTATGCACTGACAGAGGGTGGTATTTGAAATTTACTCACCCAAAGAACTTTTTTTTGTTTTATTGCATTTTAGGTTTTGGGGTCACCCAAAGAACTTTTATTGTACACCACTATAAACACACAGAGGTAATTTAAACTTTCCTGATAGAAACAAGA
Source organism: Aotus nancymaae (assembly GCF_030222135.1). Lineage (NCBI taxonomy): Eukaryota > Metazoa > Chordata > Mammalia > Primates > Aotidae > Aotus > Aotus nancymaae. The sequence continues at coordinate 11,641,859 of NW_026988492.1, read as the reverse complement.
GTTTAGGGAAAAAAAAAAAAACAGAATGAGAAAAAAATTAACCAATTCAAAAAATGCAAATAAGGAGAAAAACACACAGAAAATAAAGACAAATATAAAACATAAAATAACAAGGTATAATTAAAGTCAAATGTATTCATGATTACAATAAAGTTAAATGGACTAAATGCCCCAGTTAAAAGAAAAAGACTGTCCAACTAGATTAAGAACAAAGTTTAATATATGCTATATGCTGTTAAAAAGAGTCACATCCAAAGCAGAAGCATACAAATGGCTGAAAGTCATAGAATAGACAAAGATATGCCAAGAAAATAATCACCTACGTTCAATTTACCAGAAAGATACAATTATAAAATAGTAAGTATCTAATAATACAGCCTAAAATTACATAAAGCAAAAATTGACTACGAGCTACCTAGAGTAATACGCAAATCATCTAAGTATAATTGTATAAAAATACAAGGTACCTAAGATTACATCTAAAACAAATATTTTCAAGACTTCTATGGAGTGAATTGAAAACTCTATTGAAATAATACCTAAACAAAATACATAACATATTTACAGATTAGAAGACTCAATGCCATAACGATGCCAATTGTGCCTAAACTGAACTGTAGATTTAACATAATTCTAATCGAAATACCAATAGAATTTGTTTTGTTTTGTTTTCTGTGAATATTAACAATCCAACTCTAAAATTTACCTGGAAATGCAAAGGTCCAATAAAGCTGAGGCACTCTTGCAAAAGAGGGCAGGAGTGTTTGCCTTATCAGATAAGATTTAGATATTAAATCAGTGTTACATTGGCACAGGAAAAAAAAGTGCAACAGAATAGACTCATATATATATAGATGAGCCCTTAGTAATGACAGGTGGAATTATATATCAAGGGGAGAAGATAGACTTTTTATTAAATAGCTATTTCACATAGTTATTTATAGTAAAAGAAAATGAAACCAGACGTCTACTTCTCTCTACATTAATATTAATTCTAGATGGATTAAGTCTATAAATATAAAAAGCAAAACAAGCAAAAAGTTTAAAGACCATAGAGAATAATATATTTTTGATTAGATGTTAGATGATCTCTTCTTAAACAAGGCAGAAAAAGATGTAAAGACAAAAAAAAAGTGTATTAAGTCAGAATAACATTGATGTTGAGAACGCTTATTTATGAAAAAGAATGCCAGAAAAAGAATAAAAACTTAATCCACAAACTGAAAGAAGACATTTGCAATACATATAACTGTTAAAGGATTAGTATCCAAATTATATACAGAACTCCTATGGAAAAATAAACATGAAACAAACCAATAGAATCAAAAGCTGAAACCTGCAGGAAACCTGAATGGCCAATAAACGTATAAAAAGATAATCACTTTCATTAATAATCAGGAAAAGACAAAAAAAATTATAAACATATACACATAAAATCCAAAACCATGAGTAACCATTATACAATTACAAGTTGGCAAAAATGATGAAGTCTGGCAATATCAGTGCTGAAGACCATGTGGAACACTAGAACTTTCATCTGTTCCTGGTTAGAGTGTCCATTAGTAATATTACTTTGGAAAGCTATCTGGCATTAGCTTTTATGGCAGAGGCTACTTATTGTCCTTCAATACGTAATCTCCTCCTTTCAATTTTTTTTTTTTTTGAGACAGGGTCTTGCTCTATTGCCCAGGCTAAAGTGCAAAGGCACAAGCATGGCTCACTGTGGGCTCGACCTCCCTTGCGCAAGCTATCCTCCGAGCTCAGCCTCCCTCAGCCTCAGGCAAACACCACCATGCCCAGCTAATTTTTTTTTTTCTATTTTTTGTAGAGACAGGGTCTCACTTTGTTGCCCAGGCTGGTCTCAAACTCCTGGGCTCAAGTGATCCTCCTGCCTCAGCTTCCCAAAGTGCTAGAATTACAGACATGAGCCACCATGCCTGGCTTTATTCTCCTCCATTTTTTTGGGTAATATAACCTCCAAGTTTTAGTTAGGTATTCGGCTACATAGATAGAGACCACCTTTCTCAGTCTCTCCTGCAATTGGATGCAGTCCTAAGTCGAGGATCAGAACTGTGGAACATGAGTGGAAGTGTTATGCGCCATTTCTGGGTCATATCCTTAAGGATAAACATTCTTGCCCTGGAGAAAGTCTAGAACCTATGGATATGAAGTTGACCGGATTTATTTATGTGGGTGAGTAAAATATCTTTTAGGAGATGTCAGGGCAGTAAGATTGAAGGAACCTGTGTATCACTTTATGGGGTACCACTCCTCATGGGGCATTGTCCTGCCTGGAGGCACTCGCTTCTTCACTGTAACATGAATGAAAGAACCTTCAATCTATTTAAGTCAGTGTATTTGTGTTGTTGCAATCACAGCAGCTTAGTCAGGTCAAGACATTGCACAGTGGATATATAATATTTCCTCTAGGACAAAAGGAAAACACTCAAATTCATGGTCCAGTTTATAAGAAATAAATCAAAACTAAGAACTCAAGTCATGATTTTGAAAAAGTAGCCAGTGAGGTCAACCATAAACATATAAATGTAAGTATAAATAATTGCTATTCATGTAGTTAGAGAGTTGAAAGCAGAAAGTAATTAACCAAAAATACTTTCATGTGACAAAGAGAATAACATAATAATAATGCGGTTCTCTACAAAGTGTAAATTAACAAAGACTAGAAGGAAAAGGGGAATATATTGATAAAATTAGGGCTGAGCGGAAGCTCAGAGAACAAAAACACATATACCTTCTTATCTTGCAGAGTATTTTAAGACTCAAAATTTACTTGATTTTTGGTTTTGATAATTTCAGAAATGTAGTAGGTGCTTGATTTACCTTAAAGTTTACCATAAAGTTTACAATATAGGAAATAAAAACAAGTGAAATGTGGTTCATATTACCTGAACCAGGAAACAAATTAAAAAAAAAAAGAGCAGGAGGCCCGGAATACATCACACATATCACCTATGTTGATAAATGCATATAGCTTCAGTTTGTCTATTAAGTGTAAATAAATGTCAGGTAAGATTTTAAAAACTAAAATCCAGTCATGTTATTATAAAAGAACACTGACACATGGTTACTGGAACTGATAGTGTGGTGATTCCTCAAAGACCTGAAAACAGAACTACCATTTGACCCAGCAATCCCATTACTGGGTATATACATAAAGGAATATAAATTGTTCTATCATAAAGATACACGCACACATATGTTCATTGCAGCACTATTCACAATTGCAAAGAAATGGAATCAACTTAAACAGCCATTAATGATAGACTGGATAAAGAAAATGTGGTACATACACACCATGGAATACTATGCAGCCATGTCAAAGAATGAGATCATGCCTCTACAGGAACATGGATAGATCTGGAGGCCATTAGCTTTAACAAAATAATGCAGGAACAGAAAACCAAATACTGCATGTTCTCCCTTATAAATGATGAAAGCTACACGATGAGAACACATGGACATATAGAGGAAAACAACAGACACTGGGGCCTACCAGAGGGTGTAGGATAGGAGGAAGAAGCGGATCAGGAAGAGTAACTAATGGGTTCTGGGCTTAACACCCGGCTGATGAAATAATCTGTACAACAAACTCCCATGAAACAAGTTTACCTATATAACAAACCTGCACATGTATCTCTGAACTTAAGTTAAATTATGAATTTAAAGTCAAGGCTAAAACAAAAAATAAAAAATAAATAAATAAAAGGGTTTACACTACCTGATTTCAAGACTTACTAGGAAAGCTGTGTTAACGAAGACAGTGTGATATTGGCAAAAGGACTGACAAACAAACCAATGGAAAAGAACAGAGTGGTTAGAAATAGACTCATACATACACGGTAATTGATCTAGAAAAACAGAACTGGTGAAATTCAGTGAAAAAAGACAAGATCAGTATTATATGAAATATATACAGAATGTGAGATATAGTCACAGCCACAGAAAGGACAACCTGCCACAGAAAAAATAACTAAGTTGGTCTTCATTAAAATAGAAATATCTGACCTTCAAAGGACACCATTCAGAAATTGAAGAAAAAAATTATAGACTGAGGAAAACAATGTTTGCAATACATATATCTGACAAAGGACTTGTATTCAGAATATATAACAAAATGCTATAACTCAGTAACAGTTAAAAACGGACCAAAGTGCAGGAATAGAGGAATGGGCACTTGTTTTTTAATTTTTTAATGGGTGTGGAGCCTCAGTTTTGCAAGGTGGAAAAGAGTCCTGGAATTCGGCTGAACGATTTGGATGTATGTGACACTACTGAACATTTAAAAATGGTTAGAATGTCACATTTTCTGTTATGTGCATTTAGCCACAAGTTTTTAAAAAGTCTTAAGTAGATCCTTCACAGAAGACCTAAGAATGATCAATCAGCACACGAAAAGATGCTCAACGTCATTACTGAGGGAAATGAAAATTACAATTACAATGAGATAACATTTTTAAATGGTTAAAATTTAAAAATTGGCAATATCAAGTTGGTGGGGTTGTGGAGCAAGTGGAATTCTCAAAGATTGCGGGGTGAGGACAAAATGATGCAGTCACTTTGGAATGCTGGCAGTGTTGCTGTTTATTTTTTGTAAAAATCTTTGGCCAGGCGTAGTGCCTCATGCCTGTAATCCCAGTAGTTTGGGAGGCCAAGGTGGGTGAATCACCTGAGGCCAGGAGTTCTAGATCAGCCTGGCCAACGTGAAGAAACTGTCTCCACTAAAAATACAAAAATTAGCCAGACATGGTGGCACATGCCTGTAATCCCAGCTATTTGGGAGGCTGAGGCAGGAGAATCACTTGAACCGGGGAGGCAGAGGTTGTAGTGAGCTAAGATCCCGCCATTGCACTCCAGCCTGGGTGACAGAGCAAGACTCCGTCTCAAAACAAAACTTTTATTTTAGGGTTAGAGGGTATATGTGCAGGTTTGTTACAGAGGTTTGTGTATCATGGGGGTTTGGTGTTGATTATTTCATCACCCAGGTAGTAAGCCTAGTATCCAGGTAGTTTTTCAATCCTTACTCTTCTCCCACCTCGACCCTCAAGTAGGCCCCCATGTCTGTTGTTCCTTTCTTTGTGTCCATGTGTACTCAGTGTTTAGCTCTCATTTATAACTGAAAACATGTGGTATTTGGTTTTCTGCTTCTTTGTTAGTTCATGTAGGATAATGGCCTCCAGCTCCATTCATGCTGCAGCAAAGGACATGATCTTGTTCTTTTTTTATGGCTATGCCATATTCCATGGTGTATATGTACCACATTTTCTTTATCCAGTCTACGGTTGATGAGCATTTAGGTTGATTCCATGTCTTTGCTGTTGTGAATGGTGAGACAATGAACATACACATGCATGTGTCTTTGTGGTTTCTTACATAGTTAAACATACACACTTCCTGTGTCCTTGCCATTCCACTCCTGAGAGATATTAAAACATACTTTCACAAGTGATTTGTAAAAGAATGTTTATGTTTATAGCAGCTTTTTTTTTTTTTTCATAATAACCCTAACTGGAAAGAGCCCATTTGTCCAACAAGAGGAAAATGGATAAACAAGTGGTGGTTTATTCATGCCATGGAATACTACCCAGCATTGCAAAGGAACTTAAGAAGGAACAACTGCCATGGATACATGCAATAACATGGGTAAATCTTAAAGCACTGTGCTGTGTAAAATGGGCCAGACATAAGAGAGTATAAACTGTATGAGTCCATCTACATAAATTTAAGAACAGGCAAAACTAACCTGTAGTGATAAAAACTGGAACAATGCTTATATGGTGTGAGGAAGGGGTCAATGTATTATCTGCAAAGGGACATGAAGGATCTTGCAGGGGTGATGGAAATGCTCAATGCCTTGACTTACAAGATGGTTACAAAGCAAAACTCTTCAAATGGTACACTTAATATTTGTGCATTTAACCATATGTAAAATATACCCCAATGGTAAGACAATAGTAAACTTTTTCTTTCATAGCATTTATCCAGATTTGTAATTTAAAGTTCGATGTTCCCCCAATTAATGCCTATCTTTTCCACACTGTAGGTCAGGCACTATTCTAAGCTCTGCAAGTAAAATGGTTTATAAGATGGACCAGTCCATCACCTAATGGAATTTACAGTTTCACAAAGAGCCATTTTTGTCTTGTTCACTATGTTACACTCAGCATGTAGCTTGGTGCTTGGTACGTATGTGTACTCAACAAATATTTGTGAGGTGGATGAGTGACTAGAGAAAGGGAACCAAGGGACAGTGTTAGTGGATCTAAAACTCACACATTCACTTGCTTAATCTTTCTCTCCTCTTCCCTATTAGTTTTTCTTAAGTATTTGAAAATCTGTATTCACTCTGGTGAGTATCTCATGTGTCAATATACTGTGTGGATATATAGATAGAGATTCATAAACTTTGAATCCAGGAAATAGGGGACATGGATGGATTCTAGACCAGATGAAGCTCTATCCGCCTCCACGGGAAGGTGAACTGCTTGGCCACTTGAGGGCAGGGTCAAGATTGTTGTCAAGGAAAATACTGGATCTACTCATGTACTTGAAGTGGTATAATTTTGAGATTTAGAAGTCTGTTTCATAAAGCCTGGAAAATTCAGATTTGGACTGAAAATGTTACCAGTTAACGATCATAAAAAAGCTTGATTTCGAGTGGCATCATATTTTCCTGGATCCTCCAGTGTTTTATTTGCTTAACTGATTAAATTTCTAAAACAAGAATTACTCCAACTAAAATTGTAACCTGCAGATGAGAAGAGGAAAAACCAAGAGGGGAAAAAAGACACTATACATATTCCTACCTATGTGGATCAGTTTGGGAACATTTCAGAGAAATCAATTATTAAAATCCTCAGCAAGTTACTATATAAACTTGGTTACAAACAGGAATTAATTTAATGTCATCTTGGAGTGTACTTCCGGCAGCAATTTAAATTTAGAAAATGGTCTTAAGTGACAAATGTTGAAAAAAAATTTCAGAAAGAAAGTGATTTTAGATTGTATGCCTTTCAAAGCAAAAAAAAAAAATGAGCATGTATTTATATATTTTATGTTTCTTAGGCCCTTCCCCACAAACCCGACTTTACTCAGAGCACTTAGCATCACAGCAGGTGCTCAACAAAGTTTGTCTCATTTTGATTTACTTATTAGTTGAAATTTACTAGATATATTTCTACACTGGGCATCATTTACCTTAACACTTAGAACCCCCAAATGAAAACAGTAAGTCAAATAGGTTAAATAACAACATAATATAGAATTGGGCTGTATGTATTACACGACCTCTAATGTGAAATTGAATGGCGTGGCACTAGGAACAGATTCTCCTGCCTTCTTTTTTTCCTTCAGATGTGACTGGAAGCTTAGACTTTGAGCTGTGATATTTCCCAGCATTACATACGTGGCCACAAATAGGCAGCCTGACAGATATGCTCCAGGCAGATCGAGTCCCCCTCCTCCGAAATTGTCCATAGTATAGCTCAACCATATTGTGCTGTAGCAATTTGTTTACACATTTACCTCTCACACTGGACTGAGCTCTTTGGGTTCAGGCACTTTGCCTTACACCCTCAGCATCTAGCAGTGACAGCCATGTACTATCTCTAGAGCCTTTAATGACAGGGCTCCATAAACCTTAAATGAGAACAGAAAGAAACAGACAGGTACATTCAAAAAGATAAATAGCATCTAAACATTACATGCACTTACAATATAATTGAAGGATGTGTCAGCAAGCACTGCAAACTGACGAAACAGTGTGTGTCTTGTAAACATCTCGTTCTTAAGGACATGAAAGCTGAAATTTAAAAAAATTGATGAAAGTTAAATGTATGGAAATCATAGGATAAAGCAAGTAAGCCTTATGTTAATGTAGCAAACTACATTAAAAATTTAAAATACTACCAAATAAAAATTTGAAAATATTAGTATGAACATACTATTTCTTTCATTTTTAAAACTACATGTTGCCTGGGCAACATGGTGAAGCCTCATCTGTGCAAACAAACAAACAAAAAATAACAGGGCATGGTGGTATACGCCTGTAGTCCCAGCAACTCAGAAGGCTGAGGTAGGAGGTTCACCTGAGCCTGGGAGGTCAAGGCCGCAGTAAGCCATGATCGTACCACTACACTCCAGCCTGGATGACAGAGTGAGACCCTGTCTCCCTGAAAAACAAAAACAAAACAAAAAACATGTTTTCCAGCTCAGAAAAGGCACAGAAATAAAGGCAATGATCACCCCTAGTCCCCAGACTGTGATTTCAAAAAGCATTTCTCATTAAATAATTCAGAGCATCTTTGAGAAATGACTGTTTCTAGATCTAAGGCAATAAATGCACAGAATGAACCTGGGACATTTTATTCTACCAGAATTCAACAAAGTCATCAAAGATTATGTCAAAAGAACACAGTAATCAACTTGAAAGAGCTCCTGTTGACTTATGATTGGAGAAATCACATATCAAAGATAAGAACTACAGTGTGTTGAAACGTCACATATATATTAGCTATTTGGGAAATTCTTAGCCTATCTTTGATTGCAAAATGATGCTAAAATTAAGAGATTCACTGTCGAGAAGATGTACTCTGTAGAGAAAGCAAGAGAATGGCTGGACAACCTTTGGGTAGAGTCTAGAAAGGAATAAAAACCACACTATTTACTCACACAAAAGCTCTCTGAAGAGATCTGATGTGTGACATCCCCTCAGCCATCTCGGTAGGAGTCCAAATAGAGATGGAATTATTTAGGAAAGAACTGAGAAGGAGCCTCCTGTCTAATGAAGTGATTTCCCATGAGAAACATGGGAGACCCACAAGGTTTTGAGAATGTTATATCAGCAACAACACTGCCAGATTGAACTAAAAAGGGCAGAGAAAGGAAATAAATGAAAGAAGGTTATTGAATTTCCAAAATTCTACAGGCAAGAAACAGACCGATAAAACTACTCAGTGTCAAACATGTGTTACCTTTCATGAAAGAGGAAGTATGACTCATTAGTAGTGCTTTGGGCCCAGAAGGCGGAACCTTGAGTCACAGAGAATTAGCCCAGGCCTTGAAACCTAATGAGTTATGCTGAAACAATGTCAACATTGTTTGGACAAGTGACTCTTTTCCCCTTCTACTTTCTCCCCTTTTAAACAAGAATGTTTATAGCTATCATTGACATTTATGTCAATACAAATGCCTTTCCCACTACTGTATCTGAGAGCAAATAATAAATAATTTCACAAGTCTACATATGGAGGAGATTTTGTCCCAGGATGAACTATAACCAGAGCCTTACCATACCTAATTTAGATAATGCAAACGGGGAATTTTGAGGCTGATAACTCTTAGGTGAGATTTTAGAATGGAGTTGGTGCAGTAATGGGTTGAGACTTTGGGGGATATTGGGATGTGGTAAATGCATTTTGCAGGCAGGATAGGCATGATTGATTGGGGGCCAGAAGGTTGTTGACTCTAGTAGAGTGAACATTGCCCCCCATGAAAATATCTACTTCCTAATTCCTGGAAATTCTGAGTGTGCTACCTAACATAGTAAAAGGAACTTTGCAGATGTGATAAGTTACAGAGTTTGAAATACAGTAATTATTCTAGATTATTTGGTGGGTCCAATGTAATTACAGGGTTGTTGTTGTTGTTTTTTAAGAAGGAAGCAGGAGGATCAGAGTAGGTAAGCATGAAGCAGAAATAATACATGGAAAGATAATAGCTAAGACTTTTCCAAAATTCAGAAATGACATTGACCCATAGATGCAAGAGCTAGACCAGATAAATAAAATGAACTACACCTAGGGACATCATAAGAAAACCAATGACAACCAAAGACCAAGTGGAAAAATTTAAAGTACCCAGACATGAAAAAAGCATACTCTTTAAAGAAGCAACAATAAGACTGACAGCTGGCTTCTCAACAGCAACAGTGAAAGCCAGTATACAATGTACTGACATTATTAATGGGCTGAAAAAGTAACTGCCAACATAGAACTCTATACTTGGCAAAAACTTTCTTCAATAATGAAGGTAAAATAACAACATTTTCCTCTGAAGAAAAGCTGAGTTATTTGCCAGAAAACCTGTATTAAAATGAAGTAAGAAAAAATGAAAGAGCTGTTCAGGCAGCATGAAATGAGCTCAGATGAAAACATAATAAGCAAGAAAAAAGGAAAAGCTCAACAAAGAATAAATGTTTGAGTAAATATAAATGAACACTGAGTATGCCAAACAACAACAGAAACATTTCATGGAGTTAAAAAATAGAGAGAGAATTAAAATTAAAATATGGGAGAGGATTAAATAGAGTGAAAATAGCCTAAGGTTCTAGAATACTTGGAAAAGTGGCATCAATAGTAATTTCTATAACACTGCAATACGCTAAGAATAAAATTTTACAAAGGAGAAATTTTTAAAAAAAGAAAATGAATAACAAGTTAATAAAAGAAAATATGGAATAAAAAGGTTGGTTCAAAACAAGGCAAAAAGGAGAGAAGAAGAAATAATATAAAACAGGTTAGTCAAATAGAAAATAACTTGTTAAGTAGTAACTACAAACCCAACTATAGTATTTTCACTAAAAGTAAATAAATAAAGTGTGCCAATTAAGTAAATAAAGCTGACTGATTAGGTTAAAAACCCAATTATTGGCTGATTACAAGAAACACATTCAAATATAGAAATAAGATAGGTTGAAAGAAAAATATTTGAAAAAATAAACCATTACTCTTAATCTAATAGCTAAGCAGACATTAAGCTAAAGGGCATTACTAAAGATAAAAACATTTCATAATGATAAATATAACTGGTAACTTTACAAGATGAGATCAAAATCTAAATTGTGGGTGCCCAACAAGTAAGATGTAAACTATGTAAAGCAAAAATGAAGGATTAAAATAAGAAATAGATACATCTGTAATCATAGTAGAAAATGTAATACTTCTATCTCAGTAGCTGGATATGATGGCAAAAAATTAAGAAGTATGTAAAAGATAGAAACAATAAAATTAATAGGTTGACCCCATTAAAATATTTAGAACTCTACATCCATCAATGATATAATTTTCATTCTTTTCAAGAATAAAAACATTTTTTTAAAAAAATTGGCCATAGGTTAAGCCCTAAAACAAATATAAAGACATTTTAACAGATTAAAATTATTCATAGTAAGTTCTCTGAGCAGAAGATAATTAAACTAGAAATATAACAAGCAAATGTTCAACTGACTGGAAATAAAACATGTTACTTCCTTTTTTTTCATGAGAAAAGGTCTCACTCTGTCACTCAAGCTAGAGTGCAGTGGCATAAACAGGGCTCACTGCAGCCTTGACCTCGTGGGTTCAAGCACTCTTCTTGCCTCAGTCTCCCATCTAGCTGGGACTACAGGTGCATACCACGACACCCAGCTATTTTTTTAATTTTTCTGTAGAGATGGGGTTTCACTTTGTTGCCCAGGCTGATCTCAAACTCCTGAGCTCAAGCAATTCTCCTCCCTTGGGCTCTCAAAGTGCTGGGATTACAGGCATAAGCCACTGTGCCCAGACCTTATTACTTCTAAATAACCCATGGATCAAAGAAGAAATCAAACTGAATTGAGAAAATTTTGTTTGAGTAATGATAAATATATAATATATCAGAACTTGTGGGAGGCAGCTCAAACAATACTTAGAAGAAAATACATAGCGTTAAATGCATATATTCAAAGAAAAGAAGTCTGAAAAATCAATGATCTAGGCTTCCTTCTTAAAATCTAGTAAAAGACGCAAACAAAACATTAAAAAGTGGAAGGAAACAATAAAGATAAGAGCAAAAGTCAATTACACTATCAAAAACCCATCAGAGCTAATAAATGAATTCAGTAAAGTTACAGGATACAAAATAAACATACAAAAATCAATTGTGTTTCTATATACCAACAATTAGCTATCCAAAAAGAAATTTAAAAAAAATACCATTTATACCATCCAAAAAATAAAATACGTAGGCATAAATTTAACCAACAAGGTGAAAGATCTGTATCTTGAAAACTATAAAACACTGAAGAAAGAAATTAAAGTAGATACAAATAAATGAAAATAAATCTTTTTTTATTCATGAATTAGAAGAAGTAATATTGTCAAGATGTCTATACTACCCAAGTAATTTACAGATTAAATGCAATTGCATTTTTCACAGAAGTAGGAAAAATCCTACGTTTTTACAGAACCATAAAAGATCCCAGTTAGCCAACTAGCCAAAGCACTTTTGAAAACAAAAAAATAAAAACAAAGCTGGAGGCAACTCACTTCCTGATTTCAAACTATAATACAAAGCAATAGTAATCAAAACAGTATGATTGTACTGACATGAAAGTAGACATTTAGACCAAGAGAACAGAATAGACAGCTCAGAAATAAACTCATGCATATATGGCCAACTAATTTTTGACAAGAGTGATAAGAATATACAATCAGGGAAAGGTTAGTCTCTTCAATAAATGATGCTGAAGAAACAGGATATTTACAGGCAAAAGGATGAAATTAAACTCCTATATTAGACAACACACAAAAATTAATTCAAAATGAATGAAAGGACTAAACATGAGACCTGAAATCATAAAACTCATAGAAAAAAACAGGAGAAAAAGCTTTTCCACGTTGGCCTTTGGCAATGATTTTTTGAATATGATACCAGATGCATAAGCAACAAAAACAAAAAAGAACAAATAGTTTATTTCAAACCATAGAGCTTCCTCACAGCAAAGCAAACAACAAAATGAAAAGACAAGGAATGGAAGAAAATATTTGCAAGCCATACATCTGATAAAGGGTTAATACTCAAAATATACAAGAAACTCAGCTTGATAGCAAGAAAACAACCCGATATTAAAGTGGACAAAGGAATTGAATAGACATTTCTCCAAAGAAGACATACAAATGGCCAAGCATATGAAAAATTGCTCATTATCACTTATTATCAGGAAACTGCAAATCAAAACCACAGTAAGTTACCACCTCACTCCTGTTAGAATGGCTATTACCAAAAGACAAACGATAACAAGTGCTGGTGATGATGTAGAGAAACCATTGACGGGAATGCCAATCAGCCACTGTGGAAATCAGTCTGAGATTTCTTAAACAACTTTAAATATAACTACTATTTGACCCGGCAACCCCACTGCTGGGTATATACCCAAAGGAGTATAAATTGTTCTGCCACATGGACACATGCACATGTATGTTCATTACAGCACTATTCTCAATAGCAAAGACATGAAATCAACCTAGATGCCCATTAATGGTGAACTGGATAAAAAAATGTGGTACATATACACCATGGGATACTACACAGTAATAAAATGAATGAAATCATTTTCCTTTGCAACAATGTGGATGGAGTTGGAGGCCATTATCCTAAGCAAACTAACACAGGAAAAGAAAACCAAATACCACATGTTCTGACTTATAAGTGGGAGCAAACCATTGAGTACACATAGACACAAAGATGGGAGCAACACACGCCAGGGCCTATTGAGGGTGAAGGTTTGGTGGAGGGTGAGTATTGAAAAACTATGCTTATTACCTGAGTGACAAAATTATGCACACCAAACCCCCATGATATGCAAGTTACCCATGTAATAAACCTGCACACATAACCCCTGACCTAGAATAAAAGTTAGAAAGAAAAAGTTTTTAAATTAATATGTAAAAAAGTCAATGAAAAGACATACGAGAAAAGTTCAGCAAAGAGAGTTTCTTTGAAATAAATAACAAAATTAGTAACTCCCAAGAGATTAAGAAAAAAGGAGAAAAACACAAATTCTCAGGAATGAAACACAAATATCAGAAATGAAAAAGGGATATCACCAGATCTTACAGATACAGTCATGCCCTGCATAATGATGTTAAGTCAAAGATGGACGCCCTATATAAATGGTGGTCCCGTAAGATTATAATGGAGCTGAAAAGTTCCACTGCCTAGTAACATCTTGACAGTCTTGACCCTGTGTAGGCCTAGGCTAATATGTGTGTTTGTATCTTAGTTTTTAACAAAAAAGTTTAAAAAGTAAAAAAAAAAAAAAAAGAAAAGAAAAAATTAAACAGACAAAAGCTTATAGAATAAGAATATAAAGAAAAAAATTATATATGTATATTTGAGACAGGGTCTCACTCTGTCACCCAGGCTGGAGTGCAAGGCATGATCACAACTCACTGCAGCCTCAACCTCCTGGGCTCAAGTGATCCTCCCACCTCTCATCCTGCCAAGTAGCTGGGACCACAGGTGTGCACCACCACGTGAAAAAATAATCTTGTATAGCTGTACTGTATGCTTGTGTTTAAAGTTGTGTTATTACAAAAGAGTCAAAAAGTTTAAAAAATTAGGAAGTTTGTAAAGTAAAAACGTTACATACAGTAAGCTAAGGTTAATTTGTTATTAAAAAACAATTTTGTTTGTAAATCTAACATAGCTGGGGTGTCCAGTGCTTACAAAATCTACAGTAGTGTATGGTAATTTTCCAGGCCTTCACATTCACACCACTCACCCACTGGCTCACCCAGAGCAACTTCCACTCCTGCACACTCCGTTCATGGTAAGTGCCTTATACAGGTGGACCATTCTTTATCTTTATACAGCATTTTTCACTGTATCTTTTCTATGTTTAGGTATATTTAGATGCATAAATACTTACCATTGTGTTACAAGTGCTCACAGCATTCCGTTATCGTCCCATGCTGTTCAGGTTTGTAGCCTGGGAGCGATAGGCTGTACCGTGGAGCCTAGGTGTGTGGTAGACTATGCCATCTGGGTTTGTAAGCACCCTCTAAGATGCTCGCACAATGACAAAATCACCTACTACACATTTCTCAGAATCTATCCCTGTCATCAAGTGACACGTGACTGCCACATATATATATAATATGAGGATATCATGAATAACTTTATATCAATAAATTTGACAATTCAATGAAACGAGAAAATTCATAAACATATAAGACAACATAAATTATCAAAATGATTAGAAGAAATTGAAAATGGAATAGCCCAATTTGTATGATAAATTGAATGTCACTGAAAACTTTCTCCAAGGGAATGATAAGCATTCAATTCAGAATATTTGCTAATTGGGAGAAGGAGAAGGGACAGGCACTGGATGGGCAACAGGGACCATGAAGCCACTGCGAATTCCTTCTTTCTTTACCTGCATGGTGAGGACACAGGTGTTCACTTTGTTGAGTAAGGAGCCCTGTAGAGTTTCTGTTTACAGCGGATTCCAAGGTGAGGGGACTACATGAGCAGAGTGGGCCTTCACCTTGCATGCCCTATCTAGATTTCTGATGTTTGCAGTCTCTCTGGGATGGCAATCTAGTGCTCTGAATGTGGGGGAGAGGACGGGAGGGCAGGAGAAGGGATGTGTGCATAGATCTCTTCCAGATATGCAAGCCAGAATGGCATGGGCACCACCTGTAACATTTCTATGTGCTTGGGAACGCAGTGTGCAAAAGTGAGTCTTGCCTGGCCCAGAGCTCATCAGGCAGAACAGAGGGTGGCTCAGGTGGACGCATGTGGACTGCCGCTGGGGTGGAGGTGGAAACAGCGGCATCACCATGGCATCCGCCAGGTAAGGCTATTTTCTGAAACTGATGTGCCACACCTGCATACCATTTGTGTGACAATGATGACCAGGCTTAGCACACCAAGAGGAAGGACCAGCCCTGCCCTTGTCGGCACTGCTCACATTCAATCTTCCTGGAAATAAGGACTCAGCAGAGATGGAAAAGAGGCTTGGAAATGAAGCCCTGAATTGGACTGGGACCCAATATAAATGATGAATTGACAGAAATTATTGGATTGGACTCTGACCTTGACTGGCTAAGGTGATGTTTTTTTCTCTACTAAACAAAAATGAACGCTCCTAATCTAGGATCGGTTACAGTGAAATGAAATGACCATGTTAGCCCATGTAAGTCTGTGACTTCACAGTTAATCTCCATACCACACCACGATGCAGACTCTGTACAAATGCACTCTCTACAGTGCCGTATACGCCACATTGAATTAATACCTGGAGCTGCAGCCTAGGTAGACAGACATAATCTACAAGGTCCCAATTAGTTGATTAAAACATAGAAAGTGTGTAGTAATAAACACTTCTGCTTTCCAAAATATTTAGCTATCAACATAAAGACTGCAAAGACCGAAATGATTAATATGATTGTCAACATCTTGGGTAACAGCAAATGAATTAGAAGTAAAACGTGAAACTCCATCTCTACTAAAAATACAAACAAATTAGGCAGGCATGGTGGTGGGCACCTATAATCCCAGCTACTTGGGAGGCTGAGGCTGGAGAATCGCTTGAACCCAGGAGGTAGAGGTTGCAGTGAGCTGAGATCGTGCCACTGCACTCCAGCCTGGGCAACGAGAGTAAAAACTCCGTCTCAAAAAAAAAAAAAAAAAAAAAAAGAAGAAGAAGTAAAACTGATACATTCTTGTAAATCATCATTGAAGAATAGGGTAAATCCCGTGGGGTCAGAGACAAGGTAAATCTTCAGGATGAAAGTGAACCCTATGGAAATAAGTAAAGTCATTTTATTCAGTTCTAGAGAGAATCCAGAACCTATGTGCAGGGAAATGAAGTCAAGGGCCTATTTAAGTTTTGTTTTGTCTCACATGTATCTACATTCTGTTCTTAAATAACCATGTGAGGCAGTTAGGGTGGGCGTTACTACGCATGTTTTACGCAGCACAAAATGCTTATCAGCACATACATAAAACATGGGTAGGGGATCATTTCAGCACAAAACAGAATAAAGCAGAACATTTTACCACAATGTCTTTTTACTCTCAATCCTGTGATTTTTTCTGTCTTGGTGTGGATTCTTTGTGCCTCCTCACTTAGGACTAATTATTTCCATGTACTATACACAGCCAGGTATAGAAGTTTATACACACAAGATCCACAGTGTGTGCTTATGAAATACAGTGCAAACGTAGGGCATTGCCATCCCATGATCATGTATAAGCTTCACGTTTGACCTCCACTGGCCTCCATCAAGGCAACATTGAACCCCATGTGCCTGGGTGATGCTTGACTGTGAAAGAATATTGCAAAAGCACTTCTCTCATGTTTTAAGGAAGAGAATCTGGGGGAAATTATGGCAGAACACACTAAACAGAAGATAGATTTTTAATGTTAATATATTAGAGTAAGGGAAAAAAATAAGCATTTTTTTCAATTTACATCATTTTTGTCCTTTTCAGAATTTTACAGTTTCACTTTCTCCATTTTGAAAAAGGTAAAGAGAAGCCAGGCACGATGGCTCACACCTGTAATCCCAGCATTTTGGGAGGCTGAGGTGGGCGGATCACCTGAAGTCAGGAGTTTGAGACCAGCCTGGCCAACATGGAGGAACTCCGGCTCTACTAAAAATAGAAAAAATTTAGCCAGATGTTGTGGTGGTCACCTGTAATCCCAGCTACTCGAGAGGCTGTGGCAAGAGAATCATTTGAGCCCGGGAGTTGGAGGTTGCAGTGAGCCAAGATCACATTACTGCACTCCAGCCTAGGTGACAGAGCAGGACTCCATCTCAAAAAAGAAAAACAAAGAAAAAAAAAAAAGAAAAAGGTAAAGGGGGAGAGAAATAAAATGATTGTATGAGTGAGAAATAGATCTGAGAGGTTGAGGAACTGGAGCTGTTGTGTCTGGTAGAGAATCTAATACATAAAGCAACTTTATATACCAAACTCTATATATTAAGTATTTATATAAATACAATACAAACTGGTTATATATCATCGTGTGCAAATAAGCAGGAAAAGGTTTTAATAGCCCTAGGAAAGAAGATGACTAGATAGGCCTGATGAAACCAGGTATTAACAAAGTGTGTTTGTCCTGCTGATCTTTTACAACAGAAACAAACAGAGGAAATGAAAACATCTTACTTCTCAGTGATTTTGATGGCTCTTCTGTTTTAGACCAATTATTTTGCATTTCTTGTAGATGTATACGAGGTGATTTAACATTAATATGTAAAAAAATTGCAAGGTTCCCAACTTCCTTAAAGGATGATTAGTTACATTTTGAGAAACAGAATTTGTATATATCTCACCATACCTGTTCCTGAGAATAGAGAATCTCTTTTCCCAGCTTTTGTTTAGTCGATCTGCTTCCTTCCTAATCCTAGAATAAATTTACAGATGGTTAAATATTGTATTAGTTACAAATGAACACTATGTCTTGTTATTACCAGTACCTTTCCACCTTCTGTTTCTCATCCTCTAAATTAGCCTTTAATGCTTCTATTTGAGACTCCAAAGAATGTTTGTCTTCAACCTTTCAATAGAAAACACATCACAGAGTTAATTACAAAAACAATTTATCTTTTTTCTCCATAAATCTGAAAAGACAATTTCTATAAATTGTATGCATATTCTAACTACTATCAAAAATCATTTAAGGCTGGGCACGGCGGCTCACATCTGTAATCTCAACACTTTGGAAAGCCGAGGTGAGAGGATGGCTGGAGCCCAGGAGTTTGAGACCAGTCTGAGCAATATAGTGAGACATTGGTCTCTACAGTAAATTAAAAATTAGCAAGGCATGGTGGCGTGTGCCTGTAGTCCCAGCTACTTGGGAGGCTGAGGAGGGAAAATTGCGTGAACCCAGGAGGTCAAAGCTGTAGTGAGCTGTGACCACATCACTGCTCTCCAGCCTGGATGACAGAATGAGGCCCTGTCTCAAAAATTTTTTTTTTCTAGAGAACAATGAGTTTTATTTACTTGTAAATTACCATATATAGGAATGGTTTAAGATCCCATGCCTCTATTTCCTATAAATGGTGAACTTAGAAGCAATTAGCTCTAAACCATATTACAAAGCAATCAAAACCTATCTTCACCAGCCCTACAAGCTGCCTCATTTCATAAACTGCAAATTGCATTTTCCTTCACTTACTGTGGCCTCTCCATCTCTTTGTCATAGGCAGCAGTTTCCTCCAGTTATCATGTCCTTCTTCTATCAAAACAGTTCTCAAGAAAGGATCTTACCAACTCAATCACATTAGAGCTTTATGCCATTTATCAGTAATATGTATATTTTGCAAGAGGAAAAAGTTTCAGCAAAAGGAATGAATCTCTAATAGTTGAACTGTAGGCATATTATGAATGAGGAAGACTTCCCTGGATGTGGCAGAGATGTGCTACAGAATCATACTATAGAGGGAATCAGGTCCTTTTTCTCTTAATAAGGCTAATTCTCAGTGTAGCTTCCAAAGTCAATTCTACTTTCTAAGCATAGCCAGCATCAATATAAACAGTAACTAGGTTAGTAATAATGGTCACAGTCATTGTTGTACCTTAGATCCTAATATTTTCACCTTCTTTTCTTCTGCATGTGTCCCAATAGGTGCTGTATAGCTTACCTGGCAAGAAAATAAAACAAGGTAAATATATATTTTCAAATTAATGCATAACAATGTGGCTTTTCTGCAGCTTTGAGAAAGGGAGCTGAGACTTACAATATGCCAACCATAGTCCCCTGGAAGTCTTCACTATCTTATATAATTTAGATAATTCAGGGTTTATACATAGCATTTGCAACTGGACAGTGTCAGCCCATTGAAAACAATTCTCCTATTAATACTATCATTTTTAAAAAACGCATTTTATTATAGTCTCACTTCCATTGTATCTGTTTTGCTTTCAAAAAAATCCTGTTAGACATGAAGTCCTTGCCTAAGGGACATGGATGAACCTGGAAACCATCATTCTCAGTGAACTGACACAAGAACAGAAAATGAAACACTGCATGTTCTCACTCATAGGCGGGTGTTGAACAGTGAGAACACATGGACACAGGGAGGGGAGCATCACACACTGGGGTCTGTTGGGGGGAACTAGGGGAGGGACAGTGGGGGGTGGGGAGTTGGGAGGGATAATACGGGGAGAAATACCATATATAGGTGATGCGGATGGAGGCAGCAAACCACATTGCCATGTATGTACCTATGCAACAATCCTGCATGTTCTTCACATGTACCCCCAAACCTAAAATTCAATAAAATATACATATTAAAAAAATCCTATTAGAAAGGTATTAGATCTCTTGGATCTATCCTCCATATTTTAACTTTTTTTATTTCTGTCTGCCATTTTGCACTACATTCTAGGAAATTTTCTTCACTTCATCTTCCGGATTATTAATTAAGTCTTAAGCTGTGTCAGTTTTATTATTCAGCCTGCCTATCGCGTTTTTTTCAAAGTTTTATTTGTTCCTTTCAGTAAATTGTTCTTTTGTCCAGACAGTTCCTTTTTCATAGCTGCCTGTCCTTGTTTAATGGAAAAAAGTTTCTCTTGAATGTCTCCCAAAATATTTTTTATTGAAATAACATATTTTAAATTTTCGTCTGTTCCTTGAATTAACTGTTTCATGCAGGGCCAAGTGCTTTTCTGTTCTCTTTGTTCTTTCACTCTGTAAATATTTGCTAAATGCTTATTATATGCCACGAATTGTTTAAGCACTGGAGACACGATAGAAAATAAAATTGAAGTAGAGAAGGCAGATTTGAGAGAAATTACAGAAGAAGTAAAATTTAGGGGACTTTCTGAATGAGGACAGAGCTGCCTGGAATTTCTTCTTTGGGCAACTAGATGGAGGATGACCCTATTCACTAAAAACAAATGATAAGACTAGGAACAATTTTGTGTGCTAGTCTTTTTTTGTTTTGTTTTTTGTTTGTTTTGATAAATTCAGACTTACCAAAACACTTTGGGTCTTAGGTACCCATGGCCTGTTCGAATGAAGACACATAATAGGCAGCTGCTATGCTGTGGCTCTCTGTCCCCACCCAAATCTCATCCTGCAGCTCCCATAATTCCCACGTGTTGTGGGAGGGAGCTGGAGAGAGATGATTGGATCACGGGGTGTGTCTTTCCTGTGCTGTTCTCATGATAGTGAATGGGTCTCACAAGATCTGATGATTTTAAAAACCAGAGTTCATCTGCACAAGCTCTCTTTTGCCTGCTGCCATCCATGTAAGATGTGACTTGTTCCTCCTTGCCTTCTGCCATGATTGTGAGGCCTCCCCAGCCATGTGTCCATTAAACCTCTTCTGCCCAGTCTCGGAATGTCTATCAGCAGTGTGAAATCAGACTAATACAGCAACTGAGACAGGGCCTGGAATTTGAGAGACGGGTTGATCCTAGAGATATAATTTGGGATTCAGCAGTACATGGGTTGAAGCTAAATATCTGGATAAGGCCATTCATGAAACCAATAGAGAAAAGCAGGTGGTCAGGGATGGAAGCCCACACCCGAGACATAGCTGACCTGCCATTCTTTTGTTTTTTTCTTCAACTATTATTTTAAGTTCCAGGGTACATGTGCAGGATATGCAGGATTGATATGTAGGTAAACATGTGCCATGGCCGTTTGCTGCACAGATCAATCCATCACCTTGGTATTAAGCTCAGCATCCATTAGCTATTCTTCCTGATGCTCTCCCTCCTCCCGCGCCTCCCCCCACAGGACCTAGTTGTGTGTTGTTCCCTCCCACGGTCCATGTGTTCTCATCATTCAGCTCCCACTTAAAAGTGAGAACATGTGGTGTTTGGTTTTCTCTTCCTACATTAGTTTGCTGAGGACGGCAGCTTCCAGTTCCATCCATGTCCCTGCAAAGGACATGATCTCATTCCTTTCTATGGCTGCATAGTATTCCATGGTGTATATATACCACATTTTCTTTATCCAGTCTATGATTAATTGGTATTTGGGTTGATTCCATGTCTTTGCTATTGTGAATAGTGTTGCAATGAACATTTGTGTGCATGTATCTTTATAATAGAATTATTTATATTCTTTCAGGTATATACCCAGTAATGGGATTGATTGACCTGCCATTCTGATTTACCTGATGGAAGAACCCTCAGGACTGACTTAGTCCATTTTTCTTACGTCAGTTCTCTAAACTCTAACTCCTACTCCATCAGGACCCAAAAGCCTGGAGAGTCCTTTGATGGTCCTATAACTACCCAATGACTCTTCCCTTAGTTGTCTACACAGTACCTCACACTTCTTAGAAGAAACTGTCACCCCGACTACAAGCACAGTGAGTCTCCCTTGTCAAGACCCATGTGACAGTAAACTAGCCAAAAAGAAAGCCAAAGAAACAATACCACCAATTTAACAAGAGCAACAGAAAGCCTTGGTCACCATTAGTCTTCCTTGGCATCAACAAAGTGAGAGTCACCAAAGTGACATGAAACGGACAC
The DNA here is from genome assembly GCF_030222135.1 of Aotus nancymaae. Classification (NCBI taxonomy): domain Eukaryota; kingdom Metazoa; phylum Chordata; class Mammalia; order Primates; family Aotidae; genus Aotus; species Aotus nancymaae. Next base: position 11,619,593 of record NW_026988492.1, on the reverse strand, counting down.
TCTTTGGAATCTCGCCACCTATTTGTTCTCAAAGGGCACAATCCACTTGAACCACCTCTTGGCCCAGCGTACAGGGGGTACAGAGTGAGCTCACTGCCATTGCATTACCAGTAGTCTAAGGAAACCACCAGGGTAAGATCCCCAGGCCCAGGGTTGGGAGAGCATTTGTCATTATGCTAAAAAAAATTAACCCAAATTAAAAAAATTAATCCCCAGAAAATTAGGAAAACAAATCAGTAGAACAGAATAAGTTTTCATGTAGAAAGATATTAATATATTTATTTCACTATATCCAAAGTCACATCAGTAATTGAATGTTTATTTTAAAAGCCTCTGTGTTTAAATTTATGTACGGTAAAAATTAGTTTCAATTTTTAAGGCTCTCTTTTCCCAGCTCTCATATAATGATCAACTACGTAATACCTAGAGATAAGTCTGTGCTAACGTCTATCTTCTGTAAAGCAAATAATTATTCAACCTTTCCAAAAGACAACACTCTTATGATGATGAAGATAACGTTTCTTTTCATTAAAAAAAGAGACAAAAAAGCATCACACGTAGACTAGAGTATTTGCTCTCCAGTTCGAGTTGAACTTTCAACTTTGCTGCAACATGGTCTATTGAATCCTGGCTCCGTCCACATTAAACTGTCATTTTGTTTTGCCAGCTGCTGACATTCCACTTTCTCTGGAATACACACGCTGGTCTTTATGTGGTCACTTCATTGACAGGTGCAAACACTGGACTGATAGTAGATCGAGGTAAAAATGAATGTTAATATTAATATAAAGTAATTAACTTCCTAAGTAGGAAAACACAAACACAAACTAATTGTAAAGATAATAACATATTGTGATTTAAATAAATACGTATATATTTATGAGATGGAGTTTCCCTCTTGTTACCCAGGCTGGAGTGCAATGGTGCAATCGTGGCTCACTGCAAGCTCCACCTCTCAGGTTCAAGCAATTCTCCTGCCTCAGCCTCCTGAATAGCTGGGATTACAAGTGCCTGCCACCATGCCTGGCTAAGTTTCTGTATTTTTAGTAGAAACGGGATTTCACTATGTTGGCCATGCTGGCCTTGAATTCCTGACCTCAGGTGATCCACCCACTTTGGCCTCCCAAAGTGCTGGGATTACAGGTGTGAGCCACCATCCCCAGCAGTGATTTAAAATAATTTATTTTAAACATTTCTTATTCTTTTTTGAATTTGTATATATATTTATAATGAAAAACTTCACAAAATTAAGAAATAAAGGTTCATTTATAAAGAAGTTATGATTCTTAAATTGTGCTTCCCATTTTTAAGCACTTAAGTCATATTTTTAAAAATTTAACAAATATACTATTCTAAATTAGAATCAGTAGTTGAGGTTTGTAATAACAGAAGAATCAAATTATGTTTATTAACTGCTATAAGATTAACTACATTCCTCATCATACCCTGATATCTGTTTTCTTTTCCTTATCTAGAGTCAGTACATTTACTTTCCACAAACATCTCTCTTTTGAAAATTAGTCATTCTCTCTGAGCTTAACGAAAGGTATTTTGCCTTTTGCCTCTGTACCCTTTAAATCATTGAATATATTAATGGTACCGTTAAAGTAGTTTTTTGGACTCGTCATGATTTTTCCTTCCTAAAACCTCAATCACTTTGACTTTCATATTAACATTTTAAAATCTGCCATGCAAACAACTACTTTTGAACACCAATGACATGCCAGTGGGTGGGAGGTAGCCAGGGAGAGGAAGAGCTGATAGAAACACACGAAACAAGGACCAACCTCATGCACTTAACAATTTGGAGAGAAGCGACTGAGAATTGGGAACACCAAGAATAAGATATGAGGCTGTGTGCCGTGAAGCACCAGTCATGACGGGGGCCAAAAGCCAAGACAAAACATTTATCTACATACATAGCTTTTGAATTTTCTTCTAACAAAATCGTTAAGCTAGGCAAATCTTCCAAAAATAGGACAAGACTTTCCTCATTTGATGTCCCCAAAGCTGCCACTCCATGTTTGCCAAGGGGGCTCTGAGGCATCTTTGTAGAATGACTGGGCTGTGAAGTTATACAGGGTTCAGACTGAGCCAGACTGTACACAGCTCTCAAGCATGTCTCAAAGGTTCAGAGGGTCACAAAAGTCCGCATGGGGCTGGCTTCGTCATCTGGCTCTAGACCATCCTAGACCTTGTGTTCATCTACTCACTGTAGAAAGTCAGATGCAAAGCAGAATACACATCTATCAAACTATTCACTCAAAAACATTTGGGACTTCGGTGATGGAAATGTGTCTATTAAACATGATGAAGCCATTGTTTCTAACAGCAAAAAAAAAGAAAAAAGAAAAAAAAGAAACAACATCTCAGGAAGGCACTGGTAAATTGACAGGAATAGGTTATGTAAATTGTACTACCTCTGTGGGGTGAAATACATATAGCACATATAATTAACTACATAAATTCAATGGTACGGAACGATGTTATCTGCATCCCACTGAAAATGCAAATCTGCATCAAGACTTGTCTGAAAGTGTGATAATGAGAAGTTTTCAGTGATTATCTTTGGGTGGCGGAATTTTCTTAAAAATTTTTTTCTCTTGATATTTCCTTATTGAGCAAATTTTGTGGAATATTGAGCAGTTTTGTGGGTATTTTTTCTTCAGGACAGAATCTTGCTCCATGACAAAGGCTGGAGTGCAGTGGCGTGATCTTGGCTCACTGAAACTTCCACCACTCCAGCTCAAATGATCCTCCCACCTCAGCTTCCCAAGTAGCTGGAACTACAGGTGTGTACCACCATGCCCGGCTAATATTTGTGTTTTTCTGTAGATAAGAAGTCTTGCTATATTGCCAGGCTGGTCTCAAACTCCTGAGGTCAAGCAATCCTCCTGCCTGGGCCTTCCAAAGTGCTGGAATACTACAGGTATGAGCCTCTGTGCCCAGCCCTGTATCAGTTTTATTTTAAAAATTCAGCCTCCTGAATCCATTTAGGAAGCAAAAAATGCCATTCCAACACTAAAAACAAGGAAAATCTAGATAAACTACAAAATCACAACTTTCTTGAACCCATCAGAGAGCTGAGGTCACACCCAGGTAACGTAAATTCCAAAGAGGAACAAGACCCTCCGAGGAGAGACGAGACCAACGTTCACAGGTCTCGTCCACAGCTGAAGAAGCGCCATGCCAGTTTCAACACAAGCTGGTGAGAAGAACGAACTAAGATATAAAGAACTTCTGAAGATCAAGTGCGGGTAAGCAGGGCAGTCTGCAGTAGCTGGGGGCACGTGTTAAAAGCAGAGCTCACACTCACTTACACTTGTTTTTTCTCTGCCCCTACTCATGAGAAAAACTGAGGGCGGAGCAAATTTGGAGAGTCACTGTTGATGATGCAGACTTGAGGAGCTGGTCAGCTCCTACTATGAGAAAATCACCTTCCCTGGGTCCTTCTATCCCAAAGTCGTCAGCCTCGGGGAGAGCGGAAGCAAACTCTCTGGCCAACCAGGCTCAAAGAAGGTGATCAGTGGTTGATGCTGTGAAGAAGTAGGTATCATATCCTACTTATTTCTCCCAGGCCAGTCCTTTCTAAGAAGGAAAGGCTTTCAATTGCTGGGATGGGCAGCAGAGCCTCTTGCTCACAGCTCACAGATGGAGATGTGTTATGTCATTGGGAAAAATAAAAGAAGCATGTTGCTCCCCTTGGGGAGGGGAATGGTAACTGTCCTGGACCTTCAACTCTATGCCAACACCAAGTGGAGGTTTCCTACTACTGCAGGAGGGATAGGAAAGTCCTGCCCAAAACCAACTTCAGATACAAGGCAGAGTGACCCGCCCCAGGGAAGAGGGGCAAGAATGCTGAGAAAGCCCCCCTCTGGGGCCTGGGCACACAACACTTCTGAAAGACTGAGTTTGGATTACAACCACAGAGAATCCTCTGTGCCTTCACTCATGGAGCACCAAGCAATAGCTGTGCACTACTGAGGCAGGGATAAGAGCGTGGGAGCAGAGCTTCTCTATGGCACAGGTGGACGGTTTCTTCTAATAAGCCGAGGGTGGGGCAGCATTCAGAGGAAAGCACTCTGTGACCCCAGCTCCCACTCTAGTCACACACTCACCACAAAAGGAGTATTAAAACTGTCACCAGGTGCAGTGGCTCACACCTGTAATCCCAGCACTTTGAGGGAGCCAAGGCAGGAGGATTCCTTGTGCTTGGGAGTTTGAGAACAGCTTGGACAATATGGCAAAATTCCACCTCTACAAAAAATACAAAACTTAGCTGGGCATGGTGGCATGTGCCTATAGTCTGACAGATGTTTCAGTGAGCTGAGATCACGCCACTGCGCTCCAGCCTGGTGACACAGCCAGACTCTGCTTTGTCTTTTTTTTTTTAAAGATGCTGGGCATGGTGGCGCACGCCTGTAATCCCAACACTTTCGTAGGCCAAGGTGGACAGATCATGAGGTCAAGAGATTGAGACTATACTGGCAGACATGGTGAAACTCACTAGATTGAATTAGGTTGATTCTGTTTCCTAGCTTGCAAAAAGTGACATTTTCAAAGGAAACAGGACAAAGACTATTCTGGCTGACATGGTGAAACCCTGTCTCTACTAAAACTACGGAAATTAGCTGGGCTTGGTGGTGCACGCCTGCAGTCCCAGCTACTTGGGAGGTGGAGGCAGGAGACTTGCTTGAACCCAGGAGGCAGAGGTTGCAGTGAACCAAGATTGTGCCACTGCAGTCCAGCGTGGCAACAGAGTGAGACTCCAACCAAAGAAAAAAAATAGCAACAACCAAACCCAATTCAATTTTGGTTAGATTGGCCCACCCTATCACAAGAGTTATACACACACACACACACACACACATGTATACACACATATGTGCATGGATGTATGTACAGTCTCATAAGAGACCAGTCATTTCCACGTGTGAATACAATTTATTTCAATCTCTACTATTCTACACATGATATCTGACATTCAATCAGAAATATGAGGCAGCTAGCTGGAACAGGCTGGTTGGCGTGAGCCATGCTAGGTGGTTGTGCCATGTGGCATCTGGCACCCCCACTACCAACCATGGGCGAGCTCTCAGTGTGCAGGTGGCCTGGCATGGTGCTCCAACTGTAGCTGTGTCAGCGTGTGATGATGCCATCCCATACCAACTTGGCTCCTGGAATCCTTAGTAGTAAAGTAAAATAGTCAAGGTTCTCCAGCACAGACAATGGCTACACTGACCTCCTAAGCTTTAAAAAAGGACTTCCTAAGATGCCCTAGAAGGCCACTGTAGTCGCCACTGTGCTGTTTTTGATTGGCACCTTTCTCATTATCATAGGCCCCCTCCTGCTGTCGGGCTACATCGGCAAAGTGGAGACAGACTAGATTGTTCCAGTCCTGACCACTGGCAATTTGATGCTCCTGCCGAATGCATCCAAAAGCTGCCAGGGTTACTCTACCATGACCTTCCAGACTCTGATGACTAGCACCCTCCTCAGCCCTGAGAAGACTCACAGTGGAACCACATCTGGCTTTACGATTCTGAGCAGAAACTGTGGCTAAGGGCTAAAGAATTCTGCAGTTTTCAGATGTTTAATAAAACATTGGCCAGATATTATGGGTCTATCCCAAAGATGTTAACTGAGCTTACAGCCAGCTCTTTAGGACATGGGCTATTTTTCATCTCCTGGTCCTGACAAAAGTTCCTGATATCCTGCAGAAACTGTGTAACACGGAGGAACAGAAATGTTCATTGCCTGGAAAAATGGGGAGTTATTCTGTAATGGAATGTGTTGCCTTCACCATCCTATTCAGAGTTCAGCACTTCTTTTAAACAGTCTCTATTGTCAACTTGTTCTTGTATCAAATGGAAGAATACAATATGTCTTTTTAAGATTACTAAATAATTTATTTTAAAAATACCTAAATATCTTATCTCCTACACTTATCTCTCTACCTTCATGTTCTAGTGGAAAACGATGGTAAAATCCAATGTCAGTGAGAGTCCATCTGTAATACTTTTTACTTGCTGTCTTATCAACAGCATCCAGGAATTTTTCAAACCACAGAGCAAGTTTTCAAAGTGTAAACACGTTCTCTATTTACCAATCTTTAGTGAGCTCTGATCTGGTTCACCAATAGACTGGGTAGCATACAATTTGGGTTATTTTGTCCTTTGTATATCAAGCTGTTCTGTATACTATGCCTTTAAAGATTGGAATTTCGGCTGTTTCCTAATGAAAAATGCACATACATGGTTCTTATTTAGAGTTTATAACCCTAGCACTAGCACCTCGTATTACAATGGCATTTTGCTAAAGATTGCAAGACTCAGCCTGGAACCCTAGAAGACTAGATTGAGTTAGGTTGATTCTGTTTCCTAGCTTGCAAAAAGTGACTTATATTCAAAGGAAATTAAAATGTCAAAACAAAACCAAACAAAAGACAGACAAAAAGGCAAGGAAAAAAAATGTATCGTTGGGAGACAAAGCAATGAACAGAACCAGACTCAAAGACGACCCATATCTTGGAGCTATCACATAAAGACTTTGAAAGAACTACAATCAAAATGTTAAAGAACCTAGGAGAAAAGGTGAACACCATGCATGATAAACAATAGACAGGGAATTCCATCAGAGGGGTGGAAAATGTAACAAAGAATCAAATGGAAAGACTAGAAATAAATGAGACAACAATCAAGATAAATTTATTTGATGGGCTCAGCAGTAGACTCAATATAACTAAAAAAAGTAATCAGTGAATTCAAAGGCAGGGAAAAAAGACAATTCCTCAAACTGAAACAAAGAAAAAAAGTCGTTCAAAATGTAATGAGCTGAGCATTTAAGAGCTGTGGAACAATATCCAACAGTCTAGCACAGACATATTTGAAGGCAGAGACATAATTGTAGATAATGGTTAGGAGTTAATAAATCAAATGACAAATTCAAAAAGTTCAGGATAAATAGAAATAAAGAGATGAAGTAGAGGAGACAAGAAATAACGAGACACTTTATCATCCAGCTGTTGAGAAGCAAAAAGAAGAGAAACTCTTGATTCAAAATAAAAGTGAAAATAGAAAACCAAAAGTTAAAATTGACAGCAGACTTCTTGTCAGAAACTATGCAAGCCAAAAGATGGTGATCTTCAAAGTATTAAGAGAATAAAACTGTCAACCCAGACTCAGAAAATATTTCAGAAAAATATCAAAAATAAAGGTTTTTTTCCAGACACAAACAAAAACTAAGAGGATTCATTGCCAGCAGACCAAAAGGAAGAGGGTGTATGATACCAGATGGAAACCTAGAGCTACACAAAGAAATGAAAGCTCTAGAAATGGCATAAATAAAAGTAAGTGCAAACCTTGCTGGGACAAATGTATCAATTTTTGTTACATGAAAATATTTATATTAAACTTTAATTTTTGAAGCATATAACATGTTAGGAGCTCTAAAGAATTGTACCTTTGATGGAAATACTGGAGAAGATTATCCAAAGGCATTTAGAGGAAGATTCATGGACAGACATGAGTTTTAAGTAGCTTTCCTGGGAGTTCATAGGAAACTCTGTCGCTGAAGACTAAGCTATTTGGTGGGAGAGGTTTTTACAAATTGCAGTGGCTTCTTATCGACCTCTTATCAATCGGCTGCTTGGATGCTTTGGTCTGAAATCTTTTCTATGTTGCTTTCCTAAGTTTTGCTCTCCTAACTTTTCCAGTAGTTGCATAAGAATCTAAACCTCTGTATTGAAATCTTTCTAATTTTAAAACAAAAAATACCTTTCAAATATGCTTATGTTTTTTTGTAAACCAGACAGAAATCTCACATATTTTAGTTGGATTCAGCATGCAAACTCTCAGCTAGGGAGACAGACCACCAGAATCACACCCGAGGTTGTTCAGGCCTGTGCCCATCATTTCTGGGGGGAATGAATTCAAATAAATGTTCACTGTGTATTTTCAGCCACTGGATTAACTGAACTCCATAGCGCTTCATGGCATAAGTCGCAGATAGCTTCTTTTTCTTTTCCAGATTTGGAAGAGAAAATGCTATGAAGATTTATGGAGTCCAGTTAATACAAGGGCTGAGATACAGTATCTCAATAGCTGTATACACACACACACACACACACACACACACACAACAGAGAAATGATTCTCACACTGGGATTGGTGGAGGAGATCCTCAAATCGTTTTTAAGATGTATTTTTTGTTGTTGTTGCTTGTTTTGAAACAGAATCTAGTTATGTTGCCCAGCCTGGAGTGCAGTGGTGGGATCATAGCTCACTGCAGCCTTGAACTGCTGGGCTCAAACAATCCTCTCACCTCAGCCCCCCGAATAGCTAGGACCACAGGCACACACTAACACACTTGGGTACTTAAAAAAATATTTTTAGAGGTGGGGTCTCACTATGTTGCCCAGGCTGGTCTCAAACTCCTGGCCTCAAGTGATCCTTCCGCCTCAGTCTCCCAAAATGTTGGGATTACAGATGTGAGCAGCTACCCCCGGACTATGTTAAAGATTTTTTAAAAGCCTAGAATAAAAGTGTACCTTTATTCCCTAACTAGGCTGCATAAGCTAACACAACTTAAGAACTCTAGATTTGGCGAGCAGTATATCAAATTCGGTGAGATGTGACTGGTTATTTAAGGTTGTTCAGATATGCAAAGGGAAGAAATAGTAATAGATGAATCAATAAGAGAAAGCAAAGAACTTTAATAGGTTCAGTTTTCATGATAAACAAGCAGAGATTGTATTGAGAAAAAGAAAGTTAAGAAAGTGTTGAATGAAAAAAGGTTTAAGAACCATCCTTCATGAAAATAAGTTCTTAAAGAAAACGAAATTGATGTGTTATCTCACATAGACTTATTCCCAGGGTTTGAGGAGGAAGTTGGGATCTGGAGAGACCAGGGTTGGAGAAACTGACAAGCTTGGCAAGGCTAAATCCAAAGACAGTGGCCAAGAGTCCACTGCCAGTGTCTAGAGGGGTGCAGTCACCTCCGGCTTGACTCTAGCGAGCACCGGTATTGGAGCAGTGCTATGACCGTGCACAGCACCAGGCAGCAGCACTGGCAGATGTGACTATGGCAGTCAGGATGAGTGACAGCATGTCAGATGCTCAGTCTTCTGGGGAAAAGACCCACGTCTGGGTAGTGTCAGGAGTCTGGCCAAATGACCCAGTGTTCAGGACCGGCCTCGACTCCCACTGGGAACTGGAGAGAAAGCCACAGCTGAAGCCCCGGCAAATGGAATTAAGCAACACCATGCAGTGGGGGGTAACTGTGCTGTCTGCGGGCTCCTGAATGTCAAGGATGACACTTCTGCTACCACCAAGTCGCTATCATCTGTGGTCAGGACCTCACATCTGTCTCAGTGACTGAGCGAGCATAGGGAAGAATAAGGACATCATCCAAACCTTGAATTTATCTATTCCTGATTTCACAGCAAAATGTTCAGTCCTCATTTTAAGTTACAGTCAAACATAGTGAGCTCTACAAATAAAATGCTGCAATTGCTTCTCAACAAAATAAATAAGAGCACAAGCATAAACCCCTTTTCAGTTGGGTTTTGACAACATCTTTTCATGTGTCCCACAAATATGAAATGCTATTTACACTAGAATATTTTCTGTTCCAAATATACTGAAAGTATTTATTTAATTTATCATCAAACTACCCAGAATAAAATAAGGCAGAGGATAAAAGCCACCTTTCAGCTGGATTTGAAATATGATATTACTCACATTTTCAATTGTGCTCTCTGAGGGCAGAATCTAAAGATGAATTCATTTTGGTGGTAAATGAAAAGTATGATTTTCACTGATCTCTACATTTTAGGGTTATCCATATTATAAAACAAAGATCAAGTATGATAAGGAAAATTCTTTCGTGTCACCATAATCTATCAAAATACGGTAAATATCTTTGACGACCTCTGAAGACCACGTGCGTGCATGTACAGGACTGCCCTATCTCTGTATTACCACATTGCCTAGCATTGCTGGATAAACAATGGGTAAAGTGCTGGTTTTCCCACACTGCTCTGCAGAGCTCTTAACTGCCTGCTGCCAAGGAAAAAAGGAATGGAATAAGGAAACAATAAGCAGATTATATCGTTTTCTTCTCTAATAGAGCTGATCTTAAACTTCAAGTGCAATTTAACCAAATAAGAGTTGTATATAGGAGAAGAATAGTAAATTTCAGAAGAAAAGATTTTTTTCTCCATCCATCTAGCCTATAATATTATATACCTATAGTAATAATTCTATATCTCATAATAACAGTTTTTTAAAACTCTCTAGCTTGCAAAGTGACTATGGTCATAACTGCAAAATGATTGCAATACTATTTTACCTAACATTTCTTGAGTGTTAAAAAAAGTTCTAGAGTTTTTATTGAAGTCTGTTATCTGCACAAATTGCTTTGTATTGAGAGAACTCTAAGAATGGGAACATGATTGACTTTCTCCCATGTCCCATTTCCCACACATACGGGCCCTGATTCTTTCTGCGATCAAAGCATGCACCATATGTTCATCAGTATAGACCAGGTTACCCCATGGAAGCTTAGAAGTCCTCCATGGAAGCATTTATTGGGTGCAACCATAATTAACTACTCAGGGTGGGGAGAGGAAAACCTGAGAATCCATTTTAACCTTGATATGTGAAACTTGAGTATCTGAAATGTTTTGCACATATCAAAAAACAAACTTTACCATAAAAGCACTGTACAAATACACATTTTATGTTGTGAAATCGTTCATTAATAGAAATCAGACAGCTAATGTTCATATCGTATTTTTCAGACTGGCTAAACACTCGGTTTATCACTGTGTGCTCTGCTGTGGGTAGCACGTGTGCTGTTCCCACCGAATGACACAGATTTCAAAAAATAAGTATGATTAATTAGAGATGTTAAATGAATGATGTGCAAAGTTCCTGTAGCGAGCCCTCCATGTGGTCATTTACACGTGCTAAATATTATAAAACCCTTTAGAGACAATTTTTAAGAGGTCCAGCTACCTCCATGGAGTAAAATATTTAAGAGAGGAGCAGGAAAATTGTAGCTAGAATGTGTATATATACGGTGAAGAATAAACCCCAGTGGAAGGGGATAGGAGGGAACACTTAGAACAATAGGATTATTGTTATTAACAAAGTGTAAGTGACAGCAATAACAGTGAATTAGAAAAACATACTTCATTTTCAAATTGAGCCAATTCATATAAATATGTAAACCCGGTTTAAGTAATCTCTGCCCTCCCCCAGTCTAATTTTTACTTATTGTTTAAGTAATCTCTGCCCTCCTCCAGTCTGATTTTTACTTATTGTTACATATTAACTTCAGAGACTCCCCTAGCTGACAAAATGTATTGGTAAGCTTTGGAGATACCTAGGCCACAATCATTACAGCTACAGGGAAAGATTGTGACACTAAGAGAAAAGCCTGTTGAAATGACACCTTCTCAGAGATTTGTCAGTCTTTGTCCTTTATTTTGTGTTTTTGGTGGGGACCAATGGGCAAAATCTCTGTCTTGTGGCTGTGACTTTGGAAGCTCAGCTTCTATCTGTAAACTGGGGACACTGGAGCTTCCAAGCTGGAATTCTAGGATTTAGTTCCAGCCTAGGGGTTGCTGTGGGGACCGGGCACCTTCTGCTGCAGCTGCCCCCTGCTGCTGTGACCTCAGGATGAGAGGCTCAGCTGCTCTGCCCCAGTCGCTGACCGGATTCTGCAGTCCTCCCAGCCATCATCTCAGAGCCTCAGACCACAGACCCCTGACACATGACTGATTTCATGACAGCTACCCAGCCTCGGGCCCCTCACTCAGCGTGGCCGGTCTTCACAACCAGGTTATCATGCAGCATTGCACAGCAGGCCAGTTTTCAGTGTGTGTGTGTGTGTGTGTGTGGTCCAAAAAAATACTTCCCAAACTCTGGGTTATAAAAATCTTACTTCTAGAACCTAGTCACTGGTCATTTCTATGCAAAATTTACCCTCTTCTCCCAGTGTCAGTTTTTTTCCTTGGGAAATTACACTGACTTCCAATAGTCTACACTTCCTAACTTCCTGCAAAGTGGAAATGCTCACAGAGGAGAATGCTTTTTCTCTTCCCAGTAGAGTGACTTCCACTAACACAACAGGCCTGGCCATGCCCTACCTGTCCCCTCCCGCTCTGTGGATATGAGGAGTGGTCCATCTCCTGGCAAGTGGGCACAGGAGGTCTGCATCTTGCCTTCCCCCTTTTTGGAGCAAGGATGCACACGGCGTGTACAATTCTGCTGCACTCCTCCATGCTCTAAGTGAGAGAAATGCAAATTCTGCCCCCTGCTGAACAAGAAGGGAGAACATGGGAACACACAGGAACAGGACAAAGTTGGTGAGAGCAAAATATGCCGTAGAGAGACTCTGTGTGGAGCACTAGACACTGGCCATGTGTGTCACCAATTGGGTTCCACGCCTTCTAAAAGTCAACATAGAAAAGGAGCCTTGACTACTTAGACAATTCACAGTGTCCACAGATCAACTAAGAGTTGTAGAAATACAACTATCCTTATAGCTAAGAGCAGAAGGCTTTCTACAGGGTCATGATGAGGGGAGGTACTGTATAATGTAGTGAGCAGTGCTTCACAAATATCCACACAATTAGCCCACAGGGAGCTGAGTGTCCCAGAGCTACTTCTTAGCACCTCCTTTTTATGTAGATCAAGGGTACCACCCTAGTTCCTGTAAAAACAGCTGTGATGATCTGGAGAAAGGTAGAAAGGGAGAGCAGCCACCGCAGAGTTTATGTGAGTGTGATTCCCTCCAGTTATAGGTTGAGGAATCCTGCATGCGCAAATGGACTGGATACCTGTGTATCCTTCTGGGAATCTTCAGTGAGCTTCTAACAGACACTGGGCAGTAATGAGTTTGAGACTGTATACCCTAGAAAGTGCTTGGGATGTAGCTTCTCTATTTTGATAATCAAACAGAGACCCACTGAGGCTTAGTCACTCAGCTAAATCAACTGTCTGGTTGGGGATACTGACGGCTTGATGGCTCCATCTTGGGAAAGTGAAGGACACTCACCCTGACATGTTGGTTTAGAAATAGGCAGCTGGAGCCCTAGCTCGGGGGCGAGAACCAGGTGTGCTTAGACTGCAGGCCTCACAGATAGGGCTAAAGAGACAGGAGCCTGTGTACAGAGGAGGTGGACAGGATGTGGTTATGGAAGCAGTTCTTACCACAGGTTGCTTTTCCTTTAAAGCTTTCTTCGGAGTCTTAGCTTTCTTGGTCCCAGCAGACGATACACTCATGGATGCAGAATGTGGCCTTGAAGCTGTGGTGCTTGGTGGAGACTTGGGCCATGGGGACAAAGAGGCTTCTCTCTCCTTGGCTGACCTTGCAGCCTGCCACACAAAAAGAACCAACTTTGTTATTCTCATTTTGGTTCTTGGATTTGTGTTCCTTTTTTTCACACTCTTCCCCTCCCTTGAGCTGGAATTGCAGAGTTGAGGCTTTCAGCCCTAGAGCACATGGATCTGTTATTGCTCCCAGGCACACAGTCTCCCCTGGCAGGATTTGATTGGCAGGCTGGGCTTATTCCTCCACTCCCTGCCTGTAATCCTCATGTCCTAAGAAGAACACACCAGCAGTCAATGCCGTTTGGAAGGCCCTGGAACGGTGGGGTCTATGTGAAGAGGGGCGGGGTGTCAGCTTGAAGCTTATATCTAGGTGGGAAGAAGGTAGGAAAATTGAGAGTAGGAAGGAAGGTGCAGGAACGTGCAGGGCCTGGAACTGGAGGATGAGGAGAGCAGGGCACGCTATTCCTGATGCCCCACTTGCTGGCTTTGTGGCTTCCGATTTCACTGTCTGCTCCCTGTTCTCTACAGTCAGCTCCTGCTCTCCCATTCACACTTCTTACCTCACTTTATTTATTTATTTTTTAAAAGACACAGAGTCTTGCTATGTTGCCCAGGCTGGTCTTGAACTCCTAGACTCAAGCAATCCTCCTGCCTTGGCCTCCCAAAGTACTAGAATTTTAGGCATGAGCCACTGCTCCTGGCCTTGCTCACTTTCAAGAACTTTCTTTTTCAAATTCAGACGTTGGAAAATGAAAACTCGGTATGCTACACGGATTTGACAAACCAGATGCCAAAATAAGAGAAACAAGAAGGAGAGAGAAAACTTAAATACAAACCTTGACACTTAAGCTGCCATACTTTCTTCGCATTTCCTTGTCCTCTTCCTGTTTATTAATCTATAAAATGGAAGACCCATATCATTGGTTATTATCTGCAAAGATTAAAAAAGACCATTTTCTGCCAGATATAGGTGAAGGGAGGAAGGCAGCAAATCACACTGCCACGTATGCACCTATGCAACAACCTTGCATGTTTTTCACATGTACCCCAAAACCTAAAATGCAATAAAAAAAAAAAAAAGGAAAAAAAAAAAAAAGACCATTTTCTATAAAACTTCTGTAACCAATGAAAGACATTTTAAACCATTTGTCTCCCAAACTATTATGGGAATATAATTCATAATATCAAAGAGAAAACAAACTTGTATCCAGAAAAAGAGCTTTTATAAAAAAGTGAACAGAAATATATAAAATTGCAAATACCTAAAGTCATTAACATCTATTCATTGCATTAAGTACAACAGAGATAATAGGAAAACACGCATTATTTGCTTATGAGGTGATAATTTGATACATTATTATAATAGCTGTAAATACTAGGTCTTATTATTAACATAAGCTAGCTTGAGAAATTTAAGATAATTTAATAGTTGAACTTCAATAATGTAGTGAATAAAATTTTACTTTAAAAATCAATTTTGAAGCTGGGTGCAGTGGCTTATGCCTGTAATACCAACACTTTGGGAGGCCAAAGTGGGAGGATTGCTTGAAGCCAGGCATTCAAGACTAGCCTGAGCAACATAGCAAGACCCCTATATCTATAAACAATAAAAAAAATTGGGCCTGAGATTGTGACTTAAAAAAACAAATAAGTAAGTAAATAAAAATAAAAACAAAAAAATAAAAATTACTCGGGTGTAGTGGTGTGTACCTATAGTTCCAGCTACTCAGGTAGCTGAGGCAGGAGAATCACTTGAGCCCAGGAGTTTGAGGTTACAGTGAGCTATGATTGTGCCACTGCACTCCAACCTATGCAACAGGGTGAGACCTTGGCTTTAGAAAAAAAATCAATTTTAATTTCTAGGCATAGAAGTTATTGTATCAAAAAATGTATTATTAGCACATGTTTCCATAATATTAAAATTTTTTCATAATATGAATTTATGAGGAATGCCAGTGATTCTAATTACAACTAATCCTACTTGAAGTTAAATAATGATGAGAAACACATCTAACCATTAATCTCATTGACATCTGAACAACAAGTACAACAGATTTGCAAAATTCTCTGTCACCTGTCAATAAAGCAGAACTCAAGAGCAAGCAGGGCTGTCTAATGACATCTTGCAGTCTGAGAGGATAGTTACTGTTGCCCATGAAGATCTATATTTAGCTGGTTTCAGTGGGTTTGAACTCAAGCCTAACACAGCCACTATTAGCTTAACACTGGGGATCCATTCTGAGAAATGTGTCATTAGGCAATTTTATTATGTGCAAACATTAGAGTGTACTTACACAAATATAGGTATACAGCCCACTGCACACCTAGACTTTAGGGCATAGCCTATCGTTACTAGTCCACAAAGCTGCAAGGCAAGTTACTGTACTAGATACTGTAGGCAACTATAACACAGTGGTAGGTATTTGTGTATCTAAACACATTCAAACAGAAAAGTTACAGCAGAAATACAGTATCATAATCTTATTGGACTACCATTGTACATGCAGTTTGTTGTTGACCAAAATGTCATTAGGCAAGGCATGGCTGTATTATAGTTAAACTTTGTTGCAATGGTTTAAAAATCATTTTCTTCATACTACTCTGAGAATTTCTAGGATAGTCTTGTTGATTTCAACAACAAAAAAAACTCTTCTGGAATTTTGATTAGGATTTTTGAATATGTAAATCAGTGTGGAGAGAACTGACAGTTTAATAGTATGCAACTCCTGAATCATGAACAATGGAATATTTTTGCATCTATTTAAGTCTTTATTTCAGCAGTGTTTTATATTATTCACTGTACATGTTTTGCTCATATTTTATCATGTGTATCCATAAGCATTTCATATTGTTTGATGTTATTATAACTGGTGTTTTTTAAAATTTCAATTTTTGATTGTTCATTGCTTATAAAGTACAAGATCTTTGTATCTCGATCTTTGCAAGCTTTCTGCATTCACTTATTAATTCTAGTAGCTTTTTTTAGATGTGTTAGGATTTCCTATAGAGATGATCACGCCATCTGGGAATTTAAAAAGCTCTACCTCTTCCTTTCCAATCTGGATATGATTTATTTTTGTGTGTCTGCATTATTGCACTGGTTAGGACCTAAATTAGATGTTGAACGGAAGTGTTAAGAGCAGAAATTCTTGTCATATTTCTGACTGCAGACTCAAAATCTTCATCCTTTCACCATCAACCATGACAATAGTGTGTTTCGAAGATACCTCTTAACAGCTTGAGAGGTTCTCTTCTATTCCCTTCTACTCAGTTTGCTGAGAGTATTTTTTTAATCATGAATGAATGATAAGAGAGGATCTTATCATGAATGAAGAGAGTCTCTTCTACTCTCTTCTACTCAGTTTGCTGAGAGTATTTTTTTAATGATGAATGAATGATAAGAGAGGATCTTATCATGAATGAAGAGAGTCTCTTCTACTCTCTTCTACTCAGTTTGCTGAGAGTATTTTTTTTTTTTTATCATGAATGGAAACGGGAGTCTCTTAAATGCTTTTTCATAATCTACCTACCTTCTGGCTCCATTATTTTATATTCTTCCTATAAACAAAATATATTTGTCTTCACTCAAGGCCTTAGAAAATCTCATCCTACTATAGCATCAGCGTGAAATCTGGAATCTCATTATCTAAATCAGGTCCAGGTGCAGATGAGGCTCCTTGAGTAAAATCTCTCTTGATCTGAAGATCCAGAAAGTAAAGAGACAAGTCATCTGTACTCACGCAGCCCATGTTCCATGGTGGGAGAGGCCCCACTCCATTCAAGGGAAGGAGGCATATGATTTTGAAATCCAGCTAGGCATATGTTGCCAGTTCCCTGACTAGGCCCAACTCCACTACCACACACACTAAATATTGTTGGAAAACTCGAATTTCTGAAGTCCATGTAGTTGTTTTTGCTCTACATTGCTTCTGACATGTGTTCCTTATTTCCTTGTGTGCTTCCTTATCTTTGACTGTGTGATATTAATTGCTCCTATAATTGTAGGAGAGAATTCTGAGAATTCTCTGAGACTTAGGATTAAAGTACTTCTTTCCGGGGAATATTTCCATTTGCTTCTTTCAGCAATTAATAATTAATAATTTCAGCAAATGGAAGTTATCTTCTATTCACTTAAAACTAAACTGATGCCATGTGCAGTGGCATGAAGTCCCAGCTTCTTGGAAGGTTGAGGTGGGCGGATTGCTTGAGCACTGGAGTTTGAGACCAGCTTATGCGACATATCAAGATCCCATCTCTTAAAAACAAACTAACTAAAGTGAGGGTTTGAGGTTTTGTGGATACAAACTTGTGTTGCGAATCCCCTGAAAGTCCTGCGTATGAAAACCCTTCAGAAAGAGACTATCCCTCTTGTGTTGCTCAGTACAGAGGCAACTCTCCCCTGCAGGCCTCTGGGTATCAGGTAGGTTGCAGGTTTACATTTGGTCACATTCATCCTGCAGAAATGACCTTTGCTTCTCAGTCTAATGCCAGAGATCTGCCAATTACCCCAACACACACACACACACACACACACACACACACACACACACACACACTCTAGCATGCCCTGGACTGTGACTTCTGTGTAGCGCAGATGGGTAAATCCCCTCAGGACAATCTTAACTTGGAAAGCTCAAATGACCCCGTGTGTTTCCCTTGATGTTTGACTTCTGACCAGGTAAGCCCCATGTCCCTGGTCATTTTTTAATGCTTTTACAAAGATGTTTGTAATATTGTATCTAAAACTTTTTGAGGTTTTAAAAAATTTGGGGCAGGAGTCAGTTTGAATGCTAGCTCACTTGATAATTTTTCCCAGTAATCAATATCAGTATGGTTAATATTTAAAAGTTTGAGCCCTTTTTCCCAGAGTTTCAATTTTACCTCACAATTCTCTCTCAATACATTGGAGCTAATACATGAACTTATGTTTATTTGGAACCTTTGGACTAATAGAAGAAGCTTCCAGGTTTCTTCCCATTAGGGTGGATAACCATCCTGTTTTTTTTCAGGACTGGGGGGTTTCTCAGGATGTAGGGCCTTCAGTGCTAAGAATGAAAACCAAGATGAGATGGTCACCCTATCAGTCACGATCAATGCTTTTACCACTAAGTGTAGGTGTGAATAATCCACTCCTCTTTTCTCTAAGGAGGGAAGGAACCTTTACACGCGCTAGTGGGAACAGACAAACCCATGACCCAATAGCTCGTTCCTCACTCTGTTGCTTGGTCAGTGAGATGGCTCGGGGGGATGAAGGGAGCCTCTGGAAGACCTGCACGACTCCCGCTGATGCAGATGGCATTGATGCCACCTTCTCTAGCTCAGCACTGGGTGCTCCCCTTTTTAGAAAGACAATTCCCTGGCCAGGAAGCTCCCATTGTCATATAGTGTGCTAGATGGCAAACTTCCCTATAAATATACGAAGTGGTGTGTAGGGGGGATCCCTGTCCCGCAGCAATTCCTGTGATTCACCTTACCCAAGCTCTCCTCTTGGTGGGCTAATAAAGACCAAAGGAGTGTTTCCTGTCCGTTAATTCTCTTCTTGCAAGTTTTTAATCAATAAACTTTATACCTACATCACATGTTCTAGAGGTATGTATGCCTGTACCCTTGCATTCCTCCTAAGAATATAACAGTGCAACATTAGATATTGCCCATGGTAAGCACTTGGCCTAATCACCACATTGAGAGAGATAAATGGTAATTTCCTCATGTGGAAATTTGGACTGTCTGCCTGAGTGCTGCAGTAATGGCTTATGTTCATGTAAACATATTAGTATTAGTAAATGTATTAGAAAGTGTAACATTCTAA
Source organism: Aotus nancymaae (assembly GCF_030222135.1). NCBI lineage: Eukaryota > Metazoa > Chordata > Mammalia > Primates > Aotidae > Aotus > Aotus nancymaae. Next base: position 11,600,444 of record NW_026988492.1, on the reverse strand, counting down.
TAGCGATGTGCCAGGGAAAGGAATTGGTGAATAAATTAATTAAATGAAAACAAAAAAAGGGGATCACAGTCATAAACAGACAAAGACATTTCACTTAACCACACCTGATTAAGAGTTTTTCCTATTAAATGAGGCAGCAGCTCTCAACATGTGGTCCAAGGACCTCTGAGGTTCCCCCAAACCCTAGGGGTTCTGTGAGGCCTATATTATTCTCATAATAATACTAGGAGATTAGTCACTGTTTCTTCATTCTCATGGCCTCACAAGTGTACACTGGAGTTTAAGGCAGAGAATACAGAAGCATCTGTGAGAATTTAAATAGTGTCCAGGGAGCCAAATACTAAAGAAATTTGCAAAAACAGGTGGTTGGGTGTGGTGGCTCATGCTTTTAATTCTAGCACTTTGGGAGGCTGTGGTGGGTGGATCACTTGAGCCCAGGAGTTCAAAACCAGCCTGGGCAACATGACAAAACCCTGTCTTTACAAAAAATAGAAAAATTAGCCAGATGTGTTGGCACGCACCTGTAATCCCAGCTACTTGGGAGGCTGAACCAAGAGTTGAGGCTGCAGTGAGCTGTGATTATGCTACCGCACTGCAGTCTGGGTGACAGAGTAAGACGCTGTCTCAAACAGACACACACACATACACGTAAGACAATGCCAGTTTTGGGAAAGATTTTCTTATAAACAATATGCCATTTATGTTAGCATGTAAAGAGTTTAGTGTTATTTTTAAGTCATTTAACAAATAATTTGATTCTGTTTTCACTTCACATGTGGTAAATATCAATAGATAAAACCCATCTGTATTAGTCTCTTCTCACATTGCTATGAAGAAATAGCCGAGACTGGGGAATTCATAAAGAAAAGAGGTTGAATTGGTTCACGGTTCTGCAGGCTGTACAGAAAGCGTAGCAGCTTCTGCTTCTGGGGAGGCCTCAGGAAGCTTCCAATCATGGTGGAAGGTGAACAGGGAGCAGGTGTCTCCCATGTGGGAGCAGGAGCAAGAGAGAGAACAGGGGGAGGTGCTACACACTTTTAAATGACCAGATCTCACCAGAACTCACTCCCTATCGTGCAGACAGTACCACGGGAGATGGTGTTAAACCATTCACGAGAAATCGTCCCACATGATACAATCACCTCCCACAAGGTCCCCCTCTAACATTGGAGCTTACATTTCAATATGAGATTTTGATGGGAACACACATCCAAACTATATCTAAACCAAATTTCCTTTAGGGGGGGCCTCAATAATTTTTAAGAGTGTAAGGAGATCCTGAGACCAAAAAGCTTGAGAACCACTGGAATGGAACCTGGAAATGAATCCTGGAAACCCCACTGTAGTTACTCTGTATATTGTGTAGCTATGTCACTTGTGTATTAGTATTATGGGCTTATTAAATTACATATAGTTCATGCCATGTATAGTGTGGGTTAAGCTATTCCCAACTATTTTTGTTATCCCTTCCATTTTACTCACAACAAATGCTTACTGGCCGTCTAATCCACGGGGGCCACCATGTTTGGTTTTAGGGGTAAAACCGTAGCTCACAGAATGGATATAGCAGGTAAGATAACAGGCCATCTGTAAAGAATGTGATGAGAGCCACAAGAGGACAACTATGTGCCGTGTCAGAATGAGGGTGGGCGCCTCTTCCAGGCAAGGGAAGACAGTGTCGGAGAGGTTTCCCAGAGGAGGCAGCATCTGCCCTCTGACCTGAAAGATGAGAGGAACTAACCAGGTTCTGACCAAGAGAAGGCAGTTCAGGGAGAAGGAACAGCACAGAAGAAACAGAGCTCTGAGGCATCCTTGTCTGAATCTCCTGAGTGTAGAGAGAAATCTACCTGCTGATTTCAGGAGGGGTGGATGGCTGCAAGAATTCATGGAGCTCATTCTGATGAATTTTGAACACACTCTCAGGGGAGCTGTTCCTTTCACAAGGTTTGCCTTCTAGCTCTTCGACTTCATAAGCGGACTGTGGGTCGGCTGCAGTGGCTCATGCCTGTAATCCCAGCACTTTAGGAGGCCGAGGTGGGAGGATTGCTTGAGTCCAGCAGTTCAAGACCAGCCTGGGCAAAATAGTGAGATCCTGTCTCTGTATTTTAAAAATACTATTTAAAAAAGTAGATTGTGAAGGCTATGCAGGACTAACAAGTGTCCAAGACTGCATGGAGCACATTTGACTGACCAGGGGGCAAAGACTCACTGATAGTAAGACAGAGACCACACGGACAGCAGAACTTGCTCCTCTGCCTGCCATGACACACAGGGACGCAGTCACATTGGGCCACGCTTGTGTCATGTTTGTCTTGATAAAGAGCCACTATTCACAGAGCTTCCATGTAAACGTGCTTTTGCATAGACCACTGAAAGCATCCGTTTTCTAACTGGATGGTCAAACACTGCCACATGACATAGAACAGGGCTGCACTGCCTCGGAGGGAATACAGGCATCAGGAACCCAGTTAGGGCGTTAGTGCTGTGCCTCCAGAACGGGGCGAGGGCAGCCTATGTGCTTCCTTCCTATCCCCAGTCTGGACTGTTCCAAGCAACCGGGCAAACTGGGATGAAGCAAATGGAAATGAAGGAAGAGAAGAGTTCAACCATGGTGTTTTTCTGATGAAGACCCTCTCTTTTGTTAACTTCAAGATAAATGAAAGCCACTTAGTGTAGGAATCAAAGGAAGATACAAAATTATTTTGTATGCCTGCTCAAAGTCAATCTAAGGATACAGTCACTCCAGACAGCACTGCTTACCTAACATATATATATGTTATATTTAATAAATAATATGTACGTTACATATAATAGATATTTATTTCTTTATCATAATTATTATTTTTTTAAAGACAAGGTCTTGCTCTGTTGCCCAGGCTAAAAAGCAGTGGTACGATCACAGCTCACTGCAGTGTTAAACTCCTGGGCTCAAGCCATCCTCCCACCTCCCACCTAGCCTCCTGAGTAGGAGGACTACAGGCATGCACCACCAGGCCTGGCTAATCTTCTTTATTTTATGTAAAAATGGGGATTCACTATGTTGCTCAGGTGAGTCTCAAACTCTTGGGCTCAAGCTATCCTCCCATCTGAGCCTCCCAAAGCACTGGGGTTACAGGCATGAGCTGCCCCACCCAGCCAGTTTACATGTACTTACTGATTGTGCCTCTTTACTGCTAGTTCTTTGACTTTTTGCCCTATACTTCTAACAGCTCAGAAAATAAAATAGTAATAGACAAGCATGGAGCAAAACCCCTCTAGCTAGCAAGTATTTAAATTTTCACAAAATGACTGCGGTCAACTCCACCTTCTCCCACTCTCCCTTTTCTGTGCAATCACAAATCCTGGTCTGGAAAAACGCAGGACAGCAAGAAACAAAGGAAGCTCAAATAGCAACAAGAAAGCCAACAGCAGAATGCCTTGCAGGGGTAGGGAGAAGGTGGAGAAATAGTGGCCTTGATGGGTCCCAAGCAGGTGTGAAATGTCGATCACTCGAAGAACATCAAGCCCACACCCTCTATTGAAATCTTGAGCTCCTAGACTAGTCTAAGCATCCTGAAGGCTCTGCTGTTGTGGGGTTTGTGGTGCAGGCTCTTGCTGCTTGGCAACAAGCCTGGGGCTCAACAAACTTCTAAAACACAAAATAAAACGTGATTGGTTCCCCTGTGAGCAATACAATAGCACCCGTTAAAGGCTTACAGTTAAAATAAAGAGTCAAAGTCATTCAAAGAGTATGGGATCTGCTCCTAGTATAGGCACAAATTCACTGACTGAGTAGTTTAATTCCTTCTCTATTGCTGCTAACAAACAATATAACATTGGCTTTCCACTCTATAAAAACACTTTCAATTTTAATGACAATATGCACATTTACTTGTTTGTTTTCCAAAGCAAAGCCTGAACTTTGGAGGAATGACAGAAGAGAGGGGGGATGGGGTAGAAGAAATTCACCAAGTAGGCTCAAGTAATGGAGACTATTTTTATATGCCAGGTATTTAAAAGTGAGGGCTCAAAATAACACATTTGTTAACACATGGTTTTTGAATCGCCAACCATAATTTTTTTCGTTGCCTGCATTCCCAAGTTGGTTTCATAGAAGTCTTTATTGTAATCCAGGAGAATTGTTTTGCATTCATTTCTATGACAAGGAACCCAAAACACAGGGTGCTGAGAGTAACAAAACAGAGTTAGGGAAACAGTCATGACTTGGCACAAAGTGTGACAAGCTGTAAAAAAGCGAATGTTTCAATATCTGAAGTGGTGTTGATTTCCTATGAGCAACCTTTTCTCTTCCAAACAGTATCATATTCTTTTCAAGCACATTTAGAACGCAAGTCAAGCTGTGTTTTATTTTTTATTATAATAAACACAGTCAGTTTCCTGTAACAAAGACATACTAGTGGTAATCAGCTGAAAGCCAAGTACGCCACTATAAGCTGGGCGGGGGGCTGCCGTGGGGGGGCCAGGGGCTGGGTAGTCAACTGATAAAAGACCAGCCGTCTGGAAAGTTCTCTTAAAAGAACATAAAAAGGCAGTGTTTTCTTATGAGACTAACACAGAATGCCAAAATATCTAGCTGGGCTCTTTTTTTATTATCACTTAACGGCAATTTGTAACTAAAAATAGCAATTTCTTCAAAATATTGCGCTCTCATATTTTTTGTTTTAAATCTCCATAATAAAATGCAGAAATTTTATACATGGTTTTAAATGGTAATACTATTTCTTACCCAAGACTCTAGTAAGCATATTTATTGCTGTGCTGCTCAAACTGCTTTCTTTAAAATGGCCATTTACAAATGTTTATAATTTTGCAAGTACTTAGATTTTTGATAAAGGTGAAATGAGTCATTCACAGGAAACAATCACAAAGTTTATAAAACTTTCATGGTTAAATTAAATTCCTGAACTCAAATTTGTTAGGAAATAATGTAAATCATCTTACCATATCTTGAACTAATGATTTTTCATAATCAAGCTCTTCTCTTAATCTGTCTCTACTATTCATTAACTGAAATAGAGAAGAAATTATATTTTGATTAAAGATAAGAATGGAACACCTGAAATCCCTCCTTAAAAGAATTCAGTGAAACATATTTTAATATGAGAAAAATGGATCTCAGTCTGATCAAAAGAAAATTAAATTTGGAAGGATTATCATCTTGTAATATATTTCACAATTATTATATAAGCAAGTAAAATATACACAGAAAATACCAATTTATTTATACCTTTCCTCACCCCATGCCATCAAAATGTAACATCACAATAAAGCAAGTCCTACTCTGTCAAAAAGAACAATTTTGCTTAATGCTTTATATGACCCATCTCTTATTTTAGGGTTTGTGCTATATCTATGTGCATATCAAACCACATTTATACCAATTGAAAATAGCCATCAGAAGCACACACTGGGCTGAGTACAGTGCCTCGCACCTGTAATCCCAGTGCTTTGAGAGGTTGAGGCAGGAGGATTGCTTGAGGCCAAGAGTTTGAGACCAACCTGGTCTTAAACAGTGAGATCGGGTCTCCATAAATTTTTTTTTTTTTTTTTACGCCGGGCACAGTGGCTCACACCTGTAATCCCAGCACTTTGGAAGGCTGAGGCAGGTGGATCACCTGAAGTCAGGAGTTCAAGACCAGCCTGATCCACATGGTGAAACCCCATTTCTACTAAAAATACAAAAATTAGCTGGGCATGGTGGTGAATGCCTATAATCCAAGCTACTTCGGAGGCTGAAGTAGGAAGATTGCTTGAGCCCAGGAATTTAAGGCTGCCATGAGCTATGGTGGCACCACTGCACTCCAGCCTAGAACAAGACCCTGTCTCCAAACAAACAAACAAACAAACAAACCATTTATTTGTGTGAGCTAGAAATTAAAACAATTGAACTCATGGAGATAGAGAGTAGAAAGATGGTTTCCAGATGCTGGGAAGGGTAGTGAGGAGTGGGGTAGTAGGGATGGTTAACGGTACAAAAAAATGGCTAGAAAGAATGAATGAGACCTAGTATTTGATAGCACAACAGGGCGGCTATAGTTAATAATAATTTAATTGTACATTTAAAAATAACTAAAAGAACATAAATGGATTGTTTGTAATACAAAGGATAAACGCTTGAGGCGATGGATACCCTACTTACCCTCGTGATCATTACATACTGTATGCCTGTATCAAATATTTCATATACCCCGTAAATATATATACCTACCAAGTACCCACAAAAATTAAAAGTTAAAAAAAAACCCACAAAAACCCCATGCACTGCAGGGCCCTTGTCCCCTTGTGCCTCAGTATTTACATTGATCAGTTGCTGTCTGTGCGTGTTATAGGCTGGTAGAATTCAACCTTTCATTTTGGTATGCATTCAATGTAATTAATTCATGTCTGTGTTAACTTAATAAACACCTCAGTGTCACTGTTCTTGTTTCAGTACTTCATCGTTTCCCTGGTTTATCCAAGCAATGCCTTCACTGGACTCTGGTTCTGGGCTTTCCTCCCTCTCATTCATTTTCTCTCTGACACACAAATCTGATCCTACCGCAATGTTCAAGGCTCTCCAATGCACTCAGAAGGTTATTCAAGCCTGTCTGCATGAATAATAATCTTCTGCAACAGTCCTGTGCCCTTTGCCACGCCTTGCTTTCATGTGCTCTTCAGCTACAGCAAACCACACACCCTTTCCTATACAAGGTGCTTTTGCATGGTACTCAGAATACCCATCCCAACTCTCCTGCATCCCTTTCCTAGCTAACTCTAACTGCTCTTCCCAGGGCCAATGCAGTATCCTTCCTCCAACCTTCCCTGATCCCATACAGCCCTGGCTGGGTGTGCCTCCTGCGTGCCGCACGGCAAACTCTGCTTCTCTGCAACCTGACGCTATCACACCTGTACTATTCTCTCTGACTCCGGGTCTGCCTCCCTCCCTGAATTAAATTCATGAGAACAGATTCTACTGTGGCAGCAGCTGAAAGACAGACACAGATACAGATGGCATTTGATTCCTAGAATTAAAACACAAAAGCTATGAATTCTGTAACTGACCATGTTTAGCTCAGATCGATGGCAAGAGGTCAGCCTCCTCAAATTCAGTCCCATTTCAACCTGTTTTTAAGTGCACCCAGGGCTTAAAAAAAAAAAGCTGGGGGGACACATGGTTATCTGAAGTCTTCTGAGTTGCTCCTTTCCATTCTTCCACATCCTGTTTATGCTCCCTTCCCCACACCCCTGGCCTGTCCCCTCTTTCTGCCCCACTGCAGATTCTTCCCATATAGTCTCATCAGACTCCTACTGCATTCTTGAGGCACACGCAGTCACAAGCAAGATTCCACAAACCTATGTCAGACTTTATGCCTTTACACCCTGTACCTAGCTCTTCTACTCTCTTGCTTGCCTGGAAAAATCAGCTCCAAAGCCCAGCACGGTGGCTCAAGCCTATGATCTCAGCATTTTGGGAGGCTGAGGTGGGAGGATCCCTTAAGCCCAGGAGTTCGAGACCAGCCTAAGCAACATAGTGAGGGACAATCTCCACACACACACACACACACACACACACACATTTTTTTTAAAAATTAGCCAGGTGTGGTGCATGCCTGTAGTCCCAGCTACTCAGGTGACTGAGGTGGGAGAATTGCTTGAGCCCAGGAGGTCAAGGCTACAGTGAGCTGTGGTCATGCCAGTGCACCCCATCCTAGGCAACAGAGCAAGACCCTATCTTTAAAAAACCCCAAATAAACAAACAGGCACACAAGCAAAAAAACCCGAAACAATCAGTTCCAGTGAGCCTCAATAAAAGAGTGTGAGAAACGTTGTGAAACTGCTTGTGAAGCTTTTCTAGAACCTTCCAGATGAAGCTGGGTATCTCTTCTCTAGTACATACTTCTCTTATAGTCCCTATCCCACTGCCTTATGGCTTTGGTCTATCCCTATAGACTTCACCCCATCCCCAGAAGGGACCATATGTGTATACATGCATTTTATTTTTTCTAGCAGTAGTAGCACAGTGCCTAGCACTTAAAGGCAACTAATAAACACTGCTGAACTAATTGATTTAGTGCAAGATATTGGGGAAAAAAACCAGCAAATATCAGCTGTCATTTGTTCAACAACATCTGAACTGCTTCTCAGTTGACAAAGCACGCTGACATTCATTATCTCATTGAGTCCACATGGCATGCCTGGGAAAAATAGGAAGAAGAGAGACAGGCACTGGCCCCAGGGGAATTAGGGGCAGAAACGGAACAGGAATCCAGGGTTCTAGATTCTTTCTCCTCAGTACCAAAATATTCCTATATTCAATGTCTATCAGAAGTTCCAGTGCATGTAAAGAAAAAAAGAAGAGAAAGAATTAAAAAAATAAGCAGATTAGGAGTCTGCTATACTATATCATATGTTATATATATCACATTATATATGTTGTATGTTACATTATATGCCTTATATATTACATTATATATAATGGAGCTATCAGATAGAAATATAATGTGACTTGCACATATAATTTTGAATTTTATAATAGCCATGTTAAAAAGGCAAAAGGTAAAAGCAATTTTAATAACATGGTTTTTTATTGCTATATATTCAAAATATTATCATTTCAATGTATAATCAATGCAAAAAATTATTAGTGAGACATTTCACATTTTTTATACCAAGTCTTTGAAATCCAGTGTGTATTTTTCACTTACAGCACATCTCAATTGGGGAGCTAAGTTTTCATTGGAAATACTTTATTTGTATTCAGATTTCATAAAATTTACAAATGAAAAAGTAGAGCCACATATCCAAGTTAACAAAAATACATGAAAAGGTTTTCCAAGAACTAAAACAAGTATAAGTTTTTAACTCTGAATTTAAATAATTTGAAATTAAATTATTAAAACTTAGTTCCTCAGTTGCACTGGCTACATTTCAAGTGCTCAATAGCCACATGTGACCAGAGGCCATCATGGCACAGTGCAGATCTAGAAAGCTGAGGCAGCACTTAACTGAAATAGTTAAACTCTCAGGGGATACAGCCAGCCATCAATTGGTAGCTTAATTTAAGTGAGAATTTTTTTTCTTTGCTTTGTTATTGGACTCCTTATAGAAAGCAGGAAGTACATCCTACTCATTTCTACCAGTGGTATACAGACTGAAGAGCTTGAGGAACATTTTCAGAAAAGAACCGGGCCCAGTGCAGTGGCTCACACCTGTAATCCTAACACTTTGGGAGGACAAGGTAGGAGGATCAGTTGAGGCCAGGAGTTTGAAACCAGCTTGGGCAATATAGTGAGACCCTGTTTCTACAAAAACAAAAAATAAAAAACTAGCCAAGTGTGGTGGTACTCCTCTTTAGTCCCAGCTACTCTGGGAGCTGAGATGGAAGGATTGCTTGAGCCTGGATGTTTGAGGCTGCAAGTGGGATATGATTGCACCACTGCACTCCCCCTTGGGGACTGAGTGAGACTGAGGGAAGGAAGGAAGGGGAAGACAAAAGGGAAGAGGAAAGGGAAAGGAAGGAAGAAAGAAGGAAGGAAAAGACTGGTGATGGTTCCCTGATTGGTTATTAAGTGAAACTAGAAGGCTGAGATTTCATTTCTGACCTTAGAGGTTGATGCCAAGAAGGTTACATGAAATTCACATTATCATCATTGCAAATAGGGTGAAGCCCAAGAAAATTAACTCCCCTTGTGAAAACCTGTGAGGGATTCAGTTATCAGAGAAACATCTCTCACCTCTGACCCATCAGGGTAACCATTTCTTTGAAAAATACTTCTTAGAAGTAGTTTTATCTAAAACCTAAGAATATCTTGAATGAGGAAATAAAAGAGGACACAAACAAATGGAAAAACATTCCATCTTCATGGATAGGAAGAATCAATATCATGAAAATAGCCATATTGCCCAAAGTAATTTATAGATTCAGCACTATTCCCATAAAACTACCATTGACATTCTTCACAGAATTAGAAAAAACTATTTAAAATTTCATATGGAATCAAAGAAGACCCTGTATAGCTAAGACAATCGTAAGCAAAAAAAAAACAAAGCTGGAGGCATCACAATACCTGATTTCAAACTATACTACAAGGCTACATAACCAAAACAGCATGGTACTGGTACCAAAACAGACACATAGACCAATGGAGCAGAACAGAGAACTCATAAATAACACCACACATATACAACTATCTGATCTTCGACAAACCTGATGAAAACAAGCAATAGGGAAAGGATCGCTTATTCAGTAAATGGTGCTGGGAAAACTGGTTAGCCATATGCAGAAAACTGAAACTGGACCCCTTTCTTACACCTTATACAAAAATTAACTCAACACATAAATGTAAAACCCAAAACCATAAAAACCCTAGAAGAAAACCTAGGCAATACCATTCAGAACATAGGGATGGGCAAAGACTTCATGACTAAAACACCAAAAGCAATGGCAACAAAAGCCAAAATTGACAAATGGGCTCTAATTAAACTAAAGGGCTTCTGCACAGCAAAAGAAACTATCATCAGAGTGAACAGGTAACCTACAGAATGTGAGAAAATCTTTGCAATCTACCCATCTGACAAAGGTCTAATATCCAGAATCTACAAGGAACTTAAACAAGTTTACAAGAAAGAAACTAATAATCCCATCAAAAAGTGGGCAAAGGATATGAACAGACACGTCTCAAAAGAAGACATTTACTTGGCCAACAAACGTGAAAAAAAGCTCAGTATCACTGGTTATCAGAGAAACGCAAATCAAAAACCACAATGAGGCACTATCTCACACCAGTCAGAATGACCATCATTAAAAAGTCAGGAAACAATAGATGACGGTGAGGCTGTAGCGAAATAGGAGCGCTTTTACATTGTTGGTGGGAATGCAAATTAATTCAACCATTGTGGAAGATAGTAGGGTCAATCTTCCCTGCCCTACTGGAGGTGCCATGAAGGTGATTCTCAAGGATCTAGAAGCAGAAATATCATTTGACCCAGCAATCCTATTACTGGATATATACACAAAGGAATATAAATCATTCTACCATCAGGACACATGCACACATATGTTTAATGAAGCATTATCCATGGTAGCAAAGACATGGAACCAACCCAAGTGCCCATCAGTGACAGACTTGATAAAAAAAATGTGATACATATACACCATGGAAAATTATGCAGCCATAAAAAGGAATGAGATCCTGTCTTTGTAGGGACATGGATGAAACTGGAAGCTGTCATCCTCAACAAATAAGGAACAGAAAACCAAACACCACATGTTCTCACTCATAAGTGGGAGTTGAACATTGAGAATACATGGACACAGATTGGGGAACACCACACACCAGGGCCTGTTGGGGCGTGGGGGGTGAGGGGAGGGAACTTAGAGGATGGGTCAATAGGTGCAGCACACCACCTTGGCACATGTATACCTATGTAACAAACCTGCATGTTCTGCACATGTATCCCATTTTTTTTTAGAAGAAATAAAGGGCAAATACATATATTTTTTGAGACAGAGTCTCGTTCTGTCACCAGGCACCAGGCTGGAGTGCAGTGGCACAATCTCAGCTCACTGCAACCTCTGCCTCCCAGGTTCAACCAATTCTCCTGTCTCAGCCTCACGAGTAACTGGGACTACAGGTGTGTGCCACCATACCAACTAATTTTTGTATTTTTTAGTAGAGATGGGGTTTCACCATGTTGGCCAGAATGATCTCCATCTCTTGAACTTGTGATCTGCCCGCCTCGGCCTCCCAAAGTGCTGGGATTACAGGTGTGAGCCACCGTGACTGGCCAGGACAAATATTTTAAAAAAGAAATAAAAAGAATATCTTGAACAGCAATATCAGACCTGGTTGAAATCTGAACCTAAACTTAGGTACATGTGGTGGTTGATCTCTTCAAATGTGGCCAGTGCAACTGAGGAACGGAATTTTTAATTTTGTCTAACTTGAATTCATTTTAACTTAAAAATGGATGCTCGGTTCAGTTACTGGAAGACATTTATGCTTATTTGGAATAATATGGGGATGTGAATCTGTTTATATATAAATTATATGCACTATAAATGCATTCTTATTCTATTCCTCTCTTGGAATATTTCTCAGTGCATATTTTTCACTGTACTCCCCACTAAGAGAACAGATAGTGCAGTCTCCACCTTCGTGCAGCCTCCAGCAGGTAAGGGAAGATTGATCATAACAGAAAGGCAATTGAGAGCCACAAGAGGCAGGTTTATGGATAAACGAGAACAGAGTAGGGAGCCCTACACGTGCAGGGAGAGCAGGAATTGCTGAGATCCTGCTGCATTCAATTCGATGCACTAGGAAATCTTGTTGTTGTTGTGAGGGTTGGTGATGTATGTGTGTGTTTGAGACAGGGTCCCAATCTGTTGTCTAGGCTGGAGTACAGTGGTGCAATTCTAGCTCACTGCAGCCCTGAACTTCTGAGCCTAAGGAATTCTACTTCAGCCTCCTGAGTAGCTGGGACTACAGATGTGCACCATTACACCTGGCTAATTTTTTTATTTTTATACAGGCAGGGTCTCACTATGTTTTCCAGGCTGGCCTTGAACTCCTGGGCTCAAGAGATCCTCCCACCTTGGCCTCTAAAGCTGCTAGGATTACAGTGTGAGCCACTGAGCCCCACCTAGGAAAGCTTGATTTTTGTTCTGCCAGAAGAATTCCCTGCTCTAAATATTTACCAGATAACATATGCCCAGCTCATTCATGAACATCAACCAGCATCTGATCTGAAAATAAGACTGTTCATTCTGAATATAATTTTTTCCATAACTGCAAGCTCATCTTCAGACTTCCCTGTGTCATGTAACTTTTTGGTGCCTTAAAATCAACAAGGCAGATGATCAGTGATCCCTAACAAAAGAAGTATCTGTACATCCATGAGTTTTCAAGACGGAGTCCTTATTTGCTTCTAGTCACCCTGCCTAAATAGTGGGGAGAGATTAAACATGTGAATCGACTTTCCTCTCTATGACAAGACACTCTGGACACAGTGTTATTTGGCCAATTGCACCTATAGTTCCATTTAAAAGAGTCATTTATCAACGTAAAAATGTTACAGTACCTTTTGAATAGTTTTGTGATCCTTTTCTGCCATCTCTTTCATACTTATAAGTTCATCTTCTGTAAACAAAAGGAGAAAGAGGCCAACCATGAAATTACACGCTTATGCCCCTGTATTCAAACGGCCTGCCTGAGGGCAGGCTGTGGGCCACTCGCAGGCATGGTGGACGCAAGGCCTAGCAGGACTGTGACCTTCACAACTGCCCTTGACATTCACAGCCTTCTTCCTGCTGTTCAGATGGCTGGTCAGATAGGGATTAAGAAATAAGTTCAAGATCCAAGTGTGGCTGAGGGCTGAAAGCTTTTCATCAATACTAGCGATGGACATTTTTGCTGTTAGTCACAGCCAATACAAAGAGCTTTAGCAGGTGGCAGTTTATGACTTAATAAGAACGACCCCAAAGTAAAAAGCCTCGCTATGCCACAGCAGAAGAGAACGAGACCATACTGGCATGGTAGAATTTCATATCCAAGGGATACTATTAATATATCTCATTTTATTGATATTTTGCTATAATTTGTTATATTGCCTGCTCATTGCTTTGAATACTGTAGATTAAGGAAAACATCATATAATGAAGATAATCACATGAATGACAGTTAAATGAAAAAATACATTAAAGCAATAAACTTTGGTGTTTTTTTTCCCTCTTTTCCATATGTTCTGACAACTTTGGTGATTTAAACACAACTTTCACCGTTTATGGTCTGAAAGAAAAGGGGTATAAAGTATACAAATGAAATTGTATATTTAAGTTTTGTTCAAGAATCAAAATAACTAGTAAGTAGTAGCATATTTTCCTGAAGGGCTAACTCTGTTTTTTTCTACAAAGCATATCCCTATGTATTCTTAAGTACTTAAATACTATCAAGTTTAGATAATCAGTTAAGTATCTGAAACAAAGCAGCAAAAGTTTCTATCTGGTTATAATATTTCTAAGTGAAATGGAGCATTGATTAGCAAATTTTTACAAAGGCCAATGTCTGGCCCGAAACAACACCCTGAGTTAACATGACATGCTCACAGTGGAACTACAAACACATCCTCCGTCCCAAGCAAGAAATGCTATCCATCATGAAAACCAAAGACGGCTATGAAATTGATCTTTCAAATGTAAATAATGAAACAAATGCATGTTTGGAAAAGACAAACATACTTATGAGCTTTACGAAGTGACCAATATGTAGATTTTTCTTAAAAGTGATTTCAAAATATTACCTAATCCTGAATTTTCTTTTAGATTGATCTGGATTTCTTCTTCAAGCTCTGAAATGATCTGAAGCAGTCTCTCATTTTCCACTTTGTACTCCAAATTTTCCTTTCCTAGGTTTGATTTTGGAGAGCTGGTTTCTTTGGCAAAAGACTCCTGCAAGATGGGGAATGCCATATTCCTAAGCAGGGAGCCAAGGATTTAAATATGCAAGACAAGGACAATACAGATACAGAAAAGCTATCATATAATTTTCTGAATTCTATTACACACTTATAATACGAATTGTAAAAAGGAAGGAGCCTAAATAGAGCTTGCTGGAAGAAAGGCTCCAGTACATTCTGTACAAAGACCTCAACACATGGGGACATTTTATTGACAGGAATAATGCATATCATACTGTTTGTGTGCCCTCATCATTCAGGTCAATTCATTATGGAGGCTGTGTCCGGGGAGGCAGCTGGGGCCCCTCCACCCACACTTCCCTCTGTGTGTGTCTGAAGTGCTGTCCGCCTGTAACTAGGCAGGCTGGGGGGACCAGGACGGGCAGCGCCAGGGGGTGGCAGAGTGCATGGCTAAGGAGGGGGGCTTGTTGCCTTTGTGGCATTTCCCAGTGTCAGTGCTGCCAGTGTCATGAGGAGCACATCACATGTCAAAGTGGTGACGTTTTCAGGCTGGGAGCCGCATGGAGTCCATCAGGCACACGGATATCCACACAGTTGGTTTTCTGCTTGGTGGAGGAGCCACCCAGAGGCAATTCATATTCTGAACATTAACATGGCTTTGCATGCTTGTCACACGGGGTCTGTGCAGGCGTTTAATGCTATTGAAGACTTCAGTTTAAATCTCTATGCAAACAGTGATTACCTTGTAAGAAGGTTTCAGGATAACTTACAACAAAAGACTTTAAAGTTATAGTTTTAGTAAAGCAAACTCATTTACATTTTTATTATGTGCGTCTTTTGTTTAAATCTTGCCATGTCCATTATGGGAGAGGCTTTTTCTTACGCAATAGATGCGCTTATTGGGACAGCTACTCCTTTTTTTTTTTTTTTTTCTATCTTCTTCTTGTCTGTTTCAAAGCTATTGAAAACATCTGAATATACTCCCTTATGGTTGTTTAGATTTTACTGCCACACATTGAAAAAAAATTAAGATGTAATGGATTGGGGAAGCTGGGGCAGAACTTTATACTTTACTGTGGTATAATATTAAACAGATTGTACAATCTCAAAATATTAGTCATTATATTATTATGCCAAAGGAGATAGGAGATTCTACATGCCTTGTTTCAAAATTACTATAGACATTAAAAATACTTTTGAACTTAAGGTCATCGCAAGCGAATTATAAGTTACTCTTTTTGCAGTAATTCCATTATTGCAATAAATAAGAACAAAATCTTCCCTCAAAAACAAAATCATTTCTCTTAATAGACTGATTTCCTTTCAGAACTACACTTTCATTTAAGTTTAAGACATGTGGGATTAAATTATTAAGATATTTTCCCCTGTAACAGTTTTAAAGAAAAAGAAGTGATTGAAATTTTTTGTAGTGCATTAATAAGTCCTTTAAAACAAGCAACTTACTAATAAAATTACATATGGTATATATATGTGTGTGTGTGTGTGTGTGTGTGTGTAAGAGTTTGTAATATTTAAAACATATTGCTAAATTTTGTACTAGGCTCAATTACAAATCTTCATGACTTTGATTCACCATTTCATTTAAATTATTTGAGCCCAATTCATTCTTAACTAATGAAAACTAACAAACCTAGTAAGTAGTTAATACACAACACTATTTTCTTAATAAAGGAAGAATCCCAGTCATTAATTTCTTGTCCCACATTGTTCAATTTGAGACCCTCACAGAATGCATTTATAGACTAAAAGGGTTTTTTTCTTTTTTTTTTTTTAAGAAAGAAAGAAACAAACAATACTGGCCTTAATAGGCTTAAGCATACTTTTCCTGACAGTGGCAGAATATGAACATCCACAGAGGATTACACGAGCACCCGATTCTCATAAACTAAAGAAAAACTATTTGAATTAAACAGATGAAGTGTAAAATTTACAAGTGGTAGCAGCTAATACCTAACCACAGGTTCTAAGAATCTCTTTGTATGAAAGCAGGACTCAAGGAAAACACATTAAATCCGGGGGTTCGTCCTCCACATATCAATCCACAGCCCCTTTTCTTCCAAGGTTAACCCTTAGCTCTGTCCCCACCATCTGTCAGCTGCGGGAACTGCAAGTAATTAACTATTCAGATGCCCACAGCAATGAGGACACTCATTAGCAAAATGAACAAAGGGATCGTTCTGAGCTGCTGCGGTCCTGTTACACTCTGAGTGGCAGGTTTTGTGGTGGTGTTCCTTCTGCCATCTGCCCACACGGCTAGTTTTCGCTTGCTTAAACCACGAGACTTTTTAAAAAAATAAACTGCACTAATAAAATGAGGTTAGGAAGGATGGAGACCAATTAAAAGGCGGTTAACTGGATGTAGCCATTTAAACCACACTGTAAGAGAGACTGTGTGTGATCCTTGATCATTCTGGAATTTTAAAATTACAAAGAAACTTTCCAATCTCAAGTTTCTTTCATATTATAAAAGCCAGGACTTCAAGTGGTGGCATATGTGCTGTATCTTTTGTGAATATTCACGAGATGCATAGAATTGCAAACTGAATCCCAAACTGAATCTCAGAAGAATCATTTTTGAAAACAGGTGTACTTGGGAGCCTTGCTCCTCAAACTGGTCCATAGACCAGGAGCCTCAGCATCACCTGGGAACTGATTGGAAATGCAGCCCCTCAGTCCCAACCCAGGGCTACGGTGTCAGAGTCTGCATCTAACAAGATCTGCAGGTGATTCATGTGAGCGGTAAAGTCTGAGAAGTCCTGGTTCAGAGCACTTTCTGTGCCTTCTCAGCAGTTTCCCTTCCACAGGCTCCATTGAATTGGACATCTCAATTTTCCGGGGAGGAGTAGAGTTCTGATGCAAGCCCATGCCTCATGGCAGTCACAGAGAAGAGCAGGTGCTTTTCCAATGAGTGACAGCCAGGAAAGTGGCACTCTGGGCAGTGCAACCCTGCAGAGCTGCCACTCTTGAATGACAGCTCTGTTTCAGAGCTGTCAGCAACAAGCAGATATGCTCAGCAATGGAAGGTAGGTGGGTGATGGCTGCAGGGCTTGTCAGGGTTGGGATAAGAAAGAAAAATGAAAAGTCTATTTAAAATGCCAGCTCCAATTGAAATTAAAACACATGCACAGGGACACACACACACACACACACACACAGAGACAGAGAGACAGAGAGACATAAAGGCTAACCGCCTTTATAAATTCTCAAGAGGATTAGCCAACGGACAGCATGGAAACCCACTGACTACAATGGTATGCAGCTGAGTCACATTGATTTCCCACCGAATAAAACCTGAACATTTCATCCCTTGAATGAAGTTGCTCTTGGGAAAGTTCAACATTCAGGATGTTCCCATCTGGAGATGAGAAATATTACAACTACTTATTAACTATGAAGCTATTGAAATAATTTGATAATCACTAACAGTAAACTAGATAACTTTAGATAAACTAAATAAAGCTTGTTTATTTCGCTTTTTTTTCCAGCTTACTTCCACCGCTACTTTGAAGTTTTTAATTGTTTCTCCAAATTCCGTGTTCCCAATCTAATTCCAGACTTGGTGTCCCAAGGGTTTTTTAAATACCACTAGAGGGGGCAGTTGAATTAGCTGAAATTCCAAATAAAAAAGATCATCTAGAACTTAAGTGGCATGAGGTTTTAGGAAAGTCTGTTCTTAGAGAAAATATAAAAAAAAAAAAAAAGCGTATTTCTTATTATTTGATATAAGCCATGATCTGCCTTTGTGGCATTCATGTTTGTGTTCTTGAAATGGACACACGTATGCTTCCATCCCCGTCAGTCAGGAGGGGAGAGCAGAGCCCTGCGTTTTGTTGGAATCTCTAGGAGAAATCCATACACCCCGTTAACCAGAATCACCTCACCTTCCTCAAATCTTAGATTGTTTACAGAAATTCGAATGTGCTCTTTGGGGCTAATTACAGTGGAATAACCAGGGTATTCTGGATGCCATTGTAAGCCAGAGAACAGCCTGTTTACACATGAGCCTGTGTGGCTCCCACCTACTCCCCTCTTCACAAAGCCACAGCCCATCCTCATGCTTTCCCCAGAATGTCCAGCCGAGCCAGGTAATCACCTGAAGAGAACAATTAGAGGTATAAACATGTCAAGAGTGCAGGGAACTGTCTTACCCAATTGGGGTGTTCTCAACAGTCCGGAGGTCTGTTTGGTACATTTTATGGAATATAAACTGATGGTTATAAGGATTTCTGCATTTCCTTATAATAACTGAATTGATACACTAATATTTCATCAAGGAACTCAAAGCAATTTACATTCAACACAGCCGGTGTTCTTATCATAACCCTCCACCTTAGCCAGGTGAGTATCATGTTGCATTTCACAAATGGCAAATAAATGAATCAAAATTGCCTTGCCACATCTACACTGGATGTCTCTGACCAAGGCAGGATTAAAAGTAAACTATTGCCTGTAATCTCAGCACTTTGGGAGACCGAGGCGGGCGGATCACGAGGTCAAGAGATCGAGACCATCCTGGCCAACATGGTGAGACCCCGTCTCTACTAAAAGTGCAAAAAATTAGCCAGGCGTGGTGGTGTATGCCTGTTGTCCCAGCTACTCGGGAGGCTGAGGCAGGAGAATTGCTTGAAATCAGAAAACGGAAGTTGCAGTGAGCCAGGATCGCACCACTGCACTCCAGCCTGGTGATAGAGCAAGATTCTGCCTCAAAAAAAAAAAAAAAAAAAAAAAAAAGGCAAACTATTACAGTTTTTAGTCTTTTCTATTAAACTATTTTCTCCAAAAAGTAAAAGTAATTGTAAACCTAAGAAAAGGTTTTTCAAAAGCAAATGCAAAAAATGAATGTGCTTCCTAGTCCAAGACATATAAAAAAATTAATATTCAATTTTATTAGATTTATGCTATTGACACTTAACACTGTATTGCTTAGAAGGTGCTCATTTTTTTTCTAGATATAAAGATTTCTAATAGGTTAACAAAGCAAACATTTAAACCAGTTTAAATATGATCCTATAGAATGGTTTGCATTTGATTCACTATCTCTTATAACCTTTAAGTCTTAAATAAGAGTACTAGTGAGAGATTTAGATAAACCATAGATTGTATTCAAAGGCATCAGCAACCCATAAGTGCCTCTTTCTAGTGTTAACATTTTGGCATATAACTTTTCAGATTTTCCTGTATGGATGTGTCAATATTTCTATGTGTATTAATAATTATTAATGTATTATATTACATTATAACATGTTATAACATAACCTATGCATTATAATCTATACATTTTCTATATGCATATGTATATTATATATTCACTACAAACTTTAATTCTTACTGTACAGGATAAAGCTCCCCCTCTGTAAGTGGACTTTAGATTCAGGTGAGCCTTGGTTCACAGACCATCTTTACCACCTACTACCTGTGTGCCCATGGGGAAGTTTCTTAACCACCCCATCTCTGCTTTTTCATCTGTAAACTGAGCTGTGAGAATGAGAAGAGATGCCATCGATGAAGCATCTGATACCTGCTATTGGTAACCCATAGACTTTATTCTTCCTCGGTCCCAACATCTGTTAGCCTTTCCAAATCAAAACAACCAGCTTCTTGCTCTTAGAACTTAATAACAAAATCCTCTCCAGCTGTGAACCATGGCTGGGTCTGAGACAGTGGGTGGCTTGGAGTAGAGATGAGATGAAAATGAATTTGCTCTCAGGATCCCCACTTTCCAAAGCCCTTAAACTTCCTCCTTGATGAGTTTAGGTTCTTCTTTCTGCCTCCTCACTCATTCCATTTTTGCTCCCATCAGTAGTTTGTCTAACCAGCAAAACAGACCTTGGCTCCCACTGCAACAGGGAGAACTGAGGGGAAAATCCTCTGAGATTTTTCTTCTTGATAGTTTTATTTAAATGTCATTCCGTTCCAAGTTAGCTTTTTGGAAGCTCTGGCTTGGAAAGATTAGCTTTGTGTCTTTCTTTCTTTCTTTCTTTCTTTCCTTCCTTCCTTCCTTCTTTCCTTTCTTTCTTTCTTTCTTTCTTTTTTGAGACGGGGTTTCGCTCTTGTTACCCAGTCTGGAGTGCAATGGCGCGATCTCGGCTCACCGCAACCTCCGCCTCCTGGGTTCAGGCAATTCTCCTGCCTCAGCCTCCCGAGTAGCTGGGATTACAGGCACACACCACCATGCCTGGCTAATTTTTTGCACTTTTAGTAGAGACAGGGTTTCACTTTGTTGACCAGGATGGTCTCGATCTCTTGACTTCGTGATCCACCCGCCTCGGCCTCCCAAAGTGCTGGGATTATAGGCGTGAGCCACCGCGCCCGGCCAGCTTTGTGTCTTTCAAACTACCTTCACTGCAAAGAAGGGTGGGAGTCTTTGGTTACAATAAAAGTCCATTCCCATGCTCTTCTAGAGTAGGACATTTTTTGCAGTGGGAGGTAGGTTATTTTATTTTCATTATAAATAAAAATTGAGAACCATTATATTGCTCCTATTCATATTGTTATGGGTTTTCTAGAATAGACCATCGAGCAGAAAATAGTTAGACTGGCTTATATTATGGAGAGATGACCAAATGGATCAATTGGATTTTAATTTATCCTTAACCCAAGCTTTTAACTATTTATGACTTTATTTACATATATTAAAATTAATTATTCCTTGCCTTCAAACTTACCATTTTATGAAACCCAAAATCTTCATATTGGTCTAGTTTTTCTTTTAATTCTTTAATAATGTCTTCTTTCTCTTTCAGTTTTCTTAACAAAATATTTGTTTTGACACTACTCGCATCTTGCAAAGAAACCTTCTCTTCTTCTACCTCAAAGAACTGCTGTGGACAAAAAAAAGCATCATTAAAAATTAATTAGACACTAGACATTAAAAATTAGGCACTAACACTAAATTAAAGACTCGGCAAAAATTAGACACCACTAGAAAACATTTCATCATTTAAGCCACTGTTTTGTGAAGTTATGTTATTTTTATAACTTGCATACAATTTTAATAAGCAACTTTTTATTGAAATATATGCTAAAAAGTATCATGCAGTATATAGCACGTGTTATCCTATAAAACACAAAGCATGATCAGTTACTCTAACTATCAGCCATGCAAATTACAATAGTAAACAGCAAGATGGAAGACTAGAACTTCCACTCAATAAGAATTGGGCAGCCATCCATGGACAAAAGTGCCCTGGGGGGAGATTTGGGCCCTGGATAGAAGATCCCAAAGCCCCGGTGGAGCCCAAGACTGAAGAGGGCTGTTTTGAGTGGTAGGCTGCACCCAGGTGGCAGGCTCACTGACCACAGTCCCAGCTACAGACCCAGAAATGGCCTCATCCTCCTGTGAACTTGGCTACAATCCTGTTTGGACTTGGTCCTGCCACGAGAACCATCTGCCAAGAAATCCAGGAGGAATCACATTAACCTGTGCTTCTGGTGACAGGCCCATGGGCCTCAGTCTCAGGTGTGGACCATGAATTAGCTCTGTAACTCAACTAAACACACTCTCAGCTGCAGTTTGAGACCAGTCCTGCCTGCCCAGGCACCTGCTGGGACTCATGCCTATTTGTGCCCTCGGAAACAAGTCAGCTGACCTCAGTCTCACAGCAGATCTTGAAATAGCCCTTTAACTTGGCCCCATCCCCTCTCAGCTGCAGTCTGAGAGCAGTCTTGCCCACCCAGGGGCTTGGTGAAAGCTATGTATGTCAGTGCCCCAAAGGCAGGCCCACCAATCTTGATTCCACTGTGGATCTTGGGGTGGCCCTGTAACCTAGCTCTGTTCCTTCCTAGCCTTTTTAGAAGCCATCCTGTTTAGATGGCCATCCTGTTCACCCAGAGATCTGCCAGGAAAAAGCCCATCCATGCAGGCTGCTGACCTCAGTCTGATGGAGAAGCACCAAGTAGCCCTTTGACCGAGTTCCAGCTCACTCAGCCATGGTCCAGGAGCAGTCCTGCTTGCCCAGGAGCCCAGCAGGAGGCATACCTGTCTGTGTCTCTGGAGGCATGTCTGCAGGCCCCAGTCTCAGTGTAAGGTTCCATTCAAGCCCCTGTCAGCCACGGTCCATGGCCAATTCTTCTTGCCCAGGGACCAACACAGTAGCCCAGCAGGAACACTCCAAGGGACCTGAAGGAATACACACTCCTCTGTGTACCTGGTAACAGGCCCACCATCTGCCAACCCAAATGTGAAGCCTGAAGCATAGTCTTTACCCAGCACCAACTCTACAGACCAAGGTCCTGGAAGCGGTTTATTCTTTCCAGGGGCCAGACAGGATCCAAGCCTGCTCAAATCCTTAGTAATAGCCCACTAACATGTTCCCTACTGTAGACCCAGCAGCAGCCATGTAACTTGGCTGCAACCCTACTCAGCTGCAAGCCTGGAGGCAATCTTATCAGCTCAGAGACCCCCCAAAAAATTCTTTACCGACCAAAACCAGTCTGTAATGACTGGAGGAGGTGTTTGCTCATCCAAATGCACAAACACCAAGGCTATACAGATAGTGAAGAATCAGGCATCTTACTTCAAGCATTTAAAAATCTCATTTTCAACACTGCTATGCAAAACTTACAGTTTAGTTTGGACTTTTTGAAATTATAAAGAAACCATTTGACTTTTTGTGTGTTTGTGACTAATATATTTGGGTACATGCAACATACAGGAAATATAGCAAAACTTAGTAATATCTGCTAATATGTTTAATGTTATATTTCAAAAGAGTTAGATTTGTAAACTAACATTGTCCTAATATGATGAATACCAGTAGACTAAGAATAATAATGTATGAAGGTGGCTATGAATAGCACTGGCTTAGTCTACACAGAATAAAAAAAAATCATATATGAATATACAGTAGAATTAAAAAGAGTGAAAAGAGAATACTCAAGACAATATTAGCTTTTAAAATTTTGTGATTTTATTTTATTTAGGTTTATTGTGTGTGTGTGTGTGTGTGTGTGTATGAGAGAGAGAGAGAGAGAGATACAGTCTTACTCTATCACACAGGCTGGAGTTCAGGGGTGTAATCGGCTCATTGCAACTGCTGCTTCCTGAGCTCAAGCAATCCTCCCACCTCTGCCTCCACCTCTGCCTCCCAAGTATCTGGGATTACAGGCACATAACACCATACCCGGCTAATTTGTGTATTTTTTGCAGAGATGGGGTTTTGCCATGCTGCCCAGGCTGGTCTCGAACTCCTGAGCTCAAGGGATCCGCCTGCCTCAGCCTCCCAAAGTCCTGGGACTACAGGACCACCGCTCCTGGCCTTAAATTTTGTGATTTTAAATAAGAGTACTGATTGTGTAGATCTAGTCTTTACAAGCATTCTTATGTGTGTCTACAGCAAACACTCTGCTAAGGTCAACACACATTTATTCTACCAGGGCCCTTAAGTGTTACTAGGCATCGTATATCTTCCAAACAGATTTCAACATCTTCAGTGTCAACCTTTCTGTGTCCCCTAATTAACAGCATTGTAAGCTGAAAACCCATTTTAAGCCCCTTCTTCTCCTTTGTCAACTAACCAAATGTGTCCAACCTACCCCTAAATCTCTACCAAACTCCATCACCGTTTTTCCTGTTCCACCACAATCTTAGTCCTTGCCTTGTTCACCTGGATATTGTAAAAGCTTCTTAACTAGCCTCCCTGGCTCTTGCTTTGTCACCTCCCTCCAATCTTCATCCAGTAGCCAAATGACCTTTCTAAAATGCCTTTCTCCCCATCTCCTCCTACAGGCTGACATCCCTTAGCATGGTATACAAAATGGCAGCCTTCATGATCTGCTGCCAGCTTACCTGGCCAGCAACTCATGCCAGTCTTCTCTCCTCTTCCTTCACCCAAACTGGGCATTTTATCAATACTGATACACTCAGCATGCAACTTCTCCGAAACACCACGTAGCCACAGGTCCCTGTGCCTCTGCACTTGGAGTTCCCTCTTAACCCACCCAACAAGCTCTTGCTTGTCATTCTAGCAGAATGGTATTAGAGTGCGATAGCCTGAGTCTGCAGACCAGCTCTGTCAGCTTGGCACCTTGAACAAGTTTCTTAAACCCCGAGTGTCTCATTGTTATCATCTGTAAAATGGCACTATGAATAAAAGTACCTGAATTGTGAGAATTAGATAAGTCAATACATGTAAACAATTTTGGACAGTGCCTACAACATAGCCCCCAGTAAGTATTATATCCTAACATTTAGTCCTGTTGTGGCTGTTTGTCATTCAAATCCAGATGCCACCTGCTCTGGGAGCCTTAGCACCCCCTCTCCCACCCACCCACCTTCCACCTCTGTGTCCTTTCTCTATCTTGTAAATACTCTTCTTGGGGTCACTTTATTATTTGCATATTTTCTAACTCACTTTTATGTTCTAGATACGTTGGGTTTATTTTACTCTTAAAAAAGAAACCCGCACTTGTCTGCTTATTGCAGCACCATTCACAATGGCAAAGTCACGGAACCAACCTAACTGTCCATCAATGGTCGATTGTTTAAAGAAAATGTAATGTATTAATACATACACCACGGAATTTTATGCAGCGATTAAAAAGAATGAAATCATGTCCTTTGCAGTAACATAGATGGAGCTGGAGGCTATTATCCTGAGCAAATTAATGCAGGAACAGAAAACTACTGCATGTTCTCACTTCTAAGTGGGAGCTAAACAACGGGTACACATGAACATAAGGATGAAAATAATAGACACTGGGGGCTCCAAAACAGAAAAGGGTGTCAGGGAGACTATGGCTGAAATATTACCTATTGAATACAATGTTCAATATTTGGGGGGCGGGTATACTAGAAGCCCAATCCTCACCACTATGCAACATATCCATGTAACAAACACGCATGTATACCCTCTGAATCTAAAACACAAGTTTTAAAAATGCCAACAAAACGAAGATTGTATGACAACGCAGAGACCAACGCACTAAAAAGTAATGAGAAAGTGTGCAGGCTGTTTAGGGAATGATGCTCTGATTGGCCAAGTCATCTTTGCCAGAGCAAGACAGAGAAGCACCCTGGGAAACTCATTTAAAATCTCACCCAGGTACCATGCCGAGAGGTGCTTGGACCAGCCTGCCTTCTCGATGAGCTCAGCCACTCTGGACTTCAGGGCAGGGAGGGCCACAATTCTTTCAAAGAACAAAAAAGTCTTACTCTTGACTTTTCATAAAATAGTCGTAGGTCCAAATATAATGGATTCGTCTTTCTTCATCTCCTGGAACGTTTCTGATGTCTCACTAGTGTTTATGGAATGACTGGATTCTGGGAGATAAGCAGAAAGCGTGTGATTTTTCTTCAGTGCCCCTGCAAATCTGGTCACTGGTCTCATGGTTCTCACCTTTTAGAACTTTCAGGAAGATATCATGGCTTTATTTTGTTAACTTAGTAACAACAACTTTAATCTTAGACAATGACAAGAAAATAAAAGAAAGAAAATGAGAAGAAAGCAAAAACCAAAACCCAAACCAAAAATTCTAGTCTAGCCACCTCTTACCCATTAATGCTTCTGTCCTCCCACCACTCTGGCCCCCCTTAGACGGGGCAGTCTGCAGTGGAGGAGAAGGGTTGAGCCTCTCTTCCTTTTATTTCTCCAATTTGAGAGTCTCCAATGGTCTGGAGCAGAGGAGAGGGAGAAACATTAAAGAAACAGAAACAAGTGTCAGTTGACAGTAACCTGCTGCCCTTGGTTGCCAGGAGGGTCCATGCTGGCCTGACTTCCTGCAGTGCCCTCCACAGTAGCAGTGCCTCCCTGGCTTCTGTCCCAGGACCTGCCCTTCTGATGGCATCCTGTCACCTCTCAGATGGTCCTTGTCAGCAGGGGTCTGCTCCATCAGCTCTTCTGTAGAATTTTCCTGGCAAGTCCCATACCAGTCCTCATGTTCCTCAGACCCAGGGATGCTCATCAAGCTTTCTAAGTGGTCCAAGACTCCACCCTTGCTTGGCTCGAAGGAGAAATACTCCCTTTCTTTCTCCCATTTGCAGGTCAGCACTCCATGCTGCCTGCCTTCCCCAAAGTGGACCTCTTGACCAGCCTTGTCCATTTCCAAATTCAAGATATCTCTTATATTTCCTGGAGATGGATGATGGGCTACTACTGGCCAGTTAAGCAGCTCCACCAAGTCTTGGAATGTCCTGCAAAGAACATCCTGCTGGCACCTATTTTTTTTTTTTAAGATAGGGTCTCGGTCTGTCACCCAGGCTGGAGTGCAGTGGCATGATCATAGCTCACTGCAACTTCTAACTCCTGGGCTGAAGCCATCCTCCTGTCTCAGCTTCCCAAAGCACTGGAATTACAGGCATGAACCACCAGGCCCAGCCACATCTCACTTTTTAACAGTGTTTTGTTCTCTACTTTTGGGATTTTGGATGAAACTGAAACCCAAGAGTCCCACTTTAACATCCCATCTTAGGGTGGTTTACTAAAAAATGTATTACCCTTTAGTTCAATCCCAACCTAATCATGTGACTGCCTGTCCTTCATTGAGGTTCTTTCTGACAATGGTCAAGTTGACAGGGGCAAAAGGCATCCGGGCTTGAGGTCCTGAGTAGGACAAGGTTCAATCAAGCTGCACGATTCACTTACCAAACACAGAAGTTTGAGATTCCAGATTGGGTTCAGTAACAACTTCAAAATTGTTACTGCCTGCTGTTCAAGAAAAATGTTTTTGGAATTCCAATTGTCTCATTAACTTTCTAAAATAAAATTTCTATATTTGGTGCCATCATTCTCATTGAGGTCCAGCTGTTAGTATGCAACTAGGGAATAATTACTCTGTCAACATTTAGATTTGACTATGACAATATTGGATGGGAAGCCAATTGCTTACTTCAAAGGACAACCCAAGAGCATGGACTCTGAGGTCAGAATGCCTGGGTTTGAATGCTACCCTCTGCCATTTAATGGCTGTGTGACTTTGGGCAAGCCACTTAACCTCTCTGTATTTAGGTTTCTATGTCTATCAAATGTGAATGACAATTATATAAAGAATAAATGAGTTAATACTTGCAAAGTTCTTAGAATAGTACCCTGGACTAATATGATGCTGGATATAGAAATTATATATCAGTATTATGATCAGAGGTCACTCATTTGATTTGTCTTGTTACTGGAGATAGTAACTTTTATCATTTAGTTAAGATGGTGTCAGTATCAACTTTCGTCACTATAAAATTAATTAATAAGTATGAAACTTACTAGTTAATACATGTTATACTCCTTAATTAATATGTATTTACTCTCACAGTATTAATATGCATTTATAGGGAGATATTTTAGTACATCTGTAAGATAAATCAATTTCCTGAAATAAATAAATGTGTTAGTTATTCACTTATTTGCTTATAACAGTGAACTCATGGATTCCTATTTTACTCAAATGGTTACAATTCATAATTATCATTATTTATTTTGATGCATGAATTTTCCCAAATTGGCCAAGTGGAATGAAGGAAGCCCCTACCAGCTGACCCCTGTGTTCTGACATGCCTTCATCATTTTTTAGCATTTCTTTGCTTTGGTTATGACAAAATATTGCAGGTCCTTCTTCCATTTTCCCTGTCACTGCCCTGAGCAGTTGGCTACTCCTCCAAAAAGCCCTGGTTTCTTTTAGTGTAGAATATCATTGAAATCTAAAAGCTGAATGCTAGGTGTGCTCATTGCTATAGGAGTGTCATTTCCTCTAGGCGCTCTCCAAAGACAGAACTAGGATATACATAAATATATGTACACACTTACATATACACATTCACATACATCTAGATAGTCACATATCTATATCTGTGATGATTAATTTTATGCAGCAACTTGGCTAGGCCATGGTACTCAGATATTTTTCAAATGTCAGATATTGCTGGGATTTTTTAGATGAGATTAATATTTAAATCAGTAAAGCAAATTACCCTTCATACTTCCATCATGTGGATGGAGCTCGTCCAAAAGGTTGAAGGCCTTCTGAGGAAGACTGAGATTCTCTGAGGAAGAGGAGGAAATTCTACTAGAGGACTGCCTTCGGACTCAAGCTGTAATATCAAGTCTTTCCTGGGTCTCCAGCCTGCTGGCCTGCCTTGCAAATTCCAAACTTGCCAGCCCCCATAATTGCATGAACCAATTCCTCAAAATCTCTTTTTTTCACCTCTCCTTCGCCCTCTCTTTTCTTTCCCTGTTTTTGTTCCATCTTCCCCAAATATTCATTGTCCTTCAAGGCTCAGCATAAGAATCACCTTTTCCTAAAAGTCTTCCTTAACTATTCATTCACATTGCCAGAGTTATGCACCCATTGAGTGCAGACCTCTAATGTGGACTCTGATTGCTAAGTTTATTATCTCTCCTGACCACTAGAGTATACATAATGAGTATAAGGACTGCCTCTGTCTCTGCTGCAAAATCAGTCAATAGATGGATGAAATGAATCAACACGTGAGTGAAAGAACAGTTAAAGACCTCAACATTATGGATTGCCTTTATTCTAGGAAATTTCCACGAGGAATTCATGATCTATTTCCAGAACCATGGTGTAGGTCAAGTTATCCTGACACTCTTCTTGATTATATTCAACCCTTTATTCAACAAAATTTGTCAAAAAACCTATTATGTGCCATGCATTCTGCTAGGAGAATAATACAAAGATGAGTAAGATTCATTCCCTGCTCTTCAGGAAGAGCCTAGTGGACAGATCAATATGTACTGGGTAAATGTGATACATTCACTACATCTATTATTCAGCAGAGAAAAAAGCAAGGTGCGGGGACATTATGTGAAAATTCCAGGGAGGTTGTTAATAACTTGAGGTGAGCTTAGGGAAGCAGGTGACGGCTCAGTATGGCGGGAGGGTAAAGTTTTAGCTAAGAAGTGGAAACAGATCAAAGTGAAGAGATGTAAGGACCTTTTGAGCCATGCTAAGGCACTTAAACATCCTAAAGGCATAGAGAAAACACTGAAGGATTTACACAGGGCAGGATGTGGTCAGACTTGTGTTTTGAAAGACCCCTCAGATGACTGGGCAGACAATGGACTTAATAATGACCAAAAGGAATAAGAAGGTACCAGTCACAGGCCAGGTGAGCAATGCTGACTACCTAATTTAGTTCAGAGGCAAGATAACAAGACATGGATTTAGGAGGTAAAAACTGGCAGGATGGCCAGGTGTGGTGGCTCATGCCTGTTATCTCGGCGCTTTGGGAGGCTGAGGTGGGACAGTCGCTTAAGCCTGGGAGGCAGAGGTTGCAGTCAGCAGAGATGGTGCCACTGCACTCCAGTCTTGGTGACAGAGCAAGACCCTGTTTCAAACAACAAACACCCAAACAACAACAACAAAAAACTGGTAGGATTCCATGGCCCACTAAATATGAAGGATGAATTTGTTATCTATTGCTGCATAAAAGTTTTACCCCAAATGTAGTAGCTTAAAACACACATGTTTGGTGAGGCATAGTGGCTCACACCTATAATCCCAGCACCTTGGGAGGCTGAAGTGGAGGATCACTTGAGATCAGGAGTTTGAGAACAGCCTGGGCAACATAGTGAGACCCTGTCTCTAATGAAAAAGAAAAGAAAATTAAATTAAAACACACACACACTCTCTCTTATCTCACAGTTTCTGTTGGTCAGGAATTCAGGTAGGTCCTCTGTTTAGGGTCTCCCAAGGCTGCAATTAAGGCGGCATTTCAGGGCTGTGATCTCATCCAAAGCACAACTGTGAAAGGATCTGCTTCCAAGCTCACTCAGGTTGTAGAAGAATCCACTTTTTGCAGCTATAGGACTGGAGGCTTCAGTTTCTTGCTATCAGTCATGGCTACACTCAGTTCTTTGCCACATGCGTTTCCCCAACATAGCCTCTCACTCCCTCCAAGCCAACAGAGAGAAAGACTCTAGCAAGAGAGATGCTACCCTTTTATGCAGCATAATCACATACAACTCTTCACCTTTGCTGTATTCAATTGACTAGAAGCAAAAGTTAAATAGATTTAGAAACTTGTTCACAGCTGAAAAAAAAAAAAAAGTACAGGTACTTGTGTCCTTAACTGGTCTCCAGAGGGCAGCAGAGAGTCATTTATATTTGTCATGCTACAAAGTGTATACAGCAGTTCGGTATATGTTCAACTTTCCTCTGTTCCTCCTCGTGACTAAGCCTTAGCAAACTGGGTGGCCAGGATTAGGAAGGCTGTCTGAGGTCATGGAGCCAAGTGATGCCAACAAGCCAAAGCAAGGATTCCAACAATGACTTTAATTTCATATAAACAATTTTTTCATGAGTCAACTAACCACAATTAAGCATTTTAACCAACACATATTTATGAAAAACTGATGAATATGAAGAATTTAATCCTTTCATGACTTCCTATACCTAGAAATATAAGACATATGGACAAAGAGTGATAGTCATTATTGAGCTTTATTTTTGAACATTTGATAGACATTAGAAATAGATCAATGTCCCAGAAATTGTGGAAGACACAAAGAACTAGAAAGCATGTGTTTTTTTATTTTGTTTTATTTTTTTGTTTGTTTGTTTATTTTGAGACAGGGTCTCACTCTTGTCACCCAGGCTGGAGTGCAGTGGTGTGATCACAGCAAACTGTGGCCTTAACTTCCCAGGTTCAAGCAATACTCCCACCTCAGCCTCCCGAGTAGCTGGGACCATAGGTGCAGGCCACCATGCCCAGCTAATCGTTTTGTATTTTTTGAGGCAGGGTCTCACCATGTTGCCCAGGCTGGTCTCAAACTCCTGAGCTCAATCCGCCCACTTCTGCCTCCCACAGTGCTAGGATTACATGCATGAGCCACCATGCCTGTCCAAAAGCATGTTTTTAAAAACCACAAAATTCTGACTTACTCTCTCATTGTAAACAAGAATTTTGGATAAGATAGATTAAATGCATCTTTTTTTTCTTTTAGAGACAGGGTCATGCCGTCCCTCAGGCCGGAGTACAGTAGCATGATCATCCCTCACTGCTAACCCCAGACTCCTGGGTTCAAAGAGTCCTTCTACCTCAGCCTCCTCAGTAGCTAGGACTACAAGCATGTGCCACCAATGCTATCATGGGATCCTTGGGGTGTTGCTTTGCCAGCCAGAAACTTCTGTGGTCAGTGGCGCTTTTGCCTGAGTTTTGCTCGGGCCTCCTGGGCTCATTCCACCTGTTTGGCCTGGAAGGCTGTGCTTGGCTCATGCTACCAGCCGGGATCCCACGCATGCTAAGGGCAAGCCAGGCACAGAGCAACAAGGGGTACATGAGTGAGCATGGGGCCCGGCCACTACCCACAGCTAGGCATGCCAGCTGCAGCAGGGTGGGCAGCTCTAGGCACCGGCAAGGGTGCCAGCTCCCTGCAAGGCCACACCTGGAGCAGGTATACCACAGGTGACTTCCACTGCTGGCACTGGGGAACACAGTGGTGCCTGGAAACTTGGAGACACCAGGAACTTAGAGCCCCAAAGAGGGTACCACGACCTTGGCTCAGGAAGCTCCTAGGGTCTGGGCTCCTCAAATGGCTACAGCTCTTCTCTTCTTCTTGTTGCCTGCAACGTGGTTGAGCAAGAGGTGCGTTTCAGTCCTGTTTGTGTTACAGCTTTTTCAGTCCCACTATTTGGCGGGTCCCGAGTTCTTGTCCCACATCCAGGAAGAATGAGGTATGCAGACAACTGGAGAGTGAGTAAGACAAAGAGGTGCTTTATTGAACGACAGTGCAGCTCTCAGAAGACTTGAAGTGGGTAGCTCCTTTCTGCAGGCAGATCATCCTGATATCTGTTCAGCTCTCAGCTGAGAGGAGACCCACAGTGGGTAGCTTCTTTCTGCAGGCAGGTCATCCTGGCATCTGCTCAGCTCTCAGCTGAGAGGAGACCCACAGTGGGTAGCTCCTTTCTGCAGGCAGATCATCCTGATATCTGTTCAGCTCTCAGCTGAGAGGAGACGCACAGTGAGTAGTTCCTCTCTGCAGGCAGGTCATTCCAACCTCTACCAGAGTTCGGCTGAGTCTAGGGTTTTCATGAGCTTCAAAGGGAAGGAAGTGTATGCTGATTCGTCAGTGGGAGGCCATGGGTGGGCCTGGAAAAAGCACCATAAGTTCTCACTCCAGTCTGTGGAACTGGCAGCCTGGCCCCCAGGCTTTGGGCCATCCCTGGCTTGAAGGTGGAGCTTCACTGAGGACCCACCCTTTCCACTCAGGAGCCTGTCTGCTTCCTGCTGCTGTTCATGGTGCCCAGGCTGTCTGTGCCAAGGGACACCTACAGGCCTGTGCTATGCCACCCTCAGCATCCCCTGGGCCTCCCTCCTGTGATCATTGGCACCCAAAGACTGGAGAGGGCTGAGGCAGCAGGGGGCTGGTGTGTCGGCACCATCCCACCCCCCACACACACCTGGTCAGGTCAAGATAGCGCCTGGGCTTGGCCACAACTTTGCTCCAAAATCAGAGTGGGTGCCAGGAGTGAGGAGAGGCCAGGCATCAGAGGCAGGCACTTCTGAGCCTGTGGGGGTAGGGGGCTTCCCAGGCCCACAAGAGCACAGGGATGCCCGGGTCTGCAGCCATGGCTGGGCAGCTGCAGCTGCCTCTAGGAGGGTGGGGCTCCCCCATCACCAACTCAGAAGGCAGGCACGGCTCCTGCTTGTTCCTAGATCCTGCCATCTCAGCAGAGTGCACAGCCCTGGCCATGTCTCCCCTGCTGCTGCTAGCGTCTTTGCAGCAGCTGCTCCAGACAGGCCACTGCTGCCATCAACACCAAGCTAATTTTTTATTTTTATTTTTGTAGAGATAGGGTCTTGCTACATTGTCCAGGCTTAAATGTATTGTATGAGCTGTATGGAATTCTTAGACCAAAATTAACCAAACGTAGAAATCTGCAGCAGAATGCAGCTGAGAACTGGCCTTCACTTCTAGGACATTGCTAAACCAGGTAAATGTAAGCTTTGGTTTGCAACTTTTTACAGGGCACAGAGAGGAAAAAGAGCACCTGGGTCCTCCTCAGATCTGGACAACATAGCAAGATCCCTAAGGGCTACTATCTAGTCCTTAGATAGTAAGAGACTATAGGGCTAGGCTTTCAGTGTGAGAATGAACTAGAAGTAATCACCTTGAACCCTGCGCTCACTGCCATCCTGCTGGCACCAGAACTGGTTCCTGTTTAGAAACTGGCTCTAAGGACAGGAAGAGGAGAGGCAACTCTCACTGCCAGGAAAGCCCCCAAGAAACCCTCTTCTAAGAGTTTATAACCAGAAGATAGCCCACACAGTTTGCAGTCCTAGTTCATACATCTACATGGTCTAAAAAATATCTCAAGCTGAGAATTAGGCAAAGTAGTCAGAGACCCAGGAGACTGGCAGAAGCAAGCACAAATATTCTCTCAAGAAAGTCACTTCTATTCCAAACCTCAGAGAGTTTTCATAGAAATATAAGCTCAAAGTCAAAAGTCATGAAACTCAAAGTAAATGACATACGGCCAGGTGTGGTAGCTCATCCCTGTAATCCCAGCACTTTGGGAGGTCTAGGCAGGTGGATTGCTTAAGGACAGGAGTTCGAGACCAGCCTGGACAACATGGTGAAAGCCCACCTCTATAAAAATACATAAAATTAGCTGGACATTGTGGCACACACCCATAATCCCAGCTACTCGGGAGGCTGAGGTGCGAGGATTACCTGATCCCAGGAGATCAAGGATGCAGTGAGCTGTAATCGCCCCACTGCACTGCAGCCTGGGTGACAGAGGAAGACCTTCCTTGTCCCCCCCCCCCAAAAAAAAAAAGAAATGACATATGAATGAAAGCCAGCACTTATCAGACCCTCAAAAGTGGAAGATATGAAAATTATGAAACGTAAAACATAAATCAAGCATATTTAAATATGTTTCTACAAATAGCAGAACTGAAAGTATGAGCCAAAAACAAGAGCCATAAAAAACAGGCAAAGTGTGTCTTCTAGTCATAAAAAATACAATAAGTGATACTTCAAAATGCAGGGAAAGTGGACAGTAATAATAATACAGTGTTTTCAGTGGGGTTAAAATACAGCATTAGGCTGGGCACAGTAGCTCACACCTGTTATCCCAGTTGTTTGGGAGGCCAAGGCGGATGGATTGCTTGAGTACAGGAATTCGAGACCAACCTGGGAAACATGGCAAAACTGCGTCTCTACAAAAAATACAAAAATTAGCCAGGCATGGTGGCATGTATCTGTGGTCCCAGCTACTCAGGAGGCTGAGGTGCGAGCATTGCTTGAGCACAGGAGGTCAAGGCTCTGTCTCAATAAATAAATAAATAAATTAATTAATTAATAAAGCATTAAAATGTAGGAGAACAATAAGATATATATTATTGTCTTCATTCCAAACAATTTTTTCGTTGCTTAAATGAAAATGGGCAAGACCCTAAATAAATGTCTTACTATATCTGACTAAAAAGAAAGAGAAAACCCAAATAGTCTCATAATAATTAAGAATAAGAAATGATTGCTATCAATCAATCAATCCCTCCAGGCTCAAGCTTGCTCCCCTGGAAGTTCTAAATATTTGAGGAAGAAATACTTCCAAGATTACACAAATGCTTCCAGTAAACAAAATGGGGCCAACATTCCCCAATTCATCTTGTGAAGCTAGCATAACCCTGACAGCAAAATGCAACAAGGAGAGTATAAGAAGAAAAGAGAAGTACAGGTCACGTCACTGATGAGTATAGATTTGGCATATCCTAAGCAGACCAGGTCTAGTGGCTCACACCTGCAATCCCAAGACTTTAAGAGACTGAAACAGGAGAATCACTTAAGGCCAGGAGTTTGAGACCAGCCTGGGCAACAGAGCAAGAACCCTGTATCTACAAAAAAGATTTTAGCTGGACATGGTTGTGCATGCCTGTGGTCGCAGCTACTCAGGAGGCAAAGGCGGGAGGATCCCTTGAGCCCAGGAGGTTGAGGCTGCAATGAACTATGATTGCACCACTGCACTCCAGCCTGGGCAACAGAGTATGAAGGAAAAATCATATGACCTCCCACCAGGTGCATGAAGCCCCACATTTGATAAAATTAAAAATCAATTTGTGATTACTTTAAAGTCTCTTAGCCAAAAAAGTAGCCCGATAGTATCTACAGCAAGCATTATGCATTATATTGAAAAATTATATTCATCTCCTATAAGATCAGACGTAAGATCAGGATGCTTGCTGTCACCACTTTTCTTCATATTGTACTTGAAGCACTACCTACACAGTAAACAAAAATGAATGATTACATGGTTATGAAAAATAAAATGACAAAAAGATAATTATTCTCAATTGTATAACTGTTTACATAGAAAGCACCTAAGAGTCTATAGAAAAATTATTAAAATAAACACAAAAATTTAGCAAGATTTTTGGTTACGAAATAAATATATATAAAAGTGCTACAGATAATATTCATCTTCCCTCCTTCCTCTCTTTCATTCTTCCATCTCCTTCCATTACATATTAATTAGGCCAGCACAGTGGCTCATGGTTGTAATCCTAGCACTCTGGAGTGCTGAGGCAGGAGGATTACTGGAGGACAGGAGTTCAAGACCAGCGTGGACAACATAGCAAGATCCCATTTCTAATATATATATATATATTAAATTAACTGGGTGTGCTGGCACATGCCTGTAGTCCCAGCTACTCAGGAGGCTGAGGCAAGAGTATCACTTGAATCCAGAAGTTCAAGGCTACTGTGAGCTATGAGCACACCCTACATTCTAGCTTGGGAGACAGTGAGACTCTTGTCTCTAAAAAAAAAAAAAAAGACTCAAAAGTAAAAAACAAAACAAAGAAAAAAACAAATTCATTGAGTCAGGAATTAGTAGAAGCATAGCAGGGATGGCTTAGCTCTCTTCTGTCAGACCTGCAACCTCACAGAAAAATGATTCTACATGGCTGGCAGCTGGAGTCATCTGGAGGCTTCTCCACTCACATTTTTGACTCCTGGGCTGGGACGACTCGAAGGCTGGGTTCAGATGAGCCTGGAGACTCAGTACCTACATGCAGATCTTCTGTATGGCATGGGCTTCTGTCAGCATGGTAGCTGAATTCAGAGAGGGACAATCCAGAGGACAAACATTCGGAGAATAGAAGGATGAAGTGCAAGACTTCTTTTGACCTTGACTTAGAAGTCTCGCAACCTCACTTCCTCCACATTCTGTGCTTACCAAGTCACTAAGGCCAGCCCTGATTCAAGGGAGGGGAATCAGACTCCACCTCTTGATGGGAGAGAAGTGAGGTGACGTTGCACAAGAGCAGGTAAGTAGGAGACACTGTCACAGGTACCTTTGGAAACACAGTTTGGCACAGAGTCACAGAGATTGTTTTGTTAGCAGAGCAATCGGTCCTGGGATGTTTTCAGCTCCATGTAACTGAAAAGCCAACTAACAGTGGCTTAGACACTGAGGGGTTGTTATCTCATAAATAAGAGGCCAGAGGCAGGGCAAGTCCAGGGTTACACATGATAATTAAGAACGAGAAATGACTGCTGTCAATCAATCAATCCCTCCAGTCCCAAGCTTGCTCCCCTGGCAGTTATAAATATTTAAGGAAGAAATACTTCCAAGATTACACAAATGCTTCCAGTAAACAAAATAGAGCTAACATTCCCCAATTCATTTTGCGGAGCTAGCATAACCTGCTTCTCATCTTTCCACCTTGCTACCTCAGCACATCCAGAGGATCTCAGTCTTTGGTTTCACAGTGTCCACAGCAATTCCAAGCATCAGAAGAAGACATAAAATGTCAAGCAAAGAAAAAGAAAGGGTTTCCCATAAGACCCCTTTTTTCCCTTTCCAACTTTGTTTCAGGTTCAGAGGGTACATGTGCAGGTTTGTGACATGGATAAATTGCACATCATGGGGGTTTGGTATACAGATTATTTTGTCACCTAGGCAATAAGCATAGTACTTGATAGGTAGTTTTTTGATCCTCACTCTCCTCACACTCTCCAGCCTCAAGTAGGCCCTGTGTCTCTTGTTCCCTTTTTTGTGTCCATGTGTACTCAATGTTTAGCTCCCACTTAGAAGTAAGAACATGCAGTGTTTGCATTTCTGTTCCTGTATTAATTTGCTTAGGATAGTGGCCTCCAGCTCCATCCATGTTGCTTCAAAGGACATGATTTTATTCTTTATTATGGCTGCATAATATTCCATGGTGTATATGTACCACATTTTTTTATCCAGTCCACCGTTGATGGCCATCTAGGTTGATTTCATGTCTCTGCTATTGTGAATAGTGCTGCAATGAACATACACATGCATCTTTATGGTAGAATGATTTATCTTTCTTCTGATATATACCCAGCAAAGGAATGGCTTGGTCAAATGGTAGTTCTGTTTTAACTTCTTTGAGAAATCTCCAGATTGCTTTCCACAGTGGCTGAACTAACTTATAGTCCCATCAGCAGTGTATAAGCCAGGGTTCCCTTTACTCTGTGACCTCACCAGCAACTGTTATTTTTTTTTTGACTTTTTAATAGTAATCATTCTGACCGGTGTGAGGTGATACCTTCATGAGTTCCTTTTACTTAGGAAGAACAACCTCCCCCAAAATCTCACAGTCAGCTCACCTTTAGTCTCATTGTCTAGGGACCTGACTTTGCCTATGCCTGCGCCATAGCTGAAAAGGCAGCTGGAAGAGGAAGAATCTAGCATTTTGGCTTCTATAGTTGGAAGGGCCCCTGTGAGCAAAAAGCAGTGAGGAAAATGACATGCGAGCAGGCAGCACCGCTGTCTGCCACAGGTACAGATGACCATTCATACATTTAGCAATCAGTAGCTGGGTGTTAATTATGTACCAGGCACAGCACTAAAGGCAGGGCCACAGCAGAGAATAACATACAGGACATCTTAAGGTTGACAGTCTGGCATGGAACGCAGACACTTCACAAGCAATTACATAATTAAATACAAATGTATTGTGTACTATGAAAAGAAGCTTGCAAACAGTGCCCAAAAAGAAGTATGCAAAAAATTTATTTATGGAAGTATACTGAAATGCAAGGTGAGAATATGGTTATAAATGCTAAAAGAAGCACAAGATCTTTGCTGAGTCTAAAAAAAGCAACAAAAAGTAGGAATTTTCCCATTGTGAAGGAGAATGAAGTATGTGTTTGGAAGACAGAAATGTTCCTGTCCTTAGAAAAGTTAATCCACCGAGGATCAGAGACCGCTCACTGGCATTTACTACAGATTCTCTTAACTCTCTCTTAGGATCATCTGACCTTCATCTGTTCAGCTATGCCCAGCAAATAAACTTTGGATTACTTTGGTACATGCCCAGGTGTCCTGAATACCAGATTAGAATTTTCCAGTTTCTGGAAAGTGTTATAATGTGAGCATAAACAGTCCTAGGCCTGATCCCTCTAAGGTGACCTGAATTGAGGAAACGGGCCTTCAGAACTGGAAACAAGACTGGGAAGCCAAGGTGATCCCCACTCTGCACACAACAGCTGAAGCCAGCCTTGCCCACAGCGACGCCACCAAAACCAAAAACTCACCTGGTACATTCCTTTGATAACAGCGATGGCGTCGGCTAACTGCTGATTGAAGGATTTTCTCATCTTATCCTCATTCTGCAAATAAAAATAAATACGATAAGCACTGTAATGTATTTCCAAATATGACCCACACCTACCAGGGAGAGACTCACAGTAAAAAAAAATCATCTGAATCATCTTAATCTCTTGAAAACTTCAATTCATAATCATTTCTCCTACCCTGCAGCTATTACGACACATTTGACTTTTACTTATTCTCAACCAAAAGCAATAGAGAGATCATATGGATAAAATACATACAGATAATTTGAACACTTCATTTCATTTTACGCTTGAGTAGTGTCTTTTAGTGCCTGCCTAGAATATTTTTAAAAGTAGTAAAATCTGTTTGTGATGCCTATCTTCTTCTAGTCCTTGTAAGTTTTGAATGGGATATGCTCATGAAAAGAAATCTATAGTGCCAATCTGTAAACTAGAGTTATTTTCTGATTAATCAAATAATTTGATTACATCTGTTTAGATTAACAATAGAAGATAATGCTTTTAAAAAAAATACCTGTGATTCTGATATCAATTCTGATTTCAGCATGGAGTATAAACAACAAATAGGCTTTATCTTTTTCTAAAAAAAATTTATCTTTAAATATATTTTGTAGAGATGGGGTATTGCTGTGTTTCCGAGGTTGATCTTGAACTCCTGGGCTCAGTCGATCCTCCTGCCTCAACCTCCCAAAGTGCTGGGATTACAGGACTGAGCCATCGCCTCCCAGCCTCAAATAGGCTCAGAGTTAGATAGGATTGAATTTAAACATCATTGTGCCCTTCACTATCTGTCTGTCCTTAAGTAAGTTACTTAACCTTGGCAAGCTGTTTCTTTATCTGTAAATCACGGACAGTAGGATTTCCATTTTAACATTTTGAGAGATTTAAAGAGTAAATACATTTTAAAGGCTTAGCATGGTACTTAGTATGGTGTGGCCAGCAAAAGATGGGTTTTTTGTTTGTTTTTATGGCACAGAAATAATAGTAATATCTGTTTGTTTTGTTTTTTGTTTTTCTGAGATGGAGGTCTCACCTTGTCACCCAGGCTAGAATGCAGTGATGTGATCATAGCTCACTGAAGCCTTGAACTCCTAGGCTCAAGTGATTCCCCTGTCTCAGACTCCTAGGTAGCTGGGGATGACAGGCCTGCAACACTACATCTGGCTTATGTTTTTATTCTTTGTAAAGACAAGGTCTCGCTATGTTGCCCAAGCTGGTCTTGAACTCCCAGCTTCAAACCAGCCTCCCACCGTGGCTTCCCAAAGTGGTAGTATTAGAGGCACTTGTGCTTGGCCTCTCCTGTTTTTTAACTGGTGACCTTGAACAAGTTAATTGGCCTTTCTGTGCCTCAGTTTTCTCATCCGTAGAAGAGGGAACATAATTGTGCCTACTTCATAAGGTAACTGTGAGAATTAAATGAGTTCATATGCCAAGTACTTACACAAGTCCCTGACATATAGTGAAGCTCTGTGTATTATTTACCACGTGACATGCAACTAATACAAATTAAACTGCCCTCAAGAAGTTACTAATTTCTAAACTGCACTGCATACACATCTAAGCACAGTATCAATCCACCATAAAACAAAAGAAATATGAGAACATTTACCTGTTGATAATGCTTTTCAATTTCCAGGATCCTATCATGTAGAATGTTGAAGAGACTCAAAGATTCCTCTTTTAGTCGATCCTCAAACTTTAACTGAATCAATTGTTTGAGGAACCCAAAATCCACCTGGAGGGATTTCATCATCTAAAAATGGAAAACAGTATCCTTAGCAAACTAACGCAGGAACAAAAACCAAATGCCGTATGTTGTCACTTAGTAAGTGGGAGAGAAATAATAAGAACTCATCATTTTGGAGGGGATCAACACACACTGGCACCTACTTGAGGGTGATGAGTGGGAGGAGGGGGAGGATCAGGGAAAATAACTAATGGGAACTAGGGTTAGCATCTGAGTGATGAAGATGAAATAATCTGTACAACAAACCCCTGTGACGTGAGTTCACATATGTAACAAACCTTTATATGTACCCCTGAACCTAAAATAAAAGTTAAAAAAAGAAATATAAACAATTAAAAAAATAAAAATGGAAAAATATACATTATTATAGAGAGTGTATCTGTGTAAAAATTCCAGTGCATTCTCTGGTTCTGGACATACAAGCTGGGTTTCTGGTCAGAGGTCTGTCCTGATGTTTATGATGATTGTATGCACTGCAGAATTCCAGTAATTCCATCCTAGGTGGCCAGGCTTTCAAAGTGACAATTAATTTGCCAAACTAAGAAATACTGATGGATTAAAAGACAAGAGTGTCTTAGCAGTTTCTTCTCACACAGAAGAAAATATCTGTACTAATGTTGGCCTTCTGTTGTACCTCAAAAGGTAGTTCTCAAGATGTGGGGACTTCAGATCAGAAAAGATAGGCAAGAATCATCATTGCTGAGACTCTACTAGCACAAGCATTTAAATACATAACCAGCATGTTGACTAAGAACCATTTGTAATAATCAAAACACAATGTATTTTTATCTACCTCTATCTATTTCAGATGTATTCACTAGGGCTCCCATCTGTAATCTCAACAGTTTGGGAGGGTAAGGGGGATGAATCAGTTGAGCCCAGGAGTTTGAAACCAGCCTGGGCAATATAGTGAGACTCCGTCTCTTCAAAAAATTAAAAGAAGGAAAAAAGAGAGATCTAAAAACAAATGTATTCTCTGGGTAATCTTCCCCTGCTCTGAATGCAAACTAGAAAATCCCATGACTTTTCTATTCATTCTTGGGAACAGAGTGTTACCATCACTACAAATACAGCCTCAGAGTAGCATTTAGAATATAACTACTGGGTAAGGTGGCTAATGCCTGTAATCCCAGCACTTTGGGAGGCCAAGGTGGGCAGATCACCTGAAGTCAGGAGTTTGAGACCAACCTGGCCCACATGGTGAAACCCCATCTCCACTAAAAACACAAAAAATTAGCTGAGTGTGGCAGTGTGCCCCTGTAATCCCAGCCACTTGGGAGCTCGAACCCAGGAGGTGGAGGTTGTAGTGAGCCAAGATGGCACCACTGCATTCCAGCCTGGGCAACAGAGCAAGACTCTGTCTCAAAATCAAACAAACATATCTATATGTATATGGAGTTAAAATGCTTCCAACTTCATTCATAAGACTTTTCCCTGTGCTCCAAGCTGAGGGTACTGAAAAAGAGTGTGATTTTCCCTTGAACTCTTCTCTTCTCACCTCCTCCCGAGCACGCGAGTGGCTGTATATCCACCAGGAGATATATTTATGCTTGTATAAAAGGCAGCAGGGATAGAGGAGCAAAGATATTCCTACCTGGTGGGATGTTCCCACCTGCTGGGTGGCTTCCCTATGGTGGTACAGGGCAGGAGAACTAACTCCTCTTCTTCCCTTGGGCACTGATGTAGCTTCTCTAGAGATTCTGACTGCTGCGACCCTCTCCTCTGTAGATATATCTTGACCTAAGCAGATGCTTCTCTACTCTGAGTGGTCACTTGCTACTCCTTCCTCAGGTTCTATGAATCTGGAGTTCACCTCTTTCTTCTCCCTGCTGTTGGGGGTCCTTTGTTCTTCCAGATCACTCTCCTAGACAGGACCCAAAATGACTCCACACTGCTTTCCTCTCTGTCTCTCTCAGGGCCACATATGGCTTACAGGAAACAATTATACAACCTTTACCCCAACAACTCTAGAGGTGCAGACTGATCCCAAACAAGCCATTCTATCTTCTCATCACAGCCCCCTTTAGTGTCCTCAAGCATGAATCAAGCACCAGTCTGTTGGGTCTTCTAATAGCAGCAAATACATTCAAGCTCCACTGAAGCCTGCCTTCCTAGCTTTGAGTTGAGGAGGAACGCTTCTGCTGTCCCTCTCCCATAAGAACCATGACAATAGTTCTCTCTAAAGACGCCACTTTAGCAGTTTTTTTCTCTTCACTCCCTGACCTTCTTTATTGTCCTTGATCTGATTCAAAAGCTGAGTCATTCATCTACTGTGAAACATTCCCCTTGCAAAATCTGCAAATGGTTTCTAACTCACAGTTAATTTGGAACTTGATGCCTGGTGTACTGGCACCCTGGGAAGAATTTCATTTTACTGTCCTCGTAATATATAGGAGATTTTATTTTACAGGTGAGAACACCTTTGAGAGGTTAAGTGACAGTGTTTGGGTGGGGGTCCTGGAAGAGAAAAGAAAAATCAAAAGGGGGAACTCTAAAATCACTGTTAAAAACTTGGAACAAGCCGGGCACAGTGGTTTATGTGTGTAATCCCAGCACTTTGGGAAACCGAGGAGGAAGGATCACTTGAAGCCAGCAGTTTAAGACCAACCTAAGCAATACAGTGAGACCTGTCTCTACAAAAAATTTAAAAAATAGCCCCACATGGTGATGCGTAGCCTGTAGTCCCAGCTACCTGAGAAGCTGAGGCAGAAGGATCACTTGAGCCTAGGAGTTTGGGGCTGCTATGAGCTATGATTGTGCTACTGCACCCTGTCTCATAAGCAAACAAGCAAACAAAACAAAAACTACCTCTGAACAAATCTCTAGCTCATCCCTGAAAGATATATACATGGGGCAGACTGCAAATAGCCCAGCTAGAAATAATAGAAAAAAACCAAGATTTGGACTGCTAAAAAAAAAAAGATATATTTTTTTTATTCTAATCCAAACAAGTTAATTGTGTGCTAAAAAAAAAAAAAAAATCTCAGGGCATAACATCCATACTGTCTACAATATAATCCAAATTATTGGATATACAAAAAACAGGAAAATGTAATTCAGTCTCAAGAAAATAATGATTAAAACCAATTCCAATATTACCAAAATGTCAGAATTGCCAGACAAAGATTTTGAAGCAGTTATTCTAACTATGCATGATAAAGTAAAGAAAAATATGCTGCAATAAATGAAAAAAGGAAATATCAATAGACAAACAGAAAATTTTGATAAGGAAAACAAAATCCAGAGTTGAAAAATACAATATCCGAAATTAAAACTTCACTGAAAGAACTTAATAGAACAAAGATAGCAGAAAAAACTGTGAACTTGAAGATGTGTCAAAAAGTAGAAAGAAAAATGATTTTTAAAATTTTACAAAATGGACACTTTAGGGACTTGTGAGTTAATAATT
Organism: Aotus nancymaae; assembly: GCF_030222135.1. Classification (NCBI taxonomy): domain Eukaryota; kingdom Metazoa; phylum Chordata; class Mammalia; order Primates; family Aotidae; genus Aotus; species Aotus nancymaae. Next base: position 11,556,367 of record NW_026988492.1, on the reverse strand, counting down.
AGAAGTCTAACATACAAGTAATTGGAACTGCAGGAGGAGAGGATAGAAAAAGTGGGGTAAAACCAATATTTGAAGATACATTTAGCGGCTCCAAGTCTCCCAAACCTGGTAAGACATGCAGATTGTAGATGCTTAATTTATTTATCCAAGCTGGATAAATACATCAGAACCACACCTAGGTACATAATAATCAAGCTGTTGAAAACCAAAGATTAAAAGACAATGTTGAAAGCAGACAGAAAAGAAACAGCTACATACAGGAGAATAACACTTGGAATGACTAACAATGGTTATTTTCTTAGACACTATTAACGCCTGCAGAGCAATTGTAAAGTGAGGGAAAAAAACACAACTTGTCAACCCGGGATTCTATATTCAATGTAAAAACATTTTAAATAAAGAAAACAGAATTCAGCACCAAATCCCTACAGTATTAGAATAGCTAAAGAAAGTGTTTTGGGCTAAAGAGAAATAATATGGGCTGGAAAGCTAGATCTTCCGGAAAAAATAAAGAGCAAAGGAAATGGTAAACATCTCGGTACATATGAAACACCAGCTTTTCCTCTTATTAGCTTAAAATGTATAGCACTATTTAAAGCAAACACTTTGAGTTTATAATGTATGTATAATAGATAAATACATATGATACCCATAGCGTAAAAGACAGGGGAGGGTGGTAAATAGTTGCAAGGTTATTGCATTTTACATGAAGTTGTACAATATTATTGCCAAGTACACTATAATCCTTGCTGAGCAAAGGATCAAAAGATCTTTAGAAATAATAAAAATTAAACTCAGAAAGAAGTACTGAGATATGGGAAAGAATGATGAGCAAAGAAATTGGTAAATGTGAGCAAATCTTAAAAAGCATTAATTGCATAAAACATTAAGAATTGTTAACTGCAATAACATTAGGAGAAAACAACTGAAATACTTGATAATAATGATATAAAAGACAGAAGGACATGATTAGAGATGAAGGTTCTACATTTCTTGTTTTGTTTGGTAGAAATAACAAATCCTAGTCAACTGTTGAATGTACAAATTTGAGGATAATCATTAAAAGAATAAAGATAAAATAATTATTAGTAGAGGAGAGAATAGAAACTAAAGTTATCAATACAATAGAAAGAAGGGAAGGAGAAAAAGGTATAGAAAAAAAGATAAAAATTTTAAAAGAAGTGTCAGGAAAATAAAAATGTATCAGTAATCACAATACTAATAGAATAAAATAGCTATTAAAAGGGATTATTAGATTGGATTTTTCAAAACTATATACAATTTATAGGATATATATATAGATATAAGACACAACACAGAAATAATGTCAGTGTAGAAATGAGAAAGATTTACCAGGTATATACTAGCCCAAAGACTGTTGATACAGATAAATTAACATTGACCAAAAGAAACAATATGGCAAAAGCCTTCATACAGAAAATATATATAAATCCAACAATTAACAAATACAGATTGTTTTAAATTTCCTGGCCAGGCACGGTGGCTCACGCCTGTAATCCTAGCACTTTGGGAGGTCGAGGGGTGTGTATCACTAGGTCAGGAGTTTGAGACCAGCCTGGCCAACATGGTGAAACCCTGTCTCTACTAAAAATACAAAAATTAGTAGAGGGGTGGTGGTGCACGCCTGTAATCCCAGCTACTCGAGAGACTGAGGCAGGAGAATTGCTTGAACTGGGAGGCAGAGGTTGCAGTGAGCTGAGATTTTACCACTGCACTCCAGTCTGGGTGACAGAGCAAGACTCCATCTCAGAAACAAAATAAACTACCAAATAATGTGTCTCACAAGGACTGTGTTCTCCAACAATAAAGCATTGAATTTAAAAATCAGCAACATAAAAATATTCTAAAAAGCATGTTTGAAAATTTAATAACCTTATTATGCAGATGAATAAATGAAATAAACAAATGAAAAATTCGAGTGTTTACATTTAAATACTAATAAAAATACTGTATCTCAAAGTTTGTGGAAGCTAAAAATGTAGTTAGTGGAAAATGTGTAGTTTTAAATGCCTATAAAAGAGAAGAAAGCCTCAAAATCTACGATCTACAGGCATTGGTAGCTGTCAGCCCAGTCTTCAGTACCATGGTTCTTCCTTACTGATGGAACCATGACATTGTCCAGGGCAGCAATGTGCATAGCTAAAATAACTTCTCTGCAGCTCCTTATAGTTGAAGGGGTCATGTGATACAGATACAGCCAATGAAACATACAGCAAGGGTTTCTATGGAAAGTTTTTGCTTTCCTAAGACAGGTACCACTCCTCCCTACTTCTCCCATATTCTCCTTCCTGTATGAAAAGCAGATGGAGGCTGGAAGGGGAGCAGCCATTTTGCTACTGCATCAGAACCAGAGCAACAAAAGCCAGGCACTAATAGTGGAGATGTGAGAAGATAAAATGAATGTACATCACACAGATCAGAGAGCCACTCCCCTAACTTTGGATTCTCTAACTCTACACCTCTTGATATTTTATGAAGCCAAGCAGTTGTTTTTTTCTAAACATGGAGCTATATGCTATCTTAATTGATACCCAGATCCAACTCAAGAAATTAAAAAAAGAAAAACAAGTCAGGCACAGTGGCTCACACCTGTAATCCTAGCACTTTGAGAGGCTGAGGCAGGAGGATGGCTTAAGCTCAGAAGTTTGAGGCCAGCCTGGGCAACATAGTGAGACCGTACCTCTACAATGAATTTTAAAAATTAGCCAGGTGTGGTGGCACATGCCTATAGTTCCAGTCACTCAGGCGGCTGACGCAGGAGGATCACTTGAGACCAGGAAGCCAAGGCTGCAGTGAGCCATGACTCTGCCACTACACCTCAGCCTGGGCAACAGAGTGGACCCTGTCTCATAAAAAAACAAAACAAAACAACAAAAAAAGAAAAACAGAGTAAACACAAAGAAAGGAGAAGGAATTAAATAATAAATATAATAAAATAAATTTATGAACTAGAAAATAAAGATACAATAGAGAGGATTAATACACTCTAAAATTGGGTGTCTGATAAAAACTAATAAAATAGACAACTCTGCCAAGAGTCACTAAGAAAAAAGAAAGGAGATATGTAGACAATATTCAACATTTAAAAAGAAATATAGCTACAGATATGATAAATACTTAAAAATAATAAGAGAATGAAATAAACATCATACCAATAATTTGAAGATTTAACAAAAATAAATACTTTTGTAGCAAAACATAACATCAAAACTGACCCAGAATATTTAAGGCAACAGTAATACATACATAACAAAATAACAATAGTAATAAAAATAAGCAGTTTTACATGCAAGTTCTAACAAATATTGAAGAAATAGATTCCCAACCTCATGTGAACTATTCCAGAGAATAAACTAGGAAACATTTCTCATCTTATGAGGATACTGTGACCTTGGTACTAAGATTGAACAACAACAGTATAAGAAAAGAGTATTATAGGATATAGCCTGGACAACACAGCAAGACCCTATCTCTATCAAAACTTTAAAAATTAGCTGGGAAAGGTGGTACACTCCTGTAATCCTGGCTACTCAGGAGGCTACAATGGGGGAATTGCTTGTGTCCAGGAGTTCAAGGTCACAGTGAGTTATGATTTTCACTGCACTTCAGCCTGGGCAACAGAGCAAGACCCTGTTTAAAAAAAAAAATAAAGGAAAGGAAAGAAAAGAAGAGAAAAGAAAAAATTATAGGGCAATCTCACTTAAAACAGATGAAAATAAATCCTCAATAAAATAGTAGCAAATAATGCAGAAATGCAAAAAGAAATATTATGATCCAGTTGGATTTATTTCAGGAAGTCAAGGATGGTTTACTATTTAAAAACCAAATTTCACCACATCGTCACATAAAGGAGAAAAGCCACATGGCTGCAAGATCATCTCAATAAGTCCATTAAAAGTATTCAAGACCAGTCATTCATAATTTTAAAAAAGCCTTTATTAATTAGAAATAGAAAACATCCTTAATCTGATTTAACATTTGCATCAGATTTTGGTTCAGCTATAACAAAAAATCCAAATAGCCAGGTGTGGTTGGGAATAGCCTGTATTCCCAACACTTTGGGAGGCCAAGGCAGCAGGATCACTCAAGGCCAGGGGTTTGGGACCAGCCTGGGCAACATATTAAGACCCTGTCTCTACAAAAGTATAGAAAAAAAATTAGCCAGCTGTGGTGGCATATACGTGTAGTCCCAGCTACTCAATAGGCTGAGGTGGGAGGATTACTCAAGCCGAGGAAGTCGAGGCTGTTGTCACCTATGATACCGTCACTACACTCCAGCCTAGGTGACAGAGTGAGACCTTGTCTCAAAAAAAAAAAAAAAAAAAAAAATCTAAATAACAGAAGCATAAATGAGAAATAAGTTAATTTATCTCCCTAGAAATCTACCTAGGCAATCAATTGATAAAATGATCTAAGATTCTTCCATCTTATGACTCTTCTGTAAACTATTTCAACTTCATGGTCCAAATGGTAGAATCCATGCTTTAGCCAAAGAAGTAAGGAAAGGAAGGAAACAAGGAAGGAAGGAAACCAGGAAAGAAAGAAGGAAGGAGAGGGAGGGAAGGAGCACGGAGGGAAGGAGGAGTGAAGGGAGAAGTGACAGAGGGTGCATGTGAGCTGTCTCAAAGAAGGTTCCCCAGAGCTGCCACAGACCTTTTCCATCTGACCAGAATGTGGTCATTTGGACACACTTAGTCACAAAATAATAAAATTATAAAATGCTTCTGAAAATATAAAAGGAGACAATAAGTTGGCAAATATGTAGGAAAGAGACATCCTCAAAAGTTACTAGCGGGAGTGTAAATTGGTACAATCCCTATGCAGGGCATTTGGCAAATCCTTCAAAATGACTAATGTATACATCCTCTGACTCAGAAATTCCACTTTTAAGAATTTACATCACAGATTTACTGGCATATGAGTATATGCTTTGCAGGATTATTCATCACAGTAAAATATTAGAAATGACCAAAATGTCCATCAATATGGAAAGCTAAATATATGATGTGTATTTTGTGATGTAATATACTTGTGAAATAAATAAGAAAACTCTTTTATGTGTCAATATGGAACAACTTCCAAATGTCAAAATAAAATCAAGGTAGACAAGAGTATTTATAGTGGGATGCTACCTCATGTGACAGCTTTATTGATTAGGGTTTTTAATAATAACTCGATCTCCAAAGTACATGCAATACTATATTTCTTTACAATAAAAAAAGATCCAGCCAGGCAAGATGGCTCATGCCTGTGATCCCAGTACTTTGGGAGGCTGAGGTGGGTGGACTGCTTGAGCCCAGGAGTTCAAGACCAGCCTGAAAAACATGGCAAAATCCCACCTCTACAAAAAATACAAAACAATTAACTGGGTGCATCTGTAGTCCCAGCTACTTGTGAGGCTGAAGTGGGAGGATCACCTGAGTCCTGGAGGTAGAAGCTGCAGTGAGCTATGACCGCACCTCTGCACTCCAGCCTAGGTGACAGAGTAAGACACTGTTTCAAAAAAAAAAAAAAAATCAAAATATAACAAAATATTAACATTTGACAAAGTTGGATGATGGGATACACAGTTATTCATTATATTATTCTCTACATTTATCTATATGCAAAAATGTTTGATAATTTTTAAAAAATAAATAGAAAATGTTCACAGATTTCAAAAGAATTCCAGAGTATCAAAATACTTTACTAAACAAATTAACATATGTAAGCATGACATAAATATAAGTAGTAGCCTATATTAATAATTTTTAAAGCACAACTATTATTCAGCTGTTGCTCAATGATGCTAATATTTTAAAAATCTTAATTATTTCACTTCTGTCTATGAAAGAAACATGAAGGCAATTAATGCCAAAAATTATCTCAGAAGCTTCAAATTAAATTCAGATTTACCTGCTCTAACTTTTGTGTAGATGAACTCAACTCTTTTATTGACAGTATTTCACTGGAATCAGTTTGAGTAGCATGGTCTGTGTTGAAAAAGCCAACCTTTAAATCATCTGAAATATTAAGTCTGAAAACAAAAGAAATTAAATGTGCTTTATGTCATAGGTATTTTCTCAGAAATAGATGTTAGTCTGTACTTTTTTTTTGCATAAATCATATCGTATTTTCAGCACTCTAAGAGGTTAGTGAGTAAGAAAAACTCTGAATTCGCTCTTATGATCTGGAGCTCCGGAGGATAATGAGAGTATCCAACTCCCTGGACTGGGGCATATTGCTCTACTGATACTCATCTGATTTCCACTTTTCTAAGATATGATCAATTTATATACCTGTACTGTTTAATATCTTCTGTACTGTTATTGCCTGTGCTACTGCTGGAAATAATTCTAGATTATTTATGGGCCTATTCAGCAGAAACCCTTTAAGACAGTGGTTCTCAAAGTATGGTCTGAGGACCCCTGGGGTTCTGGGATATTCTTTTAGAATATCAATGAGATCAAACTAATTTTATAATAATATTAAGATTTTATTTGTCTTTTTTACTATCATTCACTCACATATGTTCAGTGGAGTTTTCCAGAGGCTATAGATTACACAGAAGCAGCTATGAGAATTGAGCTCTCTTCCATTTAGCCAGGCATGGAAAAGCTTTGCAAAAATGTAAAACAGTGACACTCTTCTCATGAAAGTTTTTGTTTTAAAACAATACAGTTAGTTTTTCTTTAAAATAGTCTATTTCCAGCTACTCGAGAGGCTGATGCAGGGGGATTGTTTGAGCCCAGAAGGTTGAGGCTGCAGTGAGCTGTGAACGAACCACCACACTCCAGCCTAGGCAACAGAGAAAGAACCTGTCTCAGAAAAAAACCAAAATAAATGAAACATGGTATTTATATCAACACACACCTGGTTTATCCTTATTTTAAATGAATCAATTTAAATATATTTTAATTTTCTCCTTTTAAATTTCCAATCTGGCAACTATCAATAGATTGGACCAACATAAACTGAAGCTCTCTGAGGGCGCCAGTAATTTTTAAGAATATAGAGAGGTCTTGAAACCAAAATGTTTGAGAATTTCTTCTTTAAGATGATCACACCACCCTCCTATATTTGATTTTCAAACACTATTCCTAAAAAATCTGAATAGGCCAGGAGCAAGTGTTTGTCAACTAATACGGATTTCTAATGACAGGCATCTCAAACAGCATTAAGAAGGCAATTTTCTGATGCACTCTGTCAATTTGATTAAACTTACCACAACTGTTTCTAAAATGTCAGCTAAATAAGAGAACCACAAAAGCCCAAGTAGAATTATCAGACTTCTCAGTGTAGATGCAAAAGGCAGAATGTCTGCTTCTATCCTGCCTCTTCTGCCGACAAGAGCAGACCCCAGTGTGGGGCAGTCCGTGGCAACTCCCCTCTTCTTGCATGCGGGCCGAGCCTCAGATTTGTCCCCCACAGAACTCAGATGAAGTTGACCATATCCCCAGTGCCAAGTGGAACTCCAAGCCGGGCTAAGCCCATCAGAGTTATCCCACTCTCCTTGGCAGTCGATGTCCAGGGATGGGTGTAGAACTCAGGTCTGAAGACGGAGACTTTAGGAAGGATCAGTTGGGGGCTAGTAAGAAAGCTTTCTACACTCCTATAGAGGGGGTGCCAGAGGAGAGGTTTCTTCCTTGACTCTGGACTTTGCCGAGGGTGGAAGTAATGCCAAGAACTAGCACAATCACTCAGTGACCACAAGAGGGGCCAACCAGGGCATAGATGTCAAAAAAGATAGAAATAGGTTGGCCATGGTGACTCATGCTTATAATCCTAGCACTTTGGGAGGCCGAGGCAGGAAGAGCACTTGAAGTCAGAAGTTTGAGATCAGCCTGGCCAATATGGTGAAACCCCGTGCTGATTAAAAATACAAAAATTAGCTGGGTGTGGTGACACATGCCTATAATCCCAGCTAGTCGGGAGGCTGAGACACGAGAATCGCTTGAACCCAAGGGGCAGAGGCTGCAGTGAGCTGAGATCACACCACTGCACTCCAGTCTTGGTGACAGAGCAAGACTCTGTCTCAAAAACAAAGATGGAAATAAATTTGACTGATGACTTTGCCCAGCCATTGACTCAATAAGTTCTGAAACCTGTCATATCTCCAATCTTCCAGTAATGCCACAGAATAAGTGCACCAATTGTTGGCAGTTTCTGTCAACTGTAGCTGAAAACATCCTCACTGATACTCTCGCTATGTGACATGAGATAAATTGCTAAACCTTTCTGTGCCTTAGTTTCTTCTTAAAGAAAATAATAATCCCCATTTCATAGAGTTACTGTGAGAATTTAGTGTGTTAATACTTAGAAGTACTTTGAATGCTTCTTGATACACAGTAAGTCCTCAAGAAACGTTACCCATTATTGGTTCTGCAGTGGTGGTTTCTACTGTCACTACTATGTTCTGAAATGTCACAGTTTTTTCATTGTATTTGAAAAAAATGAAGTTTTTTATATGATAGTTTTTTATATATTTAATTCACATTAAACGGCCTTTCTTAGTTGGGCAGCTGCTAAAGAGTTAGCAGGATGTTCAGGAACTTGGAAGGAACAGATTGACAGATGGGTGTCAAGAGTGTCTGGGAAGAGTTCTGTGGATGAGCCTTTGAAAATGGGCACAGACTGTTAAGATGTTTGTGCGGCATCTGAATGCTCACCGGAGGGAATCCGCTGCAGAGAAAGCAGTTAAATAATTAGGCAATGACACACTCTGTGGATATTGGTCAGTTTCCTTTTGCAGCCACCCCTGTTTGCTTGATGGCCCTTGAACAAAATGGCCATGGTGTCAGGGATCAAGTTAAACAATGTGGTTTTCCCCTTACCAAGGCTGGCCTGGATACCACAGGTGCTGATTGCCTAACTAGTCAACAGCAGAGCTCAAGACTGAGGTCCCAATATGGCAGCATGAACCAGGGGGAACAGCCAGCCACCTAGCGACAGGTTCATAGCACTGAACCTCGTCCATCATCCTCACTGGAATACACATTTATTTTGGATATGGATTTGCATTCCCTGACTCGACTATACCAGCTAGAGCCACCAGGCAGGAACTTACAGAACACCTCATGTTCTATAAGTTCACAATATCCTCACAGCATCAGCTCCCATCAAGGACTTCATTTCACAGCAAAAGACAGGCAACAATGGACTCATGCCCATGGAATTCAGTGATCTTATCATATAACCCATCACCCAGAAGTGGCTGGCCTAATAGAAAGGTCAAATAACTTACTGAAGATTCATTTAAGGCCAAGCACAGTGATTCTTGTCCCAGCACTTTGGGAGGCTGAGAGGGGAAGATCACTTGAGACCAGGAGTTTAAGCCTGGGCAACATAGTGAGACCCTGCCTCTACAAAACAACAACAAAATTAGCTGGGCATGGTGGTACACACCTGTACTGCCAGCAACATTCAGAAGCAAATCCATGAAAGAATGTGGTTCTGTGTCACAGGATGCAGCATATGCTTTGAAACAGTATATGGTGCTCTCTCTCCTGCAGCCATATGCCCAAGAATCAAGAGGTGCCTCTCATTCTTATGCCAAAATTATAGCTTCCTGTTTCTGCAACTTTAGGATCTGCTGATTTGGAAGTCTTAGCTCCCAAGGGAAGAATGTTTCCACCAGAAAACGTGACAGAAATTCTATTGAACTAGATGACACTGATGACCGGTCACTTTGTGATCCTTATGGTGCTGAAACAAAGGTAGAAAAGGGGGTCACTCTGCTGGCTGAAGTGATCGATTCTGAATACCAAGGGGCAGTTGGGTTGCTGGTGCACAACGGAGTCAAGGAGAACTCTGTCTGGAACCCAGAGGATTCCTTGGGGTGCCTCTTAGGGTTTCTGGGCCCAGTGGTAAAGATTAATGGAAAAAACGCAGCACCCTCCTGCCCAGAAAAAAGAGAGCAGAACTTTTAGGAACTCAGGACTTCCAAGAACGAAGATTTGGATGTCACAACCAGGTACGGAACTTTGACCTGTCTGTACCTTTCAGCAAGTTTCTCAGCCACTGGGCAAGCCATCCCTGCAGACCAGCAGATGTCACACCCTCTGGCAAGTTTCTCTGCCACCACACCATCTCCAAAGAGGTCTCGTCCGAATCTCAGCCTTTGAGGGTGGGTCTTCTAACTCCTTAGTTCCTGCCCTGTTCCCTCTTCCTCAGACCTGGTGGTCATAGCTGCTTTTCACGTTTGCTATCACTGTGTTGCTTAGAGTCTTCTTTCACCACCTTACTGCCTCTTTCTAGTTAAAAATCCTTCTTAATGTTTAATAAAGGACAGAAAATAGTCCCTGTTCAAATTACTGTTGAAGTTTCTGCCTTCTGTCTGGACGCTGAGTGCTACATCAATATAGGAAATATAAACAGCCACAGGAGCTAACTCTGCTTCTGTATCGTCTACGCTGCTGCACATTTAACAGGCCTCAGTGATTCATCTTTCCAGGCTAGAAATGCAATCCTTTACCCTACCCAGTGCTAAGCAGCTCCTTTTTACTATTCAGCCACATTTTTCATTAAGCATGAACACGTATGTTCTTTTGTTCCTTCTCATTTTAAGCAAAAGACTTATTGTGGGTGGTAGGCTTGTGGAGTGTGAATAGTTTTTATCAATACTTTTTTTTTCAGGATATGATTTAGAAATTGAAATTATGTTTTAAGTTATTCCTTCTGGTGCCATAATATTACAATAATACTATATGATATTTTAAAATCAGGTCCAGGCTGGGTACGGTGGCTAACACCAGCACTTTGGGAAGCTGAGGCAGGCAGACTGCTTGAGCTTAGGAGTTTGAAACCAGCCTGGGCAGTATGGTGAAAACCCGTCTCTACAAAAATACAAAATACATATTATTAGCTGCGCATGGTAACACACACCTGTGACTCCAGCTAGTTAAGAGGCTGAAGTGAGGATCCCTTGAGCCCAGGAGTCAGAGGCTGCAGTGAGCTGTGACCATGCCACTGCACTCCAGCCTGGGCGAAAGTGGGGGAGATTCTGTCTTAAAAAAATAAATAAATAATAAAATAAGGCCAGGCACGGTGGCTCACGCCTGTAATCCCAGCACTTTGGGAGGCTGACGTGGGCAGATCATGAGGTCAGAAGATCGAGACCATCCTGGCTAACACAATGAAATCCTGTTTCTACTAAAAATACAAAAAAAAAAAAAAATTAACTGGGCATGTGGCATGCACCTGTAATCCCAGCTACTCGGGAGGAGAACTGCTTGAACCGAGGAGATGGAGGTTGCACTGAGCTGAGATAGCACCATTGCACTCCAGCCTGGGTGACAGAGTGAGACTCCATTTCAAAATAAATAAATAAACAAAAATAAATAAGTAAATAAAATCAGATCCAATAATTTTATAGATACCTCCTCCAGAGTGTCTAAGAATATTATTAGTACACAACTATTGAGTGCCTAACTTGTCCCATGCACTCAAGATACATATATTAAACCTGCATTCTCCCATCCCATAATCCTTCCAATGATCTTAGAAGAGAGATGCTAATTTTTTTTTGTTTTGCAGATGTGGAAACTGAGGTTCAATGAAAGAAAATAACTCATCTAAAATCATAAGCTGGGAAGTGGCAGATTCTTCTTCTAAATCCCTGATGAGGATAAGCCCATGACTCTACGGTTTCACCAGTTCTAACTTTTTATGTGACTGATTCAAAAAGATCCAGCTCATTCAGAATCTAAATGAAAGAGGAAGATGTATTATTGGTGTCCCTTCAAATTCCAAATGTCTCTAATTTTAGCTAACAACCCCGATGCTTAGAATGGAAATCCACATCACAACAAATTAGCTAAGTGGTTCCTACACAGTCTTTATTTATAGTCTCGGCAATTCTATTTCTGAATAATAAGTTGGTTGCTATGCATAAAACAGAGTTTTGGGAATATAATTATGCTTTTCAAAATAAATTAGATACAAAATTAACGTCCTAATTTATTTTGGAAAACAGACCTACGAAAATGTGTTACTAAAATGCAATGACTCTTCTCACTGAATCCTAAATTGTCCATCCTACCAATGCTTATAATAAATCAGTCAATGAAGATGGCATTAGGTGTGCTAAGCTTTCGCTGTGGCATACTTCTCAGCACTAAATAAGAATACTGCTTCCTTTTATTCCTCTTCAACGAACACAGAACTTTGATGTGCCTCACGGCTCATAAACTTCTCTAACTACACTCACTTCCTGCCTGATGTCATCAAGACTCTCAGCTTAAGACACCATCTTTGTGCTAATTATTTCCAAACTGATATAGCCAAGCTGAACCTCTCAACTTCAGACTCATATAATCAACTACCTACTTAACAGCCTAAATGGATGCCTGACAGTCACTGCTGACACAGCATGACCAAAAGTAAGCTTATGACATTCCCCTCAGACCTGTTCATCTCATTATCTTCCCCATCTGCGTTAATGGCAATTCCATTCTACCTGTGCATCAAGGTCTCTCTGCACCCCCAACCGCCGCTGCCGCACGGTCATCTTCCATGAGGAATATTGTAATAGTCTCCTGTTTCCTCGCTTCTGCCCTTGTCCTCATTTTAGTCTATTATCAAAGCAGCAGAGTCATTCCATTGAAGGATAAATCAAATCCTGTCACTCCTCTATCCCAATCCTTTCATGACTTCCCATCTCAAAGTAAAAGCTGAAGTCCTTATGGTGGTCTAAAGTCCCTCACTCCAGGCACCCTTCCCTCTGACTGCGTCTCCACTACTCTCCCTCTCTCTGCTCCAGCCACCCTGGCCTCCTTGCTGCTCCTAGGACATCCAGGTACCATCTTTCTACCCAGTGTTCTCTCTGCCTAGAACACCTGGTACCCTGATAGATCCTTAGAGCTCCCCCGTCAAGCCTTCAAGTCTTCACCCCAATGTCATTTTCTCAGTGAAGGCTTTCCTGATCACCATATCTAAAATCTGCAGTCCAGGCCAGGTGTGGTGGCTCATTCTTGTAATCCCAGCACTTTGGGAGGCCGAGGTTGGAGGACTGCTTGAGCCCAGAAGTTTGAGACCAGCCTGGGTAACACAGGAAGAACAGGTATTAAAAAAAAAAAAAACAGCCAGTCATGCTGGCATGTGCCTGTTGTTTCAGCTACTCAGAAGGCTGAGGTGGAGGAATCGCTTGACTCCAGGAGTTCAAAGCTGCACTGAGCAGTGATTGTTCCACTACACTCTAGCCTGGGTGACAGCATGAGATCCTGACTCAAAAATAAAAATAAAAAAATTAAATTAAATCACAACTCCCTCCCTACTTGATCCCCACCCCCACACACACCCATACCCCTCTTCTCTCTCCCTATGCTAGGTTTCTCCTTTATCACTAACCACTATCTAACTTACTATATAGTTTACCTGTTTATCTAGTTCATCATTGGTTCCTGACTAGGATGCAAACTCCACAAAGGCTTTCATCTGCTTTGTAGACCACTGCTCCTCCGTGCATTATCCTGGCATGCTCAGGCCTCAGATCCCAGGATTTCGGTCAACACCTGGGCCTCTCTCATTCACACCCAGGCACTGGTTCAGTCACCCTAGCACTCTGGGTGAAGAGGAATGAATATAGGATCAGTGGTTCTTTTGTTCAGTCAGTGAGCACCTGGCACCATCAGTCTGCCCTTGAGCCCGGCAGGTGCATTTTTTGGGGGCTCTACCCCACCATGGAATGCCAAGGAGTCCAGGGCAGGATACCATTCCTAACAGCAAACACTAGACCAGGGTAGACACTGTGTGCTTCTGGTGTTTACCACGTGCTGCCTCTAATAGGTGCTATTTACAACCACCACTAGACTGACCCATTTCAACAAACATACCCATTGAATACAGTGAAACTGGGGAAGCCGAGCCCAGGAGCACTGCCTCACTGGGTCGGTCCCACTGCTGGGCTAGGACACCTGTGGTCCTTTCTTCTTACCCTGGAGCTGCATCTGTGTGAGGGGCTTGCCCCTAAGCCAGCCCACCTGGCACCATGAGGCCCCTGCCTTAAACAACTCTAAGTTCTCCCAAAGCAGCTAAGCTAGTGCTGGCTACCTACTGATTTGAAAAGGTTTTTAGAAAGAAATTTGCATTTTCCCAGAAACATCAGCGCTACATTATCCAAATAAACAACAAAACTAGAACACAGGAGGCAAAGGATTACGAAAGGGAAGGGCTATAAACAAGGACCAAGGAATAGCAAATAACGACTTCAGCAGACACTTCCCTGATTCTGCTATGGTCTGTGTGTTTGTGTCTCCTGAAAATTCATGTTGAATTCCTAACCCCCAAGATGACGATATTAGCAGGTGTGGACTCTGGAGGTGATTAGGTCATGAAAGTGGAGCCCTATAAATGGGATGAGTGCCCTTCTAAAAGGAGGGTGGGAGCAGGTGGGGGGGATAGTGGAAAACTCCCTTGCCCCTTCCGCCATGTGATGACACAGCCAGGAGGTACTGTATGTGCAGAAGGGACCCTCATCAGACTCGGAATCTGCAGTGGGCTTCCCAGCCTCCAGAACCGGGAGAAACAAATTCCTGTTGCTCATAAGCCACCCAGCCTATGCTGTTTTCTTACAGCAGCCCGAGGGAACTAAGACGGGTACTGTGCCCTAGATTAGCTCATTTAATATTCACTAGGATCTAGGAAACAGGCACTAGATGATTTCCCCTTGAGGAAAGTGAGGCACAGAGAGGTCAGTAGCCTAACTCACAGCCCCTGTGAGAGGGTGGCCAAGATTCGGAACCCGGGCAGTCTGGCTCCAGAGTCCGTGCTCTTAGTGTCCAGCTATACACTGAGGAAGTGAAAACTGCAGCTCTTTTCGGACAGTGCTCCCCTCGAAAAACAAACAAAAAAACTGAAGCCAGGGGCCCGGAAAGGCAAGGAGAGAGGGCTGGGGCGCGAAGGCTCGGGGTGGACCGGCGGGGGCTGCCTCTCCTGCGGGTCACCTGGGGTTGAACTGGAATTGTTCAATAGAGGCCTCGAGGCCCTGGATGATCTTCCAGCACTCCTCAGTCTCAGGCTTGTCGCCCCAGCTCGCCATGGCTGCTCGAGACGCGCGCCTCCTGCAGAGCCGCGCCCTAGGCTGAGTCGGAGTCCAGAACCCAGCGTCCGTTGCTATGGAGACTCCCAGGGAACCAGCGAAACAAGGGAATCCGTGGGCAGGGCCCGGAGCAACGAGGGTGGGTGGAGGGGGGTGGGGAGGAGGATGGAGGGGAAGGGAGGAAGCAGGGAGAAGGGGGAAGGAGACGGGGAGGAGGGGATAGGGAGGAGTTTGGGAAGAGGGCAGGGTGGGGGATGCGGAGGGAAGGAGGGAGGCAAAAGGGAGAGAGAAAAGAAAAAGAGGAGGTGTGGAGGGAAGGAAGAGGGGGAAGGAGTGGGGGATGGAGGAAGAGATGGGGAGGGAGCACGAGCAGGAGGAGGGGTTGGGGAGTGGTGAGGGGGAGGGGAGCGCTCCGGAGCCACCTCGCCTCGCTTCCACTGTCCCGTCTGCCTCAAGGCTTCCCCACAAGGCGCCCACAGCCCTGAGGCCGCTGTGATGTCCCAAAGAAAGGCTGCACCCCTGCAAATAACCCTTCAGCCTCCCGCCACGTCCTTGACGCTGCTCGCTTCCTCCTGTCCCCAGGCTCTGAGCTCAGCCTACCTCTCGGACCTGCGCATTTGCCGGGGGCTTGGATTCCGGAGCTTCTCACTTGCTATGCGCGCCTTAGACCCGCAGCTCGGTGGCCTTGGCTTTCACGGCCTCCCAGCGTGTGCCACAGGTCCCCCTCAGGGAGGAGGAAAAATAGAGAACCCATCTATTAACTGTGCTCATGACTGAATGAGCCCAGTGATCCCGGAGCAAGGCCAACGTAAGAGGAGAGCAGGGGGCCTAATAAACTGCCCCCACCTGCCACAAACATAGGCGTTCCTGGACAAAGTATTTCCTTGCAAAGATTAAACAGATTACTATTTAATGAGGTCAGAATATAAGCCGTTAGGTCTTAAACTATACCGTCTAGTGTGGAATTCAATTTTACTGAGTTTTTACAATAATAAGAGAACTTGAGAGTGAAACTGTTGTCATCTTTTGTTTTAAATTACGTATTACCCATTGTCAACCGATAGGAGACACCTTTTCTAATATCAATATGTCATTGCCATTGTTTTTCTGTAAACAATGGCTGAATTTCTTTTAAAAATGTCATTGTTTTGTTTAGAACTGTCTATACTACATCTGCATTTCAATATATTATTTATAGAAAAATAATTTTTTTCTTCTCTCTCTTATTTTTTTGGAGACAGAGTCTCGCTCTGTCGCCCAGTGGCGCCATCTTGGGATCTCGGCTCACTGCAACCTCTGCCTTCCAGGTTCAAGCAATTCTCCTGCCTCAGCCTCTCGAGTAGCTGGAACTAAAGGCGTCCGCTGCCAGCCTGGCTAATTTTTTAAATCTATTTTTAGTATAGACAGGGTTTTACTGTGTTGCCCAGGCTGGTCTCCAACTCCTGAGCTCAGGCAATCTGCCCACTTTGGCCTCCCAAAGTGCTAGGATTACAGGTGTGAGCCACCGTGCCCGGCCTATTCTCTCTCTTACAACAATAAGTGAAAATGAAGTTAGTTGGATATTAGAAGCTCAAAACAGGAAAAGAAAAATACTGTTTTCTTAGCATTATCACTACTATTAACGTTTAAAGACAAAGATAACCAATGCCAAATCACCTTCTGTGAAGACTTGTTTTTCGGGAGGGAGGTGAAGAGAGAAGAGAAAAAGAGTTACTTTTACTCTATGGAGGTTTTTAATTTCAAAATCTAACTTCAGGCTTTATTTGGGGAATTTTAATTATATAATCAAAGGTATTTTAAAAGAAAGAAATTTACATATCTACAATAATTTTTCTTTTTCCTAAGTGATATTTTACCACAATGCATATACATGTTTTAAAATAAAGATTAAAATTCCAAGTTAAAATTTAAAATCCTATCTGTTTAGAGCTGGGCCAAGATAGTGTAAAGAATATGACAAGCTGTTGGCTATTTTGCTAGTGCAATTATAAATGAATAGTTTGAAACTGAGGAAAGCGATCGCACAGAAGATTTCATGAGTCATTGGTCAGCTCTGTACAGCGTTTGTTGATTGATATGGCCTGCATAGTTACACCATCCCACAAAAACATGTATTGAACAAAACATCTTTGTCTGAAACCTTGCTGTAGCATATCAAGGAGTTTCAGATTTCAGTGTCTAAGAGACCAAGCTATGATGATGATTGTTTTTGAAACCGTTAACTACATAATACTTCTCTTCTTGTCAGTTACCTGTATTTTATCTCACAGGTGTTCTGGCTTATAAAATTGTTTATTTCAGACCACATTCTCACCTATAGTAACTGGAGATGGCACGGTCAAAGCATTTGTCATATTAAATCCAGGCCTCTTTCATCACATGCTAAATTTATTGATGGTTTTTAGTGGAAAGCTCATGAACTCTGCAGGAAACATTAAATATATATAGGCTTTGAAACTTACTCAGTTTAGAATGTTGGGCAAGTAACTTAACATTTCAGAGCCTCTGTTTTCTCACAAGTAAAAACTGGATAATGAATGTTTCTCAAAGAAAAGTTGGGAGTAATCTATAAAGCAGAAAAACACACAGCACATGCATGAGGCAATTGCAAGAGAAATACCAACTAGGCTTCTGAAGGACTTTTCCTTCTTCCTAAACCACAAATAGGGAAAATATTGTTTAAAGATTTCAATGTTTTGGCTGAAGAAGTGCTGGCCTGTAACCCCAGAACTTTGGGAGGCTGAGGCAGGGAGATCACTTGAGGTCAGGAGTTCAAGACCAGCCTGGCCAACATGGTGAAACCATGTTTCTACTAAAAATACAAAAATTAGCTGTGTGTAGTAGTGCACGCAGCTACTTGGGAGGCTACTTGGGAGGCTGAGGCATGAGAATCACTTAAACCCAGGAGGCAGAGGTTGCAGTGAGCTGAGATTGCACCACTGCACTCCAGCCTGGGTGATAGAGTGAGACTCTGTCTCAAAAATATATATATATATTTTTCAATGTTTAAAAAATTAAACATTTCATAATCTAAAATTGTTTTTACTTGTTAACAGGACTTCAGGCACAATTTTAAAATTTAAAGTGCTTCTCTGACATACCACATGTATAAATAGAATATATATTTATATAAAAAATCACCTACCAGTTATTAAAAGTGATAACATCTCAGATTAAGTAGCATGCTGATTTTATTAAGAGTCAAGTGCTGACTCTAAACATAGTAATTTATATATTCCAGTTGGATAGTATCAGTTCTATAGTCTAGTAAGAGCCAAGAGGTTTCAGTTTAGGTTTGTAATTTAAATTCTTTCTAGAGAGTCATCACATGTGAAGTGCTTATTTTTCTTTTATCACCAGCTATAATATATGATTATGTGGTGGAAGCTCTGTTATGTAAACTTGTTTTATGTCATGCTTCATCCATAACCAATGTTCTTAAATAAAGTCTTGGGAAAGGACATAGTAAAGCTCTTAGCTAGGACAATATTATGCTACTAAATCCTTTATGGAAAAACTCCTGAGTTTAGATCATTTTAATGTCTTAAATTTTGTTGCTGTGAGGGAGCATATCCACTCTGTGAAAGTCCATCAATAAGCATTTGTCACCCGACTAAAGCTGAAAACCAAGATGACAAGCCCAGGAGGGGGTTTGGGGCAGGCGCAACTGTGGATGTGGAATTTGGATCCTTGCTGCCAAATGTCTGTGAGCACTGGAGTAAAAGATTTCCTCTATTTGGAGCTAGTTTAGATCATCACTATTTAAAAGAGAGTAGCCCTGAGTGGGGCTCATGCCTATAAGCGCAACACTTTGGAAGACCGAGGTGGGCAGATCACTTGAGCGCAGAAGTTCTAGGCCAGCTTGCACAACAGTGAGACTCTGTCTCTACAAAAAATCGAAAAGAGAGAAAAAAATAGTAGTGAATGTGAAGAAAATGGCAGGGCTGGGTTGGGCCTGTAATCCTAGCACTTCGGAGATCGAGGTGAGTGGATTGCTTGAGCCCAGGAGTTCAAGACTAGCCTGGGCATTGTAGCGAGACCCCATCTCTGAAAAGAAAAAAAAAAAAAAAGAAAAAATTTTTTTTTTAATTCGCGAAGCACCCAGAGTCCCAGCTACCCAAGAGGCTGTGGTAGGGGGATCGCTTGAGCCTGAGAAGTCAAGGCTAGAGTGATCTGTGTTTGTGCCACTGTATTCTAGCCTGGGTGACAAAGTGATAGCCCATCTCAAATAAATAAACAAACAAACAAACAAACAAATGGCAGGGCTTAGCTATCTGCAGAAGTGAGCCCACCTGAGAAAGAATTGTAAACTTACTGCTGAGGGAACTATGGATGATCTCCAGTCTGTTCAAATGACCGGAGTGGATCCTTGTGCCCAAAACAAAACCTAGGAAAACTGTAACTCACATGTTGGAATTTAGGCTGAGGCGGTTCACAACAACTCAAAGTCTGGAGAACAATACAAGGGGAGTCACCATATTTCATGCCATCTAAGATTGCATCCTTTAGGATGTGTCTTTATTTTCTGTGCCACTTAGAAAAAATCACTGCCAACTATGATTGTAACTTGACACACCATGGGTTGTATCATACACTCCAATTTCAAAAATGTACCAAAATGATATACCAAAATTTCATGTTACAAATGTGAAAAACTGTCCGGGCTCAGCAGCTCACACTTGTAATCCCAGAACTTTGGGAGGCCCAGGTGGGCAGATCACCTGAGGCCAGGAGTTTGAGACCAGCCTGGTCAACATGGCAAAACCCCATCTCTACTAAAAATACAAAAATTAGCCAGGTGTAGTGATATGCACCTGTTGTCCTAGCTACGTGGGATGCTGAGGCAGGAAAATCCCAGGAGGCAGAGGTTGCAGTGAGCCAAGATTTCACCACTGCACTCCAGTCTGGGTGACAGAGACTCTGTCTCAAAATAAAAAAAAAACAAAAGAAAAAGAAAAAGAAAAAAAAATGTGAAAACTGTGAATCTTAGAATCAGTGAAATAAGGTAGTTCATTAGAATTTATCAGGCAGAGATCCTTTCTGGGGCCCTATTTAATTAGACCCTAGAAGGATCTACTGTCTTGAGAAGCAGGACATTCATCAGGCTTTTCCACAATAACTCGGATAAAGTGACCTATAGGACCATCTGGTTCCCTCTGTTCTTTTTCTAGTGTCACAGGGCAACATGCAAATAACTAATTCATGTTCTTGGGTACACAGATGCCAAGAAAGTCTTGATGTAGACAGCAAACGTGATTTTGGCTAGTGTGAATATTCCCCTGTAGTCTCACCTAAATAAACTGATAAAATACAGTGTTTAGAGCTGTCTACATTGCAACTAGACTCAGAGTCAAGGCATGCCCACAGGTACCACCAAGTCACACTTTACCAGGCAGTCAGCATGGCTCTCTCATGAACACTTCTGCATGTGTGATATTAAGAACCTTTATCATCCTGCAGCTTCAAACTCTATCTCAGAAATGTAGTACCAAGAATTTAAATTTAGCAATTTTCAGAACTAGAGAGGAATGTTAGACGTAGAATATGGTAGTATGAAACCCATGTTTGTTATTGTTACGATGTCTGTTAAATTACTTGGTCATCCTTCAGTCTACACTATGAGGTATTACATGTCTGTTACATAGATTATGCTATAACCAAGGTGTCAATCAGGAATGTATGGTCAGAGATGGCCCCTTCACTGGTGCTCAAATCAGGAAGCCCACATTATAAAAGGACTATGCCAAGCTCTACTGTGCACTGTACCTTGATGAACAAGCTGCCCTGTGCTAATTCATTTACTGAATGTCGGAAATGGGATTTTATTGGTGAATGTAGTGGCCTATTGACTGGCACAATAAATGTTAGAATTGGGCTTGCATTTGTGAATTTAATGTTGTTCAAGAGGCTAGGTGTGCCTGAAATTCATGCCTGTAATTTTAGCACCTTGGGAGGCCACGGCAGACAGATGACTTGAGCTCAGGAGTTCGAGACCAGCCTGGAAAACATGGCAAAATCCTTCCAGCCTCCACAAAAAACACAAAAACTACCAGGTGTGGTGGTGTGTGCCTGCAGTCCCAGGCACTGAGGGGGCTAAAGTGAGAGGACCCTTTGAACCCAGGAGGTTGAGGCTGCAGTGAGCTGTGATTAAGCCACTGAACCCCAGCCTGGGTGACAGAGCTAGACCCTACTTTGAAAAAAAATATTAAATTAAAAAAAAAAAGATGTTCAAGAAATTCGAGTGAGCTAAAGTAGTCCAGAGAGCAGCCCACTCTTACAAGAACAGGATGTAAGACTCTAACAAAGGCCTGTAACTTAAACCCTGAGGGGTGGGACATGGGGCTTGATTCCCTACCAATGGTTTCCCGTTGTCTGATACCTACTAAAAGGCCTAGGATCTTGGTGTTGAAATGTTATCACATCTGCCTCAAGTGAACCATTTCTATCAGGTAGTAGCGAACAGAATGGTAGGATGGCATGGAGCTGACAGAACAGCTTGCATAAATTGTTTGGATCCTGCTTGCTAATAAAGTTTTTGTGAATCAGTATCTGAGACTTGCTTTCATTACAACCTGAGATCAAGGTTGTGGAGAAATAGCTTACCTTTACTTTCATCAAACTTCTTCAGAAGATACAATATCTATCCAAGAAAATCTATGAGTTACATGTGGCCAACTTAGGTGACTTTTCTGGAAAGCCATATGAAATAATAAATGCTTTCTTAATATAACTGATTTTGATGCTTAGAACAGAAACTGGGTCTGTTTTATTCATCCTTATGCTGCTGGGGCTCCACTTGGTGCCCTCAATATAGTAGGTGTTTAGTCAATATTTATCAAATCAATGAGTAACTCTAAATAAGTTATTTAAAAGAGCACTTCCTAAGGAGTTGGCACTAGAGAACCAGGTGGGAAAATCCTGTTGGCTTCTTTTAAGAAAGGGGAAGGAGAGATTAATGCAAGCTGGAGATGCTTGATGGTGTCAGAAAATCATTCACTCCATGGGGAAAAGTTGATGTTTCAGGCTGGGGGGAACTTAATGCTCTGTTGCCGCATCCTTTATGAAGAAGAAGGAAGCATCCGTCATCAATGTATCAGTGAGGAGAGAGGGAGCCCTGTGAGCAATAATTTCTCATCAGGAAATTCTGGGTCTTGGTTTAAGCCACCAATTAAAGAGATTGGCTCAATAAACAAAATGTATATGTGGTTGTGATGGTTAATTTTATGCATCAACTAAGCTGAGCCATGGTCCCCAGATATGTGACCAAATATTATTCCGGATGTTTATGGGAGGGTATTTTTTGGATGAGATTAACTTTCAAATCTGTGGACTTTGAGTAGAGCAGATGGCCGTCTATAATGTGGGTGGGCCTCATCCAGTCAGCTGAAGGCCCAACTCGAACAAAGGACTGTCCTCCCCTAAACAAGCAGGGATTCTGTAGCACGCTGCCTTCAGATTTGAACTGCAACACTGCCTCTTACCTGAGTCTTCAGCCTGAAGGCATTCAGACTTAAACTACACTATTGGATCTTCTCTGGGTCTCTAACCTGCAGGCCACCCTACAGATTTTGGACTTGCCAGCTTTTAAAATCACACAGCAGCTCTCACTTGTAAACTTAGCCCTCTGGGAGGCTGAGGTAGGAGGATTGCTTGAGCTTGAGAGGTCAAGGCTGCAGTGAGCTGTGACTGCCCCACTGCACTCCAGCCTGGATGACAGAATGAGACCCAATAAAAAACAACAACTCCTTAAAATAATATACACAGACAGACACAGACATACACACACACACCCCCTCCTGGTTCTGTTTCTCTGAAGAACCATGACTAATACATTGGCCAATGAAAAATTAAGATATAAATTAGAATATACTATTATATTCTTTGCAGCTGTTACTTAATATTAATCACAATAAATATATTTAAAAGACTGAAAAAATAATGATTACAACAAGTCTCATATTTGCTAAAGTGTGTCAGGAACTTTTTTAAGCACTTCATACATTACACAGTCAATTACCCCCAATTTAAAAATGAGAAAGTGGAGACACAGGAGGTTGGCTTACTTGCCTAAGTTCATACAGTTTGCAGCGGGTAAAAGCAGGCTCTGAGCACAGACGTTTCTGCTCCAGAGTCTCCTTACTTAATTATTTTGCCATCTTGCCTCACCAAACTGTCATGAGGAGCAAATTACTTCAGTTCTTCTGACAATATTAGTTTTGTCAATGGCTGCAGAAGTATCTCTAAAGCTGTCAAACACACACTCCAGTTTAATTTTGAATCTGTGCTGCTGGGTTGCTGTAGAAAATCAAATACATCAACACACTGTCTAGCCGGAGTGTAGTCATCCTGGAAATTCATCTTTGTGCAATATTTGTGAGAGTAAAAAATTAGGCAAAAAGACGGGCACTCATAGAGGCTATGGAGTCCATGCCTAAAACTTCTTATTTGCTTTGCTTCTAGGAAGTCTTAACCTCTTATTCAGGCCCGATATATGTATATAATGTTCAATCCCCACAGAATATGAGGTCTACTTTCCTTTTTCTCTCTTTTTTTTTTTTTTGGAACTTTATACAGTTAAAGTGTGGAGTTAGGCTATTGTAGACAATCAGTCCATTGATGAAAAGTAATGGGTTGGTCACAGTGGTTCACACCTGTAATTCCAACACTTTGAGAGGCCAAGGTAGGAGGATTACTTGCAGCCGGGAGTTCAAGATTAGCCTGGGCAACATAGCAAGATCCTGTCATTTAAAAAAAAATTGTAATGCACGAAGGCATTGAAAGACTACAGAAATCTAAAACTGAAATTTAAATAATATGAGAAGTCTAGGCCATTGCAAGAAGAAAATAAACCTATGTTTGTCACTGGCCCTGAGGACATCACTATCTTTTACAGTGGTATTTAGTTATTTTAACTAAGGTTCATAATAATGATCATGGCTCACTGACTACTTTGAATGTAATTAGGTTTAATATACTCTCTTGAAAGGGCAGGTATGTGCATGAAACAATTTAAAAATATTATTTCAATTCTAAACTTTTAGTTATTTCTAGCTTGATTCATTCACTGGAGGGGGGTGTGATATAGCTGAAATTACTTTATCCCTGGAAGAAAAGTTCACATTTCATTGTCACTGGCATAGGACTGCTGTAGGTTGCTGCAATGCCAAAGTTTTTGGAGCTGAAGGGACCTTCAAGACCTTTAAGAGAGTATACATGGCTGTGTGTGGTGGCTCATGCCTATAATCCCAACACTTGGGAGAGCCAAGGCAGGAGGATCACTTGAACCCAGGAGTTCAGACCAGCCAGAACAACATAGCAAGACCTCATCTCTACTTTTTTTAAATGGCTAGGTATGGGGGCTCATGCTTGTCATCCCAACACTTTGGGAGGCCAAGGCAGGAGGATGGCTTGAAGTCAGAAGTTCAAGACCAGTGTAGGCAATAGAGACTGTCTCTACACATTTTTTTTTTAAGTAAAAGAAAAAAAAAAGACAGTATACTTTATTCCTTTATTCCTCTTGCTCAAGGATACATAGGTAGTTAGGCCATACCTAGATCTAGAATTTCTTTATCCTGAGGCCCATCATGGTATATTCGTTATGATAGGCTATGTTATGCTGCAATAATAAACAATCTCAAATTGCAATGACTCAACACAACAAAAATTAGTTTCTCACTCACACTACAAGTCCCACAGAGTTGGCAGGGAGTTCCACTCCACGCAACTACTCAGACACCCAGAGGATGGAAGCCTCATTCTCTTGTAGCAGCAGCATCCAAAGCATAAAACACAGACCTCCTGAGCCGCTTTGCCAAGGGAAGAAAAAAAGAGTCAGTTATTGGCAATGAGATGGCTTGACCAGAGTTCCATGGTTCCATCAAACAGCAAAGGGAGCTGGAAGGTCTATTTCTCCAAGTGCTCAGGAAGGAGAAGGAAGCCGACATAGCTGACCACTAGTAGTAACATCTACCAGTGTTCTATCAGGCCATACTTCTTAAGCAACTTTGCAAATTACAAGATAGTGATGGTGATAATAAATGGTAATCATGATGATGATGATGATGATGATGATGATGATGATATCACTACAGGTCCTTAAGATTCAGAAAACGTTTCTCTCATACGCATTTTTAACTCAATCTTGTGCAATAATACTATTATCCCTTTTTCATCTGTGAAAATTAAGATCAGAGAAAGTTCAACTGAATGGAATAATTTGCTCAGGATCCCACAAATGAGTCCTGATAAATGAAATATTGAAAGTCTAGACAGAACTGAAGAAGCCCCAAGGACAAAAGCAGGACAGAACTCTAATCCAGACAGAGGCCAACAGGAAAAATCTATTCTCAGAATTCACTGCAAAACCACAGCAACAAGTGCTTTTACAATTTTTTCATTTTTTTTTTAAACAGGGTGTCACTCTGTCGCCCAGGCTGGAATGCACTGGCAGGATCACAGCTCACTACAGCCTCAACCTCCTGGCTCAAGCAATCCTGCCACTTCAACCTCCTGAGTAGCTGAGACTACAGGGGTGAACCACCATGCCTGGCTAATTTTTAAAATTTGTGTTGCAACTGGGTTTCACCATGTTGTCCAGGTTGGTCCTGAACTGCTGGATTCAAGCAGTTCACCTGTCGCGGCCTTCTGATGTGCCGGGATTACAGGCATGAGCTACTGCATCCAGCCAACAAGTACTTTAAAGAACAAGTATTAATAAAAATAAAGAAAGTACTGGAGTAGTTTCTAACTGTTACTTCCTTACTTATCAGCAAGTGTACCCTTTTATTTCACAGCAAAACATGCCTGGATACATAGCATAAGTACTTAATATTTATTAGACTAATGTAAATATAATGTAAAAATCACATGTTCCTAATAGAATGTATTAGTGATTATGTAATGACAGTATTAGATTTGAAATATCACATCTAGGCTAGAAATGTAAGGCTCATTTAAATTTAATTAAGAAATCAGGGATCCAGATGTGATAAAATAAATTTCCATTATGAAATAAATTGGCCATCAGATATCAATGGAGAACTTAACAATTAGGATTTTAGAAACAAAGGTAGCAAAACCAGAATGGCAGACCCAATCACATAGTAGGTATTTATCCTTGAATTAGGTGCAGGAGGGAAGACAGAGGTAAGGCATCGCTTTCTGGCATATTAATTGAGAAGACAAAACTAACGCATGTAAAGTGACACAGTTTCATATGAAATGGTCTATAATAAAGTGCTGGTTTATAGCTTGAAACCTCCAAATAATGTAGAAAATATGAAGAAAGTTAAATTCTAAGAAAGCAAAGAGTTCCTTAAGGAGGAATCTCCAGTGCGTGTTTCATGGAAAAGCTGACACAGAGCCAGGACATAAAGACTGAATATGCTGGGCACCTTGGCTCATGCCTCTAAGTCCAGCGCTTTGGGAGGCCCAAAGCAGGTGGATCTCTTTGGTGTGTCAAGATTTTAACACCACCAGCCTGGGCAACATGGAGAGACCCTGACTCTATAAAATACAGAAAATAGCCAGCATGATGGCACATACCTGTAGTCCCAGCTACTTGGGAGGCTGAGGCAGGAGGATTACATGAGCCCAGGAGTTCAAGGCTGCAGTGAGCTATGATGGTGTCACTGCACTCCAGCCTGGGCAGCAGAGCAAGACCCTGTCTCAGAAAAAAAAAAAAAAAAGACTGCATATAATCTGGATAAGTGAAAAGGAAAGGGGGTCGCACTATGGGAAAAAAGGCTGGAGGTGTCCTTGGGTTCTTGGGAAAGTGTCCCACCACTGTCGTAGTGTGCCAGGTGCCCCGCTCTAAGTTGTGTATGGGTGGACCTAAGCTGTGCTGAGAATGGACAGGAGAATAAAACCTCTGCCCCTGTATCCATGCTGAGAAATTTTTTTAAATCACAAGAAAATATGGGGATGGATCATTAAACCACTAGATTATGACCATCTTGAGGAAAAAGCCTTATGCATTTTTATATAATTAAAACGGGCACTGCATTTGTCCCCCAAAAAGGTGCTCAAAACTGTTGCGTTAATTAACATGGCTTTAAAATCTTGCTGAAAACAATAGAAAGAAGAATTCACATGGGTTCCACAAACTTTACTCAAACTTGTTATTAATTTTTAAATAAAAGATTACTTTCTTAATATTCTTTTTCCTAAATCACTATAAATCATTCAGCCTATAATAAGAGGACTAATGCCAAGCTGGTTTGAACCACACACAAAGGGCTTGTGTAACAAAGGAATACGCTTCTTAGTTACTTTTGTTATACTATTACCTGGGGAGAAAGTGCGAACTAAGTCTGAACCATTGCCAGCCCAAGAGCGGATTCCCTCATTCAGCTCATTTCTTCTTGAATAATTCATTGAAAAGTCCCTTTTACCTGCAACAAGCCTAGACTAGAGTTTCTTGTTGTGTCTTAATGAATTTGAATTGTGCCCCTCCCTATCTTGGCGTCAACACTGTCTCATTTACTACTGTATTGCTGATCCCTTTTAATAAGTCTTCAGAGTCTAAAGCTTGATACAGTTTGTACTTTAGTTTGTTTTGTTTTTATTTCTTTTCAGACTGCTTAGCTCAGTTAATAAGTTACTGAGACTACCGTGTCCAAGATCATGGGTTTGGCTTGTGACACCTTCTCTCCCCTCTGATCCCATAACTCCCATAAGCAAAATGTACTTATGTAACCATGTGTGTGGAGTGCTGGGTTATTTGAGGGGATGGAGCATAACCACCGAATACTCCACCCCAAGGACTTGCCTCTCTGACAAAGGGACATTAGCCTTTAATTTGTTATGAGGACAATCAGCAAGTTTCTAAGACTCAATTTCTCCCCTTTATACAAAGGGGATGATGATTCATATGGATGATTATGAAGACCATGTACCACTTCATAAAAGCAACACACAAAATTACTTATGTCCTGTGAGTAAAGACCATGTAAAAATGCCTGCAGTTAAAATACCCAAAGAATGAAAGAGTGAAAACAGAACATAAAAACAACAAAAAAAGAAAAATAACTATATTAGGGAGGTGGGTTTATGAATGAACACATTCTTTCCTTTAAATTTCTCTGACGGGGCATGGTGCCTCATGCCTGTAATCCCAGCACTTTGGGAGGCAGAGGTGGGCGAATCACTTGTGGTCAGGAGTTTGAGACCAGCCTAGCCAACATGGAGATACCCTGTCTTTACTAAAAATACAAAAAATTAGCTGGGCATGGTGATGCACACCTATAATCCCAACTACTCAGGTGGCTGAGGCACAAGCCTGGGAGGCAGAGGTTGCAGTGACCAGAGAGATTGCACCACTCTACTCTAGCCTGGGCGACAGAGTGAGTCTGTCTTAAATAAATAAATAAATAATAAATCAATCAATAAATAAAATTTTCCTTTAATGTTCTTATTAATAGACTAGATGTTCAAAAATCCTCTAGACTTCTAGCTCTGCCTTTTCTTTTATGGCCAAATTAAATGGCTTAATTATCTATCTCAATATTTTCCCTATGATCTTTTCTCTTTTGAAAGAGGGTCTTATTCTGTCACCTAAGCTGGAGTACAGTGGTGCGATCATAACCCTCTGCAACCTCCATCTCCTGGGCTCCTGTAATCCTCCTGTCTCAGCCTTCCAAGTAACTGGGATTACAGGCACTCACCACCATGCCTGGCTAAAATTTTTCATCTTTTTCTTTTTTGTAGAGATAGGGTCTCACTCACTATGCTGCCCAGGCTGGTCTTGAACTCTTGAGCAAAAGGGATGCTCCCACTTTGGCCTCCCA
This sequence comes from Aotus nancymaae, assembly GCF_030222135.1. Taxonomy (NCBI): domain Eukaryota; kingdom Metazoa; phylum Chordata; class Mammalia; order Primates; family Aotidae; genus Aotus; species Aotus nancymaae. Next base: position 11,527,543 of record NW_026988492.1, on the reverse strand, counting down.
AATGCTAAGATTACAGGCACAAGCCACCATGCCTGGCCATTCCATTCCTATGTTGTTGTTTTTTTTCTTTTAATTCTTAGTACAGATGCAGGGGGAGGGGACTTTATTCTCCTACCTTGTCCATTTCCCCACTTGCCTATGGCTGAAGTCTGTTCCCAGCACAGCTTCTCCCTAAGCACCAATCATTCTCATCTCCTTCAATGCGAAATCACCAGGAACTCAAGGCCATGAAGTCATTCTTATGTTGCTGATTCTTTGAGGAAAACGAGGGGGTTTCCTGAGCAGAAGATAACACAAAAGAACTGGAACCTGAATGTGAGACAACATTGCTTCTTCACCTCACAGTCACGTTCACTCTAGGGAATTTCTCATTGATGGGTTTTTCCTCATTCTCTCCCATTCTCCAAGGGGAGGAGAAAGGGCCCAGGCTTTCCCATGATCGTTCAATCAGAAAATGATTTCACTGCAGTTTAGAGAATGAGCTAAGTGTGGCAAGTTTGGACCAGGGTGGCTTGAAATACTGTGACAATCATCCAGGTGGGAGATGGTGAGAGTGGCAACTAGGGAAGAACAGGAATGGTCATAAGAGGTCAAGGCCTTTAGTTAAAGGTGGGCAGATAGGCCAGGTGCAGTGGCTCATGCCTGTAATCCTAGCACTTTGGGAGGGCAAGGGCGGATCACTTGAGGTCAGGAGTTTGAGACCAGTCTGGCCAACATGGTGAAACCTTGTCTCTATTAAAGTCACAAAAATTAGCCGGGCATGGTGGCACACGCCTGTAGTCCCAGCTACTCAGGAGGCTGAGGCAGGAAAATTGCTTGAACCTGGGAGCTGGGAGGCGGAGGTTGCAGTGAACCGAGATCACACCACTGCATTCCAGCCTGGGCAACAGTGCAAGACTCTGTCTCAAAAAAAAAAAAAAAAGGTGTGAGGATAAATGTACACAATTACATCTGCTGCATCCTACATCCCCACTGAAGTGACGGGGGTGTGGTGGGGTGGTAGGGATATTTGAAAAAGACACAAACACACAGGAACTAAGAGAATGGGGAAGAGTCAATAGCAGTCAAATTGGGCATGGTGGTACATTGTCATCCCAACTACTCGGGAGGCTGTGGCAGGAGGATTGTTTGAGCCGTGGATTTTAAGACCAACCTGGGCAACATAGTGAGACTCCATCTCTAGAAAAAAAAATTTTTTAAGGAAAAAAATAGCAATCAAATAATGGAAGCTGTAAAGCAGAAGGATGATCAGTAACTGACTTAGCAGGCATGAGAAAGCTAAATCCCAAAGCAGCAGCAAATACCCAAGAAGCAAAATGTTTGCACCTCACAGCCTTCATAAAGCTCAGGAATTTGCTGGAATGGATCAAAGCTGTGATATGACTATCTTCTGAGTCTTGTGAATCTTTCTAGAAAGTCATCAATTCTAGAGAAGGTCTTGGGGGCCCCTGACACACCTCCTTTTCTTTTTGCGTTCCTCTCTACAGACTCTGCCCTCTTACTAATCTGGTTCATTCCAAAACTTCTTGTGCATGCCTGGCCATGTACCTCATACAACCTCCCTGCCTAAAGTGCCCAGCTCTCTTAGAACCAAAGGCTCCCGTCTTTCAAAGCTTTTGTCAAGTCCTACCTCCTCCACTGCAATGGTTTGAATGTCTGTCCCCTCCAAAACTCATATCAAAATGTAAATCCCATTATTGAGAGGTGGGGCCTTTTAGAGATGATTGGGTCATAAAGGCTCTGCCCACATAAATGGATTAACAGATTAATGGGTTCATGAATTAACAAGTTATTAGAGGAGAGAGACTGGTGGCTTTATAAGAAGAAGACAAGGGACATGAGCAAGCACACTCAGCCTCTTCACCAGTTGATGCCCTGAGTCTCCCTGGGACTCCGCAAGGAGTCCCCCACCCAAGCAGGAAGGTCCTCACCAGATGCAGTCCTTCAACATTGAACTTCCCATTCATAACTGTAAGAAATAAATTAATAAATTTCCTTTCTTTGTAAATTACCCAGTTTAAAGTATTCTGTTATAAGCAACAGAAAAGGGACTAAGACATCTACATTTTTCAGAATGGGCCAGCCTTGGGGGAGGCTTCTTCCTCTGAAGATCTTTTCACACTCTCTTCTATTCAGTTGGCATTTTATGTGCACTCTTCATCTGCCTTCCTAATTCAACTGTCAAGTCCTCCAGAGAGGAGAACAATATTCTGTTTCTTTAATTTCCCTGTGCAGGGTCCCCTATTCATAGTAATTGCCCTGGGGACATATAAAGGCTCTAAGTGGGCTCCAACTCTGTCTGATCAGCTCTGTTTTCACGAATTCAAGAATCCCTCTCTCTGACCACACTTTCGCAACCTCTAGCTTGTGGTTCATCTCCTCCTACCTGCTCCAGGACCCCTGCCTTTTGATCAATCAGAGCCTCCAGTAAGGAGTAGGATAACTCCTCTGCTCTCTCCCAGGCCCTCTACCATATCCTTTCTTCCCTTCCTCCATCACAAGCTTACATCATTTCAATATTAGCTGCCAATTTGGCAGCTCAGTTGACTCTTCTCTTGGTTTATGCAGATGGCTAAACTATAACTCGCTTTCTCTGTTTACACCTGGGCATCTTGGTACAGCAGAGGAAGTCAAATCACAAGGTCTATTGTTTTTACCATAAATTGTGATCTCCAACCCCAGATGGCCCTAGTACCAGGCAAGGTCCCAGAAGGAAACAGGTGACACACTTAGAAAGGGTAACTGAGGAAGGTTTAACAAAGGGAAGAGCTGGGCATGGTAGCTCATGCTGTAATCCCAGGACTTTGAGAAGCTGAAGTGGGAAGGATCATTTGAGGTCAAGAGTTTGAGACCAGCCTGGGCAACATAGTGAGACCCTGTCTCTATTCAAAAAAAAAAAAAAAGGAAAGAAGAAGGGAAGATTGACAAAGGTGTGGGTAGGGATAAGGAAACCCAGCAAGCTTCCACTTTTCATCCTGCAGGAGGAAGGGGGCACATTACCAAAACCTAGCAGGTAGCTGGGGCTGTGGTCTTCACTTCAGTAAAGGAATGCAGCAACTGGCCAACACAAAACAATTACCCCAACTTGTCTCTCTGCTCAGCCCCACTCTCCTGCAGGCACCTCCAGCTGACCAAACTCAAGAACCCAACAGAGCTGGGAGAGAGCTTGAATGAGGAAGTGCATAAAAATCAGCTCTTGAACCAGAGCAGGTTGGAGAAGAACGACGACGTGGCTTGGAAACCAGAGAATATCCGGCACAGGCCCTCAAGACTAGCCTCATTTATTCCCTAACTCATTCTTATTTATTTATTTACTTATTTATTTAGAGACAGGCTCTTGCTTTGTCACTTAGGCTGGAGTTCAATGGCATGATCTTGGCTCACCGTAGCCTTTAGATCCTGGGCTCAAGCAATCGATCCTCCTCCCTCAGCCTTCTGAGTAGTTGGGACTACAGGCACCCACCACCACACCTAGCTAATTTCTTTTGGTAGTACAGATGGGATCTCACTGTTACTCAGGCTGGTCTCAAACTCCTGGGCTTAAACAATCCTCCTGCCTTGGCCTCCCAAAGTGCTGAGATTATAGGTGTGAGCCACCATGCCCAGTCACAGCAACTTCAAACCCTCTTCTATTTGCCTCTTTGACATCACTCTGCAATCTTTCACTCTCATCCTATGATCTCACATCCTACCTCACAAAGAAAATGAACCCATTGTTTTCTTTCATTACTTATTTATTTTAATTACTTTTTATTTCTGTAGAGATAGGGTCTTGCTTTGTTGCCCCAGTGTTCAACTCCTGGGTTCAAGTGGTCCTCCTGCCTCAGCCTCCCAAAGTGCTAGAATTACAGTTGTGGAGCCACCACATCTGGCCTCTTCAACTTACTACCCATAAAGGAAGAGAGCTTGAATGAGGAGGTGCATAGAAATCAGCTCTTGAACCAGAGCTCCTTCAACTTCCTCCCCATAAAACTACTCATTCACTGTTAGAGTTAGAATTAAGTTTGGTTGTGAATAATAGACATCCAAATAATCATGGTCTTAACAGGACGGAAGTTCCCGGGTTCAAGCAATTCTCCTGCCTCAGTTTCCTGAGTAGCTGGGATTACAGGCACTTGCCACCATGCCCAGCCAATTTTTGTATTTTTAGTAGAAATGGGGTTTCGCCATGTTGACCAGGCTGGACTTGAACTCCTGACCTCATGATCCTCCCACCTCGGCCTCCCAAAGTGCTGGGATTGCAGGTGTGAGCCACTGTGTCCAGTCTTTTTTTCTGTAGAGATGATGTCTCCCTATGTTGTCCAGGCTGGTCTCAAACTTCTGGCCTCAAGTGATCTTCCTGCCTCGGCCTCCCAAAATGCTGGGATTATACTGGGATCACAGGCATCAGCCACCGTGCCCAGCCACAAATATTTTGTTTTTTTGGTTTGGAAAATTACAGTTATTTTCCATTAAAATTGTTATTTAAGATATAACAGGTTTATCATAAATTAATACTAATTTTTTTCGGTTTAAATTTCTAACGTAGTAAATATGGATAGATATAACCCACATAAACAGAAGCTCTCTAGGGGCCTTGACAGATTTTAAGAGTGTAAAGCAGTCCTGAAACTCAAAGTCTGAGAACGACTGCCCTGAATCACCTCTTCCACCTTGTCAGCGCAATGACATATGACTCAGGCCTCTGTCTAAGTCTAGACTTGTAGACAGAGCCGCCTACAAATGTTTCTTTCTAAATGACTCAAAAGCACAACAAGCTTGACACGTGCAAATTCATGAAATTCTTTGAAATCTGGTTCTCTCTTGGTTTCCCTATCATGCACTGCCCCATGACCTACCAGCTATGCAAGTGGACGTCTACAGGTTATTTTGATCCCTGTCTCCCATACCCACCATTTCCACTTCCAATCTGGTGTGCAAGTGGCCCAAGTTAGCAATGAAAATCCTGCATCACCCTGCGAAGTTGGGCCTCACCCTCTTCGCCAGCCTCACCTGTACCACCTTCCTCTCCACTCTTAGCATCCCGATCACACAGCTGCCATTTGGTTTCTCCGAAATATTGTGCTCTCTCTCACCCCAGAGCCAATGCACAAACTATTAGCCCTCTCTGGAGCCATTCCCCACCCCATCTTCACCCCACCCCATATACCTTGTTAATTTTACCGAGAAAAATCTTTCTCTTATCTCTGACCAGATAGAATGCCCCCTATAAATATACTCTTGCCCTATCTCCTCTTCTTAGCAGTTAAGGCAGTTTTAATTTTACATGCATTTGTGTGGTTACTTGATCTATTAGTTTGTTTGGGCTGCTGTAACAAAATATTACAGACTGGTGTTGGAGGACAGCTTAAACACCAACAGAAGTTAATTTTCTCACAGTTCTGGAAAGATCAAGTTCAAGCTGCCACTGGTGTTCCTACCTGGTGAGGCCTCTCTTCCTGGTTTGCAGATAGCTGCCTTTTTGTTGTGTCCTTACACGGCCTTTCAGCGTACAGGTGGAGGGAGATAGAAGTAGAGGGAAAAAGAGAGAGGGAAGGAGGAAGAGAAAGAGAGAGAGAGAAGCATTCATCTCTGTATTAATCTCTGGTGTCTCTTACTCTTCTTCTTTTTTTTTTTTTTTGAGACAGAATCTTGCTCTTTAACCCAGGCTGGAGTGCAGTGGCATGATCATGGCTCACTGCTGGCTGGATCTCCCAGGCTCAAGCAGTCCTTCCACCTCAACCTCCTGAGTAGCTGGAACTATAAGAATGTGCCACCACACCCAGCTAATGTTTTTTAAATATTTTCTTTTTGTAGAGACAAAGGTCTCACTGTATTGCCCTCAGGAGTCTGAGATCCTCCCATCTAGGCCTTTCAAAGTGCTGGGATTACCAGGTGTGAGCCACTGCACTCCCTTCTTCCTCTTCTCGTAAGGCCATCAGCCCTATTAGATTAGGACACCACCCTGTGATCTCCCTTAATTTTTTTTTTTTTTTTTTTTGAGATAGAGTCTCACTCTGTTGTCCAGGCTGGAGTGCAGTGGTGCGATCTCAGCTCACTGCAACCTCCACCTCCCTGGTTCAAACGAATTCTCTTAGCCTCCGGAGTAGCGGGGATTACATGTGTGCACGCCTGGCTGATTTTTATATTTTTAGTAGAGACTGGGTTTCACCATGTTGGCCAGGCTGGTCTTGAACTCCTAACCTCAAATGATCCACCTGCCTTGGCCTCCCAAAGTGCTGAGATTACAGGTGTGAGCCACCGTGCCTGGCTGACCTCCTTGAATCTTAATGACCTCCCTAGAGGTCCTATCTCCACATACAGCCACATTGGAGGTTAGAACATCAACAAATGAATTTGGGGGGATGCAACAGTCCTTAACACTTTGACAACTTTCTCATCCACAGCCCCATAGAAGAAAGGTCTATTTTTGGTTTTGTTGACCCTGTATTCCCAGCACCTGCCTATAGTCAACATTCAATGGGTTTTTGTTGAATGAATGAGTCATGACTATTAAGTTATTGAGCACATGGGATTTCACAGGCCTTGTGCTTACATGCTGTGTTGCAGGTATTCTCAGTGCTTTATGTATTAATATAATATGCCATTTAATACTCAAAACAAACTTAGGAGATCTATATCATTATTGTCCTGTTACATTAATGAGAAAGCCTAGACGCAGAGAGGTTATATGATTGTCCAAGTTCACACAGCTTGGAAGTGGAAGAACTGCAATTTAATCAAGCCGTCTGTGCCTAGAACTCATGCTCTTAATCTGTATGCATGACATTTTAAATAGATGAATCAGTGAATAAACATGCAGATTCGTTAAATTTTTAATTGTGCAAAAACTGTATTGTCTACCTACTATTTGCAAGGCACTTTTCTGGGCATTTGGAATACCATGCAGATGAAACCATTTTCTTCACTCTTACAGCATATATTCATGTGTGTGTGTGTGTATGTGTGTGCGTGTGTGCACATAAACAATTAACAGATGCATATATATCAGGTGGTGGTAAGTGCCATGGAGAAGAATAAAGAAAGAGAGGGAAATGAAGAATGCAGCGAGCAGCTGCTGTCTCAGCAAGTGTGGTCCGAGGAAGCCACTCTAGAAAAGGATTTCCAGCAGCTAGAACAAAGTCGCACCGAAGATATATAGATAATGTAAGAAATGTTTTCTCCTTAATTAATGACTCAATTAAAAGGACATATGCTGATAAAATGCAACAGCAAGCATTTCCTTAAGCCTTTTCTAAGCTTAGGCCTAGAGAAAAACAAGAAATTCTGGGAGGTCATTCTGTAAAACATGGTGATGGTTCTTGGAAACTCAGGGAATTGAGCTAAGTTAGCCCTGAAGCAGCCCTCCTGCCCAGCGCTGCTGCCCTGTCCCTGCTCTGCTTTTGGCTGGTTTGCTGAGGTGCCCCCCTGTTAAGTGGCCCTCAGCAAGTTCCTCATCTCTCCAATGTGCAGTGTTACTTAGCAAAATGCTGGGCACAGCAATAACTAGAAAAATCCAATATCAGCTCCCTGAAAATCGAATATAAGGTCTATGACTCAGTGACTTTTCAAGAAAAGTTTGCTTTCATAGCATCTCGGTCAGACTGGCTGAGTGGCACTTTGCCTTAAGGATTCATGCATTTCCCCCAGATTTTCTATTGTCCAGGTGGTAGGTTAGACATTTAGATCATCTGGCTCAATGTTGTCTAAGAGGAAGGTTTTGGGAACACAATATCTAATCCTTGTTACTAGATCTTTGTGAGAAAATGGGCTGAGAACCACAGAACAAAGTTTTGGTTAGGTGTTTTGATTCCTAAAGCAAAGGAGTTCTCTTTTAAGATAAAAAGAATACATCAAGTAGGAGTTCAGCGACCTCTACCATCACTAGACTTCCTAAATAAGAATGAAATTCACCCGCGGAGGCTGTAGATTTCTTTGCTATGATCATGTCTGTCCACGCCTTGCCTTTTTGTGTTTTCTCTTTCATTCTCTTTTTCCTTCGGTAAGTCATTCGATAACCATACACAAACTAGCAAAACCACATCCAGGACAGCTGGTTAACTGATACACCTTGAGGTTTTTGAAAACCAAACAGCTGAACACTTCCTCTGTGCCAAAAGAGAGGAAGTAGAGATTTTCCAGAACCCATTTAATCAGAATGATTTCCTGACTGGGGAGCTAAATTATCTATTCAGCCTTTCCCCTGTTGATCTGCTCAAAGACTATTAAAATACAGATTATATCTCAGAAAAATGAATGCAGAGATAAAAGTCTATTAAACTAACATTTAATTAGCAAAGCAACAGTAGTTTCTGTAAGCCACTGTGTCTGAAAGGTTGTTTTTATCTCTCGGCTTCCCTGTCTTAGAGGCGATACGATTCACAACTCTTTTAATGTTTGGATAAAGTCCAAGATGTTGCTTTTAGTATTGCTGAAGGTTAATTTTCGAACTCCATCGTTTGATTTCAGGAGAAGGAAATGGTCAAGCCTTCCTCTCTCTCAGGCTGAGTTTGGTGACTGGAACATTTAGGACACTCTGAGCAGCAGGTAACTGTCAACACCAAAATTAAACAATGCATAAATGTATTAGATTGTGAGCCTAGGAGTCTAGAGATAAGACAAAATGTTCTCTGGAGGACTGGCTCAATTCAGTGGTTTTAACCCCACGTGCCTCCAACTCCTTGGACTCATCCTCAAGGCCTAGAGCAAGATGTCTGCAGCCATTCCAGGTCTCAGTTATATCAGTGTCCAGAGGGAGAGAGGGGTTCCCCTCCAAAAGTTCTCTCAAGAGTGTAGGGGAAAAAACTAATAGCCTTTCCTCATCCATCACAAGGGGCATGGCAGACACCCCTGTAACAAGAGACAGATTAACAAGAAAAAAGCATCACAAATTTGTTTAACCAAGATTTATGTGACGGGGAGCCTTCAGAAGTGAGCACTGAAGACCCAGGGGAGACTGTACTTTCGTGTTAAGTCCAGTGGAAGAAGTGAACAGTTGCAGAGAAACATGAAAGGGGTGTGATGTAATGGTAATAAACTTGTAGTGGTGGGAACTTATCGAGACCTGCTTGTTCACATTCCTTTCTGTGTTTCTATTAATATAAGACATTCCTCCTTTCCACTGTGTGCAGAACGCAGGTCACATGAGGATCTTCAGGGTGCTGGGGGGACAGGAGGAGGTAGGAGGTCAGTGAGTGACCTTCCTAGGTTTTACAACTTGCTTTGGGGGAGAGGAATTCTAGTTTCTATGACTCACCTTGGGAGAGAAAGGGGCGAGGGAGAAAAGAGGGTGGGAGAAGGTCAGAGAGACCTTGCTTCTGGGACAAATTCTCCCAGTCTCCTTCAGTCCAAAGTAGTCAGCATGCCAAAGAGCCATAATTTGGGGTACCGTGCTCTGACCTTCAACAAGAGCATGACAACTCACAGAATTGGGGGAAATATTTAAAAATAATATATTTAATCAATGTCTGGTATCCAGAATATATAAAGAACACTTAAAAAACTCAACAATAAAAGACAAATAGCTCAATTTAAAGATAAAAAAGACCAGGTGCAGTGGCTCATGCCTGTAATCCCAGCACTTTGAGAGGCTGAGATGGGAGGATTATTTGAGGCCAGGAGTTCAAGATCAGCCTGAGGGACACAGTGAGATCCTGTCTCTACAAAAAAGTTAGGCAGGCGTGGTGGCGCATATCTGTAGTCCCAGCTACTCAGGAGGCTAAGCCTGGGGAAGTGAAGGCTGCAGTGAGCTGGGTTCGAGCCACCATACTCCAGCATGGGTGGCAGAGCAAGACATTGTCTCAAAATAAATAAATAAGTAAATAAAAATTAAAATTTTAAATTTTTTTAAATTAAAAATTTTTTTTTTTTTTTAATGAAACAGAATTGGAATAGGCATTTCTCCAAAGAAGATGTACAAACGGCCAATAACACATAAAGAGATGTTCAGCCTCATTAGGGAATTGCAAATTAAAACCATGAGACACCACTTCACACATACTAGAAAAGCTATACTCAAAAAAGACAAGCAATGACAAGTGTTGACGAGGATGAGGAGAAATTAGAACCCTGGTATGTTGCTGGCGGGAATATAAATGGTGCAGTCCCTTTGAAAAAACAGTCTGGCAGTTTCTCAAAAAAAATTTTTTTTTTAAGACAGAGACTTAGGCGACAGGTTGGAGTACAGTGGCGTGATCTCAGCTCACTGCAGCCTTCGCCTCCTGCGTCCAGGTGATTCTCATGCCTCAGCCACCCAAGTAGCTAGGATTACAAGCATGCACCACCATGCCTGGCTGATTTTTGTACTTTTAGTAGAGACAGGATTTTGCTATGTTGGCCAGGGTGGTCTTGAACTCCTGGCCTCAAGTGATCCGCCAGTCTCGGCCTCCCAAAGTGCTGGGATTACAGGCATGAGCCACAGTGCCTAGCCTTCAAAGAGTTAAATATATATTTATCAAATGTCCCAGCAATTTCACACCCAAGTATCTACACGGGATAACTGAAAACACATGTACACACAAAAACTCTGACACAAATGTTCTTAGCAGCATAACAGCCAAAAAGTGAAAACAACCCCAGTATCCATCAACTAATGAATGGACAAACAAAATACAATATAGGTATATAATGGGATATTATTTCACTGTGAAAAGGAATGAAATATTGAAATATTCTACAAGATGAATGAGACTTGGACACATAATACTAAGCAAAAGAAGCCAGACAGAAAAAAATTATATGATTTCATTTACATAAAACATCCAGAGTAGGCAGATTCATTGAGAGCAAAAGAAAACATTCATTTATGGTTGCCAGGGGCTACAGGAGGGAGCATGGGTATGAGGTTTCTTTTGAGAGAGGTGAAAATACTCTGAAAGTAGTGGTGATAGTTGTACAATTTTGTGAATATGCTAAAACCACTGAATTTTATCCATCCTAAGGGTGCATATTATGATATGTCAATTATATTTCAATTTAAACAAACAAACAGAAAAAAGGAGCATGAACATTTCGTTCTCAGAAGTTCTTCAGAAACCTGTCCTCACTTGTCAATGGCCTGAACAGAGACACGTAAACCAAGACCAGTGGCCTGGGGATGCCCTGTTTCCAGTGAGTTCAGCTAGAGGGTCCTTAAGGGTATTAGCCTGTTCTTTACTGCTGTGAAGAAACACCTGGAACTGGGTAATTTATAAAGAAAAGAGGTTTAATTGGTCCATGAGATTAGGTTGAGGACACAGATCCAAACCGTATTGCTGAGTGACTTAGATTCCTCAGGGCCCAGACTCAGCGCTGAGATCAACTCTGTCACCCTATGACTGCTGCCCAAAGAGGAGAGGTGCTGAGGATGATGGGCAAACAATCACAATTTCCATTCTCGTGCTCCTATTCTCCTACCTTTTTTTTTTTTTGGAAATGGAGTCTCAACTCTATCCCCCAGGCTGGAGTGCAGTGGTGCGATCTTGGCTCGTCTCTGCCTCCTGGGTTCAAGCAATCCTCCCACCTCAGCCTCCTGGGACTCCTAGCTGGGACTACAGGTGCACGCCACCACACCACGCCCGGCTAATTTTTGTATTTTTAGTAGAGATGGGGTTTCATCATATTGGCCAGGCTGGTCTCAAATTCCTGACCTCAAGTGATTAATCCACCTCGGCCTCACAAAGTGCTGGGATTACAGGCATGAGCCATAATTCTCAGCTGCTTCTCTTCTCCTGATACCTCATGGCTTGGGCAAGTCTTTATGTCTACTCTTGAAGCCATCCTCACAGGTTAACCAGAATTTTGGACAGAAATATAACTATAATTAAGCATTAATCAGGCTGCACTTTGACCCACTTCCTTCCTGGTCACATAACACTAAATACTGACCATTTGCATCTCCATGTTCCTATAGATAGAATTTCTGATGTTAGATAGGATCTCTTATGTTGGAATCACGAGGTCTTTGTTTAAGTATTGCTTAAGCAGATCCAGGCATGGTGATGCACACCTAGCAGTCTCTGCTACTCAGGAGGCTGAGGTGGGAGGATCACTTGAGCCTGGGAGGTCGAGGCTGCAGTGAGCAGAGTGTGCCACTGCACTTCAGCCTGGGAGACCCTATCTATCTCAACAAATAAATAAATAATTGCTTAAGCATATCCTGAATTCCAAGAGAATAGCTGACATCAACCAGTTTAAAGACCCCCACAGAGGAACCAAATGAGCATGAGAATACAGCTTTTTCATGTCCCTGTCCCATGACTTCACCCTGTACTCTAGAACCAATCAACCATCTCCACACTTCAGCCCACTCCAAACTCCTTAAAAACCTGACCCCCAAACTCCTTGGGAAGATAGGTCTGAGGTTTCCTCGTGTCTCCTCATTTGGCAGCCCTACAATGAGGCCTCTTTCTCTGATGCAACCTGGTGTCTCAGCACATTGCTTTGCACATTGGGCAACAGACCCATTATGTTACACTTGTACCCTATTATAATGTATTATAATTATGTCTCTTTCTGTTGCTAAATCACACACTCCTTGAAAGCAAGTGCTTCTAGGTATCCCTAACAGCTAGTACAGTGCTTAGCCATGCAGGGTGATTGTGATCGCCTGACAGTTTCTTCCTGCCTGCTGCACAGACAAAATCAATCCACTGAGCCCACAGCACTGCAGTAGAGAGAGTTTAATTGTTGTGAGGCCAGCCCATGAAGGAGAACTGGACTTATTGACCAATGAGTCTCCCCAGATGCTTGGAGGTTAGGGTTTTTATGGACAATTTGGTGGGAAGGGGCTAGGGGATGGGTGCTGCTGATTGGTTGAGCTGAGTCCACCTCTGGCTCAGGTCACAGGATCGGCTGAGTCATGAGTCACAACTCCAAGTGGAGTCAGTGTGAAAGATCGCTCAAAAAACCAATCCTAGTTTCTACGACAGTGACATTAACTATAGGAGCAATTGGAAAAGTCACCAATTTTGTGACCTCTACCTACATGACCCCTGAGTAGTAAGGGATTATAGAAACTATACTAATCCAGAGGCTAGTTTTGGTGGCTCATGCCTGTAATTCCAGCACTTTCGGAGGCCAAGGTGGGGAAATCACCTGAGGTTAGGAGCTCAAGACCAGCCTGGCTAACATGGTGAATCCCTGTCTCTACTAAAAATAAAAAAATTAACCAGACATGGTGGCTTGCACCTGTAGTCCCAGCTACTCGGGAGGCTGAGGTGGAAGAATCACTTGAACCAGGGAGACAGAGGTTGCAGTGAGCTGAGATGATACCACTGAATTCCAGTGTGTGACAGAGTGAGGCTTTGTCTCAAAAAAAAAAAAAAAATCAAAATAAAAGAAACCATACTTATCTTATTGGAATTCAGGCCTCTCTCATAATCCTAACATTGTGGTCTTTCATTAGTTTTATGGAGATGGCTTAGTTTTGGAAAGGGCTATTATTGTCTTTTCTTTAACATTAAACCATAAACTACATTCCTCCCAACATTAGTTTGGCCTACACAGGAATGGCCAAGGACAGCCGGGAAGTCAGAAGTGAGATGGAGTCAACTAACGTCAGATTTCTTACTGTCTGTGACATTATGAAATATACTGGATTTCGCCCATGGTCCCTGGTTCATAACTCTGTAGTCTCTGTTCCAGCCTTTTGTTAGCGTGTTGGGTGTGCTAGTCCTCAGAGGCAGGTCTCTCACCTTCTCCTGCCCTCCTTTCACTCTAATGTGTCATGTCCACCCCTGCCAACCACCACCGCCCACCCCCTCACCTGCCTTTCTAATTGTTTGTCTTAAGACCTTCTCATGAGAGCATCCCACACCATGCCCTGGGGGAAGGAATGCTGATGTCATGAAGCTTCCATAAAAACCCAAGCGGACAGGGATCACTGAGCTTCTTGATAGCTGAACAGTGGAGGTTTCTGGAGACAGTCACCCAGGGAGGGCATGGAAGCTCTGCACCCCTTCTCCCTTACCTTCCCCTACACCGCATCCTTTGCAATACCCATACAATAAACCAGTCAATGCAGGTAAGTGTTTCTCTGAGTTCTGTGAGCTGCTCCCTCCAATTAATTAAACCCAAAGAGGAGGTTGTGGGTTTGTCAGATGTTCCAGAGGCCTGGACTCGTGACTGGTGTGTGTGGAAGGGCAGTCTTGGGAACTGAGCCCACCTATGGGGTCTGATGCTAGCTCCGGGTAGATAATGTCAGAACTGAACCAGAGGACACCCAGCTCGCGTCCACTGCTTGGTGTGTGGGGGATGCCCCTCCTACACTTGGTCACAGATGCCTTCTCCTGTGTTGATGATTATTGTGGTGTGAAAGTAGAGGAAAAACAGAGTTTGGGGAGAGTGCTTCCCTACACATTGCCATCATTTCGCAAAAGCAGTTTCATAATCACTAAATGCTTATTGAGTAAAAGACTGATGTGAAACTTGTAAATATGACTTATTCTGGCTGATGGTCAAAATTCCGAGTATTAGCAGTTAGTATGATGTCATACCTTCTGATACACCCTCTTTAATGCCACACCTCCAACAGGGATAATACTGAATCACTCACAGCTTTGTGAGAGTTTGCTTTTTCAGTTCCTCTCAGACCCGAGGGATGGAGCTGGGTTTCCCAGAATAAAGCAACTGAAGAGGAACTTGTCTATCTGACCTTTTAGTTTGAGGCCGGCTCATGTGACAAGCCCATGGCATAAAACAGCAATTTCCAACTATATAAGAAATACCAATGCTTTGTCCAACTTGTTACATGAAGACACGCCCTTCCCCCACAAACACATACTACACACCCACATACACCACACACACACACACACACACACACACACACACACACACACACACACAGAGTCAGTGTCATATATGCAGCATACATAGAGATGACCCTCCTCGGCATGTGGCCTTTAGAAGGAAAATGAAGGGGAAATCAAGTCTTATTAATTTAAGACAGTTTTTGAGACGGTAAATAAGTATAGACAAGGGTAGAGAGAATGTATCTATTGTTTGAATCTCCAGGGCATCTGGAGATTCTTTTAATAAGATCTACAAAGACCCCCTCAGCTCTAATGACTTAGCATTGAAGGATTTCACCACAGAATAGTTTGTTTTGGAAAGCATTTAAAGAGAGGCCATGGAAAATCATCTAAGGCTTCAGTTCTTGAGCTAAACAACTTTGACAGTGTTCTAATTGATTTGGAAGAGTACGTACACCAGGACCTCTGAAGTCTGTGCATGCAGTAAGCTCACTAAGTAGAGCATTCACTAACTGATGAAGGCAAAAAATTTCAAGGACACGTTTGTGGGCAGAAAAGTGGCAAAGGAGCTTTAATTAAGGACAAATGTTAAATAATGCAATTAAGGAAAAATGATACAACCTAAGTCTATAAACTGATGAACTTTGAGCTATCAAATAAAACCTAAGAGTAAGATTAGGTCGGGCATGGTGGCTCACACCTGCAATCCCAGCACTTTGGGAGGCTGAGGCAGGGGGATTATCTGAGTTCAGGACTTTGAGACTGGCCTGGTAAACATGGTAAAACCCCGTCTCTACTCAAAATACAAAAAGTAGCCGGGTGTGGCAGCACATGCCTGTAATCCCAGCTGCTCGGGAGGCTGAGGCAGGAGAATCACTTGAAGCCAGGAGGCAGGGGTTGCAGTGAGCTGAAACCGTGCCACTGTACTCCAGCCTTGGTTACAGAGTGAGACTTCATCTCAAAAAAAAAAAAAGAAAGGAAGAAAGAAAATGAAGGATTAAACATTACCATGGAGACCTATATATAGAGATGAGAAATATATTCTATAGAAATATACACCAAACTGAATGTTTATATCATATGGCTTACATTGAAAAACTAGAAGCCCAAATGTTTTCTTTTTCTTTTTATTTCTTGTGAGACGAAGTTTTGCTCGTTACCCAGGCTGGAGTGCAATGGCGTGATCTCGGCTCACTGCAACCTCTGCCAGGTTCAAGCAATTCTCCTGCCTCAGCCTCCCAAATAGCTGGGACAAAGGCATGCATCACCATGTCTGGTTATTGGGTTTTTTTTTGTTTTTTTTTTTTTTTGTATTTTTAGTAGGGATGGGATTTTACCATGTTGTTCAGCTGCTCTCAAACTCCTGACATCAAGTGATCCACCCACCTAGGCCTCCCAAAATGCTGGGATTACAGGCATGAGCCACCGTGCCTGGCCCCCAAATGCTTTCAAAATCAAATTTCCTTAATAAATTGTTGTATACCTATGCCATGACATAACATACAGGCATTAAAATGATTTTGTAACAGTGAAAAAATATTTGTAACATATAGTGAAATTAAATGAGGCTACCATGTAACATGTATATTTAATCCCAGTTTTGGAAAAAGGGAAAAAAAAACATGTGTGCATTGGAAAGAAAAAAAGATTGAAAAGAGATAAATTAAACGTTAGCCATGGGCTGAGCATGGTGGCTCAGGCTTGTAATTTCAACACTTTGGGAGGCCAAAGAGGAGAAGCACTTGAGCCCAGGAGTTTGTGACCGGCCTGGGCTGCATAGGGAGATCCCATCCCTACTTAAAAAAAAAAAAAAAAGGTATCAATGGTCAATTCTTGAATTATGAGTGATTTTTTTTCTTGTCAAGTTTTCAATTAAAAATTTTATACTTAGCATGTCCTTACTGTTTACTATAAAAAGAATAAAGAACTTTATATTTGGGGGAGGAATAAAAATGGCAAATACATGAATAGCACTTAGTATTGTCAGACAAGATTCTAAATGCTCCATATAGTCACTCTTTTAACTCTCACTACCTTATGTGTAAGGACTTTTATTAGGTTGATGCAAAAGTAATTGTGGTTTTTGCAATTACTTTTGCACCAACCTAATAGTAGTCCCACTTTACAGATGAGGAAACTGAAGCATGTAGATGTGTAAGCAAATGGTGGAAATGAGATTCAAAACCAGACAGCCTGGCACCAGCAACTGAGCTCCTGGTTTTTGTAATTCTTGAAAAAAGATGAAAAAGTGTGCAGCTTCTGTGCAAAAGTCAGGTAAATGGACTAGCACAGAGGATAGCTAGTTTGTCTCTGCGCCTGACCTAGTATGGTGTGCTCCCACATTCGCAGCCCTTGGTGGGAAAAGAAAGCGAAGCTGAAGAAGTTACAGGAAGGGTCATGACAAAGCATTCAAGTTATCAGAAGGGCTTTCCATTTAAACGCAGACTAACATGACTCAGATCCTTCAATTTGGAAAAACAAAAGCGACTGAGTGAATGTTATTAAATTTGTTAAGACTCTTGAGTGAAAGCTACAAAACCAGCTCACTCTTCGACTTGTAACACTACAGGGCTGTCCCATGTCGCTAATGAAAAGAAATGGCCACGGAAACCATCACATCTCTTCTCCTATCTTGCACACTGGTGGCATCATGGAAGCATGACTTGCCAGGCGCACATGGCTCCAGGCTTGCTAGGGCACCATGCTTGGTTTAATGTTCCATGGCTTTCATAATTATACCTTTGATTTTGTATTTTCTAAGTGAACCCTGCTGGGCCCACGGAACATGTTTGTGAAGCAGAGGAGATACACTATGCATGTCCACTATGGCCTCCACCATGCTTGTTAGCACTAATGCAAACAAGTTTTTTTTTTTTTGAGATGGAGTCTCGTTCTGCTGCCCAGGCTGGAGGACAGTGGTACAATCTCAGTCCACTGCAACCTCCACCTCCCGGGCTCAAGCAATTCTCCTGCCTCAGCCTCCTTAGCAGTCAAGATCACGGGCACACACAACCACTTCCGATCAATTTCTGTATCCCTAGTAGAGTCAGGGTTCCGCCATGTTGGCCAGGCCGGCCTCAGTCTCCTGACCTCAGAAGATCTGCCTGCCTTGGCCTCCCAAAGTGCTGGGATTACAAGGGTGAGCCACCACACCCAGCCCATGCAAACCATGCAAGTTCTCCCTAGCTCATGTGTTGTGTTTGTGCTGCCCCATAAGCACAGAATTTTGACAAAGCCACCATGGGTGGGGGTTGAGCAAGACTTGATGCATGTTATGTCTAGGACTGAGTAAGCAGAGGTGCTCACAACCTTGATGGACCATACTTTCCTAGAACTAGAACTTGCTTCCAGTGCAGTTAAGACAATGGCCACGGCATCGACAGGGTTCAGACCATGCTATCCTGAAATATGCCACTTTCACATACTGATTATTTTGAGTTGAAGGCCCTTGAAAAATAGCAGATGCAAGAGAGGCAGGATGACCTTTCTTTTTCTTCCTGAAAGCAGTAACTAAAATTCCCATGTAAAAGATGTCTTCTCTATACCAAGAGGAAGGTATCACCAGAAGCAGGGAGTTGAGGCCCAGAGAAATATATTCAAATACACCTTGTTAAACGATGCCTCATTTTCCTAACCACTTTTCAACAGTTAACTGCCCTAGCCCAAACCCCTTTGTCTTGCCACATTTCACAAATTATTCCTCTAGGTCCAACCCAGTATGTAAGCTTTTGTCCCTAACTGCTTCTTTGGGTCTTCATTTTTCTTGTGGGGGCTCCCATGAAAATGTTACCACATTAAATATGTATAATTTTCTCTTGCTAAGATGTCTTATGTCAGTTTAATTCTTAGGGCTAGCTGGGTAATAGGAAAACAGAAACTGTAGCTCCCCTATAGCATTCTAAGAAATATGGATAACCAATGGATTCCACCATAGCCTTTCCTGTATTATTTCCCTATATTAGCTGACCCCTCACCAACAATGATGACATTAAAGGAAATGCAAAGATAGAGCAACCCATAGTTTCTTTTCCTTTTAGTCTTTCCTTACTAATCAGTAAACTGAAGATAGAGTATTGATAGAATATGCAGATATTAAGAAGTGAAATGAAAATGGTTGAGTTGGTTTTACGCAGTGTTTACGTCATTCTGGTAAGAACAAAATGTATCTGCAAGTAGGAGTTATAAAAGTGAATTGTATAATTTCAACTATTCTACATACCAGTTAATGTTCTCATATTTTCATTGAAAACAGGGATTACATTATGGTATGTGAATTTATCTAAATTTTAACAAAAGAAAAATCGGTAGTACAGTTACAGTTGACCAAGAAATAAGAGTCTAGTGGAGGGCCTTTCTGTTACTCATTTATCCAAAAAAAAATTTTATTTTTATTTTTATTTTTTACAAAAGGGCGGCTGCTCCGCAGGCAGAGCAGGGCTACCCCATAGGCAGAGTAGACATTTTTATTTTTTAAAATCTAATTATAAGTATAATGATTGCTCAATGTATAACTTTTGGAAAACATAAGCAAGTATTAAATGAGAACTTATAAAAGCAGTAACTAACCTGGTAATTACAGACTTTAGGATTTGTTTTTGAGCTAAAAACAAAGAAACTATAACATTATAAAATGGACAAAAAGGTATCTTTAATGCCTAATGGCTCCATAAAATCAATTCAGGCATCCCCCTGGAGGAAAGAAGCAAGATTACAAGACAAATGGTAAAATGTATACTAATTATTATTATTATTTTTTTTTTAATTTTTTTTTATTTAGTAGTGACTGGTTTCATCATGTTAGGCTAGTCAAAAACTCTTGACCTGAGGTGATCCACCCGGCCTTGGCTTCCCAAAGTGCTGTGATCACAGGCGAGCACCACTGTGCCTGGCTAAATTTAATTTTTTTTTAGGCCATGCATGGTGGCTCATGCCTGTAATCCCAGCACTTTCCGAGGCTGAGGCAGAAGGATCGCTTGAGCGCAGGAGTTGGGGACCATCCTGGGTTATATAGCAAGACTCCATTTCTACCAAAAAAAAAAAAATTTTAATTTTTCTTTTTTAACCTGTAATGCCATCAACTAACAAATAAAACATCAGGACAAATTAAGAGAAAGACCATGGATTAAAGAAAGGAGCTTTATATTTTAGTTCCTTAAAAGTACTTTGGTCCTGCTTTTTGAACAAGAGGCTCTGCCTTTCATTTTGCATTGGACATAACAAATTATGTAGCTGGTTATTCACTCATCTTGGCTTCTTTCATAATACCTTCATTTTTGTCTTCCCGAGGTCATGTTTTTCTCCTTTTCAAGTCCTCTTGCCAGGCTGGGGCCCCTCACACTCGTCACATTTATCAGGCAGAGATGAACTTTCTCAAGCCTTTTTTCAGATTCGCAGGAGAAAGCATCTGATTGGCCCAGTTGCACCATGTGACTTGGCCAGGGAGAAGTCATGTGATACAAACATGGCTTCAGTAACACAGTCTGTAGATAGAAGGGTTGGCAGGTACCAGAGAAAGGGAGCTGGGCAAGTACCCCAAACGTGTCTGGATCCGCCCCTTAGAGTAGTCCAAAATTGGAAATGGGGGTGTCTAGTCCTTTATACTCCTAGTCGTTGAATTCAGGATGCCCCAGACTAGTGGAAAGAAAATGTGACCTTTGCGGTTGGGCTCTCACTCGCTCAGGTGGAAATTGTCAGTACTAGCATTCCCAACAGCTGTGGAATGAGTTCCTCAGTCCTGAAATGATGTTAAGGACCTAGGCAGCTCACATTACACTACCTACTTGGAAATTATGAATTTTTGCTTGTTTGTTTAAAGACACGTCTCCCTATGTCTCCCAGCCTGGAGTGCAGTGCCATGATCATAGCATAGGACAGCCTAGAACTCCTGGCCTCAAGCAATTCTCCTGCCTCAGCCTCTCTAGTAGCTGGGACTACAGGTGCACACTACTTCCCCTGCCTGCTGGTGATTTTTTTTTCTAATGGAATCCTATTTATAGGGACTGAATGGTTCTAGTAATAAGGTAAAGAAAACACTTTTCTAATAGTTATCTGGAGGTGCTCTGGGAACTTGCGTTGTTTTTATGCATGAAATTTTGGCCTGTAACTCCATGAAGTTAGTCAAAGTGTCAGGTGTTATTTAAAAAATTGTCAACATTTTAAAACATGTTCTGTTGCTCTAGAAGGTGTTAGTGGATTGTCTGGGGTAAGGAGGAATAGGTGGAAAGAGAAGGAAGAATCTCGCTGGTTATTTACATCTTCTTTCAGGAAGCATCCCTTAACTCCACACAGAAACAAGGTGAGGGGCCAGGGCTGACAGTAGCAAGACCCCTAAGGACCTGGGGCTGCGGAGGTGGGGGGAAGGGGTCTGACTTTCTGGCAATGCCTTTAGCAGGTTGCTATTCTCTTAGAAAAGCTATGATTAAGTAAAAAAACAACTAATTTTTTTCTAAACATGGGTAGGTCTATCATATTGCCTCATGCCTATAATCCCTGCACTTTAGGAGGATGAGGTGAGAGGATTGATTGAGCTCAGGAGTTTGAGACCAGCCTGGGCAATGCAGGGAGACCCCATCTGTACAGAAAATTAAAAAATAATAATTAGCCAGGTCTGGTGGTGCTTGCCTGTAAGTCCTAGCTACTCAGGAGGCTGAGGCTGGAGGATCACTTGAGTCCAGGAGGTAGAGGCTGCAATGAGCCATGATTGGGCCACTGTACTCCATCCTACATGATAGAGTGAGACCATGTCTCCAAAAAAAACAGAAAAAAAAAAAGAGTAAAAGATATTTCTTCCATAGGACTCTGGGTTCACTTGGATTACAGGTTCAGTCATTTGTAAGCATTTCCAGCAGCCCCAGAAACTCAATAGTCAATTGTTTCCATGAGTACAAAGCTCAAAGATGGAGAACAAGAGAGGGAGGGGTAGAAGGGCACCAAAGGGCCATTTTCACTTGCTCCTAAATAATGTGAATATTAAGTCTGCTCTAAGTGGTACCAGAATGCATTTATCTTATCCCATCTTTGTGTCAGTTGCCCAGGCAATGTATTTTGCCTGACGTGATCATTCTTTATTCCTTCATATCTTTCTACCCCTAATCAATTAATCTAATAAACATTTATTGAGGCATTTGTATGTACAGATGCTCTTCCATGTATGATGGGGTGACATCCTGATAAACCCATCATATATTGAAAATGCCATAAATTGAAGATGCATTTGATACACCCACCAAACACCATAACTTAGCCTAGCCTACCCTAAACATGTGCAGAACATTTATATTAGCCTATGGTTGGGAAAATCATCTAACACAAAGCCTATTTTATGATAAAGTATTGAATATATCATGTAATTTTTTGAATACTATACTGAAAGTGAAAAATCAAACCGTTGTATGGATCCCTGAAGTACAAATTCTACTCACGTGTATCACTTTCACAGCATTGTAAAGTTGAAAAAGTTTCAACTGAACCATGGTAAGTCAAGGACTGTCTGTACAAGGTAACATACAAAAGCCTCTGATAAAGAAGATACTGAATAGAACATTGCCCCTGATTTTGTATGATCCTGAAGGGGAGGCTGACACATATACAACTTTTAATAAAACCCACACTGTGCCATAATAACAGAAGGCAAAGAACTGTGGAAGTAGAGACAAGGGGAGTGAAAATTCCACTCGGGAGAGTATGTTTACTGTGATTAATTCTCAAGTGGTTCCTAATCCACTAAAGTCAAATGACCCATTGGGTGAAGTGATGTTCAGTTAATGAGTCAATTCCCTGCAACCTTTCAACAATATGGGGCACCAAAGCCCTACATGTGTAAGAGTGGGCCTTTCTGAATACATTCTGTGAAAATTTTGTACCCTAATCTGATTTATATTATGTTATGTAACAAATAATTAACTACAAATGTATCCATGGCACAAAGCTTCTTGCTTTTGCCCCTAAAAAGAAACCACATCATAATTGCTAGGTATCCTTGGTGATTATTCAGAAAACCTTTGAACTTGCCTTCCACAAAAGAGACAGGGGCACTCATGCCATTGTATGATATTTTGCCTCTTATTGCAAGAATGCGTCTCATGCTCCCTGAAATATTTTAACAGTCCCAATTCTTCCAAATTGTTCAATCCCTATGTGACAAAGCAAAATAATTTGAATATTGTTTCAATAACAAATGCTTCCCGAGATACCTTGCAATATTCTTATTACAAGATAAAAATCTGTAAAACATATATTGAACCTTATTTGAAATAACCTGCCACAAACAATTTCTCTGACAACTCAAGCCTCTTCTAATTCAAGCAGACTCTCAAGACCCAACAAGTCATCTGGTGACTCAGGCAGCTCCTGAGAATAAAATGCTCTGTCCAACTTGTGTTTCTGAAGCATTTACTGGGTGTGTAGTCTTTTGTAATCTAGCTGGATTCTTTTTGCAAAACATGCAACAAGGAATTTAATCAGCAAAGCAAAACAAGTTTGTAACATTCCAGAAGGATTCTCTAATCCAAATATAAATTATACAAGTTACAAGCAATCTAGCAAATCACAAATGAAATGGGAAGGATTGTGATTGACCAATTACAAGCCTAATGCTAGGCCAGGCACAGTGGTTCACATCTGTAATCTCAGTACTTTGGGAGCAGAGGTGGGCAGATTGCTTGTGCTCAGGAGTTCAAGACCAGCCTGGGCAACATGGTGAAACGCTGTCTCTATTAATCAATTGGCATCAACTCAGTGGGCAATTTGTTTAGATGACCTTTATGCATTATTCAAGTTATTTAGAAAATTACAGGCCTGGGTATGGTGGCCTAACAAAGAAGAGATGGGTTCTTGCTATATTGTTCAGGCACAAGTGTAGTGACTATTCACAGGTGCAATTAGGGTACACTACACCCTTGAACTCCTGGGCTCAAATGATCCTTCTGCCCCAGCCTCCCAAGTAGCCGAGATTATAGGCAGGCACCAGCGCACCCAGCCTCAGCTGGCTATTTATACATACACACACATATGGAGAGGAAGAGATGGAGAAAGATTGTCTAAGAATAAGGATATATTTTATATAACCAATCATATCACACTTAAGAAAATTAACATTAGTTGTATATTACCTAATATACAGTCTGTTTAAAATTTTCCAATTATTTCAAAAATGTCTTAGAGCTTGGTTTTATTTTTCTGAATCTGGGTTCCAAACAAGATTTATTTATTGCATCTGATTATTTCTCTTTAATTCTTAATCTACAACAATTTTTCTGCCTTAAAAATATTTCTGTGATAATGACATTATTCCCAAGAGTCTTAAACAATGTCCCACATTCTTGATTTTTCTACTTTTGTCATTATGTGGTGTAGGTTAATAAAATTTGGCAAAATACTTACATTACTTTCAAAGTAATGTTTAAAATGAAATTTCAAATTTTCTTTGCTTGATATTATGGATTCCCCCAAATGCTAGTATTTAGAAACTTTGGTTTAAAAAAGCATTCTATATAATAAACAGTATGATCCTACTAGCAAACACAATATATGTTTCTTTTTAGTATATTTTGTTCTTTTGAGGACAGGAGATGCGTTTTGCAGACTTTCATTTTAAACCATCTACCTTTCTAATACTGACTGTAGTCCCAGCTACTCAGGAGGCTGAGGCCGGAGAATCCCTTGAGCCAGGAGGTCAAGGCTGCAGTGAGCTATGACTGGGCTACTGGACTACATCCTGGATGATGACAGAGCAAGAGCCTGTCTCTAAGGAAAAAAAACAAAAAACAACCAACCAACCAAACCACCAGTCATAGTGGCTCACACCCATAATCCCAGTACTTTGGGGGACTGAGATGGGAGGATCGCTTGACTCCAGGAGTTTGAGACAAGCCTGGGCAACATAGTGAGACCCTGTCTCTACAAAAAATAAATCAAATTAGCCGGACATGGTGGTGTGTGCCTGTAGTCCCCGCTACTCAGGAAGCTGAGGTGGGAGGATCACCTGAGACAGTCAGTCAAGGCTGTAAGCTATGATCACACTACTGCACTCCAGCCTGAGCCACAGAGTGAGACCCTGTCTCTAAGAAAAAACAAAATCAACCCCCGCCCCCAATAATTCTAATACCAAGCAAATACAGAAAATGCTGAGTACACATAGTTCCTCACTCTTGCTCACACAGTGAACACTTGTGTGCCTGTTTGTATAGCTTATCATCTGTATCGTGGTGAGCCTACAAAGCCACCAAGAATACACATGGTCAAAATATCAAGGAAAGGACTCTGCAGATAAAGAAACATGTAAGTTTATGACATTCTGATGTTAAGCAATTTTTCTTAATTACTAAAATTGCCATAACAGTGTTTTTGAGTCCTCATAATTGTCTTAGTCCTTTTGGGCTGCTATAACAAAATACCTATTAACTGGGTGGCTTACGAACAACAGAGATTTATTTCTCACAGTTCTGAGGACTGAGAAGTCAAGAGACTTGCTGTCTGGTGAGGGCCAACTTCTTGCTTTACAGAAAGCACCTTCTCACTGTGTCCTCACATAGTGAAGAGGGCAAGGGAGTTCTTTCAAATCTCTTTTATAAAGCCACTATAAAGGAACAAAAGACTGGGCATGGTGGCTCATGCCTGTAATTCCAGCACTTTGAGGCAGAGGCAGGTAGATCACCTGAGGTCAGGAATTCAGTAACAGCATGGTCAACAGGGTGAAATCCCATCTTTACTAAAAATACAAAAATTAGCCAGGCGTGGTGGTACATCCCAGCTACTGGGGAGGCCGAGGCAGGAGGATCACTTGAACCCGGGAGGTGGAGATTGCAGTGAATGTGCCATTGCACTCCTGCCTAGGTGACAGAGCGAAACTCCATCTCAAAATAAATAAATAAACAAAAGTAAAAGAAAATTCTCTCTACTTTCATATTCCATATGGCATACTTTTGTGACCAGTTATGTGTGAGTTTTTTCCTCATGGATCAAGTGATACTCCAGTGGACACCAACTGGGTGTCCTGTAATTCAATTTGATTTTGACACTGTTTCAAAGAGTATCAGATCCCACAGGTTAATGGCTCAGTCCCACAAACCTGCCCCCATTTCAGAAGCCAATCTCAAGTCCAGGCCTCCAGGACTGTTGATTGACAGGTTATGTCAGAGGGTTGCATCACTCCCTCTTCAGGTTTCATTGATTTGCTAAATGTCTCACAGAATTAAGAAAAAACACTTTACTTATGTTTACCAGCTTATTTTAAAGGATACTATGAACAGTCAGGTGAAGAAGTGCAGAGGGCAAGGTATGGGGGGAGTACAGAACTTCCATGCCCTTTCTAAGCACCCTCACTCTCAGCACCTCCAAGTGTTCAACAACCTGGAACTCATCAAATACCACTGTTCAAGAGTTTTTTGGCCAGGTGCAGTGGCTCACACCTGTAATTCCAGTGCTTTGGGAGGCATAAGCAGTAGGATTTCTTGAGCCCAGGAGTTCAAGAACAGCCTGTTAAGGAAACACTATCACTGCAAAAAATTTAAAAATTAGCCAGGCATAGTAGTGCATGCCCATAGTCCCAGCTACTCAGAAGGCTGAGATAAGATCACTTGAGGCCAGGAGGTCGAGGCTGCAGTGAGCATTGATTGCACCACTGCACTCCAGCTTGGGCAACAGAGTGAGACCCTGTCTCAAAAACAAAACAAAAAAAAAGTTTTTAAAATAAAATTTAATCTCCAGTGGCCCCCATTTCCAGCAGGTTGGTGGGTGGGGCTGAAGTTCTGATCCTCTATTCCTCTAATCATGTGTTCTTTCTGGTGAGCAGCCCCAAGATAAAACTATCTAGGGACCCCACCCTAAGTAATCTTGTTAGCATAAACTCAGGTGTTATCAAAGCGGCTCATTATAAATAACAAGAGACACCCAGGAAATTCTAAGTTTTAGAGCTCTGTGACAGGAACCAGAGACAAAGGCCAAATACATTTAATATTACACCACAGTCACTAATCCCATCCACAAAAGCTCTACTCTCATGACCCAATCATCTCCTAAGGGCCTCACCTCCTACTACCATCGCCTTGGGGGTTAGGATTTCAACATTTAAATTTGGAGAGGGGGACACTATATTAATCCGTTTTCACATGCTATAAAGATACTACCTGGAACTGGGTAATTTATAAAGGAAAGAGATTTAATTGTCTCATAGTTTCACATGGCTGGGAACCTCAGGAAACTTACAATCATGGCAGAAAGTGAGGGGGAAACAAGGACCTTCTTCACATGGTGACAGGAGAGAGAAGTACGATGAGGAAATGCCATGCACTTATAAAGCCATCAGATCTTCTGAGAACTCACAAGAACAGCGTGGGGGAAACTGTCTGCATCATCCAGTTACCTCCCTCCCTTGACGTGAGAATTACAGGTCCCTCCCTCAACACATGGGGATTACAATTTGAGATGAGATTTGGGTCAGGACAGAAAGCATAACCATATCATTCACACACATTCAGGCCATAGCAGCAATTAAACCTATAGTAAGCATGATTTCCTATGATTTATCTCAAATTTCATAGAGCTATCAATGAAGCCAAGATACTATTGAGGAGAATATATATATATAAATTTTTTTTTTTTTTTTGAGATGGAGTCTCACTCATGTCACCCAGGCCGGAGTGCAATGGCATGATCTCTCATTGCAATCTCTACCTCCAAGTTCAAGGGATTCTTTTGCCTCAGCCTTCAGAGTAGCTGGGATTACAGGTGCCCACCACCGCACCCAGCTAATTTTTGTATTTTTTAGTAGAGTTGAGACTTGACCATGTTGGCCAGGCTGGTCTTGAACTCCTGAGCTCACGTAATCTGCCTGCCTCAGCCTCCCAAAATGCTGGGATTACAGGTGTGAGCCACTATGCCTGGCTGGGGAGATTATATTTTCTAATCATTAATTAATTGGTCTAAGCATCAGTAGAACTGGACGCTTCGTTAATATTGTCTTTATCACTATCCAGTTACATTTACTAAATTACCAATAGTTTTAATACTTCTCTATGTCATCGGGGTTAGACTGAGATCTTGAACACCACTTTGAGATTGGGATCTCACCATTTGTAGCATAACATTTGCCATTCACTTACACAAATGAAAATGATCTTAGAAATCATGAAACCAAAAGAAATTTCAAAGAGGCCATTGATTACATTCTACTTGGCATCAGATAGGCCCAAGCTGTCTCCTACCTACTGTTAGCAGCAGTGAATCTGGATAGGTCTGCAGGAACCTCAGTTCCTGCCTCTTCACAAGAAAGAATTTGACTAAGGGGCATAAGGCAGAAAGAGAGAGAGACAGAGGCAGGTTTTAGAGCAGGAGTGAAAGTTCGTAAGTTTTTAGAGTACGAATGAAAGGAAGTAAAGTACACTTACCTGGAAGAGGGCCAAGCAGGTGACTTGAGAGAGTCAAGTGTGTGATTTGACTTTTGACGTGGGGCTTTCTACGTTAGCATTCTCTGGGATCTGTCTCTTCTCCCCCGATTCTTCCCTTAGTGTGGGTTGTCCACATGCACAGTGGCCTGCCAGCACTTGGGAGGGGCCGCATGCACAGTACGTTTACTGGAGTTGTACACACGCTCACTTGAGGCGTTCTTTCCTTACCAGGGAAGTGCTCCTAGAAGAAGGTCAGATATCAGTTAAATGCTGCCATTTTGCCCCTTAGTGGGCATGCTGGAGCCCACTCGCCTAACTCTTGAGATCTTATGAGGAAGCTGCCGATCACCAGTTTCAGGTGTTTCTGTCTGTTGGGAGACGGCCTGTCCCTGGTGCCAGCTGCGACCAATTATTACTTTAGCGAGACAGCTTAACAACTACCTGATCATCAACTGATGTTGCCTACCATTCCTGCTGGGGGGTGGGAGAGCCCTCTCCCGCCCTGCTCATGTCTGCCTATCTATTGTAACACTACCAGTTGAAAATCCACTTTTTTTTTAAATAGAGACAAGAGTCTTGTTATGTTATCCAGGGTGATCTTAAACTCCTGGCCTCAGGTGGTCCTCCCACCTTGGCCTCCCAAAGTGCTAAAATGACAGGTGTGAGCCACCATGCCTGCCAAAAGTCTGCCCTATTTCTAATGGTCCTTTGCACAGTGCTTTCTGATGGTCTTTGGGTAAATCATCCCACTGTTAGGATATTTAAAATTTAACTTAAATTCTTTCTATATGGTAGCAAAGACAGCTGTCCTTCATTTGAAAGCTTTCCTCCAATTTGGGCTCACGTTCTATGCCACTGGCAGAATTAGCAAAGCCTCTTTAAGCTGAAGCTCATGGAGCTTGTTTTCCAAACCTTTAATCATTTTTATGGCTTTCCTTTAAACTCTCTCCAAGTGTTTCGTCTTCTTTTCAAAGCAAAGCCCAGAATTAAATATAGTATGTGAAAGGATATGATTAGTACCAAATTTAGGAGACAATTACTACATAGTTCTTACATTCTGAGCTCTAAGCTCGTTTGTTGATAGTTTTAAAAATTATCAGATTTTCTAAACAACAATGAAGGTTCCAAAGAGTAATCTTAAATAGCGTATGGTCATATTTTAAAACTTTTTGAGCCTGGACATCATGGCTCACTCCTGTAATCCCAAGCAGTTTGGGAGGTCCAGGCAGGAAGATCTCTTGATCCCAGGTGGTCAAGGCTGCAGTGAGTAATGATTGCACCGTTGCACTCCAGCCTAAGTGACAGAAAAAGACTCTGCCTCAAAAAGAAAAAAAAAAAAAAAAAAAAAGGGCTAAAAACAAAAAGCAACAAAACATTTTTGGCTATGGTCCATTTTAGTGGGACAAAAGGACTCAAAGCCCACCTACCTGCTGAGTGTCACTTCTAGCGGAAAAGCTATTCAAACTGTAGAACAGATCTTAGAAAGAAGTGTAATGATGATTCACATTTGAACCAATATGCTTTCATGTCTTAAAGTCTAGTTATTGCAAAATTACAGGTTCAAAATAGCTGATGCAAATTTACATTACTGCCTACTCTAGAATTAACCAAGCAACCCACAACAGCAATCCTAGCCTGATGAAGCTACTCCAAACTATGTGATACTTAAAATTGTTGGAAAATGTTGCCTTTCCTTTCATTTTACAAGAGCCAGATGTCCCCTTGCCAGCAATGCTTCATAAGAAACCTGCAACAGACACATGCATTTTCCTTCAAAAAACAGATTAAAAACTTTAAAAGAAAAAACAAGCACTGTAAACAAAGATATATCTTATTTTATGAATTAATATGTGCTTAAAATTTTATTGATAAAACATATGACATACTCCTACTGATTTGTTATTTTCTTAATATCATTCTGTGAACCCAAAAGTATCTGAGACAGATCTTAATCAATTTAGAAATTGTATTTTGCCAAGGTTAAGGACATGCCTATGAGACAGCCTTAGGTAGTATCTGCCCAAGTTGGTCAAATACAGCTTAGTTTTACACATTTTAGGGAGACACAAGATGTCAATCAATACATGTAAGATGTACATTGGTTAGGTCCAGAAAGGCGGGACAACTTCAAGTTGGGAGCAGACTTCCAGGTCATAGGTAGATTGAAAAGTTTTCTGATTGTCAATTGGTTGAAAGAGTTATTGTCAATAGAAACGAATGTATGAGCTATAAGGGGTTGTTGAGACCAAGGTTTCATCATGCAGATGAAGCCTCCAGGTAGCAGGCTTCAGAGAGAATAGATTGTAAATATTTCTTATCAGATTTCAAGAGTCTGTTCTATCAGTAATTCCAAAATGGAGGAGGTTATAAGGAGGCATGCCTGGCTCCTGCTTCCCATCGTGGCCTGAACTAGTTTTTTCAGGTTTACTTTGGAATGCCCTTGGCTGAGAGGAGGATCCATTCAGGTGGTCAGGGGCCCTTAGAATTTTATTTTTGGTTTACAATTCAAAATGGAATTTAAGGAAGAAAAATACAACTCAGTAGGAAAGCAAGCTCACTTATGAATGTATCAACCTTTGAAAGCATGTACTTTAAGGAATATGCTATTTCTTGTTTAAAATGTTAACAGTCTGCCAGCAGTGGTGGTTCAGGCCTGTAATCCCAACACTTTGGGAGGCTGAGGCAGGAGGACTGCTTGAGCCCAGGAGTTAGAAGCCAGCCTGGAAAACATAGGGAGACCCTTATCTGTATAAAAAATAAAAATAAAAAAATTAGTTGGGCATGGTGGTGCATGCCTGTGGTCCCAGCTACTCAGGAGGCTGAGGTAGGAGGCTTGCTTGAGCCTGGGAGTTGGAGCCTGCAGTGAGCTATATGATCACGCTGCTATACTGCAGCCTGGGCAACAGTGAGACCCTTTCTCTAAAAATAAAAAATAAAATAAAATGTTAGCATTCATATAAGCTAAGTACAATATAAAATTTGGCAGGTATCTCTTTTTTAAAATTTTATTTATTTACTTTTAATTTATTTTATTTTTTCCTGTTGCTATAACAGAATAATAATTTTTGCATTTCTCTTTTTTTGAGACAGAGTCTTACTCTGTTGCCCAGGTTGGAGTGCAGTGGCACGATCTCAGCTCACTGCAGTATCTGCCTTCTGGGTTCAAGTGATTCTTCTGCCTTAGTCTCCCAAGTATCTGGGACTACAGGTGCGTGCCGCCATGCCCAGCTAATTTTTTTTTTTTTGTATTTTTAGTAGCAACAGGGTTTCACCATATTGACCAGACTGGTCTTGAACTCCTGGCCTCATGATCCATCTGCCTCAGCTTCCCAAAGTGCTGGGATTATAGGCGTGAGCCACCACGCCCAGCCTCTGGCAGGTATTTCTTACATTGAGAAAAATATTCTAGATTCAAAGGAAAAACCACCATTGATAATGCATTTGAGCTCAGCGATGTGGACTGCAGTTTCTGTTAACACTGTTTTCCCAATGTTGCATAGCTAGTAATACGTATGTTGGGTTGCCCGAACTGTATATCCTGATGTGTTAGGAGTGTATCTGGCTTTTACAAATGATATTTTATTGTTGTTATTTTATTTTTATTTTATAGACAGGGCCTCACTCTATCGCCTGGGCTGGAGTGCAGTGGTGTGATCATTGCTCACCGCAGCCTCCATCTCCTAGGCTCAACGAATCCTCCTGTCTCAGTCTCCAACTAGCTGGGACTACAGGCTCAAGCCACCATGCCCAGCTCTATTGCTGTTGTTTTTAAAGTAAAACAAGATAGAAAAACATATGGTAATCAAGAAATCAAATTGGACATTAAAAAAAATGTCCTGAAAGTCATCACATGTATTTTAAGTGATTTCCATGAATTTTAATGTCATAAATCAGTCTTTTAGTGTACACATTCCCAAAATAAAAGGCAAAATGTGGCCAGTTGTGGTAGCTCACGCCTGTAATCTCAGCATTTTGGGAAGCTGAGATGGGTGGATGGGTTGAGCACAGGAGTTCCAGACCAGTCTGGGCAATATAGTGAGACCATGTGTCTACGAAAAACATCCGCGAAAATTGGCTGGGCATGGTGGCGCACACCTGTAATTCCAGCTATTTGGTGGGCTGAGGCAGGAGGACTGCTTAAGCCTAGGAGGTTGAGGCTTCAGTGAGCCAGGTTTGTGTTACTGTACTCCAGCCTGAGTGAAATTGAGATCCTGTCTAAAAAAAAAAAAAGAACAAATAAAAGGTAAAATATATTCAGTTTATTTGGTGCCTACCTGTCTCTCACTTTCGGTTTTAGGTTCCAGCCAAGGAAGCTGGAATTTCTTACCATATCAGCTCTCTCTGCACCCAATCTCCCAACTCAGGATCTCTCTGCATCCAATCTCCCAACCCAGGATCTCTCTGCACCCAATCTCCCAACCCAGGATCTCTCTGCACCCGATCTCCCAACCCAGGATCTCTCTGCACCCGATCTCCCAACCCAGGATCTCTCTGCACCCAATCATCTCCCAACCCAGGATCTCTCTGCACCCGATCTCCCAACCCAGGATCTCTCTGCACCCGATCTCCCAACCCAGGATCTCTCTGCACCCAATCATCTCCCAACCCAGGATCTCTCTGCACCCGATCTCCCAACCCAGGATCTCTCTGCACCCGATCTCCCAACCCAGGATCCACTCGTTGCCCATCACTTTCTCTTAACACCGCCTGCCCACTCTCATCCCTAAATGCTTCCCTTTTCCTCAGTTAAAAATACCTGTGATGCAAAAGCTAAGAATACATGAAACCTAGGCTGGTAGAGGAATAGGGGATTTTTCTTAAGGAAAGCTAAGCCGGTTTACATAATTAAAAGCTGGGAGGAAAAAAGGAAGGTGAGGGAAAAAAAAAAAAGAAAAGAAAGGGAAAGAAGGAGGAAGGGAAGTAGGGAGGCCAGAGAAATTGACCTGCGTATTACGGGGTAAGACCGTCTTCCTTGATTAGGGAATATGTGAGGTCAGAGGGCTTATAGAGCCAGTGAGATGGTAGAAAATTGTGAAAAGATAATTTAAGAATTATTTCTGGGATGTATTTACTGGATTACTTTTAAAATTTTTATTTCGTTTTATTTATTTTGAAAGATAGATTCTAATTCTGTTGCCCAGGTTGAGTACAGTGGCGTGATCAAGTTGACTGCTGTCTTGAACTCCTAAGCTTAAGCAATTCTCCTGCCTTAGCATCTTGAGTAGCTGGGACTACAGATGCAAGCCACCACACCCGGTTAATTTTTAAAATTTTTATGTAGAGATGGGGGTCTCACTATGTTGCCCAGGCTGGTCTGGAACTCCTGGCCTCAAGTGATCCTTGCACCTCAGCCTCTCAAAGTGCTTGAATTACAGGCATGAGTCACCACACCTAGCCAGCAATGGATAACTTTGAATGTTTTAGAACCTAGGCAAGGTTAAATGATGGGAAATAGTTTTAAAAAACTAATATTGGCGGCCCGGCATGGGGGCTCACATCTATAATCCCAGAACTTTGGGAGGCTGAGGTGGGAAGGTCGCTTGAGGCCAAGCATTTGAGACCAGCCTGGGAAACACAGGGACACTTCTTCTCTACAATAAAATAAAATAAAATTAGCTGGGTATGGTGGTGCATACCTGTGGCCTCAGTTACTCTGGAGGCTGAAATGGGAATATTGCTCGACCCCAGGAGGTCCAGGTTGCGGGGAGCTGTGATGGCATCACTGCACTCCAGTCTGGCTAACAGAGCAAGACCCTGTCTCAAAAACAAACAACATAACAAATAAGCAAAAATAACAAACTAACTAACATTGGTTGTTTCAAGGATGCCTCTTTGTTTTTGTTTTTTTTTTCTGTTTTTTTTTTTTTTTTTTTTTTTGAGACAGAGTCTCACTCTGTTGCCCCGGACTGTCATGCAGCACCCCGACTTCCCTGCCCAAGTGGACTCTGGTTGATTTACAGGCCTTGCTCTGGCTCCTTCCTAGGGGTCCTCTTCTTAAGAGCTGATGATGCAGCCAGGCATGCATCTAAGACCCTGGAGGGTGATGCATAGCCAGGCTGGAATGCAATGGCGTGATCCTCAGCTCACTGCAACCTCTGCCTCGTGTTCAAGCAATTCTTGTGCCTCAGCCTCCTGAGTAGCTGGGATTACAGATGCCCGCCACCACACCCAGCTAATTTTTGTTCTATTTTTATAGAGACAGGGTTTCACCATGTTGACCAGGCTGGTCTTGAACCCCTGACCTCAGGTGATCCACTTGCCTTGACCTCCCAAAGTGCTGGGATTACAGGCATGAACCACTGTGCAATTGGCCAAAGATACTTCTTTGAATTTGGCTCTGTGCCACAAGCAGTACTTCAGGCCTATAGGCCCAGCAGGAGCAGCCCTGAGCATAGCAGGGCCTTGCTCTGAGCTTCCTCCACTGCAGCCTCTGGGTGGGGAGATGCAGCCCAGGTGCTCTGCCCACCCAACAGTCACACGGCCACTGTATAGATCAAGCTTCAAAATACGCAGCACCCCTTGACTTCCCTGCCCAAATGGCCTCAGATTGATTTACAGGCCTTGCTCCGGCTCTTTTCTGGGGGTGCTCTTCTTAAGAGCAGATGGTGCAGCCAGGCATGCACCCAAGACCCTGGAGGGTGATACATAGCCCATAGCTCCCGTGGGAGGGAGGCACAGCACATGATCCTTCATTGCAGAGGAAAAGGACTGCCTCATGCCATCACCCTCTGGCTTGTCACGCTAAGGAGATGGAGAATTAGAAACTGAAGCCTGGCCTTCCACACATCCTAGAGATATGTTTATCTAGCTAGAAAGATTGAACATAATCTATTTAGCAGCATGTTAGCTTGGTTTGTATTTATACATTTAGTCATATGGTATGTGGGTCTCTACCCAAATTTGTGTCCTGAGCCCACAAATAACAGGGACACCCATGCACGTGACCAAACGGAACCATGTGCCTCCAAGATGCCTAAGGATTATCCTTCAAACAAAGACAGAAGCTGGAGTGTTACTTTTCTGATGTGTTTCATCTGTTTAAAAATCCCCTTGAGGAAGCACTACAGTCTCTAGTCTGTAGTGACCTGCTACCAAACCCACCTCCACACCTCTTACCTGCTTGATCTTGGGCAAGCTTCTTCACCTCTCTAAGACTCATCGGAAAACTGGTTGTAACAGGATTAAGCGAGCACATCCTTGGCTGGGCGTGGCAGCTCACACCTATAATCCCAAAGCTTTGGGAATTGAGGTGGAAGGATCCCCTTAAGACCAGGAGTTCAAGACCAGCCTGGGCAACCTATAACATAGCAAGACCCTGTCTGCAAAAAAATAAAAAAAGAAAGAAAGAAAAAGAGAACATCCATGAGGCACACTTAGTACCATGCCTGGTACATAGCAGGTCTCCATGAGAGTAGCATTTAAATTCACTTCTGTTTTTGACCTATTTCCACATTATCATTCATGTTTTAGGCTAAAGATTGTAGAATCGTTGAGCTGAAGGAATATATAGTCATTTTGTAGAACATACTCTCTGGGCGAACAAACTTTGGAGTCAAAGAGACCAGGGTGTTCTCCTCCCTTCATCCCCTTCCAGGTGGGTCATGAGGCTAGGTAGTCACTTATCTCAGTGTCCTCAGTTATAAGATGGCAGTAATAGCAGCAACTAAATCACTGTACCATTATGAGGATAAAATTAGAAAAATACACAAAAATGCCATCTAGCAAGTTATTTTCTCCAAGTGTTGTGCCTCAAACTTACGTTGAACTTCATTCTATTTTAAACGATTTCTCTAATTTACTGGGATTCTGAATGTTATCGAAGTCTGCCAAATGAAAGTGAAATTTTATTAGCTCAGTGTGGTGGCACCTGCCTGTGGTCCCAGCTCCTCAGGGCAGGCTGAGGTGGGAGGGTCGTGAGAGCCTGAGCGTTCAGGTTGCAGTAAGCTGTTATCCTGACACTGCACTTCAGCTTGGGAGATAGAACGAGACGCTGTCTCAAAAAAAGAGTGAAATTTGTAATTATTTGGTACATTTAGAATTGTTTTAAAACATTTTTCTGCATTAAGGGAAAAACACTTTCTTCCTTTCTACTCACATGCTCAATGAAATGCAGAACACAGAACACCAGATGTATGTAAGGTTTTTTCTTACACACCAACCAACTGGATGTCCTGTAATTCAATTCAATTCTGACACTATCTACCTGAAGACAGCATCAGATCCCAAAAAGTGAGGTCTCAGTCCCCAAAGACTCCCCTCTTCTTCAGATGCCAATCTTAAGTCCGGGACACCCATTCTAACTCACTAACCACAAACTAGAGCTCCAACAGTCCCCACTTGGGTGCAACTAATTTGCTAGGACAACTCCCAGAACTCAGAGAAACATTTATATTTACCAGTTTATTATAAAGGATATTACCAAGCATACACAGATGAAGAGAGGCAGAAGGTGAGTTTTGAAGGAGGGAGAGCAGAGCTTCCATTGTCCCGGAAGTTTTCATGGAGTTTAATCTCCAGTGCCCTCAACGACCCCTTTCCTGGAGGTTGGTGGGAGAGGCTGAATATTCTGACATTTGAGTCCTCCAATC
Organism: Aotus nancymaae; assembly: GCF_030222135.1. Lineage (NCBI taxonomy): Eukaryota > Metazoa > Chordata > Mammalia > Primates > Aotidae > Aotus > Aotus nancymaae. The sequence goes on along the minus strand of NW_026988492.1, from coordinate 11,490,859 downwards.
ACTTGTTCTAATGACTGGCTGGCCCCATCTTGAAGCTAGCTAGGGACCCTGCCATAAGTCACCTCATTGGCATAAACTCAGGTGTGATCAAAAGTGCTTGTGGGGCCAGGCTCAGTGACTCACGCCTATAACCCCAGTATTATGGGAGGCTGAGGTGAGAGGATCACTTGAGCCCAGGAGTTCAAGACCAGCCTGGGCAACACGGTGAGACCTTGTCTCTTAAAAAAAAAAAAATTAGCCGGTCGCGGTGATGTGCACTTGTAGACCCAGCTACTTGGGAGGTTGAGGTGGGAGGATCACTTAAGCCTGGGAGTTCAAGGCCGCAGTGAGCCGTTTGTGCCACTGCATCCAGCCTGAGGGGCAGAGCAAGACCCCCTCTCAAAAGAAAATCCCAACAGTGGTGAATTTTTTTATCACTCACAAAATTCTGAAGTGTTCAACAACTTGTACAAGACCCAATTATAACAGAAGATGCTCCTATCACCATTATCACTTGGGCAATTACAAGGGATTTAGGAGCTCCATGTCAGGAACTTGGGACAAAGCCCAACTGTATTTCATATTATACCAGTTTGTTTCATGGTGCGACTGATTTCATTTTCACTGGAGAGTTAGCTTCTGCTTTGATTCCATTTATATGGCTGGTGCTCACCTTTTGGACTTGGACGTTCAAATGTAAAATGTAATTATCACCCACAAAAAAATCATACAACTATTGTGTTGTTTCTGGCACTTTTTTTTCCCTTTTATTTCATGTCAGGTAATGTGCTAATGTGGTAACCAGATTCAAGGGTGGCAGATTTCCTTCCCTCCCTCCCTCCTCCCTCCCTGCTCCCTTCCCTCCCTCCCTCCCTCCCTTCCTTTCTTTTTGGACAGAGTCTAGCTCTGTTGCCCAGGCTGGAGTACAGTGGTGAGATCAGGGCTCACTGCAGCCTCCATCTCCTGGGTCAAGGGATCCTCCCACACCTGTCTTCTATATAGCTGGGACCACAGGTGCATGCCATCATGTCTGGCTAATTTTTGGATTCTTTGTAGAGACAAGGTCTCACTTTGTTGCCGAGGCTGGACTCAAACTCCTGGGCTCAAGCCATCCTCCTGCCTTGGCCTCCCAAACTGCAGGGATTACAGTGTGAGCCACCACACCTGGAAGGGTGACACATCTCACACATGAGCGTGAACACCCAGTCATCATGCTTAAGAACTACCAAAGGATCTCTGGCACTTTAAAAAAAGCCTAATAAGTCAACAATTTCACTTGAAGTCACAGTAAAATGCGACAAAAGATCTGAGAAATGTGCTTACTGGAGTCTCTGGACTGTTTCTTGACCCATCACACACATCTCTCCCTTTCTTCCTGGAGGATCACTTGATGAAGGGAGGTGAGTCCAGGTCACTCATAGAAACAGCCACATGGAGCTTGACTGTGCCCTGGCAGCAGACATGCAGAGTCAGAGGCCAAGAACAGCGGGAATAGGGACTGACGTGACATTTGAATTGAGACTGGTACAGTTTGGAGAGATTCAGTGCCAGATACTCAGATTGACTTTCTTCCCCTCTTCCAAAGACATTATTTAGTAGTCTGTTTACACATCTAGCACTTGCTTGCTCTAATAATAGCCATGGGCCTGAATCGCCCTCGTTACTGCGTGTTACATGGAGTCTTCAGCTGTTTCTATGACTGGCGTGGTTGGTGTTCAGCGCTATCTGGAAACCTCTAAGAATGTGCAGGGTAATCAGTGATTTTAATTTTAGCTATGCGTGACGTGAGGGATCTTCTATTTATTTCTATTGACCTGTCTTTAAAACACGTTGTATAATGATGAGAGGAATTCCGCAGAAAAACTTCAGTATGAATCCCTATGCAGTGTATATGTAACTATATACAAATGTGACTTAAATATATTAAGAGAAAATGTATCTTAATATTATTATTGCTATACATATAATCAATTTGCTGACATAAGTGAGACAAATACCTGTATACCTGTATAAATGAGAATTTATTCAGTGGGCTTCTGGGGTACTAAGAATATTCAGTTTCTTGATCTGGGTGCTAGCTCCACAAATATATTAAATTTGTGAAAATTCACTGGACAATAGATTCATAATATATGCCCCTTTCTGTATTGTGTTATACTTCCACAAAGAGTTTTAAACATTTACTATGTAATCTTAGTTTTCTGAGGACAAAATTGAGCAATTGCCACAGTATACCATCTACATATGACAGTCCATGTTTGAGCTACATCCAAAGTCAAATGATTTTTGAAAATTTTGCCAAGTCGAACCCAATAGACCTAAATCTCTCATTTAAAGGGGACTCTATTTTCTCTCTCCCAACTTCTCCCCCAAACAAAGATAACATTTCTCATCTCCTCACAATTACAGAGATGTAATAAATCAAGTTTTAAAATAATCCTCTCTATAGTCATATGTATTTTGTTGTAAAATTCCAGATTTTTTGCAAAGTGTGGGAAAATAGGCTCTCTAATTCACTATTGATGGAGTACAAATTAGTATAAACTCTTCTCAGATCAATTTGGAACTGTCTACAAAAATGTAAAATGTTCATGAACTTGATCAAGCAACTTTAGAATAATTCCATAGCCACATTAGCCCACCGGAAGCGGAAGTCAGGTGATTGTCAGATTCTAATGGAAGTGGCTCCGTTGCCTTGGAGAGCTGGAGTGGTCTGGAGTTCTACGGCGTGGTGGGCCAGAGGCCACCTCTCCGGCTGCCTCTCAGTGTCTCGCCGGTGGGGTTCGTCCCGAACTGGATAGGCACAGCCCTTGGTGGATTTAAACAACCTAAACATTAAGCAATACAGCTGCCTCAAATCTCTGGGAATTTCAGAATGACTGACACTGCCCAAGCTGTTCCAAACTTTGAAGAGATATTTGCTAGTAGATCCACAGAAGTTGACAAGGAGTATCGGGAATACCTGAAATGCTCTCCTGAGTCCCCTCCAATTGTTGAGGAATGGAATAGCAGAACTGGTGGGAACCAAAGAAACAGAGGCAACTGGTTGCAAGATAACAGACAGTTCAGAGGCAGGGACAGCAGATGGGGGTGGCTAAGCGACAATCGATCCAATTGGTGGCATGGACAATCCTGGGGTAACAATTACCCACAACACAGATAAGAACCTTACTATCCCCACCAATATGGACGTTGTGGTTACAACCAGCGGCCCCCCTTACAATTACTACTGATAGAAATGTTGGCAGCTTTTAGTAAAAGCATTTACTCTGTTACCATGACAAAAGTTTGGGTGTCTTCTGTTGGTCATATTTTTACATAAGATTTTAGAGAATGGATTATTGATTTTTTGGAAGTTGAGACTTAAAAAAAAATAGATCTTACTTGCAAGATGCGATGGTTGCTGAGAATACCTGAAATTGTGGATTATATTGCTTGACTTCTACCTCAGTCCTCTTTGATGATGTAATAGTGCTTTGAGTTTGGTATATTTTTCTTAATTGACCTCTAGGAGTTCTTCGTTTCACACAGAAATAAAAGTCTTAAAATAGAAAATGTTTGCTTTTACTTTGTAAGGTAAGAAAGTATCCATATGCTTAGATGTGCTCCTTTCTGAAATTCTAGAGGTTAACATAATAATCAGCTCATGAATGCACAGCTATGCTTCTTGTGATAGATTGTACATAACATCAGCAGTTGAAAGGTAAAGCAATTGCATTTGTTATGTGACTACGGTATTTTGTGATTCCTTACTCTGTAGATAATGAGCCAGCTCCACATTTATTTGAGTCTCTTTTTAGAGGGAAATCAGTAATAAAACTATAAAATAAGGAGGTAATCATTGTCAGTTTGTGTCTTAATCTGGTGGTGGTTGGGATTAGGGTATACATCATCCTATACAAACGCTAAGGCTTTTTGATAACATAGCAGATCAAAATTCACACATACAGAAGTTTAACTCTGGACCGTTCAAACTTTCCTTTTTAATCCTGTAAATAATGCTGCATTTTGATTGTTTTACTTTTTTGGTATTTAATGTGGGCTGAATTTACAATGTTGTATTCACTTCCAGATGCATACCTCTGCTGCTTTCTCTTCTATAAATAGTGATGCTGTAAACTTCCTTTCACAGAGATCATTCTATTTCAAATCATTTTCATGGTTATTACAATGGTTTCATTCAAATAAGAAAAATTTTTTTAATTAAAAAGAATTATTCCATGCCACTGGGAATTAAGTCATTGAAAATAGTGATAATAATAAGAATGATCCCAGAAATACACTGAGAAGTCTGCAGCATTTTTGTTATTTAGTCATTCATGCACTCAACATTCAGCTGACAGATACTTATTGAGTACCCGCTGTGTCGGTAGGTGGAGGGCTGGGTTCTGGGGACATACTGGTGACCAAGACAACTGCAGTCCCAGCTTAGGAGGACTCTTAGAATGTCCATATGCCAGTTGGAAACATAGTTATCAAACAATGAATCACACAATTTTTGACTATTACACATTTAATTTAAAATACAAAGCCTATAATCCCAGCACTTCAGAAGGCCAAAAAAGGGGGATCACTTGAGTTCAGGAATTCGAGGACAGACTGGACATCAGAGTGAGACCCCGTCTCTACAAAAATATAAAAGCCTGAAGTGGGAGGATCACTTGAGCTCCAGAGTTTGAGCCTCCAGTGAGCTGTGATGGAACCACTGTGTTCCAGCCTGGGTGACAGAAAAAGACCTAGTCTTTAAAAAATAGAAAATAATAAAATAAAATTACAAAAGAAACCAATAACAAATTATTTGAATTATTTTAATTATTCTTTCATTTCAATGAAGACGCATGTATAGAACATGTTTAGAGAAAATTTAGAAGACATTAATAAGGATATTATCTCTGAATAAGGTTGTGAAGACTATCACTTAGGATACTTCTTTCTTTCTTTTTTGAAACAAAGTCTCACTCTGTCACCCAGGCTGGAGTGCAGTGGGGTGATCTCAGCTCACAGCAACCTCTGCTTCCCAGGTTCAAGCAATTCTCCTGCCTCAGCCTCCCGAGTACCTGGGACTACAGGCGCATGCCACCACACCCGGCTAATTTTTTATTTTTAGTAGAGATGGTTTCACCGTGTTGCTCAGGTTGGTCTTGAACTCCTGACCTCAGATGATCTGCCCACCTCGGCCTCCCAAAGTGCTAGGATTACAGGCATGAGCCACCACGCCTGGCCAGGATACTTATTTCTTAAGAGGCAGGATCTTTCTATGTTGCCCAGGAGAGAATGTTATGGTTATTCACAGGCTTCACCCTTGAGCTTCTGGACTCAAGCATCCTCCTGCCTCAGCCTACCCAAGTAGCTGGGATTATAGGTATGTACCACCATGCCTGGCTTAAAATGTTTGAATTTTTAATGATTACTTATAAGTCTGTGGCTGAATAAATATGTACATAGCACATTTCTAATTGTCTTTTTTTTTTTTTAATTGAGATAGAGTCTCACTCACAGGTTGCCCAGGTTGGAGTGCAGTGGTGAAATCATAGTTCATTGCAGCCAGCTGTTCCTGGTCTCACATGATTCTCCCACCTCAGCATCCCGAGTAGTTGGAATTACCAAGCTAATGCGTTTTTGTTTTTTTTTTTAATTTTAATTTTTTAATGTTTTGAAATGGGGGTCTCATTTTGTTGCCCAGATTGGTCTTGAATTCTTGGCCTCAAGTGATCCTCCCAACTTGGTCTCCTAAAGCTCGGGATTACAGGTGCGAGCCACTGCACCCGACCAAATCATCTTCTTAAACTAAATTCACAGGGATCATTAAGTAACTGTGATGTTAATATGGTTTAGTAGTTACTTCTGTTATAGCTGATGAATAGGCAGTATGCAACTGAGGCCAAAACATGCAAATATAACTGCATCTGTTGTGTAAGCCACTTAGGACAGAAAAGCAATACTAAGAGTCAGCTCCTTTTAGATAAACTAGATAATAAGATTAAGATACAGAGTGAAAAGCTGGAGAGGCAGGCAGGTAAACTGTCACTGACCAGACACAATTCTCTCCAAAGGATTAGACCTGGGCACAGTATTTTTTAGATGGCTTTGCAGAAAGCCCTCTTAATACGAAATCCAGGCCTGAAAAATCTCAGTGTGGCAAGGGTTGGTGGCATGAATCAGTTAGTCCCGGAGCGGGGGGGGCAGATGTTACACTGGGTGTCATGATTATTCAAGAAATGTGCATCTGCATTACTATTTTACTTGGGACACTTTGTATCCCAAGATTCCTTGGTCAGGCCCGGTGGCTCATGCCTGTAATCCCAACACTTTGGGAGGCTGATTCAAGAGGATGGCTTGAGGCCAGGAGTTGGAGATTAGCCTGGGTAACATAGTGAGATCCTGTGTCTACAAAAGAAAATAAAAATTAAAGATTATTTTACCATAAGGGAATTAAAAAAAATTGTTTGTCTGTTATTAATTCCATAGGGTTGGCTGGCTGTGTGTTACATTAAAGGCGCTCAAAAGGGAAAAATGTTCTTGAAGGTTGTTATTTATATTCGTTGACATTTATTGATTGCTTTTGATGGGCCAAGCACAGTACTAAACAGATTTTGTGTGTATTGTCTCATATAATCCATGTAACATATGAGCTAGATACTAATTTTAAACTCGTGTCAATCCTCCCAACAACCCTATGAGTGGTTACTATTATAAGAACCATCTCACAAATAAAGAACTTTCCCAAGGACACATAGTGAATACGTGGGAAGAGTCAGGGTCTAAACTAAAGTTTGTTATAATGCCAAGCTTGAACTCTTATCCAGACTGCTCTGTATATAAAGAAATACAAGGAAAAGGCTCTCAAATGCATAGGCTCAGGAAGAGAAAGCCTCATCTCACAAGCATAAAGCTGCATGGACCTTGGAGATATCTAGACCAACTTCTTGATCATCCAGATAGGGAAACTAAGGCACAAAACTCTTGGTCACACACTTAGTAGCAGAGCCAGGAAGCCTGAGCAGGACTTTCTGACTCCCAGGCCACTTGCTTTTCCATTCCTCTCTGTACTTGTGTACATTAGAAGTGTACCTTCCAACAAAAGGATGATTGTGAACTGGGTGCAGTAGTGCACAACCACATCCTAGCTACTTGGGAGGCCAAGGTGGGAGGATCGCTTGAGCTCAGGAGTTCGAGGCCAGCCTGGGCAACATAGCAAGACCCCATTCCTATATATATATAATTTTTGAGACAGAGTTTCTCTCCGTTACCCAGGCTGGAGTGCGGTGGTGCAATCTTGGCTTACTGTAGCCTTGGCTTCCAAAGCTCAAAGGATCCTCCTACCTCAGCCTTCTGAGTAGCTGAGACTACAGGCTTGCACTACCATACTAGTCTAACTTATTTTTTATAGAGACAGACTCTCACTATGTTGCCCAGACTGTTCTGGAACTCCTGAGCTCAAGCAATCTTCCCACCTTGACCTCTCAAAGTTTTGAGATTACAAGCATGAACCACTGCACTTGACCAAAAAGTCATCATAAAAAAAGAGGATGGCCGGGCGAGGTGGCTCACGCCTGTAATGCCAACACTTTGGGAGGCTGAGGTGGCTGAATCACGAGGTCAAGAGATCAAGATCATCATGGGCGACATGATGAAACCCCATCTCTACTAAAAGCACAAAAAATTAGCCGGGCATGGTAGCATGCACCTGTAGTCCCAGCTACTCAGGAGGCTGAGGCAGAAGAATCGCTTGAACCCAGGAGGCAGAGGTTGCAGTGAGCTGAAATCATGCCACTGTACTCCAGCCTGGCGACAGAGCGAGACTCTGCCTCAAAAAAAAAAAAAAAAAGGATGTTTGCAAGCTTTCCATTATTGGAAATTAACCTTTTCCTCCTCAGCATCATCAGTTCCTGATCTCCCACCCTTCTTTTACTTAAGCTTAACTTTATGTGTCTCTGAGTGAGAATTCCATGCCTAAAGCTATTACCGAAATATACCCATTGTTTCTAAATATTATTTTTAAAATTTCTAAATGTATAATCTAGACAAAATCTTTCACTAAGAGCACACAGTTGCCATGGTATTCAAGACAGCATCGACAGCACACAAACATATTCTTAATATAGCTGTTTCTAATTACAATAGAAAGCTGCAAGCAGTGAATTCAGGTAGGGTGAGGGGATAAACAAAATAGAACATACTTCATGATTTTTCACTGTTTTCAAAACCATCATTCCCAACCACTGCCAATATCATAACTGCCATCATCTGTAGTCACAGGACTGGCATTTGACTCTGTTTACTGGGAGCATCTGGGGTCTGTTACTGTTAGCAATAAATAGATGATCGTCAAAACTACTTATTGACTACTTATATAGAGCAAGTGCTCAGTCATTAAACAAGCAAATATTGTCTTGTTGGGTTACAGAAGAGATTGTCACAGCTTGGCTGAGAGGAAACGACTTTATTTCATTTATTTTATTTGTGTTTTTTTTTGTTTTTTGTTTGTTTGCTTTTGTTTTTTTGTATTTATTTATTTATTGAGACTGGGTCTTGCTCTGTTGCCCACACTAGAATGCAGTGGTGTAATCACAGCTCACTGCAGCCTCCATCTCCCAGGCTCAAGCAACCCTCCCACCTTAGCCTCCTGAGCAGCTGGGACCACAGGTACATGCCACCACCCTGGGTTAGTTATTATGATTTTTTGTCTTGTACTCCTGGGCTCAAGTGATCCACCATGCCTGGCCACAACTGACACAGAAATGAATCACAGAAATAAGTAACATAAAATAGGACTGGGAGCAGTGGCTCATGCCTGTAATCCTAGCACTTTGAGAGGTGGAGGCAGGAGGATCTTGAGCCCAGGAGTTCAAGACCAGCATGGACAACATAGCGAGATCCCGCCTCTACCAAAAATACAAAAATTAGCTGGGTGTGGTGGTGCTCTCATCTCAGTCCCAGCTACTTGGGGGACCGAGATGAGAGGATCCCTTCAGTTTCGGAGGTTGAGGCTGCTGTGAGCTGTGACAGCACCTCTGCACTCCAGCCTGGGTGACAGAATGAAATCCTGTCTCAAAAAAAAAAAAAAAAAAAAAAAAAATTAGCATCAGTTGTAAGGGAGGAACTTTATACAAAGAGGAGCCCCTGGCTTTCAGAAGCTGACCTGGCGGCAACAGCTACACCCTATTTCCGTCCTCTTAGACATAGATGATCTCACAGATATCAAACTCTGACAAGGTTATCCTGAGCCCATGACAGAATGAGACACAGCAAGCCTACTTCATAAATTTGTTCATAAGCACTTACAAAAGCAAGGCATTGTATGACTCACAAAATACCAGATTTTTTCTCCTCTCTGGTTGAATGAGTGACTGCAGCTGGGCATGGTGGTGCATGCTTGTGGTCCCAGCTACTTGGGAGGCTGAGGTGGGAGGATTGCTTAAGCCTAGGTTTTTGAGGAACAGGTGGTGTTCAGTTACATGATTAAGTTCTTTAGTGGTGATTTCTGAGATTTTGGTGCACCCATCACCCAATTTGTAGTCTTTTATCCTTTATCAAAAGTTTAACAATATAAAAATTGCATGTCAGAGTGGGCGCAGTGCCTCACACCTGTAATCCTAGAACTTTAGGAAGCTGAAGCAGGTGGATTGCTTGAGCCCAGGAGATAGATAACAGCCTCAGTAACATGGTGAAACCCCATCTCTACCAAAAAAAATAAAAAAGATTCAGCCAGTCTCATAAGGTGGTTTCAAAATAGACAAATAAATAGATTAAAAAATTTTTAATTGCACATATCAGTGTCATTGTTCTAATGTCATGTTAATAAACAAAAACGTTAGTTGATACCAACAAGCAAGGATGTAAGTAGTATCAGGCACTTTAGAGGCATTCACAACTATTATTGCCCACTAAAATTTAACAGTCTCTCTCTACTTATGTATGACGTTAATTGTGTGTTAAATCGATAAAAGTTGGGTTGTTAAAACTCTAGCATGTCATAACACTCTAACCATATGGTTGATCTAATAAATCCCAGAAGTCTCTATGATGTCATCGGCAGCCGATGACAGCGTCCGTCGGCATGCAGTCACCACGAGAAATAACTGCTTACTCCCTACCCCGTACTCAGTACACACTGAGCACTGTCCCAAGAAAGATGAATGAATCAGTCACTTTCTGGAGAGCTCATAGTGAATTACCGGTGTGATAACCACACTGCTAACATATTCCAAGCAAAGGAATTGGTGTTTAACTAGTTTGTGTAACCTTATGAAACTAGGATTTCATTCATCTTTTTAAAATACTAAAAACAGCTCTAAGTCTCCATTTCTATCATACTGGACTCCTGGTGGGAACTGCTGCTAATGCCACAGCCTTCAGCAACACGGACACTAATGTGTCAGCAAGTCAGTCTCCATTTTTACTTTTATTATGCCTTGTTTGTGGATTTGGAAATTTATTAAGGCTGGGCACAGTGGCTCACGCCTGTAATCCCAGCACTTTAGGAGGCCAAGGCAGAAGAATTGCTTGAGCCCAGGAGTACAAGACCAGCCTGGGCAACTCAGACCTCATCGCTACAAAAAAATCAAAAATTAGCGGGGCATGGTGGTGCACACCTGTAGTTCCAGTTAATCAGGATGCTGAGATGGGAGGATTGCTTAAGTCTGGGAGGTAGAGGCTGCAATGAGTCATGATCACACCACTACACACCAACCTGAGTGACAGAACAAGACCTTATCCCCAAACAAACAACACACACACACACACACATACACACACACACAGATTATATGTGTAAAACTCTTAGTTATCAATTATAAAATGAGGAGAAATGTAAAAAACTATTTTAAAGTTATGAAACTTCTCTGAACTTAGTGGTATTGCCTGTATACTGGGAGTGAAGTGATTCTAAGCGTCAAACTAGATCCCAGATGCTAAAGTTCTTACAGAGGTTTTTCTTAAGATGGTTTTGTACGCAAAACTTCATTATCAGTGACATAAATTTAAATGTGAGTAATATACAGACACTTCAGCACAGTTCACTGCTATTATTGTGCACTAAAATTTAAGTCACTCTATGCTTATGTATGATGTTAATTATGTGTTAGATTGAAAAATTTGGGTTGTTGAAACTCTAGCATACTAAGAACTTTTTGTATTAAGAGCCCACTTTTTTAATTTAATTTCTTTTTCTTGAGACAAGGTCTCACGATGTTGCCCAGGCTGGTCTTGAACTCCTGGGCTCAAGCAATCATCCTGCCTCAGCCTCCCAAAGTTCTGGGATTACAGGTGTGAGCCACCACACCCAGCCCAAGACCCCACTTTCTATTCTTCACAAATATGCTTACCACAGTTCACTTAGGTATTCAAATAATTAATGATTGATCTCTCTCAACTAGATAAATACAATATTTATAGGATAATACACTCTCCTTTTAGCTGACAATGTTTTCAGATGGGTCCTATAAATTTCACTCAGGAAAAGCTCTAAAAGATCTTCAGAATCAACATGAATTAGACTCATCTTCATCACAATAGATCTTGAGAATAGATCTCGAGAATAGATCTCAAGATGTATTCATGAGACTAAATGGAATTTACTTTCATCCCAGAAAAGTCTTTAGACTTAAACGTGCAGTATGTATTATACAACAATTAAGAGTATGTCCTTGGTGGGGCATGGTGGCTTATTCCTGTAAACCCAGCACTTTGGGAGGTTGAGGCAGGAGGATCACTTGAGCCCAGAAGTTTGAGACCAGCCTTGACAACATAGCAAGACCTTGTCTCCACAAATGATTTAAAAAAATAGCCAGGCGTAGTGGCTTGTGCCTGTGGTCCTGGCTACTCGGGAGGCTCAGGTGAGAGAATCACTTGAGCCTGGGAGGCCAAGGCTGCAGTGAGTTCCCCTGCAATCCAGCCTGGGAAACATAGTGAGAAACCCCCACTCCACCGCCCCAAAAAGAGTATGTCCTCTGGAATAGGGTTGTCTTAGGTTCAAGTCTCTGCCGTGTCACTTACTGTATATTCTATGCTTCAGTTTCTTCTTCTGTAAAGTGGTGATAATAATAGTACCTGTATCATAAAGTGATTGTGAGGTTGAACTAAGTGAGTACATGTAAAATTCTTAGAACAGTGGCTGGCACATACCAAGGGCTCAATAAATATTAGTCATTCTTATGTGGTTTTTTATCTAACAGTTGTCTTAAAAATAACATTTCTGGCTGGGCATGGTGGCTCACCTGTAATCCCAGCACTTTGAGAGGCCAAGGTGGGTGGACCACCTGAGGTCAGGAGTTCGAGACCAGTCTGGCCAACATGGTAAAAACACATCTCTACTAAAAATAAAAAAAAATTAGCCAGGTATAGTGGCACACGCCTATAATCCCAGCTACTCAGGTGGCTGAGACAGAATTGCTTGAACCCAGGAGGCAGAGGTTGCAGTAAGCCAAGATTGTGCTATTGCATTCCAGCCTGGGCTAGAGAGTGAGACTCCATCTCAATAATAATAATAAAATTTTGGGGCCAGGCACTGTGACTCACACTTGTAATCCCAGCCCTTTGGGAGGCTGAGGGGGGTGGATCATTTGAGGTCAGGAGTTCGAGACCAACCTGGTCAACACAGAGAGACTCTATCTCTACTAAAACTACAAAAATTAGTTGGGCGTGGTGGCACATGCCTGTAATCCCAGCTACTCGGGAGATTGAGGCAGGAGAATTGCTGGAACCCGGAAGGGGGAGGTTGCAGTGAGCCAAGATTTTGCCACTGTGCTCCAGCCTGGGCAACAGAGCAAGATTCCATCTCAAAAAATAAAAAAAAGTCTGGAGCTAATGGTAATCAGGTAATTTCCCAAGTAGTGGCTTGAGAAAAAGTTGACTCCCTTCTCTGCCTGCCATTTTTTTTTACTTGTTTGTTTTTAAATACAGGTCATTTGATCTTGCTTTTATTATTGAGTAAACAGAGATCCGGAGTCCCTTTCTCCCTAGTGGGCTCTTCAGTAATGTGAAAACTGCTGTGTGGTTAAAACCTTGTTTCCTGAGACAAGCATTTTTTTCAAGTATCAATTAATGACCAATAAAATTTATTGATATACTAAGAACATTTGGCCTTTGTCTTTGCTATCGTACTCAGAAGGAATCCATCAGACTAGTCAATATAAGGTTATAGTTGCCAAGTTGTGAAGCCCCACATCCCTAAGGTTGATCTGAAGCAACCACAGTTTCAGAAACGCTTCTTGACTCATCTTTTATCTCTGAGTCATTTGTTACCATCCAAACTCCTGGCAAAGTTAATCCCCTTCTGAGAAAATGCCCAAGTAAATGATACAGTGCGGTATTTTTGAGTCTCTGACCTCACTTCAAGAGCCAGAGATAGAGAAAAATCTCTGTCTGGAAAAAACAAAAAGGAAAAGGAAAATCGCAGTCAAAAGGAGGCCCCGCAGAAAAGGAGAAGTTGCTGTTTTCCACCGACTATTTTGAGATCGTTTGTTTCCCTTAACCCTGTGTTCTTTTGTTTTCTAAGCTTAGATCTGGCAGCGTGAGTACCTAGAATGGGAAGGAGAGCTCACATTCAGATTTGAAAGAAAAATGGAGTTAGCAATTCAAAAATCTTTAACTAGAAACTATTTTAATGAGTGGTAAATCCTTACACTAGGCAGAAGTTTTGTGGTGTGAGCAAATTCAGTGCAGTGTAGGTGAGGAAGTCTTAGGGAATGACAAGAATCCTTTGACTCCACATGGAAGACTACTCTCATATCTGTCTGGAGATTTCTTCAGTTAAATGATAAATTTTAGAGCAATAACCTCTGACACCTAGAAGGGGGATGAAACCACATGCAAATTTAGTTACTTGGTTTTTATGAGAAAAATAGAAAGTTTCAACTTAATTCACTCAGTTACAAGGAGCAAACATTTTATTTAAGAAATATACAGAGGCCGGTGCCAGGCGTGGTGGCTCACACCTGTAATCCCAACACTTATATAGGCTGAGGCAGGCAGATCACTTGAGGTCAGGAGTTCAAGACTACCTGGCCAATACGGGAAAAGCCTGTTTCTACTAAAAATACAAAAATTAGCTGGCTGTGGTGGTGCACACCTATAACTCCAGCTACTCAGGAAGCTGAGCCCAGGAGACACAGGTTACAGTTAGTCAAGATTGCATCATTGCCTTCCAGCCTGGATGACAGAGTGAGTGAGACTCCATCTCAAAAGAAACAAGAACAAAAACAAAAAAAAATACAAAAATGTACAGAGGATGGGAAGGGTTAGGGGACAGGCAGAGATGGGAAATATTTGTTAAAGGATTGAAATTATAGCTAGATGGAAGGAGTAAGTTCTAGTGTTCTAGAGCACTGCAGGATGACTATGGTTAATAATAGTATACAGTTTCAGCTAGCAAGGAGGATATTGAGTGTTCCCAACACAAAGAAATAATAAATGTTTGGCTGGGTGCAGTGGCTCACACCTGCAATCTCAGCATTTTGGGAGGCCAAGGTGGGTGGATCACCTGAGGTTGGGAGTTCAAGACCAGCCTGACCAACATGGAGAAACCTCGTCTCTATTAAAAATACAAAATTAGCCAGGCATGGTGGTGCATGCCTGTAATCCCAGCTACTCAGGAGGATCAGGCAGGAGAATCACTTGAACTCGGGAGGTTGCAGTGAGCTGAGATTGCACCATTGCACTCCAGCCTGGGGAACAAGAGTGAAACTCTATCTCAAAAAGAAATAATAAATGTTTGAGATGATGGATATTCTAATTACCCTGATAAGATCCCGGTACATTGTGTAAGGCCGATTGCCTCGCTGGGAGCTCGGACGCACAGCCCCCTGCCTTTTTTCTGAAAGCTCGGACATGCTTGGGTTGTTCCCTTTTCCCCTTCTTGCACAGCCTGGCTTTCCCTTAAAGAACCCAGTATGCAAGCAGGGTCTTGTGATTTTAGCCAGTAGCAGCCAAGTCTTTCTAGCCAATAGCAGCCAAGTCTTTCTAGCCAATAGCAGCCGAGTCCTGTATGCAAACAAAGGCTTGTAACCTCACCCAATAGTAGTCCTGCTCTCCCACAACCAATCGAGCTCCTTCACTCCCTATAAAAACCCCTGTCTGAGAGGAGTCTGTGCGACTTCTCCAGTCTCCCCTGTTGGGCTGCAGAACCTCACCCGGGAGCCTGAATAAATTCCTTCATATTGGATCTTCTTGTGTTGGCCTCAGTTTCTTTCCTTTTTAAACCCAGCAAGAACAAACCTCACACATTGTATGTATTGCAATATTACTCTGCACCCTATAAATATGTACAATTATTACATGTCAATTTCAAAAGTTAAAGAAACAGAAAAAAAAAAGCAATACAGCCAGTTAAAGGAATGAACCTAATTTTGAGGAAGGAGGTTGGAGAATGAAAAGGTTCTGGAGAAGAGACTGTTGTGTCATGGAGAAAGAAATGACAGAGAAGAGGAGACACCCAGAAGAAAGAGGAAAAAGGCTGAGAGAGCAGAGACTTATTTTAGTCAGTTCCTCAACTGACTATAATATGCTTGCATATTCTTTTTTAACAGCTTGATTAAGATATCACTCACAAGGGCCCAGCACATTGGCTCACACCTGTAATCCCAGCACTTTGGGAGGCTGAGTGGGGCAGATCACCTAAGGTCAGGAGTTCAAGATCAGCTTGGCCAACATGATGAAACCCTGTCTCTACTAAAAATACAAAAAATCAGCTGTGCGTTGTGGCGGGCGCCTGTAATCCCAGCTACTCAGGAGGCTGAAGCAGGAGAATCGCTTGAACCCGGGACGTGGAGGTTGCGGTGAGCCGAGATCATGACATCGCACTCCAGCCTGGGGAACAAGAGCGAAACTCCATCTCAAAAAGAAATAATAAATGTTTGAGATGTTGGATGTTCTAATTACCCTGATAATTAGCGAAACTCCATCTCAAAAAAAAAAAAAAAAAAAAAAAAGGATATCACTCACGTGCCACGAAACCCACCAGTTTAAGGTGTATATTCAATGTTGTAAAATATATTTACAGTTTTGTGCAATTACCACCATAACTACGTTTAGGACATTTCTATCGTCCTAAAAAGAAAACTTTTACTTAGTAGCAATCACTTCTCATTTCTCCATTCTTCCTCCAGCCCTAGGCAACTGCTAAATCTATTTTCTTTCTCTTCTAGATTTGACTACTCTGAGTATTTCATTGAAATAAGATCTTACATATGTGGTTACTTTTGACTGACTTCTTTCACTTAGATCAACGTTTTTGAGGTTCATCTATGTTGTAACCTACATCACTACTTTTTCTATTGCTAATTTTCCATTGTGCCTTACATCATACTTTATTTATCCATTCATCAGCTGATGGATATTTGAGTTGTTTCAATTTTTGGTTTTTATGAATAATGCTGCTTTGAACATTTGTGCCTGATTTTTTTTTGTGTATACATGTTTTCACTTCTTTTGTGTGTAAAAAACTAGAAGTAAAATTCTTATGTCAAGCCGAGCACAGTGGCTCACATCTGTAATCCCAGCACTTTGGGAGGCCAAGATGGGCAGATCACTTGAGGTCAGGAGTTCGAGACCAGCCTCGACAACATGGTGAAACCCCGTCTCTACTAAAAATACAAAAATTAGCCAGGTGTGGTGAGTGCCTTCCTATAATCCCAACTACTTAGGAGGCTGAAGCAGGAGAATCGCTTGAACCCAGGAGGCAGAGGTTGCAGTGAGTCGAGATTGTGCCACTGCACTCCAGCCTGGAAGACAGAGTGAGACTCTGTCTCAAAAAAGAAAAAGAAAGTTTTTAAAAAAAGAAATTGTTAAGTCATACGGTAACTCTAATATTTATCCTTTCGAGGATCTACCAAACTGTTTTCCAAAGCGGCTGAGCCCCTTCGCATTCCCACCTGTAATGTACGAGAGTTCTAATTTCTTTAAATACTGGCCAGCACTGGTTATTGTCTTGTGTCTTAAACTTTATTGAGACATAATTCACATACAATACAATTCACTCACTAAAGGTATTTAATATATTCACAGAGCTATCAACCATCACCAGAACCAATTTTAAAACATTTTCATCATCCCCAAAAGAAACCTGTATTCATTAGCAGTCACTCCATTTCCATCAACTTTTCTATTCCCCAGCCCCAGACAACCACTAACCACTCTAGACTGGGTAACAGAATGAGATGCTGTCTCAAAAAAAAAAAAAGTTTATTTTGCCAAGGTTAAGGACATACATCCATGACACAGCCTCAAGGGGTCCTGACCATATGTACCCAAGGTGGTCAGGGCATAGCTTGGTTTCATATTATTTTAGGAGATGTGAGACATCAATCAGTATATGTAAGATGAACACTGGTTACATCCAGAAAGATGGGACAACTCAAAGTAAAGGCAGGACAGCTGGAAGTGGGAAGGCTTCCAGGTCATAGGTAAATAAGAGAAAAATGTTTGCATTATCTCGAGTTTCTAACTAGCCTTTCCAAAGGAAGCTATCAGATATACATTTATCTCAGTGAGCAGAGGGATGACTTTAAATAAAATGTGAGGCACATTGGCCCTAAGCATGTCCCAGCTTGACTTTTCCCTTTAGCTCAGTGATTTTATTTAGCCCAAGATTTATTTGCCTTTCACACATTTATAATCATGTCTTTGTTCCAGCCCTCAAAATTCAATACAATTGAATAAATATTCTTTTCCCCATTGTGTAGGCCCTGAAATGAAAACAAAGATGTAAGAGGCATTCATATATTTACACATAGTAATTGCATATTTCTGTTTTGGTTTGAGTCTTATTGGATGTATGTGAGCTTCCTCAAACTGAAAGGATGTATTGTTTTTATGAGAAAGTGCAAGTTCGTCCTTAAATGCTGCTTTATTCAACCATCACTGTACTAATGGAAAGCCTAAATGAAGATTCAACAGTGAAAAGATAACCATCATTCCTTTACCTGAACCGTCTGTAATCCAGGAAATGGGCAAGTAACTGCATGATGCATTTGTAACACTTTGTACCTTCATAGGCTGTTAAGCACAGGCTGCTATAAATACAGATGGGAGGCAGACTTGCAAACAGGGAGCATCATTGAAATTGAGAACTTATGGATGAACAGGCGTTACCCACATGAAGAATGTTCAAGCAAAGGAAACGGTATGTACAAAAACCTAGAGATTGAAGAGACAGGGCTATTTAGGGGCATAATGTTGTTTCCTATGAGTGGAAAATAAAGAGGAGAAAGACGGTTGAGTGCTGAGAGAAGAGGGCTGAACAGGAAGCTAGGACCTGGACACCAAGGCCAGTGCAAACTGCATTAAGAAAAGCAATGGTAGGCCGGGCGCAGTGGCTCACGCCTGTAATCCTAGCACTTTGGGAGGCCAAGGCAGGTGGATCATGAGGTCAGGAGTTCAAGACCAGACTGGCCAACGTGGTGAAACCTCATCTCTACTTAAAAAAAAAATATGAAAATTAGCTGGGCATGGTGGCTTATGCCTGTAATCCCAGCTACTTGGGAGGCTGAGGTAGGAGAATTGCTTGAACTGGGACCCGGGAGGCGGAGGTTGCAGTGAGACGAGATTGTGCCACTCTACTCCAGCCTGGGCTACAGAGGGAGACTCCATCTCAAAAAAAAAAAAAAGAAAGAAAGAAAGAAAGAAAGAAAGAAAAGCAGTGATGCCAGGCACAGTGACTTCTCATGCTGCCCATAGTCCCAGCTACTCAGGAGGCTGAGGTGGATCAACACCTGAGCCCAGGAGTTCAAGGCTGCAGTGAGCTATGATCGCATCACTGTACTCCAGTCTGGGTGATTGAGTCACACAGGATCTTAAGCAGAAGGATAATAGTATGAGATGTGCACTTAAGAGATATCATAATGATAATAATAACAATAATGATTGCTGACATTCCCTGTGTAAAGAATATGCCAAATAGTTTGCTAAATGTTTTATATCATACACTTTCTAACATATTTTTCAAGTAAAATCAATGTGGCTGACAGCAAAAGCTTTATAAATTAAAATAAAAAGCAGAAAAGAGAAACATTTTCATTTGCTTAAATAGGGCTTTGCTCCACAATTACTAGCGCAAGCGTGGCTTATATGAAGTGTGAGCCTTGGCTAAAGAGATGATGATTTGACAATGTAAACAAACAGGGCACTTTTCATTCTCGGAACATAGAATTATTTGGGAAAAAATGGTTAAATTATAGTAAGTAGGTTGGATTTATGTTTAATTTATTTTCTCATAGTGCAGGGAAATAACTATGTTAGCTTAATAATTGTGTGTGTGTGTGTGTGTGTGTGTGTGTGTACTGAGGTTAGTGCGGATTTGATGGAAAATCCTTGGAAGGATATACAAATGGGCTGGGCACAATGGCTTACGCCTGTAATTCCAGTATTTTGGGAGGCCAAGGTGGGCAGATCACTTGAGGTCAGGAGTTCAAGACTTGAGATCAAGAGTTCGAGACCAACCTGGCCAACTTGGCAAAACCCTAGCCCTACTAAAAATACAAAAATTAGTCAGGGGTGGTGGTGCGTGCCTGTAGTTATAGCTACTTGGGAGGCTGAGGCACAAGAATTGCTTGAGCCTGGAAGGCAGAAGTTGCAGTGAGCTGAGATCATGCCACTGCATTCCAGCCTAGGCAACAGAGTGAGATTCTGTCTCAAAAAAAAAAAAGAATATTACAAATGTTTACCTTAAGTCATGAGGGTATACGTAAAGGTTCTGAAAATACGGCCAGGCAAGGTGGTTCAGGCCTGTAATCCCAGAACTTTGGGAAGCCAAGGTGAGGTCCAGAGTTAGAGACCGGCCTGTAGCCTGACCAACATGGAGAAACCCCCTTTCTACTAAAAATACAAAAATTAGCCAGGCCGGTGGTGCATGCTTGTTATCCCAGCTACTTGGGAAGCTGAGGCAGGAGAATTGCTTGAACCTAGGGGACAGAGATTGCAGTGAGCCAAGATGGCGCCATTGCACTCCAGCCTGGGCAACAAGAGCGAAACTCCGTCTCAAAAAAGAAAAGAAAAAAATACATCAAACTATCAGAAGGATAGCATCTTTTACTGATAGCTTCCTCAAAGGTATTATTGAAATGATCAACTACAGAAATTCTCATGATGTTACTTTGCAAGCCACAGGCTAGATATGCTGCCAGAAATGATATTAAATATTTTTAACATTTATTAAAATCAGAAAGCATTCAGGTCATGGAGCTGGAAGCTCCCTGTTGGTTTCTGGGTGCTGTGTGGATTCAGGGATCCTAAGAGAGAGACCATACAGGCAAGGACATCTGGGGACGCTGGAAGCCATGGGATGCTGGCTGTTCACCAAAGAATATGGAAATATTTCAATATTCCATTTCCAGTCTGTATAACTATACCAGTAGCTATTAGCTGAATATCAGTGGTATATGTTTCTGGTTTTAGTATGACTAGGAAGAGTTATATTAAGATGGCAAGATGGTAATCATATGTATAAGGTTACAAGAAAAGTATACTCAGAGAACATTGTATTTGAAAACAATCAGTAAATTTTACATCCCACAGATAGATTGTGTTGCACAGAAAATGAATCATAGCCGGGCACACTGGCTCACGACTGTAATCTCATTACTTTGGAAAGCCAATGCAGGAGAATCACTTGAGCCCAGGAGTTCAAGACCAGCCTAGGCAACATAGTGAGACTTCATCTCAACACAAAATTTAAAAATTAGCTGGGCATGGTGCTGTGCACCTATCGCTCCAGCTACTCAGGAGGCTGAGGTGGAAGAGTCACTTGAGAGCCCACGAGGTTGAGGCTGCAGTGAGCCGTGATTATACCGCTGCCCTCCAGCCTAAGCAACTGAATGAGACCCTGTTTCAGAAAGAGAGACAGGGAGAGAGAGAGAAAGAAAGAGATAATGTGAGTCAGAACCTCAAAACAGTGTATAAGCAGAACTCTAATCTAACAATTTTCACATTTAGCATAATGGGGATTTACTGTATTAAAACATTGGAAGAAACGTAGTTTCTCCTTTAGATTTTCCAGGAACACATCTGGAGTGTCCACACAGGTCAGAGAGGTTACCATGGCGTCTGTGGCACCATCAGTCAGCCTAAAAGACCTTACATTCCTGTGTTTTCGTATCAGTAATAGAAAGGAAAAAGAAGCATGGAGGGCAGTGGAATATCAGGAAGGGTGGCAAAGAGGGGTGACGGGGCGATGTTTCTAAGGGCTTCTTGGAGCGGGATTGGGGGCGGCGTAGAAACCTAAAAACAGGAAAGAATTTAGACTGCTGGGAGATTTCGGGGCAAGGGGTGATATTTGGGGTTGTTAGAAGGAGCATTTGTCGTACTGACTGATTGGTTATTGCTTGTATACGATTTTGTAGGAACTGAGAGATTAATCAGAAAACACAGGGTCCAAATAAGAGGAGGAGAAAGATGGTATCAGAGGACTAGGGATTGGAAGAAGCCATGACTCCCAGTTAGAGTGTCCAGCCAATCCAGCCAGGTTTAATTCATTGATGGCATCACATACGACGCCAGACTGGTTTACAGAAGAAAAATTGAAAGTGCCGTTTTCTGGCCATTTGGATTGAGGCCAGGCTGTGTTACAGAGACATTTAGGTTTCAGTAGGGGTGACAGTTGAAGAGGTTTTAGGCTTTTTAGGACACAGGCTAGAGGCGAAGACTGAGGAAAAGAGGGTGGAATATTGTCCCTGGCAAAGGAGATAAGTTTTAAGAAAAGGAGTAGAGACGAGGAGGAGTGAGCAGCGACCAGGGTTTTCAGTAGGTGTCCCTGACTGATTCCTCGGCTGTACCGTGGGTGAGTGACTGATTCCTGGGCTGTGACATGGGTGAGTGATCAAGGCAGGTGTCCCCACAACTGACCAGACACCAAGGGAAGTGTCTTGTCTTCCTGAGTCTGTGACCAGTGTCAGAGTTTTTGAGCGAGAGGGAGAGACTTATCTCCTCCACCTCCACACAGATAGCGTGTGTCTTCATCTCTACTAGAAAAAGAAAGATTTAAAGGAAAAGAGAGAGAAAGAGGGAGAGACTTGTTTCCTTGGGATTTGAAGGAAAAGAGAGAGAGGGGAAGAGACTTGTCTTCCCTTCTCTAAAGGAAAAGAGAGAGAAAGAGCGGGAGTCTGCTTATCTGATCTGAAGCTGGTGGAGAGCTGTTCAGCACTCTGTAGAATTTGCCTGTTTTTTTGGGCAGCTAGGATAGGGGAAGAAATTTGGGCTTTGGAAGGGGACACACGATACCCCTTTGAGTATAGATGCTGAAGAAGCAGGAGGGTAAATGAAAAGGCCATATTGCAATAGACAGGTGATCACAGGCTTTTTAGGGCTTTTAAAGCCTGTTGTGGAAGCGGGTACTGGTGCTGGGAGGGGTAAGGTTTTAAGGGGATGATGGGGGTGAATGACTTAGAGCAACGGATGGGGAGGTGGTGTCCCCGCCCTAGGGTTAAGGTAGGGGGACATATGGGGAGCTATTGAGGGAGGTACGGGTTCGGGGAGGAGGGCGGCAGTGAGGTGTGGCTGTAGCCCAGGAACAGTCAAGGAGGCAGACAATTTTGCTAGGATATCCCAGCTTAACAGGGGAACTGGACAAGGGATGATCAGGAAAGAATGTGGAGAGGAGTGCTGGCCTAATTGACACCAGACTTGGGGAGTTGTGAGAGCCCTGCAGGCCTTGCCGTCAATTCCCACAACAGTTATGGAGGCCAAGGAGACAGGTCCTTGAAAAGAAGGCAGAGTGGAGTGGGTGCCTCTGTGTTGATTAAGAAGGGGATGGACTTATTCTCCACCATAAAAGTTACCTGAAGCTCAGCGTCCGTGATGGCCCAGGGGGCTTCCAAGATGTTTGGGCAGCGTCAGTCTTCAGCCACCAAGCCAAGGAGCAGTAGTGTGAGTCGAACGTCTGGACCTCCAGTGGGGTCCCACACAGATGGGGCAGGGCTTAGGCGGAATCCCAGGCTGCAGGCATTCCTTGTTCCAGTGGCCAGGTTTTCGGCATCTGAAGCAAGGCTTTAGGGGAGGAGGTCCTGAAGAGAAGCCTGGATGCTGTGGATTTGGTGGTCTGAAACTTCTGTGAGCTGGAGTGGCGGGGGTCTGTCTAACAGCGGAAGCAAGCATTTGCAATTGTGAAATGCACAGCCGCTTGGCAGCTTCTTCTCAGTTATTAAACACCTTAAAGGTGAGGTTGATTAGTTCCTGTTGTGGGGTTTGAGGGTCAGATTTTAATTTCTGTAGCACTGTTAATGATGGGGCTGACTGGGTGATAAAATGTAGAGGTGAGAAGAGAAGTGAGGACGGCATTTAAGTCACTCCAGGTGAGATTATAGGACGGGGTTAAGTATTGGAGGATCTGATGAAAAGGAGCCTAACCATTGGCTGATTTGGGAAAGGTTGGATAAAGAGAAAGGATCCTGCACCCTAACTATGCTTTTGGCTCCAGCCACCTCTTGAATGGGGAATTGTTAGGCAGGAGTGCAGGAGGTAAGGATGGGACTAAATTGTTAGCCACACTGGGTGTGAGGTAGGGAAGCGACAGAAGGGGCATAAGGAAGTGGGTTGTGGGCAGAAAGAGGAGGAAGGCTAGGGGTGGGGGTGGGACCTGATTCAGACAGGTGTGGAGGAGAAAGGTCGGAAGGGTTAATGGACAAGGAGGATTCTAGGTTACTGGCAAAGGCAGGAGGGGGCGGACAGAAGGGAGAGAAGGAGCAGAGATTAGGAAGGGATTAGAGTGTAAAAAAAAGGTCTGGATGTAGGGAATTTCAGACCATTTGTCCATTTTAGGACAAAAGTTAGATAGAACTTTCTGTCCTGCAAGATAGAAGAATCGAAGGTACCATTTTCAAGCCATGTAGAGCCATTGGCCAATTTATATTGCAGCCTAGTGGTGTTGCAAAAGAAAATAAGATGCTTAGGTTTTAGGTCAGGTGGTAGCTGGAGGGGTTTGAGATTTTTCAGAACGCAGGCTAAGGGAGAGGAGAGAGGAATGGAGGGCGGGAGATTGCCCAGTTTAAGAAGAGCGGCAGAGACAAGGAAGTTGAATGCACGACCAAGCAGCTTAGCAGGCATCCCAGACTAAACCTTGGTCTGAACCTGGGGTGAATCGGTCAAAGGGGTGTCACCCGCATTGATCTGTCACCTATGAGTGCAAGTGAGTGACCAGAGCAGATATCTCCACAATGATCAGTCACTGAGGGAAGACTGTCTTCCCTGTTCTGTGACCTACGCAGGATTTTTTCCGTCATGAACCTCACGGAAAGTCCTGTCTTTCTAGTCTCCAGTGAAAGGGAGAGGAAAATGAAACGGATAGGAGAAGGAAGTTGACAGGTAGTGAGAAGGGCTAAAGAAGGGAGCTGAAGCAAACCGCTTACCTGATCAGAGGATGGTGAGTGGATGCACGGGCTGGTCTGATGAACCTAGGTCATAGGTAGGTCTCTTCATGGAGGGAGCACAAAAAGAGGGATGGGGGTTTTGTCTCCCGTAGGAATTCCCCCATCCCAGATTTCTGGCATCAAATGTTAAAACGCTCACTCTGAATGAAGAGACCCCCCAATCAGGCATTGTGTGAGCAACATGGCTGTTTATTCACCTGGGTACAGGCGGGCTGAGGTCAAAAAGGGCATTAGTGAAGGGCAGTGGGATAGGAGTTGGTTGTTTTTTTTTTTGGAGACAGGTTTCACCATGTTGGCCAGGATGGTCTCGATCTCCTGGCCTCAGGTAATCCACCCGCCTCAGCCTCCCAAAGTGCTGGGATTACGGGCGTAAGCCACCACGCCCGGCCTTAGGAGTTGGTTTTATAGGTTTAGGGTGGGCAGTGGAAAGTTACAGTTTAGGGAGGGTTTTTTGCAAGCTGGGAGGGGGTCGCAGGGTGTGGAGTCACGAGGTTGACCGAGGTCGGTTACAAAGTCCAATGGCCTTATCAATTAGGGCGGGAATAAGGAACAACAGAGAATGTCTCAAAGGAGGCCTCGCAGGGGTCGGTCATTTCTTCCTCTTTTCATGGTCTTCCAGGAACGCATCTGGAGTGGCCGTGCAGGTCACAGAGGTTACCATGGCGTCCATGGCACCATCAGTCAGCCCAAAAGACCTAACATTAATTAAGTAATGAAAAAATCTTAGTGCAGAGAAAATATGTACCATATAATCCTGTAATGCCAAATTTTTGCTCATATGTATGTGACATATACAATCTATATATGCATATTAAAAACTGAAAATATATACAATAAATTTAACTGTAGTTACCACTGGAGTAGGAGATGAGGGGAAATGGGATGGGACGTAAGGAATTTCACTTCTATTTTTACATGTGTGCATTGCTTTAATTTTTTAAATGTACTTCTTTTATTAAAAAAAAGGCAATATTAAAGTAACTTAATGTCTATTCTCCTGTTTCTTCTTTTTCTTTCCTTTCTTGTTTTTTGGTCACCCAGGCTGGAGTGCAGTGGCATAATCACAGTTCACTGCAGCCTCGACCTCTTGCACTCAAGCAGTCCTCAGCCTGTGAGTAGCTGGGCCTACAGGTATTCATCAGCATGCCCAGATAATTTTTGTATTTTTTGTATAGATGGGATTTTGCCATGTTACCCGGGCTGGTCTTGAATTCCTGGTCTCAAGCAGTCCTCTCCCCTTGGCCTCCCAAAGTGCTGGAATTATAGGCGTGAGCCACTGTGCCCGGTCCTCTTTTTTCATTTCCTTAAGTGTTGGCAAAATGGTTTTATAATAGCTGGGCATTTTTACAATTGAGCTCTTAGTCAAGGGTGTGTTTCTCAGTCTGGCCTTCTACCCATATAGAAGGAGGGTGGGGCGTGGCTGTTCCCTACTCCCCACAGAGACACCCTTATGGTCTCTAGGAGGGGTAAGTCATATTGTTATCATGTTCACTTATTTACAGACATTTAGCTAGTAGGTAAACATTACAAAGATTGCAGATTTTTAAAATGTTGCCACACATTCAGCTGAGTTATGTTAGAAACACCCTTGGTAACAGATTTCTGCATTTACTGCAGTTATTCAAGGTCTGTGCATGCGGATGTCTTGTTTTTCCTACTTTATGTTTAACTCTTTACAAAAAAGGGACATATAATTATATTTCTGTTTATCCCTGTTCAGGCCTAGTTACTGATAGCAGACCCGATCATCGTATTGGTTGAGGCAACTAGAAGCAGGCAACAGAGCACAGAACAAAATAGCTCTAGACTAACTACTGTTCTCCTTTAACAGAAATTAACTGAATTCAGAGAACACTTGAGGTTTTGGGGCTCCTCCCTCCCATCATACACTGGAGTGATTCAAGACTGTGTATGGGAAATGATCATTCTATTTACATTATGTCATTTAAACCTCCCTGTTGAGTAACAGTCTTGACTTCTCTCAACAGTCAATTGGATCCACAAGACGAAAAATGCCAATGTGTGAGTAAAGATTCGAACCCTATTGCTAATCACTAGATGACCCCTTGGGTTATTTATCAAAAAGATCTGCACCTTTTCTAAGCCTAAACTCAAGAGTCAATGATTACTCATATGCCACAGTCTTTTCTTCATACTTTGCCCTATTTTTTTTCTCCTACAAAAACCAAACACCTTAGCCCAGCATAGTCATGCATGCCTGTAGTCCCAGCTACTTAGGAGGCTGAGTTGGGAGGATCACTGGAGCCTGGAAGGTGGAGGTTACAGTGAACCGAGATTGTGCCACTGCACTCCAGCCTGGGTGACAGAGTGAGACCCCATATCTATTTTAAAATAATAATAATAAAGAAAAAAATACAAAATTATAGGCCAGGCGCAGTGACTCAAGCCTATAATCTCAGCACTTTGGGAGGCCAAGGTAGGTTGTTCACCTGAGGTCAGAAGTTTGAAACCATCCTGGCCAACATGATGAAAGCCTGTCTCTACTAAAAATACAAAAATTAGGCAGGCATGGTGGCAGGTGCCTAAAATCCCAGCTACTTGGGAGGCTGAAACAGGAGAATTGCTTGAACCCAGGAGGTGGAGGTTGCAGTGAGCCAAGATCACGCCATTGCTCTCCAGTCTGGGCGACAAGAGAAAACTCTGTCTTTAAAAAAAAAAAAAGAAGGCCGGGCACTGTGGCTCACGCCTGTAATCCCAGCACTTTGGGAGGCCGAGGTGGGCAGATCACCTAAGGTCAGGAGTTTGAGACCAGCCTGGCCAACATGGAGAAACCCCATCTCTTAAAAAAAAAAAAAAAAAATATATATATATATATATATATGTGTGTGTGTGTATATACAATTATACAATTGTGTATATAATTGTAAAGTGCCCAGCTATTATAAAACTATTTTGCCAAGACTTAAGGAAATGGAAAAAGAGGACTGGGCATAGTGGCTCACACCTGTAATTCCAGCACTTTGGGAGGCAAAGTGGGGAGGATTTCTTGAGACTGGAATTCAAGACCAGCCTGGGAAACATGGCAAAATCCCATCTGTATATATACACACATCTATATGTGTGTGTATATATACACATACACACACACATATATATACAAGTATACATGTATTTGTGTATATAGATATATATGCATGTGTGTATATAAATATATGTGTGTATATAGATATATATGTGTATACATATATGTGCATATAGATATGAGTGTGTGTGTGTATACATACATATATATATATATGAAATAAAACCCAAATACCTACTGATTATTTGATCTTGTTATCATATATTGATTTAAAGTTTCTGGAGTTAAGAGATCTTTACATAATAGAATTTTCAGTGATTCTCTTCTTTAATGTTCAAGTTATGTAAGTAATACATAAATACAAGTTCAGAAGAGCGATGGGTTTAAATAATTAAGAGCAGTTTTCACTTCTGCCTGGTAATTTCACTTCCAGCTGGTGACACGTTAGCCTTGGTAGATGAGCTGGAGAAAGAACATTGAGGTGTCTGTATGACGTGATGCTCTTTATTTATTTATTTTCTCACTTTAAATTGTTAGTTCAATAGAATACAAAGAATGAACATATATCAACTCCACACGTCACTTTCCAAGACGCTTACCTTTATTGCTGAGGTTCCATTTTTATTTGACAACATTCAGAAAATATTTATTGAGAGGCTGCTATGTTCTGGGCACTTTTCAGAATCTCTTAGAACCATATATAGAACCAACCAAACTAAAAATATGACATATTTGTGTACAATTTCCACATGGTTTGTGGAGCGCTCAATAAATGTTTACTTTACAAAATGTAAAAGTATTTTTTATATCATGAAGATTACATTAAAAGTTTGTAAAAAACAAAATTATAAATTCAAATAGCATTTCTACTAGTCTAGCGCCTTAAATATCCATTTCATCTGGGCATCAATGATTTGGCTTCGAAGATTCAGCTCATCATTTATATCATTTAATCAATTACATTTAAACTATCATATAGAGTACCGTGAATTTGTCAGAAAAAAATCATTGAGATATATAAAATGTTGCCCATGAATTATGCAATAATATCCCAAAGAAAGTATTGTTGCTGCTGAGACATTTATAGTTAAAATATATATTTTTATCTCAAGCCATGAGCATAGTACCTGGCTCATGGTAGGGTTTTTAGAAATAGCTTTTATTTAGATATGATTTACATACCATAGAATTCATTCTTCTTTAAAATGTATAATTCAGTGCTTTTTAGTATATCCACAGAATTGTGCAACTATCACCATAACTTTTTTTTTTTTTTTTTTTTTTTTTTTTTTTTTGAGGCGGAGTTTCGCTCTTGATACCCAGGCTGGAGCGCAATGGCGCGATCTCGGCTCACCGCAACCTCCGCCTCCTGGGTTCAGGCAATTCTCCTGCCTCAGCCTCCTGAGTAGCTGGGATTACAGGCACGCGCCACCGTGCCCAGCTAATTTTTTTTTGTATTAGTAGAGACGGGGTTTCACCATGTTGACCAGGATGGTCTCGATCTCTTGACCTCGTGATCCACCCGCCTCGGCCTCCCAACATTTTTTTTTTTAAGAGACAGGGTCTTGCTCTGACACCTGGGCTGGAAGGCAGTGGCAGGATGGTAGTTCACTGCAATCTCAGAATCTCAAAGTCCTGGGCTCAAGTGGTCCTCCAGCCTCAGCCTCTTGAATAGCTGGGACTACAAGTGCACACTACCGTGTTCAGCTAATTATTTTTCCTTCTTTTTTTTCTTTATTTTGTAGAGATGAAGTCTTGAATGTTGCACAGGCTGGTCTCAAACTCCTGGGCTCAAGCCTCAGCCTCCCAAAGTGCTGGGATTACAAGCATGAACCACCTTGTCATAATCTATTTTTTTTTCTTTTTTTTTCCCTCTCTTTTTTTGTTGAAGTAGGGTCTCCTCTGTCACCCAGGCTGGAGTGCAATGGCACAATCACAGCTCACTGCAGTCTTGAATAGATCCTCTCACCTCAGCCTCCCAGGCATCTGAGACTACAGGCATTTGCCACCATGCCTGGCTAACTTCTGTATTTTTTTGTAAGGATGGGGTTTTGCCATGTTGCCCATGCTGGTCTCGAACTCCTGGGCTCAAGTGATCTACCCACCTTGGCCTTCCAAAGTGCTAGGATTATAAGCGTGTGCCCCTAGCCCAGCCATAAGCTATTTTCAAACCATTTTCTTCACTCCAAAAGAAACCCATACCCATTGGTAGTCCCTCCACATTCCCTCCTCGCCTCAGCCCCCGCCGACCACTATGTTCTCTATGGATTTGTCTATTCTAGACATTTCATATAACTAGAATTATACAGTATGCGACCTTTTGCATCTGGTTTTCTTCACTTAGCATGTTTTGAAAATTCATCCCCGTCTCTACTAAAAATACAAAAAATTAGCTGGGCATGGTGGCGTGTGCCTGTAATCCCAGCTACTCAGGAGGCTGAGGCAGGAAAATTGCCTGAACCAGGAGGTAGAGGTTGCAGTGACCTGAGATCGTGCCATTGCACTCCAGCCTGGGTAACAAGAGTGAAACTCCGTCTCAAAAAAAAAAAAAGAAAAAAAAAAAAGAAAATCCATCCATTTTGTAGCATTTGTATTCATTTTGTTCATGGCTGAATAATATTCCATCATCTGAATATATCACACTTGATATATCCAGTCATTATTTGATGGATATGTGGGTAGCTTTTACTCTTTGGATATTATGAATAAAACTACTATGAACATTGATATACAAGTTTTTTTGGTTTTTTTTTTTTTGAGATGGAGTCTTGCTCTGTCACCCAGGCTGGAGTACAGTGGCATGATCTTGGCTCACTGCAACCTCTGCCTCCCAGGCTGAAGCAGTTCTCTGCCTCGGCCTCCCGAGTAGCTGGGATTACAGGTGCCTGCAATCATGCCCAGCTAATTTTGGTATTTTTAGTAGAGACGGGGTATCACCATCTTGGCCAAGCTGGTCTTGAACTCCTAACCTCGTGGTCCACCCACCTCGGCCTCCCAAAGTGCTGGGATTACAGGTGTAAGCCACTGCCCCCAGCCAACATACAGGTTTTTGTATGGAGACATGTTTTTATTGGTCATATATCTAAGAGTGGAATTACTGGATCATATGGTAACTCTATGTGTAACATGTTGAGGAACTGCTAAGTTGTTTAAACAGTGTCTGCATCATTTTACAATCCCACAGGCAATGTATGAGGACTTTAACTTCTTCGCATTTTCTTCAACACTTGCTACCATCTGTCTGTCTTTTTTCTTCTCCCCTTGATATAGGGCCTTGTTCTATCACCCATGCTGGAGTACAATGGTGTGATCATGCCTGTCTGCAACCTCAAAATCTTGTGCTCAAGCAATTCTTCCCCCTCAGCCTCCCAAGTAGCTGGGACTACAGGCATGTACCACCATACCAGGCTTTTTTTTTTGGTAGAGACAGGGTCTTGCTATGTTGCCTAGGCTGGTCTTAAATTTCTGGGCTCAAGTGATCTTGCTGCCTCAGCCTCCCAAAGTGCTGGGATTATATACATGAGCCATGGCTCCTAGCCTGGGAAATTTTTCCCAGCTTAATTGGATGTATTTAATGTTTATCTAAAGACATAGGATTCAGCTTCTTTGCACAGTGCTTTTTTTAAAAATCTCATTTGTAGTCTTCCCATGTTTTAATGTAGAGTGCATAGCAAAAACTTCACTAGTAATTCTATGCTAGGTTTTGGGATCTTTCTGAGGAGCTTACAGTTGAGCAAGGGAAAACATGTAAACCATCCGAATAACAACTCACCTCCTTAAAACTTATACTCTTCAATCGTTCTAATCATGTAACAATTTTTCATGCATATTAATTTTAATTACATAATTACATTATAGATAATTATGTGAACACATGAGAAATCAGATTTGCCTCCCTCATCTCTTTGCTATCACCTGCAAGGCTTTGTCTTCTCTTAGCTTCCAAGGGCAGAAAACAACATCTAGTTCCAAAGTTGACGCCATTTCTGCTTTAGGAGGTTTCGTAAAGTATCACCTCCTCCAGGAAGCCTTTCCACGTTGAGATACAGAGTGAACACAGATTCCTACCACCAATATGCAGTCTTGCATAGTCCACTGCGCCAGACAGACTAAAAAGATTTTTAAAAATGCCCTCCTATGTTTATGTTTTGAATCTTCACCTCTTTGTTTCTGTCCGTTGCTAACTTTGTATATCACAGGTAGCGTGTCTTCTGTGGACCTTGTGTTTGTTGTTTTTGTTTTTTTTCCTGCATTTACCCCAACCTGTTGAAACCTGTTCTTGCTTTAGGATTTAAATTCTAACATTTTCCTATCTCCCTTCAGGCTCCAGTTATGCTAGCCCTGCTAGGCGCACAGTGGGTATGGTAAATACTATTTGAGGATGGCCTTGTTAACAGTCTTGTCTTCTGTTTCAGAACACCAGCTACTGAAAGATTTCAGTGTGAAGTGCTTCATGCACAGAGCAATAGATGCGCAACAAATCAGTGAGGAAATGCAAGTACAGTAATTTCCTTTTTCTAATTAGCCACGAGAGCTTCAAGCTCCCAATGGGGTAGTTACCAGAATTTCAAAAGTTAAGAGAGTCATTTACCTTCTTCTGAGTTAATTTACCTAAACAGCTGGAATGACCTGAGCCGGGATCCTGCCAGTCATACTGCCCAAAGATAATTAAAAGACCTGGCTAGCGTCAAGGGACCTGGATAGAAATCTTGGCTTTGCCACTGTCTGAGAAATCTTTGGAACTGGCTTTCCATCTACTCATTCACTTAGTAAATATGAATTAAGTCTAATTATGTGCCAGGCACTGTGTTAGAGGATGGAAATACAAGAGCAAGACCAAGTCTCTCAATTCATGGAATTCACATTCCACTGGAAAAGTGGGGGCAGGAGTACAGCTTACAGTTTCCCTGTCTCTAAAATGTTAGGACAACCTCTAGGTTCAATTTCAATGTTTCGGGTCTGTTAATTTAGCATTTGATCAAAGCTCAGAATATAGCAAAAGTCTCCCACCACCTCTGGCTTTCCCTTACAAAGGCAGGTATTAGAAAAAGACTCGGTAGAAGCATTTTCTATAGTCTATCTTGCCCTAGAATGCAGGTCACGACTTTCTCCACTGCTTTTGACCTCTGGCAGCAATCGTACCTATTTTCAAATGGCCCTAAGTGATACTGCATTTGGTATTCTGAGAACGGCTGTTTATAAAAGGCTTCCTTGCTTTCGCCCAAGTCAGCTATTTACCAGGTGGCATAGATCGGAGGTGCAGAAAAGTTAGTTTTGTCTTAGCAGGGCAGGAGGATCCACTAGAGGACTCACCCTTAACAGGTGAGTCCGAGGAAGTGCATAGAAAAGACGCAGTGGTAAAACTAGCTGGGCACCTGTAATCCCTACCCAAGGCAAGGCTGAGAAAGGGGGATCGCTTGGACCCTGGAGGTCGAGGCATGATGGCGTCACTGCATTCAGCCTAGATGGCCGAGCAAGACCTTGCCTCAAAAAGAAAAAAAAAGGAAAAGACGTGGTGGTACCAGGCGTGGTGGCTTGGGCCTGTAATCAATCCTAACACTTTGGGAGGTAGAGGCAGGAAACAGCTTAAGGCCAGGAGTTCGATACCAGACTGGGCAACTGAAGTGAGACCCTCACCTTAAAAAAAAAAAAAAAATTAGCTGGGTGAGGTGGTGCACGCCTGTAGTTTCCAGCTACTCTGGAGGCTGAGGCTGGAAGATCGCTTGAGCCGCGGGAGGTCAAGGGTGCAGTGGGCTATGACTGAGCCACTGCACTCCAGCCTGGGCGACAGGTGGGACCCTCATCTCTAAAAAGATCAAACAAAAAAAAAAAGGGCAGTGGTGAACGCAAGCAGGTATGGTAGCCCAAGACCATGGAGAGGCCAAACAGACTTTAAGGCAGCATTCCGTCCTCCACACCCAGCCCGGAAACTTTCCTGCCACGCAAGCTTTCCAAGCATGCTAGGTCGCCCCAAGCAGCGCCCATCCCGCAGCAGCCACTGCAGCCACTGCAGCCACCGCAGAGACCGGCGCACCGCAGAAGCCCGTCCCCAGGTGGGGAAAACGGTCCGCGGGAGCCACGTGGGCGAGAGGCCCAGCCAGAAATCTCAAGACTGCGCAGGCCCCGGAGCCTCAGCGCCCTCGGCTCCGCCCCGCCCGCCCGCCCGCGCGCGCGCGCGCGCGCGCGCGCCGGGGACTACGCCCCTGACGTCGGCGGAGCACAGCGGCGCGGGACAGGGGGCGGGGCGCGGACCGGAGTGGGTGGGGCGAGTCGGCGCTGCTGAATCGGGCGCCCGGACGAGTCGCGCATTCCAGTGAGGGCACGTGACGCGGCCGCGAGGCCTGAGGTAAACAACCGCGGCCCCGCCTCTCGGGCCTCCGCGCGCCCCGCGCTCCTCCTCGTCGGCGGGACGCTCTCCAGCGGGGTGGGTAGCTTCCTCCGAGAGTCCCCTGCGGCCGCCGCAGCAGCTGCAGCAGGCGAGGCGCCCCGGGTCTGCAGGCCGAGCGCACCGGCAGGGGTCGAGCGCGCGTCCCGTCCCCGCCCCCCCACGCTGTGGCGCAGCAGGAATTTGGCCGGGACCCGGGCGCTATTCGCGGCTGCTGACGCGCAGCGCCCGGCGGCCGGGCGCTCATCTCTATTCTGGGGCCATTGGGTCACCGCGCTCCGCCGGCCCCCTCCCCCGGGCCCGGAGGGTGTGTCCCCTGCTCGGGGGCTCGCCGCGCCTATAAGGGGCCGAGCGGCGGGCAGGGACATGCAGCTCTACAGCAGCGTCTGCACCCACTACCCCGCCGGGGCCCCGGGTCCCACGGCCGCCGCCCCCGCGCCTCCTGCAGCCAGCGCCGCCGCCCCCTTCAAGGTCTCGCTGCAGCCTCCGGGAACCGCCGGCGCCGAGCCCGAGACCGGTGAGTGCCAGCCCGCCGCGGCCGCAGAGCCCCGGGAAGCCGCCGCCGTCCCCGCCGCCAAGATGCCCGCCTTCTCCTCTTGCTTCGAAGTGGTGTCCGGGGCCGCCGCGCCCGCCTCCGCCGCCGCCGGCCCGCCCAGCGCGTCCTGCAAGCCGCCGCTGCCGCCGCACTACACTTCCACCGCGCAGATCACCGTGCGGGCCCTGGGCGCCGACAGGCTCCTGCTGCACGGGCCCGAGCCCACTCCTGGCGCCGCGGGTTCTGCCGCCGCCCCGCGCGGCCGCTGCCTCCTGCTGGCTCCGGCGCCCGCAGCCCCCGTCCCGCCGCGACGGGGCTCCTCCGCCTGGCTCCTGGAGGAGCTGCTGCGGCCAGACTGCCCCGAGCCGGGCTTGGAGGCGGCCCGGGAGGGGCCCGATCGGAACTTCCGACTGAGCGAGCACTGCCAGGCCCTGGCCGCTGCCAAGCACCGAGGCCTCGCGCCGACCCCGGGGAGCCCCGACGCCGGCCCCGGTCCGTGGGGCGAGGAGCACCTGGCGGAGAGGGGCGGCGACCGCTGCGACGCGCCCGGTGGGAACGCGGCTCGGAGGCCCGACCCGGAGGCCGAGGTGTCTCCCGCCCGGAGCAGCGAGCCTGCCCCGAGCAGCGTGGTGGAGCCGGTGGTTGTCCCCAGGTCGGATCCCAGAGACGAGAAGCTGGCCCTGTACCTGGCCGAGGTGGAGAAGCAGGACAAATACCTGCGGCAGAGGAATAAGTATCGATTCCACATCATTCCCGACGGCAACTGCCTCTACCGAGCTGTCAGCAAGACGGTGTACGGGGACCAGAGCCTGCACCGGGAGCTGAGGGAGCAGACCGTACACTACATCGCCGACCATCTAGACCACTTCAGCCCCCTGATCGAGGGCGACGTGGGGGAGTTTATCATCGCTGCTGCCCAAGACGGGGCATGGGCTGGGTACCCGGAGTTACTGGCCATGGGGCAGATGCTGAATGTGAATATCCACTTAACTACTGGAGGGAGGCTGGAGAGCCCCACGGTGTCTACCATGATTCATTATTTGGGCCCAGAGGATTCCCTGAGGCCCAGTATTTGGCTCAGTTGGCTCAGTAACGGACACTATGATGCTGTATTTGATCACTCCTATCCTAACCCAGAGTACGACAACTGGTGCAAACAAACTCAAGTGCAGAGGAAACGCGATGAAGAACTTGCCAAATCAATGGCCATATCCCTATCTAAAATGTATATAGAACAAAATGCATGCTCTTGAAATGTCTCAAAACCTTAACACCCTGGGAAAATTGCATACATAACTTGTGTTTGGAGAATCACGTGAACTCTAATCAGGGTAATAGCACTTTCAAACTTCCTAGTAGATTTTACTGTAGGTGTAATGCCTTAATCATCTTTTTGAATGTTTTCTCAGAGCTGAAGGTTGCTGGGCACCTAAATGATGTTTCATGATAGCTTTGGGTGATTTTACTGCTATTTATAATTTGCTGTATAAAGTGAGCACTACTTAATTTGCAAGCTGTTTTCTCACAGTGTAAATTTGTTCATTCCTGGTAGTCTATTTTCTATAAAAATGTATTTTTGCACAACATTTTTAAAAACTGGTGTACCTTCATCTTTGACGTGTTCCATTTTGACAGCTTTCAGGCATAAATCCAGAGAAGTGCTTTATATGAAATGTATTATTTTGAACAGAGTTTGTGATTTGGTAGTACTTACGTTGTTGAAATTTGATTTTCACAATTCTTAGATAATTATTTCAAATGGATATTGATGCATTCTTGTTACCAAATGTTTGGCCCATTCCATTTTGATGAAACAGATATGTTCTGTTGGAAATAATTATTTTTCTAGAAATGGTGAATCTTTTAAAGAGAAATACTTAACAGAAGGTTGTGGGAAGGTTTTTTTTTCTTCTTTTAAGGGATAGCCAGGTTTTACTTGAATGAAAGTCTGATATTTGCTGATGACAGAGTGATTATTCTGTACTCTGGTTAATGTGTAGATTGTCTGGTGCTCTCAGTTTTTATTTACATTTGCCATTTTGTTATAAGAGAATCTAACTTGGTATAAAATTTTGTGACAAGATAAGCCTCCTGCTTTATGTAACTTCTTGGATCCAGCTAAGAGATTTATAAACTAATGTCATAAATGTCTGGAGCCAACCTTGGCAGTTATAGCAGGAGAACACTGTCTTAGTATTTCTTTTACATTCTTTCAAAAGGCAAAATAGGATTGCCCTGTATTAATGTAGAAATGTCTGTAAACAGAGCTTGTGTGGTTTGCTGGGTCAAACAATGTTTCCCACTTAAAATCTATCTCATTGCCACTTTAACTACTTTTAGTCATATTTATTAAGTAATGCAGTTTGTACTTTTTTATTTTGTAACATTTTGTGATTTTTTTGTACAAAACTGTATTTGTACAATAGAGCAATTCCCAGCTGATGGAATGAATGAATAAAATGCAAAATTATACTTTTACAGTGCCTTTATGGATAGTGTTTTTTAAATTGTGATGCTTGAAGGAAACTTTCTTACACATATGCATATACACAATTTGTTTTTTCCATAAAGATGCCACAGCAATAGAGAGGTTTCCTAAATTCTCACATGAAGAGGACAGGCTAATCATGAGTAATTTCAAAGGATAAGTCTGAATAAAATATAATTTAAAGGTGGAGTAATCCAAGAAATTGCTCCCATTATTTCTGATTACAATTTCTGTTTACAATTCTAGCTGTACCTATTGGCTAATGAAAAAGGAAGTGCAAGTTTTGTGTCAGCCAGCAGCGTGTCTAATTAAATGTCATATTTTGTATTCCACTCTCAGTATAGATTTTAACGGATAAAAGAGTAACCAAAGAGATGCCCTCATTTTTGTCTAGTCTGGCCTCTTGAGACCACGGGAATCTGTTTTAAGATGTTGAAAAGTGCATGGTATAGTTTGAATGTGTGTGTTCCGCCACCTCAAATTAGTGTGTTGAATTTGGGGTCTTGGGGAAGTGATTGGAAGAGGTTGGGCTTTTGGAGAAGTGATTCAAGCCATGAGCACTCTGCCTTTGTGAATGAATTAGTGCCTTTTATAAAAAGGGCTGGAAGAAACTAGCTTAGGCCCATTTTGCTCTTTTGCTGTTCTGCCACAGGAGGACACCTAGATAGTGTCATCTGTGAGGAAGGGACCTTTACCTGATGTGGAATCTACCAGCGCCTTGATCTTGGACTTCTCAGCCTCCAGACTGTGAGAAATTTCCGTTCTTTATAAATTACAGGTATTTTGTCGCAGCAGCACATGTGGACTAAGTTGGTGCACCCGTGTGCATGTTGGGGTATGTTTACTGCAGAATAAAAGCAGCTATTTTGGATATTTTACTTTTCATTTGGTCATTTAGACATCATAGTCATAGACACAACTGAACTTGAGTTCATTGGTTAACCACATGTTTGGAAGGTTGCCACTGAATATCAAGGAAAGAATTTGTCAAAGGTTTAAATGTTTGCTAATCACAGGATCTCTGGATTTTTGTGTAGGTAAGTTTTGCTTCATGGTATCACTAAGTAATTTGGGAAGAAAGGAATTCTGTTGTTTGAATTACTTGGCTGCTCCTTTTCTCCACTTTATTTAGAGCTGTATTAAATTTGGAGGTGCTTAAAATTTATAGAAGAATGAGCAGAATACACAAGAATTTCTAAAAAGCATTCTATAAGCCTATTGCTGTTTTAGATGGGTTCCTGTGTGTTCTATTTCATTTTCAAATTAGGATTCCAAGTCCTCATTTCTTTTTCTCTTTTTTTTCTTGAAATAGGGTCTGCCTCTGTCACCCAGGCAGGAGTGCAGTGGCATAGTCATGGCTCACTGCAGCCTCAATCTCAGGGCTCAAGTGATTATTCTACTGCAGCCTCCTGAGTAGCTGGGACTACGATAGGCATGCACCATCATATCCAGCTAATTTTTTTGATTTTTAGTAGAGATGAGGTCTCACTATGTTGCCCAGGCTGGTCTCAAATTCTTGAGCTTAAGTGATCTTGTTGCTTCAGCCTCCCAAAGTACTGTGATTACTATGCCCAGTCCTGTTTTTAAATTTAATTTAATTTTTAAATTTTGTTTATTTTTTTGAGACTGTGTTATCATGTCCCCCAGGCTGGAGTTCAATGGCACAATCATGGCTCACTGCAGCTTCTTCCTCTGGGTTCAAGTTATCCTTGGCTACTGAGTAGCTGGGACTATAGGTGTGTACTACCATGCTCAGCTAATTTTTTATTTTTCATAGAGATGGTGGTTTTCCTATGTTGCCCAGGCTGGTCTTGAACTCCTGGCCTCAGGTGATCTCCCACCTCAGCCTCCCAAAGTGTTGGGATTACAGGTGTGAATCACCACACTCAGCCTTGAAAAAAAAAAAATGAGATAATTTTATTACTGTTCAAGTTTATCTTATGTGCTTTTTCTCTTCCTAAAAGAAAGTTAAACTTTAACAATTTTTTTCCAAGTTTTGCATTTTGAGAATCATTAGCACTTTACCGTGATATTTAGTGCTCATGTGGAAGAAAGGCAGTAGGGAAGAAAAACAGATTGTAAACCTTTGGACATTTGATAATTTGATATGTAGGTAAATGTACTGGATAAATTCAAGTATGTAGCATGTTCACATTAAATAGACAGTTATTTGTTATATCCTAAATTCAGAACTCTTTTTTTTTTTTTTTTACATCCCTACAGTGTCTATAACTGTCTCAAAGATGCACCAAGAAACTAGATGACATTTAATTCAGTTTGATTCCCTAAATGTACTAAGCTCAATAGGCACATTCCCTGTTGAATCCCTGGGTTCCAACCCGAGTACCTAGCAGAGCGTATGCTCAGTAAATTTTTTTTTTCCTTCTCTTTTCTTTTTTTTTTGAGACAGAGTCTTGCTCTGTTGCCCATGCTGGAGTGCAATGGTGTGATCTCGGCTTATTGCAACCTCCACCTCCCAGGTTCAAGGAATTCTACTGCCTCAGCCTCCCAAGTAGCGGGGATTACAGACTCACTCCTGCCACCATGCCCAGCTAGTTTTTTGTATTTTTAATAGAGATGGAGTTTCGCCATCTTGGCCAGGCTGGCGTCGAACTCTTGACCTTAAGTGATCCATCTGCCTCAGCCTCCCAAAGTGCTGAGATTACAGGTGTGAATCAGCATGCCCCAAATTGTTGAATGAAGGAATTAATTGAAGAGAAAGGTGAGTTTTAAAAAATATTTAGTTGGAGGATGTGAAATTAAATGAAAATAATTTGACTCTAAAGATACTAGGGATGATTAATGACAAAGTAATCCTGCGTGTTTCAAACTAAAATATAAAAAAAATTGCAGTATTGAATTCTATTACTGACAAAATGGTTTTTGTAACCAAAAATAAGAATTCATTGATTCTTTATTTGTGTCATCTTCCAAACATCTTGAGAAACCAAGTCAACTGAAATTATTTAAAAATAGAACTTCCACTAATCTGCAATGATCTTGAAGGCGTTGTCTTCTCCAAAATGACTTGTTCTGTTTTGCTTTGGGGGTTACTGCCATCCCACATCTAGTCACTAGCAATTCCTAGTTTGACTGTTTTCTCTGTAGCCTGGTTGAGAAGGAAATGTTGAGAAGATTTCAAGCATGAGTTAGGATTGTTGTGTTCAATAATACTGGCTACATGCTTATGTCACTGGTCAGTGGGACTGAGGCAAATAGTGTAAATCAGATCAGAACAGCTGTTGGAAAAAAATGTATTTCTTCCTGCTGTAAATTAGGTCAGTGACAATGATTCTATGAGTAAAGGTCAGGGAGAGAGTTCATTGTCATCAGTTAACTTACAGTAAAACCTTATCTAGCCTTGTTTCTCACAATTGAATTTTCTAAATAATTGAACAGTTCCTTTTGTGTGAAATATGAAACAAAAAGCAAAATAACTATTTGGTGGAATCCTGTAAGAAGTAATTTATGGGCTGGGTGCAGTGGCTCATGCCTGTAATCCCAGAACTCTAGGAGGCTGAGGTGGGTGGATCACCTGAGGTCAGGAGTTCAAGACCAGCCTGGCCAACATGATGAAACTCCATCCCTAATAAAAATACAAAAAATTAGCAAGGCATACTGGCAGGTGCCTGTAATCCCAGTTACTTGAGAGGCTGAGACAAAAGAATTGCTTGAACCTGGGAGGCGGAGGTTGCAGTGAGCTGAGATCTAGCCATTGCACTCCAGCCTGGGCAACAAGAGTGAAACTCCATCTCAAAAAAAAAAAAAAGAAAGAAAAAAAGAAGTATTTTGTCTTTATAAAATAACTGAATTTGAGGCTGGACGCAGTGGCTCATGTCTAATCCCAGCACTTTGGGAGGCCAAGGTGGGTGGATTACAAGATCAGGAGATCACCAACCTGGCCAATGTGGTGAGTGAAACCCATCCTTACTAAAAAATACAAAAATTAGCTCAGCGTGGTGGCATGCACCTGTAATCCCAGCTACTGGGGAGGCTGAGGCCAGAGAATCGCTTGAACCTGGGAGGTAGAGATTGCAGTGAGCTGAGATCGCACCACTGCACTCCAGCCTGGGCAACATAGCAAGACTCCGTCTCAGAAAAAAACAAAAAACTGAATGTAGTTTAATCCTTTAGTGCTTGCAGAAATGTGACAGTTCATTTGTACTTAAAGGTATCTCAGAGTGCTGGGACTTTTTAAATAAATTTGTTTAGAGATGGGGTCTCACTCTGTTGTCCAGGCTGGAGTGCAGTGGCATGATCATGGCTCACTGCAGCCTTGAATTCCCGGGCTCAAGCGATCCTTCCATTTCAACATACCAAGGAGCTAGAACCACAGGTGCATGCCACCATCCCACTCCTCTCCCTGGCTAATTTTTTAAATTATTATTTTTGGTAGAGATGGGGTCACAAACTCCTGAGCCCAAGTGATCCTCCCCACTCAGCCTCCTGAAATGTTTGGTTTACTGGCCTGAGCCACCATGTCCAGCTAGTGCTGGGAATTTTATCTTTGTGATTTATGCTTTCCTGTCTATTTCCTCACATCCTAAGTGCTCTTACCGTTGTCACTTTACAACCTCAGTTCCCACTATGATTTCCTATGTTCAATTAGAGACACCAGTCAGTGTGCTTGTCAGAATTGACTCTTAAAATAATAAGAAATGGGTTTCTATATTTTAAATAACACAACCTGTCATACTAGAAATGAGTTTCTAATTCAGAACTGTGGTGCTCTGCTGTGAGTTTCATGTTTAAGCTTTAGTTTTTGGTCAACCAGAGTGCTTTTTGCTGCTCTGTTTGTCTTCTTTTTTCAGCTTATTGGTATCCTGAATTTGTCTGATTAAGGGATCTCTGAGTGTGTGCAGTGGAATATTCAGAAAACAAATAGGTTGGGTATACTAAGTCTCAAAATTGGAGCTGATTTGTCATTGCCTAGTTAGTACTTTGTTTCGCCTCTACCATATATAATCCTTCATAGTGTGTCCCTGTCATTGTCTTCCTTCTGTTTATACTTTTTTTTTTTTTTTGGAATAGGGTCTTGCTCTGTCATCCAGGCTGGAGTGCAGTGGCATGATCATAGCTCACTGCAGCCTTGACCTCCTGGGCTCAAGCAATCCTCCTGCTTCAGCCTTCTGAGTAGCTGGCATTATGTTGCTCAAGCTGGTATTGAACTCCTGGGCTCAAGCCATCTTCTCATCTGGGCCTCCTGAGTTGCTGGGATTAGGCATGAGCCACTGTTCCCAGCCTGTTTATAAATTTTTAATTATATCATTTTTTGAGATAGAGTCTTGCTCTATCGCCCAGGATAGAGTGCAGTGGTGCAGTCATACACAGTTCATTGCAGCCTCAACCTCCTGGGATCAAGCAATCCTCCTACCTCAGACTCTGGAGTAGCTGGAACCACAGGTGTGTGCCACTACATCTGGCTATTTTTTTTTTTTTTTTAATAGGTTCTCACTACGTTATCCAGTCTGGTCTTGAATTCCTGGCCTCAAGCAGTCCAGCCACCTTGACTTCCCAAAGTGCTGTAATTACAGGCCACCATACCTGACATAAATATATTTAAATATAGAGACAGGTCTCATGGTGTTGCCCAGGCTGGCCTTAAACTCCTGGCCTCAAGCAATCCTCCCATCTCAGCCTGTCAAGTCACTGGAATTACAGGTGTGAGCCTCCATACTTAGCTTGTTTATAAATTTTTGTATTAGTTTTCTGGTCCACTAAGCTGTGGTAATTACGAGGTAATTCAAATATTAGGTCCTGATGCAGACTCCAAAGTGTACACAGATGGGTCCGGTATAGATATGACAGTTCTCTTCGAATTTACTCTCCCTAAGACTTCTTTAATATATGTGTATATTATATCTATATAGGTAAGAAAATTAGTCTTTTGTCTTCCTCCTGAACTTCATTTTTCTTTTCTTTTTTTTTTTTCTTTGAGATGTAGTCTCACTCTGTTGTCAGGCTGAAGTGCAGTGGCACGATCTCGGCTCACTGCAGCCTCCGCCCCTGGGTTCAAGTGATTCTCCTGCCTCAGCCTCCTGAGTAGCTGGGACTACAGGCATGTGCCACCATGACCCACTAATTTTTGTATTTTTATTAGAGACAGGATTTCACCATGTTGGCCAGGATGGTCTCAATCTCTTGACCTCGTGATCCACCTGCCTTGGCCTCCCAAAGTGCTGGGATTACAGGCGTGGGCCACCGCACCCGGCAAATATTTTTTCCCATATTGATTAGTGTTTAATAGATTCAGTAAATACCCTGCATTAATATGCTGACAAGTAGATTTTGACAATTTGAAAAAAAGCAAAGGATAAATTAATTCCAGTGGAGTCTATGAATTTTATATTTTAAAGCTGTTAAAATAGGGGGAAAACTTACACACACAGGACATTTTATACTTGAAACTGGAATTATTTTAGCAAGTGAGGGTGCCAAGTAGAATCTCAGTGTATAGAGATTTAGCC
Source organism: Aotus nancymaae (assembly GCF_030222135.1). NCBI lineage: Eukaryota > Metazoa > Chordata > Mammalia > Primates > Aotidae > Aotus > Aotus nancymaae. The sequence goes on along the minus strand of NW_026988492.1, from coordinate 11,447,606 downwards.
TTAATGATATATACTTGAAGTAATAATTGAGTCTAAACAAAAGTTCCACTTAGATTAGAAGTTATCTGTTTGAATAATTTTAGGGAATGACAATGTGGTTGTATTTCTTAGCTTATTAAGGTACAAAAAGCTGGTGTGCAAAATAGGTACTTGTGAAGGGAATTTATACCATTGTATCATGTAACACTTGTGCAGCCAATTCGTAAAATAAACTCAAATAAGGCTTTCAGTTCTGATGACAAACAGGAAACGTTCACGCTTTTTGTTTCTCACAGTGAAACAGGAGCTACACTGGTGATGTAATAGGAATGAAAGAACAAGGAAATGCCACAGTTAAGTGGACAACTGCAGTCAGGAAATTCTTACTTACTGTCACTTTGCTACCTTTGCCATCTTGCTGAAAAGCACTGATTAGACCTAAAGGGAGTAAACAGTTAACACTTTTGCTGTTTACTAACTGTAAACAATGCTCATATCTCCATGAGCAGTAGATGTAGAAACTTCAGTAACTGCTTACACAGAATTCTAGGCCAAAGGAGTGAAATTTAAGATGTATGTTAAACTTGTCAAAACAAAGTCATTCTCTGACTGATTTTTTATTACCCTTCATTTTCCCTCCCCTCCCCTCCCCTCCCCTCCCCTCCCCTCCCCTCCCCTCCTCTCTTTCTGGGACATAGTCTCGCTCTGTTGCCCAGACTGGAGTGCAGTGGTGCAATTTCGGCTCACTGAAACCTCCGCCACCTGGGTTCAAGTGATTCTTCTGCCTTATCCTCCCAAGTAGCTGGGATTACAAGTGTCTGCTAACACACCTGGCTAATTTGTGTGTGTGTGTGTGTGTGTGTGTGTGTGTGTGTATTTTTAGCAGAGATAAGTTTTCGTCATGTTGGCCAGGCTGGTCTCAAGCCTCCCAAAGTTGGGATTCCAGGTGTGAGCCACGCCCCTGGCCCCTGTTCATTTTCTTGATAGTGACTGTTGACAGAAGCTAGTACTGCTCAGAATGTGATTCACAGCAATGGCTCTACTGATTTAGAAGGCAGTGTGACCTTGCAAGAATAGACAGTACAGTTGTGTTAGGCCAAGCTGCCGTAATAAAAAGTTTCTTTCTTCCTCACTTAACTGTTCCAAGGGGAGCAGTCCAGTTGGAAGGGCAGCTCTGCTCCCCAGGGATTGTCACTGTCTGCACGATGACAGTCTGCAGTCATGTCTGGATTGTAGCTGATGAGAGGGAGCAGAGTGCACATGCTGAGGTGGCGTCTGTCACTTCTGCTCTCTCCAGAACATGTCACATGTAGCACATCCAACTGGGAAATACCACCCAGACAGTTCCCAAGAAGAAGGATAAATGGAGTTTGGCATAAAAATCACAGTCTTCTTCAACATCATTTATTAGAAATGGTTTAGGTCTTACTCCTGCAAAGTAAAAATGAAAAAAATATATATTACTAAAATAAACAAGAAATGGTTTAGAGCATACACACACACACACACACACACACACACACACACACACGTTTAAAATATATGTATATCTATTTTTAGAAACAGGATCTCGATATGTCACCCAGGCCAGAGTGCAGTGGCAAAGTCATGGCTCAACTACCTCAACTTCCTAGCTCAAGTGATCTTTTTACCTTAGCCTCCTGAGTAGCTGGGACTACAGGTACATGCCACCATGCCTGGCTAATTTTTTTTGTATTTAGTAGAGACGGGGTTTCACCGTGTTAGCCAGGATGGTTGCCATCTCCTGACCTCATGATCCACCCACCTCAGCCTCTGAAAGTGCTGGGATTATAGGCATGAGCCACCACGCCCAGCCATTCCTTTCTTTTCTTAATTGTTCTTTAGTATATCAGAAGTATCTTGAAAGTCTGGCCTTCAACACAGACCCTGGTTTTCTTTGGAAAGAACAATACGTAAACGCTTTTCCTTTTTAGGTTTCACAGATTTCACTTCTTTAGGCTCTTGCTGGTCTTCTTCCTCTTTCTCTATTTTTAAATTTCCTTCTTTTCCACTGCCCTGCTTGCTTTTCTTTTAGAATAGTTGTATGTCATCTACTCTGCTTAAAATTAGGTATTCTTCTCTAATATTTACTAATTTACCCACTTTACTAATTTACTAAGTCTTTAGAAGTAAATGACTAAGCCTCACCCCAATTCTTGAAAAAGGAAAGGAGAAAAAAAAACCCAACAGACCGTTAAAGTGGGCGAGAGGCTCCATATAAGGGTTATAGTTCTGCCGGGCCTGGTGGCTCACGCCTGTGATCCCAGCACTTTGGGAGACCGAGGCGGGTGGATCACGAGGTCAAGAGATCGAGACCATCCTGGTCAACATGGTGAAACCCCGTCTCTACTAAAAATACAAAAAATTAGCTGGGCATGGTGGCGCATGGCTGTAATCCCAGCTACTCAGGAGGCTGAGGCAGGAGAATTGCCTGAACCTAGGAGGCGGAGGTTGCGGTGAGCCGAGATCGTGCCATTGCACTCCAGCCTGGGTAACAAGAGCGAAATTCCGTCTCGAAAAAAAAAAAAAATAAGGGTTATAGTTAGGATTTAAGGATGAGACCAATCCTCTGAAATTAAAGACAGTAAGAATAATCATAAATGGTTCAGAGCAGGGAAGGGTAAAGATTGCCCACCCCAAGAAAGGGCCACTGACATTCTTGTTGAGGAGAAGGGGACTTCCTGGCAGAGTCAGAGGAGCTATACCATAAGCACATCCTTTGTAGGAGGTAATCAGAGTAATTAATGTGAAGAAAGTTGTAACTTATCCAAACAGAATACTACTGCAGCAATGCATTGGCAGAGACATGGACAGTGAGTGGTCTGCATGAAGCCTAGAACCAAGAGCTAAAGAAGAATACCTTGGTCACTGCATCTCTCATTTTATCTAGATGGGAAGGTACCCTAGGCCAGCCACACCAATGTGCTGAATAGTTAAGAAAAATATAAGGAAATGCTTTTTGGAATTAGGAAGTAAATATTCATTCAACAAATATTGACTGCCTGGAGGATACTAGGTGCTATGCTAAGAACTATGCAACTCTCAAGCTATATAGTAATAGTGCTCAGTAATTGGAGGCTATAGTGATTATATCTTGCTCCCAAATTATTTGGCTCATGAGAGAGGTCTTTGGAGTCAAGCTGGTTGGGGTTCAAATTGTGGCTGAAGCACTTAGTACAAGCATACTTGTTTTGTTTTGTTTTGTTTGTGACAAGGTCTTGCTCTGTAGCCAAGGCTGGAGTGCAGTGGCACGATCTCAGCTCACTGCAATCCCCCACTCCCTCCCAGGCTCAAGTGATTCTCCTGCATCAGTCTCCTGAGTAGCTGGGACTACAGGCTTCGGCCCCCAGGTCCAGCTAATTTTTTTTTTTTTTGGTATTTTTAGTAGAGACGGGTTTTCACAATGTTGCCCAGGCTGGTCTCAAACTCCTGACCTCATGTGATCTGCCCTCCTCGGCCTCCCAAAGTGCTGGGATTACAGGCGTGAGCCACCGTGCCCGGCCCATACTTGTACTAAGTATACATTGTACAAGTATGCGTAAGTTAGGTAAGTACAAGCTTATCTAACTTAGGTAAGTTAGTTATCATCTTTAACCCAGCTTCATCATTTGAATAATGGAAATCATTATTGAAACTCCATTTCAGAGGGTGATTGTAAAGATGGTATTAGAGATAACATTATAATTATATAATTATGGCTAGCATACAGTTAGCATTCAGTAAATGTCAGCTGCTTCTATAATTATTATCTTTAGAATTATAAGACTAAGTTATATGTATTTAACCTGGTTTATAGCTTTGCCTTCAGGTTAATCCTCAATTTCTGATTTATGGTTATTCTAATTTAAGATTATGTTTAATATTGACTTAGTTAGGCTGGTGTTAAATCAAACTAAATTTTGAATTTAAAGGCCTCAATACCAGTTCTGTGTAACTAACTGCGATCCAACTCAGTATGTAAACAAATTGAAAGCCTCTTTTATAAGTATACTTTTGTAACAAATTGCTGAGATTCAGCCAATCACAGCAGCCAAGCTTCAGCCAATCACAGATGGTTAACTGTTTAAACCAGGTTCAAATAAGCTAAATGTTGGGTACTCATGGACATAAAGATGGTGACAGTAGACACTGGGGACCACTGGTGGGGAGGGAGAAGGAGGGACATGGATTGACGTAATACTGGGTGCTATGTTCATTACCTGGGTGAGGGATTGTTCATACCCCAAACTGTAGCATCATGTAATGTACCCATGTAACAAACTTGTTCACCTACCACCTGAATCTAAAATAAAAGTTGAAAGTATTAAAAAGACAAAAACCATGTTTAAAATGGATACTTTGCTTTTTCTTCTTTTGTTTTGAGATGCAGGGTCTTACTCTGTCATTCAGGCTGAAGTGCAGTGGCATGATCATAGTTCACTGCAACCTTGAACTCCTGGGCTTGAACAATCCTTCCGCCTCAGCCACTCAGGTATCTGGGACTACAGGCATGCACTACCATGCCTGGGTAATTTTATTATTACAATTATGCTTGCTATTTTTTGTAGAAATAGGTTCTCGCTATGTTGTCTAGGCCGGTATCAAACTTCTGGCCTCAAATGATCCTCCAACCTCAGCCACCCCAATGTTCTGGGGTTATAGGCATGAGCCACAGCACCTGGCCTGTTCCCCTTTTTTGCTTTTATTTTTATTTTCATTTTTTTTTGAGACGGAGTTTCACTCTTGTTACCCAGGCTGGAGCGCAATGGCGCAAATCTCAGCTCACCGCAGCCTCCGCCTCCTGGGTTCAAGCAATTCTCCTGCCTCAGCCTCGCGAGTAGCTGGGACTACAGGAGAACGCCACCACGCCTAGCTAATTTTTGCATTTTTAGTAGAGACAGGGTTTCACCATGTTGACTAGGATGGTCTCGATCTCTTGACCTCGTGATCCACCCACCTTGGCCTCCCAAAGTGCTGGGATTATAGGCGTGAGCCACCCCGCCAGGCCTCTTTTTTGCTTTTAAAATCTTGCTTCTAACAAAGGCCCAATGAGCTGATATCCAGGGTTATTTGGTTTTGAGTATTCCAGGCCGCTGTCCTCATTTTGACTCAAGTAAACTCATTAAATTATATCTTGTGCCACAGCCTCTTCCATTTAGGTTGACAAAACTCAGCTTTAATTTTGTCACTAGAGGAGAGGAAAAAAACCTTTCTTCCTTTCGCCCTTCTAGATTCCTGGCTGGGTCTTTGTAACAAAAGACAGATTAATAAGAGGAAAATCAAGTGAAATGTGTTAACATTGTTAGAGTAGGTAGTTAGGAAGACATGACAGGACAGGAGAGTGACCCACTCTTATGCCCTAGGAGTGTCAGGTGACCGTAGGTGATGGTCAGGCCATTGTTAAACTGTCCCTCTAAAATAGTACTTGGTCACAGCCAGTGCCAGGGAAAGACAATCTCCCAGTAGATAGAACACACCTGAAACTGATGATCAGCAGCTTCCTGATAAGATCTCAGAAGCTGAGCTAGTGGGCTCATGCATGCACACTAAGAGGCAAAATGGCAGAGTTCCGCTGGTATATGACCTTCCTCTAGGAAGGCTCAACTGGTAACTGGTAAGATAAAAAATCCCTCAAATGAGCATGCGCAGAACTTCAGTAAACATACTGTGCATGTAGCTCTTCCCAAGTGTTGGCAGGCTGCTGCATATGCAGACATCCTACCCCAAGGGAAAAATCAGGGGAGGAGAAATGAAAACACTGGAACCATGACAATGTATAAAATCTCAAGTCAAGGGTGGGATTGGGCACTTGGATCATTCAAGTCACTGGCTTGGCCCTCTTCCAAGTTGAACTTTATTTCCTTTCGTTCCTCCTATAAAACTTTATAATAACCTCTCACCCCTGTTCTCAAACTTGCCTCAGTTTCTCCCTCTGCCTTGAAACTACTTCGGCCCCTTGGCTGAATTCTTTCCTCCAAGGAGGCAAAGACAGTTTGCTGTAGACCCGTTGGATTTGCCACTGGTGACAACGTGTATTTGCACATGTAATGCAAGAGAATACCCAGAAATGAGTATCTCAAAGGAGTGTATAGAATTTAGGCTTATATATGTGTAAATTATGTTAAAGCTGGCTCCTTTTGTTCTTTAACTTTGGACTAAAGTTCTCCAAAAATAGGGAATTGTAACCTAGTTGGATGTGTAAACAGACTGTAACCTATTCTTGTGCCAATCACAGTTTTGGCCAAGCACTGATGGCCAACTGTTCAAACCATGCTCAAATAAGACAAATAAGTTGTAACTAACATGACTGTTTTTGTACCTCACTTCCATTTTTTTTATATGTCACTTTCCTTTTTCTGTCCATGAATATTATCTGACCACGTGACAGCAATCGGAGTTGCTCTGAACCTATTCTGGTTCTTGGAGCTGCCCAATTGGAGAATCATTCTTTACTCAATCAAACTCTCTTTAATTTGTCTGAAGTTTTTCTTTTAATAATACCAACAAAAGAAAAGTGATTTGGAGCCTCTGAGCATGGGAGGCAAGTTTTGGGAAGGTGACCAGGAAAGGTATGGTAAACAAGAGTAAGATTTTTTATGCAGATCCAAGGCAGTGCATTTTCCCTTGACAAGAGTTATCCTTATCTTCCTGGTACAGAGAGAGGCACCCTTGGAGATTCCTTTTATAGATGTAAATTCCCCTTAAAAAAAGAAACTTACGCTTTGTCTTCAGAGCCTCTCTGTGTTTGCTGTTTTTCAAAATAATCAACTCAAAATTATCTCTACGTCAAAAAGGATTTGGGATGGCATATTCTAGCTTCCTGCAGTACTCTTAGGACAATAAATACTCATTTTTCACATTTCACCGCCAAAAGAAAGCACACGATGATATTCTTGGTATTAAGAAAACATTATAATTTTCAGGGCAATGAAAAGCCTCATAGATAGAGACCATTAGTTTCACCAGGGTATGGGTGTCTGTGTGTGCGCGCATAGAAAATGGCCCCGAGAGATTTAGCCCTGGAGTGGGGAAGTGGGCATTATATTTTTGAAAGTCTCCCCGGGTGGTTCTGATGATCAACTAGGTTTAGGAAACCTTGAACTAAGGAAGATCTTGTGACTCTCACTTAGTGAGTGAGCAAATTTTCTGTGAAATATAGAAAGATTAGGAGAGATGAGATGAAGGATAAGAAGTATGATGAAAATTCATAAAATTATAAATATTATGAATAGTATGAACGTAATCATAATAGGTTTGTTGCCGGATGCATTCGGCAAGTCAATACATCAAGATACTGGGTTGCAACAGAGAAACAGGTTTAATTGTAGGGTCAGTGAACCAAGAGATGGGGAGAAACCTCAAATACATCTCCCCAAGGAATTTGAGGTTGGAGTTTGTAAGGGTTTTGGAGTGGGCCAAAGTGTGGAGATCATTGATTGGTTGAAGAACACAGGGTGTCATGGAACAGGGAGATGAGGAAGTTGTATTCTCATGCTGATCCCATTCCTCTGTGTACGTCTTCGGACTGGTTGCTGGAATTCATGGATCTGAAAAACATCTTAAGCAAGTCTTAAATAAAAGCCTTATGATTCTAATGTCAGAGATCCTGTCTATAGGAACAATGGGGGGATACAAATCAGTTCTTACAGTCTTATGACCCTACTGTCAGAGATCCTAGCTATAGGAACACAGGGATGCAGATGGTCAGGATCTAGTGCTACCTGACATTCAGCAACAAGGAAGTGAGCCAGAGTGCAGTCTGATGAATGCTTAATTTTAACTGTAGTTTTGTCCAGAACCCGGAGTGCAATTCTTGCCAACCCTGTGCGGTGGTTTCACGAACATGGATGTCCTCATTGGATGAGAAACACCAAGATGAAGTAAATTTATTCAATTTGATTCTTGTAGGCGTAAATTGGTCCATATTTATGCATGTATACATCAGCAGAGAAAACACTGAATTCTGAGCACTGTAGAACCTTCCAAGGGAAGAGTCAATTGTCAGGTCCTAAGAGCTGCCCTTGGCCACCTCTCCAGTGCTACTGAAGACCAGCTTATGGGGAAGGTCAGCTTCATTCTGCTTCTTTTTTTTTTTTAGTAGAGACAGGGTTTCACCATGTTGGCCAGGCTAGTCTTGAACTTCTGACCTCAGGTGATCCGCCCCCCCCCTGCCCCGCCCCTGCTTGGCCTCCCAAAGTGCTGGGATTACAGGCATGAGCCACCGCGCCCAGCCTCATTCTGCTTCTTTAAGACGAAGAGTGGAGAATTATTCAGGATTCTTTAGGGTGCAAATGCCACAAACTTGATTGAAACTGGCTTTAGAAAAACAAACAAAATAACGAGTAGGAATCTGTTAATCCAAGTTGCTGCATGGGATCCTGACATAGCTTACAGAGTTAAGGAGAAAACTACAGGAACCGAGACCTCAGGGCTTAGAATCCAGTTGATGTAGTTTGAGTATCTGTTCCCTCCAAATCTTATGTTGAAATTTCATCCCAAAATGTTGCAAGTAAGGCCTACTGGTGCAACTGCCTTTGCAAAATTATGACTGAGACAGTGAAGGAGCTCTAACTTAACTGACTCCATCTTGCTTCTCTAAATTCCAAGCTGTCCTTGTTTATTCCTTGGTGTAGGCTGCACTAACTTTGGGAGAAACTTAGTTTATAGTTTAAACCAAGACAGTAATAGCCCTTTCCCAAAGCAGACCTCCTTCTTACCTGGGGACTAGATTGCCTTTGTAAGACTAACATTAGCTACAAAATTAGAAACTGTGATTTGGGAGTCATGCAGCTGGAGGCTATGAGATTCTGACCCTCCCTAAACTGCTCCTAGGATCAGTGCTTGAGATATTTTGCAGACCCTCCACTTGTTGGATCAGCTGGCACCACCCAGATTGAAAAACTGGCTCATCCGATCTTGTGGCCCCCACCCAGGAACTGACTGAGCACAAGAAGACAGCTCCCACTCCCTGTGATTTTATCTCTGACCAGTCAGCACTCCTGGCTCACTGGCTTCCCCCCACCTACCAAGTTATCCTTAAAAACTCTGCTCCCCAAATGCTCAGGGAGTCTGATTTGAGTGATAATAACCTCCAGTCTCCCGCACAGCTGGCTTTGGGTGAATTACTCTTTCTTGATTGCAATTCCCCTGTCTTGATGAATCGGCTCTGTCTAGGCAGCCGGCAAGGGGGCAGGGGCAGATCCCTCATGAATGGCTTGGTGTCAATCTCATGCAAGTGAGTTATCACTCTGTTAGTTCCCATGAGATCTGATTGTTTTTTCTTTTGTCTTTTAAATTTTTTTTATTGTTTTGTACGCTGAAAATATGTACATCTAAGAGATCTGATTGTTGAAAAGAGCCTGGTACCTCCCTCCTCTCTACTGCTTCCTCTCTAGCATGTGACACCCCTGCCACCCCCTCGCCTTCTGCTGTGAGTGTGAGTGGAAGCTTCCCAGGGTCCTTGACAGAAGCAGGTGTTGGTGTCATGCTTTCTATACAGCCTGCAGAGCCAAGAGACAAACCTCTTTTCTTTATACATTACCCAGCTTCGGGTACTCCTTTATAGCAAAGCAAAATAGGCTGAGACACAGGTCTTTCATGTTCCAAGTCTGTCTCTTCTCTGGGTTACCTCTCCACATGTCTCTGCTTTTATTTAAATGTTGTTCTTATTCTTCCTACCACGCAAAACACACTCAGTGATTGAGGGTGGTCCCTACACAGCAACCTGAAATGAAAATTCATTTCCTTGTCTCTATATCAGCAGTTCCCAGACTTTAGCAGGCGTCGGAATCACCTGAACTGCTTGTTACAGGACAGATTGCAGGACTCCACCTCTAGAGTTTCTTATGTGGTAGGTCCGAGGTTGGCCCAAGAATCTGCATTTCTGGTTTTTTTTTTTGAGATGGAATCTCACTCTGTTGTCCAGTCTGGGGTGCAGTGATGCTATCTCGGCTCACTACAGCCTCCGCCTCCTGGGTTCAAGCAATTCTCCTTCAGCCTCCTGTATAGCTGGGACTACAAGCAAGTGCTACCATGCCCAGCTAATTTTTGTATTTGTAGTAGAGGCAGGGTTTCACCCTGTTGGTAAGGCTGGTCTCAAACTCCTGATCTCAGGTGATCCGCCTCAGCCCAAAGTGCTGGGATTACAAGTGTGAGCTACTGCACCTGACCAAGAATCTGCATTTCCACCAAGCTTCCAGGTGATGTTCATGCTGTGGGTCCCAGGACTACACTTTGAGAACTGTTGTTATTTATTAATCCCAGAGAACATTTATTTCCTGTGGCTTTGGTGTGCTGCTTTGCCATAGTATTTTTTGGTCCTGCAGGGAAGGAAAAATGCTTTCTTCTACTATTATAGGTTCTTTGGTCTATAAATCAAGTTGACATAAAACAGATTAATAGTAGAAAAACAATTTTAATTACATACATATGTGTGGGAGTAGACTCAAGGGAGTGGCCAGATGATTGAGATGCATAAATCATCTTGATCTACAGAAAGAAATAAAGGTTTAGGGCATGAGGGTGGTGTAGACAAATTGTGGGAAGGTGAGGGGAGAAAATGTTTGGTGAACAAAGGTTGTCTTGTTATGCAGATAAATCTCTAAGCTGATAAAAGTTGTCTCAGCACAGCTTTCCTCCTGGTATAGATGTTTTATAATTGTAAATATCCTTTATTAAACTGGAAGTTTATACTTTTTTTTATGTAGTTGAGTGGGAGGTAAAGAGCTTTTCCTGCATTGCTTGTTCTCAGTTTCTTTTAACTCAAAATAATCAGTCTACCAAAGTGGCATATTTTGGGCCAACATATTGTGAACCTCTTCATTTTCCATTGTTTTCACAATTATAATAAACTCATTGCTTCACCAGCTTTTCCTCATTTAACTGTCAGGGTAATCCCATGAGGTAGGTGCTGCATTGTTGTGACACATAAATGAGGAAGAGGAGAGGTTAAGTGACTAGGACACCATGGGCCTCCTGTACTTTTTCGAAGTATAGAAGGAATATTAGGTTTTAAATAATGGTATTTTCAACAAATGTTTTCCATCTCACCTTCCCAAACTACTTTCCAAAAAATGGTGGAAAAAATATCATAATCCCACAAAGACAAAAAAAAAAAAAAGGGGAAAGAGATGACAATAATAAAATAAAATGTGGAAACTGGAAGAAGTGGTACACGATTTTATTAATAGCAGACCAGAAGGCTGAAAACCTCACTAGACTCAGGGAATAACCAGAAGCAGCCTCATTCTGCAGAATCCCAGAGATGCAAAGAACTGGAAGCTCTTGGTTAACAGTGATGGTAACAGTACACTTGGGGGTTAATGGAATTTGGAGACATAGCTAAGCCCTGGGATGCCTTTGCCTAGGCTACACAGCTGGATGGCAACAGCCTCCCTGTCCCAGCAGAACCAGACGGACTCTGACCTTTAGGACTGTGGGTGTGGAGCCGAGGATGTGCTGCTGCACTCAAAGTGGGCATTGAGTGAAATAACTACATTCTGAAAGGGAAGGCCACATGGCCCAATGCTTCTCCTTAAGTCTGAGAATGCTGTTGCCAGGTGACTTTCCTGTCCGCGGCAGATTTCTTTCTGGGGAAATAGATAAGACCAAGAGAAAAGACAGAGACTCTCAATTGGGATCCTCAGCAAAAAGCCACACCAGATCAAGTAGAGTGAAGCCACCAGTGGAGAACCCCCCCACCTCCTGCACACAGATTCCAATGAGCTTTTCAGTGCCTCTCTTTGAAATATCAGTGCCATGAATCATGAGGCATTTATATCATCTCTAAAACAAAAGAGAGACAAAAACAAATATAAAAGAAACAGCTAGTGGACAGGAAAGAAAAAGGAAGCAAAAAGAATACAGTGAATGGAAGAAAGTCCAAAAAAGAAAAAAGTAAACAAACCTCTAATTGACAGCTTCAGAGAAACAAGAGAAGATCTTGAATCCTGGAGAACAAAATTCTATTTTTAAAAATGAATTCTGTAAATTAAAAATAGCATAGCTGTAGTTAAATATTCAGTAGAAGGTTGGAAGATAAAGTGGAGGAAATCTCTCAGAAAGGGTAATAAGGAAAAAGGAATGGAGAATAGAGACAAAATAAGAAAATGAGGAGATTAATCTAGGAAGTCCAATTTGTGACTAGAGTTTTAGAGATAGAACAAAGATACTGGTTGAGGCCCAGTGCGGTAGCTCATGCCTGTAATCCCAGCACTTTGGGAGGCTGAGGCTAGCAGATCACTTGAGGCCAGAAGTTTGAGACCAGCATGGCTAACATGGCAAAACCCTGTCTCTAATAAAAATACAAAAATTCACCAGGTGTGTGGTGACCACCCATAATCCCAGCTATTCTGGAGGCTGAGGCAGGAGAATCTCTTGAACCCGGGAGGCAGAGGTTGCAGTGAGCCAAGACTGTGCCACTGCACTCCAGCTCGTGTGAAACTGTGTCTCAGAGAAAAAAAAAAAAAGACATTGGTTGAGAGAAGGATTGGGCAAAAGATTTCCCAGAACTCAATGATAGTCATCTTCAGATTGTAAGGCCCCACAGAGTGTCCATAATGCCATCTTTCACAGCTATCCAAGTTGTATCTATGGACTAAGATGGGAATAGTGCTCTTTAAAGTGATGCAGTGCACAACCTACACAACTGCATGTGGTAGCCCAAGGAATGCAAAAAGACTCATGCTAGTACCCAAAAAGAAATTTTAGAGTACTAGTGATAGAAAGAAGTCTCAAAGCTTTCAGAGAGGAAATATACATCATATCCAGAACCTTAAGAAAAAAATGGCATTCTCAACAGAAACATAGCCAGAAGACCATGGAACAATGCTTTGCAAAACATTCAGGAAAAATGATTTCTAATCCTTGATTCTATACCCAGCTATCTCCCTTAGTACTCTTAATTATAAACAGCAGAATCCATGAGTTAGCTTAAGCAGATAAGATATTTATTGATCTCAGATTTCTTAGGTTGTTCATGAACTTTTCTGGTGAGCCAGAGAATACAGGCTTGTATACCACATTGCCAGGATCTACACCCAAAGACCACTGCAGGGACTACACTGGTGAAAATATCTCCACTACCACATCTGGCACAGACACCATACCTGGCAGCAATGGTGAAGAAGCTCCCCGACTGCAACCATCCCTCTCTTACTCACCAAAAAGATGGATTCTGGGCTGAGCATGGTGGCATACCTATAATCCCTGCCCTTAGGGAGGCCGAGGTGGGCAGATCACCTGAGGTCAGGAGTTTGAGACCAGCCTGGGCTCAGGGATGGCAGAAATTATCGTGACCATTTCTGCAAACAATCTGCCATAGGGTGTTGATACCTACTGGGGTGAATTTTGGGGTTAGAAGATAGAACAGAAATATCCAACAAGCAAAGCTTTCTCTCCTTTTTTCCTTCTAGTGGGCCACAGTAGTCCCCCTTTATCTGTGGTTCTACCCTCATTGGTTTCAGTTACCCAAGATCAACCACAGTTCAAAACTGGGTGAGTATATTACAATAAGATATGTTGAGAGAGGCCACATTCACATAACTTGTATTACAGTATATTTTTATAACTGTTCTATTTTATTAATAGTTATTGCTGTTAATCTCTTACTGAAGGGGTCCCCAGTCCCCAGGCCATGAACCAGTACTGGTCCTTGGCCTGTTAGGAACTGGGTCACACAGCAGGAGGTGAGTGGCAGGTGAGTGAGTGAAGCCTCATCTGTATTTACAGCCACGCCCCATCACTTGCCTTCCCACCTGAGCTCTGCCTCCTGTCAGATCAGCAGCGGCATTAGGTTCTCACAGGAGCACAAACCCTACTGTGAACTGCGCATGTGAGGGATGTAGACTGTACACTCCTTATGAGAATCTAATGCCTGTTGATCCGTCACTGTCTCCCATCACCCCCAGATGGGACCATCTAGTTGCAGGAAACCAAGCTCGGGGCTCTCATTGATTCTATGTTATGGTGAGTTGTATAATAACTTCATTATATATTACAGTGTAATAATAATAGAAATAAAGTACACAAAAAATGCAATGCATTTGAATCATCCTGAAACTACCCCCCATCTCCCCCTGTGGTCCATGGAAAAATTGTCTTCCACAAAACTGGTGCCTAGTGCCAAAAAGTTTGGGAACTGCTGTCTTACTGTGCCAAATGTATAAATTAAACTCATAGGGACTTATAGGAAAAAGCAGTGAATGTAGGGTTTGGCAGCATTTGAGGTTTCAGACATTCATTGAGGTCTTGGAATGCATCTCCCATGGATAAGCGGGGAGCGCTGTATCTGAGGTTCAGTGATTCTACATGCTCTCCCTGGAGGAGGCCTGTGTGAACCAGCAACTGTCTTGGAAGCTTTCCTTCCTTTCCCTACTCTTGCTGCCCTGAGATTGTATCCGCCCCCAACAAAGGATTGCAAAGAGGCTTAGCTTCAGGTTTTGTTCCTACATATTCTGAGCTAAGACAGGATCATATCAGATTCTTGAGAGCATTAAACAGGATAGAACGTTTCTCAGATAGACTCTGTAAGCTGCAACTTGTGTTATTCGTATTACTAACAAAAGCATATCATAATAAAATATTGAGAAAGAGTAAGTAAAAATTATGTAGGCTATATTCTCAGATCACACAGCAGTAAATCTAGGAATTAATATGTTTAAAGAAAACAGTGTAATCTAGAAATAAATAAAAAACAAAAACTTATAAATGTTCCCAAATAGCATTTGGTCAATAATGCAGACTATTATAAAGTCAATATTAAAAACTTAAAAAAAATCCATGGTATGCAAAAGTTGTTCACATGACAAAATTTCTTAATGGTATCGATAAGGAAGAAAACAAAAAGGAGGCTAGCATGGTGGCTCAGCTCTTTGGGAGACAAAGGTGGATGGATCACTGGAGGGCAGGAGTTCGAGACTAGCCTAAGCAACATAGTGAGACCCCCATCTCTACCAAAAATACAGAAAATTAGCCAGGTATGGTGGCATGGGCCTGTAATCGCAGCTACTCCAGAGGCTGAGGAACGAGAGTCTCTTGAACCCGGGAAGTAGAGGTTGTAGTGAGCTGAGAACATGCCACTGCACTCCTGCCTGGGTGATAGAGTCAGACTGTCAAAAAAAAAAAAAGAAAAAGAAAGAAAGAAAGAAAAGAAAACAAAAAAGCATAGAGAAAGTATCCTAAGTTTTGGGAAAATTTTTTTAAAATAAAAAATAAAACACATCAAAGGAGAGAAACTACTAACACAGCAACAATGTTCTGGAGTCTGCTCTTACTGACTCATGAGTGCTACTTGCTGAATTTTCAGGAATTTAGTGACGTGTTTGCGAAACACAGTTATTATTAAAAATTACATAATATAAATTAAACTGGTAAAAACAAAAGCAATAAATACTATAGTCATCACTTCCTACTTATTTACTTCATTTTACTATCATAAACGTTCTTGTGTTGATTTATGTCTATTGCATCTGTGTGGTGGTAATACTCTACTCTATAATGATGGCCTATTGAGCATTTGTTGTCATTACTGCATTTACTATTACATTGGTAGCTTGAAACCAGCCACAGTAGGAATATTTACACTGTGGTATCTGGCAATGCTACAAATCAGAGCCTCTGCTCTCTCTTTCTTCCCCTCGTCCTCTTACGTGGAGCTGCTTTTAAACATTTTCCAGCATACCACTGACTACCTGTAAATATTCTTTTTTAAGAAATTTGAATTTTCCAGCTTGAGATTAGAATAAAAATGAACATAAGGCATTAAGATTCTTTAAAAGTTCATATTCATTTAGTGTTTTTGAATGCCCTAAATTGCAGGAATAAACTTCTTTGGTTGGGATTTTTGCCATTAAATAAATTCTAATTAATGCAAGATATACCTTAATAGTCAGGAATGAGCTACATTCCCAGGCAATTCCCTAAACTGGGAGTAAGTAATGGCTAGACTCCAAAGAATCTTTCTAGCTAGCAGTCTGGGTGCTTTTGACACCTCAAAATCTAGAAATAAAGGAAAATCTATCGTATACATATGGACTTTAGTCAAACAAAATATACTTAGTTTTTTTTTTTGTTTTTTTTTTGAGATGGAGTTTCACTCTTCTTGCCCATGCTGGAATGTATTGGCAAGATCTCAGCTCACTGCAACCTCTGACTCCCAGGTTCAAGGGACTCTCTTGCTTCATTCCTCCCGAGTAACTGGGATTGCAGGCATGCGCCACCACACCTGGCTAGTTTTGTGTTTTTAGTAGAGACGGGGTTTCTCCATGTTAGTCACGCTGGTCTTGAACTCCAAAGCTCAGGTGATCTGCCTGCCTTGGATTCCAAAAGTGCTGGGATTACAGGCGTGAGCCACCACTGTGCCTGGCTTTTTTTTTTTTTCTTTTTTGAGACAGAGTCTTGCTCTGTTGTCCAGGCTGGAGTGCAGTGGCTCAATCTTGGCTCACTGCAGTCTCCACCTCCTGGGTTCAAGTGACTCTCCTGCCTCAGCCTCCCGAGTAGCTGGGATTACTGGTGCACCACCACGACTGACTAATGTTATATTTTTAGTATAGGCAGGGCTTTACCATGTTGGTCAGACTGATCTTGAACTCCTGACCTCAGGTGATTCTCCCACTTTGGCCTTCCAAAGTGCTGGGATTACGGGCTTAGGCCACCGTGCTGTGCCAATTTTTTTTCTAAAGTATAAGAAAAATTTAATTAGGTTGGTGAGTAATAGTAAAAAAATAATAAACAGCAAAAATGAATAAAGCCCTCATTCACCCTGGGGATTATATTCTTTTAATTAGAAATAGCTGTTAGTAACAAAATTTCATATAGTAATTTGTGATAAGTACATTTTAAACTGTAAGCTTTGTAAAAAGTTATGTTAAAAATGTTGGCTTGAAGCTCGGTGCCGTGGCTCACACCTGTAATCTCAGCATTTTGGAAGCTGAGGTAGGAGGATCGCTTGAGGTTAGGAGTTTGAAACCAGGTTGGGCAACCACAAGACTCTATATACAAAAAATAAAAAGTAAACAGTTAGCCAAGTGTGGTGGCATGTGCCTGTAATCCTAGCTACTTGAGAGTCTGAGGTAGGAGGGTCGCTTGAGCCCAGGAATTTGAGGCTGTAGTGAACTATGATCACACCAATGCACTATAGTCTGGGCAACAAAGCAAGACCCTGTCTCTAAAAATTAAAAAAAAAATTGATTTGAGTAAAAATTTTGAACCAGCACACAATTCTTTTAGGTACCAATAGTTTAAATTCACTAAATTGAATTTGAGAGGAAAGAAAAGGTTCTCTTAATCTACTCTATATACTTCATCAAGTTTCCTCTCAGTTCAGCATATCGAAATTTAAACATAATAGAGAATGGATTTTGGAGAAAGAGAAATTATGACACTATGAAAGTTAACTTATACACAGTTTTACACATAACTCCTTTATGCCTAAACTGTTCTGCCCTTTGAAAAAAAAAAATAATAGAGCATTTTATCTCTGTATAAGAGAGAACTATTTTTGAAGTCTTTGCCTCAGTTTTTATGAACTACTTAATTTATACCCAAGTTTCTTGTGGCCTACAGAATATATTCTATTCTTTTATTTGTTTGCCTTTTTTTTTTTTAAGAGCTAGTTTAGGCTTTAGATTTTTTATTTCAGTGAAGACCTTCCCTTACACAGTAACTTTTTTTTTTTTTTTTTTTTCGAGACGGAGTTTCGCTCTTGATACCCAGGCTGGAGTGCAATGGCGCAATCTCGGCTCACCGCAACCTCCGCCTCCTGGGTTCAGGCAATTCTCCTACCTCAGCCTCCTGAGTAGCTGGGATTACAGGCACGCGCCACCGTGCCCAGCTAATTTTTTGTATTAGTAGAGACGGGGTTTCACCATGTCGACCAGGATGGTCTCGATCTCTTGACCTCGTGATCCACCCGCCTCGGCCTCCCAAAGTGCTGGGATTACAGGCTTGAGCCACCGCGCCCGGCCCACAGTAACTATTTTTAAAAAATCCCCTGACATAATGTTAAGACTTATTTTCTTTTTCTTTGTGGGTATTTTTTTTTTTTTTGACAGTCTCACACTGTCCCCCAGGCTGGAGTGCGGTGGTGCAGTATCAACTCACTACAACCTCCGTCTCCTGGGTTCAAGCAATTCTCATGCCTCAGCCTCCTGAGTAGCTAGGATTACAGGCGTGTGCCACCATACCTGGCTAATTTTTGTATTTTAGTAGAGACAGGATTTCGCCATGTTGGCCAGGCTGGTTGCCTCAGCCTTCCGAAGTGTCGGGATTACAGGTATGAGCCACCACGCCTACCCAAGATTTATTTTCAAATCAGAAGATTTTCAACGTGAAAGTAAGCCAGTTCCAAAGGTGTCAATGAGCTGAATCTAATATTTAAACTTTTATTTTTGTTTTCTTTTTGCTTTTTGCTATCTCAAAGTCATCAGAATGAATAATATTTCCTTTTATTGATGCATTTCCTGGGCTGATCAGAGTATGTGAAGCTCTCTGACTCTCAGTTGATATAGTAAAACACATTAATATAAATTTGCCTCTTTCTGTATGTGTTTGCTGATTCTGTGCACTTGAACCATTCAGATTATATTGATAAGAATATTTTATTTTGAAGGTAGAGAATTAATTGATCCTTTCTAATTATGTTAAAATATGTAAGCATTGGATTTACTTTCAGTATACATTAAAAATCTCTGAGGTTTAACCTGGTGGCCCATGCCTGTAATCCCAGCACTTTGGGAGGCCAAGGTGGGGAGATTGTTTGAGGCGAGTAGTTTGGGACAAGCCTGGCCAAGATGGTGAGACCTTGTTTCCACAAAAAATAAAAATAAATAGCCAGGTGTGGTGGCACCTGCCTGTAGTCCCAGCTACTTGGGAGGCTGAAGTGGGAGGGTTGCTTGAGCACAGGAGTTCAAGGTTGCAGTGAACTATGATTGCATCACTGTACTCCAGCCTGGGCAACAGAGTGAGACCCTGTCTTAAAATAAAAAAAAAAAATCTCTGGGAAACAGGACTATTTTTTTTTTTCTATTTGTCTTTGAGAGATAATCTAGCTGACTGGTAATACATGTGAATTTGGCGTTTCAGATTGATTGAGATACAGTAAGATTTGGGCTAGCCTTATAAACAAAATGAGAATAAAGGAGATTGTGAATGACACCTCTTAGTGGATCATGAGACTGTGCCATGGTGTGATTAAGAGCTCAGTGTGAGCCTTTAGCATGATTTAAAGAGTCTGCTTCTAGAATCTAGAATACTCTTTCACATGCCTGATCAGTGTAAATAAGTATTTGTTAAGTAAGTGTTAGGTTAAAAAAAAAATCTAGAAAAATAGTGTATGTTTTCAAACTATATATTTTTCCTTAAAATCTTTGACTTTTCTAAATGTACGTTTAAGTAGCACTCTCACATTATTCTTGGATTTGCCCAAGTAGAATTGAAGACTTTATCTGCAGTCTATTTTTGTATCATGATAATTTATCCATTGGAAGCAAGTTTGACATTGTGAAGATGAAGCAGTATCTCCTAATGAGGGTTCCCAGAATAGAATCAGCATATTAATAAGCCTGCCTGTCATTTACCTGAAATCCATTAACTGCTTAGTGTTTGTCAACTATTCATAGATCATGCCTGATTAATTGCTGACTATTGACTTCATTAGGCATTGTTAGTAGATCAAAGGGGTAGTAAGCCTAACAAAATAATAAGCAATGGTTGGTTACTTAAATCCCAAAAGCAGATTTTATGTATTGATTGATTGATTGAGACAAAGTCTTACTCTGTTGCTCAGGCTGAAGTGCAGTGGTGCAATCATAACTCACTGTAAGCTTGAGTTCCTGGTCTCAAGCAATCCTCCCACCTCAGCCTCTTGAGTAGCTCAGACTACCATTCACGCCACCATGCCCAGCTAATTTTTTATTTTTATTTTTTGTAGAGATGAAGTCTTGCTGTGTTGCCCAGGTTGGTCTTGATTCTAGGCTCAAGGGATCTTCCTGCCTCCTCCCAAAGTGCTGGGATTATAGACATAAGCCATTACACTTGGCCTAAAAGCAGATTTCTAAAAATCTACCCATTTGCACTCTGACCAAAAGGAGATTCTTTTAAAAATACCTTTTGTATGAATTTAAAAGAATCTCTAATTTAAATAATTATTAACTAACTATCAAATCTGTTATTACCAGAACAGCTACTATTACTTAATTGAGTTTAACTAATAGAAATCAGCCAACTGATGATCCTTAGTACAAATACAATACCTTCATTTAGCATATATTAGTTGGCTAATTATTATAGATATAACTGTAGGATTTTGCCTTATTAGTTGTCAGTCAACCAACAAAGAAAAAGTGAGAGTCTTTTATAAATAGCCTATGGGGGTGGGTAGGATGAAGCTGAACTTTCTGTTTTTGAACACAGCAGATATAAGGATCCATAAGACACATGTTTACCTGTATCAATTACCAATTACTTGTCATCCTGATGAATACACAATGACACATTTGTTACATTTTAGCAATACGGTTTTTGTGAAGCCAGTGTGTATCTTAAAAATTAAGAAAGGCATTATTCACTTATTCATTGATGTGGTTTGGCTATGTCCCCCACAAATCTCATCTTGAGCTGTAGCTCCCATAAACCCCATGTGTCATGGGAGGGATCTGGTGGGAGGTAATTGAATCATAGGGGCAAAGTTTTCCCCATGCTGTTCTCATGATAGTAAGTCTCATGAGATCTGGTGGTTTAATAAAGGGCAGTTCCCCTGCTTATGCCCTCTTGCCTGCAGCCATGTAAAACATGTCCTTGCTCTTCATTCACCTTCTGCCATGATTGTGAGGCCTCCCCAGCCATGTGGAAATGTGAGTCCATGAAACCTCTTTCCTTCATAAATTACCCAATCTCGGGTATATCTTTATTAGCATGAGAACAGACGTATCCATGCATTCAACAGATATTTATGCAATGAGGTATTAGGTGAAGTTGGAGATGTGGGCAGGGGTCAGGCCCTGTAGAATCCTGTAGGTCATGACAAGAAGTTTGGACATTCTTGTCAGAAACTTGGTGAAGTATCTTAAACAGTAGAATAAACAAATAAAACATTTGATTTGCTGTCTAGAAATATCACCATGCTGTACTGAGAATATGCTGCAGTAAGGCAAGATTTAACAGCTTATTGCAATAGTCAGGGCAAGAATCAAGGTAAAGGTGGTGACAAGGGAGAAAAGTCAGCAGGTTCAGGTTGTGTAGGTTGAGAAATTAGCAGTTGAGTGAACAGAGAACCTGAACTCCATCTGATACCTACACATTTTTTCTTAGATGAAAGACGATCTTATAATGATTGCTAAGATAGAGAACACAAATTCGTATACTCCTTTTAAAAACTGATACATAATATTTGTACATATTTATGGGTGCATGTGATATTTTGTTACATGCATAGAATGTGTAATGATTAAGTCAGGGTATTTGGGCTGTTCATCAATGATACATGCCTTGAGTATTTATCATTTCTATGTGTTGGGAACATTTCAAATCCTCTCTTTTAGCTATTTTGAAATATAAAATAGATTGTTCTTAACTATAGTCACCCTACTTTGCTACTGAACACTAGAACTTATTTCTTCCACCTAACTGCGTATATCTCCTTAAAATATATATATTTTTTGAAATGGAGTCTTGCTCTGTTGCCCAGGCTGCAGTGCTGTGGCACAATCTCAGCTCACTACAACTTCCGCCTCCTGGGTTCAAGCAATTCTCCTGTCTCAGCTTCCTGAGCAGCTGGGATTACAGGCACATGCCACCATGCCCAGCTAATTTTTTGTATTTTTAGTAGAGACAGGGTTTCACCATATTGGCCAGGCTGATCTCAAACTTCTGACCTTGTGATCCACCCCTCGGCCTCCCAAAGTGCTGGGATTATAGGTGTAAGCCACTGCACCTAGCCACCTTTTTAAAAATTTTTTACCTGAAGTTTTGGAAATGGTCTGCAAATCAGTGCCGTTTCATCCATTTTAGAGTGAAATTACTGAGCAGAGGAGTACTATTGGATATGCAAGACAGACAAGAGAACATATAGACTGTTGGAAACATGCTCGTTGCCACAAAGAAAAATCAGCATTGAGACAGAGGATCTTTCAGCAACACAGTTTTTACTTCCTGGACTGCAGGAAGGGTACTCTTGCTAGCCATCTTGCCAGAGAGTACAATGAACAAAGAAAAACAGACATATTTATCCCTTACGCATTTGGGTTGTCCTTACTGCTGTGCTTGATCTCCGTTGGCTGGAGCCAGACTTTACAATCTAAACTAAAACCAGATTGGCTAACAACTTACAACTTTTCTAAACAGGTAAAAGCAATGGAGAGCTGGGACATGCTTATGAGCATGTCCAGCACGGATATCTTGGTTAAAGTACAAGTACATAGAATGTACTATGTGCCTGTACACATGGCATGTCTGACAGCTACATAGGATAGGGCTAAGAGTTATTAGCACACTTAAGATTTATTTTTTAACAAAAAAGGAAACTTTAAAGAGGAACTTTTTTTACTTCCCACATAGACCCGTTAAATATTAAGCAAAGGTGCCCTGACATAACTTTATTAAGTTCCAAGCAAGTAATTTTCATTGTATAGCACAAGGAAAAGCTTTCTCTGTGTTGAGTGATCCCATTGTTGGTAAGAATACAGCTCCTCCATCCCTGGCGTCAGTTATCTACTGCACAGAGATGCACCGTGCAAGAAGGTTGCACAGGGTATGAAATCTCCAGAACAAATAAAACTGAGATCGCCTAAGCAGCAGTCCTATATTCCAGAGACACCACCAAATGATTTATGATTCTGATATAAGAATTGTGTAGATACAAATCCTCTGTTATATGTTTATGTAAAAGAAAAAAATTCTGGAAAGTCAATTTGGTTGAGAAGGTTTTTGATGTGGAATCATCAAGAGATGATTTAATGAGGGTGGTTTGGCCAGCGGGAGAAGCCCTCATGTGTTTTTATGTCATTTCTAGCAAGGGCTTAGCATAGCCAGTACAAGGAGGCACTACCTATCTCCTGTATACATGTTTTTTATTTATTGAGGTGAAAGAGCTTGAACATTGAGTATTACAATATGATGGAAAGAGCATAGACTTTGAAGTCAGACATAGCTTCACATTTTTTTTTCCCCAACCAAATGAATGACTTTAGGCAAATTGCTAACCTCACTGAATCTTGAGAAAAAACAAATGGAGATACTGGTACCTTTTCTTCCCCAGGGTGTTAGTATTCAGCAGAAAAACCTGAACTATTATAAATACTTAATGTGTGTTTTAAGTTTCAATAGAGTAATTTTGAATTACAGAGCAAGGAAGAGCTTCCCTATGTTGAAGGATTTAGGATGACTGCTGATAAGAAAATAGTTAGCATGCCCATTTGTTCTGAGTGTCCCTTGAGTGAAAATGAAGGAAACAAAGCTTGGAAGTGTTAGCTTTTGTGTTATTGAATAGTCAGAGATGAGAATAGTATAAAATGTGCAAATTGTAAAGTCCCCGCGAGCATAAAAGGCATTAGAAAGGGAAAGATGAGTATGGGCTTTTAGTAAACTGGAAACTATTAGTCTTAGAAGGCTGATTAAAATGTGGATAAGCAAGTGTGATAGGAAACTGGAAATATCCATTACCTTTCTCTTGTGAACTGAAATCCTCTTTCCCAGCCAGGATCAGAGTCAGCCAAACCATATGATCTTTCTGTTTTCCTTTTCCTGGTTCAATTTCTGCTGGACTCTGACTCTCAGCCAATGCAATTCAAAAGGTCTCTGCATTCAGTAGCAGGTTTGGCTGCCAACTTCTGTCTCCACATCTTCAAAATCAAGGTAGAATTTTACACTGCCAAGTGCACCCGACAAAAAAGCAGAATGACTCTTTGATTTCTTTCTTTTTTTTTTTTCTTTAAGACAGTATCTCATTCTGCTGCCCAGGCTTGAATACAGTGGCATGATCATGGCTCACTGCAGCCTCAACCTCCTGGGCTCAAGCAATCCTCTCACCTCAGCCTCCCGCGTAGCTGGGACTACAGGCATGTGCCACCATGCCTGGCTAAATTTTATTTATTTATTTGGAGACGAGGTCTTTCTATATTGCCCAGGCTTGTCTCAAACTCTTGAGCTCAAGCAATCCTCCCTTCTTAGCCTCCCAACGTGTTGGGATGACAGACATGAGCCACCATGCCCAGCCACCTTTGATTTCTTAGAAGAAACATATGTATGTAGCTCCCCATGTGTGCAAAGAAGTTTGTGGTGTGCTTTATAAAATGCAGAGAACTCTAAGTCAGTGCTTAATCTCAAGGTAAAAAAGGCTCAGAATCTGTAATAATTTAAGGGACTGTGGATATGTAAAAGGAGATGGCCCTGAGCATCATATGGCAAAATTTATCCTTTAAGGATTGGTGAGGAGAAAGCAGTTACTCTGTGAGATGAAGCTGAGACAGTAGTGCGTGGGGTTGTTAAGACTAAATGAATAAATGTACACAAAAGCACTTAGAACACTGCCCTGCACACGGGGTGTGTTCAGTAAATGTGAGCAATTATTGGCTTCAAGCAGTGCTTCCTAATCTGCCTAGTGATAAAAATCACCTGGGAGGGCTTGTTAAATTTGAAGGTTTCCAGACCTCTCTCTGAAGATTCTATTTGGGTTGGCCTAAAAAAGTGTGGGGGAGATGAAATGTTTATGTTCAGCAAGTATCCCGGAATTCTTCAAATTTCTCTAGTTTAGAAAATACCACCTGAAAGCAATGGTTCTCAGATTTTTGATATTTCAGAGACATCTGGGTGTCCTGCTGATAGGGTCCTGGAAAATAGTGAATCGTCTACATATTAACAAAAGTTCAAGATACTTCTGAAGCCGGGAGAGTTGCAAAGGGGCTTTATCCCATTTCTTTAAAAGGCCCCTTAAAGAGATCCACTGGCTTCTTGTTTTGTTTTGTTTTCAAGACAGAATCTTGCTCTGTCGCCCATGCTGGAGCACAGTGGTGCGATCTTGGCTCATTGCAACCTCCACCTCCTGGGTTCAAGCAATTCTCCTGCCTCAGCCTCCCAAGTAGCTGGAATTATAGGCATGCGCCACCAAGCCCAGCTAATTTTTGTATTGTTAGTAGAGAAAGGGTTTCGCCATGTTGCCCAAGCTGGTCTTGAACTCCTGACCTCATGATGCACCTGCCTTGGCCTCCCAAAGTGCTGGGATTACAGGCGTGAGCCACCACACCCAGCCTCCACTGCCTTTTTATACACGATTTCCAAACTTTGGTTTTTGGTCCAAATATCAAAATTTTGGATGGAAAAGGAGGCAGGTAGGTATCTTCAAATTCAGATTCCCAGGCTTGTCCTGCTGAGATCTTTAATCAGTAGATTTGGGGTGGGGCCTGAGCATCTACATAGTTTAAATTTCTCAGGATATTCTGTTGAGCATCCTGCTTTGAAAACCCTTAGACTATATCGCGAGGAAGACAGCTGAGTTGTATTAAGATACCTTGGGAAATAATGTGTCCATTCAGAACAGGATTGATCCCTGGAGAAATACAGAGGGATAATTGAGAGGGGCAGGAGGCAGCCAAATGCCTAAGCAGAGAGGGGTGGGTCCCAGCAAAACCCCACTTCCAAGCCGAAGACAGTTTGAAGCCCAAAAGCCAAGCTATAAGTTAAATTCTCAAACTGGGATTGACAACTTTTCTTCCTGTTTGATGTGCTTTCCTCTGATTGACCCTACCCTTCACCTATTTTACGCATACCTACCCTTTCCTAGCTGGTTTTCTATACTGTCATGTCCACCTTTGCGTGGTGTCTTTGCTTTAATCGTTTTTGCATATGCACAAACCAATCAGCATGCACTTTCCATTCTGAGTCCATAAAAGACCCCTGACCCAGGCAGTCTTGGGTTACTGCATCCTTCACCACCAGGGTTCAAGTGATTCTCTTGTCTCAGCCTCCCAAGTAGCTGGGGTTACAGGTGCCTGCCACCACACCCAGCTAATTTTTGTATTTTTAGTAGAGATGGTTTTTCACCATGTTGGTCAGGCTGGTCTCGAACTCCTGACCTCAGGTGATCCTCCTGCCTTGGTCTCCCAAAGTGCTGAGATTACAGGCATGAGCCACCATGCCCAGCTCCAACTAATTTTTTAATTTTTAAAATTCTTGTAGAGATAGGGTCTTACAATGTTGCCAAGGCTGGTCTCAAACTCCTGGATTCAAGTGATCCTTCCCGCTCGATTTCCCAAAGTGTTGGGACTACAGGTGAGAGCCACCATACTTGGCCCCAAAACATTTCTTGGGGGCTATTTGTATCAAGAAATAAGCTGGCTGGGTGCTATGGCTCATGCCTGTAATCCCAGCACTTTTGGAGGCTGAGTTGGAAAGATTGCTTAAGGCAGGAGTTTGAGACCAGCCTGAGAAGCATAGTGAGACCCCATCTCTACAAAAAAATGAAAGTTTAGCCAGATGTGGTAGTGTATCTGTTCTGTTCCAGTTACTCGGAGGCTGAGGCAGGAGGATATCCCTTGGTCCCAGGAGCTGGAGGCTGCAGTAAATTATAATCACATCACTGCACTCCAGTCTGGGCAACAAAGTGAGACTATGTTTTCAAAAAAAAAAAAAAAAAAGCAATCATTAATACCTCATATAGAGCTTCATATACAGCTTCTGACATGACATAAAATATACACATCATGTCATGAAAGAAGTTATGTTTGTAGATGTAGAACAATTCTCAAAGTGCCATCACAACAGGCAGGAGACGGTGGTGAGGATGGTTGGCCCTAGACATAAGCAGTAAGAAGATGCACTGATGTAGTGAATTTAAAAGCAGTAGTCAAACTCATAACAAATTCATGTGTTTCTTTTAAAAATCATCATATGCTAGCAATTCTAAATAATCTTGATAAAATATGCCTCCCTAAAAACTCCAGTTCTTAACAATTGCTGTGATAATTGGGTTTACTGTTGAATAAGCTTCAAATGAGCACATTTTAATTTCTTATTTTTTATTTTCATTTTTACTTATTTATTTTTAGAGACAAGGTCTTGCTCTGTGGTCTAGGCTGGACTACAGCCTTAAACTCCTGGGTTCAAGTGATCCTCCCATGTCAACCTCCCGAGTAGCTGGGACTACAGGTCTGAGTCACCGCAACTGGCTAATTTAAAAAAAATTTTTTTTTTGGTAGAGATAGGGTTTTGATATGTTGTCCAGGCTGTACTGAAACTCCTTGCCTCAAGAGACATGTTGGGATTACAGGCATGAGGCACTGTGTTCAACCTAATTACTTATCCTTTAATAAACATTGCATCCTAGCTGGAAATTAACCTGGTACACTTGCGGGTATACAGTCAGTCATACAGTGGACTCTTCTATGTGTATTCATTCACAGAAGATGCTCATGAAGGTGCAGCATTTTTGGAGGCCTTTTCCAAGTGCTGTGGCACTGCACATTCTTGCGTTTCACAGTAGTCTTGGAATTGGTAATGACAGTGTGGGATTGCAAAGATAAGAAACAGCCTAAATTACTTTATTTATTTATTGGCCTTTAATAGTCATAGAAAGAAAGAAAAATAAATAAAAAGAATAAAAAATTATTTATTTATTTAGAGACGAAGTTTCACTCTTGTCACCCAGGCTGTAGTGCAGTGGTGCCATATTGACTCACTGCAACCTCCACTTCCCTGGTTCAAGCAATTCTCCTGCCTCAGCTTCCAGAGTAGCTGGGATGACAGGCACCACCACTCCCGGCTAATTTTTTGTAGAGATGGGTTTGGCCAGGCTGGTCTTGAACTCCTGACCTCAGGTGATCTGTCTGTCTCGGTTTCCCAACGTGCTGGGATTACAGGCGTGAGCCATGGCTCCTGAACCCCCTGAATTACTTTAATCTGTCATTCTAAGTGGCCCCTTGGAGTTTCTATTTGTGTTTAAAATCCAAAAGAGTGAAAAAAAAGAGACATATAATATTTTTGTTTGGTAAATGCAGATTTTATTTCATACATGAAATATTTTATTGGATTTGAATAGTATATTTTAAATTGAAATTTATTCTTTAATTTTAATAAATTGCTTTGAAATTAAAGAACAAATGAAATAATTATTATTGTGAATTATTTCATGACTATTGCTTTTTGGAGTATAGATGAATGAGGTGTTAAAAATGATGCACTCTGATTGTCAAATATGCTAGGAATATTAGGTGCACTGCTGATTCCTTAAAAGATCACCGTTGGCTTCAATTAAAGAGAACACATTAATTAAGATAGAGAGAAAATAGACTTTATAACCAACTTTTCATCTCCCTCCACTCCCATAATAATTCAGGAAAAATTGAATAACTTATTAAAATCTCTGAATATGTTTTATTCCCCATGAGGGAGCTTCAAGGAACAGAGGGGTTTGTTCCTTGAATGTTTCACATTTCAAAATTTATATCTGTTCAATGGCAATTTGAGGAAAGGTTGTCTTTTATTTTTTATTAAAAAAATTTTTTTTGACACAGGGTCTCATTCTGTTGCCAAGGCTGGAATGTAGTGGTACAATCACAGCTCACTGCAGCCTTGACCTCCTGGGCTCAAGGGATCCTCCTGCCTCAGCCTCCTGAATAACTGGGACTACAGGTGTGTACCACCATGCCCAGCTAATGTTTTAAATTTATTTTTTATTTTTTGTACAGATGGGAGGGGGTCTCACTTTGTGGCCCAGGCTAGTCTCAAACTCCTGGCTTTCAAGCAATCCTCCCACCTTGGGCTCCCAAAGTGCTGGGATTATAGGCATGAGCTTGGCCTAGACAAATTGTCTTTTAAACATGGTAAACATGTTCATGGGTATTTAAAATTTATTGATTATCATCTTGTGACAAAAATGTTCCTAATAATTTTTAAAATAAGGAAACAATGTTTTGCATTTAGTATTGTAACTTAGAAAGTAGCCTTAGATACTGTCATCAGGTTTAATTTAAACAGTCAAATGTTTTGGGGGTATGTATGCTTGGCAGCAC
Organism: Aotus nancymaae; assembly: GCF_030222135.1. Classification (NCBI taxonomy): domain Eukaryota; kingdom Metazoa; phylum Chordata; class Mammalia; order Primates; family Aotidae; genus Aotus; species Aotus nancymaae. The sequence continues at coordinate 11,418,630 of NW_026988492.1, read as the reverse complement.
TTAATGAAAACTGCCATAGTGAAAGTGCTTTTCGAAATTTGTTCAGTAAGTTACTTGTGAATTATTGGATCTTCCGGAGACCAAGGGTGTCATCTCAGGTTGGTCAAGTTCTCATTCCCTAGGTGCAGCTTGACCTCTGGGGCACATGCTCTTGCAGTCATTGGCAGGGATCACCTGCATGATTTAAATAATTTCCTCTTCTCCTCTTCCCTCTCCCCCTCCTCTTTCCCTTCCTCACCCCTCTGCATTTTTGTCCATCTCTTCCTGGTTTTACTTTCATGCCAAAAACTTACAGTTAAATTCCCTTGAGTTACATTTGCAAAATTAATTTGTGTATCATCCAACTCCACAGTATTTGGCAAGTCATGGTGTTTTGGCTTCTATCTTCATTTCACTTGCATTAAAACAGATTAAAATAATCCAAGGAATACAGAATGTGGGATTAAGATAAATGCATGCTACACGGTTGGGAGTTTGTTATGTGCATATTTTTTTTTTTTTTGCAAATAAATCTGACCTTAAAAGGTAATTGCTTTAGGACCTTGAAAAAATCAGGGATGAAGGATTTCTCTTGGGCAGCATACTTTTGATTCTCTAGGGTTAACAAAGAGAAGAGCTTTCAGAACACCAAGGTCAATGATAAGTTAAAGAGTTTTGCTACATTCCCCTTTGTTTTCTACCCAAAACATATTAAGCAATATCTAGATATTACTCTCATTGGTTTTCAGGCATCTGCAAATGAGATAGTTCTTTATAAAATCTCTGAATAGCCCTGGACACGTGTTTACTTGGTCAGAGGTATATACAAAGGAATTGGCCTGCAGCACACAGCTGAACTTGGTGGCCTTGAGTGAGTATCTACTTTATAAGGTGGGGGTGTTCTGCCCTCTACTATCACCCTGGAATAAAAAGTATAGGTGAGAAGACACTAGTCATCACTTCATCCTCTCTGGAGGCATGCTCACTGGGCCGATTTTCTCTAATAACTTTCCTAACTGGAGAGGGTGCATGCACACGTTTTAAATTAAGAGAAGATTCCTACAGGCAAACAACACGTTCTCCCCTTGTTGCAATATGTGTCTTCTGGGAAAGGACTTTCAGAGCCTTGTGGTAAGTTGCTTAATAGTGGTCATGGTCTGTCAATCTCATTTTTCCCCTCTGAGAGAGAGGGGACAAAATAACTGACTGGTGAATCTCAGGGTCCCTAGGCTTATATGGGGAAATTAGATGAGAGGTCTCCCAGGACAACAGTGTTTTATTCTGGAATCAAAAATTGGCTTTCCAGGGTAGGGATTTTGAGGGGAGTCCATGATTATTAGGGAAGTCCTTGGCTAGGCTCCTTATTCCTTTAAAAGGCACAGCAGTCTTTTTTTTTTTGACAGAGTCCCGCTCTGTTGCCCAGGCTGGAGTGCAGTGACACGTTGTAGGCTCACTGCAACCTCCGTTTCCCGGGTTAAAGTGATTCTCTTGCCTCAGCCTCCTGATTAGCTGGGACTACAGGCACGCACCACCATGCCCAGATATATATATATATTTTTTTTGTATTTTTAGTAGAGACAGGGTTTCACCATGTTGGCCAGGTTGGTCTCAAACTCTTGACTTCAAATGATCCTCCCAAAGTGCTGGGATTACAAGCATGAACCATTGTGCCTGACCTAGCACAGACTTTTCTTGTATGTACATTTTATCATTTTTTAAAATGCTTCTCTGACTTCTAAAATCATTTTTAGAAATTCTTTTGCAGCATTCCAGAAGCTAAGGCTTGCTCTGCAAATTATATTAAAAGTAGTTCTTAATTCTTATGTGAAATTTATATGCCATTTTCCACTTTCATTTTTCAGAATTATAAATAGATAAACACCAAGGACACAAGAGCAGTACAGATGGTCCCGACTTTCAGTGTTCAGCTTACAACTTTCTGACTTCAGGATGGTGCAAAAGCAATATGCATTTGGTAGAAACTTTTCTTTTAAAAATTTTGGACCAAGTGCCGTTTCTCATGCTTTTAATCCCAGTACTTTGGGAGGCTGAGGCTGTAGGAATGCTTGAGCTCAGGAGTTCGAGACCAGCCTGGGCAAACATAGTGAGACTCCATTTCCATAAAAAATTAACAAATTAGTCAGGTGTGGTGATGCTCATCTGTGGTCCTAGCTACTCAGGAGGCTAAGGTGGGAGGATCGCTTGAAGCCCAGGTGGTTGAGGCTGCAGTGAACTATGATTGTACCACTGCACTTCAGCCTGAGCGACAGTGAGACTGGGTCTCAGAATTTTCTTTTAAAGCAATCTTTCCCTAGGTTAGCAATACTAGCAATAAGTAATGTGATATTCTCTTTCAATACTTGACAGCAGCATTGAACTGTAGCTCCCAATCAGCCAAGTAATGAGGACAGGAAACAACTGATACTCTACAGTGTACTATGTGGCCTTTTTTAGATATTGTGTTTTGTGTTTTTATATCTCCTTATGTCTACAAAATACCCAGCTTGTCTCCTGCTTCAGGTGAAGAGAGGAAGGTAATTACCCTTGGAGAAAAACTCAAGATAAGGTGGGACACGGTGGCTCATGCTTGTAATCCTAGCTACTATGGAAGCTGAAATGGAAGGATCATTGAAGCCTGGAGTTCGAGACCAGCCTGGGAGACACAGCAAGAGACTGTGTCTAAAAACCCCCAAAACAAAAACAAACAAAAAAACCTCAAGGTAATTGCCCATCATGAAGAACAGTGTTAGCAAGCTAGTAATGTCCATTGATTGTGAATTAGGACTGTTGCAATCAACAATCTCAATCATCTTTCTTTTTTTTTTTTTTTTTTAATAGAGATGAGGTTTCTCCATGTTGGTCAGGCTGGTCTCAAACTCCTGACCTCAGGTGATCTGAGATCTTTTTTAGACAGAGCCTTGCTTTGTTGACCAGGCTGGAGTACAACGACTTCATCTCCACTTACCACAACCTCCGCCTCCTGGGTTCAAGCGATTCTCCTGCCTCAGCCTCCAGAGTAGCTGAGATTACAGGTGCACATCACCATGCCCAGCTATTTTTTTGTATTTTTAGTAGAGACAGGGTTTCATTATGTTGGCCAGGCTGCTCTTGAACTCTTGACCTGTGATCCACCTGCCTTGGCCTCCCGAAGTGCTGGGATTACAGGTGTGAACCCCCACACTCGGCCAATCTCAATCATCTTAAAGGATAAGAAGGGAATGAGTGATTGAAAGTGTTTACAGCAAGTCATAGATATCTCTAACGCTTCAAAAGACATCATAATTTTATAATAATGTGAAGGTCATCAGTGAGGCAGCAAGTGCTGACTGAAGATGTCAAATTTTTAAAGGAAGAACTGTGTCTTAGTCCATTTTCTGTTGCTTATAAATGAATATATGCAACTTGGACATTTATAAGAAATGAAATTTATTCTTACAGTCTGGAGTCTGCAAAGTCCAAGTTTGATGGGCTGCATCTTGTAAGGGTCTTCTTGCTGGTGGGGACTCTCTGTAGAGTTCCAAGGTGATGTAAGGCATCCCATTGCAAGGGGGCTGAACATGCTGAGATTTCTCTTCCTTTTCTTATAAAGCCACCAGTCCCACTCCCTTGATAGCCCATTAATCCATTAACCTGTGAATGAATTAATCCACTTACGAGGGCAGAGCTCTCATGACCCAATCACCTCTTAAAGGTTGATGTGGTTTGGCTGTGTCCCCATCCAAATCTCATCTTGAATTCTCACATGTTGTGGGAGAGACCCAGTAGGAGGTGATTAAATCGTGGGGGCAGGTCTTTCCCATGCTGTTCTCATGATAGCAAATAAGCTTCATGAGATCCAATGTCTTTAAAAAGGGGAGTTTCGCTGCATAAGCTCTCTTCTCTTGTCTGCCGTCATGTGAGACATGCCTTCCACCTTCCGCCATGATTGTGAGGCCTCCCCAGCCATGTGGAATTGTACATCCATTAAATCTCTTTCTTTCATAAATTGCCCAGTCTCAGGTATGTCTTTATCAGCACCATGAAAATGGACTAATACAAAGGCCCCACCTTTCAGTATTGCTGCATTGAGCGTTAAGTTTTGACAAGAGTTTTAGAGGGAACAAACATTTAAACCATGGCAAGCCTCACAGGATAATTGCAAATGATAAATATTTGCCAGAACAAATATTTAACGTCAGTGAAATGAGCTTGTTTTGGAAGTGTGTGCTGAGCATACATACATTCATTAAGAGTTCAAGACAATGCTAGGATTCAAGGCATTCAAAGATTATCTCACACCGCTTTTGGGTAGAAATGTTGCAAGATTCAAATAAAGCTTTCCTAATCTACCATTCAAAGAACCCTAGAGCATTCAAGAATGTGGGCGAATATGTGTTTCCCATTTATTATTTCTGTAACAAGAAAGCCTGGATGACATCAACATTGTGTGAAGACCGGTTTTTGAACTGGTTTTAGTCCACAGGCAAGAGAATATTGTAGGCAAAATAACATTGCATTCAGATTCTTCTGATACTATCTAATGCTCTGGGGCCTGCACAGCATATGGGTAACATAACATCCTGATGTAAATGTTGTGTATTTGCCACCAAACAAAACTGTACTAATTCAACCAATGGACCAGAGCACAAGAACTGGGTTCAAAGCATACTGTTTACACCAGATGTTTGCACAGGCTGTTGAAGTGACTGAATCTAGTCAAATGTTCCTAGAGTTTTGGAAAGGTTCTAACATTCTAAGTGCTATCTAGAACATGGCTGCAGCAATGCATAAATTGAATTTGGAAGAAAGCTTGGAAGACATACATGAACACATTCAAAGGCTTTAGCGAAGACTCTGCTCTTGATGGAATAGTAAGTAACAGTGTATTAGTGCTTGGGAAACAGCTAGAATTGGACGTTGACAGGAAGATTGAGCTTGCAGGCCTTGAGGCTGAAGAAGGTATCAATGAGGAGCTGATCAAACTGGAGTAAGAAAGAAGTAAAGAACTTGAAGCAGAGGAAGAAGTTTTACCCAAGGCATCAAGACAGTGCACAGCAATCAAACTGCAGAGGTGTTTGCTATGATTAGCAGTGGTGTATAGATGTTATAAGAAAACACCGCATGTTCTCACTCATAAGTGGATGTTGAACAACGAGAACACATAGACACAGGGAGAGGAACATGACATGCTGGGGCCTGTCGGGGGGATGGTGGGGACTAGGGGAGGGATATCAGGGGGTGGGGGGATTGGAGAGGGCTAACGTTAGGAGAAATACCTAATGTAGATGATGGGGGTTACATGCAGCAAACCACCATGGCACATGTATACCTATGTAACAAACCTGCATGTTCTACTCATGTACCCCAGAGCTTAAAGTATAATAAATAAATAAAAGTTAAAAAAAAAAGGAAGAGAAACGGGTGTTTCGAAAAGACACATGCACTCTTATGTTCATTGCAGTGCTCTTCACAATGGCAAAGACATGGAATCAACCTTGGTACTCATCAATAGTGGTTTGGATAAAGAAAACGTGGTACATATACACCATAGAATACCTTGCAGCCTTAAAAAGAATGAAATCATGTCCTTTGCAGCAACATGGATGGAGCTGGAGGCCATTATCCTGAGTGAACTAATTCAATAATAGAAAACCAAATACCAGATGTTCTCACTTATAAGTGGGAGCTAAACATTGAATACACGTGAATGTAGAGATGGGCATAATAGACACTGGGGACTGCTAGACAGGAGAGGGAGGGAGGGGGCGGAGGCTGAAAAACTCCCTGTTAGGTACTGTCCTTACTGCCTGGGTGACAGAATTGTTGGAGTCCCAAGCCTCAGCTTCGTGCAGTATATCCATGTAACAAACCTGCACATGTACCCTTTAATTTTTTTTTTTTTGAGACAGGGTCTCACTCTGTCACCCAGGCTGGAGTGCATTTGCATGATCTCGACTCACTGCAACCTCTACCTCCCAGGTTCAAGCAATTCTCCTGCCTTAGCCTCTGATATCTGGGAATACAGGTGTGCACCACATGTCTAACTAATTTTTTGTATTTTTAATAGAGATGAGGTTTCACCATGTTGGCCAGGCTGGTCTCGAACTCCTGGCCTCAAGTGATCCACCCACCTTGGCCTCCCAAAGTACTGGGATTACAGGCATGAGCCACTGTGCCTGGCCAGTACCCTTTAATCTATAATAGAAATTGAAATTATAAAACAAAAACAAAAAAAGAGAAATGGATGCCAATTATGAGAGATTTGCAAGAGTTTCACAGGCAGATGCAGTATGCTCTTGCTTGCTCTAGGGAAATATGTAATGAAAAGAAGAAACAAACTCTACAGTCAAAATTTGATATCTTCCTGAACATTATGACTGCTAAACCATCAAGGGTTGATGTCCCAGTGCCTTCTACAGGTTGAGCATTCCTAACCCGAAAGTCCAAAATGAAAACCTTTGAGTGCTGACATGATGCCACCATGGAAAATCCCACACTTGACTTCCTTTAATAATTTCACAAAATCATAAAAATATGGTATATAATTACCTTCAGTTTATGTGTATTATGTGCATATAAAACAAATTTTGTGTCTGGACTTGGGTCCCATCTCCAAGATCTCTCAATATGCAAATATTCTGAAAATCCAAAAAAATAAAAAAAAAATCTGAAATACTTCTGGTCCCAAGCATTTCAGATAAGGGATACTCAAACCTATACCAGCTATTCTCTCTGGAGCCTCGTTAGAAGGGCGAGAAATTGACAACTCTGAGGCTGTGACATTCCCGAGGCTGTGACATTCCCTTCATTCAGCAATTAACTTCAGTTCAGTGCTTCAAACATTCTTCAGGTCCAGTGTACTTTCAGTTGTCTACATTAATGGTGAGGACCTATACAACTGCTCTATTTTTCACAGTTTGGTATTCAGTAAATTACATGAGATATTCAATACTTTATTATAAAATAGGCATTGTGTTAGATGATTTTGTCCAACTGTAGGTTAATATAAGCATTCTGAGCACATTTAAGGTAGGCTAGGCTAAGCTATGATGTTCAAGAGGTTAGGTGTATTTAATGCGTTTCTGACTTACAACATTTTTCATTTATGATGGGTTCATTGGGATGGAACCCCATCAGAAATTGAAGAGCAACTGTACTAGAATATGGCTGAAGCTTGCCCAACTTTTTCTTGTTTTTAATTTAGTGGAATTATATTGATTTCAAAGGCTTTGCACTTGAGCATATTGAAATGCCCTTAATTGAAAGAGAAAGATATCTACTTTGTTTGAGTAAATGTATGGTAATGTGCTGACTGAAGTCTTTGGCTTGTCAAATACAATAAAAATTACTTACAATCTCTGGTTATATGAAAGAAATACTTTAAGTGACAGAGTTTTTACATTTGAAGAGGTTTTTTGTGTGGGCAGATAATTGAGCTCATTTTTACTTTTTTTTTTGAGACATAGTCTTGCTCTGTTGCCCAGGCAGAGGGCAGTGGTGTAATCGTAGGTCACGGCAGCCTCGACCTCCTAGGCTCCAGCGATCCTCCTTCCTCAGCCTCCTTGAATAGCTGAAACTACAAGTACACATCACCACACCTGGCTTATTTTTAACGTATTTTGTAGAGATGGGGTCTCACTATGTTGCCCAGGCTGATCTCAAACTCCTGGACTCCAGCCATCCTCCTGCCTTAGGCTCCCAAATCATTGGGAGTAGTTACAGAACACCTTGCCTGGCCCATTTTTACTTTATTTTAAATTGAGATTTTTCTATGGTGCTTAGATTTTTTTTTTTTCAAAAAAAAACTACATCATTATTCCTGTAAGGGAAGCCCTGCTTTAGATACTGTTAATAAATTATGACATCATTAATAGCAACAATTTGACCACAAGTAGTGAGGAGAATGATTCTGGAATACTAGGTAGTGGTAGACCTTTGAGTAGTAATTTTATAAAACTTGAGAACATTGAAACTAAACATGTCAGTTTAATGAAAGTTTGCTAGCTAATCTTTTTTGTTAGTTTACATATACCTCTTAAATACTTTTGTTTACATTTTAAAAATTATTTCATTTATTTATTATTAGATAGGTTCTCACTTTGTTATTCAGGCTAGAGTGTAGTGGTGCAATCATAGCTCACTGTAGCCTTTACTTCTGACCTCAAGTGATCCTCCTGCCTTGGCCCCGCAAAGTGCTGGGATTACAGGCATGAGACACCACACCAGGCCTTACTTAGGTTTTAACTTGGTGTCATTTCATTTTAGTTAGAATCATTTATTGACTTCAGCTTGATGGAAATTATTCCTATAGTTAAGCACGTTGGTTTATTTTTGTGTGGTTCCATAGTGATAATGGAACCACACGAAATCAAGCACTTATGAGATTACAGGCTTTGTGTTTGTTACATGCTTTATGAGGATTTTCTTATTCACTCCTTCAACAGCTTCATGCAATAGGAATTAGGACTATCATCTCTGTTTTGTAGATGAAAACACAGGAGTGGAATCCAAATTCTGTAATTCCAGAACTTGCACTCTTATCCACTACGCTAAATTTATTTTAAGTAAAATTAAAGAGCCAATAAATAAAATAGGGAGTAAAAGTTTTTTGTTATAGGAAATTTCAAGAATTAAAGAATTATACTAAAAAAATAATTATAATGTGTACCCTTATGTACACATGTCCAGTCTTGCATATATAGATGAATCTCTATATCCTCTATCTTCTGCCCCATAACTGTTATAAACCAAGCCCCAGACATCACATTATTTCATTAAAGTTATTTTGTTCTTTGAGTCAGGGTCTTACTCTGCTGCCCAGGCTGGAGGGCATTGGCATTAACACGGCTCACTTGTAGCTTCAATCGATCCTCCCACCTGAGCCTTCTGAGTCGCTGCTGGGACTACAGGCACCTGCCACCACCCCTGACTGTTTTGTTTTTTTTTTTTAAATAGAAGCAAGGTCTTACTATGTTACCCAGGCTGGTTTCAAACTCCTGAACTTTAGTGATCCTCTCACCTTGGCCTCTCAAAGTGCTGGGATTACATTTGTAAGCCACTGAGCCCCATCACTGATCCACTTAATTTTTTTGAAACAGGGTCCCACTCTGTCACCCAGGCTGGAGTGTGGTGGTATGATCTCAGCTCACTGCAACCTCTGCCTCTCGGTTCAAGTGATTCTCCTGTCTCAGCCTTGCAAGTAGCTGGGACTACAGACGCCCATCACCATGCCTGGCTAATTTTTGTATTTTTAGTAGAGACTGGGTTTCACCATACTGGCCAGGCTGGTCTTGAACTCCTGACCTCAAGTGATTCACCTGCCTTGGCCTTCCAAATTGTTGGGATTACAGGTGTGAGCCACCTTGCCAGACCTAATTCACTTCTATACTGCTGCAGATAGAATTGATCCTGTGACTTATTTCCTGAATGCGGTATTTATACATTTACTTTTGTGCTTAAATTTGCTGTGCTTTAAGTGGAAACCAAGATGCATCAAGCAAATTCTGTTCTCAAGAAACTTAAAATCTTGCTATGGGAGGCCAAGGTAGGAGGATCACTTGAGGCCAGGAGTTTGAGATTTGCTGGGGCTACATAATAAGAACCTGTCCCTACAAAAAATATTTAAAAATAATAAATAAAATAAACTTAAAATCTAATGGTAAGGATAAAATATGTATGTAAATATTCCTAATATAAATAATGTGATACATGCCAAGGTCATGTATAGATAAGTTTAGAAGAGAATTCAAGTATCTACCATTTGTGAATTATAAGGCCTGCTGCCTCACTGGGAGCTCGGACGCACATCCCCCCCACCCTTTTTGTCCGAAAGCTCGGACATGCTCAGGTTGTTCCCTTCTCCCTTTCTTGCACAGCCTGGCTTTCCCTTAACCCAGTATGCAAGCAGGGTCTTGTGATTCTAGCCAATAGCAGCCAAGTCTTTCTAGCCAATAGCAGCCGAGTAATTCTAACCAATAGCAGCCAAGTCCTGTATGCAAACAAAGGCTTGTAACCTTATCCAATAATAGTCCTGCTCTCCCACAACCAATCAAGCTCCTTCATTCCCTATAAAACCCCACATCTGAGCGGAGTCCGTGTGACTTCTCTGGCCCCTCCTGTCGGACCGCAGAACCTCGCCCGGGAGCCTGAATAAATTCCTTCATATTGGATCTTCTTGTGTTGGCCTCAGTTTCTTCCTTTTAAACTCGGCAAGAACCCAAGAACAAACCTTACATGAATGACTTCTCTGTTAGATGTTTTGAGCTCATAAATGTGTTATTTTAATGCTTCAATACCCACCTTAAAAGACAAATATTAACCTCAGTTATCAATGACGAAGTTGAAGCTCAGGCAGGAGGTGGCAATTGAATAGGCCTGAGGGCTAGGGAGGATTTGCGTAGCTGGTGAGTTGGGCACCCCAGGTGAGGGGAATAGCTGTAGAATGGCACTGAAAGCACCCGGGTCCAGGAAGCAGAGAAACATCCCAGTGCAGGGTCACGGAATAGTGAATGGAAAGGTCAAAGGCATATTTTAAGACTTCTACTTTGTAAGGAAAGACATGAGTGGCTGGATATGTATTGTCATGTGTATGTTGAATGAGGAAAATACATTGGAGACAAACACAAAGGCAGATGTGCGATTTCTACAAAGGATCTGCTTATCAGTGAAACATCAATAGATCCTGAGTGATGTGAATGTCTTGGAGAGGTCATGACCTTAGAAAGCTAAATAAAAAATAAAATAAAAAGCTTTAAGTAAATAAATGCGAGCACAAATCATAAATCTCTGATTTTTGAGACCAGATTGAGCAAGACCTTGTCTCTACAAAATATTTTTTTAATTAGCTGAGTGTGGTGGCATGTATCTGTAGTCCCAGCTACTCTGGAGGCTGAGGTGAGAGGCTTGCTTGAGCTCAGGAGTTTGAGGCTGCAGTGGGCTGTGATCACACCGTGGCACTCCAGCCTGGGCAACAGAGGGAGTCCCTGTTTCTTAAAAAAAAAAAGAAAGGAAAATAAAAGAAATAATACATCTTCTTGTGGTCTGAGTCAGCCAATCAGAACACAACCGTGGAAAGATCTTGGAGTCAGAAAAAAGTCATAGAATTCTAGGAGTGCAGCATTCATTGTCCTCTACTGTCCTGTGCTAAGGCAGACCCAGCCATTCTTTGTATGCCTCGATTTCCAAAAAGTCTTTTAGTGTTATCTTCTCTTAAGAACGCATCTTGATTTTATAATGGAAGTTGGCTCTCACAGCATTTTTCTTTTGTACTTTAAAGCTCAAGACACAAAGAAAAGCATGCATAATTAATCTGTCAAATTTAGGGATAGCTCTGTATATACTGCCAAGTCTCTTCCTCTCTTTAAATTTTTTGTTAGAAATTTGTGGCAGTAAATTATGTATCCCTGGCACCTACCGCATCCTTTTGTTTTCATAGGCATGTTTGACTTAAATACTCTGCCATCACTTATTCTTCCACCTCCAAACTCATTTGTTTTGAGTTTGCTATTGTATTTTCACTTTTTATTTATTTTTATTTTTGAGATGGCATCTTGCTCTGTCTTCCAGGGTGAAGTGCAGTGCAGTGCAGTGATCATGTCTTACCGCAGCCTTGAACTCCTGGGCTCAAGTCATCCGCCTGCCTCAGCCTCCTGAGTAGCTGGGACTATAGGCACTCACCATCACACCTGGCTAATTAAAAAAAAATTGTTTTGCAGAGACAGGATCTTGCTGTGTTGCCCAGGCTGATGTCAAATTCCTAGCTTCAAGTGATCTTCCTCCTTGGCCTCCAAAAGTGCTAGAATAATAACAGGAGTGAGCCACTGTGCCTGGCCTCTATTTTCATTGAGAACTCTCTTTTAGGTCTAGTATTATCAGCTGCATCATAAAAAAAAGTCCAGAAAAACAAAAACAACATATTAAAACTTAGGTGAAGGTTTCTTTGATTTTCTTTCTTTCTTTTTTTTTTTTTTGCAATCGAGTCTTGCTCTGTCACCTAGGCTAGAGTGCAATGGCACGATCTCGGCTCACTGCAACCTCTGCCTCCAGGTTTCAAGTGATTCTCCCACCTCAACCTCCTGAGTTGCTGGGATTACAGGCACCTGCCATCACGCTGGGCTAATTTTTGTATTTTTGTAGAGATGGGGTTTCACTATGTTGTTGGCCAGGCTGATCTTGAACTTCTGACCTCAGGTGATCTGCCCGCCTCAGCCTCCCAGATTGCTGGGATTACAGGCATGAGCCACCGAGCTCAGCCTCTTTGATATTTTTATAGGATTGATTTCTTGCTGACCTTCATTGGCCACAGACACATTTACATTTGTTAATGGTTCTTGGGCTAATAATCTCACTTGAAAGAACAACATAAGTTGTTTAGATGACATGTGATTATAGGAAGGTAATGATCAAGCCAGGAAATGAGGATCCCCAATCAATCATTTAGTCACTTACTGTGGCCTAAAGTGAAGTCAATTAAGTCCTTTCTGAATAATTTTTTTTTTTTAAATAGTGCCAGGGCCTCTCTCTGTTTGTTACCCAGGCTGGAGTACAGTGGTGTGATCATGGTTCACTGTACCCTTGACTTCCCAGGCTCAAGAGATCCTCCCTTATTGATATGTTTGGCTGTGTCCACACCTGTCTCAACTTAAATTCTTTCTCCGCAAATTCCCAAGTTTTATAGGAGAGACCCAAGGGCAGGTAATTGAATCACGGGGGTTGGCTTTTCCCGTGCTAGTCTCATGACAGTAAATAAGTCTCAGGAGATCTGATGGGTTTATCAGGGTTTTCTGCTTTAGTCTCTTCCTTATTTTCTCTTGCAACTACCGTGTAAGAAGTGCCTTTCACCTCCCACCATGATTCTGAGGCCTCCCAAGCCATGTGAAACCGTTAAGTCCAATTAAACCTCTTTTTGTTCCCAGTTTCGGGTATGTCTAACAGTAGCATGAAAATGAATTAATGCACATATCAACCTCCTTAGTAGTTAGGACTGCAGGCATGTGCCATCATGCCTGGCTAAATTAAAACTTTTTTTTGTTGGGATGGGATCTTGCTATGTTGCATAGGCTGGTGTGGAACTCCTGACCTCAAATAATTCTCCTACCTCAGCCTCCCAAAATGCTGGGATCACAGAGTGAGCCATTGTACCTAGTCTTCCTTGTGTAATTCTTAGTGTAAATCTGGAATAATCCATATCAATCTTGTCGAAAAATAAGGAAGAAAATTGGTATATATTTGTTTGAAAGAGACAAAATAATTAGATACCTTCGATTCAGCTGTTATACTTTTAGCAGAAATAATATTTACTTTTAGAATGCTTTATTTTCTTAAAAAACCCAAACACAAAGACTTGAAAATCCTTTTCTACATAATCTTTTTATCTTGAAATTTACTGTCTCTTGAGAGAAGAGATGGTTTCCGAATTTTTTCTTGCATCACAATCTGCCAACCACAGAGAAATTAAGCGACTGCTTAAGAAACTAAGTGTGATCTATATTTATTTTCACTATAATATTTTACTGATTTTTTTCACCATCTATAAAATATCTGTGATGACTATGTCTAAAAATCTTACCTTTTTAAAGCTCCATAATTGTGTGAATTCTGGTTGGTGCTCTCTTAATCCGTTTGCAAACATTCATCACCATTTAGTTCAAATGGAATGTCCTTGAATTACTTGACCCATCAAAAAGCTTCATCTTCTTTTGGCTGTTTAAGTGATGAATACTGATCTCTAAAATGACTGTTTATAATTTAATTTTTTCATTAGTCTTTCTAAGTAAGAAAGAAAAGCTGTATCTTCAAAATATATGATTTGATCAAGTATTAAGGAGATCAGAAGTGTTTCCTGTGAGTGCTTACTGTATATATTACGATGATGTAAGATGCGTAACTGGCTCGCTCAGTTATTTGTGGTGGTAATATACAATATGTTTAACAACCTGAAGGGCATGGGTGCCAACCAAACAGAACAAGGCATTGGTCTTAGTGCTAGAGAAGATTGCTGGATCATGAGGAGGGAGCTCCTGGGAAGGGGGGCCAGGGTAGTTGGGGAGGGATGGAAGTAAAATATTCAGAAAGCTGTGCTATGTTTCACTATTTTAAAAATAGCATGGCTGTGCCAAAAAGACCCCACCACCTGTAAGTTCTGTTGTTTGAAGAACTGTGTCAAGGAAGCCAAGGGTATAGATTTCACTTGGATGTAGACCTGTTAACAGATACAGCAATTTCCAATACATTCTAATAAAGCAGCATGATGATGAAAGAAAAGAGCACAGACTTTGGAGTCAGCAAGGCTGAATTTGGATCCTTTCTTCATTCCTTAATATCTGTGTGATCCCTGGGAAAATTTCTTGTGCTCTACAAATGTCAGTTTCCTCCTCTACAAGAGGAGATAGCAATGCCCTCCCTGTAGGGTTGCTGAATGGCTACAGGTGATATGGGTGAAGCTCCTGGAGTAGCACTGAGCCATAGGGAGGAGGGGCTAAGAGCAGCTGCCATCATTCCCTTCGTTTCTGTGAGTCCATTCTCTAAGCGTTGTTCTTTCCTTTTTGGAAAAACTTTTCTTGAGCTCTTTGTTTTCTGCTCCTGCCTTAAATGTTGGTGATCCTTGGAATTCCTTTCTGCAAGTGTCTTGTTCTCTTTCTCTCTTTATTCTCTCCAGCGGCCTCATCCACAACCACGACTTCTGCTATAACTTTAGCCATGATTAGGAAATCATGAATCATTGTTCAGACATTTCTCCTGAGCTCCAAATCCGGCTTCTTACTAGTGTTCTCTGCTTGACTATCGTTCAGCACCCCCAGACTCCACGTGTCTGGAATTGAACTCATCATTTTCCCTAGCACCACACTCTTCCTGCCTCTGCTATCTTAGTTGAAGGTAGCACCATTCATATATGTTCTTAAGCTGGGAACCTGGGGGTTATCTTTGAACATTAACTATCGCTTTCCTTTTTCCTTTTTCCTCTTTCCTCTTTCCTTTTTCCTCTTTCTCCTCTCCTCTCCTTCCTTTTCCTTTCCCCTTCCCTCCTTTCTCTGTCTCTTTTTCCTCCCTCCCTTCTTCCCTTCCTCCCAGATCTTGCTATGTTGCTCAGGCTGGAGTACAGTGGTTTGATCTCAGCTCACTGCAGCCTCAACTTCCTGGGCTCAAGCAATCCTCCCACCTCGGTTTCTGAGTAGCTGGGACTACAGGTATGTACCACTGCACCCAGATAATTTTTGCATTTTTAGTAGAGATGCTGTTGCCCAGGCTGGTCTTGAACTCCTGGGCTCAAGTGATCCACCTGTGTCGACTTCCCAGAGTGCTGGGATTATAGGCATGAGTCACTATGCCCTGCCAATTACCACTTTTACATCCAAATATGTCATCTCTTCCTGTTAATTTTGCCTGTTAAATATCTTTTTATCCATATGGTCTTACTTCAGGTCTCCAATCTTTCTCCACTATTAACTTGACCTTATTGCTTGTAGCATCAACCCCCTTCAGATTAGCCTATAAAAAGCCTAGAGAGGCTGGGCGCAGCGACTCATGCCTGTAATCCCAGCACTTTGGGAGGTGGAGGCAGGGGGATCACTTGAGGTCAGGAGTTGGAGACCAGTCTGGCCAACATGGCAAAACGCTTTGTCTACTAAAAATACAAAAATTAGCCACGTGTGGTGGTGTCCACGGGTAGTCCCAGCTACTAGGGAGGCTGAGGAATGAGACTAGCTTGAACCCGGGAGGCAGAGGTTGCAGTGAGCTGAGATTGTGCCACTTCACTCTAGCCTGCATGACAGAACAAGACTGTCAAAAAACAACAAAAGGCCTAGAGAATAATTCTCTTTCTTTCTCATATTATTTTATTTTATTTTTTGGTGGCAGGGCCTCACTCTGCCACCAGGCTGGAGTGCAGTAGCAATTGTAACTCACTGCAGCCTCACACTCGTGGGCTCAATTAACTTTTAAAAATTTGGCTAGCTAAAAATGGCTATTCATTGTTAAACGGTGAAAAAAGTTATAGGTAAATAAAAATAAAAACCTATAATCCACCATACTAAAAATTTGATATGCATTTTCAGATTATTTTAAACATATGCATAATATAATGCTGTGTAAGGTTGAATTCCAGTAAATTTTGAATCCTTCTTGTGATGAGATTTAAAATAAATTAAACTAGGATGTGAAGTCTGAACTCCACTGGGCAATTGATGGCATTTGTGCGAATGAATTCAAGTTAAATCATTGGTTGCTGATTGATTTTTGGTTGATTTTATTTGAGAGATCGTCAGGCCAAATCACCTACCTTTCTTGGGGCGAAAAGGGTTTATCCTAAAGGAAATAGATGTACCTGCTGTCAGTCATCCTAGGGAGCATTTAATCCTTGGAGCATGAAAGTTGGAAAACAAGCCCTGATGAGGCTGAAGGCTATTCTCTCACACCAGAAGTACTTCTTAGTAAACTCTGAGGAAGGGATTCAAGGAACATTTCCAGGGATGGAACAGATAAGGGCTACATGAAGGAGGCTGGGTGCAAACCAACTCTCCCTGCATCCTTTTTTTTTTTTTTTTTCCCAGAGATGGGGTCTCCCTTTGTCTCCCAGGCTGGATTGCAGTGGTGCAATAGTATCTTATTAGAGGCCCGAACTCCTGGGCTCAAGTCATCCTCCTGCCTCTGCCTCCCAAGCAGCTAGAACCTCAGGCACCCACCACCACACCAGGATAATTTTTTCATTTTTTGTTTTTTGTAGAGACAAGTCCTCACTACGTTGCCCAGGCTGGTCTTAAACTCCTAGGCTCAAGCAACCCTCCCACCACAGCCTCCCAAACTACTGAGATTACAGGTGTGGGTCACCAAAGTCAACCTTGCAAACCAGCCTTGTTAGGGACCAAGGATATACCTGGGCATGTGTGGTAGAAATTCTGAGTTACTCTGCGTGTAGCGCTCCCTTCTCAGTATTCTCAAAACCATGGCAAGACTCAATGGAAGTGACAATCTGCTTCCTGCTGAACCGAGGAAGTAAGGGAAGAAGTCTGGTTGACACTTGAGACAAAATTAAATGACTAAGAAATGCAACTAGCACATTAAAACACAGCCAAGATAACCAATGAGTAATCATAATTGAAATGTATTAGGTGTTTTGTCAGTAAGTTAAATTTAGTAGTAATTGACATTCTGTAGTAATAAAAATTTGTACTATCAATGTAGCAGACAATTGTCACCTTTTCAGCATCTATGGTACTTAATTTATTTGCATCTTAAAATTCTGCGTGCAGCAATAATTTATCCAAATCACCTTTAAAAGGTAAAGTCTTCTTAAGGTATTTGTTTTTTACGTAGATAATAATGCTTTGAAAAAAAACAAGCCTTCCTAAACAATAGGTGGCTATGAATATCTGTTTTATTTCATTGCTCTGAAGCTCTTCATTGTTGATGGTCATTCATAGGTTTTGCGGAGCTGTGGGTGTTTCTGTGGTTGGTGGTGCCCCACACAACATTCCCATGTTGCCTTCAGTGATGATGTTGCTTTGGCTCTTGTTATACGACCTATTATCTTGTGGAGGAATTTGCAGTTCTGCAATTTCAATCTATCTTCTTAGCCAGGCGCAGTGGCTCACGCCTGTAATCCCAGCACTTTGGGAGGCAGAGGTGGGTGGATCACTGGAGCGCAAGAGTTTGAGACCAGCCTGGCCAACATGGCAAAACCCTGGCTCTACTAAAAATAAAAAAATTAGCCGGGCATAGTGGTGTGCACCTGTAATTACAGCTACTTGTCAGCTGAGGCCCCAGAATTGCTTGAACCCAGGTGGCAGAGGTTGCAGTGAACCGAGATCACATCACTACACTACAGTCTGAGTGGCAGAGCAAGACTGTTCTTCAAAACAAACAAACAAAAGCTATCTTGTTAATGTTTCCTTGTTTTACTAGGGGAAATTAGATCTGAGATTTCCTGAGTTTCAAGAGACATTCTGTGTACCAATTATTTTAACTTAATATCTTTGAAGACAGTAATTAACATGGCATATTTAAGTTGCTAAGTTTTTTCTCTGCATATCCTGGATTTTGAAAGGACACTGATTATTTGTATCACATACTGGTTAGACCAAAAGAAGATATTTCAAATTAATGTAAAACAAGTTCAGCCTTCCCATTCTTAAAGTTAGTTTTTAAAAAGTGTTGTATAAGTAGGAATCTATTATGTATGTTACCTTTGTTTCTTAAGAATAGTCTTTTCATAGCACTAAGACAAAAAGACTTTTCGGTCTTTTTCTAAATATTTTGCATTCATGGATATGAAATGGGAATATTTTAGTTTTCATGGTATCAAGATTTGTAAGAACTTATGGTGAAATAATAATGTATACTAAGATAATTTCTGTTTCATAAATTGTTTTGTACTGATTGAAATTACTCCTGTTCATGTACACTAATATTTAAGTATTTGTCTTCTCCTAAGGTCCAAGATAACAGGTTGTTTTTGCCAGTGGATCTCCAATTTTAGCATGCATTCAAAATGGCTGGAAGATGCTGGGTCTTACCCTGAGTGTCTGACTCAGTAGGTCTTGGGAGGGGCTGAGAATATGCCTTTGTAAAAAGTTCTTAGGTTATGCTGATGCTTCTGGCAGGGGACCCCACTTTAGAATGATTATTTTATTTTATTTTTGTTTTTTGGAGACAGAGTCTTGCTCTATTGCCCAGGCTGGAGTGCAGTGGTGCCATCTCAGCTCACTGCAACCTCTGCCTCAGCTGGGTTCAGGTGATTCTTGTGCCTCAGCCTCCCAAATAGCTGGGACTACAGATGCCTGCCACTACACCTGGCTAATATTTGTATTTTTAGTAGAAATGGGGTGTTACCATGTTGCCCAGGCTGGTCTCAAACTCCTGACCCCAAGTGATCTGCTCTCCTCAGCCTCCCAAAGTGCTAGGATTACAGGTTTGAGCCACCGCACCAGTTGAGAACCATTAGTTTAAAGATTCAGGAGGATGCACTGGATAGGCTTGCCTGAATGCTGGAAAGTTTCTGTGACTAATAGACACAGACAGAGGATCCCTCACAGATACTCCAATCCTAAGTGCTTAGGTCATATATCCCCATTTAATTTCATAACACATGGAATGCTGGCTCAGGTGATGGGGAGAGGGCTAAAGCTATAAGCCCCACTTCAGCTATGGGAGAGTACAGGCAGGACTGGAAGAGTGCGTTAGTTTAGCTTTGTACAAATGGAATTGGAAGTTCAGGTGGAGCTATAATGAAGGCAAACAAAAATTAGGGACCAACACTCAGGAACAAGAACAGGACTGCAGAAAGAAAGGAAACTAACAACTTGTTGACTACCTAATGATAGATGCCTTCATTGACTCATTTCATTTAATCCGTACCAGTCTCCTGAGGGTAGGGAATAGTATTCTCATTTTTATAGTTGATGAAAGAGACTGAGATTCAGAAGGTTAAGTATCTTACTCAAGGACACTCCCAAATTGTAATTCTCTGGGCCTTAAACTAAACCCCAGCTGGTTTGTTTCTAAACTTTCTATTGAATCTGTGGATGAGGGTTTGAGAAGGGAAGTTAAGCAGAGTGTAACATAATGCAAAGAGATCAAGTGGGATGAAAACTCGGAAAGATTTGCCATCTGAAATGAAAAGCTTTAGCATTTTGGTTATTGATGCAAGTCCCCCAACTGCAGAGGGCAAAGAAGGAGATATAGTAAGTGAAGACTCACTTTTGAAAAGGTTGACTTTGGCTGGGCATGGCTTATACCTGTAATCCCAGCACTTTGGGAGGCCAAGGTGGGAGGATCCCCTTGAGCTCTGAAGTTTGAGATCACCCTGGGCAATATAGTGAGACCTTGGCTCTACCAAAATTCCCCCCAAATTAGCCCGGTGGTATGGTACATGCCTGTGGTTCCAGCTACTTGGCGGGCTGAGGTGGAAGGATCACCTGAGCCTGGGAGGTCGAGGCTGCAGTGAGCTATGATCACACCACTACACTCCATCCTGAACGACAGTCTCAATCTGTCTCAAAGAGAGAAAGAGAGAGACTTTAAAAAGAAAAAAGCAGTAGAATGATACCTTGAGGATTAAGATCTTCCCTTACATAGGCACCCATGCAAATTGGTGGATTGTTTATTCAGACACAGTCCATTAAAATGTTGCTTCAAGGCTTTGGACTACATTGAACCGATGTCTCTTGATAGATTTTTTTTTCCCGTACCTACATCTGTTGCAACACTTACAAACAAGCAGGGTATTCCGGTCTTGTCAGACTTCTCCTGCCAAATAGGTTTAATTATGTAACTGGGTGAGGTGTGCATTGCCTCTTACATAAGAACTGGTTTTTCTCTCATTTATCAAGCTGGATTGGGCTACTTACTTCTCTCTTGCTTGTGTGCATGTGATCTGTGATGGAGAAGGTGCCGGTAAAAGCATTACTTGACAGACTCTCAGTTTTAGTTTAAGCTTTAGAGCTGATGAGCTCAGGTTCTTAAAACGCTTAACACAGAGAAAATCAACTCTATTATATTTAAGTGCTTAAAGTGTTTTGCTAGTGATCCAAAATAAATGAAATATTAAGTGATTGATTCATATGGGTTAATCCATTCACATAAAAGGTTGTGTAAAATATTATTCCATTCCTGCTATAAACTCATTATTTTATCTTTTTATTTTGGAGTTACTATGGAGATAACATATAAATGACTATAGATTTTTTTGTGTGTGCAGTATGACTACTAGGATTCTTAGTTGATTCATTACTGAACTCCCAGATATTTCACAGGTAGAGCTAAGAGAGTGAATAATATATTAAACCTGAACCTAATGTAGCTCAAATTCTTTTTAGAACCAGGCAGGTTATAAAGTAATTTACACATTACCAAGATGCTAATCAGTATCTAAGGGAAATGAAATTGTTTCTATTACATGAGTTCTCAGAATTAAAATAGATTTTAGAAATGATTTATGGATTTTTCTTTTGTCTGAAGAATATTCTAGCTACATTTTCAAAACTGCTAGAAATTCTCCCTGAGGATTAGTATAAAAGTGTATGTGAATCTATGCTTTTATTTAATTGAAAAATATATATATATATATAATTAGAGAGAGAGAGAGACAGGGTCTCGCTGTGACATTCAGGCTGGAGTGCAGTGATGTAGTCACAGCTCACTGCAGCTTTGACCTCCTGGCCTCAGGCAATCCTCCCACCTCAGCCTCTCAGGTAGTTGGGACTGCTGGTGTGCACCATCACACTCAGCTATATATTTTTTTTAATTCTTTTTTTTCTTGAGCAAGTTGTTCCAACACTCAGCTACTTTTAAAAAATGTTTTGTAGCGATACGGGTCTCACTGTGTTGCCCAGGCTGGCCTCAAACTCCTGAGCTCAAGCGATCCTCCTGCTGTGGCCTCCCAAAGTGCTTGGATTACAGGTGTGTGAGACTGCACCCAGCTAAGCTGTGTTCTTTTTATTCTTTACCAACATGAGAACTCAAGAGTAGACAGACACTCAGACTTCCCCTAAAGTCAACCTTGCACGTAGGCAAATTTTAACAGCTATCTGTACAAGATTACAGGACTATCAGCAGCTTCTAATTTTTTTCCCCTTTGGTCTATTTACAAGCCAGTGGTGACACCATCCTTTTCCCTCTAAATCACCTGAAAGAAATCCGAAATACTAGACCATTGCTTTGAGTTACGTATTAAAAAGGTAAATGATCCCCTGGACCACTTGAACCTACTGCTAAAATATATATTTGGTACCATAATCTCTCTGGTCTCAGTTTCCTCATCTGTAAAATGGGGATAATAGTATTCACCTAATAGAATTTTTAAAAGCCATTATTTGCAATATGAAATAGAGATAGGGTCTCCTTGTGTTGTCTAGGCTGGTCTTGAACTCCTGGGCTCAAGCAATCTTTCTACCTTGGCCTCCCAAAGTGCTGGGATTACTGGCATAATCGTGCCCAGCCTAGAGCTGTCA
The DNA here is from genome assembly GCF_030222135.1 of Aotus nancymaae. Classification (NCBI taxonomy): domain Eukaryota; kingdom Metazoa; phylum Chordata; class Mammalia; order Primates; family Aotidae; genus Aotus; species Aotus nancymaae. The sequence continues at coordinate 11,396,728 of NW_026988492.1, read as the reverse complement.
TGAAGAGTAACGTAAATATTAATACATGTAAAGCCCTTAGAACAACGTGTACCATAGAGTAGTCTGCCAATTGAAGCGATACATTTATTCCCTAAGAGGGAAGAGAGAATAAGCCATCTTCCGAGAAGCTGTCAGTGAAGAATGGCAGAAAAGTGGAGGGGATTGAAACTGGGTGAATTTGGCAGTTCGGAGTCAGATTTGATGGCACTGGGGCAAAGGAAGCCGCCCAGGAGGGGTGCGCCATGACTGAGATCGATCCTGTCTGTGTAGGAGGGCACTTCCCACGGACTTCGTGTCTCCCCAGTGTGTGGTCAGAGGAATGCAGGGTCAATCCATATTTGCCTTCAGCCCACTGTCATCTCTGAGCCCAAGCCCCAGCCTTTGAAGGATGGTGCTTTCTTCCACTCAAGATGCAGGGTCCATCTAACATTAAAAAGGATGCTACTTTTTTTTTTTTTTTTTTTTTTTTTTTTTGGTGAGACGGACTCTTGCGTTGTTTCCCAGGCTGGAGTGCAATTGCATGATCTCAGCTCACTGCAGTCTCCGCCTCCTGAGTTTAAATGATTCTCCTGCCTAAACCTCCTGAGTAGCTGGGATTACAGATGTGTACCAGTACACCTGGCTAATTTTTGTATTTTTAGTAGACATGGGGTTTCACCATGTTGGCCAAGCTGGTTTTGAACTCCTGCCCTCAAATGATCCACCTGCCTCGGCCTCCCAAAGTGCTGGGATTACAGGCATGAACCACCATGCCTGGCCAAGGAATGCTACCTCTTTTCCAGGCTCTCATTTCATATCTCCAAATGGGAAAAAAACTGATGTTGTTTACCTCTCTAAGCCTGTGTAGACAGATACTTTTGTTTTCTTTCTTTCTTTTTTTTTTTTTGACAGAGTTTCACTCTTGTTACCTAGGCTGCAGTGCAATGGTGCAATCTCGGCTCACTGCAACCTCCGCCTCCTGGGTTCAAGCAATTCTCCTGCCTCAGCCTCCCGAGTAGCTGGGACTACAGGCGAACGCCACCATGCCCAGCTAATTTTTGCATTTTTAGTAGAGACGGGGTTTCACCATGTTGACCAGGATGGTCTCGATCTCTTGACCTCGTGATCCACCCACCTTGGCCTCCCAAAGTGCTGGGATTATAGGTGTGAGCCACCGCGCCCGGCCAGACAGATACTTTTCTTAACCAACCTCTTTAATCAAAGAATTGCAATGCCTCCTCCAGGTGTATATTTAGAAACGTTTCCATGGTCACTGTTTCCAGTTTGGGCATCTGTCATTTGGCTGTTGCAGCCTGCAGGTGAGATGCTTCTCATGGTCACACCACATCATGTCAGGGCCAGGGTGGGGATGGGGAGTGAGAAGCCCAGTAGAGCCTGTTACTGCTATCAGCACGCTTGCTGATTGCTTTATGATTTTACTTTAATTGGGCAGGTCACATGGCCTCCCTGGAATGACATTCTGTCCTTTGTGAAATGAGAGTGCTGGCTAAGCCTCTAGAGCACCTTCAAGCATTGGTCATATTTGATTGATGTGACCCCAGTCACTAAGAAGTTGACTGACTCTAGGGCTGCTAACTTCTTTCTTACGTACCTGTTACAAAAGCAAAACCGGAAAGCTCTTCTACTCAGTAATGATCTCAAATAGATTGGATTTAGTGACCCTGAAGCCACCATGACAGTTGACTTCTCCCTGGGCTCTGTTCCCTCTGGTATGACCCCTACTGTCCCACTTGACTTGAAACAGGCTTTGCTGTTATTTACTTTCTGAAGACTCCCAAACTTCAAGCGAGTTCATCAGAAAACTTCCTGGGCTCCTAAGACTTCATGGAAATAAAAGGTTTTAATTCTAGTCTATGCAGCATTGGTCTGACCACAGTGAGACTGTTCAAAATAAGTAGCATCTAAAACTTCTGTTATTAACAATAGCTGATTTAATAAGTGTCCAATTATACTTTGAATAGGGTCATTTCCAGACATGATCCTGATAACATTTGTCAGGCATTTGGCAACATTTCTTCATGAAGTTTATAAGCAAATTGCTTAAAAACTATGGAGAGAGGCCATGCAAAGAAAATTACTAATATGGGACTATGAGGTTGCTGTGAAATTGCACAATTGTGGTTTTTTAAATGTATTTTAGGAATGCAAAATGACCATCAAGAAAGATTAGTCCTGACTCTGTTAGTGACTGGAGAATGCTAGGACAAATATAAATGAGCTCATGGATATGATTCAGATGCCGATGTGATTTGCTACCCATATATTTCTAGCGTGAGCTGTTTAAATATCTTGATATTCTGTATTTGGAAAACATGCACCTGTCATCTTTGGATGAAGGGTTTTGTAAATTATTTTGTAAAGTTCTTGTGGGTGATGATTTTCTAAATTCTTTGTCTTACCCCAAGAAAGTGAATTCATTATATTTACTGTATAGATTCAGCTATTTGAAATGCTTTTTAAGATGAAAAGAGAAAATATTTACATACATAAATACATTACATAGTGTGCTTAATAACTGTTTTAAGTGGAAATGTGTTCCCCTTGTCTGTGGGAGAAGCCTTCATAGGTTCTTGAGTAAATTCATTTAAAATGTTCAATTTCTATTTTACCATTGCAGGGTGGGGACTGGGAAAATTTAAGTAATCTAAATGCATAAACCCAGATATTTTCTTAATATAAGTAAGTATTTTATTTTAGTCTCAGGGTGTTAGAAACAAGGACTCTGAGTTGCAAAGAAAATGAGCACTCAAAGGATTTCTCAGCAAGACAAATGTGCTTCTGCAGAAGGGTGCTGTTTGCACCTCTGGCTGCTGTGAGAGCACACCAAACAAAGGAGGGAAGGGGTTTTTATTCCTAATGCAGTTCTTGTTTCTGTGTCCTTCCCCTACTTGCTGGAGTTGGGCTGCACACTCTAAGCTGATCTTGATTGGCTAAAACTTAAACTTTTCTAAATAAGGAAGTAAAATGAAAGCTTTGAAGGCTGAAGTGGAGAGGAGGATGAGTAATGTTGGGGTTGGGTAGATTTATAATCTTACAACTTATGGCCAGGAAGTTGAGTTAGAAGAGAAACCTAGTGGTACAAGACATATTTGGGCATGTCAGGGCATGACAAAGGCAGATAGGTTTGTCATGGAAAACCTGTTTTGGCTCAGGGAGGAACAGTTCACAGCAGAGCAGATAGCTTAGGAGAAGGGACAAGGAAGTTTATCTTGAGAACAAAGAATAAGGAAGTTAAAAGTTAAACCTTTGAAGAGGAACTCACTCCATCACTGTATCTGACAAGGGTACATATGCAGGTTTGTTATATAGGTAAACTCATATCATAGAGGTTTGTTGTACAGATTATTTTGTTGCCCAGGTATTAGGCCTAGTACCCAATACTTACTTTTTCTGATCCCTTCTCTCCTCCCATCCTCCACCCTCACATAGGGCTCAGTGTCTGTTGTTACTCTCTTTGTGTGCATGAGTTCTCATATTTAGCTCCCACTTATGAATGAAAAGATGTGGTATTTGTTTTTCTGCTCCTGCATTAGTTTGCTAAGGATAATGGCCTCCAGCTCCATCCATGTGCTTGCAAAAGACATGATCTCATTTTTTTATAACATATATTTCTTCAATATCAAATGATTTAAAGTTAGAAATGGTTCATTTACCAATAACCCAAGAAGTTACAGATGTATCTTCTCTGTTCCTAAGATCTTCACCAGGCCCAGACATGTATACCAGCCTATTCTTCAGCACAATTTAGAAACTGTTTTAAAGTTTCATGTTAAGGAACATGGGTATTGGGATGTGCTCATGGTTCACCATAGCATGTATGTATCTCATTAAAACAAAAAAGAATGTAGGTATTTAAAGATATTGCATATTTTTGAGTTTTCAACATTATGACATATTATAGATACATTAAAAAGTATAGATGATAGTATTATGAATACCTACTGCACTGATCATCTGATATAAGATTATTACAACCATAATTGAAGTCCCTTGTGAAACCTACTTCCCACCCTCCTTTTCTCTCCAGTTTTTATACTTTTACTGTCTCTGTGTATATATACGTATAATATATATATATAATATATATATACATAAATATATGACCTTAAAAATTATGCTATCTTTGGCATGTTTTAATTTTTATATAAATTTTATCATACTATACATATCCCTACTTTTGAAAAGTTCAGAACACTTTTATTGCTGTTTAGTAATATGTTTTTTAGATACCCATGTTGGCAGATCTGGTTCTGTTTTATTCATTTTCACTGATGGTTGTTATTTATTAGGTGAATAAATCCAAAAAATTTTCAGCCATTCCTTTTTTTGTTTTGTTTTTGAGACAGAGTCTTGCTCTTTCGCCCAGGCTGAAGTGCAATGGCATGATCTTGGCTCACTGCAACCTCTGCCTCCTGAGTTCAAGTGATTCTCCTGCCTCAGCCTTTGAGTAGCTGGGATTACAAGCATGCTCCACCATGCCTGGCTAATTTTTGTATTTTTAGTAGAGGCAAAGTTTCACCACATTGGCCAGGCTAGCGTCAAACGCCAGATCTCAAGTGATTTGCCCTCTTCAGCCGCTCAAAGTCTGGGATTACAGGTGTGTGCCACTGTGCCAAGCCTCTCTCCAGCTTTAATTTTTATATAAATTGTATCATAAGATACCTATCCCTTCTTAAAACGTTCAAAAACACTTTTATTTTTGTTTAGCAATTTAATTTTTGTTTAGCAACAAAAATTTGTTTATTTTTGTTTTTTAGATTTATCCATGTTGACAGATCTAGCTCTATTCACGTTCACCCATGGTTGTTATTCATTGAGTGAGTAAATCAGAATATCTTTCAGCCATTCTTATATTGATTGATTATTTCAAATTTTTTTAGTTTTAAAAATATGATATTAAATATTATTTTACAATTATCCATATCTTCTTAGACAATACTTTCTTTAGGAATATATATGTAGCAATAGGATTGCTGGGTTATAGGGTACACCCGTCTTCATTAGATGTGGCCAAATTGTTCTCTAAAGTGATTGTATTAATACCTATTTATAGGCTCCACTAGCAGTGTTCCCTTGCTGCCTCTCTCACTAAAATTTATCATCAGAATTTTTTATTTTTTCCAATCTGCTGAGTGTAACTAGAATATCTTATTGTTTTATTAGGAATTTCCCTTGTTGTAACTGAGGTTGAACATCTTTTTATATACTTACTGGCCATTTAGGTTTTGTGTTCTGAGAATTTTATCTTTTTTACTTATTTCTTAGGTTGCTTACATTATTAAGGATTTATAGAAGTTCTTTATAATATTTGGTCATGAATCTTTTTTCTCCCAATCTGTGGCTTATCTTTTGATTTTTAAATGCTATCTTTTAGGCTGGCCATGGTGGCTCACACTTGTAATCCCAGAACTCTGGGAGGCCGAGGTGGGTGGATTGTTTGAGCCCAATAGTTCAAGACCAGCCTGGGCAACATAGCAAGATCTCATCTTTACAAAAAATACAAAAAAGTTAACCAGGCATGGTGGTACCCACCTGTAGCCCCAGTTACTGGGGAGGCTGTGGTGGGAAGATCCCTTGACCCTGGGAGTGCAACCTGTCTTTAAAAAAAAAAAGCTATTTTTTAATTAACAAAACATTCCTTAATTATTTGAACATTTTTCTGTTTTATAAAGTTTTTTATACCATGAGATTATAAAGCTATTTTCTAATATTTTTCTAAATGTTTTGTTTTCTTCATTTAGCTTTTAACCTACCTGCAGTTGAATTTTGAAAACTGTGTGGGATAGGGATCTCGTTTTATTTTATTTTTCCAAAAGAATAACCAATTATTGTAGCACAGCTTATTGAATGCAACTTTCCTATGCTGGGAATGGGAAAATGTTTGCTAATCCTGTTTGGGCTTTTCTTCTTGAAACTAAGAGAGTTCAGTTATTACCATTTCTGAGAAAACTTAAGATATTGTCTCTTTGAAATTTTTTCCTGATTTTTTTCTACTTTCTTTCTAAAACTCATATTAGAACTACTTTAGACCTTCTCCTTCTCTTTTCCACTTTTCTTAGCTTCTTTTTCATGTTGTTTTTTACTTTGATTCTCTATCTTGCCTTCTGTGCAATTTCCTTAGATTTAATTTACCTCTTATTAATATTCAGCTGTGTCTAATATTAATATTCTCTTTAACAATTCCATTGAGCATTAGTTTCAATGACTACATTTTTCACTTACATAAATTCAATTTTTCCTTTTGAATTCTTTTTAGTCTTTTTAGTCCTTATTAGTCTTTAATCAAATAGTTTTATCCATTTTTTATAGTGTCATTAGTTTTACAGGTATCCAATTTTTCTTTTATCTTAATTTAAACATACTTTTTAAAAGATCTCTGATAATTCTGTTACCTGAGTTCTTGCTGTCATGTGTTGTATAGATCAATTTCATTACAGTTTCCTTGTTTATTTGTAGATTTTGAAAGGTGAACTTAAGTGAGTTTTTGGGCGGGAATCTTGTACAATCTCCAGAACAGATTTTTTTTTCTTTTTCTTTTTTTTTTTTTTTTTTACCATTGAGGGAAAGCGGATGTGAATATAAGGAATCTTTGTATTATTTCTTTTTTTTTTCCCATTAGCTAGCAAGCAAGCTCATAGGGTTGTTGTGAGGATTAAATGAGAAACCCTTATAATCAACGCTAAATATTATATCTTTTTATAAACAAATGTGAGATTTTTTTTTGAAGAAAAAAAGGAAGAAAGAGAGAGAAAGAAAAAAAAGAATGAAGAAGAGGAAGAAAAAGGAAGAGAAAGAGGGAGAGAGAACGGGAGTATTGCTTTATTGCCCAGGCTAGAATGCAGTCTAAAAATGGGAATTGAAAACCGCTTTTATGCCAATAATTGTGCTTAACAATAGAGACAGGAAGGAATAAGGGAAGAAAATAACAAACAAGCAGCCAACCAATATTTCATTTAAACCTATAAAATGCTATGCAATTATTGAGGAGTGATTTACTTCCAATTATGTAGTCACTTTTGGAATAGGTGTGATATGGTACTGATAAGAATGTGTGTTTTGTGTATTTGAAGTGGAGAGTTCTATAAATGTTTATTAAGTTTACTTGTTCCGGGTCTGAGTTCAAGTCCTGGATATCCTTGTTAATTTTCAATCTCGTTGATCAGTCTAATATTGACAATGTGATGTTACAGTCTCCCACTATTATTGTGTGGGAGGCTAAGTGTCTTTATAAGTCATTAAGAACTTGTCTTATGTATCTGGGTGCTCCTGTATTGGGTACATGTATATATAGGATCGTTAGCTCTTCTTGTTGCATTGATCCTTTTACCATTATGTAATGTCCTTCTTTGCCTCTTTTGATCTTTGTTGCTTTAAAGTCTATTTTATCAGAGGTGAGAATTGCAACTCCTTCTTTTTATTTATTTATTTATGTTTGCTCTCCGTTTGGTTGGTAAATCTTCCTCTGTCCCTTTGTTTTGAGTCTTTGTGTTTCATTGCATGTGAGATGGGTCTGGATACAGCGTACCGATGGGTTTTGGCTTTTTATCCAGTTAATAATATATATGAGTTTAATACTGACATTTGATGCTAGCTGGATATATTTTTGGAAAGGCTGATACTGGTTGCTCCTTTATATGTATAGTGCTTCTTTCAGAAGCTTCTGCAAAGCAGGCCTGGTGATGGTGAAATCCCTAAGTACTTGCTTGTTTGCAAAAGATTTTATTTTTCCTTCGCTTGTGAAGCTCAGTTTGGCTGGATATGAAATTCTGGGTTGAAAGTTCTTTTCTTTAAGGATGTTGAATATTGGCCCCCACTCTTTTCTGGCTTGTAGGGTTTCTGCTGAGAGATCTGCTGTAAGTCTGATAGGCTTCCCTTTGTGGGTAACCTGACCTTTCTCTCTGGCTGCTCTTAGTATTTTCTCCTTCATTTCAACCCTAATGAATCTGACGATTATATGCCTTGGTGTTGGTCTTCTTGAGGAATATCTTTGTGGTGTTCTCTGTATTACCTGGAGTTGAATATTGTCCTGTCTTACTAGGTTGGGAAAGTTTTCCTCAATAATCTCCTGAAGAGTATTTTCCAACTTGGATTCATTCTCTTCGTCACATTCAGGTACACCTATCAAATGTAGATTAGGTCTTTTCACATAATCCCATATTTCCTGGAGACTTTGCTCATTCTTTTTTATCCTTTTTTCTCTAATCTTGACTTCTCGTTTTATTTCGTTAAATTGGTCTTCGAACTCTGAGATCCTTTCTTCTGCTTGATCAATTCGACTGTTAAAACTTATGCATACTTTGTGAAGTTCTCCTGTTGTGTTTTTCAGCTCCATTAATTCACCTATATTCCTCTCCAAATTGTCTATTCTCGTTAGCATTTCGTCAAACCTTTTTTCAAAGTTCTTAGTTTCTTTGCATTGGGTTAGAACAAGTTCTTTTAATTCACAGAAGTTTCTTATCATCCACCTTCTGAAGCCTACTTCTGTTAATGGAATGCACTCGTTCTCCACCAGGGCTTGTTCCGTTGCTGATGAGGAACTGTGATCCCCTGTAGAGGGAGAGGCATTCTGATTTTGAGTATTCTCAGCCTTTTTACGCTGGTTTCTTCCCATCATTGTAAATTTATCCACCTATCGTCTTTGTGATTTCTCACTTTCAAATTAGGTTTCTGAGTGGACGTCCAACTTGTTGATTCCCAGCGCCGAAATCTGAGCAATCCACTGTGCTGGCCAAAACAGCGGTGTTAAGATTGATGGTGCTTTTCTGCCCGGGAATCGGCCAAAAGGGGACCCAGTCCCACTCACTCTGCACCAAGAACTGCTGCGCTGAGGCACCAGCAAAACCACCACGCCGGCCACAAGAGTCGCGCTGGCAACCTGTGGGGCTCCTCCGCTGGGAATCTCCTGGTCCGTGAGCAACAAAAATTTGTCTGAAAGTGTGGCGTCCTCTCATTCTCTGCACTTTCACTGGGAGCTACAATCCCGAGCTGCTAGTGGTCAGCCATCTTGGATCTCTCTCTCCAGAACAGATTTTAATTTCCTTCTACCAAGAATATTACCAGCTTGGCAACACTTTTTGTTGTTATTAGGTTTTTGGCTTAGACATCTCCAGACAATTGAATATAGTAGTTTATACCTCTTTTCTTTATTTGTTTATTTATTTTTGAGACTGGATTATGAGACTGGCTAATTTTTGTATTTTTACTAGAGATGGGGTTTAGTCATGTTGCACAGGCTAGTCTCAAACTCCTGGCCTCAAGTGATCCACCCATCTCGGCCTCCCAAAGTTCTGGGATTACAGACATGAGTCATCGTGCCTGGCCTCTTTCCCTCTTTTGGATAGCAGTGTTCAGTATACCCTTTGCAGAGAGGAAAACCTTTAGGGCACCTTTCTTGATTCAGGAGACTCAGCTGCTTCTCCTTTTCCTCAGAAAGACTCCAGGCCTTAATTGTTACTCATGTGGTCACTAAGATTGTAGACTTTTGTTTGCAAAGATGAATAAATCCCCATAGAGCTGTCTAGCATTATCAGCTCATTCTTTCTAGTTGAAGTTTCTTCATCATTATCAGCCTTTCTGGTTGAAGTTTCTTCATCATTTTTGGCCACTGTAGACCTGTTACCTTATTACATTTTGTTTTATTTTTAGTAGAGAAGGGTTTCACTATGTTGACCAGGCTGGTCTCAAACTCCTGACTTTGTGGTCCACCTGCCTTGGCCTCCCAAGTGCTGGAATTACAGGCATGAGCCACTGCACCTGGCCTTTACTACATTTTGTTTTATAGCAGGAACAATTTCAAGTTTTCCCTGTAGAGCATTAAATAACTCCCTCATTGGCAGAAAAAGAAGTCCATTTACTTGACTCTGCAAGCTTGGCTATCTGATGAGAGTCTTGGCTTAGAAATGACTTAAACAGTAATAGAACCAAACAATCACAGAGTGAAATATAAATGTTTACTTTATAAACATATAATATGTTCACTTTAAAATGAATATTGTGCTTTTGACTGCATTTAACTGTAATTTTGAGGAAAGCAACTTACTCTTGAGTGAAAATGTTTTTACTCTTTCAACAGGTAGTACTCTTTCAACTGTTTGCACAACAGCATGTGATACACTTCAGATTTCAGCATATTAACTACTGACCTATTTCTCTCTCAGCCAAAAGATAAACAAACTGATGACTGAATTAGAAAAATGATAATCAATGCTGTGTGTGTCTTCCCTGTGAAAAATACATCTTTAAAACAAAACAAGAAAGAGTGTAAATGGTGCTGGAATTTTGATAATGTTGTCATGAACATTCTACCCATTGAAAGTAATTAACCCATTGAAAGTAATGCCTCTTGTTCTTTCTTTCTTTTTTTTTTTTTAATTAATCATGCCATATAATTTTTAATTACGCATGAAGATCTAACACATCACCCAGGGACCATTTCACCCACTGCTCTGTTTGACTGCCAGTCTTTTGTCTCTCTCTTCAGCAATGGTGAGGCGGATACCCTTTCCTCGGGGAAGAGAAATCCACGGTTTGTTGCCCTTGCCAATAACAAAAATATTGGAAAGTCGAGTGGCAAAGCTGTTGCCATTGGCATCTTTCACGTGAACCACATCGAAAGATCCAGGGTGCCTCTCTCTGTTGGTAATCACACCAATTCTTCCCAGGTTAGCACCCCCAGTCACCATACACAGGTTACCAGTGTCAAACTTGATGAAATCAGTAATCTTGCCAGTCTTCAAATCAATCTGAATGGTATCATTCACCTTGATGAGGGGATCAGGGTAGCAGATGGTGCGAGCATCATGAGTCACCAGATGAGGGATTCCTTTTGTGCCCACAAAGATTTTTTTGTACTTTGCACAATTTGTACTTGGCCTCCTCAGGTGTAATACGATGTACAGCAAAGCGACCCTTGGTGTCATAGATCAGACGGAAATTCTCTCCTGTCTTGTCAATGCTGATGACATCCATGAAACGAGCAGGGTAGGTTATATCAGTTCGGAACTTGCCATCGATCTTAATGAACCACTGCATGCAAATCTTCTTTACTTCATGTCCTGTCAGGGCATACTTAAGTCTGTTCCTTAGGAAAATGATGAAGGGGAGACACTCTCTCAACTTGTGAGGACCGGTGGATAGACGAGGAGCAAACACACCAGTCAGTTTATCCAGCATCCAATGCTTTGGAGCTGCCACCCGCTTCAGATGCTTCTTGGGACCACGAGCCATGGCTGCGTTAGGCAAGGAAAGAGGACCTCTGTCTTCCGGTAAGCATAGAAATTGGGGACCTCTTGTTCTTTCTAAGTGGACATGTAGCTTAATGGAGTACCAAGGGCTTGCAACCTGAATCTGATTTTATCTTTTTTTAAAAAAATAATTATGACTTAAGTGAATACTCAATGACTATATCTATACTTACACATGTGTATTTTCATTTTGCTCCCTTTGAAATAATATGCTGTTATTTGTACCAATGTTCTAGAAATCTGAAAACCTGGTTAACTCTTATGTAAGAGAATGCACATGGACGTCAGTTCACATCTATTGATTTGGTAGAGAGAGAAAGCAAGAATACAGTAGTCCTGGCATATTTGTGTTTTTGCTTTCTGTGGTTTCAGTCACCTTGGTCAACTACAGTCTGAAAATATTAAATGGAAAAACTTTAGAACTAAGCAATTCATCTCTTTTTTTTTTTTTTTGGACGGAGTCTTGCTCTGTTGCCAGGCTGGAGTGCAGTGGCTCAATCTTGGCTCACTGTAACCTTCACTTCCTGGATTCAAGCAATTCTTCTGCCTCAGCCTCCTGAATAGCTAAGATTGCAGGCACACACCACCACACCCAGCTAATTTTTGTATTTTTAATAGAGACGGGGTTTCACCATATTGGCCAGGATAGTTTTGATCTCTTGACCTTATGATCTGCTCACCTTGGCCTCTCAAAGTGCTGGGATTATAGGCATGAGCCACTGTGCCCAGCCTCATCATTTCTTTTGAATATAATAAATTATGTTTCAAAATTTAATGTCTTGAGTTCATTATATCAAATAACAGTTTTTCTTGCTTCTCTCAGTTATTATATAGAATCAGAAATTGCTTGCTTTTATTGTATATAGGTGTCAGCAAAAAGATTTGGAAAACAAGTTATCTTAAAGCCAAATACCCGACTCTGTTTCAGATATGAGGCCAAATATTGGGATAAGTTATAATTCTTGATGTATTAATTATTTTTCTTTTTTTTTGGGGGGGTGGATTAATTTTAACCTCATCATTTTTAAATGCCACGCCATTCTGAGTAGCATGATGAAATGTTACGTCATCCCACTTTATCCTGCTCAGAGTGTGACTCATCTCTCAGTCCAGTGGATCCCTTTGGTCACTTAGTAGCAGTCTGGTTTATTATCATGTCAACTGTTCTGTTGTCACATTGCTTGTATTTGTCACCCTTATTTTACTTAATGACCCCAAAGCTTGCATAGTATATTGGCTATGTTGCTAATCCCTTACTGTGCCTAGTTTATAAGTTAAACTATCATAGAGATGTATGTATTTAAAAAACATAGTATATATAGGATTCTGTTCTATCTAGGGTTTGAGGCATCCACAGGGAGTCTTGGGACATATTCCCTGTGGATAAGAGGGGACTAATGTGCTGTGAGTAATGCCCGTATGCCGAGACCCTTCTGAAAGGTCACCACAAATGGGGTTTGAAGCAAGTGTTGTCTTGAGAAAAAATAATCAGAATTGACCAAATAATTCACATCCTATGGCTATACCAGAATGTTTCTGTGCCTTTCAATGGCTAAAGGATCTCTAGGTATACAGATCATACAATAACTATTCTTTGAGTCAACAGAATTATAGGAAGTCTGTTTCAAGCTCACTGTGACCTTGAAGCAAGCTAGCATACCAGCAATCTCCAAATGGCTCTTCCTGTGGTCCCAAACTACTGTAAGGTGGCTCAGGAACTCCAAGGGACACCCCAGGAGTATGAAGACAGAAGGAAAATCAGTGTCCATGGCTGCATTGTTGTGGCCTTTCTGACTTTCCTTCCTCAATGTCTGAGATGTGCATAGGACCTCCACAGCCCACGACAGTGGAAAAGCCTGTGGGGCTATTTTGCTTTTTGATTTATCTGACTCACAAACAATCAGTGGATGACTAATTCATTTACAAACACTTGATGGGAATCTAGTAGGTGCTTGAGTTGTAGTAGGCGCTTGAGTTGAAGTGACAGAGGCAACTAAGAAATGGTTCCTGCCCTGAAGGAATTCACAGGATGGTGCAGGAGTCAGAGGGGTCAATGAATCTGTTTAATACAATATGATGAGGTCAATGTGGACAGAGAGGGGACATGTGGCCAACCTTGGGAGTGTGGGAGAGAGGGTCAGAAAGGTGGTCCTTGCTCTGTCACCCAGGCTGGAGTGCAGTGGCACCATCATGGCTCACTGCAGCCTCAACCTCCCTAGCTCAAGCAATCCTTCCTTCTCAGCCTCCCAAGTAGTTGTGATTACAGGCACATTGTCACTCTGCCTGGCTAATTTTTTAATCCTTTGTAGTGATAGGGTCTCCCTATATTGCCCAGAATGGTCTCAAACTCCTGGACTCAAGTGATCCTCCCACCTCAGCCTCCCAAAGTGCTGGAATTATAGTCATGAGCCACCATTTCTGGCCTGGTGTAGCTGTTTCTTGAACCAAACTGTTCCACTTGATTATTTTAGTTTTTGTTTTCTTTCTATTACCTTGACAACTTAGTCCCTACTAATATGTACAGTCTTATTTTCAGAAGCAAAAGGATTTCATCTTCTGAATGGCTTAGATGTTGTATAGCATAATTGACATCTAGAGAGCGCATGCTCTATCTTCCACTGCTGGACCAGGGCTGATTTGCCCAGAAAAGATGTCACAGGAGGGTGACAGTGGATATTGCCTATTCAGTCTGTCTCCTCTCAGGCAACACATCAACTGGAAAAGACTTATAGTGGCTGCAGTCTGAATCTCAGCCCGAGGTTCCTGTCAAACTCAATGCACCTCATAACTGCAGTGATTAGAGCAAAGCCTTGACCATTTGCTTTGAACTCTATTGATGAGTACAGGAATTCAGAAAATGAATGGAGATAAAGGATAGCTTTAGAGTGGAGGCATGGAAAATAGATGGCAAGCTCTGAGAGTTTCCAGGGTTCTTGATTTTCACTCTCATGAATTGACATTTTCCCACATTTTGAAAGTTTTTATTTTTACCATTGAAAAGAAACAATGTAACCTGAATTCACTGAGTGTTCACTCTTAGGAAGCTACTTTAATGAGTACTGAGTTTAGAAGGATGAAAAAGACTTATTTTTGCTTCAAACTGCTTTCAGTGTAGATGGACTCTTGAACATATAACCATAACACAGTGATAGAGTGGATTTCACGAATAGGCAAAAAAAATTATATTTCTGTGATCTTATTACCCCGGTTCCAAGACAAAGTGTGATAAAATGTAGGAGTCCACAGCCAGGCCCAGGTCTCCCAGAGCTGTTTGTTCTGTAATTTTGCTTGCATTGTACACCTCCAGATCCCAGTCATAATTAATATCTGTTGATTGACTTTACCACTTTTGTGAAATTGTACAGCTGCATGCAAATTCAACTTCATAGCTGACACAAATAGATGCTCTCCAAACTCCTTGTTCCCTGAATCCCCACCTCTGCTCTGTGTCTCCTCACTCCCAACACTAACCTTCGCCTCAGTTTATTCTTAATCTTTGATTTGTCCTCTGCCTCCGCCATTCAAAATCATTTATTCAAGTCCTATCATTCTTGAACCTCCATGGATTTCAGCAAGATGTAGGTAAAATAAAAAAATGGCCAAAATACTCCTTGGAGTTGCAACCTGGGCCATTTAAACCATCAGTGCAAACTGCCAACAGCAGAGCCAGGATCCTGAGAGAACTGAGGGTGGCAGTAGAGGAACGAGCATGCTATCTGGCCTTGGTGCTGATAACAGCCAGATACAGGAATTCCAGCTTCATTCAATTTTCTCTCACAGATGGATTATTTCTCTTCATGTTTCCATTTCTCTTCTTTTCACCCCTTTCTAATTCAGCCTTTTGTCTTTTCTCCCTGATTCTATTCCTCCATGTCTCCTCAATTGCTTTTGAAGGGTGTGCAACTGGAGATATCATTTCTAGTTTTTTTTCTTCTTTCCATCAAGAAATATTAAATTTGCCATCCTGTGCTTTTTTGTCCATTCAAGGCTTACTTAAATAAATAGGCTCTACAAACTTATATAACACAGTTCATTCTCTGTCATCTTTATTACAAAACTTAGAGAAATAATACTGGGTGGGTGAAATTAGCAAAGATACGGATTTAGGGAATTGCCTGTAGAGTTTTTAGCAAGCAGCCAGAATCCGCATCAGGGACTGGCTAACTACAGCCTGTGGTACGAAACTAGTCTGCTGCTTGTTTTTGCAAATAAAGTTTTATTGAAACATAGCCATGCCCACTCCTCTACATATTATTTCCCAGTGCTTTTGCACTTCAGTGGCAGAGTTGAGTAGTTGTGACAGACCCATATGGCCTGCAAATCCTTAAATGTTTACTTTCTGGCCCTTTCCAGAATTTACTGACCTCTGCTCTAGGTGACTGTATTAGTATGCTGAGGCTAAAGTATACTGAAGCAGCAAATAATTGCAAAACCTCAGTGGCTTAGAACAAAGGGTTATTTCTCATTCACATGACATGATCTTTGAGAGTCAGTTTCAATACGTCACTCCAGAATGCAGGCTAAAGGAGCAGTCCCTATCTGGAATATTACCAATTTAGTAAAGCGTTTAAAAGAGAGAAAGTGGAACCACAATAGCCCTTAAAACTTTTCTTAAGTGGCACATGTCACTTTCACTCATGTTTCATTGGGCAAGAAAGTCACAAGGCCAAGCCTGGCGAAGGAAGTGTATTTCTCCCGCAGGAACTTCTGGTTTAGCATGCTAGGTTCCCCACCAGGTTACTTAAGGACTTATATTGGCTGCTTGAACCTTGAAGGCCAGATGGTGAGCTAAGGCCATGCTGCCCAGCTGAGAAGCAGCTGTAGCTGAGACCCAAACTGAGGGTATCTGAGAACCTACCAAGAAAAACAGTCACATCACCGAAACACAGTGGGCAAACAGCCAGAAAATTATCTTAAAAGCAGTTGAGGCTGGGTGTGATGACTCATGCCTGTAATCCCAGCACTTTGGGAGACTGAGGCGGGCGGATCACAAGGTTAAGAGATCAAGACCTTCCTGGCCAACATAGTGAAACCCCATCTCTACTAAAAAAAATACAAAAATTGAGGCTGAGGCAGGATAATTGCCTGAAGCCGGGAGGCAGAGGTTGCAGTGAGCCGAGATCGTGCCACTGCACTCCAGCCTGGAGACAGAGCGAGACTCTCTCAAAAAAAAAAAAAAAAAAAAAAAAAAAAAAACGCAGTTGAGAGATGTAAGGCGGTGCACATCTCTAGAGCTATCCTGCTGTCATCTAGGAGTGCTCTGTATGTAAGTCCTAATAAACTCTTCTACTCACCAAATTGGACTTGTTGAAGTCATTTTTTAAATCTCTCTGTTCCTTCCCAGTTTTGGGGAGGGGAATGGTATTGTCCCAGGTTTTTTTTGTAACATCTGGGAGAGAGGTCCTTGCTAGGATAATCTGAAGAAGACTTTGACAATAATATACAGTTGATCTTTGAACAGATTGGGGTTTGGGATGCTGACTACCTGCATGGTGAAAAGTCCATGTATATCCTTTTTTTTCTTTTTCCATT
This sequence comes from Aotus nancymaae, assembly GCF_030222135.1. Taxonomy (NCBI): domain Eukaryota; kingdom Metazoa; phylum Chordata; class Mammalia; order Primates; family Aotidae; genus Aotus; species Aotus nancymaae. Next base: position 11,379,953 of record NW_026988492.1, on the reverse strand, counting down.
TTTTATTTTCAATACAGGGGTAGAAGTGCAAATTTGTTACCTGGGTATATTGTGTGATGCTGAGGTTTGGAGTATGAATGATCCTGTCACCCAGGACTTGAGAATAGTACCCAACAGTTTTTCCCTCCTTTCCTCCCTTTTCCTCCCTCCCTTTCTTTCTTCCTTCCTTCCTTTTTTATTTATGTTTTTTCATTTATTTTTTTCTTTTCTTTTTCTTTCTTTCTTTCTTTTTTTTTTTTGAAACAGGATCTCACTCTGTTTCCCAGGCTGGAGTGCAGTGGCATGATCTTGGCTCACTGCAGCCTCAACTGCAGGTTCAAGTAAGTCTCCTGTCTCAGCTCCTGGGCAGCTGGGACTACAGGTGTACAACACCACATCTGAGTAATTTTTGTATTTTTTACAGAGACAGGGTTTCGCTGTGTTACCTAGGCTGGTTTTGAACTCCTGAGCGCAAGCAATCTGCCTGCCTTGGTCTCCCAAAGTGCTGGGATTACAAGCATGAGCCACCATGCCCGATCAACCCACAGATTTTCAATCCTTGCCATCTTCCTTCCTTCCCATGTCTAGTGAGCTCCAGCTATTGTTGCCGTCCTTATGTCCATGAGCACCCGATGCTTAGCTCTCACTTGTAAGTGAGAACATGTGGTATTTGGTTTTCTGTCCCTGTGTTAATTTGTTTAGGATAATAGCCTCCAGCTGCATCTGTGTTGCTGCAATGGACATAATTTCATTCTTTTTTATAGCTGCATAGAATTCTATGGTGTATATGTACTGTACTTTCTTTATCCAGTCCACTGTTGATGGACACCTGGGTTTATTCAGTTTTTTTTTTTTTTTTTTTGCTATTGTGAATAGTGCTGTGATGAATAAGCAAGTGTGTGTCTTTTTGGTAGAATGATTTATTTTCTTTTGGATGTATACCCAGTAATGGAATTACTGTGCCAAATGGTAGTTCTAAGTTCTTTGAGAAATCTCTCAACTGCTTTCGAGCTGACATTGTTGAGTTGCTGAACTAATGTTCATTCCCACCAACAGTCTATAAGCATTCCCTTTTCTCCACAGCCTCATCAAACATCTGTTGCATTTTGACTTTTAATAATAGCCATTCTGGTATGAGATGGTATCTCACTGTGGTTTTAATTTGCATGGTTCTGATGATTAGTGATGATACACATTTTTTCATGTTTATTGGCCATTTGTATGCCTTCTTTTGAGAAGTGTCTGTTCATGTCCTCTGCCCATTTTTTTTAAAATGGTGTTATTTTTTGCTTGCTGAATTGCTTAAGTTCCTTATAGATTCCAGGTATTAGATGTTTTTCAGATGCATAGTTTATGAATATTTTCTCCCGTTCTGTGAGTTGTCTGTTTACTCTGTTGATAGTTTCTTTTGCTGTGTAGAAGCTCTTTAGTTTAATTAGGTCCCACTTGTCAATGATTGTTTTTGTTGCAATTGGTTTTGAGGGCTTTGTTATTAATTATTTCCCAAGGTCCATGTCCAGAATGGTTTTTCCAAGACTTTATTCTAGTGTTCTTATATTTCGAGGTCTTCATTATAACCTTTGACTCCTCCACAACTTAATTACGACTTGCTTACTGTTGTCTGGAAGGCTTGACAATAACATCAACAATCAATTAACACATATTTTGTATGTTACATGTATTATATACTATATTTTTACAATAAAGTAAGCTAGATAAAAGATAATGTTATTCAGAAAATCATAAGAATGAGAGAATATATTTACTGTTTATTAAGTGGAAGTAGATCATCATAATAGCCTTCATCCTCCTTGTCTTCATGTTAAGCAGGCTGGGAGGAGGAAGGAAAAGGAGGTGTTGGTCTTGCTGTCTTAGGGGTGGAAGAGGAGGAAGAAAATTCACGTATAAGTGGACCTACTCAGTTCAAACCCAAGTTATTCAAGGGTCAACTGTAATTACAGTGCCTGTTCAGCTTTTGTTAAGGATTCACCATAAAAGTGAAAACGTCTACAAGATCTTGGGGCAGAAAGGCTAATTTTTTCCCTTTCTTTTCTTAAAGCATATTAACAGTATTAGTTCTACAATGAGTACAACCTCAGAATTCTATGTGTTCTGGGGTGAAAAGGGAACCTTAGAGCATGTGATTCTTGGCAAGACCCCTGACCTTGCTCTTCTCCATCCTGCCACTCACAGGATGCCACCCTCTCTCCCTATTTATTTTCAAGATTTACCTCACCCTCCCCTCATCCCCAGGTTGCAGATTAAGTTTTTTGAGAAGATTTGAGTGTAGGTGGTTTACAGGAATGTACTCTCAGTATCACCAGTAGCGGAGGGAATGGAATGCAGATGCAATAGGGGCCTTCACAGATCCTGCAATACTAGGAGAAGCTCTGAAGCTTGGTCATCCATCAAAGTGGTTGCCAAGGGGCCAGGCATTGATGTTTTCATATTGACCAGTCACTGGGTTGAGCTAAGACACTGGGCAAGGTGGCTCTTTTTAGTTACAGGCAATTCCTGCAGAGGAACTCAGCTAAAAGCTGTCAGCACTAACACTCCCAGCAGCTCATAAATTCTCAGTTGGAATGGATCCTTGTAACAAGAGATGGATTAACAAGAGAAATACAAACAGAAATTTATTAACATGTTTATTTCATATATTCACAGGAGATACCCAAGGAATGAGTAATTCTCAAAAAGGTGGCTTTGAATTTGAGCTTCATATAGAATCTTGAACAAAGAACAGTGCATTTTTGGGGATGTGACAAGAGACACAGGAAAAGGTCTTTAACTCTCTATGGGTGGCAATTTATAGGAAGGCAAATGACCATCAGATAAATGCTGGTGAGTAAAACTTGTTAATGTAGATTTCGCTTGTACCATCTCCAGGCCCAGAAGGGTCTAAAATTGTCTCCACTGGTCAGCCTTTGTTCTCTCTGGCAGAAGGGGATGTGGGGACTGGGTATCTTTAGTATTTATAAATCTATGTCTTGCTTTTAGGTAAATTGAAGGAGGGCAGAGCACTTTCCTGCAACTGCTTCTCCTTAATTGTCTTCAGCTCAACAGTCCTTTGAGAGGCATATTTTGGGGTGGCATATTCTAGTCTCCCAAAAAGCCAATAGACCAAGATTATCAAAGGAATGGTAGATAGAGAAGAGGTCTGAGAACCAAACCCTAGGAATTATATTTAAAACTTGGCAAGAAGAACAGCATCCATCGGAGATGCTGAGGCAGAGTAGTCAGAGATGAAGAAGAGCAAGAGTGTGTTGTCCAGAAACTAAGAGAATAAATATTTCAAGAAGCAAAGGACAGTCAAGCAAAGGACAAGAAATAAGGATGGTCAAATCCTGCTGATATATAAAAGGAGAAATGAAAATCGTTCATTGGATTGGGCAGTGGGGAGGTCATAGGTGACTTTGACAAGAGCAGAGAAATGGGGCCTTACCAGGAGGGAGTGTGGGGTCGATAGTAATATTTTAAGATGTGTAAATGCTCATGGAAATGACTCAGTGCAGAGAGAAAGTTGATGCAGGAGAAAGAGGTTATATTGCAGAACTGACATTGTTTAGTAGGCAAGAAGGAGTAGGTTCTAATGCACAAGGACAAGGTTTATTGTCATAAAAAGGAAAACAAGGTATATGACTATACGTACAAAAAGTAAATTTATTGATAGGGATTTTCTTATTTCTCATTGAAATAAGAAGCAATTAGCAAATCTTAAAGAGAGGAAAGGATTTGGGAGGTTTGAGAAGAAAGAAGATGTGAAATAGTTCTTTAGGAGAATGGACTTGGTGAATGTTCTCAAAGAATGGCGGGTGACACTACTTAGGGTCAGCCTGTTGTTTGTGGTCATAATTATTTTCTTTTCTTTTTTTTTTTGAGATGGAGACTTGTTCTGTCATCAGGGTGGAGTGCAGTGGCACGATCTCAGCTCCCTGCAATCTCTGCCTCCCGGGTTCAAGTGCTTCTCCTGCCTCAGTCACCCAAGTATCTGGGACTACAGGCACACACCACCATGCCCAGCTAATTTTTGTATTTTTAGTAGAGACGGGGTTTCACCATGTTGGCCAGGATGGTCTCGATCTCTTGACCTTGTGACCTGACTGCCTCGGCTTCCCAAAATGCTAGGATTACAGTTGTGAGCCACCGTGCCCAGCCATGGTCATGATTTTAAAGAGATACCTGTCAGCATCTTTGTGCTCTTTTGTAACCATATTTAGATACACAGGTGCAGGAAATGAGTGAGTACAGAAAGCAGATTTGACTCAGGCTGGAATTATTCATTTATTTATTTAGAGACAGAGTCTTGCTCTTACCCAGACTGGAGTCAGTGGTGGAATTATAGCTCACTGAAGCCTCAAATTCCTGGGCTCAAGCGAGCCTCCTGCCTCAGCCTTTTGAGTCACTGGGACCACAGTTGTGCACTGCCATGTCCAGCTAAGTTTTGTATTTGTTTTTGTAGAGACAGGGTCTTGCTATATTGCCCAGGCTGATTTTGAGCTCTTGATCTCAAGCGATCCTCCCACCTCAGCCTCTCAAAGTTGCTGGAATTTTAAGTCTGAGCCACTGCACCTGACCCCAAGGCTGGATTTTTGTCAGGTAGTTCTGACTAAAGGAGAGTGAAGTTGAAATTGAGGGTGTCTGCTTATGATGTTACTCGTAAGCATTACTTTGAGCTGAGTATGCCAAGAGGTCAGAATGTTAGCAGGGAAAATGGAAATTAAAAATGAGAAGCCAGTAGGGTCAAACACTGTTAGAGTTAGGGTGGAAGAGGGTGTGAGCTGGTGGTAGGAGAGTGGGATGCTGGAAACTGGGGATTTGAATGGGATGCATTTGTTGGTAATGACAGGGACCAGGGTATGACCATGGAGGTAGGTGGCTGTGGGGAGATGGAGTACAAGATCCTTGTTGGTGAAAAGTAAAACATTGGCAAGCTAATGCATTGAACATACCACCTATGTTCATATCACCTGTGTTTTGATACCTTTGGTATCAAAATGCCCAAGAATTATGGCAGGAATAGTATTGAAGAGAGACAGTGAGTTGGGTCTAAAATCTTCAGTGACTAAGAGGTAGTGACTGTGATTTCTGTCAGTGATTACAATAATTTGGTTAGTAATTATCTTCTAGTACTATTTTTATGAGCTTGGTTATTGCATTCAGTTAGTATAGGTTTCAGTTTCTTTGTCTAAAAACAGAGAAGTTGGTCCAAGTTACCTCTAAGTTCCCCCTTTGTTCTAAAATTCCCTAACTTGAAAAAATATATAGATGACATTTTTTTTTGAGATGGAGTCTCACTCTGTTGCCCAGGCTGGAGTGCAGTGGTGTGATCTTGGCTCACTGCAGCCTCCACCTGGGTTCAGGTGATCCTTCTGCCTCAGCCTCCCGAGTAGCTGGGACTAAAGGTGCATGCCACCACACCTCACTAATTTTTTTTTTTTTAGTAGAGACAGGGTTTCACCATCTTGGCCAGGTTGGTCTCGAACTCCTGACCTCATGATCCGCTTGCCTCGGCCTCTCAAAGTGCTGGGATCACAGGTGTGAGCCACTGCGCCCGGCCAGATTACAATTTTTAAAAGCTCCTCTTGTTAATTATAGAAGAGTTGAACTTTAAGTATTTCAAATCTATTTAGTTCCGACTGTAATGTGCAATCTTGCTAATTTGCAAGGGCATTTTCTTATAGCTAACAAGATAAACTAAGGGCCTTGATAGGTTAAAGGTGACAATGATGAGGGAGGGAGAGGCAAGATTTTATTCTACAAGTGTACGAAGTACCAACTGGGGAAATTTGGAGTTAATGTTGTTGGAGGTTTTTGCCATTGAAGAGAGAAAATTGTGTGGCTGTAAGTTTATGAAATGAGCCACTAGTGAGTCTTTGGCATGAGAACTCTAATTGAATGAACACCCACACACATCAGAGAGGATTCCCTCACTCCTCTGTTCTCCCTTGATCCATGCTCCTCCACTAGAGCACTTTCCTCATTGCATCCTAATAATTTGTTTCTCTTCTCTATTACCCTGCCAGGAATTGGAACTCCATGAGGGAAGAATTGTTTCTTATTCATTTTTGCACCCATCTTCAAGCCCAGTGCCTGTAATGTGAGTCACTTAATAAATATCTTTTTTCTTTTTAAGAGCCACGATCTTGCTATGTCACCCAGACTGGAGTGCAGTGGTGCAAGCATAGCTCACTGCAGCCTCGCACTCCACAGCTCAAGCAATCCTCCTGCTTCAGCTTCCTGAGTAGCTAGGACTACAGGTCCACACCACCATGCCCAGTTAATTTTTAAATATTTTCTGTAGAGTTGAAGTCTGTGTTGCCCAAGGCTTATCTCAAACTCCTGACCTTAAGCGATCCTCCTGCCTCAGCCTCCGAAAGCACTGGGATTACAGGCATGAGCCACTGTGCCCAGCTGATAAAGATCTAATTAATGCAGTGTTGAATAGGTGATTGAATACATGAATGGAAACAGTAGGCAGTTATTTATTTGCTTTAGCGTCCATTAAACAATAACCATCTTGTGGGTTGAAGTTACTGTACAACTTATCTGTTTGTAGGTGTTTGACATGCACATTTGAAGGAGCACATGAGAAAGCCACCTGACTAGGCAGTGTGATAGGATTGCTGATTTCTGCTGATGGCCATGCCTACCATACTCTGGGATTCTGGGATTTTACATTTGCATGAAACATCTCTCCTTGTGCTAACTCCTGATTTGACTTGCATGACATCACCAAAGTGTTTCTAGTCATCTAGATCTCTTGGAAACTGGGGCCATGAATCATTGAAAGACCTATTGGAAGCATTTTGAGGAACTGGGTGCCCATATGGCCTGTCCTTGGCAGGGGCTCTGGACTGGGATGGAAGTCTCCCATATCCATGTGTCTGGGCAAAATGCAAATGGCAGTAACCACAACCAGCTCCTTATTTCTCACTGATGCTGCTCAGAGACCCAGCAACCTTCACCCTGGAAGTAATCCAGTGGTTTTGACATGAACTCTGAGGTGGGGCTTGGTTTTTCAAGAAAACTTCTCTGCTGCCAAGCCAAGTCTATTCCGGATGCTGGGACCCATGAAGTGGCCACCACCACATGGAGCAGTTGAGACCCACAGTGAGGTGAGGATAAAATAATTCGTTGTCTTGCTTTCATCTCTCATTGGCTAAGAGAACGTAGGCATGTTACTTCCAGCTATGAAATTCTATTTTCAACTGTAAAATAAGAGGGTTGACTCAAGAGGATCTGAACAGCCTTTTCCAGCTCTGTCATTCCTGCAGTACTGTGGATTTTTCTTTTAGGGATGAAAATGAGTTCCAGTACAAGTTGTTGTTCTCACTCTAAGGAAGCCCTGACCAGCCACTTCCTTTTCCTCTTGAGATAACATTTTAGTTATCATCTTTCTCAGTCCCCACCTCTGTCTTACAGTTTTTATTTTTCATGTCATTGTTTTCTTATTTACATTAAATATGAGTTAGTTTACAAACATTCTGGAAAAAGTCAAATCGACTCAGCATAGATTTATGTGGGTAATAACCTGCAGCACACAGTGAAGCAAGGACATGGTATTAGGTCTTTCTCACATTGCTATAAGGAAATACCTGAGACTGGGTAATTGATTAAGAAAAGAAGTTTAATTTGCTCACAGTTTTGCAGACTATACAGGAAGCATAATGCTGGCATCTGCTCGGCACCTGGGGGGACCCTCAGGAAACTTACAATCATGACAGAAGGTAAAGGGGGAGCAAGACCTCTCATATGGTAGGAGCAGAAGCAGGGAGTGGGGGGCGAGGTGTTACATGCTTTAAACAACAGATCTCATGAGAACTCTCGCCCAAGAACAGCACCAACGGGATGGTGCTAAACTATTTATGAAAGATCCACCCCCATGATCCAGTCACCTCCCACCAGGCCCCACCTCCAGCACTGGGAATTACAATTTGACATGAGATTTGGGTGTGGACACAGACCCATACCATATCAGACATGAACAAGAAAAGACAGGGCTCTGTCCCCCAGGATCACACAGCCTGACAGAAAAGTCTCTTAGCTCCATTGCTACAATTCCATTCTAAAGACTTCCGGTGCTCAATAGCATTTCCTCTCCCTCCCAACCTTGGAATTTTATTTATTCTATAGGAAGGGAAAACTATCTTTTTCTTACCCATCCTATGTTCATGGCTGAGGCCCCTGTAACAAAAGTCAGATTAACAAAAGAAAAGCATACAAATGTATTTAATATAAGTTTTATGTGACACAGGAACCTTCATAGGGAAATCAACATCCAAAGACACAATTAAACTCAAATGTTTTTAAAAAAATATTTAAAAAATTTTATTTGGAATGCGGTCTTGCAGTATTGCCCAGGCTAGTCTTGGAATCCTGGCCTCAAGTGATCCTCCTGCCTTGGCCTCCCAAAGAGCTGAGATTATAGATAGGTGCGCACCACTGGACCCAGCCAACCTTGAGTGTTTTTTTATAGCTGGTTTGATCAAGAATGGACAGTCGTAAAGAAATATGAGTGGGGAAAAAAGGGTATGATCTAATGGTAATAAACTTGGGGGAACCTAGTAAATCTATTTGTTCAAATTCTTCTGCGACCCCGTGTCTTCAGAGATGAGGTTATTCCTTTTTTTCTGGGTCTAGGGTGGGTACCTTTCACAAGAGATTCTTACATCCTGCTTCAGGGGAGGACGTGAAGGTCAGAGAGAACTTCCTGTTTCTGCTGTTCTCTCAAATTCCTTCAGCTTGAAATATTCAGTATGTCAAGGTGCCATACTTTGGGGTAGGGTGTTTGGAATCCACCATTGCATTTGAAAGGAATATGAAGGTGTTACCAGTAGCTATAAATACATACAGTGATGGTCTTTTTTTTTTTTGAAGCAAAGACAATGCATACCTTCTATCTAGTATCAGTTTGGTTAGGTTCTTTTGGTTTTATAGAATTATTATCTTGCTGTGATTATTTTCTTTTAACAGTAAGGAAAACCATGTAAAAAGTAGGGTGTTCAAAATTCTGGGGACTGAGACTTGGTAAGAAAGCTGTCCCAGCAAGCTATGTGGTTCCGCCGTGCTGTGATGAGGGAGAAGTTGATTTGCGTGGCACAGAAGGCACCATAGCTCTCTCTAAGGGTGGTAATTATCGAATTATTATACTTTGTTGACATACTGTTTACTCATTAAAAGTCTTGGAAAAGCAAAATTTTAACTACTTTTTGGGTGGCACAGAAGGCACCATAGCGCCCTCTAAGGGTGGTAGTTATGGAGTTATTATACTTTGTTGACATACTGTTTACTCATTAAAAGTCTTGGAAAAGCAAAATTTTAACTACTTTACTCCAAGAGAATGAACTCTATTTCGAACAAGGGAAAGCTTTCTACTTCTACCCAGGAAAGAACTAACGCAGGGTGTGGGCTGGGAAATGACAACTTCCTAGTTTTCACAGTGAGGTTCATTTTGTGATCTGGTAACAGGTCATAGAATACCAAGTTCTTATACTCTACACTGTAAGCACAAAAGACTTCCAAGGAAAATTGCAATGATTTTTGGATAGCACTCACCTCTGCTTCTCTATATTATTTCAAATATTAGAGAGTTGATAGCATCTCTCTCTCTCTCTCGTGCTCTCTCTCTCTCTCTCACACACACACACTCACATTTTAGAATTTTAGTTTAACAGTAGTTTGAGGTTCACAGCACAGTTGAATGGAAGAAATGGAGATATCCCATATATTTCTGCCACCCACCACGTGCATGGCTACCCACTATCAACACCTCCCACCAGAGCGCCATATTTGTTACTTGATGAACCTACACTGACATGTCATTATCATTTAAAGTCCATAGTTTACATTAGGGTTCACTCTTGTTGTACATACTATGGACTTAGACAAATGCATAATGATGTATATCCACCATTGTACTATATCCACCATTGTACTATCAACAGAGTAATTTCACTGCCCTAAAAATTTTCTGTGTTCCACTTAATCATCCCTTGCCCCCAACCTCTGGCATTCACTTTTTTTTTTTTTCACTGTATCCACAGTTTTGCCTTTTCCAGAATGCCATATAGTTGGAATCGTGCAGTATGCATATTCAACTACTCTTATAAAACTAAACATTTTTTGTTTTTTAGCCTTTTCAGATTGGCTTCTTTCACTTAGTACTGTGCATTTAAAATTTCTTCATGTATTTTCATGGCTTGATAGCTCATTTCTTTTTAGCACTGAATAATATCCCAGTGTCTAAATGTATCACAGTTCATTTATTCATTCACCTACTGAAGGATCTCTTGGTTGCTTCCAAGTTTTTTTTTTTTTAGCAATTATGAATAAAGCTGCTATAAACATCCATGTGGGCCAGGTGCAGTGGCTCACGCCTGTAATCCCAACACTTTGGGAAGCCAAGGCGAGGGGATCACTTGAGTCCAGAAGTTTTATACCAGCCTAGGCCACTTGGCAAAATCTAGTCTCTACAAATAATTCTATTTTAATTGGCTGGGTGTGGTGGTGTGTGCCTCTAGTTCCAGCTACTTAGGAGGCTGAGTGGGAGAATCACCTGAACCGGGAAGGTCAAGGCTGCAGTGAGCCATGGTGGCACCACTGCACTCCAGCCTGGGTGATGGAGTAACAGAGTACAACCCTGTCTCAAAAACAAACAAAAATCCATGTGTAGGTTTTGTGGAGACATGTTTTCAACTCCTTTGGGTAAATTTCAAAGAGTAAGATTGCATGGTAAGAGTATGTTTAGTTTTATAAGAAACTGCCAGACTGCCTCCCAAGTGGCTGTACTGTTTTGCACTTCACCAGTAATGAATGTAGTTTCCTATGATCTGCATCTGGAATTTGGCCATTCTAATAGATATGTAGGAGGACAACATTATATTTTACACACTTTATAGTTGAAATTTAATTGGTTACCATTCCTCTGTTATTTATATTTTGGTGGTTTTGTTGTTCTGATTATTAATTATTAATGTCAGCCTGGCACAGTGGCTCATGCCTGTAATCCCAGCACTTTGGGAGGTCGAGGCAAGTGGATGACAAGCTCAGGAGTTCAAGACCAGCCTGGCCAATGTGGTGAAACCCCATCTCTACCAAAAATACAAAAATTAGCTGGATGTGGTGGCATATGCCTGTAATCTCAGCTACTTGGGAGGCTAAGCCAGGAGAATTGCTTGAACCCAGGAGGCGGAGGTTGCAATAAGCTGAGATCGTGCCACCAGCGATGGGTGACAGAAGACTCCATCTTAGAAAAAAAAATAATTATTGTCATTTGTCATTAATGAATGACTCTCCAGAAGTTTCTGTCAACTTCATTTGGATGTAATAAATACTACATGATGTGCTTGCTATTAAAGAATATTTAATTAGGAAAAATGTCATTTTAGGAAACATATCTTTTTATGTAACTTATCCCATCTGTCTGTTGCCACTGTCTCTGGGCTCTAATTTCCTCTCCTGAATTGCTTGCTCTTTCAAAGTAGAACATCATTTTGTTCACTTTTGTGTTCTCTCCAATTCTTTTCACATGCCTCACACAAAGAAAGAGTGTAATAATGCTTGACTAAATATCTCGGATTTTAGAGGAAAAAAAACCAACCCTATGATACAAGCAATTCAGCAAATCATTGGCCCACTTGTTACTTGACGAGAGAGGTCAAGTACCTTGCCCCTGATCATGTAGCTAATAAGTGGTAGAACTTGGGTTCAAAATCAGGCAGTTTGATTTTAGTGTTTCCCGTCTGTAGTCATGTGTATGTATGTATATATTAGTAGCCACCCCCACCCCTAACTGATATCTTCTCCCCTTCCCTCCTATAGGAGCAACTCTCCTTCTTACAGGGGTATCCCAACCTCCTTTATACAGCCCAATTGCTGGGGGCAGCTGATTCTGTTTCTGGCTACTGAGATGGGGCATGTACCCAGGTGGAGCCTATACCAATGACGGACAACCATTCCCTGATCAGAGTTATTGCATCCAGGGTGGGTAGTGAGCCTGCAGATCATGTTTGCTGAGAAATTTCTGGGAAAGAAGTGTCCTCTGCTTTAGAAAAACTGGGAAAACAGCTTCTTTCTCTATCCTTAAATATGAATGGAGGCAGAGACCAGGCAGTTGTGGACAGCCAATACAGGATTGCTCGGATTGAAGATGACGTTGCCAAGGGCAGACAGATGTCGAAGTAAACCTGGTCTCTGATGACACTGTTGAGCAATTGAACTGAACCATTCCTGAAACTAACCTTACTTCTAGCATTCAGTCATGTGAGCTATTAATTCTCTTTTATTGTTCGAGTTTTTTTTTTTTCCTCACTCAGTGGAAACTATTCATGGCCACAGTAAGGGAAGATAATATTTCTTTCTCAAAAGCTAACTAGAACTTTGATAGAGTATAGTTATTATGCTTGGAAAGAACTAATTAGATCTCAGTATTCAAGAGCTATGTGATAACTGGTTCATGTTATATTTACAGCTCTATATTCAAATAAAACCCAAATGTCAGATGCTTGAATATGAATATAAAAATATCAGGACCTGCTGTTACTGCAGCTGAAACTGAATTATAGCTCCCTGAGGGAGAATCAATAATTTTCTTTAAAGCCAGACTCAAGATTCCTAAATGTACTTCCAAATAACAAATAATAAATGGCCAAGGAAAATATTTTTAAAATACCTCTACAGAGGATAAAAATTAGGGGGAGAATGCCACTTGTCTGTTATAAGATTTGGGAAAATCCTCCCTGAAACTTTTTCTATATATTTTTCTTCTCCCCCAGGATATAGGCAACTAAATAACTTTTATGGTGAAAAATTCAGTTGTTTGGGATTACAAAGACAGATAATCAAAGATAAAATCTTTACCTTGAGGGCCAGGTATGGTGGCTTACATGTGTAATCCCAGAGCTTTGGGAGGCTGAAGCAGGAGGATGGCTTGAGCCTAGGAGCTCCAGGCTGCAGTGAGCTGTGATGGCGCCACTGCACTCCAGCCTGGGTGACAAGGTGAGATCATGTCTCTTAAAAAAAATTATCACTTTGAAAGAAATTTTCTTTAATATTTTATTTCATTGGTTCCCAACTTTAACAAGGGCAGAGCTTGTGTTGGTACAGAACTAAGAAAGTATAGAGAACAACAGCAACAAAAATACCTTCAGAATAAGGGGAATGTATATTGATTCTCCTTGGTTAGAAAACACACAAGCCTCTCTTAGTCCAAGGTTGCCATCGTGTTTTCCTTTTTTGACAGAATCTGTAGGCTTAATACTTTCCTTTCCAGCTTGAAAGGATGTCTCCTTCTTTCCGCTCCTTGGTGCTTTCTATCTTGAATAGTCAAACAGAATTATAAGATGCTTGTTTAAATTGGGAAGACAACAATCATTTTCTGCTTTGTTTTATTTGTATAGAGCTTCCAGCCAGCTAATGTGATGGACACAGTATCTGGAGAGTCCTGCATTTCAAAACTTACTCTAAGGAAGATTACTTTGATTTTCAAAGTCCCTGGACCACAGAGAGATGGAGCTCTGGCTGCAAGACACTTACTATAGAGCCACATGGCGAGATTGCCATAGAGAAGAGACATAAATAACCACAACTGCCAGAAAATAAAGCCGGTAATCTCTAGAAATGCCTGAATACATTAAATGAAATATAACCCGTGACTCTGGTTCTTTAGACCCTGTTGAATACGTTGTTCTCAGTCAGCTGATAAAATTTTGATTTATCATTTCATGTTTATGATAAAATGTAACATAACTCACTAATTGCATCCATTAATCCTCTCTCATTCATAAAATGGCGTATGTGTTGATGATCTACATAATTGTTTGCCATGTGTAGTATTATAGTGATAATCTATGAATAATACAAAAGTTTGCAGAAAACTAAAGTATATGGAACTGTAGAAAGAGATAAATTTTTAAATATGTAAGGTTTTGATCTGCTCATATAATGAACTGGTGTTTTAGCCATTTGAGCCACCTAGTGGTAACAGACGTGAGATATGATTTCTTATTCTGAAAAACAATGTTAAAGTTTAACAGTTTCCAATTTAAAAGGATTGAACTAAGTAAAGCGAATCATAACCATTATATATTATACATTTAGCTTTTGAATTAATATTTCTTTATTGGTAGAAGGTTAAATATTAGAAAATAAATTATAAAAAGTTTTTTACTTATTTTATTTCTTCTAATAGAGGTCACGTAACCAAGCAAACTAAAATGATAAAAAATTATAATTGAAGCGTATTCTTTCAAAAGATATAAGAAAGAAAAGGCAATCAAATATTTAGTAGACTAAAATGAATAATGCATTTTCCAACTTAATTGTATTCAAATGTAACCTTAGTAAGTGGTCTCGGGTGTAGTCATATTCTCTAAATCTGTCTTCTAGCCAGTCATTAGTCTGTCTTCCTATATTTAAAGAACAAAACTGAATCACTAATCTGCTCAGTGGTCCATTAGAAATACTCTGTAACCAGATTACACTGTGTCTAATTTTAGATTTCTTTAATTGGGAACTGTAGATCAAAGCAAGTTTCCATTTTGGCTCTGTTCTGGTATAATAACTTCCAGCAGAGCCAAATCATGAAATACTGCTAACTTCACGTGTTAGAATCCACATTCATCTTTGCCTTGTTAACTTTTAAGGAGTTTTTTATTTGTTGTTCCAAGAATGCCAGGTTCTTTGGTTTCCTGCTTTCTTAAATTGCCATATGTCTCTAAATAGGTTTTTTTTTTTTTCCCCATAATCAGAATTAGCACAAAGATAGATAGATTTGTCTTCTTTGAATTCACCAGCCTCTCTGCTTGGTAGGATTGCAAAACTATCTTATGAACCCAGCAGAGAAAATATCCTCTCTTCTTGATGATCCTGTTTGTTGGAACTCTGACCTTCTCCATTTCTTCTGTGGTTTCACTGGATAAGCTGAAGACAAATCTTCACGTGTGGTTCCTGGAAGCAATGGCATCTAAAGCTGATCTAAAGTCTAGAGGATTGAAGAGTGTCAGCAGCGAGCAGACAAAACCTTTAAGGAATAATTGAGCAGGGTAAAAAGGCAATAGAGTCTAAAAGAGGAAGAGCTTCCCTAATATATGATACCCAGGAAGATCAGTGGGGGAACAAGATAATGGAGGAGGAATTCTGCTACAACAGAATGGTGTCTGTTATTTTGCACCCCCACCTTTTTTTTTTTTTTTTTTTTGTTTAAAGAAATACCATTTTTTTTCCTGGACAGAATGTGTGAATTGAGGGGTAGAGGTGTTTCCTAGGCTGGGCCAATCAGAGAATTCCATGAGTCGTTTTGAAATTAGTTCTGGTGAGAAGTCTGAGATATTCTCTGGTGTCAAACTTAGGAGATGTGAATTGTGGTGCTGCTTCCTGCTTTATGGAGAAAATCCATCCAGAAAATGAGATGACAGCCGAGAGCAGAAACAGGCAGAGACAGAGGAGGGAACATGTCTGAGCCGTGCTTTTTGGAACCAGCACATTTCCCCTTTTACCTCAGCTAGTTGGAGTTGAGTTTCTGTCACTTAGAACCCAAAGAGTCCTGATTAGTACAGAACAGATACTGCCTGCATAGTCAAGTAACTTGTTCAGTGAACAGAACATTCTGGAAGGTGAGAGAAAAGAGCAGTTTCCGAGTCCTGAGAATCAGGATGATAATGATCAGCAGTCCCCAGCAAGACCTGATATTAATCAAAACAGGGTAAGTGACTGCGTTTAATATTCAAAAGACACTGAGAGAAGGTGTAACGACATGGGCGTCTGAAGAATTGCAGGAGATGAACTTTTCATTTACCTTAAAATGCTCATTCCAGACCATACATGTTTCCTTCATTTCTTAATATTAAAATATTTTACTAATATATCGTGATGACTAACTTTTGGAAGTAGGAAGTACCAAGATGCCTAATAATAGCTTCTGGGTTGGGGCTGAGGCTGTGTCAGTATTGCATCTGTTATGCCCAGGACCCTATTTCAGTATAACCACTCCATTGAGCAAATGAGGCTTTTCCAAAACCTTCAGTCCCCAGCCGTGTTTGGTATCAGTGACCTGCCTGTCCCCTTCCTGTCCCCATCTCATTCATAGCTCGTTAGGATAATTCAAAATTTGAAAAATTGAGTCTTCCATTTTTCAAATTTTGAATTTTCAAATTTTGAAAATTCCAAAATGAACTTCAAAAATGCACAGAGACTACAGAACAGTAAGTAAAGTCTCTTAGAGAATATGAGGGAGCAGGGCTTTCCTTTTTTCTGGGTGTATTTTTAATGCAGAGTCTAGACATCAGCTAATGCTAGGGCCTGGCTCATATTCAGGTGGCCTTGGTTTCCCATCTTCATCTCATTAGCCACAGGCTCGTTGAATGAACTTATTAACAATCATGGCTTTAGCTTCTTCCAAGATGCTAATGGCTCCCAAATTTACATCTCTAGTACTAAACTCTTACTTTTTTTCTTTTTTGAGACAGACTCTTTATCAGGCAGGCTGGAGTTCAGTGTCGTGCACTTCAGCCTCAACCTCTGAGGCCCAAGTGATCCTCCCACCTCAGCTCCCCAAGTAGCTGGGACCGCAGGTAGGTGCCACCAGGCCCAGCTAATTTTGTTTCTTTTTTGTAGATACAGGGTCTCCCTGTGTTATCCAGGCTGGTCTCAAAATCCTGGGCTCAGATGATCCTCCTCAATAATAACTTAATCGTATATTTAAAAATAAAGAATGTAATTGGGTTGTTTGTGACCCAAAGGACAAATGCTTGAGGGGATAGATAGGGTTATTCTTCACGGTGTGCTTATTTCACATTGCATGCCTGTATCAAATATCTCACGTACCCCATAAATATATATACCTACTATGCACCCAGAAAAAATTTTAAAAAAATTAAAAAAAAAAAGATTCTCTTACCTTGTCCAAGGTACTGGGATTACAGGCATGAGCCACTGTGGCAGACCCTAAATTCCTTCTTGAACTCAAGACCTGTGTCTATAATTATGTACTGGACATTTTTTCTCAGTAGTCCCAGGGAAACCTCAAAGTCAATGCATCTAACAACTAAACTCTTCCTGAGTTCTTCATAGTCCCTGCGTCAGGGAGTAGTATCACTATTTATCTGATTGTTTAAGCCAGAAACTTATGAATCATCAGTGATGTCCTCATTTATTGAGCCCTACATCTTCTCAGTCATTATGGTACTTCGACACTATTTCTATTAGTTCTTAAAAGCACCTCTTTCTATCCCCAGTACTATATCCTTAGTCAAGATTCTTATTGTCATTTTTTGTATGTCTTATTACAATAGCCTTTTAATTTCTTTTCCCAGCCTTGAGTTATTCACTTCTCAATATCATTCTCTTTTCTGGAGTTAACTTTCTAAATTGAAGAGCTCGTAAGGTCAGTTTAAAAATCTTTCATGAGGCTGGGTGTCATGGCTCATTCCTGTAATATCAGAACTTTGGAAGGCAGAGGCAGAGGCAGAGGCAGAGGCAGGGGGATTACTTGAGGCCAGGAGTTTGAGACCAGTCTGGCCACATAGTGAGACCCTTGTCTCTATTTAAAAAAAAAAAAAAAGAAAAGAAAAGAAAAGAAAAACATTAGCCAGGTGTGGTAGTGCAAGTCTGTAGTCCTAGCTACTTGTGGGGCTGAGGCGGAGGATCACTCAAACTTAAAGTTGAGGCTGCAGTGAGCAGTAAGGTACAATTGATTGCACCACTGCATTCCAGCCTGGGTGACAGAGTGAGACTGTGTGTCAAAAAAGAAAGAAAAAAAGAAAATGAAAATCTTGCGTGAGATCCTTTGCCAAGGAGCTGTGAGTTCTTTTGCATGACCTTTTTCATCCTCGCCAACATGGTGGTTAGCCAGTCCCTCCCTTTGACTCCACATTCCAGCCAGGCTAGTTGCTCCTCAGATGTGCTGTGCTCCTTCCTGCCTTGGTGTGCTGGCTGCTCCCTCTGTGAACATCCTCCCCACTGCTTCTGCTTGCATGGCTTCACAATTCAGCTCAGATGCTACCTTTTTTCGAAAGCCTTAACATTTTTTTCTCTGTGAACACATCTACTATAGCATTGCCATGCTATCATCTAGTTCCTTCTAAGTTTCCCCAAGTATGTTGTAAACTCCTTGAAGCTAAAACCAGCACCTGGATGTTCAGTGAATAATCAAGTAGAGTATTTTATTCAACGAGTAAGTTCAAAGGTGATTAAAACCATGAACTCTTTACTAATTATCCTGTTTGGTGTTTACATTCTGGGCAGAATCAATTCTGAAAAAAGTAAGAAAAATGAAGATAGCAGAGATGTTATATTAGTATTGGTAAAAGATACTGCAAAGGAGGAATCTCCTGCCATTATCCACCCACTTCTAGCAGAAGAGATTGGTGGGTGAGAGAAATGAAATATGGTAACCCAAGGTGACATAAGCTAGGGTGGGTGGAAGGCAGTCATTGCATTCTGATGGAGCAGTACCTGGGTAGAGGTTCTGCTCCATTGTTGGCGGTTAAGCAGCTGTAACAAACATTGGCAGCTGTCTGAACTTTAAAAGCCTTTGATTGTCCAAAAAAGACTGGGAAGTACCTTTCCAGAAGAAAGAAAGAAAGAGGAGTCGTGTAGCATCCTATGGGGACTCAAACAGAGGAGTGGATGTGATTTGGATTTTTATGCTCCCAGCTCAAAGGAGTTGGCCAGGTAGCTGTTTTCAATTTTATCTATTTAGAATATTACTCAATAACACTTAGCAGATAGCTAACAAGATAGCATTTAATTCTTTTTTTTTTTTTTTTTTTTTTGAGACGGAGTTTCGCTCTTGTTACCCAGGCTGGAGTGCAATGGCGCGATCTCGGCTCACCGCAACCTCTGCCTCCTGGGTTCAGGCAATTCTCCTGCCTCAGCCTCCTGAGTAGCTGGGATTACAGACACGCGCCACCATGCCCAGCTAATTTTTTGTATTTTTAGTAGAGACGGGGTTTCACCATGTTGACCAGGATGGTCTCGATCTCTTGACCTCGTGATCCACCCGCCTCGGCCTCCCAAAGTGCTGGGATTACAGGTGTGAGCCACTGTGCCTGGCCCCTTTTCTTTTTTTTTTTCTTTTTTAAAAAAATAGAGACAGGGTCTCACTGTGTTGCCCAGACTGGTCTCCCACTTCTGGGCTTAATGATCCTATCACCTTGGCCTCCCGCAGTGTTGGAATTACAGCGTGAGCCACCATGTCCCATCAGCATTTAACTCTCTGTAGTTCAACTATATTAGTCCTCAAGATCTCTGCCCCTTTCTTTCTGGGACCCTTATCCATCTGAATTATCTACAGAAGATACCTTAACCTTTATGCTCCATAGACGGGAACTAGAGATACATTCAAGGGACATAAAATAAAGGATCTATCATGCTGGTTAAATAAGAAATTTTCGGCAATCTTTATTTAGCACCAACTCAGAAGTTGCTCCAGAATTCCTATAAAAAGGAGGATTAAGTACATAATTTGTTTGAGTGGGGAGGGGCTGATGGAGATTATGTAGTAGTAGATAAAGCTACTACTGTATTCTTGAATCCCCTTCTTGTATTGCCATGGTATGTATTTTCTTACTGTATTATGCTGGGCATTGTGGGAGATTTTTTCAAAAACAGCTTGATAAAGATGAACCCTGCTCTCAAGAAAATTAGAGCTCAGCTGGGGGAGACAGAAATAATAACCAGTTTAAGAGGCTATTTACCAAGAACAATTTTTTGAAGACAACTGAAGTATAGGAAAATCCTAATGTAACATGATAGATGAGAGTCTAACAATTTTAATAGAGTAAATATGAGGTCCATATTATTTAAAGATAAATGAAATAATGAGATGAGGCTTCGTGGCTGGTTAACCAGGAGTTCTGGGTCTAACTACACTATTTAATACTTTCAGATACGAGTTGGTACTCCTTGGTGGCCATTGTGTTTAGTAACTGGTTAAATGTCAATGAGGATGATTCTGGCTCTTGTGTTTGGATGGATTTTCAGGGCAGTGGTAGGGATTTTAGAAATCCCTTGGTAACTTGGTGCCCATTTTTTCAGCCTAAGGCAGGGAGATTGGGCTGAGAGATTAGAGGGGATGTGAACATACTTCCTTCATTTTCCAACTTCCTAAAACAGGGTTGCCTGCAGTCTTTCCACTGTGTCTTGCCCTCTTCTGTATCTCATGTGTCTCCTCTCCAGAAAATGAGAACTTGCTTGCTCTGCCTCATTTGAAAAATGGGGTCAAGCACAGAAAAAGAGAGTTCCTATGTCCAATTGCATTATATCCGAATTTACATTATCAAGGGGCATGTTTATTAAGGAATTTTCCTATAATAATGTTCTCTTTGAGTTGAAAGAAATCAAAGTATTGCCTTGAAGAGAAAGGATTAAGATATAGTTATTGTACAAGGTAGATATATGTGAGTAATCATAACTAAAGTTTTTGAATTCATACTATAAGTCAGACCCTGTTCTAAGCAATTTATTTCTTAGTGGCCCAATGAAGTCTGTACTATTAATATCTCCATTTGAGAGATGTGGAAATTTAGATATTAAAAAAAGATAATTTTCCCAAGAGCATGTAGCTAGTGACAAAGTTAAGATTATAACCTCATCCAGTCTTACCTAGAGACCATGTTTTTAACTACAATGTTATTGTGAAGTGAACAAGTATAGGTTGCCATGTTTTTGTTTCTGTTTTTAAATGAGCTCAAATTCACAGCTGGACCATAATAATTAAAATCTTAATAGCTAGCTTTGTTATAAATGAAAAGAAACAATGAGGGTAGGAAAACTGTGCAAATACATGGAATTTTGATTTCTAATTTCCAAATAAATTCTAATTTGATTTCTAGTCTTAGCCTCTTATGTTTTCCCAGAGGCATCTTGCTATCTTACTTGTTTCTTTCTCTAGAATCTTCAGTTTTTCTCTTTTAATTCCTTTCTCTCGCCCATGTCTACTCATCTTGGGAAAAACTGTAGAGTGACCTAGTCTTGACTGTACCTGCTTTCTCTAGTTTTTAAAAAATACCTGTTTCTCCCTTCTACTCCCTCCATTTCTTCAAGCGTCTTCTCTTGAAGGCCCAAATAACCTCTCTGTGAAGTTCAAAGGCATGTGTCATTTCTATTGTTTCTTGCTCCTTTATTTTCTGTAATACCACAAGGTCCAGCACTTTTGCTTCTTTTTTCTTTTTCTCGCTTCTCATCTTCCTCCCACCCACTCACTGTGTGTTTCTCCAGTGCTTATTTCTTAGAACTCTGTTCTTCTTTTGATGCATTTTCCCCTTTGCAAAGGTCATCTGTTTTCAAAGTTTCATATCTTCCTTTCATACAGGCTACTTTAGATCTATCTATAACTTAGTAATTTCCTCTTACCTGAATGCCAGTATTTATTTTCAAATGTTTTCTGGAAATTTCCACTTAAATATTTTACAGTCACTATTAAGCTAAAAGTACACAAGCCTGAGTTTATAATCAGTATTTTCCACATGGAAATAAGTTTTTGAAAAAGATGAGGGGTCTATTGGGAAAGAACTCACTTAAATGATGAGATAGTTGAAATTAATACAATATCTAATTATTATTTTAATAATCATAGAAGAACATAAAGCATGTAAACTGAACCTGGTACTTTATATGGATTAACTCATTTAAACCTTAAAACAATTATTATTCTTGTTTTATAGTTGAAGGAACTCAGCCTAGAAATGTTAAAGCAACAGTCCCCAAATCACGTCACATGGCTACTAACTGGAGGATACAAATTCATCTCAGGCAATGTCCTTGTATTAATAGAGTCTACTCCTAACCAAGACATTATATTTCCATGTTCTGTTTTCTAATTTCCTGTGCTCAAAACTATACTCATCAACATTCTTTTTTTTCTTTCAGTCCAATCAATAACTTTACTTTTCTTTCAAAATGTTTTTGGTGTTTTTATCAGTCTGGGTCTGCAAAGACACAGATGGCTCATTCCAAAAAGACACAGACCCATGTTTCAGAAAACCAGGAAGAGATGAGGAGGCTCCCAGGTATTAAATTATTGGGATGCTGTTACCACTCCTAGTCTTGAAAGGACAAAAAGGATGGGTGATGCTCTGGGTTGCCAGTCCAGAGAAAGCTGATCAATGGAGCCGGGTCTACCCACCAGTTTCCAGAGGAACACAGCTGCTACTGAACACTGCAGGGACATGGTGTAGGGTGAGGAAGTGAGTGCAGAGAGCAAATGCCCAACGTCTCTCTCTCTCCCAGAGGCTTCCAATATCTTGCTTGTGCTTCATAACCTCATGCCTGAATCCTTGCTGCCTCTTCAGTAACCTTACTTCATTCCCTTCCGCTCTATCCCACCACCCAGTGCCAGATCGGTCTCTGAGATGGTGCATTTCTTACGTCATTTTTCTTTTCACAACCTTGAATGGATTGTAATTGCTCCAAAGTTTGTTGTTGGTAATCCCCAAATCCTGAGTCCAATATCTCATTCCAATGTTATCTTCTGCAGCTCTCCTAGCCCTTTGCTCTAACTGGCCTCCTTACCGTTCTCCCCTCTACACACAGCTCATTTTCCTGCCTGCTTCAAATGCCATTACTCATAGCCCTCTGTACACCTGAAATACTTTTTGTCTTCCATCTACATATTATATATTCTTCAAGGCCCATCTCTTGCGCAGACCTTCTCTGACTGCTTCTATACACATGGGTTCCTCTGTCTTCCCTTGTTTTTGTTGAATTGTGGGTAGCACCTTACCAATTGGGACTTAATCATGTTTACGTTTGTTTTATGAGTGTGCATCTTGTCTCCTCTAGCTGAAGGGTGAGGATTCTGAATCAGTGGTGTAGTCCATGGTTCATTGGTATGACTCATTTTCTAAGCTATAACAGTTTGAAGGGGTATAATTTATGCAGTGTGGGTGACAACATCTCAGCAAAGAGTGATCTATGCTCTAAACTTCTTACTATAAAACCAGGGGAATCCCAGCCTCAGGCACCTCCCTCTCCTGTCAGGGTCCCAGGTGTTCCCCTTTGCTGCTGGAAGCATATCAGATCAAGTGCCCCAAGATAATCTCTGCAGTGCTTGGTCTTTGCTGCCGTAGGCTGCAGGCTTTACTGCAGTAGGTCTTTGACATTGATCGGTGCTCAGTAAGCACCTTTCAACTTTCTTTCTAGGGATTGTTCATTTCCATGGGATCTACATACTTTTCAGTGTTCATGGTGCAAACCATCCTGTTTGCCAAGAATTGCCTGTTGGGATGAGATTATCTGAAGTATAACAGAGCTTCATACCTCCAGGGAATTCAAGCCTCCTGACCCTTAGTTAGTATCTCTGCCTTAAGTTGGTTCATGTCATCTCTTTCCCCTCTAGGGCAATGCTGGGGACATGGTCTTCATTTTTCCTCTTTGCTCAGGAATCTTAGTGTTGGAGCTGACTGTGAGCTCTGTTCAACTGGAAAACCTCTGAGAAACTCTCTGTAACATGCTTGGACATACCTTAGTTCCTCTAACTGGCAAAATAATGTGTTTTCACACGGTCCTTGCCAGCTATCATCTGCATTGTTGACATATTGATATGTTTTTTCTCTTTCCTTTTCCCAATCACATACTTTAAGGTTCTAGAATGTCCTTTACTTCTACTGGGAAGTTTTAAAACTCAACCTTATAGTAGTCAGGTAGAGGCAGGAGGAGTTAGAGTCAATAAGTGTATACATTATGTTAGTCTTTTAGATGATTTATCTGGCCTAATATCTAGAAGATTTTATCATCTTTTTCTACCCTGCCTTTTTTGCAGAATGCATCTTAAAGTAACATGAAATGACACGTTCTCCGACAGCTTAGTCTGAACTGGAGGAATTTTAATCCTAAGAACGGCCAAAGTATTTCAGAGGGAGGAAGAATTTACATGGTGAAATCAACTAATAATGGATATCTTGAGGTCTTCTGAATTATATACATACACTTAATTGTGCTCATTAATTTTGGAGCAAGCAAATTCAACTTTCATCTTTTAAAAAATCTACTATGGTTTGTAATTAGGTGACAAAATCTACTATTCTTGAAAGTCAACAACAGTTTGCTTGTTATCTAGTTGTTTCTTTCTATCAAGTGAAAGCTATAATGCCTTTTAAGAGTTGATCATAGAAGTGAAAAACATCACCAGACTAGTTAAATCCAGACACAGGGAATGGAGGGTAAAAAAGAATCCTTTAAAAAAGCTATTACCCATACAAGAACCTTCTCTGAAGATTTTGGCATCAGGAAGGAACTTATCTGTTTGCCTCAACTGTCATAAAATTGCATGATGTGAAACAAGAAGCTAGAGCTAGAGGGAAGCAGAGAAGGGGGCCGGGTGATTTCCTTTTGCAAGCACAAAGACCTCCTTTCGTTGGAAGGAAAAGAAAAAAAAAAAAAAAAAAAGCCAGAAGCTGAAGTTGGTGGGTTTGAGGGCTTGCAAATGCAGGCAGCTGAAACTTTGTAAACAGTTAGCATAAAACTCATTTTTAATCTCATAAACTTAATTTTTTCTCCTAGCATATGGGATGCATAAAAAGGAAATAAAACTTTAGTAAATTGAGCCTTACTTGTGCTTTATAAAAAAGAAATTGAATTGCTCTAATGGCAGCTGCAGCTGGCTTTCAGCTTCGAACAACCCGTGTAAATCTAGTTTTTAGTGCTTGATTTAGTAAACACTCAGCTGCAAACGGGCTTCAACAGCTCTGAATGCAAGGTTTTCCGTAACGGCAGTTTTGTAACCTCTGTGTGTTATGACTTTAAAATATGTGAAGGAGAGCAGCAACCTTGATTGAGATATCATACAATTATTCTTTCCTCTATATTTAAAGCTGCATAGACTTTGCTACTCATTATACATAGAGCTAGCACTAATGGGTCATAACAGGCCATGAATTTAAATTTATCTGCACTAGTCATTAAAAATAAACAAAAGTAGAGTACTAAAAATGAGTTGGGGATCCATAGTTGAGTTGGACACATTGGTTGGCTACCTCGGAGTGATCATCACAGCTTGTTTGTGACTCTGCCTTTCTCTGAGCCTTTTGTCAGGCTCCCACATACTGAAGAGCCTTGAGAAATCATATTCTGCTTGGCAAAGGCTGCACGTGCCCAGCTCGTAATTTTTGCTAAAAATAGGGAAAAAATCTTGTTCCTGATGAACAAGATGAAATGTCCAACTGTTTTTAAATGGATGCATAATAAACCGTTAAGATTATAATGCTAGTCTATCTAGAATATTTCCTAGTGACCTGGACTTAGTGGGGGATTTGTAGCGTTCTGGTGGTTGCCACTTTTCCCATCACTAGACATCCACAGGTAGGCAAAATGAAAGTCGGTATCTTATGGCATTCTTGCCAAAGGAAACTTTAAAAAAAAATCCTGGCTACGATGGCCAGGGTTAACTCTGGGAACAGTTTTGAATTAGGATAAACCAGTGCCTGTTTCTTTCTTCCTTAAATGTCTTCCAATATCTCAGGCTTATTTTTAGCTGGCTGTCAACCAAACCTGCCTAAGGCATCAATGGATAAGTGTTAAGGTACGCCATTTCTCAGGGGTATTTCCAATTTTAAAAGAGACTCATGAAGGTGGAAAAGTCCTAAGACCCCCAATTTGGGATGTTTGCATGACAGTTTCTGAGTTTGATCTGGGTAAAGGGCAACTTGTTCTAAGGCTGGCTCTGGGCACTGTGGCCAGAGTTTCGAGAAGTAAATTTACACACATCCCTTTTTCTTTTTTCCCACCATCTGGTTGTTCAGCTGCCAGCAACTGGAGCTATTAAACAAATGGGGACTTTAGGAAATTTGAAAAACAGCCTGCTGCACAGCATGGTAGGTGGAGAGAGAGTCACCAGCGATGCCCCTACTTGTGGCTTGCTGTTACGGGGCTGAGTGACCTTAAGGATGCCCCTACCTGTGGCTTGCTGTTATGGGGCTGAGTGAACTTAAGGAAGTCACTTCAACTCTCTGTGCTCCTGCCTGGCCTTTTCTTGCAGGATCAAATAAAATCATAAAAGAGCACAATGAAAACTGTAAAGTACTACACCATTGAGAGAGCCTTTGATTATTTAAGGCAGTGAAGGACACATACATAATGAATAGTAGCTTCTTATTCCCAAGGAGAGGGTAATTATCACCTGTACTATTGTGATTCAGAGAAATAATGTGAGCAAGTAACAGATCTTGTTATACCTGTAGATGAAAGTGTGGAACTTGCAGATTAGATCACTGGCTATTCAGACAATTCAAAAGGATGGAAGCATTACAGGAGTTAAAGAGAAAGCATTAAGGTGAAGACAGTGGGCTATTCCAGTATAATCTGTATCCTGTAACCTGAATCCCCAGCCAGGGGTTCAAATAATACCAGGCCTCTTTTTAATATTCAAGTTAATCACCTGAGAGCCTACCTGTTTATACTGGAGGTATATATTGGAGTTCCAGCTTATTATTATTATTTGAAACAGGGTCTTATTATTATTATTATTTGAAACAGCTCACCTGGGCTGAGCTGCAGTGGTGTGATCCCTGGCTCAGGCAATCTCCCAGCCTCCCAAGTTGTTGGGATCACAGGCATGCACCACCATGCCTGGTTAACCTTTTGGTAATTTTTTGTAGAGACAGGGTTTCACCATCTTGCCCCGGCTGGTCTCGAACTCCTGGGCTTAAGTGATCCACCTGCCTCACCCTCCCAAAGTGCTGGGATTATAGGCATGAGCCACTGCACCTGGCTATCTTATTTTTCTTTAATTTTTTAAATTACATTTTAAATGAAAAAACTGTATATGCATGTAGTTTAAAAAGTCAAAATGGTAATAAAAGATCTATTACAAAATTCATCAGTCTCCTGACTCACCCCTTCTTCCTTCTCACAGGTCTCTTCTCCAAAGGGCAACCACTTCCAACTCTTTAACTTCCTTTTGGCATTCAACATCTCAAAAGTTCTAAACACTACACATATATTGCTGTCTTTTGATTTGTCCATTCTAGACATTGTCTATCTAATTCTTATTGTAGAAAACAGAACTGGCTTCCTAGACTGCTATCATTTTGCTTCCTTTTTCTCATTTTCCCAAAATAGTCCAATTACAATTTTGGTTAAATCAGTATTGTTGTCATTGTAATATTTTTTATAACTGAGTACTGTAGTATACTATGGTCATTTTTCTTTCCTTCCTTTATGTTTTTCTTGAAGTTAATAATGCCTTTTTTTATTTGCTTAGTTTTCTTTATACCTATTTTTAAGTATTTCTATCTTTTCTAATGGCTGTTTTTAGTACAATATTACACAAAGCTATTCACAATAGGATATCTATCATTTTCCATTTGCATTTTTTTTTGAGAAACTGCCTCTAGAGACTTTTCTTCTTCCCTCTAGGCTGGCTGGATATCTTTGAATTACTTTTGTTCCAGGCCTTGTTGAACTTTCTGAAACTTTTCTTTTAAACCCTTTTTATAGCTCTTTTTTCTTAAAATTAGAGAATATCCTCTAGGAGTTTCATCTAGGTTGAATGTTGTTATAGTAGCAGAGGGAATCAGAATGATAGCTCCTTCATGCCAGCCACCCAAATCACACTATTTCATTCATTCTCTCTGCTTGGTGGGTGTTCTGTTATCACTAGGGAACTCCCTTCACCATCATCTTGAAAATTCTCTTTTTTTCTCTCTCCTGGTGTGAATCTCCTCTTTCCTGTAGCCTACATATTCTTAGTTTACTCCCTCACTCTGGTGAGGGCATGATATGGTTTGGCTGTGTCCCCGCCCAAATCTTAACTGATTTGTATCTCCCAGAATTCCCATGTGTTATGGGAGAGACCCAGGGGGAGGTAATTGAATCATAGAGGTCGGTCTTTCCCATGCTGTTCTTGTGATAGTGAATAAGTCTCACAAAATCTGATGGGTTTATCCGGGGTTTCCGTTTTTGTTTCTTCCTCATTTTTCTCTTGCCACTGATATGTAAGAAGTACCTTTTGCCTCCTGCCATGATTCTGAGGACTCACCAGCCATGTGGAATTGTAAGTCCAATTAAATCTCTTTTTCTCCGCAGTCTTGGGTATGTCTTTCTCAGCAGCATGAAAATGAACTAATACATTAAATTGGTACCATAGAGTGGGGCATTGCTGAAAAGATACCCAAAAATGTGGAAGTGACTGCATTAAGAGGCAAAGGTTGGAACAGTTTGGAAGGCTCAGAAGAAGACAGGAAAATGTGGGAAAGTTTGGAACTTTCTAGAGACTTGTTGAATGACTTTGCACAAAATGCTGATAGTGATATGGACAGTAAGTCCCAGGCTGAGGTAGTCTCAGATGGAGATGAGGAACTTGTTGGGAATTGGAGTAAAGGTGACTCATGCTATGTTTTAGCAAAGAGACTGGTGATATTTTGCCCCTGCCCTAGAGATTTGTGGAACTTTGCACTTGAGAGAGATAATTTAGGGTATCAGCAGAAAAAACTTCTAGGTAGCAAAGCATTTAAGAGATGAATTGAGTTCTTTTAAAAGCATTCAGTTTTATAAGGGAAGCAGAGCATAAAAGTTTGGAAAATTTGCAACCTGACTATGTAATAGAAAAGAAAAAATGCATTTTCTGGGGAGAAATTCAAGATGGCTACAGAAATTTGTATAAATTGCAGAGAGTCTAATGTTAACCTCCAAGACCATGGGAAAATGTCTCCAGGCCATGTCAGAGACTTTCATGTCGTCCCTCCCATCACAGGCCCAATGGCCCAGGAAGAAAAAACTGTTTTGTGGACTGGGCCCAGGTCCTCGTGATGTATGCTGCCTAGGGACTTGGTGTCCTGTGTTCCAGCTGCTCCAGCCATGGCTGAAAGGGGCCAATGTACAGCTCGGACTGTGGCTTCAGAGGGTGGAAGCTCCAAGCCTTGGCAGCTTCCACATGATGTTGAGCCTACAGGTGCACAGAAGTTAAGAATTGAGGTCTTCCGCCTAGAGTTCAGAAGATATATGGAAATGCCTAGATGCCCAGGCAAAAGTTTGCTGCAGGGGTGGGGCCCCCATGGAGAACCTCTGCTAGGGCAGTGCAGAAGGGAAATGTGGGGTCAGAGCCTCCACAAAGAGGCCGTACTGAGGTACCCCCTAGTGGAGCTCTGAGAAGAGGGTCACTGTCCTCCAGACCCCAGAATGGTAGATCCACTGACAACTTGCACCCTGTGCCTGGAAAAGCCACAGACACTCAATGCCAGCTTGTGAAAGCAGCCAGGAGGGAGGCTGTACCCTGCAAAGCCATAGCTGCAGAGCTGTCCAAGACCATGGGAACCCACCTTTTGCATCAGCATGACCTGGATGTGAGACCTTGATTCAAAGGATATCATTTTGGAGCTTTAAAATTTGACTGCCATGCTGGATTTTGGATATGCATGGGCCCCATTACCCCTTTGTTTTGGCCAGTTTCTCCCACTTGAAATGGCTGTATTTACCCACTACCTGTATCCCATTGTATCTAGGAAGTAATTAGCTTGCTTTCAATTTTATAGGCTCATAGGTAGAAGGGACTTGCCTTGTCTCAGATGAGACTTTGGACTGTGGACTTTTGACTGAAATGAGTTAAAACTTTGGGGAACTTTTGGAAAGGCATGATAGGTTTTGAAATGTGAGGACATGAGATTTAGAGAAATCAGGGGCAGAATGATATGCTTTGGCTGTGTCCCCAACTAAATTTCAGCTTGAATTGTATCTCCCAGAGACCCAGAGGGAGGTAATTGAATCACGGGGGCCTGTGCTAGTCTTGTGGTAGTGAACATGTCTCATGAGATCTGATGGGTTTATCAGGGGTTTCCGCTTTTTCTTCTTCCTAATTTTTCTCTTGTGGCTGCCATGTAAGAAGTGCCTTTCAACTCCCGCCGTGATTCTTAGCCTTCCCCAGCCATGTGGAACTATAAGTCCAATTAAACCTCTTTTTCTTCCCAGTTTCAGGTATGTCTTTATTAGCAGCGTGAAAAATGGACCAATACAGGACATTTTCAATAGCTTCCTGAGAAAGTGTGCATGAAAAGCACATCTTTTGAGACCTTACATTTCTAAAAGTGTTTTAATTCTACCTACCCTGCAATTTATGGCTGGGTGTTGAATTCTAAGTTGGAAGTAATTTTTCTTCATAATTGGGAAGGCACTGCTCCATGGTCTTCTGGATTCCAGGGCTGGTGTTAAGAGGTACAAAGCCATTCTGAATCCTACTGCTTTCCATGTGGCTTCTTCTCCCTCTCTCTTTCTAACTTGCAGAAACGTCTTAAAAATTATTTTTGGCAGTATTCTGAACTGATGTACCCTTGGGTGAGTCTATTTTCTTCCACTGTGCTGGGTACTTAATGAACCTTTCAGAGTAGGAGCTGATATCTTTTAGTTCTAAGAAATGTTGCTGATAATCTTACCTCCTGTTTTCTTGTTTTTTCTGACAATCCTATAATTTTGATGTTGGACTTCTTGGACTTGTGTTCTAATTTTCTGATTTCTCTGGTTGTTCTTCTCTTTAGATTTTCTCCTGTTTTTTGTTTTTTCTAATCTTTATGTTAGCTTAAAGAAAAGAACACTTTTTATGCTCCTTTTTGGTAGATTCTGTTCTTGCTTCATTAATTCATTATCTTTTCTTGTGCCTCTGAATATACGAGTTACAGTTTTTGTTTTCTAAGTATTCTTATCCTTGCATTGTTTCAATTTCCTCCTAGTTGCTTTTTTTCTGTTTGTTCTCACCTTTATCTTTCATGTAGGTTTCCTCACACTTTTGGTAGCTCTTGCATGTCTACTCATGATCAAGATTAGGGGACTGAAAAACTGATTAGGGTACTGTGAAGATGGTTGTACTTGTCAACTTTGAGCTTCATTGTGGGATCATGCTCACTGGGGTCCTTTGTTTGCAGAGGTCTGAGTGTCAATATCATGAAGTCTTTTTCTTTTCCTCTCTTACTATTTTGATAGACTTCATGATGTTTTTCTTTTTGTTAAAATTTCAGAATCCTACATAGCAGCATGCACTGCAATATCTTATTATAATGCTGTGGCTTTGAATAACTTTTTATTTTTTTTGAGACAGGTCTTGCTCTGTTGCCAAGGCTGGAGTGTAGTGGCACACTCATGGCTCACAGTAGCCTTGACCTTCCAGACTCAAGCGGTCTTCCCACTCCAGCCTTCCCAGTAGCTGGGACCACAGGCATGCCCCACCACATCTGGCTAGTTTTTTTGTTTTTTTGTTTGTTTGTTTGTTTGTTTTTTCCTTTTGAAGATACAGCATCTCTCTATGTTTCCCAGGCTGGTGCCAAACTACTGGGATCAAGTGATCCTCCCACCTCAGCCTTCCAAAGTGCTGGGACTACAAATGTAAGCCACCAGGCCAGGCCTTGAATAACTTTTGTTGCTGAGTAAAACATTTGCAAATCTTGTTTCTTTTGTCTTTTACTGACCTTCTATGCTACTTAACTATACAATGTGGCTTATTATATAGTGTCTCTTGGTATTATATTCTTTCTGAAAAAGAGATTTTTTTTTTCCCTATTGCAAAACAAAAGAAGTATTTCCCAGTCTCCTTACTTTGAAACACATGATTTTCATCAGCTGCCTTTCTTTTCTTGGCAGCAGGCATTTGGAAAATGACAGACTCCACTCACACTATCCCCATCCATTCTCCCACCATCTGCTTTCCCTCCAGGCTTAAAGAGACTGTTTTCTACCTGCAAGGCAAATCCAATCAACCATTATCCTCCAACAACTGCCAGACCCTGCTAGTGGCACATCCATCAGTACGTGAGTCGTATCAAAGCTAAGGTAGGTACCTGTTCCACCATCAGTTAAATGAGAAGGTTTCTGATACTAGAAATTGGGCTACCCTGATTTCCCAAGCCTCTCTTTTCCCATCTCTCCAAGGCAGATAATAACACTAATTGACAACGTGGTCATGAGCATTAAAACAAATCATTAGGCTGGAGGCTTCTCATCACTGCTTGAGGGCAATTTCAGAACCTGGGGCTTTTCCAGAAGGCTTTTGAAGGCTCTGAAACATGCTCACTCTGCAGGAGTATGCAGGTGCCCACCGTGCCCTACATTGTGGACTGTGGAGTGTTCATTGTCTCAACAATTACTCAAGGCAAGGTGTTTTCTTGTGGGGTGGTTTTTGTTACTCCTAAAATATTATTGCAGAAAAGAAAACTAGGTAATGAGAAATAACTGCATTTGATTTCTAGTGTTTTTTGTGTTTTTTTTTTTGAGACAGAGTCTTGCTCTGTCACCAGGTGCCAGGCTGGAGTGCAGTGACACGATCTTGGCTCCCTGCAACTTCTACCTCCCAGGTTTAAGCAATTCTCCTGCCTCAGCCTCCCAAGTAGCTGGGAATACAGGCATGCACCACCATACCCAGCTAATTTTTGTGTTTTCATAAAGATGGGGTTTCACTGTGTTGGCCAGGATGGTCTCCATCTCTTGACCTCGTGAACTGCCCGCCTTGGCCTCCCAAAGTTGCCCACACTGGAGTGCAGTGGCTTGATTTCAGCTCACTGAAGCCTCTACCTCCTAGGTTCAAGTGATTCTCCTGCCTCAGTCTCTCGAGTAGCTGAGATTACAGGCACTTGCCAACCTACCTGGCTATCTTTTATTTTATTTTATTTTTTGTATTTTTAGCAGAGACGGGGTATCACCATGTTGGCCAGGCTGATCTCAAACTTCTCACCTCAGGTGATCTGTCTGCCTCAGCCTCCCAAAGTGCTGGGATTACAAGTATGAGCAACAACCCCGGGCCCAGTGATCTTTTAAACGAGACATTTTATTAGTCTCATCATCCTCTATCCATAGGATACATCCTAGTGACAGAAACTCCAGTCAATTTCCAGTTACTCGTCCAATAGTACAAGGGTAGACGGGCAATATGTTTATTAGGATTGTCTTAAATTACAATTTGAATTGTTTTAAGTAGACCCCCAAAATACATCATTATAGGTATTCAAATTATGTTAAATTACAACTAAAAGTTTTAAGTAGACCCTTAAATACATTCTTCTTAATATCTGTTGAAGACATATGACACACTTAAAAAATATTTTAAGCAATTCTTAAATAGGTTCAAAGATTCTTACCCCCTCCCCATCTTTATTGAAGTTTAATTGACAATTAAGATGTACAACTTGATGGCTTTCTATACGTATACATAGTTAATAATACTGTATGGTATACTTGAAATTTGCTAAGAGGGTAGATCTTCAGTTTTCCCAGTCTTTGGTGATAATCATTGACCTACATCCCCTCTACACACACAGAAAAAAAAAAGGAAAAAAATAGTAATTATGAATTTTGTGAATTTTTTTTAAAGGGTAGAAAGAGGGAGGTCACAAAAAGACCATAAAAGATGCCTCTGTGTGTGTGTGTGTATTTGTGTATTTGTGTGTTACATATACAGCCCTGTCCGAATTGCTTTTCAAAGCAGACTGTTAGACTCTCCCCAGGCCTTGGTGGAAACAGAGTCTGCCAGGAATAAGAAAAGGCCAAGGGCTCTATTTTCAGTTGGCTTCTTTCTAAAGAGGTCTCATGCTTTAGAAAGGCAAAAGTCTTCACGATCTTCCCTTGTGTATGGTTTGTTCTTGGTAACTCCCTTGTATTCTGCAACCATTAGGCTTAGAAGCCTCGAAATTACCATGAACCAATGAGGTATTTATGTTAACTGTTTATAAGAAAATGATAGAGAACTAGAATAGGTGGTAGTTAAAACCAGAGGCTTCAGAATGAGACAGATTTTAATCTTTTACTAGCTGTTCAATCTTTGTACATTTTTAATCTTTAATTTCTTATTTAAAACATTGAAGAGAATGATAGTTCTCAAGTTACAGAATGAGAATCAAATGAAATAATTATTATATATTATATAATATCATCTTAATACAAATTAAATTTTTAATGAGAATTTAAATAAATTATTTTTATTATATCAATGACCATATCAACATTTTATTAAACATCCCTTGTGATACCTTTCTATGTATGTAAGTTCACAAAAATATGGAAATCATTTTTTAAAGTAAATAGGATCAAAGTATACATGCTGTGTTGGTAAATATTGAGTGTTAACTCGATTGGATTGAAGGATGCAAAGTATTGTTCCTCGGTGTGTCTGAGAGAGTGTTGCCAAAGGAGATTAACATTTGAGTCAGTGGACTGGGAGAGGCAGAACCACCCTCAATCTGGGTGGGTACCATCTAATCAGCTGCTGGTGTGGCCAGAATAAAGCAGGCAGAAGTTGGAAGAACTTGACTTGCTGAGTCTTCCAGCATTCATCCTTCTCCCATGCTGGATATTTCCTGCCTTGGAACATTGAACTCTTAAGTTCTTCAGCATTTGGACTCTTGGACTTACACCAGCGGTTTGCCAGGGACTCTCGGATCTTAGGCCACAGACTGCAGGCTGTACCATTGGCTTCCCTACTTTTGAAGCTCCCTTGCTCCTCAGCTTGCAGATGGCCTATTGTGGGGCTTCACCTTGTGATCATGTGAGTCAATACTTCTTAATAAACTCCCCTTCATATATACATCTGTCTTATTAGTCCTGTCCCTCTAGGGAACCTTGACTAATACACATGCTATTCTCTTACCTGATTTATTCACTAGACTACATGTTGTAAGACATTTTCCAGGTCAAAAATGTAAGTCTTCATCATCTTTTCGATGGTTATAGATAATTTTATTCAATATACCTGTAATAATTTATATACCCACCCCTCACATATGAGCCCTTATTTTGTATTTGTTTTTAAATTAAAACATTCTGGAATAGATATTCTTATGGCCACACTTTGTGTGTGTGTGTGTGTGTGTGTGTGTATATACACGTGTGTGGTTTTTTTTTCCCCCACAAGGTAAATTCTAAAGAAGCAAGATCACAGGCTCCTTAAACACTGTTATTTTAACTAAATTGGTCTTCTTTAAAACAGTTGCTCATCTCTGCTTGACACCAATGCAAAGTGTGGTTTTGATAATTTTATCAAAAATGTTCCTTACTAGCATTTTGTATATTCTTGTTTTCATTTATTTTTGATGATACAAGTTATATAAAATTTGCTGGTAAAAAAAACTACACAGATATAGAAAAATTATTGATACCACCAATCTCTTCAAAAACAAACAGATAACCACTGCTATTAATTCCTATGTCAGTAAACACAGATCTACCCCATCCTTTGAAGCTCTTGTGCATAGATATTCCATGATTTAACTGCATTCTAAATTAGGGCATTAAAAATATTTTATAATGTTCACTTTCATAAGTAATACTCCAGATAAAATTCTTTTTTTTTTTTTTTGTTTTGAGACACAGTCTCACTCTGGGGTGCAGTGTCACGATCTCAGCTCACTGCAACCTCTGCCTCCTTGGGTTCAAGCAATTCTCCTGCCTTAGCCTCCCAAGTAGCTGGGACTACAGGCACGTGCCTCCATGGCTAACTAATTTTTGTATTTTTAGTAGAGATGAGGCTTCACTCTATTGGCCAGGATGGTCTCGATCTCTTGACATAGTGATCTGCCCACCTCAGCCTCCCAGAGTGCTGGGGTTACAGGCATGAGCCACTCCACCTGGTCCCAGTTAAAATTCTTTACATGCTCCTATGTGCATGTATGAATATGTCTCAGGAACAAATAACTGGAGTGAAATTGCTGGAGCAAACAGTATGCACAAATGAAGCTTTAATGGATAACTGTACAATTGTCTTCCAACAAGTATTACAAATAATTCACATTTCAACAACAATGCAGGAGAATGCTCATTTTTTAGACACTCTTGCCAATACGATAATATCAGTCTAAAATAATTTTTGCTAATTTGATGGGTAAAAGAAATGTTTTAAGTTGTATTTTAAATTATTATTATTATTATTTGAGATGGGGTCTCACTTTGTCTACCAGGATGGAGTGCAGTGATGCAAACACAACTCACTGCAACTTTACCTCCCATGTTCAAGCAATCCTTCTCCTCAGCTTCCCAAGTAGCTGGGACCAGAGATGTGCACCACCATGCCTTGAGCTCCTGAACTAAAGCAATCCTCCTGCCTCAGCCTCCCAAGGTATGGGGATTACAGACGTGAGCCACCGCTCCCAGCCATATTTTAATAATGAGATCGAATAATTTTTAAACCTTAATGTCCCATTCATAGCTATTGCCAATTTCTATTAGGTTGTCTGTTTCTTATTGACTTACAGTTTCTTTTATACATATGTTTGTACATGTGTGAGTGTACGTCCATATATCAATTATTTTTCTTTTGTATATGTTGCTAACATTTTTTCTAGTTTGTTGTTTGATTTTTAACTTTTGGATAAGGTCCCTTCTTGTATAGTTTTCAAAGTTTCATGAAGTAATATTTATTAACACATTTTTTGGGTCTGTGAATGCATTTTGTAGTACAAGGTAGTAAATACATTCTCTTATATTTTTGAATTTTTTAGCTTTATATATCCTTTAATAGCTTTATTGAAGTGTAAGTCATATGTCACACAATTCATTGATTTGAAGTGTACCATTCAATGATTTTTAGTATATTCTTAGAATTGTGCAGCCATCACCATGATCAATTTTAGTACATTTTCATTGATCCTCAAAGAACCCTCTTACCCATTTGCAGAAACTTGACATTTTACCTCAACACTGTGACCTTCCCCAACCTACCATGCAACCACCAATCTAATTTTTGTTTCTTATTTTTGCTTGTTCCGAATATACCATATAAATGGAGTCATATGTGGTCTTTTGTAACTGACTTCTTTCACTTAATGTTTTTGAGTTTCATCTATGTTGTACAGCTTTGTATTTCACAGTTAGATCTTTAATCCATCTGGAATTCATTGATTTCTATCAATTGGGTAAATAGTTACATGTAAGTTTATCTTTTAAAAAAGGATAGCCAGCTGCACCAGTACTATCTACTGAAGATTCAGTCCACCCTTTTTCACCAACCTAAAATGTCTCCATCATCCATATGTATGGATCTATTTCTGGGCTTTACTTCTTTATTTTTGAGCCTCTACCCCACTGATTTAAGGATTCTAACTTTTTTTAGAGATAGGGTCTCACTCGGCTGCTCAGGCTGGTATGCAATGGCCTGACCATAGCTCACTGCAGCCCTGAACTCCTGGGCTGAAGCAATCCTCCTACCTCAGGCTTGCAAAGTGCTGGGATTACAGTCATGAGTCACCATGCCTGGACCTCTTCAGTATAGTTTCGCTGTCTAGTAGGGCAAGTCTTCCCTCATTTTTTTCCTAAGATTATCTTGATTTACTCACATTTCCTCTTCCATTTTAATTTTAAAATTGGCTTGTCAAATTTCATCAAGATATTGGTTAAATTTTGATTGGAACTTCATTGAAGTTAGAGGTTTTTTTTTTTGAGATGGAGTCTCGCTCTGTTGCCCAGGCTGGAGTTCAGTGGCATGATCTCGGCTCACTGCAACCTCTGTCTCCCGAGTTCAAGCAATTCTCCTACCTCAGCCTCCGTAGTAGCTGAGATTGCAGGCATATTCCACCATGCCTGGCCAATTTTTGTAATTTTAGTAGAAATGGGGTTTCACCATGTTGGCCAAGCTGGTCTTGAACTCCTGACCTTAGATGATCCATCTGCCTCGGCCTCCCAAAGTGCTGGGATTACAGGCATGAGCCACGTGCCTGGCCTAGAGATTAATTTTTGAAGAAATATTATGTTACCTTTGTAACATTGAGTTTTCCTGTATTTTCATTTAATTTATAGCTGTATTTTAATTCAAAGGAAGATAGATATTCCATCTGGAATTAACATTTTAATTGTTATCAATGTATAGGAATGTCATTTACTGAAGTAGAAACTGTAGAGGGAAGTATAGAATTTGATAAAAAAATAATGAGATCTGCTTAGATCCATTCTACCTAAGATGTTTATGAGAAATGAAATGTACACACCAAATATTGCACCATTAATATTGGTGACTTTTTTGGAATGGCAATAAAAAGGTAGATGATCCATAAAGTGTTTTGAAAAAGAATTTGGCATTTCGGTCAAAAATATGTGAAACTGTTGGATTTGAAACCAGCAGAGCTTCTAACTTGCAGTTGCAAAATGCTATTTTAATAAACTAGGGAAAAGCGCAATAAACAGTTTAATTGTACTATCTCAAGTTGAGGTCAATAGTTATTCTTGAACTCATAGCTGATCACACAGCTTCCTCTTTCTCCATGGCTTTTCTTTTCTGGGGGCAGGGAGTGGTGGGGGATGGGATCTCACTCTGTCACCCAGGCTGGAGCACAATCATGGCTTACTGCTGCCTTGATCTCCTGGGCTCAAGTAATCCTCCTGCCTCAGCCTTCCAAGTAGTTGGAACTACAGGCACTTGCCACAAAAGCTGGGTACTTTTTAGACTTTTTGTAGAGACAGAGTCTCATTATGTGGCCCAGGCTGGTCTTGAACTCCTGGACTCAAGCAATTCTCCTGCCTCTCAGCCTCCCAAAGTACCGGGATTATAGGTGTGAGCCCCATGCCTGGCCTTTCTCCAAGGTTTGGCCACAGTTGTATCCTTCCATTATCTCAGCTGTCAACACAGCAGGTTGTAACCTAGATTTCCTAGGTCACCTAAATGCTTAAATCAAAGTGATGGTAACAGTAGTCAGTGATATGTCTCTCCTCTGCACACCCAAACTCTTGTAGGATCCCTGATATCTCTCTTTGATGTCCTTCTCAAATATCTTAGGAAACCTTCAGGAGAATCTTGGTGGATTTTCAAGCAGAGTCCTCTTGGGGTCCTTGCAGAGCCTGATATCTCTCCCTCTCCTGCTAAGCCTCTCTCATGGTGACCTGCTACACTATTCTTTGATGCCCACCATGGCACTAAGAAAGTGCCCAGCACAGAGTCAGGGGGCCCTTTAGTCAAGCCACATGGACTCTCTACCTGCTGCATCACTGATGCTGCAGAAGATGTTGTATTCTCTACCAAAGTCGGGAGAATCTTTCCCCTTGTACCCAAACATCGTGTAATACTCTTATCTGGCCAGAGCAATGCTGCCTTGGGCTCTAAACACACTCTTGTCTGCGTGGGATTGAGTGGCTGGATGGGCTTAGTGTTATGCTCAACGTCCTTCTTACTCTCCAGTTGGCCAATGTGCTTGAGGCCTTGACCTTGAACCAAGCTTGTGTACCTGATTTCCAGTCTCTTCTGTCTTGGTTCCATGCATAAATAGACTTCTAGGGTCCCATTGAGGACTTCTAGATACCACCAGAATGCCTGAATCTTAAGCTGGCTACAGTTTCGGTTCAAGCTAGATCCCCCTCTGCTCATCTGAGGAAATGTCTAAGGAAATGACTCAGAATCATGTATTAAGTTTGAATCATCCTAGTAGGCCTGGGCCATCTGCTCCTATGTGGTAAGGAAAGAGACAAATTGTGGTTTCAGGCATATGGCTTTTGCTATTAAGCCTTATTATCCTCTCTTATTGGTGAGAATGATATATAGTTTAAAACTAAGGAGTTGTGGTAGCATGTTACTGAACCTACAGCAAAATACCATCTCAGTTACATTTATGATTTGATGCCTAAACTAATGGAATGAGCATGAGAGCAGCAATGAATGGTGCATGCAGAAAATCGGGACATGGACAAAAACCAGGCTATTACTCATTTATTGGCATCTTTTTAAAAAATTGAGAGTGGTTAAGAGTTGTCAGAAGGCCTGGACGGT
This sequence comes from Aotus nancymaae, assembly GCF_030222135.1. Classification (NCBI taxonomy): domain Eukaryota; kingdom Metazoa; phylum Chordata; class Mammalia; order Primates; family Aotidae; genus Aotus; species Aotus nancymaae. Next base: position 11,340,325 of record NW_026988492.1, on the reverse strand, counting down.
CAATCTCCTTGCCCCAGTAGTGAGTACTGACAGTGATTTTTGTTAGTATTTGTCTTTTCACTGCAAAAGGATGAGGAAATTCGGTGACTTCAGCCTGTCTGAGTTTTCAGGATCTGCTGCTGCTACTGTTCACTGCAATTCCTTAGGTTTAGATTAATTGGCACCATTGGGAACATGTGGAAGTTCATTTTAGAGAGTGCCAGCTTGATGACTTTACAGAGTCTTACAATAGCAGACAGAGGTGGAAAGGTAGGTATCAGACTTGAACTTTAGAAGCATGTTGCTTTAATCCAATCTCTGCTTTTAGGCCGATCTCATGATGAAAATTTCCTTACAGCTTTCTAATCTATTCTAATTTCCCAAAGACATCCTGTGGTTATGTATCCTGTGTCTCATAGGCATTATTATTTAGGGAAAGCTTTCCAACTTTTGAAACTTGAGTCATTTATTCCAGTTTTATCTTTAGTGGAAATGACAGATTCTTATTTAGTTCTTCTGGCTTTAAATTGCATGTGGAATGGGATGTAAAGGAATACATGTAAGTTCTGATGTCAGACAGACCTGAATTTAAACCCTGGTTTCACCACTTGCTAGCTGTGTGACCTTTAGCAAGTCACTTAACCTCTCTGAATTTCTCTTTATTTAACTCTTAAGTGGGGATATAATGCACATATCATCAGATATCATAGAAATTAAATAAAATAATGGATGTGAACAAGGCTGGCATACCTTATTGTTCAACAATTGTCCTTGCCCTATGTGTTATTTTCAGATATGCTATAAATCCAAGTCATTATTTCATATTGATCTTGCTGCTTATGTAGCAGGTGACGTCAGCAAAGAAAGAGTTCATTACAGTAAAGGAAATCTTTAGAAATCTAGTTATAGCTTGAAGATTGGACTGGAATCCGGGAGATGGAATTATTTTGCAACCTAAGATTAGTTCAGGGAAAAAGATTAATGAGTCACATTATACAAACAGATCAAGCTATTGACAAATGAAAATGTTCTGGTTTGTAGCTAGAGTTGATTTAATAATATTTGTGCAATCACAATATTAAATTCAAGGTCTCTACTAGCAAATTGGACTTTACCGAGAACTTTCCTCTCAGAGGTAAGGTCCTCTTCGCTGGAATCACAATCTGACAGGTCGCTTTGGGTGCAGCCCTCTCTGTGGTGCAATTTTAGGGCCGTCTAGAGTTCCCACTCCCTCTGTAAGTCTTAAACACTCTGCTCTTTCTCTTCCTTCCTCTGATGTAGCTATTGAGGTGATTGAAGCTTTCATCTACCTCTTTCTATGAATTAAGTTAGCTGAAAGAATCACAGAATAAGCCAGAATCCGAGATTAACACCTTAATTGGCACAGATTTATCTGATTAACCCAGCAGAGAAAAGAATTCCAAGTTTAAATGGTGTTGAGGAAGAACTAGTCGGGTTCCGGAGTGGGATCCTGGGGAAGAAGCAGATAATCTACAGGGGCTGGGCTGCTACTGATGAGAGGCAGCTATTACCTGAGCTTCCAGGACATTCTGCTTATGTTCCCATTGGTGTTGGCGTCAATTACATCTTGCTGTGGCATTTGCTGTCTTTATTTTCTGTTTCTGTTTGATTTTGAGACCAGGTCTTCCTCTGTTGCCCAGGTTGGAGGACAGTGGCATGATCATAGCTGACTGCAGCCTTGACCTCTTGGACTCAAGCGATCCTCCCATGTCAGCCTCCCAAGTATCTAGGACTATAGGTGTTCACCACCATTCCTGGCTTATTTTTTAATTTTTTTTTGTAGAGATAGGATCTCATATTGTTGCCCAGGCTGGTTTTGAACTCCTGGGCTAAAGCACTCCTCCTACCTTGGCCTCCTAAAGTGCCATGATTGCAGGCCTCTGTTTTTATATTTCTGTCATTCCTGCTAGGCTATAAAACTCTCACAGGAAAGGAGTTCCCATTTCGTATCTTTGAAATTCCTGAGTGTCTTCCTTGCATCTAGTGGGTGTATTCAATAAATGCCTTCCTTACATCTAGCAGGTAGCCAGTAAATGCCTGTTGAATGAAGTCATCGAAGAAAATCTTTACCTTTTTTTTTTTTTTTTTTTGCCTAGGACTGAACTTTATAATTCTATTTCCATCTGTTGCTTCATATAACTTCCCTTCTGTGAAGTCTCTTCTATTCTCTGCCCAGCTTTGGACGTGTCTTCTCCTTCTTTTTGATCATCATGGCCATTAACTCCAATACATCTGAACAGTCTCACCTCTCAGGTGAAGTATATGGCTGGTTTTTTTCTTCCTTCTCACTAAACTCTTGGCATCCAACTGATGCTCACAGTGACCAGGAATAAATCCACTATTTCACTTAAAATCACATAAGCAGAAATAATTAAAGTTCACTGTGCTTTTGAAGTGCTAAGTTCAATTTATAGTACAAAAACCAATCAATTTACTAATAAAGGCTAACAAATATAATTGAACACACCAACTATATGCCAAGTCTGGAAATAGACAGTAGGTAAGATAGATGCTCTAGGGTATTCCTGAAAGTGCTTTGATGACTAAAATTCTGTTGTCCTGAACAATTTTTAAAATCTGGTCAGGAATATTGAAAATGTTTTACATTATAGTAAAATTCATCTTAATGTTTCTTTCATTGAAATGAACTGCATTGATTCATTCTGGCTTTTTTTTCCTATGAGGGAACAATAGGTTAAGAGTTTTTTTTTATGATTAAAATTTTGATTTTGAAGTGACTACAGATTCATATGCAGTTGTAAGAAATAATAGAGGGACCCCATGGACTCTTTATCCAGTTTCACCCAATGATAACATCTTATCACAATAGGATATTGACACTGATACCCTCAAGATACAGAACATTCCATTATCACTAGGATCTCTCATATTACCCATTTCTTTCCTGCCAACCCCCTTCTTAACAACTGGCAACAACTAATCCATTTTTCGTTTCCTATAATTTTTTCATTTCAAGAATGTTCTATAATGGAATCATTCAGTCTGTCATCTTTTGAGATTGTCTTTTTTTCACTCAGCATAATTTTCTAGAGATTCATCCAGGTTGTTCTATGTATTAATACTGCATTTCTAGCCTATATTCTGTGGATTTGGGGTGGAGAGTTCTGTAGATGTCTATTAGGCTTGCTTGGTCCAGATCTGAATTCAAGTCCTGGATATCCTTGTTAATTTTCTGTCTCTTTGATCAGTCTAATATTGACAGTGGAGTGTTCAAGTCTCCCAATATTACTGTGTGGGAGTCTAAGTCTCTTTGTAGGTCATTAAGAACTTGCTTTATGAATCTGGGTGCTCCTGTATTGGGTGCATATATATATATTTAGAATAGTTAGCTCTTCTTGTTGCGGAGTGGTGACATGCCCTATAGTCCCAGCTACTAGAGAGGCTGAGGCAGGATGGTTGCTTGAGGCCAGGAGGATTGCTTGAGGCTAGGAGTTGGAGGCTGTGGTGAGCTATGATTGCACCACTGCACTGCAGCCTGAGTGGCAGAGTGAGACCCCATCACAAATAAATTCATTTTTTATATTATTACAGTATGGATTGTACAATAGCTTGTTTAACCATTCACTCATTTCTGGTTTTTGACTATTACAAATAAAACTATTATAAACATTTGTGTATAGGTTTTGGTGTGAATATAGTCTTCATTTCTCTGGGATAAATACCCAGGAATGTGATTACTATGGTAGTTAAATGTTTAGTTTTTAAAGAAACTGCCAAACTTTTCCAGAATGGCTGTGCCATTTTACATTCCCACTAGCAAGGTAGAAGTTACCCAGTTTCTCAACTTTCTTGGCAGCATTTGGTGTTATCATTATTTCTTATTTTAGCCATTCTGATATGTGTATAGAATTACTTCATTATATGGTCAGCATTTCTCTAATGGCTAATGATGTTGAATATTTTTTCAAATGTATATTTGTCATCTTCATGTCTTTTTTGGTAAAATGTGTCTTCATGTCCTTTGCTTATGTTCTAATTGAATTGTTTGCTTTTTACTGTTGAGTTTTGAGAGTTCTCTATATGGTCTAGATACTAGTTGCTTTGTCAAATATGTGGCTTACAAATATGTGGTTGCAGATATTCCCCTTTCTTTAGCTCATTTGTTCATCTTCTTAGTAGGGTCTTTCACAGAACAAAAGTTTTAAATTTTTATGAAGTCAAATGTATCCATTTTACATTGTGGATCATGCTTTAGATGTCAAGTCTAAGAACTCCTTTTCTAGAACCCTAAGAATTTCTTCTATGTTTTATCCAAATGTTGTATAGTTTTACATTTTACTTTTAAGGTTTGATATATTTTTAGTTAATTTTTGCACATGTTAATTTAATTAATTTTGTATAGTGTGAGACAGATTGAGGTTTATTATTTTTGCCTGTAGATGTCCAATTGCCCCAGCACCATTTGTTGAAAAGGCTAACTTTTTCTCTATTGAATTGTGCTTGCACCACTGTCAAAAATTAGTTGGGCATATTTGTGTGGGTATATTTGGGTTCTCTATTCTTTTCCATTATGTGTCTTTTCCTTTACCAGTACCACACAGTTTTATCTATTGTAGCTGTGTATTATGTTTTAAAATCTTTTATTATTCTTTTAAAAAATCGTTTGATTTTTTAAATCTATTTTAGTTTGTTTGATTTTCTATATAAATAGTTTGTTTAGTTTTCTATATAAATAGTTTCTATAGAATAGTTTGTTTAAAACTATTCTAGTTTGTTTGATTTTCTATATAAATTTTGGCATAATTTTGTCTTTTTGCAAAAAATGTCACTGGGATAGGAATTGTGTTAAACAAGTATATCAATTTGGGGGGAAACTGACATCATTACCATGCTGAGTCTTCTAATCCATGAATTCAGAATTAGCTTTCTATTTGTTAAGATCTTTGATTTCTTTAATCAGATAGTGTCATATAGTTTTTATACTGTGAGTCCCATACACATTTTGTTACATTTTCACCCAAGTAATTAATTTTTTGAGCAATCGTGAATGTTGTATTTATATTTTTATTTTGTTCTCCTTGTCACTTTTTTGGGGGGCTGGAGTGCAGTGGTGTGATCTCAGCTCAAGGCAACCTCTGCCTTCCAGCTCAAGTGATTCTCGTACCTCAGATTCCTAATTAGCTGGAGCTACAGGCATGTGCTACCACTCCCACCTAATTTTTGTATTTTTAGTAGAGACAGGGTTTGACCATATTGGCCAGGGCTGGTCTTGAACTCCTGGCATCAAATGATCTGCCTGCCTGAGCCTCCTAAAGTTCTGTGATTACCAGCCTAGTTCTAGCAGTATTTTTTTGTAGATTCCTTTGATTTTCTGTGTAGAAATAATGTCATGTGCAAATAGGGACAGTTTTATTTCTTCCATTCTGATCCATTTGTGTCTTTATTTTTTCCCCCTTGTCTTGTTTATTGCACTGACTAAAACTCCTAGCACTCTGTTGAATAAGATTGGTGAGAGTGAACATCTTTACCTTTTTCCAATCTCAGGAAAGTATTCGGTCTTTTACCATTAAGCGTGTTAGCTCCAAGGTTTTTTAGATGCTCTTTATAGGTTCTCTTCTATTCCTAGTTTTCTGAGAGCTTTTATCATACAGGGGTATGAAATTTAGTCAAATGATTTTTCTTCATCAATTAATATAACCACATGGTTTTTTTCTTTAGTCTGTTATTATGGTAGAATATATAGATTGATGGCTAGATGCAGTGGCTCACGCCTGTAATCCCAGCACTTTGGGGGGCTGGGGCAGGAGGATCACTTGAGGTCAGGAGTTTGAGACCAGCCTGGCCAACAGGATGAAACCCCATCTCTACTACAGATATAAAAATTAACCAGGCATGGTGCCAGGCACCTGTAATCTCAGCTACTTGAAGGGCTGAGGCAGAAGAATTGCTTGAACCTAGGAGGTGGAAGTTGTAGTGAACCGACATTGCACCACTGGACTCTAGCCTCAGTGACAGAATGAGGCTCCATCTCAAAACAAACAAACAAACAATCCCCCCCAAAATCCCAAAGAATATATAGATTGATTTTAAATGTTGAAACAGCCTTGCATTTCTTGACTAAACACCACTTGGTCATGGTGTCTAATTCTTTTTATATTGCTTAATTCTCTTTGCTAATATTTTTGTTATGGATTATTGTATCCATATTCATGAAGAATATTTTTCTGTAGTTTTAATTGCTTGTACTGTCTTTGGAATGGTATTAGGGTAATACCAGCTTCATAAATAAATTGGGAAGTTTTAATGCCTCTTCTATTTTCCAGAAGAGATTGCATAGAATTGGTCTTACTCCTTCTTTAAAAGCTGGGCAGAATTTCTCCAGTGAAGACTTCTGGGCCTGGAGATTTCTTTTTTGGAGGCTTAAAATTATGAATGAAATCTCATCAATGTTATATATGGCTTAAAATTATGAATAAAATCTCATCAATGTTATGTATAGGGCTATTCAAATTTATCTATATCTTATTGGTTGAACTTTATTCAAGGAAGTAGATCATTTCTTCTGAGCTGTTAAATGTATGTGTGTAAAATTCATAGTATCCATTTTATTGTATATAGGTCTATAGTGATAGCCCACGTTCCATTCCTATAAAAATTGGTAATTTGTGTCTTCTCTCTTTTTCCTTTCTCAGTCTTGCTAGATTTTATCAATTTTATCAGTCTTCTCAAAAGACCAGCTCTTTGTTTCATCAATTTTCTCTTTTGTTGTTCTGTTTTAAATTCACTGATTTATGCTGTCATCATATTTTCTTCCTTCTGCTTGCTTTGGATTTATATTTTGCCCTTCTTTGTCTGGGTTCTTGAGGTAGGAGTTTGATTTATTGATTTGAGACTTTTCTTCTTGGTCTGATGTATATATTTAATACTGCAAATTTCTTCTGCATCATTTCTTTAGCTATGTCCTACAAATTTAATACATTAAACATTTTCATTAAGCACAATATATTTTTAAAATTCCCTTTGAGCCTCCCTCTTTGACCCATGGATTATTTAGAAGTATGTTGTTTAGTTTCCAATTGTTGGAAATTTTCCTATTGTCTTTATGTTATTGATTTCTAGTTAGATTTAATTGTGATCAGAGAAAACACTCTGTAAAAGTTCAATTCTTTTAGATGTTTTGAGGTTTGTTTTGTGGTTCAATATTTTGTCTATCTTGGTATATCTTTCATAAGAACTTGAAAAAGCATTCTGCTGCTGTTTGAATATTCTGTAAATGTTCATTAGATCATGTTAGTTGATGATGTTGTTGAATTTTTTCATAGCTTTACTGATTTTTTTTCTAGTTGTTCTATTAGTTGTTGAGAGTAGGGTTTTGAAATCTCCAAGTATAATGTGAATTTGTCTATTTATGTTTTTAGTTCTGTTAATTTTTGCTTCACACATTTTGCTGCACTGTTGTTTGATGCATACACATTTAGGACTGCTGTGTCCTCTTGGTGAATTGACCCTTTTATCACTATATAACATTCACCTCTCTTTCTGGTAACCTGCCTATATTTTATACTTGAAGTGAGTTTCTTATAGACAGCAAACAATTGGGTCATGTTAATTTACTCTGATAATCTCTGTTCTTTAACTGATATATTTACACCATTTACATTTAATATAATTATTTCTGTGTTAGGGATTAAGACTGACATTTGCTGTTTACTGTTTGTTGTCTCTGTTTTTCATTTCTCTGTTTTCTTTTTCCTGTGGGTTATTCAAACAGTTTTTAATAATTCTATTTGGATGTTTCTACATGGTGTTTTTGAGTGTATCTATTTGTAAATCTTGTTTAGTGGTTGCTCTGTTGTATTACATTATATATACATAATTTATCATTGTATACTGGTATTATTATTTACTGGTTCAAGTGAAGTATAGAAATCTTACCTTCTTTCCCTTCCTTCATCCCCCTTTTTTATATGCAATTCATTGTCATTATTGTAGTAGTTATATTCTACAAAGTCTCTCTGAATTAGCAAATACTAAACCATTACTCCTAGGGGAAATACAAGCTTAGATTCCTGGGTGCCTCAGGTAATATTATTATCAACTGATCAATACATAACCTTGTTTCATACATGTTTCTATTTAAAGATACCTTTAAATTCAATTAACATTGAATTTATGGCCAACAGCATGTAAGTCATGCCTGAATAAAGCTTATCTAATATATATAGTTTCTCCATAAGGCACATCACAGCTTTCTTGCACTTAGAAACACTAGACAGCATTTCAGCACTACACTGGGGATCATTTTAAACAGTGCATTCACCAACAAAATGTAACAAAATGCAAATAACATAGCATTAGATAGACTATGAAAAAGGCACTTGTTTATATGAGCTGAAACAAAAGGTGACAGCCATGTTCAAGCTCAGCTTGAAACATATTGGAAGACTCAGACTTTCTACCATTCTGCACATGTTTGTGAATGACTATGAAAGTGCATATTAATTTGATGGTTACAAATAAAATTCAGTGAATAGAAAGATTCACAAATACAGAATCTGTAAATAATAAGGATCAACTATACTTTTGTTCTTGCTTATTGATATAAATTTTTTCTTCTTTTATCATTTCTTTTCTGTTTAGGGAATTTTCATTATCCATCCTTTCAGGATAGGTTTATTGATGACAAATTTTCTTTATTTTTGTTAGTATAAGAGTCTTGATTTCCTCTTTATTCCAAAGGCATATTTTCACTGGACATAAGATTCTGGGTTGCCAATTCTTTTCTTTCAGCACTTGAAAAATGTGTTGCCTCCATCAGGCTTCCATGGTGTTCGATGAGAAATTTTTGTCATTTGAATTATTTTTTTCATATAGGTAAAGTGTCATTTTTCTTGGGTGTTTTTAAGATTTTTCTGTCTTTAGTTTTTAGAACTTTAATTATGATATGTTTTGGCATGGATTTCTTTGAGTTTGTCCTATTTAAGATTGACTGACTCAAGTTCTCAAATTTGTAGGTTTACATATTCTTCCAGATTTGGGAAGTTTTCAGCCATTTTTTGGTTAAGCACTCTTTAGCCCTATCTTCTTTTCCTTTTTTTTCCTTGGATTCTGATGACATGAATATAGATATTTTCTTATGACCCTACAGGGCCCTGAGTCTTTTTTTTCCTTTGTTGTTTAGACTAAGAAACTTTTGTAATTGTGTCTTTCAGATAACTAATTCTTCCCTCTGTTTTCTTCATTCTGCTGTTGAGTACATCTACCAGGTTTTTAAAATTTCAATTATTATGTTTCTCACTTCTAAATTTTCCATTTGGTTCTTCTTTATATATTCTAGTTCTTTGCTGAGACTTTCTATATTTCTTGTTAAACCTTTCTGCTTTTTATTTGTTTTAAGTGTGTTTTTAATTGTTCTTTGAAACATTTTTATCATGCCTGCTTTAAAATACTTTTTATATTATCCCAACAACTCTGTCACTTGATGTTTGTATCTATTGATTGTCTTTTTGCATTCGGTTTGAGATATTTTTGCTTTTTGGTGTGATGAGTGGTTTTTGATTGAAATCTGGACATTTTCATAGTGTACTAGGAGACTGGATCTTAATTCTGTTTTGCTGGCAGATTCTGACACCACTCTGGCAGGGAGAGGGGAGCATTGTCTTGTTACTGCCTGGTGGAGGCAGCAGCTCACAATCCCTGTTTACCTACCTACACCCAAGTGGGTAGCTCAGCTTACAACTTGGAAGGGATAAAAGTTCTGGCTTTCCATGTGGTTTCCACTGATACTGCAATTATGCTGGTCTTTTAAGCATTGGGACATTGTGAAATTTTTGACTCTCTTTTAGCCCTATTCTGACATTATTCCAGTAAGTTATATTCGTATTTTAAAGAATTTCCCTTATGTCTGTGAAATAGATACAATCAAGTTTTCTTAATGAACTTTGTAGCTTTCTACTTTTATTATCTCCTTGCTGACTGGTTCTTTATTTACAGTAAATCTCTATCTGTCTGGGGGACTGGCAACTGCCCAGATGCTTTTTCTTTACCTAAGATGAATTTTTGTATGTGCAGCTATTATTTTGTTTCATCTTTATTTCAATTTTTTCCCGCTCTTCCTGTGGTTTATCACAATTGACCTACTCTATGCCCTGCTTCTCAGTGCTTACTCCTTTTGAGTGTTTATTTGTATTTCATGTGCTCTCTTCAGAGCATTTCCTTTTAAAACAAACAATGAAAAGTGGCTTATGTTGAAGTGCTGAAAATGCAAATCAATGCACCTTGAGCAAAGGTTTCTCCCTCTGGGTGGAGGGGTATCTCAAGTTGACTAGGGAAGGGTCAATAAGAGACAGTAGCTGAGGAGCTGATTTTGAAGACTAAAACCCATTTCCTCTGAGTAAAGGAAATAGTGCAACACTATTTTAGATCATATTCCCTTGTCTCAGCCACTTGGTTGGTGTTGTGGCAATCAGAAGCTATAAATAGATAAAATTTGCTAAAAGCATCTTTAAGAACCATCAGGAAATGTCTGGCCTTGCTCAGGATGTTTTGGAAACTAGCATCTTAGCAACTGATACCATTATCCCTAATTTCCCTTTTTGCAAATATTGTTCATGGTAATTGTCACCCCTTTGTCAATCTCTGGCATTCTCAGAGGTATCTTTTTAATTAATACCCATCTCCCCTCTTTTGGACACTCTTAGACTTCTGGATGGCCAAATCGGATTTGAAGGATTGATCGCAAGTTCTGCTAATGATTTTAATTAGCTCTATTTGTTTTGCATGTAATTACCTTTTCTCAGTAATTAGAATTTAGTCACAGTATTCATACTTGATATAATTTTATATAAAGATTACCCTAGTTAAACTCAGATATATTTGTAATTTCCAAGCAATTATAGAACAATTTATTCAAACCTGTAGTTGTTCTGTCTTTGGAAGGAAAACATGTTTTATTTGGATTTGTTTTAAAATATGAAGTTTTTTTTTTTTCAAGTGAAAGAGAGCTGATAACAAAAATCAATTGTGCTTTTGAAAATAATGTTTCCTGACAAATTATTTGCTGGATAAAATTAATACTAATCTGTGACATAGTAACCTTTCTTTGGAGAAGGATTTGAATGGGTTGATCTTTTGAATGTGTTCATTAGATTGATCTCATTTTAGAATTCTAATTATGCCATATCTGTTGTCTAGAAAAGGAGGTATGGATAACATTTTCTACCTGTGTTCATGATCTTCAATAAAACATTGTATTTGTGGACGATAGCACTCAGCTAGTGTCTGAGCAGGTGTCCCTTTATCCCTTTAGGGAAAATGAAGTGGTTCTCTGGATTTATTCAGGTCAACCCCAGAGCCAGGCTGAACAGGGATTTTGCTTCTCCATATTTAAGTTTCTCTGCAGCCATGTGGCTCCCTGAGCTTTTGTTAAGAAAACCAGAAGCACAGGGGCACCCAGACCCTGATGGCATGTGGTAGGTAGAGATTCCTCTCCTGCCCTGCAAGTCGGCAAACAGGATGAGAATTTCTGTACTTTTGAAGGTATGCATTCTGTCAGCAATGTATTTCTGCAAGTTCTCTTTTGGAGTCATTAATGATGAATACGAGCTGCTTTAAGGTCATCCTAATTGGCATTCTTTTTCTTGTTGTTATAAAGCCTTTCAAAGAGACTAACTACATATTCTTTTACTTACAGCAGCATATTAATGATCCTTCCCTTGGAATTTGATTAAAGCAGCTTCAACTTAAATTTTTGTATGATTTCTTAGTAGTTACAGAGTGATCTAAACTAAAGTTCCCAGCCTGACACAACAGAGTAACTCCCATGCATGTGCTTTATGGGCAGCCTGGTTCTTGTAAATGAAGCTTATAAGCAGGCAAGGATGCTGCCACTGGGGAATTCACGGTCAGCACTAATGCTGCTGTCTAAACAGTTTAACTCTCTTTGGCTTGGTTTTCCCACAGTCACTGCTGAGTGTAACTGCTGATAAGCTGAATAGGGCTGGAGGTCAAAAATCTGGACACAGCTCTTAATTATTAAAGGATCAACATGTCCTAATGTGCACATCCTCTGAACTGGGCGTCAAACAACAGGATCTCAAGGAGAGAAATGTTCCCTTTCTCTTAAATTAGCACAAAAACAAAAACAAACAAAAACATAAAGCAGTTTTCAGGTGAGCTATAGAGTTTCCCCATATCCTTTTGTTTGTTTGTTTTTGAGACAGTGTCTTGCTCTGTCACCCAGGCTGGAGTGCAGTGATGTGACTCCAGCACACTGCAGCCTCTTACTCCTGGGCTCAAGTGATCCTCCCACCTCAGCCTCCAAAATAGCTGAGATTGCAGGTGTGCACCACCTCACATGGTAATTTTAATTTTTTTTTTTTTTGTAGAGATGGAGTCTTACAATGTTACCCAGGTTGGTTTCTAACTCCTGGTTTCAAGTGATCCTCCCATCTCAACTTCTCAAAATGCTGAGATTACAGACATGAGCCACTGCGCTTGGCCTCCCATGTTCTGATTCTAAATTTGGAGCTTAAACTACTGAATAAGGAGGAGTCTTTTAATTACTCTCCAGACTCAAGCCTTTGTTTAATTGTATCTCTTTGTCATTGTGATCTATACTTAATCAATTTAACCTTGAATCAGCCTGATACCATGGGCATTGTGAACCCAACAGCACAGAGCTGTGTCAATGTTTCATGTGTCTGGCACGAATTTGTGGCTTCTCTTAACCTAAATTAAAGTCTTCAACATATAATTATCCATCCTACACATTAAGCCTATCTCCAAGGTAAATGTTTCTGCATAAATAAAAGCTGGTTTACAGCACAAAAACAGGTCCTCTTTTTTCTGCTTTCTCCCTGTCCCCACCACCAGAAAAATTGTACATCCTTACTCAGAACTCCGTTCTTAGAGCTTTGGTGCCATAATGCTTCTAACTTTACTGATTATATAAAGGTAAAAGTTAGACAAAGGAAGTATTTATTGCTCCATTTTTCTCTTTTTCTTTCTTTCTGCAGCTTCAGGGGAAAATGTCAAGATTTGCTAACAGCAAAATAATTGGACTTAATAAAATATTAAGAGACTTGCCCAACTGAAATGGTTTACAATGCTACTGAAGGAAAAGAATGCTTCACAAAATTAGCAGCTGGGTGGGTTTTCTACAAGTGTGTATTGCTTAAGACATGATGAGGCTATACTGAATGTTTGGCTAGAATGAGTAATTGACAGTGTTGGTTCCAAATCTTAGTGAGACCTGTGCCAAACCTTGGTTTCTGGGAGTCTTCACAAGCATCATGAACAGATGAAAGCTTTTATATTTAGTTGTTGTGCTGTTTCACTTCAGTAGCAGAAAGGATAAAGAACAGAGACAGATAGGAGTGGGTCAAGAGGGTAGAAATGACTCTGTAGTGATCATCCACCCACAGAAACATCATCTTGAATCAACTATTCACATGCAACAAAAACCTTCACAAGAGCTAAGGAAACTAGGTGAAAATCACAGTATCTGGTTATAGTATAATAATACAAAAAGACACATTGAAGAAGGTAGGAAGGATAGTTTTACAGTACCCATATCACTTCTCCCCCAACTCTAGGCAGCACAGTGTGGAGAGAGATACCATTTGTTTGACAGAAAGAGAAGGAAGTAAACATAGGACTTTTCCTTGGACCACAATACTGAGCCTGCCAAAGTAAAACCCAGTGCCAGGCAGAATCTCTCAGCCCCTCACTCCAGGCTAGTGTTGAAGACTGAACCTCTACACCCATCCAGGCACCGCACAGGAATTCATATTCCTGTGAAATGGACTTGAGTTTGGCCTACATCACCATTGATAAAATACAGTGGCTGTGGAGGCCTCTGTGGCTGTGGGCTTAGAATTCAGCTTGATGCTGCACCAGCCTCAGCAGTCAAGGGATTTCAGACTGGCTGCAGTAATCCTAGGCTTACAATGTCCCCTAACACTGCAATGGCTGTGGCAGTCACAAGCTTAGGGACCACAATAAATGACCTGCTTAGAATTTCTAGACAGGCTTACAGCTGAAGAACAGTCCAAGATAAAGCCAGACCATGAAAACTGGAATAAGTACCTACTTCTTCAATGCATAGACATTGCTGTATGACCATAACATCAAGAACAATCAGTGAACATGGCATTATCAAATAGACAAAATAAAGTGCCAATAACTAACCCCAAAGAGATGAATGAAGATATATAAATTATCTGAAAAGGTATTCAAAATAGCTATTTTAAAGACACTCAATGAACTTCAAGAAAATACAAGAAAAATTCAATGAAATGAGAAAACTACGAGTGATCAGAACAAGAAATTTAGCAGAATGACTGAAAGAATAACAATTTTTAAATCAATCCAACAAATTCTAGAGCTAAAAAATACAATAAACAAAATGAAAAATGCAATAGAGATCATCAATAACAGAATTGATCAAGTAGAAGAAAGAATCTGAACTCAAAGACAGGCTTTTTGAAAATATACAATCAGAAGAGAAAAAAGAAAAAAGGGTAAAAAATGAAGAAAACTTATGAGATTTATGGGTTAACATCAAAAGAGCAAATCTATGAGACATTGGTGTTCAAGATGGAGTAGAGAAAGATAAAGGATAGAAAGTTTATTAAAAAAAATAACAGCAGCAAACTTTTCAAACCTGGAGAAAGGTATAAATATTCAGGTATAGTAAGGTCAAAAGTTGCCCATCACATTTAATCCAAATAAGACTACTGCAAGACATACTGTAGTTACAATGTCAAAGATCAAAGAGAAAAAGAGGATGCTGAAAGTAGCAAGAGGAAAGAAGCAAGTCACACACAAGGGAGTTCCTAAATACCTAGCAGATAGAGAAAGACAATTCAAAGAAAGCATTCTACCAAAATGGCCAATAAACATAGGAAAATGGGTTCAAACTAATTGATTAACCAGGAAATACAAATTAGAGCAATCTATCCATTTTTGCCTATCAAATCAGCAAATATGTGAGAAACAATAACATCCCGGATTAGTGAAAATACCAGAAAGTTACTAGAGTCAGAAAGACTGGCTTTGCTTCTTAGCTTCTCCTCTTTGAGCATGCTATTTCATTTCTCTAAGACTATTGTCCTCAGCTGTAAAATGCAGATTATATTAGTAACCACCTCACAGTCTTTTTGAGGGGATTAAGTGAAATAATGCTTATAAAATGCTTAATGTATCATCTGGCATATAGCAAATGCTCTGTTAATATTAGTATTGTGATGATTATTATTATTGGAAACTAGACTCTAAACACACTGACAGAGAAGTATAAATTGGTAAAACCTTCCAGAATAAAAATTTGACATGTATATTAACACTTTAATATTGTGCATACATTTGACTTAACAATTATACTTCTAAAAATTTGTTCTGAGGAAACAGGACACGATGATATGTTTACAAAGATTTCTTTTATGATCTTTTTTATATTGACAAAAAATTGAAACAATTTAAAGACCTAATAGTAAGGAAATGGATACAAATTATGGTTTGTCTTTCATTAAAATTTCATTTAGGTGTTACAAAGCATGTTTTTTAAAGATTATTTAATGGCTGAGAAAAACGATACTGTGTGAAAATAGTGGCTATCATTGGTCAGTAAAATAGGATTACCTGTTATTTGTATTTTTTATTAATACTCATTTGTAGTTTAAATTTTTCCTGTAGTCAGTCAAATACTTTTTTGACATCTGTTGCATATTAGGTACTATGCAAAGTGTCATCAATATGGAAGGGCACTGCACCCATTCAGCTTCTAGTCCATCCATTGGAAAATCTGGAAGATGTGTTACTTTTTTTTTTTTTTCTTGAGACAGAGTCTTGCTCTGTCACCAGACTGGAGTACAGTGGCACAATCTTGGCTCCCTGACACCTCTGCCTCCCAGGTTCAAGCAATTCTCCTGTCTCAGCCTCCTGAGTAGCTGGGTTTACAGGCACATGCCACCACACCCAGCTAAGTTTTTGTATTTTTAGTAGAGACAGGGTTTCACCATGTTGACCAGGATGTTCTCGATCTCTTGACCTCGTGATCCACCTGCCTTGGCCTCCCAAAGTGCTGGGATTACAGGTGAGAGCCACTGTGCCCAGCCGTGTTACTTTTATAAAAAGAAGATCATTTCTAAAACAAAAAGGGAACTACTATATTAGTTTGCAAGGGTGGCCATAACAAAATGCTACAGAAATTTATTTTTCAGAGTTTGGGCATGTTTTGTTTCTAAGAGACAGGATCTCCCTCTATTACCCAGGCTAAATTGCAGTGGTGCAATTAGAGCTCACTGTAGCCTCCAACTCCTGGCATCCAGTGATCCTCCAGCTTGACCTTCCAAAATTGGATTATACATGTGAGCCATTGCACCCAGCCTATCTCCCTTTTAATGAAACTAAAATTAGGTCTGTATAGCTTTTGTTTACAGAGTTACATGACTGTTTTCACTGTTGCTGTTCATCAATGACTCATGTTCCCTGCCACACCAACCAAAGGCAGATTTTATTATCAAAGGATGCATCTGAATCTAGTCAGACACTAGGACACCATCCCCTACCTCAGGGAGTCCTCCCAGAGTACCTAATTCTGGGCCAAGATAGGGTCCCTGGACTACACAGGGGTCCCCAAGTCTGCAACAGACTTGAAGTGCCAAGGAAACCCTGGAATGCCACTGTTTTCCAGAGATTATTTACAACTGCCCATATAAGGTCACCTTCACCTAAACTGAAATCACAGCTGCCAATGCTATGGCTTTCAAAGAGAGGTCCATGTTCTTAGTCTTCATAAAGGGGATCTCAAAGGGGCTAAAAATATTCCATTGAAGGGAAAAGGAAGTGTAAAAAGTGAAATAAAGGTTCCTCTTTAAATTCTTTTATCCTATTAAGAATAGATAGTAGTCTCTTTCTCTAAGTTAATCTACTCAAAGGCCTTTGTTACATCTGCTAGCTAAGATAAAAAAATTAATGTATTTGGTGTTCTTAGTTCTTACATTTTAGCCTAGATATCTGCCCTGATACTCCTGGGTAAGCCCTGGCAAGCCTTAGGTCATAGCTTGTTCCTCTTTTCTTATTTGGAAGTATTTTTGCCTGTCTCGGCATTCCTTAAGCCACTTCCTCTTTTCTTTTGTTCTCCTCTGCCTTACCTCTTTAGGAAAGTTTTAAATTGTTAGCGAGTCGGGTATAGCCTAGAATGTGAGGTCCAGTTCCAGACAATGGAATCAGGACACAGCAATAGGGCCAGATGTGTTAGACATAAATATGCCTGCTCTTTGTTCAGTGCACTCTCATGGCAAGACTGCTGGCGAGCAGTGCCCTTTCTGCAGAAAGTAAAGGCCTTGCTGCAAAACCTTTTGTCTGAATGCTGATTCTTCCCTGTGTCAATAGAAGATAAGCACTTATTCCCAACAGGAAGAAATACATAGTTTCTCAAAAAAGAAACTATCAAGGAAGAAATATTACCACATGGTTTCTGTTACGGATGAATTATCTTCCCTAAGAATTCATATGCTGATGTCCTAACTCACAGGACCTCAGAATGTGGACTGTATTTAGAAACAGAGTCTTTAAGGAGATAATTAATTTAAAATAAGGTCTTATGGATGGGCCCTAATCCAATACGATTGATGTCTTTATAAGAAGAGAAAATCTGGACATAGTTACAGAAGAAAAACCACACGAAGACCCAGGGAGAAGACAGCTATCTACAAGCTGAAGAGAGTGGCCTCAGAAGAAACCAACTCTGCCAACACTTTCAAAACCAGCCCAGGCAGCACAATAAGACCTTGTCTTTTTATTTAAAAATAAAATACACACTTTTAAATGGAGATAAACTTTAAAAATGGAAATAGGTGCTTCTCCTTAGCTGGAGGATAACCATCATTTCAGATTAAAGTAGAAGTAGAAGTGAACCTAGAGAGTTCACTTCTCTCTAGAGAGTTCAACCACTTGTTTCAAAGGTTGGAAAATTGGCTCACCAAGGCCTCTGTATTTGCCTCAAGTCACGCATCTGATGAGTGGCAAATGCTAATCTCAAGTCCAGGGATCAACATACTGGTCCAGTGTCATTCCCATGATACTCTGTGAGGGATAGGGGAAGCCTACGTGCTGGAGGAAGCACTGGACCTGGGAGTTAGGAACCCTGAGTTTCCACCCCAGCTTGGCTGCTAAGCAACTACCTAACAATGGGCAACCTGGCTCTTCTTTCTAGGCTCCTGTTTTTTCTGTATTTTGAAAATGAAAGTTGGATAATACATTTCCTTCCATCTCTAACATCCCCCAAGTTTTTCATGGGTGCCACTCATTCTATATTCAGGCAAGCAGAGTTGGCAGGGGGTCCAGATGTGTTCAGTAGAGAATAGTTACCTGACAGTATCTAGCATACTGAAGAAAAGACCAGTGGCTTCAAGGCTTGTCTAAGGAATTAAATGAAGATTGAGAATTAGGAGATGCTATGGTTTGACTGTGCCCCCTCCAAAATTCACATGTTGAAATTTAGTCACCATTGTGATACTATTAAGAGGTGGGTCCATTAGGAGGTAATTAAGTTATGAGGGCAGAGCCCTCAGGAATAGTACTAACAACCTTTTAAAAGGGCTGGAGGAAACTAGCTACATTGTAGGAAAGAGCTACAAACTTTGTTCTTCTGTCCCTTCTGCCATGTGAGGACACGGTGTTTCTTCTAGAGGATGCAGCACTCAAGGCATCATCTTGGGAGCAGAGATCAGGCCCTCACCAGACACCAAACTTGCTAGTGCCTTGATCTTGGACTTCCTAGTCTCCAGAACTGTAAGAAACACATTTCTATTATTGATTAATTACCCAGTCTCAGGCATTTTGTTATAGCAACCCAAACAGGCTAAGATGGGAGGTTAAAAAAAAAGATTGCAAAAGATAATACATTACAAAAGAAAATAAATGAGATTTGCAATCTTGTTCACCTCACTTACATTAACAAAGTGAGCTTCCACCTCACAACTCACATATTAACTAAATGCTGACACATTTTGCTCGCTTTCTTACAGGTGAATTCCTGTAACACAATCTTCACTTACGTTTTTATTGACACGTAAAACATCTTTACTTCCACTTTCTTCTCTTCATAAAAACGTAAGCTACTAAGTTGTCAGTATGCTAAATGACAAGAAATTGATGAAAGTCATTTTAACTTCTCTTTTTGATTAGGTCTTCTTTTCTTCTTTCTTTCCTTCTCCTTCTCTTTTTTCTTCTTCAGTGTGTGATTACCTTTGTTTTCAAAAAGTATTATAGCCTTACCAAAGTTTTCATTAGCATTCCCTATGCATATTTTAATTAAAGAAAACTCATGTTTTGCTTGAGTCACTGGGGAAATGAAAGGTATAAGCTAATGCTAAACATGCTTGTACTTTGCATTAATTTAAACTGGACTCTCTTCTCTGATATGAGAACAGAAACAAGGCCACAGACTAACACCCACTCTCAGAAAAATTCATAAGTAGTGCAGTTCCAAGAGTGTTTCCAATTATCTTGTGTCCTTTTTGGTTGTAAAGGACAAAGATCTAAATGAGGAGTTGTACTTTCCTGTATGAAACAGAGCATTAATTGCTACCAATTTTATATGCTGCTGGAGTGTATGTGAGGTATAACACATATATTTCTACAAGATGCCTACATCAATTGTACAATTTTTACTTGTGTTACTTGCATTAGTACTTTACTAAATTGATGTTGGTAATTTCATTCATTTTACAAAAATTGAAATTATAAACCATCATCAGGCTTTTCCTTAAATATATAGAAACCTTTTAAACTGTTTTTCTACTTGTCAAACTATTGTTCACCATCCATAGTGAATGAATAAGAGGCCCTTGGAGTTTCCTGCTGCTTTTTTATTCTACCAACAAAGGAAAGCCATCTATTCTCTTTAAGTATAAACTCCCATTGCCATAATTTTTAAAAATTTTATTTATTTCTTCCTTCTTCTTATAGAGATGAGGTCTTGCTATGTTGCCCAGGCTGGTCTCAAACTCCTGGCCTCAAATGATCCTCCTTCCTTGGCCTCCTAAAGCACTGGGATTAGAGGTGTGAACCACAGCTCCAGGTTCTCCACTGCTGCGATATTTTTAACACACTACTGCTGGCTTGAAATTACTGTGATTTTAAAAATATACCTAAAGCTTTACTCTGTAGCATCATATCCAAGAGCCTATATTTCTAGTGACTTTGATTGACTTGGCCACTTTTTTTGAATGCTTTTAGAAACCTTTTATTTCTGTTATTTTGGTCAGTATACCTTAGATATCATTCAAGTTGGTGAGTACATTCTAAGATAACTCTCTCCATCTACCAGAGACTGATGTTATGAAAGCATCCTGCATGTGAGTTATGGTTCTTTGGCAAAGAATATTGAACTAGCTAGAAAGCCACTGAGGGCTAAAAAGAATTGACAGGTCTTGGCAATTATTGGGCATGGTCCCTGCCAAGGTCACACTCCTTCTACCCTTTGTTGTGGGCATCCAGGGCTTGCTTCCACAACCTGTGGCCACTGAACCTAAGAAGCAAAATAAGAGTGGTTGAAGTGTCCAGAGAACAAATAGTGGATGAGAGCCACTTATCATTGGTTCATAATGAGTGTACACCATAATCCACAGGCAGTTTGTTAATTCCCCATGAGAAATGACCATTGCAGAGACCTGATATACTCCAAATTTGCATATTGTTCTCTCTGTAAACAGACTTACATGGGAAACCAAATAATAATTGCAAAATTACTACATGGCTATGGAATTAGAAAATGGGAAGTTAATGACATCTGGCTGAAAGAGCTGGGTATGTCTATTTCTTAAGTGGGATGTTCTTACTGATGGGACCATAGTGTTTGAAGTCCATTAGTGAATGTGCCTTCATTTCTGAGCATGCTTGGATAAGCACTGTGGCATTTACCTCAACTCACCTTGTCTTATGTTTCCAAACTGTATAGCTCCTTTAATGATTGATGCATTCTATATTTAGACATGTCTATACATTTAATAATATTATGGAGAAATTATCCCTGCCTGGGAACCATTCTGTCTCTTTAAAATAATGGTCATTTATTCATCAGATATGTATGGAATGTCTCCTACATTCCAGACCATGTATTCTGTATTAGGCATATAGCAGTAAGCGAGACAAACAAGTTATACAGTCTAGAGGGGGAAACAACAATTAAACAAGCTATTACAGTAATGAGTGATAAGTGTAACAGAATAAAAAGAGCAAGGAGCAATGGATCACCTCGCCTCTGCTCTAGGAGACTCCAGAGGGCTTCTGGGAGAAAGTGAGGCCAAATTTGAGACTTGAAGGATGGAGCTGGGAAAGGTAGAAAAGGTTTCTTGGTAAAGGGAACTTCCTGTGTGAAGACCCAGAGGAGAGAGTGCAAGATACCTTTAAGGCACTGGAAGTTTTATTAGGGCTGTAATCGAAGGTGAAGATGATAATGGCTGTGAGCTAAGCAGGACCAGATCAGGATCTGATTAGACCTGTTAAGGAGACTGGCTTCTATCCTAAAAGCACTGGGAGAGACTGATTGGTTTTAAACCTCATAATGATTAGGTTTGCAGTTCAGAAACTCTGGCTGTAGCACAGAGAAAGGATTTGAGAGCAGAAAGATTAGAAAAAATAAAGCAAATTAAGGGACCATGGCATGATTTTGGGCAAGAATGGATGATGGGTTAATAGGATTAATCAAGGTAGTAGCAGTTAGGATAGAGAAAAATGGTGTTTTGAGATATATTTATGAGGAAGAACAGCTAGGACTTGATGTCTGAATGAATGTGAAAGGTGAAGGTGATGGGGAATCAAGAATGACTCTAGGTTCTGTTGAGATAGGGAATACCAGGAATGACTGGGTGTGGGGTGGAGATGAATATAGGCCAGGATGTGTTGTGCTTGAAGTGTTTGCTTCTGAAGACAGTTGGATACATAAATCTGCAGCCCAGGAGAAATGACTGGGCTAGAGATAAGACTTTAGAATCATCAGCAGAAGAATACTCTTTAAAGCCACAAAAATAGATGAGTTCTCTTGTGAAAAATACAGAGAATCTGAAAAGAGACCAGCATTAAATCTCAATTGGAAAAGAGCAGGCTAAAAGGTAAAAGGAGGTGGTTCAGATGAATGGGCAATGTGACCCCTAAATTCTGTCCTGCAGGTCTGCTTTGTAGAACCATATTCCTATTCCAATTATATATTTTGTATTTCAACAGCTTTTGGGGTACAAGTGGTTTTTAATTACATGGATGAGTTGTATAATGGTGAAGTCTAAGATTTTAGTGCACCTGTCACACGCTGTTCCAATTTTCTTAGCACAGAAAATATTCTGAGGGAGAACTAAAGAAAGGTTCATGCTTTATATGGTATGTTTAGACCTAGAGAAGCAAGGATGAGAAGAAGCGAAGAGAAGAAAGGAAAGATGAAAATCAATGCAAGATGCACGGTCATGCTCCTACCTCTTCATGGTGAGTAAGAAGCTGCCCAGGCCACTCACAGGTGTGCCCACTCGGCACTTCCCTGTCTGGGCTGCAGTGAGGCACTATGCATTGGAGCAGTCTTTGGGCAAGGGCAAAGAGGAGGGATTCATGTCTCCCCCTCTGCCTTCTCTTGTTTCCTATTAGTAAAGGTTAGCTCAGGTGTATCAGTTACGGTTTAACCAGAGAAGCAGAACCAATAGAAAGATTCTACACAGGGATTTGTCACAGGGAATTGGCTTATGCAGTTGTGGGAGTTGGTAAAATCGTCTTCAAAAAGCTGTCTCCATAACTAATGCTGGAGCTTCAAGTCCACTGGGCAGGCGATCTGAAAGGGAAGATCATGAGCAGGCTGTGAGCCCTTGAGGGTGGACTGAAGCTGCAGCCATTTTTGTTGCCTGTCCCTCTTATGAAGAGGGTGGTCCCATGCAAACTGGAGCTCTTCCTCGCAGAGCTAAACGCGTACACTTGGCGCAGGAGTCAGACAAGCTGAAGGCTAACTGGGAAGGTAGATCAATTGCAGGCCCACCCGCTGCGTCTGGCTAATGTGGTGAATTGCCCCTTCAGCAACAGGAGTCAGTTACAACATGGCCACGTCTTACTTCCACCTTCTAAATCTCGAAATGATCACTGCCTTCCTTCTCCCTTCCAAATCAGGTAAGTGTCTCTCAGTGACCCAGCCTGGGGCATTGCTTTTAGAATCCAAATTCTCTTTTTTCCTCCAAGCTTCTGTTTTGGATCAATTCTTGAAAGCACAGGACCGGCTGGGAATTTAAACTCCCCATATTTCTGGGTTGCATTATCTGTGCCCTACAAGTCTGGCGCTTCAGCCAAGTCTCAAATGGTAGGAGACGTCAGAAACTGTGGGTGACTGCCCATCGGGGGAGCCCAACACGTCCAGAACAAGTGTTCGGTTCTCACTTAGTCATAGCAGAGTGTGCTGAGAGGCAAGGATGTTGGAGGGGATCTGAGGAGGCTAATAGAATACAGCGATCTGTTGGAACATTTCGAGGCATAATAGGACCTTTAAGTCTGAGAGGAAAATGCTTTAAAACTAGGTCAGAAGACTTCAAAAGGCTTATTTTTGTTGAGTAAAGAAACTTATTTCAGACACCTGCCACCTAAAACTTAAAATTTTTAGATGTTGACCTTAGAACTGTTATGATAGCGTTCATGCCAAGAGAAGGCAGCTTTTGTGCATATACTACGTTGCTTCTGTGAGAATGAAATATCAAGTTATAAATATATAAACTTGATTGTATTCCTTAATAAACAAAGCAGCCCAGATTTAGTCATAGACCAACTTTAAATATGGTTAGTGGTAATAACAATGCTTGTCTCAAAACTAAAAGCATGGGAATCATCAGATTATTGAAAACAATTTTTTCAAAAATCTCTCTTCTTCCAGACTGCATGCACATGTTTCTGACACTGTTTTTGCAGAAACACAGTAAAAAGCAAATAGGAGAGATAGTTTCTGCTATTATGGCATTTATGGAAAGAGGATATTCTACCGAGGTCTCTACAGATTTATTTTCTCTACCCGAACAGTTCCATGTGATTTCTATTCTGAGTTACTACCTGTGACAGGTGATGTTTATGTAAGTAAAACGCCCCGTGGGCTGAGGCATTAGTGAGTTCTGCTGTGGCTTTTGCCCAACCCCAACTCCCTGCCTGTGCTACCATGCACTTCTATCTCAAGAAATTTTATCAGAATGCATGTGAGCCAGAGCAAGTTATAATATAGATAATGCAAAATGATAACAACGTATTTAAAAATTAAATCATTTGTAAACGTTAGTACTTTAAAGTATTTTTATATACATGGATGTGATATTGAATGTATTACACGTGTTTATAACAAGGGGTGGTCCCACGAAGGGTTAGAACTACAATTCTAAAGCTGGTTTTTAATGACAGGAACCTTCCATTCAGCTTATTCAATGTTCCCATGAATAAAGCTTACTGATAGGATTACTCCTTTTGCTTTGAGTGAATGGTTGTGGGGTGCATAGGGATTTAAATCACAATCACAATATTTTTTCCTGGTTTACTTTATGTTATTTTTAAAGTACCAAGTCAATGTCATGACTTTCTTGTGGAGTACACATCGTTTTAATTCCTTGATTAACTTACAGTGAAAACAGCTGTGTGGTACTTTAGAAGACTTTTAGAAGGCAAGAAAGGTCATGGGCCACATCGTGCTGTTGAAGGTTGTTTGTATCTATCCTTCAGTTCCATTTCTGTACTCACAAGAGTCCTGCAGGTATTTGACAAGGCTCTTTTGATTGCAAGTGACAGAAACTGGACAAGCTAAAATAAAAACCCCCTCTAAAAAAAGGAATCTATCAGCTCTTGTAACTGAAAAGTCTAGAAGGAGACTTCTTGTTCACATGGCTAAATTCAGAGACTCAAGAGATGTCTCTCTCTCTCTCTGTCTCAAACACACACACACAATTTTCTCAAAGTCACAGCACCAATGTAAAAAGAAAAGTTTACTTGATAGCTCTGGTGGCAGAGCCTTGGGGGACATCTCATGGTTGAGCTTGTGATGTACTCAACCTTGAAGCAATCATTGAATGTTATGTTCCAATTGACCAACTTAAGTCAGGTGGTGATTGGAAACCCTATTGAATAATAAAATATTAACTTGATCTTGAGAGATTGCAGACCTTTGTCCTAGCTCCTGGGAGGAAACCCCTAAAGCTTAAGAACCTCCAGAGTGATGGGAGTGTCTTTGCTATTCATGGTGGACCCTCAGACCTAAACCTGATGGTTTATGCTAATGAGGTGACTCAAGGTGGTGGGATGGCCATTCCAGGAAGACTAACTGTGTGATTACAAAATTGAGCCTTTGGCCCATGGACCATCAGCCTGACCTTCAGAGAGACAAAAAGGGGCACTGGAAATTGAGTTCAACTATGTGGTCGATGATTAAGTCATGATTATGTAACTCTGGACACTAAAGTTTGGGTGAGTTTTCCTGGTTGGCAGTACTGAAAGTGTTTTATTACATTTTGATAATGGGAGAGTAAGAAATCCTTGATGATGATGAAAACTTTATATTTGAAATCATCCTAGAACTCATCCTATGTGCCTCTGCTTCTAATTTGTTTTCTTTTGCTATAATGAAACTGTAATCATAAGTATAGTGTTTGCCTGAGTTCTTTGAGTTGTTCTAGCAGATTATCAAGCCTAAGGGTGATCATAGAAACCCCTGAATTTGCCAGCTGGTCTGAAGTGAAGGTGGTGGGGGACCCCAAAATCTCAATTGGTGCCTGCATTGAGGCCAGGCTTGTGAGGACTGTTTCCTTAGACTTTGAAGCTTGATATTTTCCTTGCAGTTGGTGTCAAGAGTTTTGGGTAGATGTAGCAGTCTGGAAGACTGTGCCCCTAACCTTGAATTTACCTAAGTCTGGTACCCACTGATGGAGAAGGGCAGTTTCAGTAAGAAAAAATGTGGGCAGGCAAAACCAACACTAATCACATAACCAGCTGCCTCTCTTTGCAAGAGAACCCATCACTCCCAGATGTATGCCCTGTAATAATGTCTCATGACTACTAAGACTTTTCAGAAAATGCTTACCTGATCCTATAACCTTGGGCATTTTGTGTTTCTACCCTCCCTGACTACTGGTTCTGAAATTACAACTTAAGTTGTGTTTCTAATTACTAATAACAAATTAACATGCTACCTTTTTTATGTTTACTTTTGAACAATCTTTAATGCTTAGCCCAAGTCGGAGAGTAATCTAGAATGAAAGCTTCTCAAGGGCAGGTACCTATTTGAAAACTGCTAGATGTCAAAGTGATTAATTTGGACAATGGACCAAACAATAATGTAGGACTAAGGGGCCCACAGGGTTGTGGGGTGTCCCTTATGCTGTGCTGAGGTGCAGGATCTGAGAAATAAAGAGACAGGACACAGAAGTACAAGGAAAATGCAGCTGGGCTCAGGGCGGCCGTGCCAACTATAAGCAGAGACAGACGAGGGCTCGAATGTCCAGAAACGTCTATATTTATTGTGTATAGGTTAGGGGGTAGGATAGTAAGTGAAGTCATCTTTAAGGATAGTAATAGGTCGTGAGCAATAAAACAAGGGGTCCACCCCCATTAGGTCACCTAGGCTGGGAGGTAGACAGTGCACAGCAAGGGGTCCATTCCCATTAGGTCATTGAGGCAAGGAAGTGGGCCATGTGCAGTAAGGAGTCCACCCCCATTAGGTCACTGAGATATGGAGGTGGGCCATGTGCAGTGAAGAGGGTGCAGTGTGCAATACCTCTATCTATGGGAATGCTACTTCTAAGAAGATTTATAGGAGGATGCTTCAGTCCCACAGCAGTGACAGAGCTGTCAGGGTCTACCGCCACCTGCTGGCAGCTACCAATGAGTTCTATAGGAGAAAGCTTTTGGAGTGAGCACAGCAAGAGCTGATAAGGTTCACAGTCACCAAGGTGCGATTATCCGGAGGGGTTTTGAGCCCTCGGATGCTCGAGGGCTCCTACAACTCCTTTATCAGGAGGAGTGGCTCTTGTCCCAAGCCTGCCATATAGCGGGTATCTTTACAATACTCAACACTGCCACCTGGGCCATGGACTCTTGTCCTGGTATAACTGTTTTTCCCTTAAATCATGCTCTGTATTGTGTCTGCTCTAAACATTCCTCCGACTATGAACTAAGATATAGTTCTATAGATATAGGGAAATAACTGAGTGGTAAGATATTCTTTAGGCACTCTTACTATGAACTAACATATGATTATATATAGATGATTATATAAAAGGAAATAACTGAGTAGTGATACTATAAACAGATATTCTTCAGGCCTTAACTGTGCCAGGATTCTGCTTAGCTCTCCTCCCTTGGTACCTATATGGGGGGTTACCCACACAATAAGGCCTTTACTTATTGCAACAGTACAAGCAAGAGCCCAATAAGAGAAAGAAGGTGCTGGCTTCCCATTGTTCCACTTTTTTTTCTAGGAATGTTTCTCACAA
This sequence comes from Aotus nancymaae, assembly GCF_030222135.1. NCBI lineage: Eukaryota > Metazoa > Chordata > Mammalia > Primates > Aotidae > Aotus > Aotus nancymaae. The sequence goes on along the minus strand of NW_026988492.1, from coordinate 11,312,873 downwards.
GAAAATGTCTCATTGCTGAAGGGACACTCACTGAACAAAAGGCTCCTGCTGTTTTATGGAGTGAGGTATTGGAGGAGGCAGGGAAGGGTTAGAAGTGGGAAAAAGTACTGAGAACTGAGTCATAGTGGAGAAAAGTGTCTTTAGTTTTAAGCCCCTGCTCTTGCTCCACACCCATAAGGAGGTCCTAGCAGAGGTGTCTGAACAGTGTCTCAGCCAAGCCCTCCCATCTTCTTTCTGATAGGTAAGCAGGCCTCCAGCTGCAGTCACCTAGGCTAGGAAAATGAGTATCTGTAAGAGCATGTCCAGCTTCCTTCAGAGGATGCAATGCTTTGGCTGTGCACCAACTCTAGGGAAGGGAGGGCCACTCCTCCCCCTCAGTCCTTATGAGACCTATCAGGTGAAGTCTTTGTGATTGGCTAAGGTCTGTCTTGAAAGAGCACATATAGGATTTTGACTCGAAGTCAGACACCTTCAGGATCCTTGTCTGTCTGTTCCTTAATGCATCATAAGTTTCTAAAATAGTGCTAGGCATATAGTTGGTGCTCAGTAACTTATTTTTACAGGTACTAATGTGGGTAGAGCAACTGCAGATACTCTAGGGGCTATTCCATGGATCCTAATGTTGCCAAATGTTAGAGCAGCTGGCTCCGAAATTGATGTGTTCCAGCAAGCGTGGGATGCTGGGTCCAGCCAGGTCTCCAGCAGAATGAACACAGTGAATGGTAGAACTGTGGTCTGCAGCTGGAATAGCTAAAACACAAGTGCTGCCAAAGAAAAAAAGAAGTCCAGAAATGAATCAGTGGTTCCAGCAATGTGCTTTCATGCCAACTGGATGGCCAAGTAGCTTTATAATTCTAAACTCTCATTTGAGGAAGGCAGATTCGATTATGAAATTTGTAACAACTCTGTGCACCTTCTGCCATTTGGTGTTTGGAGTCCTTCACAATGTCATGGTCATAGGACTCTTTATTGCCCATACGTCAGCAGAAGAAATATCTTCCTATCTCTGACTATGGCATATTCTCATTTGAGGAGAGGGCTCTGCTGATGGTTGCATGCGGTTCCCCAATCTGTCCCTCCAGCTTGTGTGTTTGCCCAAATTCAGAGCTGTAACTCACAATTTTACTCCACAACACAGAGTAGCTTTCGAAACTCAGTGTTAACTCGGTGAATTGAAGGGATTAGAGAGACAACTTTTCTAAACAAGAAAAGCCTCTTATGTTGAATGCTTCTTGAAAATTTGCATATTTTCATTTCATTGCTTTATGAATTATTACCAGGAAGTCAAATCTTTGTAGTCTATAAACAATGTGATGAAGTGCATTTTTTTTCTCTAATGGATTTGTTTTTAAAGAAACAAAGCTTGTATTCAAAGATTTCAAAGATGTTTTCTATGATCCTGTGTTATTTAAAACTCATTCATTAAACACACCTGATGAATAGGTCAATTACACTTTCTTAGCTGATTAAAAGCTCATCTTGGAAGGATGGAATGAATTATCACACAATGATTTCACTGCAATACATCTTTGTAGGTGTCCGGCATTATAAGGAATTGAGTTACAAATCACTCTACAAATTGACAGGCTAGCAATCATTATTTTTTCATGTATTAGCTTGAGTCAATCTTTGAACTCATCATAGTTTCAATCATAGGGGAGATGGAGGTGGTGAAGTCTTGTTATTTTCCCAGCACAGAAAATTATGCCACAAAATAAAACATTTACAGGGCTGTCATAATGGCCCCAATGGTTATGACGGAAAAAAGAATAGTTACTGCTATCCTTCAGTGCACAGTGAAATAGTAAACAATTTGTTAAATATCCCTAGAGTCAATTAAACTGGCATATGATCAGTTTGGAGGTTGCCAAGCCTCAGTGGGAGCCAATTAGAATTCACCAAAAATGAAAATGGATGAATCCGAAAAAAGAGTATTAGATTTATGAGGGAAAGCAAACACATCATTGAGCCAAGAATAATCTTGGTGGGCATTCTCTAAAAGAGATTGGTAAATAGGTTGTATACTGGTATCATGTTCAGAGCGTTTTTTCTGCGTGTTTCTTCTGCAATTTTTTAAGCCATTACTGCAAAAAAATAAATTAGTCCGATTTAGCCTACGCAACCTGAGAGAATCATTCTGCACAGTGCAGCCATTATTAATTTTGTTCCAGAAGCAGCCTTGCATGAAAGATTAATTTTTCTTTTCTTTTTGCATTTAAACTACAGATAAACACTACAGATTGCTGCAGATGAATGCTACTGAAATGCTAACAACTGTATGACAGTTCCTTTTAAAGTCAGATATTCAATTGTGAAAGATGTGTGAACAATCCAGTGATGGATGTTCATTAGTTCAGTGCTGTCAAGCCGAGTTACTGCTCCATGTCTCTGATACTGATGCTGTTTATGCAGTCATGATTGAGTTGTTGAAGAAAAAAGCACTCTACAGAGTTCTGCCCAACTGTGTCCAAACTGGCAGCAACTCGAAATATCATTGGCTCACTCAGCAGCATCGGAACCCGCAAAGCAAAGAGGTTAGATCCATCCAAGAGACTTTTCTGTAGCAGTAAATGGGTTTGCCCTCTTTAGAGCAGGGAGCACAGATCCAATACAATTATTCTTATTGGAACAGACTAAGGAAGTTACTTCAAATGAGGTTGTTGGTTGTTCTGTGAAAGCTGTGTCAGAATATTCAACTGCTTTTCAGAGGCATAGTTTGTTCTCCAGTGAATCATTTGTGACCCATGAGCTGGATATAGCTGACTTCGTTTAAATAGAGAGAAAACTTCTTTCACTCTAGCAAAACTTGTATAAAGCACAGGTATAGCAAAAACACTTTAACATCCAGTTCTTTCCAAAGGGGCCATTTTTATATGCCAGATGTCCTGAAGCAATAACCTTTGTAACTTGTTTACAATAAATTTTATTAAGGGAAAGTTTCCAAGTGACAGATGTCACCAATAAACGTCCACAGCAGTTTAATGAAGATGTGGTTTTGAAATGTTTCATTGTAGGGTAACAATTCAAATCCAAGGCCAATACTGTTACAATTTGACAAGGTGTGATGCTTTTCAGATTTTTGGGGGAGAGGCCTTGTAAATTCCTTACACGAATATGTGCTTAATCTTTCATTGTTTCCAAATCTCTCTGAACTTAGATAGTACTTGAGTCTAATACTCAGGAGATCTTGGCAATCAAAAAGATGATTATGACCCCGATACTTTTTATAGGATTGCTTGGCTGATTGAGACAAAATTTAGGGTGATTGGTATCTGCCAGGGGAAGTAGGAATAAGACTGGGATGTGCCATTAAGAACAAAATTCCTAATGAAAAATTAAAAATTTCTTTATTCTAAAAATAATCATTGTGTCCCCAATAGTTACAAGATATTAGGTTAGACATTCTACATGATATCAAGTCACTCTTTGATAACTTGAATTTTCTAATGTGGCTTGCGTTGTGGATGGTGGCATTTGCTTTCTCTGTGCTAAAATTTAAGGTCTGCCAACTCTGGACTTCCAGTTATAGGAGGTCCTAATACTGGCTTATATATATATGGATTGTTATAACTATGCCTAAAACAGAGCCCTTTGGTAGGGCATTATCTTAAGTGAAATAACTCAAACAGGAAGTCAAATTCTGCATGCTCTCACCTGTAAGTGGGAGGTAAATCGTACACATGGACATAGAGATTGGAAAAATAGACATTGGAGACTCAGAAGGGTGGAAAGACAGGGGCAGGATGAGGGATGAGAAATCACCTATTGGGTACAATGTACACTCTTTGGGTGACAGTTACACTGAAAGCCTAGACTGCACCACTACACAGTACACCCATGTAACAAAATCTACACTGTACTCCCTAAATGTGTAAAATTAAAAGCAAAATTTAACCTCAAACAAAGGGGGCTTACATTGTTGAACTGATTAGTCAATAGTAGCCCTAAAGATAGTAAAAATGACCTTGGGAGCATTTATGTAGGTCATCGCCAACAATGACACCACTGTGTACATAAAGCAGCCACTGAGATCACTTAAGGCATACATACATCTTATTCCTGTGTTCATTGACTTTTTGGAAATGTCGACACATCATTTTATCTTTGTCCAAAGTAGCCTCCGTTTAGCTATGTAAAATGGGACATCCTTCTCTGCTGGCAGCATACTGGGGCTGGTTTGCCCCATGAAGTAATGCTCCTTGTTGAAGACATGGTCCCCCAGTATCCTGGACTTGACCATTCTGTGTCCTTACTATGAAGAAGTGATTTGGAAATGTGTCCAGATCTTTTCCTTTGCATGAGCTCTGCCTGGCTGATGCAGGTATTCCTATCTCTTGACAGAAGTTACTTTTTCTTCTTAGCATTTCGAATGCTTTTAAGCATTTAACATGTTAAACTGAGTGCTAGAGCCGAGTCTGATGTTTCACTGGTGTTCAGGGATAATACTGGGACAAATAGTATTGGAAATATCCGCCTTTCAAGGATACATCTTTCCACATAGCATCTGATTAAATCATTGCTGCCGATTTATCATAGCACGTTGATAACAAAACCAGTCTATTTTTTCTGGGGCCAGTGTATTTTCTAGTAAAGTCTCCAGAATGTAATGAGTACATTCATCATGAGGGAATTATACAGGTTCAAAAATGGAAATTTTCAAATAGTCAAAAATAGCATAGTACATTAACCTATATTTATCTGACTTTGGCAAGGATCAACATTTCGCTAATCATGCTTCGTTCTTTCTACGCTTTTTTCTTGCTACTATATTTTAAAGCAAATCTTAGGCTGTGTTATTTTACACCTAACACTTTAGTATGCATTTCTAACAAATAAGGTCTATTTTCCATTATTTCTTAAAGAAGCATAACTCACCATGCCATTGTCACAGGTAATAAAATCAACAATAATTTCTTTAGTTTCATTTAAACCCTGACTACATTAGAATTTCTCAGATTATCTCAAAAACCTCTTGTTACACTTGGTGTTTTTTTTAAATCAGTTTTTACACCAGGTCCACATACTGTATTTAATTAATATGTTAGGTCTTTTTATTCTTATAACTACACACCATTCTCCCCTCTTATTTATGCCATTAGTTTATAAGAGAAACTGGGTTGTTTCTATAGAAAGTGTCACATTCTGAACTTGGCCAATTGGTTCCTCATGGTGTCAACTAACTTGTTATTCTCTCTTCCATATTTCCTGTAACTGAAATTTTGGTATAGAAAAATGATTAGGTTTAGGTTGAACTTTTAAGACAAGATGACTTCACAGGTGGTACATCCTATCCTAGGCATACAGTAACTGGTTACACTTGCTATCTAGTAATGCTAAGATTGGGCGGTGTGCTCAGGTGGTACCAGTTTAATACCTGCACTAGAAAGTGTGCTATCAACTTTCCTCCAAATAAACACCTTCTAATTATATGGTTACTGACAACAGATGTATTGACAATGACTAACAGACTTGAAGCTTCTTGACTCATACCCACTTCAAATACATCCCTGATTTCTATATTACTTCTTATCCCTAGTTTGACATCAATTTCATGTTTCAAAATCCCATTTTTTTAAAACAATGTTCTTTGCATTCTGTTTTTCCCAATGTGCTTACACAATCCTCTTTTTTAAATTGATGGGCACTTTCCTTCACTCCATTTTTTACCAAAGGTAGATTCATCAGTGCTTTAGAAATAGACTTTTCAGTGAGGTTCGGGATGCACTTTAATTTGCTGTCTGCTGCAGAACTGCATGATTGCAATGTGGCATTATCTATTGATAGGTTCTGGTGGGCTTTCCTATGTAAGATCCTGCAGATCCAAGTAGGCTATGTTGGGGAATTGCAGTGATTTGTGGGTGGTGTAGTAACACAGAACCACCTAGAACCTTGCAGTAATGAATGCTATTAAATTGATAATTATTAAAGTACAATAGAAATTAATATGAAGTATAATAGGAATTAGTATAAAGTATAATAGGAATTAATAAATTCTAATTCATTGACTTGAATTTTCAAATCCCAATTATTTATGTGACAAATAAATAGTAAATAGTGTATATTCTCATAAACCCCTTGAACCTCCTTTGTATAGGGAGATATTTAAGGTAGAGACAGGAAACCATTCAAAAAAGTGTTTGGGGTAATAGAAATATTCTTTAGGCACAAATTGAACTGGACAATATTTATTTTTCAACTAAGCCCATGCATTTTTCACTAACCCCTTTCTACCTCTCCGTGAGAGGACATTGTGAAGAAATAATGGTAGTAAATAATTCTAGTACCATTCTGTGAGTGCTTATTGGGTGCCAATCACATTAACAGACTTCACTGCCCCAAGGCTCTGAGAGATTATACAGTCTGTACAAGATTATCCAGGTAGTAACTTTCAAAATATGTCTGAAACAAAAATAAGGTCTGTTCAGAAAAATGAGAACATTTTTTCACGTGGACAAAAAATTGAGGTTGCTTTATTATTGCTCTTCAAAAATCACAAATAGCTTGGCTTTTTTTTCTTCTTTTGAACAGTTCAGATTTTTTTTTAAATTTTAAAATGACCTTTATTTCAGAAAAGGGCCACATAAAAGTTCATTATGGCAGAGAAAGCTGGCTAAGGTTTCAGAGCAGTTATTTCCTGGGGAGTTAGAGGAGTAGGCTTAGCTCTGTGGCAGAATTATCAGTAGGTTTTTAAAAAGTGTGTTTTTGCCTAGTAAGGGCAAAGGAGAATTTGAGAGGGTTGCAGGGAATAGAGAGAGGGCAGTGTCTTCTTTTACATGGAAAATGGTCTATGCTCCATTTTGCCAGAATTATTGAGAGGTTCTGTGATGAACATTTGACCCGATTCCTCCTCCTTTCCTTCTTTCATCCCTTTTATTTTTTGGTGGTGGTCGGGGGAGGCACTGATTTTGTTGAGCATCTGAACTCACCTGCTTTGCTTCCAAAAGAAGCAAAGAGAAAAAGGCCGGATACTTGTCCCCACCCCCATCTCCACCAGCAAAGTGTGAGAACACGACTTTGCTTGGCCAGTCACGTGTTGTTCCTGGACCTTAGATTTAGAAGTGAGTGACGCTGAGCAGCAGGGCAGCCTCAGTTTCCGAGGTGCCTGGTGGTGTCCAAGGGCAGTGGTTCCAGTGGCCAGGCTTGTGTGCAGAGCTGGGGAGAGAGGTAGTGGTAGCATTGGAGGAGCTCACACATATTTCTAGGCCTGATTTTCTCTGGTCTTGCTGGTCAATTTAGGGAGTTACGCAATGTGCTTTTAGCATCTGCTTTTTCTGCTTCAGTCCTTCAGAATGGGTTTCTCTTGTAGCAACTAAGACTGAGTGATGAACCCAGACTCTTGCTGAGATTTGGAAAGAGCTAGAAACGACCTTGAGCTTCTGTCACACAGCACAGAGGTGTTCATTGGTGGAGGTGGCCTTTCTGAATCTGACCTGCCCCCTGTCATCTCTAAGGACACTTTCCTTACCCAATTCAAATGCTGAGGGAGAATGATGTCATCTCCAACAGCTCACAGAGAATAGAGTCAAAGATGCATCATTTCTAGAAAGAGATTAATGCCAGTCCAACTCTTACCATGACAATTGAATTCCTATTCATTGATGGAGAGCTACGTAGCTCTGAAAAAGTTCCCAGGTGTCTTGAGGTATAGGGCTGGGATTCACTTAGCTAAGCCTGGTCAAAGACAAACTTGTCGGTAGCTTAAAGTTAACTTTTCCTGATCCCTTCCCAGGGGCCCATCGAATCCATTTACGGGTGGTGAAAAGTAGTCACGCAGAGCTTGGACAGCTATTACCTGCGAAAGTATTCTGAGACACAGCTTCTGAAAATGAGAATATAATTTATCAAGCAGTGTGTGTTCAATGATTCGGAAAGATCCATATGTGCTTTTGTTTCAGCCACTCTAATGAGAATGTGTCAACTTCAGTTCTATTCTTCTATCATCAAGCTTATTCCTGATTAAACCAGAGTAGCTGCTTTCCAGAGAGGCATAGTCTTCCTGCAGGGGCGAGTGAGCTTTGCAGAGAGCCGCTGCTTCATTGTACAGGATCTTTGGGTTAGGACTGAAACCTTTTCAAAAACCAGTATATTATTCCTAGAAGGAATTTGACAACATTCCAGCATCATTATCCACAACCTATATGACAAAGTAAAGAAAAAGATCTAAGGCAGTATCTTCAAGAGTGAATGATTTTAAGGAGGGTGGGATGGTTTGGAGCCGAAGGCCAATGCAAAACAAGATGTCACATTGTTAAACAGACCACAAGAAAATGACATTTCTTCCAGTTCCCTGCTGAAATGAAGGTGAAATCTTCCCATCTGAAAACAACTGGTGTCCCAAGGGGACAGACTATTTTATAGTCACAGAAATGTATTGTCCAACAAGTAGATGGTGAAATACGCAAACAGCTAGGGATTAAATGTTCCACTGCAGGAAAGTGATCCTCACTCAAATCTAACACAACCCTTATGCTTCTGTATAAAAAGAGAGGCCCTGAGGACAAAAATTGGAATTTAGTGTGAAGCTTATATTCTTTTTTTTTTTTCCCCAATTCAATACCCCATCTGCCTTAAGGGTAAAAAAAAATACAAGAAACTCTATGGCAGCAGGAACTAAGCAGAGTTCTCCTCTTGTAGTTAAATGTGCTCTAGGCAAGAGTCTGATTGTAATGCTTAATTCGTGAGGATGGGAGATTACAGAAACAAAGACAACGTGACTTGTACGCACTGCTCAGAATTTATCTTTCTGCCATGTCTCTTTGGGTGTCCAGAGCCAAGATCCTTTTTTAAGAGACAGGTTCTTGCTCTATCGCCCAGGCTGGAGTGCAGTGGTGATCACAGCCCACTGAAACTTTGAACTCCTGGGCTCCTCCGATTCTTTCATCTCAGCCTCTTGAGTAAATGAGACTACAGGTACATGCCACCACATCTGGCTAATTTTAACAAATCTTTTATAGAGATAGGGTGGGGGTGCTTTGTTTGTTACATAAGCTGATCTTGAACTCCTGGCTTCAAGCAGTCCTCCTGTGTTGGTCTCCCAAAGTGTTAGGATTACAGGCATAAGCTATTGCACCCAGTCTAAGATCCTTTACCTGATATCTTAGGCTGAGCTTTTCACACTGATGCCTGCATGAGCAATTTTCATTACCCAATTTGCAATTCAGGGACAAGCTATCACAAATACGCTCTGTTATACTATTTGCTGCTCATCTCTATACCATATCTTCAGTCTTTTAGGAAACCCTAACAACAATTTTCAGCCCTTACGAGGACAGCACAATTTGGCAGCGAAAAACTTGAGTCCTCCTTGGAAAAAAATATTCTCGCTGATTCTTGAATTAAAATTCCATTTGTGCCAGGTGTGGTGGCTTGCACCTGTAACTCCAGCACAGAGATTAGCCAAGTAATTTCTAGACTCTGGCTGTTTTCTTGTTTAAGATTATATTTCTGTTTTATCTTGTGGATTCAGGGAGAGTCTTGTCAGCTCTGTAGGGTGATTAATGCATGTTCCTGGTATTTCACTTCTTCGTGCACGCCTTCCTCCTGTGTTGGTAGTACCTCGTTCGATTTTTTAATTGTTTCTGATCCTTTCAAGTAAAAGCAGCTTAGCTCTTCCTTCAGCAGGGCATCAAAGTTGGCTGTGGGGATTGATAGGCATGATCAGAGGCTGAAGATCACAAGAGGCTTCATCAAATAGAGTATGCTCTCGCAAGCGAGCAAGCGATGTGGGCATTCCTTTCCATCACTGGATGGCATGTTCCTAAGAATTAACTCATTTGCTGTCTAAAGGGGTGCTGAGTCAAAGCCTTAACACTGGGTGAATACTGCCTATTATCTGTTTGAAACCTTGTATTGAAATTTCCAGAAACCCCAAAATTATATTTTTCAAAAAGCTGGGTTAAGAGTCAGCATTCACAGTAAATGAATTGAATTCTTTAATATTTCCCACAATGCTATCAAATAAAAGAATACATAGATGAATGTATAAGCCAAGAATTTTAAAATATGGGTACAAAATGAGCAATTTAGAAAGCAATTATAAACTTTCTTTCTTTTTCTTTTTTTCCCTTTTTTCTTTCTTACTTTTTTTTTAAGAGATGGAGTTTTGTCATTTGTCATGTTTCTTTTTTCTTTCCTACTTTTTTTTTTTTTTTTTTTTTAAAGAGACGGAGTTTTGTCATGTTGCCCAGGCTGGTCTTGAACTCCTAGACACAAACGATCCACCTGCTTCAGCCTCCCAAAATGCTGGGATTGCAAGCGTGAACCACCGTACCTGGCTAAGATTTTTAAAATAATATTTTCCCAAATGATAAGGTTACCCCAAAATATATTCCTTGGGACATTATTCCACAAGTTGTTAGCCTCAAAACAGAAGTTAAATGGTGAAATGACTCTGGGAGACCGTGTCTGTTCTCACTGGAAGAGTGACAGCACGTGTTTGTGTGTTATAGGATCTGAAGCCCTCTGCCACAAGAGATCTGTGCTTTCCTTAAACCCATTGTTTTTCAAATATACTTGACCATGGAAAATTCTATTGAGTAGTACCTTTTAACAGACTACCCTTTGGGAAATGCTGGACAGAAATGCTGGAAAGAAAGAGACAAGTGGAAGCTTTTCTGATGTGGAATCTTCTACCAAAGCGGTCCTGAAAATTCTAATCCCTGTAGTCAGGGTTTTGCGGGGTCAAGCCTATGAAATGAAATTGTGGAGTCTCTCTGCTATGTTTAGGCAAGTTTGTATGGATATGCACGTGGTTAGCCCTAGGCTACCTCCCAACAGCCTGGCACATGTAATGTGCACCAGCTCCCCCATTCCCCCTTCTTGATGGCACTCTCAGCAGCCAGAGAAAAAATCTTGTGGCCTCCATCCCTTCCCTCACCAAATGCAGGAGCCTGGTAAAAACTGAATAATCGTCCTCTTATTTATTTTTTCACAAAATTTGGCACATCAAAGTTTTTTGTATTTTGTTTTTTTTTTTCCAGAGTAAATCTACAGTATACACTTTTTTTTTTTTTTTTTGAGACAAAGTCTCGCTCTACAGCTCAGGCTGGAATGCAGTGGCCCGATCTCGGCTTACTGCAACCTCTGCCTCCCAGGTTCAAGCGATTCTCCTGCGTCAGCCTCCTGAGTAGCTGAGATTGTAGGTGCCTGCCACCACGCCTAGCTATTTATTGTATTTTATTATTTTATTTTTAGTAGAGACGGGGTTTCACCATGTTGGCCAGGCTGGTCTGAAACTCCTGACCTTATGTGATCCATCCACCTCAGCCTCCCAAAGTGCTGGGATTACAGGCGTGAGCCACCGCACCCAGGCCAGTAAATACCTTTTTTAAAAAAATGGGAAAATGCTACATTATAGCATCCTAGAATCAGTCTTAAGGTCAGTTTGTGTGAGCTGATCTCTTTAGACCTATTGAACAAGAAAGCCATTTGTTTATGTTGCAACCTATTGCATTACGTTTGTTTTAAAAGAACAGCATTTCGTGTCCTTGGAGCATTTCCTGTCCTTATAGCTTTTCCACACCCTGTTATGTCATTCTTAGGAGCTATTCCAATTAATCCAGGGCCCTTTCATGTCAGCCAAGCCTGCTCCAAAACAGGCACCCTGGTCAGCTTTCATAAGTGCTTTTTTTATATTACAAGTTTCCAAATGCAAAAGGTGACAAGACAGTTTAGGAAGGCTCTGTTGTCTACAGATCAACAATTTGCATCTAAAAGGAGATCGTGTGTCTTTCACCTCTTTAGAGGTGGGAAGCAAATTAGGATTTCTTAGGCTTAAATTCTGGGGTATGGCCTCTCGCCAGCTTCCTTAGAAGACCCTGCCCAAGCTTCCGGTGTTACCAGCAGGCTTGTGACGTGTAACCTCTGAAGAAGCCCCTTTGATCTGGAAGAGTACACTGTCCCCTTTGTTGAGATGGAATCTCGAAGAGGATATTCATGGGCCTCTTGGAATCTCATTCAACCTAATGTACTTGGAAATGAATTTGCTCGTCAGAGAACAATTGACAAAAGAAAGAGAAAATCTCGATTAAATTTCAGGTCTAAAAAAAAAGACCTGCTTTTAATCACTTCTTAAAATAGCACACTGTTTCATCACTGAACTCACAGAAATGTGCACTGCAGGCCTGAAATTTCATCAGCTGTCTTTCAAAGATAAAGTATGTTGCACTTTGCCATCTAAAACAAAACCTAACAAATCTAGCAAGTAAGCAAGCAAACAAAGCCAATGTATTTGAAAGAAAAAATGAATTTCTTTCTAAGTCTTTTCTTATAATAGTTCAGGAATAATACTAGTCTTCTTTCCAGTGAAAATATTTTAAGAAGTTTTTAGCTTTCAGGGAAATCTCCAGCCCAGAGAGAGTCTTGACTATGGAGCCATGTTTGTGCTTTCGAGGGAGAAGTCTTATGAGAGATCCATTAAATACTATTATCAGTGAGGGCTACAAAGTGTGACCTGAGTCTAAGCCTGCTTCTGCTGTCATTTCTGCATGGCCAAGTTAATCAGTTGCCACCACACTCAGCCTGTGTGGCAGGGAAAGACTAGAAATCTGCTGAAGTGAAAATTACTGGGACTTGGAATTACTAGGCAAATCAATACACACACACACACATACACACACACAAACATATAATGGGAATTGGTTGCAAATTGAGTTTCCTGGAGAGCTGACTCTGAGATGGAAATTAATTTGTAGGATGCTTTTTAATGAACTTGGGATCGACACCTATGGAAGGAAAAGCAGCAGGTTGGGCAGTGGAGAGGCCGGGCTGAGATGCAGTCTCGGCAAAGGCCTTAGCCGACCCCGTCGGAAGCTCTGATGCTGGGATAGTCCTTCAGTATTGTCCCAGTTAGCCAGGGGGCTGTGTCTTTAGACATCGGTGCGGACCAGTCATTGGGTTGGTCTGCCCTGGGGAAGGAGCATGACCATGTGCATGGTGGCTCTTCAGCTGAGGCAGTTCCTGAAGGTGACTGACAGCCAAGTGCCTTCTGGCAGCCAAATTATAAAGCAACTGGGGGAAAGCCCCTCGTCCTGGAGGGGGATCAGGATGCTCAGCAGAGCGTGCACTGCAAAACTCTCCAGTTTTGTTTTCCCAATACAGTGTAAGTCAATTAATGAACCTCTGGAAACATAGCTCTTGAAGACATTCATGACTCAGGAGAAGCAGTAATGGTTGGCAGCCGGTAGCAATGGTGCTGCTTTCCACGGGCTGGGCAAGCATGGCTGTAACCACACTGCGCTTGGGGGAAGGTTGGGAAGCAGCAGAGTTTTGATGGTGAAGAGTCTGGTAAATGATGTCCCGACTTGGCCTTGGCATTTCTTCTCTGCTGCCCTGGCACGGACTCACCCTTTGTCACCACGATGTCCCCTCCTCTCATCTCCATACTTCATCTTCTCCCACGGCCCCGTTTATTTCCTAAGGTACGTGATTTTCTGACACATTTAATATTATTTTAAATAATATTTTTGTTTATGAACATCCCTTTGATATCTTTTATATTTCACCATTGGCAATGAAATTCTGATAACAAAGAATGCTATTAAACTTGTTAAAATAGAGACAGAATCTCATTTTGTTGCCCAGGCTACAGTGCAGTGGTACAATCATAGCTCACTGCAGCCTTGAGCTCCTAGGCTCAAGTGCTCTTACATCAGCTTCCCTAGAAGCTGAGACTATAGGTATAAGTCACCATGCCCAGATAATTAAAATAATTTTTTTCTAGAGACAGGATATTGCTATGTTGCCAGGCTAACTCACTGCAGGCTTGAACCCCTGGCCTCAAACAATCCTTCTGCTGTGGCCTCTCAAAGAGTTGGGATTACAGGTGTGAGCCACTGCACTCAGCCTGAGCTTTTTCTTTTGTTGCTGTGAAAGCAGACATAAGACTTACGTGCAAAGCAGATGCCCAGAGCTTGAACCCAGCCCACCATTTACCTGCTGTGTCCACTGGGCATGTTGCTAACTCTTCATGCCTCAGTTTCTTCATCTATAAGGAGAGATTAAAACAGCACTTTTCACAGGTTGTTATGAAAAATAAGTTACTATTTGTAAAATATTTAGGATAGTACCTGGCAAAGAGTTCAAATAATCTAGGTATGGTGTCTATATTTATTTATGTGGAAAGGGAGAGGGTTTAGAAGAGGGAAAAAGAGATTCACATTGTTAATCACCTCCTATATGTGAGAAAATGCTAAGACACAGATTGTTTTACCTACTCTTCATAATAGTCCTATGATGCAGATATAAACTCCTTCTTACAGAGGAAGAAATTAAGGTCTGCACAGTTTAAATTCAATGCCATCGTTGAACTGGTGAGTGGAGAGCTGGAATTCAAACCCAAGTCAGCTTGACGTTAATCCCTTTGTTGCACTTCTCTCCTCTATTCCAACTTGCTCTTTTTTTTTTTTTTTTTTGAGACAGAGTCTTGCTCTGTCGCCAGGCTGGAGTGCAGTGGCACAGTCTCGGCTCGCTGCAACCTCTGCCTCCTGGGTTCAAGCGATTCTTCCGTCTCAGCCTCCCGAGTAGCTGGGACTACAGGTGCGTGCCACCACACCTGGCTAATTTTTGTATTTTTTTAAAAATTTTACTTTTTTAAAAAAATTACACAAGTTCTGGGATACATGTGCAGAATGTGCAGGTTGGTTACATAGGTATACATGTGCCATGGTGGTTTGCTGTACCCATCAACCCGTCATCTACATTAAGTATTTCTCCTAATGCAATCTCTCCTCTTGTCCCCCCCGAAAAGCCCCAGTGTATGATGTTCCCCTCTCCCACTCTTTCTTAATGATATCCCCTCGAAGTAGTCTGGTGGTTTTCCATTTTCCAGTAAACAAAAACTGATACACTCAGAAGTGATACAAACCAGAATTCCGAACTCCCGTGAGAACTGCCCTCCAAAACTATTAGTTTCATTTTGTTTCTGTTATTACATAAAACAGAGTAATGACATGAAACATATTACTTGACAACATAATTTATATTATAATTTTTCCCATATTATGAACTTCATGACTAAAGCAATACCTTTTATGGCACAAGCTAGCCTATTTTGTATTGGTAGTTGCAAAAAGTACTCTTTGATTTTTAGAGCATATGAGTGATCAGATAACTCATAAGCAGATATTTCTACAAGGAAGAAAATGCCAACTAAGAAGATTAATTCATAATAAGTCACATTTTGATGCTAAAATAGTTTGATCTGAGATTCCAATTGACTACAAATTGCCATCTGTGCATACTTGTTGAAGATGTTGCATGTAATTAACTCAAGGAACCCTCTATTTGACAATCACTGTTAACGGGATTTGTAGAATATTTACTGGTATGTTAATTTTCAACTTAAACCTGCCAAGTGGTTGCTGGCTTTGTCAAAGTAACTGGCTTCCCCCATTTGACAAAACTTTGAAAGGCCTATAAAGGGAAAAGAAATTATCACTTTTACTTACATTAGCTTAATTCATCATTTATTCATTCCTGTAAGGGGACAGTTATTAGCTTCTTCCCCGAAAAAAAGGCCCCAGGAAGTTTTAGTTTCAGACCTCATAAGATGTGAGGACTCTTACTTTAGCCTTTTGGGTTCAAGACTCTAGTCACATCTATGTGCAGACCTGACCTTTCTTTCTACAGTCTGCAGGGGAATAGAGGATAAATAGAAGGGAATCACTTTATCACCCATGTGTTTCCCAATCACCACCAGTGGTCAAAACCTTTAGAAGTCCTCAAAGGGTTTGAAGTCCTTGAAGTCCTCAATTCTAAAATTGAGCAAATGGGAAAAAGAAACTTGCTTGCCTTACTTCGAAATAATTAATTTACAAAGTATGTTAATGCTAACATTTACTACATTTTGATCAGCCTTATCTCAGATAATATGTATTTGACAGGAGATGAAATATACATCAAATATACTAATTTAATTTGTTCATCGGTTTTTATTAAAAATTTTATGCATTTGTATTAGATATATGTATATAATTATGTACTACACTTTTTTTCTGAAATATAAATTTATATGGTGATAAATACTGTGCCAAAGTTCTAGGATTAATAAGACCAATCAAACCTACTTTTTATAGCCTTACATTCTCCCATTATATTTTAACTTTTGTAGTTTTTAGTATTATGTAAACCTGTGCTAAGTTAGGGGTTTTTGGTGTATTTTTATTTCTGGGTTTATGTATTTTATTGGAACTTTAATTTATGTATAGTCATAGATGGAAAGAAAAAATTTCCTTGCTTACTTTTTAGGCAAGGTATGCTAGCTGAGGAAGTGCTTGCTGTTTCTTTAATATTGTTCTACATAATTGGATCTATTTTAGCAGTATGAGCTATTGCAGCTATTATGAACTGAACAATGGAGGAAGGCCAATTATTCCAAAGCTGCATTTAATGACTGCTCACCTTGCACAGATATCTCTCTTGAAAATCAACTATAATGCAGCATGCATTTTCTGAGGAATTCAAGAACTAGGCAGATTGGCACACTTAAACAGCATCATTTTGAAATCTAGTGTCAGACAAGAAGAATCTTGGGTCAACTGTACTGTTATGCTGCTGCTTAGAGTTCTTGGTCAGTTGGATTCTTACACATACACACACTCTCTATATATAAACAACATATATAAATATAATATAAATATTATATACATATACATGTATATATATTTAAAAACCAGAATGACTAGAAACTGTATCCAATAATTTTTGTTTATAAAATCTTATCTATGAGAAGTGTGTTTTCATATGTCCTTGTACTCAATTATCAATGAGTTGTCCCAAAAATAGCCTCAGAACTGGCTTGAGCAAACCAAGAAAAGGATAAAACTCAACCCCTTCCTGCAAGTGGGTTTTAAACCTAAATGTGAAAAGAAAAAAAAAAAGTTATGTTCATAATTGTAGCTATCTTTATGAAATTGGCCAGGGTTTCAAAATATATAAAAACAAAGGATTGTAACTACATTGAACTTAAGTAAACTCATAAAAAGACACCAGAAAGATTGTGAAAATACAAGCCACAGAAAGAGATATTTGCAACATATGATTAACGAAGATCTTGTATCCATAGACTAATTAGAAAAAGATAACCCAATTGAAAAATGAGCAAAACCCTTGAACAAGCACTTCACAAAAAGAAAATCCAAACAACCAATAAGAATATGCAAAGATGGTCAACATCATTAATAATCAGGAAATACAAGCAAAATTATATTGAGATCCCTGATTGGCAAAAAAAAAAAAAAAAAAAAAAATTCATAACACATGTTAGCTGGGACATGGAGTAATGAGCTCTCTCATATACTGCTGTAGGCATAGAAATTAGTATATTCAGTTTGGAAAACAGTTTGCATTATCTAATAAAATTGGAGCTACTCATATCTTACGATATAACAATCTCTCTATTGGTTATATCCTTAGAGAAAGGAAGCATTTTTGTACCAGAAGATATCTATAAGAATGTTTCAAGCAGAATTTTGATGTGATTCTTAAATGAGAAGTGAACCAAATATTCTTCAACTAAAGTGGCCATCAACATTAAGTGAATGAATAAATTGTACATACGTTAGCACATATTAGCACATTGAAATTCTTACAATAAAAAAGGATAAACCAGAGTCTTTTTTTTGGAAGAATTTTACAAACACAATATGGATCAAAAAAAAGCAAGGCACAAAAGAATGTGTACAGCATATTTTTCATTGATATAAAATCGAAAACCAGAATAAATCATACCTTAGAGGTGATAAAACTATAAAGAAAATCTAACAGAACTAGAATAGGACTGCTGTAAGAATCAGGGTGACAGTTTCCTGTAGAGAGAGAGAGATAATTTCCACTAGAGAGATAATGGGAGCTTCAGAGGAGGGAACAATATTTTAAGCAAATTTGTTATGTAATCATACATTCCACTGCATATTTGAGTGTTTTTGCATTCTCCTGTATTTCTGTTATGCCCAAACAAAAAAAAAATTAAAAATATACCCACCAGAAAGAGAATCCTGTTGGTATGATTTTAGATTCCAAAATAAAGCAGAGAATTATTACCCAGCCCTGTGCTTTGAACATGAAGTCAGTGTCATGCTGAGATCTTGAGCAGCCTCCCAGGTGTCATTGACAACCTGTGTTTAATGTTAAATAATAATAGAACTTATACAAATGCAGCACTTACTACATCCCAGGTAATGTGCTAAGGGTCTAGCATACATTAGCTCATTTAATTCTCACAGCAACCCTCACAGCTGAGGACTATCAGCCCTCCTTGGGTTCTGCATTAGTGGGTTCAACCAGCTGCTGATCAAAAATATTTGATAGAAGAAAAAAAGGATGGTTGCATCTGTATTGAACAAGTACAGACTTTTTCCCCCTCATTATTATTCACTAAGCAATACAATTTAACAACTATTTACATAGCACTTACATTGGATTAGGTATTATAAGCAATCTAGAGATGATTTAAATTATACAGGAGGATGTGCAAGGGTTATATGCAAAAATAAAGCGATTTTATATCAGGGACTTGAGCATCTACAGATTGTGGAGTCTCAGGGGGTACTGGAACCAATCCCCTGTGCCTACCACAAGGTGACTCTACTACTATGATTATTTTACAAGGGAGGGTAATGCATGTTGGTCAGGTAAGCACCTGCACACAGTGGTCAGACGGAGGAAGGAGCTGAGGTAGACTCTGACCCAGTTGCTGAGTTGCTGTCCTGTTTATACTCCTTAGTTAATCACTTAGACATCATCATCACCAGTGGTAAAATCTTGACCACAAACAGACACCTACTATACAGAGGTTGGTTCCAAAAGCATGGCATTCATTCATTCTACAGGCATTTCTGTGCCAAGTTCTATGTCAGGTTTTGTGACTACAACGAGGAAAATGACACCAGCCCTGCCCTCAGGGACCTGCTCTAGGACCAAGAAGAGAGTCAGGTAAACAGACAAAACCAGCATCTTATGAGTGCACTACAGTGGCGTGGGGTCAAACAAAGCTGGAAGAAGAAAATAGGCATCGGGCAAAAGAAGCTCAGTTTTAATCAGAGCCTTTTAACCAATCAGCCCATCTCTCTGTGTTTACTCACTCCTTTACTTGTCTCTGATTCCCTTGGAGTGATCTGTAGCCTATCACTCACTTTTCCCTAACTGGACTCCACGTTTTTCCATTCCCAGTCTTGAAAGGTGTGATTCTTTTAAGTCTCCTCCTACGTACCCACTTTTTTCTGTTCCCCTCCTCTTCCCACTTCCCCTCTCCACCCTCTTTGGCTACCTAAATCAGACCTATCCTTTACTACCTGTAAATCTCCAGATGCCCCCACTGGAAGTGAGCATGCCTTTTCCAACATCCACATTTTATTTATGCCGTGTTTGCAGCCTATAGTACATTTGATCTTGTGTTACAGTTATTTACGTGAATGTTGTATCTTCCCTGCCAGAGTGCAAGCTCCTTCAGCCCAGAGACCATGATTAATTTTGTTTTGTGTTTGTTGCAAAGGCCAAGAATTGTGCCTAGAACAAACACAGCCTTGTTGAATGGGATTGGACACACAAACAACTGAGCGGTATTTGGCAGCAACCTGACCAAACCTTTTGAGTTTGGATGAGAGTTTTGGAGCAAAGGTATCCTGAATCCTATAATAGTAATAATAACAATATAATCTCAACGCATTTTTTATAGTTGAGACAAGTGGAATCTACAGACAGATGTTCTCCATAGACCAAAGAATATTGCTAGAGTTATTTACAACAATATTTTTTTCTTTTGCAAGAAAAAAATGTTATGAGGAAACATAGCTAAGTTTTCACATGTAAACTCATATGGAAAGCATGGCTAATCATCCATTGATCTATTCTCCTAAGCCAATGAATTCTCCCAGCAGCAGTAATAATCATGGAATCTAGAGGATAATAGAAGTAAAATACCATTCATTAGTTTATATTTGCAGTTATTTTATTTTTGCCCACTATGTTGAATAAAATCATTAAAATTCTTTCAATATTTTGGCTTGGAAATTTCCTCTATTTTTGTTTCTTAGAGGATTTCTTGTCATTTCTTTTTATTTTATTTTATTTTATTTTATTTTTGAGACGGAGTTTTGCTCTTGTTACCCAGGCTGGAGTGCAATGGCGCGATCTCGGCTCACTGCAGCCTCAGCCTCCTGGGTTCAGGCGATTCTCCTGCCTCAGCCTCCTGAGTAGCTGGGATTACAGGCACGCGCCACCGTGCCCAGCTAATTTTTTGTATTTTTAGTAGAGACGGGGTTTCACCATGTTGACCAGGATGGTCTCGATCTCTTGACCTCGTGATCCACCCGCCTCGGCCTCCCAAAGTGCTGGAATTACAGGCGTGAGCCACCGCGCCCGGCCCGTCATTTCTTTATTACAGTTTTACTCTATCGAAAAAAAAAAAATTCCAGTTACTAGACTTATATAATAGCTAGGAAATTTAATGAAAATCTATGAAAGTTTGATTAGTTTTTGTTTTTCCCCTTCTAGTGTTTCTTAAATGTTTAAGATAAATAGTCCCCAGGGAGCTCAACTGTGTAACTCCCTAGAAGTTCACATTTAAAATACTCAACCACTTCAGAGGCAAATACGCAAAAGACAGTGAAGCACAGAAATGATGAGGTTTTTAATGCAGGTCAATGGAATGCTAGCCTCAATTCCAAACTCCTGCTTTACCTGATAGGGTTCAAGTGCAGCACACACAGTCTCCCTGTGGGCATTCGGGTTTTCCTTTGAGGTTTGTGTCTCCTATCTCCCCTTTCCTTAGCCTCTCAAATTACTTCGCTGTTGCCCTTGTGACAGGATAGATCAGAATTGGTCGCCACGGCCAGGCGTGGTGGCTCACACCTGTAATCCTAGCACTTTGGGAGGCTGAGGCAGGTGGATCACCTGAGGTCAGGGTTTCGAGACCAGCCTGGCTAATGTGGCAAAACCCCATCTCTAATATAAATATAAAAATTAGCTGGGCATTCTGGCACATGTTTGTAATCCCAGCTACTTGGGAGGCTGAGGCAGGAGAATCCCTCAAACCCAGGAGGTAGAGGTTGCAGTGAGCTGAGATGGTGCCACTGCATCACAGCCTGGGTGACAGCGTAAGACCCTGTCTCAAAAAGAAAAGAAAAAAGGAATTGGTCACCCTTCAACTGCATTGGTTGGGCTATTTCCAGAAACATACTTGGATACCTCGTTTGTGGGGCTTTGACATTAAGTGCATGTAGGGAGGGAAGAGGGTACAGCACTTTCTTAGCAGCTCCAGCCCTGGGCCCCGAGATGGCCAGGAACATTTTCAGGATGCAACACCATTGTAATGGCTGGCTCTGCACAAACGAGGGGCTACTGCTTTCTATGCATTTCTGCAGATGCCTCCAAATGGGTTTTGATCCTGTATTCCAACAGCGAAAAACATTGAGCATGCTCCTTCACACACACACACACACACACACACACACACACACACATTAAATGTACACAAATAATATAAAAGCAATGAGATTAAAAAGTCAATGTAAATAGGAGTTATGATATTTTCTTCTAATCCCACAAGGGATCATTTTGTGAACCCCAACTTGGAGATCATAGCTTGGGTGCTCCTTGGTTAGGGCATCTCAGCCACAGTCTGTCTTTTTTATCTGCTCTTCTAGATAATAGCTAACTCCTCTCTATGTTCTGGTTTCTCTGTGTGTCTCCGTTTTCACTTTTGCATTGCCTACTCTAATTTTCTATGTATGTGCCACGTACAAACTCTCTAAGAAAGGGAATCCCATTGGGCTTATCAATTGCTGTTTCATGTGGAGCTTTCTTCCTGGCAAAGCTTTCTGCCAGGCCCCCAGGAGAACTGCTGATCAGCCTTGAAAGCTTTGTGTCGTTGGGGATCAGCCATCAATGGCCAGGGCAGCAGTATTACATTATAGAATGGGTGCCATCTGTATGGAGGTGGCCATGGGTGTGACAGTCAAGACAGGGACCTTGTGTGACCGAAGGTGTGGGTGGTGGTCCTCTCTTCACAGCCATTCTTCTTGGGGTTATTGCTAGGTTCCTTGGATAGAGATCATGTATTCTTTCTTGTATGATCTTTCAGTCCAAACCCCCAATCCCTCAACTGCAGAGAAAAAAATTTGTGTATTAAATTCACAGTGAAGAGCCCCTGCTACTTTCATATGTATATGAAATATATATCTATTTGAAGACAGAGTTTCTCTCTGTCACTTAGGCTGGAGTTCAGTGGTGTGATTGTAGTTCACTGCAGCCTTGACCTCCTGGACTCAAGCGATCCTTCTGCCTCAGCCTCCTGAGCAGTTGAGACTACAGATGTGCACCACCATGCCTGGCTAATTCTTTCAATTTTTTTTTTTTTTTTTTGGTAGAGATGGGGTCTCTCTGTGTTGCCCAGACTGGTCTTAAATTCCTAGGGCCAAGTGATCCTCCTGCCTTGGCCTCCCAAAGTGCTAGGACTACAGGTGTGAGTACCGTGCCCAACCCTTTTTGTAATATCCCCAGTAAAAAAACATTCATTTAGCCTATTCTTTGTTAATAAAGTCCATCTCCCAAGAAAGGTAATATAAGCTTTTGGAACAAACTGGTACATCTCAGAGTGAGTGTTTTTTACACATGAAACCTTTCGCAAGGAGTAGTAGAGGAACTCTCTGCCTACCTTTCCCGCCTTGTTGGAGAGTTTTAGATCTTAACTGATAGCAATTATTTGTCTCAGTCCTATTTCTCCAAGAACCCATGGACATTTGTCCCAACTGTGTCTGGGGCACCTGGCAAAGCATGCCTTCACATCCCACATGATCTGAAGGCCAAGAAGATGAGGCTGACTCCCGGCATCACTCCACCTGTCATGCAGAACAAAGGCTAAGAGGGAGAGCACGTGCCTGGGTCCGTAGTCCAAACTCTGCGTGTATTCGCAGTATGCTGAGAGCAAATCGCTTAACTCCTGATGCCTTGTTTTACTTATCTGTAAAACAACAGTAATAATAGTATCCATAGACTAGGCACGGAGGTTCATGGCTGTAATTCCAGCATTTTGAGAGACTGAGGCAGAAGGATCACTTGAGGCCTAGAGTTTGAGACCAGATTGTGCAAGATAGTGAGATCCCGTTTCTTAAATGTCCCTACATCATAGGATTATTGTGAAGATTAATTTAATTAATATATAAATGATTACTATAGTTAGCATTGAGTACATCTGGCCTTTTATTGTCTAAAAGGAGTAATTTACTGTGTGATATTCTGGACTCGTGGGGCTTATTGTGATTATTTCTGAAACAATTGAAGAGAAAGGAAGTATGCCTCTTGGTTTTATTACCCATGAAACTCATGACCAGCAAGTCTGGGTCTGTGTTCTTCACTACTCTTTCCTCAGTCCCTGTGACGTAGGTACTATTATTACACCCATTTTACAGATGTGGAAAAGGCACAAAGAATTAAGTGATTTGCTCATGTCACACCGTGAATACTTGGAAGAGCTTGGATTAAGGACCCAGGCAGCCCTGGTATCATGGAGATATTCAATAAATATCAGCTATTGATTTATAAAATATTAGGAAATGTAATTACATAAAACAAGTGTTCTCAAAGGTATTTGAGTCAGTTTTTATTTGCTGAAAGAAAATTCTGTGATGTAGACTCTGGGAATGTGATCACTTCTGTTTATTGAATGCCACTCACTAGCCATAGATTGTATGTGCATGACCTTCATCTTTTATAACATCCTTAGGATTCAATATGAGGAATCACATTTTGCAGATAAGAAACTGAGCTTCACAGAAATTGTGACCTGTATGGAGATCACAAAGCATTAAGTGGCAGAGAGGGGATTTGCACCAGGGCTCTGTGCTCCTAAGTCTGTGATTTTCTGCTGATCTATTTCCATGGTGGTGAGGACAGCTCTGAGAGAGGGCTGCTGTAGTTCCTCAAGCATCCAGAGCCTCAAGACTAAAGACTCACTCTGGAAATGAGGGTTCACAGGCTTTCTAGACCTGTCACAATAAGCCATCTGACTGTCATTCAGTTCTTAAATTGCCCATCAGTAACTGGCAGACAAATTCCTGTACTAAATTCCAGTGTTTGATATACTTTCCACCATAAAGCTTGTCTTGTTTGATATTCCTTCCTTTAAAAAAATAAAGAATCCTTATACCCTGGGAAAAGGATAATTAAAAATAAAAATAAAACAAATGCAGAATCTAGTTGGCAGAGTTTGGAAGAAAGATCAGGAACTTAAGATATATACTGGGAAGCCAGAAGGAAAGTTGGAATGAGTGTGGAAATGGGAGCAGTTAATTTCAAGCTTTTGTTATCTGCAAGAGGAGTTAAGGCCTATTTACGTTTGAAACCAAAGGAGAGTCTGCAAGAAACATTATTTAATGCTTTGAAAAATAGGTTTTTAAATAATTAAGATAAAGGCTAAAAATAGCTAGATAATAAACCTCTTTTAAATATTTTACCATAGTATATTGCTAACATGACTTGCATTTCAGACTTTGTCCTGATTTTGGATATTTTGCATTTCTGCAGATTACTTTTTGGGTCGCTAATCAAAATTAAATAATGCCTACTCTTAATTACAATAATTTTTATATGCTGCAAAGAGAATGGCAATCTTAAAAATAAATGCTTTTCTAAATGAATTCTTCCTGAAATAATTTGCTTATATGAGTAATTTGTAGAGATAGTTATAATAGAAGGGGTTATGACTAGAAGTAAGGGGATGAAATGAAGTGGCAAAACATTTGGGATAAAATTAGAAAAATAAACAAGAAAAAATTAACAAGACAAAAGAAAAAGAAACTCTTGGGGAACAGGAAAAAGTCCTGGGTATTCAAAATATTAGTTAAGCTTCAACATGATGATGAGGATGTTTATTCAGCAGGAAATATCCCAGTGCTTAGTAAACATCATTCAAGATTATTCTCAAGCATGCTTCTAATGTTATCCCACAAATCCAGAGCAGGTACAACATTGTTGTCTGCGAGTAAACACCGAATTTTAATTCCACCCCAAGTCATTATTCCCCAAAGTAATTTTTTTAGAGATATAAATTGTCTGATCCTATCTACTTGGAGGGAAGAGAATGTTTGTCTTGAGGAGTTATGAGCTGATCTGTTCTGGAACTGCAGAACCGAAGGTGGGAAACAAGCTCTCTGGGTGAATCTGGTTAAGGTTCTCTTGATGACAGTCCTTAAGTCTCACACACACACACACACACACACACACACACACCAAACAAACAAACAAAACCATCACCAACCCAGATACCAATGTGGGTCTCATTCAACTCATCTAGGCATTTTTCTCAGCACAGAGTTTTTGTAAATTCTCCAGGAAGTTCTGAAGCATAGCCAAGACTGAGGACCACTGCCATACCTGCTGAGACTTATTTACAACCCATCTCTTACCAGCAGTACAAACCTGCCTCTGCTCTCCTGATTCTTGTGAGCCTTTGATTACTGTCTGTGTAGTTTTCCCTGAATTCAAGGATGATGGGCTGTAATACCAAAGTTCTTAAGCATTTTAATTCCTTGTCTCTTGGAGAATCTAACAAAAGCAATAGACCCTCTTCCAGGAAAATGCACTTTATCTTGGATATACTTTAAGCGTCATTTAGAATCTCTGACTCCCATCTCTAAAAGCACAGATTAAAGTTTCTGTCTTATCTAGACAATGTCAGAAACCAGATAGATGCTTCTATTCTTTAACTTGAGCTGTTGCTTCTAAAGCCCGTGCCCGAGCACAGGTGATACGGCTTGGCTCTGTTTCCTCACCCAAGTCTCATCTTGAATTGTAATCCTTGTACTCCCCATGTATTTAGGGAGGGAAGTGATTGGATTATGGGACGGTTTCCCTTATGCTGTTCTTGTAATAGTGAATTCTAACAAGATCTGATGGTTTTACAAGCGTCTGACATTTCCCCTGCATGTTCTTTCTCTCCTGCTGCCTTGTGAAAAAGGAAGTGTTTGCTTCCCCTTCCATGATGATTGTAAGTTTCCTGAGACCTCTCTAGCCATGCAGAACTGTGAGTCAATTCAGGCTTTTTTTCTTTCTTTTATAAATTACTCAATCTCAGGCAGTTCTTTATAGTGGTGTGAAAACTAATAAAACAGGAGATTAGTGTCTTTGTCATGTCCTTTCCCGAAGAAGTAGAAGAGATCCCTGTAAAACCCATGCTGTAGTCCACTGATGGGGCTACTAAAAAGTTGTTTGTGCTGGGCATGGTGGCTGATACCTGTAATCCTAGTACTTTGGGAGGCTGAGGCAGATGGATTGACTGAGCTCAGGAGTTCAAGACCAGCCTGGGCAACATGGCAAAACCCCGTCTCTGTTAAAAATACACAAAATTAGCTGGGCGTGATGGTGCACACCTATAATCCCAGCTACTCAGGAGGCTGTGGCACGATAATTGCTTGAGCCGGGAAGGTAGAGATTGTAGTGAGCCAAGATAATGCCACTGCACTCCAGCCTGGGTGATAGAGTGAGACCCTGCCTTGAAAAAAAAAAAAAAAAGTTATCTGGAACTCTGGAGGTACAGGGACAAGAATATAGTAATTAAAAACCAGAGCAGAATTCCAACAGTGCAACCTCATAAAGGTTACAGAAAGATGCAGTGGGATGATTTGCTTAGGTCCGGGTGACTGGAACAAATTTCAGCAGCAAAGTAGACGAGATTAGCTTGAGTGGTTTAGTTGGTGTTCATCCACGCAACAGGGAGAGAGTGGATGGACATTACAGGGGCCGCTGTGGAAACAACCACAGTCAACACAGGTTCTTTCTGATGACACTGTGGCAGCTCTAGAATAAGTTATATTAACTGCATGTTTTTGGATCTCATGATATCATTGACAGGTCCACATCTCTAAAGCAGTGATCATCATTTTATCAGGAAACTCAAGACATGCACCTAAGTTCAAGCACCTTTTTGTTTGTTTGTTTTATTGTTTTTGTATTGTTGAATGATTTTTTTAATCTAAAATTTAAGAAACTGTATAATGAGTATAAATGGGCTTATGGCAATTTAAACACAATTTAGTGTTAAGACACATTTGAAACTGGCTGTTACTGCTTTCTGTTTCTTAATAGAGAAATTCGTTTGAATCATAGCTCCTCTAAGTATTCATCTGAACTGAGATTATTTCTATTATGAAGGAGAAAGAAACAATGTTATCTTTAATCCCAAGAAATATTCTTCAGCTTATTTGTTTGAAACGTTTAGGTTTGTTTGTTTCTTTTCTGATCTCTCTTTCTCCTTGGAGGCACTCAAAGTTTAAAAATCCAGTTGAGGCCGGGCGTGGTGGCTCAAGCCTGTGATCCCAGCACTTTGGGAGGCCGAGGCGGGCGGATCACGAGGTCAAGAGATCGAGACCATCCTGGTCAACATGGTGAAACCCCGTCTCTACTAATACAAAAATTTAGCTGGGCATGGTGGCGCATGCCTGTAATCCCAGCTACTCAGGAGGCTGAGGCAGGAGAATTGCCTGAACCCAGGAGGCAGAGGTTGCGGTGAGCTGAGATCGCGCCATTGCACTCCAGCCTGGGTAATGAGCGGAACTCCGTCTCAAAAAAAAAAAAAAAAAAAAAAAAAAAAAAAAAAAAATCCAGATGAAAGGAATGATAGTCTTAAAACATAACTTAGAAAGAGTTATAGAATTTGTTTAAATCATTAGCTATAGTAGATGATGGAAAGTAGTTAACTATCAACATTTTCTCCCAAAGAAAACAGGACCAGTTTATGAATGAGTTCTATAAAACGTATAAGAACAGATAATTATTATAAACTGTTGAAGAATATCAGAAAAGTAGAGCCTTCTTTGTTTATTCTATAGAGCTAGCATATCCCTGAGGACAAGAATGACACTCAAAGAAAAATTATAATCCAATTTGAGAATATAAATGCAAGTACACAAATTAAATATTAATAAATCAAATCCAGTGGTATATTAAAAATGCATGACCAAAAAATGGGTTTCATTTCATGAATAAAAAGGTGGTTCAACATTACAATTCCTATTAATCAAATTTACTACATTAGCAAATGAAAAAATGCCAATTCAATCTTCAATTGAGACAATCATCTAAAACATTGTTTATAAACTAAAAGTAGAAGAGAACTCCCTTAAATCCCACAATAAATCTGAGGATGAAACAGTTAAGAGCTATCTCTACTATAATTGGTAAAAAGACAAAGATTACCACTATCACTGTTAGCATGTAATGTTTTATGGAGGTTCAAATAAATCAAGAAAAATAATCAGGTAATTAATTTGGAAAACTATTGTGACTTAAAAGAAAATTAATGAATATGGTAGGGAATAAGGACATACAATATTGATGGCATCTATGATTCCCAGTTAGAGAATGTAATGAATAAAATAATGCCATTTGCAATTAGCAACTCATCCCTAAAAGACCTAATAAGAAATGTTAGAACTAGGCTGGGCGTGATGGCTCATGCCTATAATCCCAGCACTTTGGGAGGCTAAAGCAAGCAGATCTTGTGAGGTTAGGAGTTCGAGACCAGCCTGGCCAACATGGTGAAACCTGTTTCTACTAAAAATGCAAAATTAGCTGGGCATGGTGGTGGGTGCCTATAATCTCAAATACTCAGGAGGCATGAGAATTACTTGAACCTGGGAAGCAGAGGTTACAGTGAGGTGAGATCATGCCACTATACTCCAGCCTGGGTGACAGAGAGGGACTCCATAAAAAAAAAAAAAGGAAGAAACATTGTAACTGTATTAATAAAACTAAAAATACCTACAGAACATAAAGTGTGTGTGTGTGTGTGTGTGTGTGTGTGTGTGTGTCTTGGATGGGAATATCTAACATTATTAGAACACTAAATCTGTCTTAAAGTTGCTGATAAATTAAATAAAACCCTAATCAAAATCTCATCAGAATTTTTGTTAGAATCCTGAAGTTTACTCTAAAGATCACATGAAAGAGGCACATGCACAATAGTAACAAAGACATTTATGAAAAAGAACACAAAAAGGGTTGGGGCTTCTCAGCCAGGTAGGAAAACATACCATAAAGCTATAGTAAATAAAACAGCAAGGCAGCAGCTCAGAAATAGACATTGTGATCAGTGAGACCCAAGGAGGCCCGAGGCAAACTCTTGCAACCTCAGGGAGTTAGTTTTGTCACAAGCAGCCTTTCAAATCTGAGATAAAGAGTGGACAACTTAGTAAATGATTACCAGACGATTTCCCACACATTTGAAAAAACAGAGAAGTTGTTATAGAGCACTAGAGTCACTATAAAGCTCTTATATGTTTATAAAAGAGGGATTTAAGAAAAGACTAAAACCCTTGGGAGGGTAATTTGTCACTCTATAAAAATGAGAAAACAACATTATGAAACAAAATTATAAAATTATTAGAAGGAAATGTAGGAAAGCATTTTTATAACTTCAAGTTGAAATAGGCCTTTTTAAACAAGACAAAGATTCTAGAACTATATAATTAAATCACTTTTAAAATTAATATAAAAGAATTAAAATATGAACAATAAGATTGAGAAAAATATTTAAAATTATTTAGAGACAGAATCTCATTCTGTTGCCCAGGCTGGGATACAATGGCACAATCATAGCTCTCTGTAACCTTGAACTCCTTGCCTCAAGTGATCCTCATATATCAACCTCCCAAAGTACTGGTATTACAGGCGTGAGCCACCGTGTCTAGCTTATAATATCTTTAACAAGCAAAGACAAATCAGCAAGATAAAATAGCTGGAGGATATAAACAATTCATGGAAAAGAAGGTAAAAATGGACAAATGAAAAGATTACCAATCTCACAAGTGATCAAAGAAATACAAACTAGAGCCTTTAAATAGACTTTTGCCATTCAACTCTCCAAATTAGAATGTTTATCTCAATTTTTTGGTGAAGATGCAGCAAAACACATTTCTTTAAACTCCAGGTGAAAGTATAGCGTGATGTAGCCTTTCTGGAAGGCAATTGGCCACTCTATAGAAATAATAGAAAGTTTATGTCATTTGGGTCATGCATTTCATTTCTCAGATTCAAATCTTCAGAAATATTTACAATAAATCTAGAAACCAATATGCAAAGATATTCTAGCATTGTTTCTTAGCATAAACAATTGGAAATTATCTAAATCTCCAGCAAACCATAGTATCTCTGTTACTATTGAATACAGCATAGCTTTTAAAACAATGATTGAAAATCATCAAGTCACAAAACATACAGCTAGAATAACATGATGTAAGGAATTTTGCTTATACTGCATGACAGTATAGGCAAAATTCATGATAATGATCATGAATTCCCACTTCACAGCCCTTTCTACTGCAGTCAATAGATACTCTTGACTACCTGGCAGGTGAACCCAAGTGTTTAATCCTTCTCTTCATGACAAAATTATTCAACTGAGCACTGAAATACGAGATTAGATTCTGACAGAGTGAAAAGCAAGACACAAACTGGGAGAAGATACTCACAAAGCATATATGTAACCAATGATTTGTATCCAGAATCAATCAAAATGTTAAATAGAAACTCCTGTAAATCAATAAGGTGGAATGCCAATTAAAAATAAATGGCAGAAGCACATCTGGGATGGCAGAGTAAGAACCTCCAAAAAAATCCATTTCTACGTAAAAGCAGTAAGAACGTTAACAAAAGTGGAGAAAAATAAACGATTTTAAAACTCTGAAAATTAACCAAAGGTTTACAACAATCTGAGGGCATATCTATTCAAGAAAAACAGTGTAATATCAGTAAAAACAGTGAGCTTTGGGACATTTTAACTTGCTCTGTCTTCTTCCCACCTGCTCCACAGAAGCTATGAAAACTAACAGTCTTGTAACCATGGTAACTGTAAAAACCAGCAGCCTCACAGCTACTAGGGAGAAGGAGAGAATAGATTTGGAGCTGCTCCAAAAGCTCCAGCCCCAGAAAATTGTTACTATTTGACCTATGTGGCTGTTCCTGAGAAAAGCTCCACTTTGAGGATCTGTCTCTATTTGACCTAACTCAGATGTCGCTTTTGCTTATCCTCAGGGTGTTTATCAAAAACAGTGTCAAGATTGTTTGACATCACAACAAGGTGATGTCAAACAAGGTGGGGATACAAGTTGGGACACGCAGGAGGTTAATCAAAAGACGTAAATGAAAAGAACCAAAACATGGGAATAAGTTACCTACATGGCACCTTGGAAAGCTCTTGCCTATTCCTGGGAACCTAGGAGACTATACGCCAGTGAAGGGCTGTGTACAAACTCAGGAAAGATCCAGGAAGACTTTCATCTCTCACTTCTGGTTTACTTTGAAGCTCTGTGCAAATAGAAAGTGAAGTCTAAGGCAGATTTTTATATTGATGCAGCATAAAAGGCACATTGTAGTGCATACCCAGAGTTCCTTGGCAAAGGCTGGGAGGCTTGTTGGTTCAAGGAATTTAAGGAATCTCTGTTCAATCATTAGCATACTCAGCAGAGACTTCAGGGCTGCACACAAAAAAGAATACAGCCTTTACAGAATTTGTCCAGAAAGTTGCTAAGCAAACATGAAGAGCAACAGCAATAATCTGCAACAATGACAAACTCATACAGAAAGAGGGGTGATTTGATTTCCGGGATTGCTACATGTTATCATTTGAAATGTCTAATTTTCAGCAAAAATTATAAAACAAAAACAGAAAAGTATGGTTTATATACAAGGAAAGAAAAACAATCAATAGAAACTGTCACTGAGGAAGCCCAGATGTTAGATATACTATACAAAGACTTTAAATCAGTTATTATAAACATGTTCAAAGAGTTAATAAAATAATGTTTAAAGAATTCAAGGAAAGAATGAGAATGCTGTGTCACCAATTAGATCATATCAATAAAAAGATAATTGCCTTCTCAGCCTTTTGGTGAAGATAAAGTGTAATAAAAAGATAAAAATTATAAAATAGAAATTGTCAAGTTGAAATGTGAGAAGATATTAAAGTATTTCAGCAGAAAATTTGAGCTGTTAAAAGTGAACCTAAAAAGAAGTCACTTGAAATTTTCTAGTCTGAGAAACAGAAAATTAAAAAATAAAAAAGTTTCAGAATTCATCTGGAGTCACTAGAATACTAATATATGCGTAATTCACAATCAGTGTTTCAGGAGAGGAGAAAGACCAAGAAAGCAGAAAGAATATTTTACAAAATAATGGCAGGAAACTTCCAAATTTAATGAAAAACATTCGTCTGTATATATAAGAGGCTTAACAAATTCCAAGCTGGATAAAGTCTGAGGTCAAAACCTAGGCACTTCAGAGTTGAAAGTCAGATAATCTTAAAAGCAGCAAGAGAAACTTGACTCAGCACATATGATCCCCAATAACATTAATAGTTGAGTTTTTATCATAAATCATGGAAACCAGATGGCAGTAGAATGACATTCAAGTGCTAAAAGAAAAAAATTGTCCACCAAGAAATTTATATCAAGAAACACCATCCTTCAAAAAGTAAGCAGAAATTGAGATGTTTTAGATACGAATGAGAGAATTCATCCCTACTATACCTGCCCTCAAAAAATACAAACTCAGGATGAAATAAAAAAAACACTAGACAAACTCAAATCCATATGAATAATACCAATAAAGGTAACTAAATATGTAAATATAAAAGGCAATATCAATGTACTTATCGATGTACTTTTTTTTTTTGAGACATAGTCTTGCTCTGTCACCCACACTGGAGTGCAGTGGCATGGACTCAGCACACTGCAACCTCCACCTACTGGGTTCAAGCAATTCTCATGCCTTAGCCTCCCGAGTAGCTAAAACTACATGCGAGCAACACCATGCTCAGATATTTTTTTTTTTGTATTTTTAGTAGAAACAGGGTTTCGCCACATTGGTCAGGCTGGTCTCAAACTCCTGGCTTCAAGTGATCTGCTTGCCTCAGCCTCCCAAAGTGCTGGAATTAAAGGCATGAGCCACTGAACCCAATGAATATCAATGTGCTTTTGTTTGTACCTCTTCTCTACACTTACATGATTTAAAAAGACAACTATATAAAGCAATAATTATGAAGGTATTCAAGAACTTGTGATGTATAAAAATGTAATTGACAATAGTAGCACAAAAGAAGGGGAGGAAATAGAGATATACAGAAGAAAAGTTTTTTTATATTTTGAAAATTAAGTTGGTGTTAATCAGAAGTAGATTTTTTAAAGTTTTTTTATTTTGACTGACATAATAATTGTATATACTTATGGATACTATGCGATGTTTTGATACATGTATATATTCTGTAATAATTGAATCAGGGTAATAAGCATACCCATCACCTTAAACATTGATCATTTCTTTGCGATATGAACATTCAAAATCCTCTTTTCTAGCAATTTTGAAATATATAATACATTATTTACTATAGTCCTCCTACTGTGCAATAGAACCTCAGAACTTATTCCTCACATCTAACTAATTTTGTACCTGTTGACCAACATCTCTGCATCCTTTCCTGCCCCTTCCCATCTATATACTTTGGTAATCACGACTATACTCTCAACTTCTATGGGATCAACTTTTTTAATTCCACATATGAATGAGATCAGGTGGTATTTGTCTTTCTGTGCCTAGCTTATTTCACTTAACATAATGTCCTCTGCTTCATCCATGTTGTCACAAATGACAGGATTTCACTCTTTTTTATGGTTGAATAGTATTACATTTGTGTATATATACCACATTTTTAAAATTTATTCATCTGCTGATGAACATTCAGGCTGGTTTCATATCTTGGCCATTCTGGATAAACATGGGAGTTTACTGCGATAAACATGGGAGTGCTGATGTCTCTCCAACATACCGATTTTATTTCCTTTTGAAATATACATACACCATAGAAACATTGCTAAATCACAGTAATGAGTGCTATTTTTAATTTTTAAAGGATTTTCTATTTTGTGTACCCTAATGGCTGTACTAGTTTATATTCCCACCAATAGTGTGTCAGAATTTCCTTTTTTCTAAGAACTAGATTATTTTTTAAGTTAATATGTTAATTGTAATCCCCAGAGTAACCCTAAGAAGATAACTGAAAATATAAGTAAAATAAACAACAGGGAATTAAAATGTCATACTAGAAAATGTAAATTTAAAACAAAAGACAGTAATGGAGGTACAAAAAAAGAAAAAATATATTTAAAAATGTAGACTAAAAAGGCAAAAGAGCAGACATAAATTATACTTTATCAATAATTACCCTGACTATAAATGAAACACTTCAATCAAAAGGTAGAGATTGGCAGAATAGATTTAAAACATATAATCCGAGGATATGCAGTCTACAAAGAAAAATGATTTTTATTGAAAGAAACAAATAGTTTACAGATAAAAGGAAGAAAAAAGCTATGCTATGCAAACAGTAACCAAAAGAGAGCTAGAGCAGCTCTAACATAGACAGATTGTTGCTAGAGACGAAGAGGAAGCGTTTATAATAATAAAGCAGTCAATTCATCAGGAAGATACAAGAACTGAAAACATACATGTATCTAACAACAGAGCACAAAAAACATGAAACAAAAACTAGGTGCATTCAAAGGAGAAATAGACAATATAAATATAATAGTTGGAGACCTCACTTTTAATAA
Source organism: Aotus nancymaae (assembly GCF_030222135.1). Classification (NCBI taxonomy): domain Eukaryota; kingdom Metazoa; phylum Chordata; class Mammalia; order Primates; family Aotidae; genus Aotus; species Aotus nancymaae. The sequence continues at coordinate 11,278,278 of NW_026988492.1, read as the reverse complement.
TGGGCAGAACAGCTCGGCAGTAGATTAAGAAGGAAATAGAAGACTTGAGCCAAGTAGATACGGCAGACATCTATAGAATACTCCACCCCAAATCATCAAAATATACATTCATTTCAAATGCAGAGGGAACATTTTCCAGGATAAACGATATGTCAGGATATAAAACATGCCTCAGGAGACTTAAAAGGCATAAAATCATACAAAGTATATTCTCTGACTTTGAGGAAATGAAATCAGAAATCAATAACAAAAGAAACTGAAAGCAGAAGAAAATTTGAAAAATTGACAAGTGAGGCCGGGCGCGATGGCTCATGCCTGTAATCCTAGCACTTCGGGAGGCCGAGATGGGTGGATCACCTGAGGTCAGGAGTTCAAGACCAGCCTGGCCGTCATCGTGAAACCCCATCTTAAAAAAAAAAAGCACTCGCTTCGGCAGCACATATACTAAAATTGGAACGATACAGAGAAGATTAGCATGGCCCCTGGGCAAGGATGACACACAAATTAGTGAAGCGTTCCATATTTAAAAAAAAAAAAAAAAAGAAAAATTGACAAGTGGAAATTTAACAAGTAAAAGTAATGGTGGCTTGATACTGGGTACAGTGTGCACTGCTCACGTGATGTGTGCACCAAAATCTCAGAAATTGCCACTAAATAACTTATCCATGTAATCAAAAACCACCTGTACCTCAAAAACTATGGAAATAAAATAAAAGGAGTAATGGCTGGTTGGGTTTGTTCCATGGTTTCCTCAACTAAATCATGAGGATCATTAAATTATTATCATTCAGTTTTTTAATTATTTTCTTTACTTGAGACAGAGTATCCCTCTTTCACCCAGGCTAGAGTGCAGTGGCATGATCTTGGCTCGCTACGACCTCTACTTCCTGAGTTTAAGTGGTCTTCCTGCCTCAACCTCCTGAGTATCAAGGACTACAGATGCACATCACCATACCTGGCTAATTTTTTGCATTTTTAGTAGAGATGGGGTTTCGCCATGTTGGCCAGGGTGGTCTTGAACTCTTGACCTTAAGTGATCTCCCCACCTTAGCCTCCCAAAGTGTTGGGATTACAGCCATGAGCCACTGCACCCACCTACTATCAATCAGTTCTACATATTTATACATTCATTGTATTATGCTTATTTGAGTGGTAAATTGTGTTGAATTGGGATTTTTCTAATTTCTAGTTTTCCTATCTTTTTGCTTTTAATTCTAATTTAATTGCATTTTAGTCAGAGAATGTGGTCTGTGTGATATGTATTCTCTGAAATGTGTTGAAAATTTATGTCCCAATATGTGACTGGTGCTTTTTAATTTATGTTTTTTTCTGTGCTTGAAATTAACATGTATTATCTAGTTAGTGCGGGCAATACTTTATGTTCATTAGATCAAGCTTGTTAATTGTATTGCTTTAATATTTTATCCTTTCTGGATGTTTTTCTTTGCCAGATCCATAAATGACAGAGATTTAAAATGTGTCACTACAAGGGGTGGATCTGTCAACTTATAGTTCTATCAATTTTCTCTTCATTTTGAGGTTCTGTTATGTTGAATTTAATCATTTCTTCCTCATATTTATTAAGGGACTTTGTACAACTCGTAACGTTTTCTATGTTAAACACTTCTTTTTTATATGAATGTAGTAATTATATCCACTCCCGCCTCTCTTTTAGAGTAGAATAATTTCAAGCTTGCAAAAAAAGTTTATAAGGAATACACATGCTCTAATATCTCCTTCACCCAGATCTCCAAATTGTCAGGATTTTACCGCATTTGATTTTCTCCCCCTCCACTCTCGTGGGACAACTTCCTTAAAGACAAAGAAGTAATAGAAAGAAGAGAAGAAGGGAGAAAGAAAGGAATGAATACCAGTTTTTCTTTGGTTATTTGCTTGGTATACAATTTCCCTTTAAAAAATTTTAGTGGTTCTTTTTTAAAGTGTTCTTACACATATAATGTCACTGGATTTTTGTTAATCCAGCCCAATAATCTTTGTGTCTAAGTGTAGAGTGCAGTCCATTTTTTATTATAACTTTTGATACATTTGGGCTTATACCTGCCATCTTGTTTTGGATTTTCTATTTGTAAAACTCTTGGTTTTTCCATTTTTCTCTTGCCTTCCTCTGGAATACTACTGTGAAAATTAAATGGTCTACTTATGGTTATTCTAGAAATATACTATATTTAATAAAGTCTAAAATTAGTCATTATCAGCTGGGTGCAGTGGTTTGTGCCTACAATCCCAGCATTTTGGGAGGCTGAGGTAGACAGATTACCTGAGGTCAGGAGTTTGAGATCACTCTGTCTAACATGGTGAAACCCCATCTCTAGTAAAAATACAAAAATTAGTCAGGCGTGGTGGCACATGTCTGTAATCCCAGCTACTTGGGAGGCTGAGGCAGGGGAATCGCTTGAACCTTGGGAGACAGAAGTTGTGGTGAGCCGAGATTGCGCCACTGCACTCCAGCCTAGGTGACAGAGTGAGACCCTTTCTCAATAAATAAATGAATGACTGAATGAATGAAAATGAGTGAATGCATGAATGAATGAAATTAGTCATTATCTTTACCTTTCTCCTGCACGATGCAATGACCTTAGGACGCTATCTGGAGTCACAGCCATCCTGATACACTATTGCTGTCCAGTAGTGTGAATGAGAGCTACCAACCTTTATTGGTGGGCTTGCAGTTAGGAATTATAAGAAGAAATTTTTTCTCCTTTCACTCAGGACCAAGATTGATACAACCAGCTTCCCTTCTGCAGGGCAAGTTTATTTCCACTTTGCCTTTACCCTGCCTGTGTATCTCTCTAGGGTCCTGGCTTCCAGTAAGGGCTCCTGTTAGTCTCTCTTGTTACCTTAGGCGGGTTCCAGGTTCGGTCTCTTACTCCTTGACCTTGTATGACCTTCAAAATGGAAGCAGCAATGGCCAGGGTTTGGCACCTTGGCATTTGGACAAGTTACCTGTGAGTAAAGAGTTATATCAGGCTTGGGTTGATGCAGGCCTGCAGAAACCAGTGGAACTCAGATAAGCAGGGAAGGGAGTGTCTACCTGTTTGTTGTGTGACAGTCAACACTTGCATCATGGGAGGTGTTAGCTGGCACACAGCACATGAGTCCCCATAACTAGAGGGGTTTAAAAGATTGATTACATATGGAGGCTGTGGCTTCTGTGTGTCAAGGTGACCCACACACCTTGCCTGTTGTCTCTGCGGCTTAGCATGTGGGTAAGCAGGTGGGAGAATTGTGTATTTGGCCTCATGCTGGGTCAGTCAGTGAGACAATGATGCTTCACCTGATGTATCTGGTATCCTTCTATAACACTAAGTAAACAGAGTATTTGATTAAAGGCTATTTGGGTCTTCTAAGTCTAATTGTAAACTCAAACCCATAATTCAGCCATGGTGTTATATTACTTCAATGCTCTATGAGTCTTTACCTGCATGCATCCCATAGATTGTAAGAGCTGCGTACCTAGCCCAAAATAACTACTACATACCCATTAGCTGCTATGACTATTATGGTCATTCTCTTACTGAACAATTTTGGTTGTTTTCAGTAGGAGGGTGGTTTAGTCTCCCTAGTCTATCACATTGCAGAATATAGAAGATCATACATTTAATCACAAGCGGGGCTGTGCAGCTAGCTGCGTTACCTGAGGCAAATTACTTGACCTCTCTGTTGGGAGGAGGCTGGAGAATTCTGGTTCCATCAATCTCTCTCTCTTGGGTACTGCCACACAATGCATTAAGATGGTTTCTAAGAATAGTCTGCAATCTGAACTCTCTCCTTGTCTCTCAATTTCATTCTGTCTCTTTTTCTTCCCTCCTTGATATTTTAAGAGCATTGTAATGGACTAAGCAAAAAAGATAATTTACAGAGAGGGAAGTAAAGTGAAATGACTTTGTAGTCCACTATACTAATGGTCTCCAACTCCAATGCCTGTAGAAATGAGACAGGTAACATAAGTAGATGAGGTGTTCTGGGCCAGACAGTAGCGAGTGGTGGGACTGTGGTGAATGGGCGAGCGTATGCCTCATTCCAAAGGGTGCTGCTCTTACCCAGCTCTAGCCAACTGCTGCCATGCAGGAATGTGGGCCCAGAATAGTCTTTTCTGAATTTTTCCCGAATGACAGAAATAAGAATTTATTTTGGTAAAATCTCCTAACTTTTAAATGTTGAAACTATTCCATATTCTGTTTTAAAATCATTCTGTGGCTGGGCACTGGGGCTTATGCCTGTAATCCCAGCACTTTGAGAGGCCAAGGTGAGTGGATCACTTGATTTCAGGAGTTCGAGACCAGCCTGGCCAACATGGTGAAACCCCATCTCTACTTAAAATACAGAAATTACTGAGGCATGGTGGCATGCACCTGTAGTCCCAGCTCCTCAGGAGGCTGAGGCAGGAGAATCACTTGAACACAAAGGATGAAGGTTGCAGTGAGGCGAGATCACACCACTGCACACCGGGCTGGGCAAAAGAGAAAGACTGTCTCAAATAAATAAATAAATAAACAAAAATAAAAACCCTTCTGCATGCCTAACAGAGCACATTAGTAAGTCCTCTTCAGCTCGTAGACTGTCATTTTGCAATTTGCGAGTGAAACTCTTCTTGTTCCTTTTTCTAGGCTTGGGTAATTATAATAAATCTCTGCATATAAATACTCATTTAAAATACCTTTGTTAGTAGCTACTTTACCATAATATATAATTAATAAAATTTAATAGTAAGAGTTTTAGTTCACTAAGGGTGACATAAAATGAACAGTAATCCATTTGGGAGTGAATCCATTGTGGGGTAAAGCAATATTCTTTCTGTTGTGGAAAATTGTAGTAATATGTGATGTATTTTTAGAAGAATCACTGGCAAGTGGAATAGGGAATAAAAAGCAATAATAAAATAGAACTGCATTTAAAATAATAACACATAGAAGAAGTATTAGAGAAAAGATAGATCTAATGACATGATGTCAGACTTACAAAAAGTGTATGAATATATAATCTCCCGAACACAAATACCAATTCTTTCTTGGCTTTAATGATTACGTCTAAAAATATTACAGCTTTCTTTAAAGCAGATTATAATTCAAATGAGTATGTGCAGACACAGCAAACCTTGGAGGTTATAACATATCTCATAGGTAGCATTTCACCTGGTAAAGTGAGAAAACTACTTCAGGGTCACATTTCTAGGAGAGCAATTGAACCTGGAGAAAACAGGAGATTCTGGCATTAGGCTGGGACTGGCTTTTACTGAGTTTGAGATGGAGTACTGATTGCAGGTGCTGAGTGAGATGCTTTCTAAAGGATGAGACAAACAGTTGAAAAATAGTGGTGCTACAAGGCTGATGAGTCTTATTTCTCATAAAAAGGAAGGGAACCAATACTTTCCATATTTGAGAATTGCAGAGAATGTACTTGGGAATAGGCAATGGTTGAGTTTCATCACCCAAAATATTAATGAGTAAACACAAATGTTCTAAGTCATGGTTCTCTGTAAGACTACCTGTAGAAATGAAATAACACTACTTAGGTGATAGTATTAGTTTCCCAGACCTGCCATAACAAAGTACCAAAAACTGTGTGGCTTAAAACAACCAAAATCTATAGTCTTATTGTTTTGGAGGCTAGAAGTCTGAAATTAAGATGTCAGAACTATTTTCCCCCTGAAGGCTCCAGGGAAGAATCCCTCCTTGCCCCTCTTCTCAGCTGCCGATAACTCCCAGCAATCCTTGACTTGTGGCTTCATCACTCCAGTGTCTGCCTCCATCTTCACATAGCCTTCTCCCTGTGTCTTTATGTGTTCAGATCACTCTCTCCTTAGAAGGACAACAGTCATTGATGTCCAGCCCACCGTGATTTAGTATAAACTCTTCACTTGGTTACATCTGCAAAGATTCTAGTTCCAAAAAAGGCCATATTCACAGTGAAGGTTGAATGTCCCTAATCTGAAAATGCAGAATCCGAAAAGCTCCAAAATTTGAAACTTTTTCAGTGCTGATGTGACACCACAAGTGGAAAATTACATTGTGCACTCGACTTCATGCGACAAGGTGCAGTTAAAATGCAGGCACATGACACACATTTTATTCAGTGCTCCCAAGGGAAAAAAGATGACCATAAATGACCTGAGGAAACAAAGATAAACTCTTGCAGTTCTGTGCTGAAAGTGATGAATGGACATTAATAAAAAAAATACTGCATGAAACTGAAAGTGAAGATTTTGATTGTGTATTGAAAAGGAGGATCCATCAGCATTGCAGCAAATGCACACCTCTTAATGGTATGCTGATCATAAAACAAGCAAAGATCTATCATCAACTGAAAATTGAAGGAAACTATAAATATCCAACAGGCTGGTAGCAGAAATTTAAGAGAAGACACAGCATTAAATTGTTAAAGATTTGTGGTGATAGAGCATCTGGTTGTCACAAAGCAACAGAGAAATTCATTGATGAATTTGCCAAAGTCATCATTGATGAAAATCTGATGCCAGAACAAGTCTATAATGCTGATGAAACATCACTGTTTTTGTGTTATTACCCCAGAAAGACACTGACTACAGGCAATGAAAGAGTCCTTACAGAATTAAGGATGCCAAGGACGGAATAACTGTGCTAGAATGTGCTAATGCAGCAAGCACACATAAGTGTAAATTTGCTGTAATAGAAAACCGCTTGCGTCCTTGCTCCTTTCAAGCAGTGAATTAGTGATTTTCTTACCAGTACATTATTATACTAACAAAAGGCAAGGGTCGCCAGCGACATCTTTTCTGATTGGTTTCACCAATCAGAGTGTGCCAGTGACGCATGCTCACCACAGGGAAGCTAGACCAGACGGTGACTGCAAGATTTTCTTATTCTTGACAACTGTTCTGCTCATCCTTCAGCTGAAATTCTCATAAAAAATAATGTTTATGCCGTGTACTTTTCCCCAAATGTGACTTTATTAACTCAGCCATGTGACTGGGGTGTTCTTAGATCAATGAGGAGTAAATGTTAAAACACCTTTTTGAGAAGCATGCTAGCAGTAGTGAACAGATGCGTGGATGGTAGGAAGCTTTCGAAAGAAGCTTAGCATGAAAGATGCCGTGTATGTTGTTGCCCATACTTGGAACACAATGACTAAAGACACAGTTGTGCACACCTGGAACAAGCTCTGTCCTGCAACTGTGTTAAGTGATGACGATGAGCAAGATGATGATTTATGCTAGGTGAGGAAAATGACGATATAGCCCCTTACAGATGCAAAACATATACCTTCAGAGTCTGTTAGTAAGCTGGGAGAAGTGGGTATTGAAGAAGTTTTTATCATCCATAATGAGTCTCCAGGTCTTCATTTATTGAACAGTGGTGAAATAGCCAAAATGGTTTTGAATCAGGGTGACAGTGACAATAGTGATGATGAAGATGATGATGTTAACACTGTAGGAAAAGTGCCTATAGACCACAGGGTGAAAATGTATAATGGGCTTATTAAAGGACTAGAGCAGCATGTATTCATAACAGGACAAGAAATCACACCAGTTTATAAAATCAAAGAGCAATTTCGAAAACAAAAACCCTTGTCAAGGAGGCAGATGACTCTGGAGGTAATGTTTTTAAAAGCCACTCAGTAGAATGCCTCCTCATTCCTAGATGACTCACTTCCTGGTTCCTCAATTTCTTGTGATGTTTTTGTTTTTCTTAAGAAAAATACAGTGTACGGTAACGTTTTAATCACAACACAGCATTATAGGTGGAGACTAAAAGTCTGTTGCTGTTGTCAAACAGCTGATGCAGGTATTCTGATGATGCTACTGTGCCGCTTAGCTACCTCGAACACATTATTTATTTACTGTATTAATAGTGTGTCATGTGTTTCTCTGTTACGTGTGAATAAGGGTAAGAAAATGATTGCTTATCTGTGGCATACAAATTAACAGTCAGGATGTTGGTGATGACAACGACAGATTGTCCACCTTGGGTGACTGAAATAGTAACAGTTTTGCTTTCTAATGATTCGATGCACACAAATTTTGTTTCATGCACAAAATTACTTAAAATATTGCATGAAATTACCTACAGCCTATGTATATAAGGTGTGCATGAAACATAAATGAATTTTTTGTTAAGACTTGGGTTTCATTCCCAAAATATATTATTATGTATATACAAATATTCCAAAATCTGAAAAAATAAAAAATAAAAACCCAAACACTTCAGTACTGGACCTAGGACTTCAACAAAGCTTTTTGGAGGACACAGTTCAACCCACAACAATGATCACAGCTTGTATAACTATGTAAAAGGCACATGAAATAAATGAAATAGAAATCTTGCTTTCAAATGTTAGGTTGGTGTAAAATTGATTGCGGTTTTAAAACTTACATTATATGAAAGATATGACACAGGTATGGATCCAATTTAAATAAAATCCTATGTATAAAACATGGAGAATATCATTTTAGAGCTTGAAATGATCTTCAAAATCATCTTTCCAGGGCCTTCATTATACATGTGAAGGAATGTGGAGAACTGGAACTATCTTTGTTTTATTACAGAATATTTATGGATATTCTAATTTTTTGATCTTTTTGTTTTCCTTTTGCTATATCCAGCAAGGTATTTCCCAGCCCAGAATTTTAATAATATGAATCAATATTACTTTATGATTTTAGTTTTTTACACTTAAAACTTTTGTGTGAATTATAATACAGAATGCTCATTAATGCTTTTCTCCAAATTAATTAAATAAGTTAGTTAAATAATGTTTAGCTAACTTATTTCTATGCTGACTGTAAATGCCATGATCTTCTTCAATCTGCTTCTTTATGCTGTTTTTTATTTCATGGATTTGTCAATTCCTGAGTCAGATGCAAACTGTTTTAATTTCTGTGGTTTTACAATATGGTGCAATATATGTCTTTTTAGTCTTCTTTTTTCAAACATATTTTGGTAGATCTCAAGTTGTTCTTCAAGTAGAATTTTTAGCGTTTTTCTTTTTTACAGTTCTAAAAAGATTTTGTTTGGAGTTATGATTGAGATTGCATTCCATTTATGGACTCCTGCCAGGGCACATCAAAGACAGAGCAGGCTAAGGACGTGTTTACGTGGAGGGGAAGTCTGGAGTGGAGTGTCAGATCCCGAATAGGGGGAAGAGGGAACCATTGCCGAGCTATTGCTTGGTATTGCATGTTGAAGCTTGAGTAGGGCCTGGAGATTTTCCACAAAGCAGGGATGCCCCAGTGGACAAAATCAGAAGAACATGGCATCAGGTCTATTATATTCCTGCCAAAGATGCATTACTTAAATTTGGTCCTGGCCGGGCGTGGTGGCTCACGCCTATAAACCCAGCACTTTGGGAGGCCAAGGCGGGTGGATCACGAGTCAAGAGATCGAGACCATCCTGGTCAACAAGGTGAAACCCCATCTCTACTAAAAATACAAAAATTAGCTGGGCATGGTGGCGTGCGCCTATAGTCACAGCTACTCGGGAGGCTGAGGCGGGAGAATTGCTTGAATCCAGGAGGTGGAGGTTGCAGTGAGCCAAGATCGCGCCATTGCACTCCAGCCTCCTGGGTAACAAGAGCGAAACTCCATCTCAAAAAAAAAAAAAAAAAAAAAAGAAAGAAAGAAAGAAAAAATTTGGTCATAAGGAAGCATCAGACAAGTCCAGTGTTAAGGAACACTGTACAAAACAACTGGCCAATAGTCTTCAAAAGGATCAAGATCATGAAGTCATGGGAAAACTAAGGAAATGTTAAAGACTGAAGGAGACTAAGGAGATACTATAAGGAAATGCCATGCATTCTGAGCTGAATATTTTTGCTGTAATTTTGTTTTTTGAGTCAGGGTCTCATTCTGTTGCCCAGGCTGGAGTGCAGTGGTGCAATCTCAGCTCACTGCAACCTCTACCCCCCAGGCTCAAATGATCCTCCTGCCTTAGCCTCCCAAGTAGCTAGGACTACAGGCATGTGCTACTACACCTGGCTAATTTTTGTATTTTTTGTAGAAACAGGGTTTCCCCACATTGCCCTGGGCTGGTCTCAAACTCCTGGGCTCCAGTGATCTGCCTGCCTTAGCCCAAAGTTTTGGGGTTACAAGTGTGAGCCACCACACACAGCAGCTATAAAATATTATTGAGACAATTGGTGAAACTTGAATGTGTGGTTTGATGATTAGATGGTAGTAATATATCCATATGAATTTCCTGATCATAATTGTATTGCCAGTATGTAGACCATCCTTCTCTGAAGAAATATACACTAAATTTTTAGATGATGGGGAAACAGGAAGCAATTGACTCTCAAATAATTCACAAAAAAACTGGTCTTTGATTATACATCAACTTTTCTATATGTGATTGCTTCAAAATAATTTTTAAAGCAGGAAGCAATTAAGTGCTTAAAGTTAATTTATAGGCTAATTTGAGAGAGAATTTAATATTTTCAAGATTAAATTTTCCCTTCCAGTAATATCTAACATATCTCTATTTAGTCAAGATTTTAAAAGATATTCTTCAGTGTTGTTTCTTCCACACAAGTTTTGTACGTTTCACTCTTAGGTATTTTATAATATTTTTATTATTGCAAATGGGTCCTTTTTTTCCATTTGAGGCTTTTTGTTTTTGCTGTCACATGAAAAACCTATTGACATTTATGGGTTTGTTTTGTACCTTTGGCACTCAACTACTCTGACCTTTCATTAGTTCTATTATAGTTTTAGTTCTTGCTCTTGTATTTTTCTTAGCACTAAATCATATATCTGCAAATAATTTTAGTTTTATCTCTTCATTTTGCAAGTTTGTGCCTTATTTCTTTTCTTATTTCTAGCAATTTTAGAATAATGTATAGTTTTTTTAAATCTAATTTTTAATTGATGTATAATAATCGTACATATTTATAGGATACATAGTCCTGTTTTAATTCATAATGTGTAACGATCAGATCATGGTAATTAGTTTTAAAAGCTGATATTCTTGTCTTAATCCGGGCTCTAGTGGGAATGCCAGTCGTGTTTTCCTGTTAGCTCTGATATGTACTATTTATTTTTAATAGATAATCTTTATCACAGTATGAAAATATCCTTTATTTTTTAGTTTGCTAAGAATATCATGGATATTGAATTTTATCAAATATCATTGTGGCAATTATAAGACATTTATATGACTTTCCGTAAACAGTTGAGTAATTAAATACGTAGATTTCTTAAAGTTGACTCATTCATAGATTCTTGGAAGTAATTCTTCTTTGGCATTTATATAGCATTGGGTTTAATGTGATAATGTTTTGGTAGGATTTTACAACTATATTTATAAACTATTGGTCTTTATTTGTTTACATCTATTATGATGTTCTTGTTCATTTTTAACTTTAAGGTAGTGGTAACCTCATAAAATTAACTGGAGAGCATTCCAATTTTTCTGTGTACTATAACTGCACAGATAACATCGGCTTTAATTAAACCTTCAATGAATAGAGAGACATTGCTCCTAAACCATGAGGGTCTATTGTCTTTTTTTCCTTTTCCTCATGATTTTTAACATTTTTGTCTTTTTTCTTGGTTACTATGCTGTATAAATCTGCTATGCTCTTGAGTCTACATTTTCCTGGAAAATTATCTCTACTATGTATTCTAGTTTTTTTTTTCCCTTAAAAGTAGATGAAATGCAGTATTCTAGCTTCTTTTGCTCCCTTGCTGTCTTATCAAAGTTTTCTTTGATACTTTTCTTCTAGTGATTTGAAAGTTACATGTCCAATTTCCATTCTTTACCTGGTTATCTTTAAATTAACGAAATATTTGAACTCATATTTCTGTGACATTCTAAAGAACAAAATAATATCTACTTACTCACCCCATGCTGTCTCCCTCTCCTTCCCAAAGACGCTACAAAATTAGTATGTTTTACATCCCTCTTTCCCCAATCTCTTCTTAGATTTTACTTAAGTAGCTCCAGGTTATTTTTAGAAAATATTATAAACTTTCATTTAAAAATGTATATAATTGTTTTACTCTTCAAAACCATAATAAATTCTTACTAAAGTAAGTATTTATTTTTAATCATCAAGTAATACAGGAATATATTCTAACTATAAAAAATTAGGCATAGCAGATTTGCACAGCTTAATAACCAGGAAATATGTAGAAGGATCGAACAATCCGTCTACATATACCTGAAGTCTTCTTTTATTACACCTACAATGCCTGTGCCTTCCAAAGAAGGTATTACTGTCATAAATTTGGTATGTATCTTTGCAAATATATGATGATGCATGACATATACACCCAATTTTATTGGTAAATGCAATATTTATAATAAATAGTTTATTGTGGCTTAAATTATTATATAACATCCTTTCTTAAAAACTGATCAATATGCCTTGGAGTTACTCTTTTTCATGTCAGTATGCATAGATTTACTTTATTTGCTTGAACTGTAGCATCCCATAGTACGAACATATCATAATGTATTCAGCCATTCCCCAATTGCTAGACAGGTAAGTAATTGTTGTTTTGGAGTTATTACAGTGTTCCAGTGAGTACATGTACAAGTGTTTCTCTAGAGTTATGTATCAGCTGGGCTTTAATCTAGGAAATACAAAGTACTCTAGGTTTTCTAAACATAAAATGATTCAACGTAGACATAAGTTGTCAATAAAATAATTATACATGCTAGAGGTGTGGAAGACAGGTTTTATTCTGTTGGAACTTTGACTTCAGTTTTAACTGTTGTTGATGTGACTCCAAGATTAGGCGGTTACTGCTGCCACTGCTACCAGAGCTGGGGCCACCATCCATATCCATGGAACTGGTGACTAGACCGTGGATTATAAAGTTTGCCCACTGCAAACCTTCTCCCCCATTAGAGTTTTCTTGTGGGTCCATACAGTTGCAGAGAGATGGTGTATTCCTCCCTTCTGCCTTTAAAAAAGCTCATGTACAATGAGTCTAATTTTACATCCAGCTCATGCAAAAAGCAGAACTAAGTTTACATCCAGAATCCTAACAGCAAGAGTCTGCAAAATATAGTTTTTAGCTTTCTAGTATCTTCACGTAGAAAAATGGAATGAACTAGGAGTTGAGACAGTCAAACCAGTTATCTCTCACAGTCTAAACTTTTCACTACTCAGTATTCATAAGCAAGTTTTATGCATAGGAAGTCTTCCAGACACCCACAATGGCAACAATGTATTCCTACCAACATTATGCAACTCTGCCTCATACAAATAAAATACACTCCCTCCTGCCCGAAGAAAAGAACCTAATTCCATCAAAAGCCGTATCCATCCCTGATGATGATAATTCTTTTCCCTAGTTCAGTAATAAACCTATGTTACTATCCTATAACCCAAAATTAAATTACAGTTAACCATCACCTCACAAAAATAGAATGAAGAGAGGAGAAGAGAAAATATAAAATTGGTTAATACATACAACTATATTTGTACAAAGCAAGGAGAAAAATATGTACAGCTATTTTGATAGCCCTCAGTCCTGCAACAGGTCATAAAAACACAGTCGGTATTTATAATTTCCTTTGTTCACTACCAATTGTATGGATCAATTTGCTCTCAGTTAGCAACCCAGTGGTAAGAGTTCTATGTCTATTAGACTGACCCAAGCCTTCTTTCTAAGTGCCTGTGTCCTTCCTGGTTTTGCCTGTATTGGGTTGCTATGGGTTTTCCATTCATCTTTTCTATTGGAAGTAGAAATTCTAGGAGACACCCCAGGGAATTCTCTGAATTATAAATACTCCTTCCTATCCTTGATATGCCCCAGTAACCCTATTTCTGCTTGATAATCAAGGTTCATCCCCCAAGCTAGAGCAGTAAACCTCTTCTTTGTCTATCAATTCAGTAACATGAAAACTTCAAAGTGGCCAGGTGGCCAACTCGACTTTTAGTTCAGTGAAACCATTGTTGTGTCTTATGTGGAAGTGGCCCCGCATTGGAATATAAGATGCTTAAGCCAGCAGAGGTCAAATACGTGGGAATGGGGAGCAAAATGTTTTCAAGTGAAAACTTACATATAATCATAAAAGAAGCCACTCCTACTTCACTACTTTGATTCCCAGATGCTCCTATTTAATCTTCAGGGAGTTGGCACCATCATGTAGGACTGCCCCAGTATCACTGAGTGTTATCTTTCAGCAGATGCATAAGTGAGTCTTCAGTGGATCATCCAGCATTGTATAAGGTATTGGAATACATGGTAAGATCCATAAATCTTATAACAGTGAGCCCATTGCCTCATTTATTTTTAATATAAAGTGAGTTCCTTGGCTAGAAGGAATATTGAATAAAATACGATGACAAAGAACATTCAGTATAACCACATGGATGGTGATTGTCGCAGAAGCACCTGGGCAGAGAGGGGAAATCCATAGCCAGAATGAGATTATTTTCTATGAGTTCCATATAACAGACTAGGTATAAACAGGTCATGGGCAAATTTCATGAACTCCAACTGCAGAATGCCCACTTATGGATCTGAGAGTCAGCTGACATGCAGAGGTCTTGCCATGCCCGATATGAAAATATTTAAATACCTGGGTACTGGATAGTGAATAGAACTTTTCTGAGTCCCTTAACCCTTTGGTTCTCTGAACTCCCAGGCTGCCCTGGTTCCTCCTTTCAGATCCAGGCAGCAGGTTGAGCAAAGGTGTAAATGATCTGCTTTTATCACTCTTATTGTCATCTTAGGGATAAAAAAGAGAACACAGCTCAGGAATTTCACTTTTGCTCACACATGATCCCTGGCATTCCAAAATCAGTTTAGATGGAAATCTTCGGCATATAGAGTAGTAACGTCGGTAGTTTTTCCTGCTCTATCTACATATCTTGTGAATACATAGAATGCTTCACCACATTTCATTTGATAAACTAATATTTTGTAAATTAAGCTTTAATTGAAACTTTTTCTGAGTTCCTTCCTGAGACTGAGGCTCAGGACTTGACTTTATCTTTTCTGGGTTTGTCCTATCCCACATTAATGAGGTTGTGGAAGGGAAGGGAAGGGGAGAAATACTTGATGATTTTGTGGCTGGCTGTCTTAGTTTGGGCAGCCATGACAAAGTACCATAGACTGGGTGGTTTTAATTCAAGAAATGTATTTCGCGTAGTCCTGGAGGGCAGATGTATGAGGTCAGGGTGTCAGCATGGTTGGGTGCTGGTGAAGGCTCTCTTTGGTTGCAAACTGTCGACTTCTCATTGTATTCTCACGTGGCAGATAGAGAACTTTGGGTTCCCTTTTATAAGGGCACTAATCCCATTCATGAGGGCTCTACCCCCAAGCCCGATTCACCTCCCAAAGGACCAACCTTTAATACCATCACATTGAGGTCAGAATTCCAATATATGAATATCGAGAAGATACAGACATTCAGTTGATTGCACTGGCTTTATTGTCAGGCTCTCCCTTCAGAGCAAGACAACAGTGAGTTGGCAGGTAGGTTCATCACCCACTTCTCGCCACACCCCCTGCTGCTTTCATACATGCACACACACACACACACGCACACACACCCCTTCCAGAGAACTCCCCAGTCCTCGTGTATATGCTGGCATTGTGCCCTGGCTTAGAGCAGAGTCATGGAGTTGATCCTCCTGTAGAGTCATCTTGTCTCAGTGGGAAAGTAGGAGAGGGAAGAAATGAGTCCTGTAGGTCAGGCTGCCGTGTCTGTCTCAAAGAGTCCCTGATGACATTTATTTAAAAACATTTAATATTTATCCTGATAATAAAAATAATACATGGACATAGAAAAAATTATATCATAAAAATACATAGGAAATGAGACTTTCCCTTATTCTTACTTCCCCCTCCAGTGATAGCTCTTAGCATTAGTTTTACATCATACACACACACACACAAACACACACACACATACATATACATGTATATAGAGTAATTTATTGGTATATTCGCCAAGAAGAGTATTAGTATACACCTGCACATTTTTAAATTTAATTATATATTTATTCCTACCAGATCATCTTATTCTTTCGAACTGCTGTAGTATGCAGTGTAATTTATCTAAATCAAGGCAGTATTAATAGATATCTAGTAGTTTATACATTTTTCTTTTTGATATCTCTGTACATGTGGTAACTTAAAAAGGTAGACATGCCATCTTTTCCTGTTCGGGTCTTGGAATCCTCACAGAGGCTAGTAAAATACAGAGGCCACCTAAATGTGTAGATTCACCAATTTGCTTAGAAAGCTAGATTTGCTTTAGGGTGTTAACTCAGAATCATCTTAGAGCAAAACAGTTTTCTTTGTTTATTTTTATTTAGAGAAGAGAAAACTGAAGTGTGTGGTGTTGATGAGTGAAGTTTGTATATAATTATTCCTTCAATAAATGTCTAGCTCTTTAAATAATGCACCTATCTATAAATCACATTAAAATTAACGTTTATTTTTGCCTTCAAAGAAAATAATCTGTACCATGATATTTCAACTGAACACATGAATACACACACATATCGCAGAAGTTGCACTACTTAGATTAGAAAGGTTTTTATACTCTACTTGTAATAACTTTAAAGTTTTTATCACTGAACCATTGCGTCATCAATTTTCATTTCTTTTTATTTTACTTTGAGGTGACCTGGTTTTAAGTTGACCAAGTCACACATTTAAAATAATTAGAAGTTTCATATTGCAGAAGAAAAATACTCTTTCCTCCACCTGAGTGTGTAATTTTCTCCATTCATTTATCACCATAATACTGAAAAAAAAAAAGTAAACCAAAGCGGCATTTCACATCCACCTTTCTTGCCTCAAACATCCAAAGTGCAACTTTTGAGAATATCCAAGCTTCTGCATATACTCTTGGAAGAGGCATTAAAACAACTAAATATTCTTGAAATTGCATTTACAAATAATATTTGCATAGTTGTAATCTTTTAAGAGCATTTTCTGCTGGAAAGGTGCCTGAATACAACAGTTCGTACAAATGACAAACCAAGGTGAAGGAAGAAAATCGTGTGCTGATGAAAGGAAACATCTCTTATTTGAAGACAGTAGGGAATGGCCACTTGTCTTAATGAGGCCGCTCTAGCCTGTGACTTCTCTTCTCCTACAACCTTCCCTTCCTGCACCCTCCACTTCCCATCTCTACCAATTTTTCTTATAGATTCATTGCACCCATATGTACTTCTCCAATTGCAAGTGATGAAGACCTGAGAATTTCCAGGCACAAAGAATTAAGTGGCCGCTATCTTGCAGGGAGAACACATTGTTGGGTTTACTTTGGCTCCTTACATACAATTAAGAAAATATTGGTTGTATTTAAGAATGCTCCTTCCCACCTGCAACCCAGCAACATCATTGCTTTGAGAATGGAGAGGGAGCTTGAAGAGAATCTGCTGCAATTCTGTTGCTTCACACGTAGTGAGACTGAGGCCCAAGAGCTGAATAAAGCTAACTGCTTGGTCACAGCGAGCTGAGGGCAGAGCCGAGTCTCTCATCTCCCACCCTAGTGCTGATATTTAACAGAGTGTGTTCAAAATGATCAGCGATGACTACAACCTTGATATTTGGGTTTGGAATGTGCTTTATATTTATATTTCAATGTTGCTATTCCTGATCTTCTAAGAATTCACCTTAAATGAAATAATCAAACCACACAGCAAAGACCTTATCTAAGGGGATATTGAGAATTGAAACAAAAAATCACTTTTTAACTCTTTCTCATTGCAATGTCTGTTGAACTTTTCCTACCATCACGTTGTCATTGAAAATCCAAGTATTCTCTCTGCTGCATGACAGTTTCATTATCTGGATGTGCTAAAATGTTTCAACAAAGATAATTAGGACTTATGTTGTAAATTCTTTTAAATAATTAAAAAAATGGTATTCTAAGGAGAATCTGTAATAAGCTTAAAGGTAAGATGACTGCTTTACCTATGATGATCATTTAATTTTTGGTTATATGGGGAGTTGGAAAGACTGGGATGACAGGATCAAAAGGTCCTCCTTGAAAGTAGAATGTTTCATCTCCTATCTGTGCATCATCCTAGTCCTTTACTGGAGAGAAAAATACATGGGTATCTTAACATTATACCGACTGCCACTTGAAGTGCACACTAATTACAATATAAAGGTAAATATTGATGTTAAGGACTTCAGTGTTTGTTTGCAACAATACCAAAAGTTGCTTCAGGAAGTGGATTCCTACATAATGACACACATATGAGGCCAGACTGAATGCTATGATCTAGGGACAGGCATTACATCTCGTTATCCAGTGATCTCAAGACACAAGAAATGTTGGCCCTTTTTTAGGGAGGAGCAAGATTTTCAGTAAGGGAAGCAGTGCTGCTGTCCATAAGAACTTTCCTCAATGATGGAAATGTTTTACGTCTGTGCATCTAATACACTAGGCATTTGCCACATGTGACCATAGGGCACTTTAAAAATGGCTAAATTGGCTGAGTGAAGTGGCTCATACTATAATCCCAGCACTTTGGGAGGCCAAGGCAGGAGCATGGCTTGAACCCAGGAGTTTGAGACCAGCCTGGGCAACATGACAAGACCCCATCTTCACAAAAAATTAAAAATTCAGCCAGTTGTGGTGTTGTGCACTTGTAGTCCCAGTTACTCTGGAGACTGAGGTGGGAGGGCAGCTTGAGCTCAGAAGGTCAAGGCTGCAGTGAACCATGTTCATGCCACTGCACTCCAGCCTGGGTAATAGCATATAAGACCCTGTCTCACACAAAAAAAGAAAAAAATGGTTAAATGGATAAAGAAAATGTGATACATATACACAGTGGAATATTATTCAGCCACAAAAAGGAATAAGGTCTTGTCATTTGTAACAACATGGATGGTGTTGTGGTCTGGCTTTGTGTCCCCACCCAAATCTCATCTTGAATTGTAATTCCCGGGTGTTTAGGGACAGACCTGGTGGGAAGTGATTACATTACAGGGGCAGTTCCCTTCATGCTGTTCTCATGATAGTAAATAAGTTCTCAGGAGAGCTGATGGTTTTATAAGTGGTAGTTTTTCCTGCACTCTCACACATGCTCTCTCTCACCTGCCACCATGTAAGATGCACCTGCTTCCCCTTCCACCATGATTATAAGTTTCCTGAGGCTTCCCAAGCCATGCAGAACTATGAGTCAATTAAACCTCTTTCCTTTGTAAATTACCCAGTCCCAGACAGTTCTTTATAGCCGCGTGAGAACAGACTACTACAGATGGACCTAGAGGTTATTATATTAAGTGAAATAAGCCAGGCACAGAAAGATAAATATCGTATGTTCTCATTCATGTGCAAACTGAAAATTAAAATGATTGAATTTATGGAGATAGAGAATAGAATGATGATTACCAGAGGCTGGAAAGGGTAGCAGAGAGGGAGAGGCAAAGTGAGATGGTTAATTAGTGTAAAAATATAGTTAGAATAAATAAGGTCTAGTATCTGGTAGCACAACAGGAAACTACAATCAACAATAATTTATTTTTTACTTAAAAATAGAGTGAAATTAGAATGTTCCTTACACAAAGAAATCATGATTGTTAGAAGTGATGGATACCCTAATTACTCTGATGTGATTATTACACATTATATGCCTATATCAAAATGTCACATGTACCCCATAAATATGTACAACAATTATGTACCCATAATAATTAAAATAAATTAAAAAAATTCAAAGTGGCTAGTACAACTAGTAACTGAATTTTTATTTAATTTTTATAAATTTAAATTAAAAAGCCACACACGGTTAGTAGATACCAAATTGCTCCATGCAGTTCTAGAGCATAGAGGAGTGGATAACAGTGAAAAGAAATGACATTGGAATAAGTTATGATAGGAAGTATAGGCTTTGTCTCTAGGGAACAAAGAGTAATTGAAGATGGCTGAGGGCTCAGGGCCCTGAAACTGACAGAAAGGATAAGGTCAGGAGCACAGGTGGAGAGAAGGACTGTGGACTGTAGCTCACTGCCTGGGATTAGAGGACACAAGGCAAGGATGGGTGCAAGAAAATCTGTAATTTATAAAGAGAAGGAGAAAATTTGAGAAAAGCCCTATCAGATAGACTCAATTTTCTCCAAACAGCAAGAGACAAGTGGGTCTACTGAAGTGGAGGGAATGAAAGAGGAGAATGGTGGGAAGATGTGGAGAGAATACGGTTGTTCTGAGATGACTGGGGGCTGGCCAGTAATAAGCCAAAGGCTTTCCTTGTGGTAAGACAGAGGGCACAGCTGGAACTGAAGATAGTAGCTTTGAAACGGTGCCAAGCTGCAGTTCTGGAAGCTCATGTATCTGGGGATGAGACTGGAGAAAGTGTATTGTTATAGGTCCAGGGTTGGAGTTCTCTGAACATTCACAGCAAAAGTCCTGGGTACAGAAAAAAATTGAGAAAGCTGGTGAGGACTTACTTCAGATAATAACTCAAGGTCGTGAAAGACCTTGGAAGAAAAGCAACTTAGGTCAGAGAGCAAAAAATTTGAGCTGAAGACATCAGAGGCACAAATACAACCCAAAGATCCATGACGTGGCCATGCTAACAGATGGCTGAAAAGGGCTAGAGGTGGATGTCATTGGTGATGAGGTGCTGGGAGGCCACCCACATTAACAAGGAACAATATGTCAAGACTTGGGAGAGAGGAGGGATGGGAGCTGGATGTAATTAATGAGTTAAAGAGGTAAGACCTCAGAAATAAACCTCAAGAAGAGGGAGAAAGTGTCCTAGAAAGAGTAGTATGGCATGAGCATTAAAAGGTGGGCATTTTTACACAAAAGTAGAGAAATAATACCACCTCTACCTCTTGACCCCAGAACAATGCTGGGGTCTCCATGTACAGTCTTCCATGGGACTGTGGGAGATATGCAGTCTCCGATGGCTAGGGCTGTGGGAAAGCAGTATCCTTTAGACTAGAGGTGGATTTCAGTTAACGAAGGTGATGGAGCAAGCGTTCAGTGACTAAGTGAATGTTACCAGGGAGCTTATTTACTGGGTATGGAGAGTTCCAGAGAGCCCTTGGGTGATACAGCAGCAACGGGTACCCTTGAGGCTACAGAGAAAGAGACTAGAAAGAGAAATTATAGTAAAGGGACATAGCAAGGTCTTTTACGGGGTGACAACTTTGTTAATGGTTAATGGATTTTCAGAATGGTTTAGAAAAAAGTAAACAGATTTCAGACCCTAACACCCTAACTCCAGCTAATTACAGGGCAAACCATCTTTACTACAAATATGGGACAACCAGATTTAGAACTTGACTTTCTTTCTCATCTATTCATAGAACATGTTGACTGTGTATTCAGAAAGGAAAGGTGCAATGAAAGAGGCTTGTTGATCTAATTTTCTGAATGTCTTTAGAAGCAGGATTAATTCTCATTAGTCTGGGACGATTCGGGTGTGACTGTCTACCTAGAAGAGAAGGATAAATTACATTGCCTTAGAAATGCTTTTACATTCCAATGATTTTTGTGAATCTAAGTTAAATTAGCTGAGATTCTTGAGTATTATAAATGTAGTAGAATATCACGACAACATCTTGTGAGAGCTCATGGCGCCCTTATTTTATACTTAAAATCAAAACAGGTGGTCCAGCCATAGATGTTTTCTAAGCTCTAAATTGAAAAATATGGAATCAAATTTGGTTAAACATTGAACGTGCTGCCTTTATAGGAAAGAATAAAATAAACTTAAATTGGGACTGTCCCAGTAAAGTCTAAGATATATGCCCACTATACTTATAAGTGAGAATAATTTATTAGGTGGATATTTCAGTAACAGTGTCTTTTAAGTATATTTTAAAAGTTCTAATCTAGGACATAGAATGTCCCAGTGAGGTTCCAGTGGGGTTATTGAAATCCAAGAAATGAAAGATCAAACCCTTATTGAATAATTTAGACTTGTTTCTACTTTAAGGTGCTTTGGTCTGACACTGGTTCCTTGTTTTACTCAACTGCTCAGAAACACATCATCTCATTTAAACTGAGAAGCCATTAAGAGTAAGTTGGCTCTATTTCCAGAATTGTAACTCAAAGGAAATTCTTTCCTCTGCAAATGATAAAGACTTGTCATCCTGTTTAGCCACAGCTAATCCTATTCCTCTGAGTGCAATGTGGTGCTGCACATTAGAACATTGTAAGAGCATTACCCCGCTAGGCAATAAACATGCTTTTAAGAGCTTATCGGTAGTATGCTGACTCAAAGTATGCTATTTCAAAGCAGAAATAATAATAGCATAATTTTAAGTTGTCACATCTTCATTCTTCTTTCTGAAGACCCTTGCAGGTTTTTCAAGGTCTTTTGCCCTTCCATGACAGTTTGCTTTTGTAAGAGGCTGGTCTCAAAGTTCAGATTTGTTCCATGATCTTAGAACAGAGCAAAGCAAAAAAGCAAGAAAAGCTTGATATTTATTTGAAATTTCCTGAGGTGAAGACTTCTTGGTCAAAAGATCAAGTAAGCCTCTTATTACTGGTGGCATACTGGAGTCACCTACGGGGTGTGTTGGGAACTGCCTGTGTCACAGAAACTACTTTTTGTTGGGAAGAACTTTAGTTGGGGTTGTAGGAAATGAAAGAGAAGAAAAATAAAAATGTGAGAGGGAAATGAGAGGGCAGAAACCCCACTAGAGCCGAAAATGGGCTAAGTAGGCAGGGCCAGAGCTAGATTAGGGGTTTTGAGACCAGGGCTGTGAGAACAGAAGGTAATTTCTCACTGCTCCTGGAATCAGAGGAAAAGGGATACTTGAAATGTCAATTCTTGGAAACTTGGGAGATTTTTCTGAAGTTCCCAGATATTAGGAATGGTAGTCAGGAACTACAGCTCAGGTGTGTTGACTATGAGGACACTGTGGGATTCCCTGAGCTCATAACTACTCCAGCTTACGATTTTTTAAATCCCCTCTTCCCTATAGAGACACTAGTAAATCCTTCAAGAGTAAATTTGTTCTATGAGTTTATTTTGAGACCAGTGTGGAAGGAACAAGCTAGGGAAAGAGAATCTTCAGTTTCCAGGTTTGGGCACCAGGGAACAGAGGGTACTCAGCAGGGGCAGACTTCTTTAAAGTAGATGGAACTTGGGGGGACTCAGGTTACCTCAGAGGGGATCCTCCAAGAAATCCAACCAAGAACCCCCCTCAGGAGTTTGAGATGACCACCTTGGCTAGACAGTGGCAGGGAGAATCACTGGATTGGGAGGATCTTTCAGTAGCTGTAGTTCTGGGGCCAGAGTCAGCCACTTTGGGTTGGAGCTGTGGAAGAATTCATGGGGACGGTGTGTTTAGTCTTCATCTCTTCAATCTTTCATCTTGAATTAGTACACTACACTCCTGTCTCAATGACATTTGAAAGCGATTAATCCTAACAGCTGTCTATTACCCACCAAATTTGGTCCAGACTCCTTGACAATAGGTTCATGGCCAACTTCATTCCACTGCCATTTCCTGCTCAGGCATCCTATTTCCTGCTCTGAATATTGTAAGCACCAGGAATTCCGCTTTTGTTCTGCCCCAGCAGGATCCTAGCTTCATGGCTCTCCCCTTCCTAGTCTTGTCTCCCTGGGCCAATTGGACTATGACAGGACTTCTGTTGTACAGAAAGCCACTGGGTTTATTTTTGTTGTGTATTCAACTTACTTTCTACCTAAGCAGTTTCAAGAAAGGCATGAGGGACTCTTTCTGATGCTCTGTTTTTGTGTGACGGGAAGAGGTGGAATGTGGGAAGGCATGGGAGATGGGAGGCAGCACTCAATCCCTTCACTTCCCGTTGTCATCATGCCCTTCCATTCCTTTTGCTTTCTGTTCTGTGACAACCCAGTCTCACCTCTTCACTTTGGGTTCCCCCAGGCAGGGTTTGAATCTTATTTAAATTTGTAACAAGAGTCTAGCATGGTGCCTAGAACTCAGTACATATTCATTGAGTGAATTACAATTGGATTTTTTTTCCACTCTCACATAATGAGTGACATTGGTCAGTGACATTCTCCATCAAGTCTCCATCTGAGGCTTACAAGGTGACATTGATGACCTATCAATGCTTAGTCATGGGTATCTTTGGTATAATCCTAGAAAGTTTGGCCCTAGAGGAGAAAGAACCTGGTGAGACATATCAGAGGATATTGACACAGTTTGTAATGGATATAGTGCATCTTTCACTCTGGTCTTCTTGTGTTGAAATTGGCGTGTGACCCAGTCACTAAAGGCTTCCAGATGAAATGGATGCAGTGCTCTTCATGGTGGATCAGATCCTACCTTAATAGGCCTAGTTCCTTTAAGATTTCAAAGGATGAGCCCTAGGGGTAGGACTGACCAGGGAAGCCTACTAAAGTGTCAATTGCTCCAAGCCTTCAACTGACTTAAGCTTTTCTTGGAGCTTGCTTCAGACCTGGTCTCCCTTCCTGACCTTCTGACTCTGAGGAAGTAACAACTCGCATTGCACCTTGTCCGGGGAAGTTGCTGTGGGTCTTTACTCAGGACTGGGCCTCAGATATGCCCCATTCATAGTAGTCCCCATCCTTCTGTTTAGCCTGGACCTGTCTCAGACCTGCCAGTGTCTTGTCCCATGCACAGCCCAGCCTGGCCTTGTCTCTTGCGTAGACCAGTGCTGATCATAATCCTAAAACATATAATTCCAAAAGACACAATCCCAAATGCCATAATCCTGAATGTTGAAATCTCAAAAGAGCAAAATCCCTAAAGATTAAATCCGTAAAGTTTAAAAATTCCTAACATCTGAAATCTTTAATGTCTAAAATCACAGTCCTGAAAGATTAAAATCCCTATTATCGAAATAACGAAAGCCATATTCTGGAGAAGGGATTAGTGTGTTTTCAACTGTATGAAGGATAGTTGCATCATATCAGGCAGAACCATTAACTTGTTTTTGTCTTGGAAATTGTGGTTTAAGGAGATGCATATTGGTGCCAAGTTGAAAAGGGGTAAACTTGTGGACTTAATTTAGGTGTCAACTTGACTGGGTTAAGGAATACCTAGCAGGTATTATTTTGGTTGTGTCTGTGAGGACTTTTCCATAGATTAGTGCATGAGTCTGAGTGGGCTAGGTTGCAAAGATCTGCCCCCAGTGTGGGTGGGAACCACCCAATCTGCTGGAGGTCTAAAGAGAACAAATACAGAAGGCAAATTGGTCTCTTTCTGAGAGCTAAGACAGACTTTTCTTCTGCTAAATTGGACATCAGAACTCTAGGCTTGCCTAAATAATTATTATTGATGCTGCAAAAGCAGAAAATTGCTTCATTGCAATGGCTGAGGAATAATGAACCAGACTTGCAAATCGGCAGCATATAGCTACAAAATGTGTAGACCATAACCACCCTCCAAATACAGGTGCATACATGGTACCCTCCCTCAGATGCTGAAGTGACTGAGCAGAGGATGACCCATGCCAGTGGGGTTCAGGGCCTGGATGAGCCACACCATATAGCTTCTCTGCACCTAACATCTGTCTTCCTGACTGGGCATGGTGGCTCACACCTGTAATCCCAGCACTTTGGGAGACCAAGATGGTCAGGGATCACTTGGGGTCTGGAGTTCAAGAACCAGCCTGGCTACCATGATGAAACCCTATCTCTACTAAAAGTACAAAAATTAGCCAGCTGTGGTGGCAGGTGCCTGTAGTCCCAGCTACTTGGGAGGCTGAGGCACGAGAATTGCTTGAACCAGGAAAGTGGAGGTTGCAGTGAGCTGAGATTGTGCAACTGCACTCCAGCCTATCTCAAAAAAAAAAATGCTCACAAACATCTGTCTTCTGGTGAGATCATGTGAAATTAACATCAATGGCAGCCATGAGAGAAAGGATGTCAGCAGAAGGCAGCATTTAGTGAGTCCTTTTCATGGACCGTATCTCACATTTTCTGACCCATTTTATTTTCTTCTTAACAACACTCTGAGGTCAGTGCTATGAGGTGCACATGGAGGGCCCAGGAATGAGCATCTGAGTCTCACTTAGGGGGACTTGTTACCTCAGCTGCTGGGAGTGCTCTCAGCTCCTTCAGGGGCTGCCTTAGCTGTAGCACATCCCTTCCCTCAGGGCACGCCCTTTGCATGGCAACCTGCATCTAGTGGCAGATCATTCAGGGCACAGAGACCCACATGGGGACAACTCTGAGGGATGGCTGAGTCTTTGGCCTGCATGGCAGTTCAACTTCACCCCTCACCCAGTTCTACTTCCTTTCCCTCTCTTCTGCGGGTGTTGATTTCTTATAAACACCCTGCACCCAAACACAATCTCAGCATCTGCAGAAGCCAGACTGTGACACCCACACTGCAGGACACTCCCAGGACCTGGCTGATTGGACTGAGGATGGACACCTGACATCATCAGAGCTAGGCCAGGGCCTCTGCCCTGCAGATTGAGAATGGTGGTGGAGAGTGCTGGTTCAACTCTGCAAGAGGCCAGACTTAGGATGGTAAGCTTAAACCTAAGTCACTTAAAAAAGCAATATGAATGCTAATTATATGCAAGCTAGAAGAATATGACCAGTTTATGGTATCTGAATTTAATTGCCCACTCTACTACAGGGGTGTATGTGTAAAACTCTCTAATTTTGTGTCAAAAATATATAGAGTAATATGTAGGACTAGATACGTCAAAATCCCACAACAACAAGTCATCTAAAACTACCAGGAGAAATATGCTTTTTCTTTTCTTTTCTTTCTTTCTTTTTGATGGAGTCTCGCTCTGTCACCCAGGTTGCAGTATAGTGTCATGATCTTGGCTCACTATAACCTCTGCCTCCCAGGTTCAAGCTATTGTTCTGCCTCAGCCTCTCATGTAGCTAGGATTACAGGTGCCTGCCACCATGCCCAGATAATTTTTGTATTTTTAGTAGAGACGGGGTTTCACCATGTTGGCGAGGCTGGTCTCAAAGTCCTGACCTCAAGTGATCTGCCTGCCTCAGCCTCCCAAAGTGCTGGGATTACAGGATGTGTCACCATGTCCAGAAATATGCTTTTTCTTTTTCTTTTTGAGTTGGAGTCTCACTCTGTTTCCCAGGCTGGAGTGCAGTGGCGTGATCTTGGTTCACTGCAACCTCCGACTCCTGGGTTCAAATGATTCTCCTGCCTTAGCCTCCCAAGTAGCTGGGATTACAGGTGCCTGCCACCACGCCCAGCTAACTTTTTGTATTTTTAGTAGAAATGGGGTTTCACCATGTTGGTCAGGCTGGTCTTGAAATTCTGACCTCGTGATCTGCTGCCTCAGCCTCCCCAAAGTGCTGGGATTACAGGGGTGAGCTACCACACCCAGCCCAGAAATATGTTTTTTAAAAATTTGTGTAATTGGAGAGTCAAGAAAATTCCTGGGACCACTCCGTGAAGCACAAAGTGAGAAAACCAGTCTGAGGTGTGTATGGGATTGCTGAAATTGCTGCAGTATCTGAGAATAATTTTTTGAGCTTCATTCTTAGAGCTTTTCATAAAAGAGAGTTCGGACATGCTAATATATAAGAAAAAGGATGAATAAGAAGAAAATAAGTCCAGAAGACTCAGGAGAGAAAACTGTCTTAACTTCCATTTTGGGTGGGAGTGAAAAAGAGTCTCCCCCAATATTTCCAGGTCACCAGCCATGACAAGGGGTTTAGGCTTTGTTTGTGCACTATTTGTGTCATGTATGCAATCCCAAGATAAATGAGGCCCTGGTTAGACGTTGCCTTATATGACCTCAGAAGTAAAGACAGACGCTTCCTAGAGCAATGCACCCTCCATCCAGCCCTCCTACTCCCTTAAAAGAGAGTTCCTACAACTGTAAGCCCTTTTAAAAAAAAACCTGAACATACAAAGATAAACCAATATGAATGGGAGTTAGGAATAACGAACATGGAACTGGACCCATGAAGAAGTATAGAAGGCAATAAATAAAACAACTAGGTTTAATATATTTTAAAAAATAGAAGTTATTTTTTAAGTGAGTAAGGCAAATTTGACAAGTATCAACTTCAACTTCTAGAAATAAAAGAAGTAATGATTTAAATGGAAAAGTTAATGGTATGGCTAAACAGCTAAATAAACACAGCTGAAAAGAGAATTATGAGGACTCCAGATTAGAGAAACAGGTCAAAATATAAAAGAGAGAGGGTAAAATGTCTGAGAATTTTCTTTGATTGTTGAAAAATACATCTCTCCAATTCAAAAGACCAACAAATGTCTATCTAGGTAAATAAAAAGAAATCCACAATTAGAATTATCTCAGTGAAACTATAGAACACAGAAAATAAAAAGAAGTAGTTAAGAACAGCCAAAGATGGGAGGTGGGGGCAGGGGAAGGCAATTTACCCAAGAAGAAGTAATGATTACATTGAAAGCTGAGTTTCAACAGCAGTAATGGAGGCTGAAGATGGTAGAATATTAAAATCTTCGAAGTATAGACAGAAATATAAAACAAAAATTATGCTGGCTTGTTGGCTCACACCTGTAATCCCAGCACTTTGGAAGGCCAAAGCGGGTGGATCACTTGAGGCCAGGAGTTTGAGACCAGCCTAGTTAACATGATGAGACCCCCATCTCTACTAAAAATACAAAAATTAACTAGCAGGGTGATGCCCACTTGAAATTCCGGCCACTTGTGAGGTTGAGGGAGGAGACTTGTTTGAACCCGGGAGGCAGAGGTTGCTGTGAGCTGTGTCATGCCACTGCACTCCAGCCTGGGTGACAGAATGAGTCTGTGTCAAAATATAACACAACAAAAGAAAACAAAAAACAAAAGAACCCAAGAATTGCATCTGTAGCAAAACTATCTTTTACAAACATGAAGAAGGTATTTTCTGTATGATAAAACTGAAAGGGTTTACCAGCAACGTATGCTCACTTACCGAATTTCCAAAAAGTGTTTTTCAAGTGTAAGGAGAAAAATATTCAAAAGAAGATCTGAGCTGTAAGAAAAAATGGCATATAAATAAAATAATAAATATAAGATCTAATCTATATTGATAGTACTAATGTAAAATGATAATGTCTGATTTGTGAGGTTGACAGTAGACAATATTGAGTTAAAAGATTGAACAAAAATCGAATCTAAGCTGGGGATGGGTTGGCAGCAGTTGGAAATTTAAAAAACCCAGTGTATTATTTGAGAGATAGGTAAATATATGCATTAAAAATTATAACAGTTATATATACACCTGGTATATCAGGCCAAAAATATATGAAAAAAATTAGTAGAACCACAAGAATAAATTGACATATACAACCTCAGGGTAAGAAATTTCAACATAACTTTCTCATTATTTATACATCAAGAATAACAGCAAATATAGAAAATGTGAACGAAACAA
The DNA here is from genome assembly GCF_030222135.1 of Aotus nancymaae. Taxonomy (NCBI): domain Eukaryota; kingdom Metazoa; phylum Chordata; class Mammalia; order Primates; family Aotidae; genus Aotus; species Aotus nancymaae. The sequence goes on along the minus strand of NW_026988492.1, from coordinate 11,249,045 downwards.
TTAGCAAGCTTAATTAATAGGCAATATGAATTGCAATTAAAGAATATAAGTTATTCTCCAACGTACATTTACAAGTTGATTACATACTAGGATATAAAGCAAGTCTTAAGAAATTTCAAGAAGCAGTTATCATACAGACTACATTCTCTGACCACAACTCAATTAAATCAAAATTTAGACAATAAAACAATAATTTTTAAAAATTTCAATGCACTTGGAAATTAGATAATTCATAAAGATAAATCAAAATGAAAATTTAAAATACTAAAAACCAAATGATAATAAAAACATTGTATGGTGAAACTTGTAGAATACAAAGAAATACTTCAAGGGAAATTTATATCCAAAACGTGTATATTAGAAAAAGAAAAGGTTGGAAACCAATGCAATATCCAATTTACAAAGCTAGACAATAAGATAAAAGATGGCACGATAAAAATAGGAACAGAAATCAATGAAAAGGAAAAATATACAGTGGAGAAGATCAAAAAGGGCAAATATAGATTGGTTGAAAATAATGTAAAAATAGACAAATCTCCCAAGAATGTTAAAGAAAAAGAGAGAAAACACAAATAACAAATATTATTAATGAAAAAGAGACATAAGTACAAATGCAGCAAAGATAGAAAAAAGAACGCTGTCAACATGTTTTTCTAATATGTTTTGAAAACTTAGATGAAGTAGCAAAATTATTAGAATATATAACTTACCGTACCTGAGTATTAAATAAAGTAATAGCTAAAAATGTTTTCAGGATCAGTTTTACAGGTAAGCTCTAGCAAACTTTTAAGGAGCAAATCATTCCAATCTTTTATTAACTCTCCCAGATATATGGGGTGGGGGCAGGGGAAGACAATGCTCCCAAATTCATTCTGTGAGGGCAGTTTAACTTTGATATTCAAAACAGATATGAACAATACTGGAAAGATATTAATTGTAGAACTGTTTTTCTAATTGATGCAAATTTTTAAAATCTTTCAAAAATTCTGTATATTAATCTAAGCACATTAATCTAAGTATAGTAATCTAAGTACTACATTCTATTTTTTTTTTTTTTTACATTTTAACATCTCTAGATTTAAAATACTGTTTTGAAAAATAGGTTTTATTGTTATTTAGTTATGGTAACACCAGAAGATCAGGAGAATGACTTCCATTGAAAAGAGTTTGTAACTCAAACAAAATAAATAAACAAAATAAGTTGCTTACTATCTCTAGGAATTGCCTAATCCTCGGAGAGGCAGTCTCCCTTGAGTCAGTGAGGGTCCAGATATCACAGCATCAAAATATAGAAAATGAAAGACAGGGTTAACACAAACAATTTTTTATAATCAATGGTAAATTGCAACAGCTACCAGATGGAAGTCATAGCATAGTTGCTATTGCCTTTGCACACATGAGCTTGGCTGTTATGACTTGGACAATGGCAACTCCTTGATATTTCAGTCAAAAAATCATCTATTTTATTGGGAAAAAAAGATCAAAATGAATCCTTTCCTAAACAAGTTTTTCTTTTTTAATAAAAACCTTAAACATATATTTGAAGAAAATATAGATGAACATATTTATTGTGGTATGAAAAGGTGATTTAGACAAAGTACTAATAATATTTTAAAAGACTATAAATTCAATCACATTAAAATTAGTAACATATTTTATCAAAAGGCATTTTAAGTGAAATAAAATAATTAGCTATAAAATGAGAGAGGTTATTTGCAATACACATGACCGAAATATAGATACATGTGTGTGTGTATGTATGTATCTGAACATGAATAGACATTTCACAGTAAAATAAACACATATAGTCAATAGACATAAAAGATATGCCCAAGCTCAGTAAAGAAGAAATGTAAGTCAAGATCACAATGAGATATCATTTTACATTAATTAATTGGCAAATATTTAGTTTTATATTTACATTTTTTTTTGAGACAAGGTCTTTGCTTCATCACCTAGGCTGGAATGCAGTTGCAAATTCATAGCTCACTGCAGCCTCAACCTCCTGGGCTCAAGCGATCCTCCCCGCTGAGCCTCAAGAGTAGCTGGGACCACAGACACACATCACCACACCTGGCTAATTTTAAAATATTTTTTGTAGAAACAAGGTCTCCCTATGCTGCCCAGACTGGTCTTAAACTCCTGGGCTCAAGTAATCCTTTCATTTTGGCCTCCCAAAGTGCTAAGATTACAGTATGAGCCACCATGCCCAGTTGGCAAATATTACAAAAAACCTGACAACACCAAGTGTTGTAGTATCTTAGCAGAATCCTTATACATTGCTGATAGATATTCAACTTGGTAAAAAACTTTGAAAGATTATTTAGCATTTTGGAAAGTTAAATCTATACACACTGCAGCTCAGCAATTCCACTCTTGCACACGGAGATGTATCTTGCCCACCAGAATGTTCACAGCAGTAGTGTTGTCCTAGAAAAATATCTAACCCTATTTATTTGGGTCCTCTGGGCAGGAGACACTATGACTGAATCAGAAGTGCAAGGGGGGAAATGCTCACGAAGGATAAAAGGGAGGGGTCTCAGGAGTAGACAGGGAGAGACTTCAGACTGTGATGCAGGTCTGATGATACCTATTAAAAGAGAGAGGAAGAAAATATTGGGTAAGAAGATCCTCAGACTGCAGTGCAGCTCACAGAAAGTCTCTACAAGTCTAATGAGGACCCCAGAGGAGATCTGCTGTGGACAGAAAGAGCCTGACTCAAGTGCTCCTGTGGTGCTCAGCTGTTGTTTGGTGGTAGCTGGGAGAGACCATGACCTCCACAGGAATCCTGCAGCCACTAAAGGATGTCTGCTAACTTGGCTCCTTGAAACAAGCTCTTTGTTGAGGGGAGATCTGAATGCCCATCTCCACATCTGCCCTAAATCAAATGCTCATTGCCAGGAGACTTGATAAGTAAATCAAAAAATGGCCATACAATGAAATACTACACAGCAGTGAAAAAATAATAGATGACTCTTAATGACATAAGGTCAAATGAAAACATTTTCATTCTAGAGGACTACCTAGGAAACTTTTTATAAAGTCTAAAAATACACAAATCTACATAGTACACTTTTTTAGGCACACAAATATATGTGAGAAAATGACTACAAAGTCAAGGTAGTTGTCACCTTTGAGTATGAGACTAAATAGTATGTGATGGAATAAGAAAGGTGTTCATAGATAGCATTGTTGGTGATAGCAATTCTTATGTTTGGTTGGGTGGCAGGTTTACCCACATAAATAAGTAACATATGAAAATAAAAGAAATGCCAGGTTGGCAAGATGGCAGAATAGGAACAGGTCCCGTCTGCAGCTCCCAGTGAGATCAACACAGAAGGTGGGTGATTTCTGCATTTCCAACTGAGGTACCCAGCTCATCTCACTGGGACTGGTTAGACAGTGAGTGCAGCCCACAGAAGGTGAACCAAAGCAGGGTGGGGCATCTCCTCACCCCGGGAGCTCAAGGGTCAGGGAACTCCCTCCCCTAGCCGAAGGAAACTGTGAGACACTGAGCTGTGAGGAATGGTGCATTTCGACCCAAATACTACACTTTTCCCATGTCTTCTCAACCCACAGACCAGGAGATTCCCTAGGGTGCATACAACACCAGGGCCCTGGGATTCAAGCACAAAACTGGGCAGCTGTTTGGGAAGACACCAAGCTAGCTGCAAGAGTTTTTTTCATACCCCAGTGGTGCCTGGAACACCAGCAAGACAGAACCATTCACTCCCCTGGAAAGGGGGTTGAAGCCAGCGAGCAAAGTGTTTTAGCTCAGTGGATCCCACCCCCACAGAACCCGGCAAGCTAACATCCACTGGCTTGAAGTTCACGCTGCCAGCACAGCAGGCTGAAGTCAACCTGGGAGGCTTGAGCTTGGTGGGGGGTGGGGAGTCCACCATTACTGAGGCTTGATTAGGTGGATTTCCCCTCACAAAGCAGCCAGGAAGTTTGAACTGGGTAGAGCCCACCAAAGCAGCTGTAGCCAGACTGCCAGTCTAGATTTCTCCTCTCTGGGCAGTGAATCTCTGAAAGGAAGGCAGCGGTTCCAGTCAGGGGCTTATAGATAAAACTCCAATCTCCCTGGGACAGAGCACCTAGGGGAAGGGACAGCTATGGGCACAGCTTCAGCAGACTTAAATGTTCCTGCCAGCCAGCTCTGAAGAGAGCAGCAGATCTCCAGCACAGTGCTTGAGCTTTGATAGGAACAGACTGCCTCCTCAAGTGGGTCCCTAAACCGTGTGCCTCCTGACTGAGAGATACCTCCCAGCAAGGGTCGATAGACAACTCATACAGGACAGCCTTGGCTGGCATCTGGTGGGTGCCTCTCTGGGATGAAGCTTCCAGAGGAAGAAACAGGCAGCAATTTTTGCTGTTCTGCAGCCTCTGCTGGTGATACCCAGGCAAATAGGGTCTGGAGTGGACCTCCGGCAAACTTCAGCAGACCTGCAGCAGAGGAGCCTGACTGTTAGAAGGAAAACTAACAAACAGAATGGAATACCATCAACATCAACAAAAAGGATGTCCACACAGAAAGCCCATTTGAAGGTCACCAACATCATAGACCAAAGGTAGATAAATCCACAAAGATGAGGAAAACCCAGTGCAAAAAAGCTGAAAATTCCAAAAACCAGAATGCCTCTTCTCCAAAGGATTATAACTCTTTGCCAACAAGGGAACAGAGAAAACTGGACAGAGAATGAATTTGACAAATTGACAGAAGTAGAAAGTGGATAATAACAAACTCCTCCAAGCTAAAGGAGCATGTTCTAACCCAATGCAAGGAAGATAAGAACCTTGAAAAAAGGTTAGATGGATTGCTAACTAGAATAACCAGTTTACAGAAGAACATAAATGACCTGATGGAGCTAAAATACACAGCACAAGAACTTTGTGAAGCATACACAAGTATCAATAGCTGAATTGATTAAGTGGAGGAAAGGGTATTAGAGAATGAAGATCAACTTAATGAAGTAAAGTGTGAAGACAAAATTAGGGAAAAAAGAATGAAAAGGAACGAACAAAGCCTCCAAGAAATATGGGACTATGTGAAAAGACCAAACCTACATTTGATTGATGTATCTGAAAGTGACAAGGATAATGAAACCAAGTTAGAAAACACTCTTCAGGATATTATCCAGGAGGAATTCCCCAACCTAGCAAGATAGGCCAACATTCAAATTCGGAAATAGACAACACCACAAAGATACAACTTGAGAAGAACAATCCCAAGACATATAATCATCAGATTCATCAAGGTTGAAATGAAGGAAAAAAAGTTAAAGGCTGCCAGAGAGAAAGGTCAGGTTATCCACAGAGGGAGACCCATCAGACTAACAGCAGATCTCTCTGCAGAAACCCTACAAGCCATTCTTAAAGAAATTTTCAACCCAGAATTTCATATCCAACCAAACTAAGCTTCATAAGTGAAGGAGAAATAAAATCCTTTACAGACAAGCAAATGCTGAGAGATTTTGTCCCCACCAGGCCTGCCTTACAAAAACTCCTGAAGGAAGCACTAAATATGGAAAGGAAAATCTGGTACCAACCACTGCAAAAACATACCAAATTGGGAAGATCATCGACACTATGATGAAACTGCATCAACTAATGGGCAAAATAACTGGCTAGCATCAAAACGACAGGATCAAGTTCACACATAACAATACTAACCTTAAATGTAAATGAGCTAAATGCCCCAATTAAAAGGCACAGACTGGCAAATTGGATGAAGAGTCAAGATGCATCAGTGTGCTGCATTCAGGAGACCCATCTCATGTGCAAAGACTCACATAGGCTCAAAATAAAGGGATGGGGGAATATTTACCAAGCAAATGGAAAGAAAAGAAAAAAGCAGGGTTTGCAATCTTAGTCTCTGATGAAGCAGACTTTAAACGAACCAAGATCAAAAAAGACAAAGAAGGGCATTACATAATGGTAAAGGGATTAATGCAACAAGAAGAGCTAACTATCCTAAATATATACGCACTCAGTACAGGAGCACCCAGATTCATAAAGCAAGTTCTTAGAGACCTACAAAGAGACTTAGACTCCCACACAATAATAGTGAGAGACTTTTTAAAACCCCACTGTCAATATTAGACAGATCAACAAGACAGAAAATTAACAAGGATATCCAGGACTTAAACTCAGCTCTGAACCAAGCTGACCTGGTATACATCTACAGAACTCTTCACCCCAAATCAGCAGAATATACATTCTTCTCAGCACCACATTGCACTTATTCTAAAATTGACCACATAATTGGAAGTAAAACACTCCTCAGCAAATGCAAAATAATGGATCTTAACAGTTTCTCATACCACAGTGTAATCAAATTAGAACTCAGAATTAAGAAACTCATTCAAAACTGCACAACTACATGGAAACCAAACAACCTGCTCCTGAATGACTACTGAGTAAATAACAAAATGAAGGCAGATATAAGTTCTTTGAAACCAATGAAAATAAAGAAACAATATACCAGAATCTCTGGGACACAGCTAAAGCAGTGTTTAGAGGGAAATTTATAGCACTAAATGCCCACAGGAGAAAGCAGGAAAGATCTAAAATCAACACCCTAACATCACAATTGAAAGAACTAGAGAAGCAAAAGCAAACAAATTCAAAAGCTAGCAGAAGACAATAAATAGCTAAGATCAGAGCAAACTGAAGGAGATAGAGACATGAAAAATCTTTAAAAAAAATCACATGAAAAACCCTTCAAAAAAAATCGGTCAATCCAAGGGCTGGTTTTTTGAAAAGATTAACAAAATAGATATACTGCTAGGCAGATTAATAAAGAAGAAAAGAGAGAATAATCAAATAGACACTGATAAAATGATAAAGAGGATATTACCACTAATCCCACAGAAATACAAACTACCATAAGAGAATACTGTAAATACCTCTACACAAATAAACTAGAAAATTTAGAAGAAATGGACAAATTCCCAGACACATACACACTCTCAAGCCTAAACCAGGAAAGTGTTGAATCCCTGAATAGACCAATAACAAGTTCTGAAACTGAGGTCCCTTGTAAGTTGTATTCTTAGGTCCTTTATTCTCTTTGTAGCAATTGTGAGTGGGAGTTCACTCATGATTTGGCTGTCTATTATTGGTGTACAGGAATGCTTGTAATTTCTGCACATTGATTTTGTAACCTTAGACTTCGCTGAAGTTGCTTATCAGCTTAAGGAGACTTTAGGCTGAGATGATGGGGTTTTCTAAATACACAATCATGTCATCTGCAAACAGACAATTTGACTTCCTTCCTATTTGAACACCCCTTCTTTCTCTTCCCTAATTGTCCTGGCCAAAACTTTCAGTACTATGTTGAATAGTAGTGGTGAGAGAGGGCATTTTTGTCTTATGCTGGTTTTCAAGGGGAATGCTTCCAGCTTTTCCCCATTCAGTATGATATTGGCTGTGGGTTTGTCATAAATAGCTTATTATTTTGAGATACATTCCATCAGTAACAGTTCATTGAGAGGTTTTAGCACGAAGGGATACTGAATTTTATCAAAATCATTTTCTGTATCTATTGAGATAATTATGTGGTTTTTGTAATTGGGTTCTGTTTATGCGATGGATTACATTTACTGATTTGCATATGTTGAACCAGCCTTGCATCCCAGGGATGAAGTCCACTTGATTGTGGTAGATAAGGTTCTTGATGTGTTGCTGGATTCAGTTTATGAGTATTTTATTGAAGATTTTCACATAGATGTTCATCAGGGATATTGGCCTAAAATGTCTTTATACCATTAGACACAGCAATCCCATTACTGGGTATATACCCAAAAAATTATAAATCATTCTATATAAAGACACATGCACATGTATGTTTATTGCAGCACTATTCACAATAGCGAAGACTTGAAACCAACCCAAATGCCCATCAATGATAGAATGGATAAAGAAAATGTGGCACATGTACACCATGGAATACTATGCAGCAATAAAAAAGGATGAGTTTGTGTCCTTTGCGGGGACATGGATGAAGCTGGAAACTATCATTCTCAGCAAACTAACACAGGAACAGATAACCAAACACCGCATGTTCTCACTCATCAGTGGGAGTTGTACAATGAGAACACATGGACACAGGGAGGGGAACATCACACACTGGGGCCTGTCAGGGGTTGGGAAGCTGAGGGAGGGATAGCATTAGGAGAAATAGCTAATGTAGATGACAGGTTGATGGGTGCAGCAAACCACCATGGCATGTGTATAACTATGTAATAAACCTGCATGCTCTGCACATATATCCCAGAACTTAAAGCATAATTTAAAAAAAGAAGAAGAAAAGAACAGAAACACTATAAAAGTAAAAGGCTAGATAACAAGGGTGTGTAATATTTGAGATGAGTGATTGTTTTTAAGCATCTTAAGTCCTTATATTATTCAGGAGGCACATAAAGATACTGATTAATGTTAGATTGTTGTATTTTTTTTTACATTTAAACGTATTAAAATTTTAAGGACAACTACTCGAAGACTAGAAATAAAATATATGTCTTCCAAATAGCTTTGGGGAAAAAAATAAAATGAAAAAAAAATTAATTCAGAAGACCAGAAAAAAGAAAGCTGAAATTTAGAGGAAAAAAACTTGGACAAAATAAGAGGCTATCTATATAACAAATCACAGTGAATTTTGAAATCGTAGATTAATTATCTGTTTTTTTTTTAAATTTACCTATATGCATTTTACAAGTAAAATTTAGTGTAATTTTTTTTACCTGACTCACCTGTGATAAACTACCCTAAAATACCCGTATTTTCTGTGTTCTTAAAGTGCCTAATAAGATAGAAATTCATAGATGTCTGAGCCAACAAACGTCATACAAGTCACAATTAATTTGTCTCCAAGGTACTTGGAGACCTTCAGAGGCATGTTTATATTTTATTAGTCAAACCCTCAGGGATGTGAGGTATTTTAAACCAGTCCTGGAGTTCTTTGAGAAGTCTCTCTAGAGTCTATACAATTTACCACATGACCAAGTACCAAGCATTTCACCACTGAAGTCTCACAAACCTTGGAATAGGACTTCAGCCTCTGAGATGTCATTCTGGGACCTTTTCAGAAAGTACAATTTTTTCTTGGACAGCCTAAAGGCTGATGCTACTAAAATCTGATTCCACATTTTCCTGTCTATGTTGACATTTAGTTATGTCAATTTCATAATGTCAGGTCCAATCTTATTATATAGGCTGGTCATCAGCTGTCTAGGGCAGAGAACTACACTGGCATTAAAGTGCCAGGTGACTATTGATGTTGGCAGAAAAATAATTCTATTTGAAAAGACCACAAAAAAGAAAATAGAGTTAAAATGAAAACTTTAAAACATAGGCGTTCTTATACCATTGCTTATTTTAAAGAAAATGACATTATAAGAAAAAGTCTGAAACTTAAGAATCATACTGTACTTCTTTTCTTCCCTAGAAACTAGCAGGGCTAGCTCCATGCCTAGGCAGATGTGAAAAACAGAAAACAGCTTCCCGTTTTTCCAAAAATATTATTCTACAGACTTCCACTCTGACGGTCTCACAATAGGCGATTGCAATTAAATTTTCTAAATTATAATTTTATCAAAGTAAAGCATGCATTGAGTTTTTTGTTTTAATTAGAACACATAAGAAAGAATAGCACTCCCTGATCCCTCAGTTGGACATCTCAGAAGCAACCTCTTCATTTCTTTTAGTTACTTCTGATAATCGTCTACACAATTTTAAATACTACTTTCATTTTGATTTTTTCCCATTTTAGGCATTGCTGAGTACCTGGTATGAAAGAGGAGTATTTGCAACTCTTATGAGACTATCCCACCCTTCCATGCCCTCCTTCCTTCATCCTTTCTATATACTTACATAATATATTTTAAATAAAATCAATAATCAATTTATATTTTTTGTTTGTTTGTTTTTTGAGACTGAGTTTTGCTCTTGTTGCCCAGGCTGCAGTGCAATGGCGCAATCTGAGCTCACCACAAACCCCCTCCCAGGTTAAAGTGAATCTCCTACCGCAGCCTCCTGAGTAGCTTAGATTACAGGCATGCACCACCACAACCGGCTAATTTTTTTTTTTTTTTTTTTTTTTGTATTTTTAGTAGAGATAAAGTTTCTCCATGTTGGTCAGGCTGGTCTCAAACTCCTGACCTCAGGTGATTCATCTCCTTGGCCTCCCAAAGTGCTGGGATTACAGGTGTGAGTCACTGTGGCTGGCCCAGTGTTACATTTTTATGGCTATGAAGTTATTATTTGCTGCTGAGTGAAATCTTATTTTATGGTTGTATTTTTTTAAATAAGGAAACTGTTTTCCTTGGTGTTCATTTGCTTCATTTTTATTGATAAGTATTAAACAATATTTGCCGTCACAAATTTTTCTCAAACTTGTCAAAGAACTATAAAATCTGTGATTATATTTGGCACCATTTTCCACATGATAAAACATAGCAGGTAATCTATTATTTCCAATTTGATTCCCCCAGAGACATTTATTTTATCTTCCTATCCTTCTCTTACAATCTGGATGGTTTGATCTGGCCTATTGCAAAGATGGTGCACTGAGACTCCCTGTAGTTTCACTCTTGTATGAGATGCCCTACATCTTAGATTTACTGTTGGTGTTTTTCTTGACTCTTATTTTTTACATCACATAATTCAGCAGCTTCCTGAGAAACAATGCATGGGGATTGTCAAGTAATACTTTTGAGACTTTGAATGTCTAAAAATGTCATCTTTAATTACCTTTATATTTTAGACAGGTTAGCTGAATATGAATCCATATCCATGAATACGTGAAGGCACAGCTCCACTGTCTTTTGGCTTCCAATGTCTTAGACAAGAAGTATAATGTCATTCTGATTCTTCATTCTTTACATGCAACCAGGCTTTCTCTCTGCAAACTTTTTGGATCTTATTTTTTAATTTATCTATTTTTGGTGTTTTAAAAAATCATACTGGCACATTTCAGTTGGGTCCTTCCTTATTTTGCTGGATTCATTATTTCAGTTAAAGAAATTATTTTGTATTTTTTATCAGCTAAATCTCTTCTCCTCTGTTTTCTTCTTCTCTTTTTCTGTTTGACTTACTATTTGAATGCAGGATTTCAAATTCATCATATAACTTTCCAAAATTTTTCTTTCCTGTTTTCTATCTATTTTTCTTCAGTTCCACTTTCTAGGACATATTCTGCAATTTCTTTTCCAACCCTTCTGATATTTTTTATTTTTTCTACTCTAAATAACAGGATTTCTTAATTGTGTCTTTTTTATTGTCAATATATTCTCTTAGCTCTTCAATAATATAAAGGTCTTTAATTTTTTTTCAACTTTGTGCATCATCTCATTTTTACTGAATTTTATTCCTTTTTATGTTTGTATTGGTTTTTTGTTTTTCATGTTAAAAACTTTCCTCAAGTGCCTATGACTTACAGGATGACAGTTTGTACTAAGACACTATTTGAAATATGTGTGTACAGTCAGGACATATCTACAAGGAATTCATGTGAGTTTCATAGCAAAGGCCCAGCTGTTTCAGGAGAATTTTCTTAAATGTCAGTATATGCAAATCTTGCCCTCATCCTCCACTCAATCTTTTTATATCTCAAGAGAAGAATTTTCCAGTCTCTAGCCTTGGGGAATATGCCTAGTTGCCTGCATCTTGGAGCTGAGTCATGGAAAAGTGGTGGGTGTTTCAATACTCAGTATATAGATTTTTAAATTCTATTTTTTGATTTACATACAGTAGGGTCACTTTTTTTGGTTTATAATTTTGGCAAATGTAGGGTCACAAACCATCACTACAGTCAAGAAATAAAATAGTGTCATCATCCCTCCAAATACCCTCGTGTTTTCAACTTCTCCTCCAAGTCCTAATCACTGTCAACTACTACTATTTTTATTGTCCCTAAGGTTTTGCTCTTCCAGAATATCACACAAATGAAATAATTTACTTTTTTGTGTCTAGTTACTTTCACTTGGCATAATGCATTTGAGATGCATCCATTCTAGTTTATATGTCAACAGTTCATTCTTTTTTTGTTGTCATTGAATAGTAGTCCGTTACCTGAAGGTATCACTGGTTGCTCATCTATTCCCCTGTTGAAGAACATATGGCTTGGTTCCAGTTTTTGGTGATTATGAATACAACTACCATAAATACTGGCATACTGATATCTGTATAAAAGTAAGTTTTCATTTTAATCGCATCCCCGAGAATGAAATTGCTAGGTCATATGGTAAATGTATAATTATTTAAATTTGTAAGAAACAGACAAACTGGTTTTCTTTTTTTTCCCACAGTTGTATAATTCCATTTATATGAAATGTTCAGAATAGGCAAACCCATAAACAGGAAGTCAACTGGTGGTTGCTAGGGACAGGGAGGAGGGAGGAAATGGGGAGTTCTTGTTTAATTGGTACAGGGTTTCATTTTGGGATAAAAAATGGTTTGGAAGTAGACAAAGGTGATGGTTACACAACACTGTCGATGTTCAGTACCAAATACCACTGAATTGTTCCCTTTAAAATGGTTGACTTTATATTATGTGAATTTCACTTCAATACAAATTGATAGTAAATACGTTGCAAGGAAAAATGTGAAAAGAGGCATATCAAACAAAAAAGTTTTAATGTAAAAGAAAAGATATTAAAAATTATTTTAAACAGTAGGGTTTGGGCATGGAGCTGGCTAATCTTAAAAATCCTATCCCATTCATTCATATCAAGTTGTCCAAACCTAGTAACTGGAAAGGTCCCACAATGCTGGGCTCTAAACATCTAACACAAAGACTAGAATTCTAGAATCATCTGATATTTTCCCTTTCTTGAAAATTCCATTTCCAACTGGGGTCTGTGGGTTCAAGAGCCATATTTATGAACCAAAGTTCAAGATACACACGCTGGTACAAGAACAATAGATGGTACGAAGAATATCCAGGATATCTAGCTGTTGAAACTGCAGCCCTCTCAATGACTCTAATACTTAAGGGATTCAAAGAATGCAGCCCCAGAAGTTTTAGATGCAAAAATAGTAACAACTCAACTGAATTTGACTACATTTAAAAAACATAATTATTTCCAAATCTACTGAGCAGCCGAACAGTTTTCAGTGATGCCTACGGTCACTGGGATTGGAAGACTCCCGCTCCCAGGAGCACTGGGACCTTTTATGCCTACGGGATTTATCTTGGTTCCTACTTCTACTTCTATGACCACGCCCTTCGCAATGCCCATTGTGCTGGCTAGTATGTGTGTCTGAACTCCGTCCTCTGTCCCTATCCCTGGTCTTTTCTTCTCTTACCTCCCTCCTACTTGAGGACTTGTGCTCGTGCTTGGGTTTCCCCTTCTTCAGCTCCCTCTCTAGGTCCTCTGCTGCACCAGAGTAGCAGTCCTGGGGAGCTTCCGCCCCTCCCTGGGCTCTGACTTCTGAGCTCTCTCCAAGTTCTTGCTGCTGTGCTTCTTAGGGCCAGGGTCATCCTTTCCCTTTACTGTCTTGCTTCTGTGTGATGAAGAGGATGGTTGCTCTGCCTGTACCTCCCAATCAGTTTTCTCTTTTTCTTTCTTTCTTTTCTTTTTGTCTTTTTTGTGCTTTTTTGTTGGTTTTTCATCTTCAGAGCTCTCAGACAAACTTGGTGAGGGGGTACGAACCCCACAGCCCTTCTCCTGGAGCTCTCTGGTCACATCATCCATTTCTTCTGAGTCCTTAGGAGCCCTATAGTTAGACACATGATCTACTCGGATAGTTCTTCCTTTGATCTTGATCCCATTAAAATTGTCAAAGGCCAGAATTGTACTCCTCTGGTTTTCATAGCAGAGGAAACAGAATCCTTTGGATTTCCCAGTCTTCTTGTCCCGCATGAGATTAATGTTAACAATCTCCCCATATTGTGAGAACACACAGATGATGTCCCCTTCAGTTAGTTCACAAGGAATCCCTCCCAGGAAGATCCAGGCACTGTCCTTGTACTCAAAGTGCCAAGACACCTTATCGGCCACCCCAAGCTGGACCTCTCGTTCATTCAGCTCATTGATCATCTTCACCTTAGTTAAAGGGTTCATCTTCATGGGCTCACGCTCAGCGTTCAGGTATTAGTGCCTGGGTGAGACAAACTGGTTTTGAAGGTGGCTGTATCATTTTGCATTTCACCAGCAGTAAATGAGAGTTCCAGTTGCTTGGCAACCTCACCAGGATTGTCATTGTTAGGATTTGTTTGTCCAACTTTGTTCTGTTTGTTCAAAGTTCTTATGGCTCTTCTCTTTGCCTTTCTGCACAAATCATTGAATCACTTTGTTGATATCTACCAAAATTTCTTTGAGATTTTGATTAGGATTGCCACATGTGAGACTAAGTCCCTGGTGGAGAAGTACAGATAATGGTGGAGGAGGCATGCGAGACATCTCTTAGATATTCCTAGAAGGGGTCAAGAGAACTTTTCAAAGGTGTCTTAAGTTAGCATGTACTATCTCATAGACTTCAACCTGAGACTTCTGCTTCTTGTCAGGATAGAATAACAGGCGCTGCATTTTCCTGACAGAAACAACTAAAATATTTGAAATAATGTATTAAACAATGGTTTTTAAAACATTGGTATAAGCCAAAAAAGAATAATATCCCTTGAGAAATGGGAAACAAATGAGGTGACTGTTATGCTTGCGTCAGTTGATTGCTTATGATGCATTTTCTGGGTTTACTCATGGAAGAAAAACCCAGAGAGAGCCCAGAAGTCTTTAACTGAAGTGATGCAGCTAGGAATCTGGGGATGCAAAGTCTGCTAAAATTTCAAGAACAGGGGAGAATCCTGCATGAGAGAGAATGCCAGAAATCTCCAGGCAGTACTTTTCAAATATTCTGAAGAGTGCTAATCAACACATTGCATGTGAGAAAACTCCCTGTGTCAGGAGAAAGAGCCTTATAGAAAGATTAGCATAAACAGTAGCTGGTGTTCACACAGAGTCTGAAAAAGTGCCTGTGGCCACCAGCTGAAATGGAAAACTGCTAAATTCTGAAGGCATTGGGTTGAACACTCAAAGGATCTTGCCTGAGAAAAAGAAAATAATTAGGCTTAAACTTGGGATTACTCTGGACCTGCCTAACAAATCAGGAAAGCCAGATCCAAAAAAATCAAGCGGTTCCACAATAACTAATTGCATCTGAGAACAAAGTACAAGGAGACTTAGAGAAATATGACAATATCCAGTACCCAACAAGATAAAATTATTAATGTCTGGCATCCAATAAAAAACTAACAGGTATGCAAAGAAGCAGAAAAATATGACTTATATTCAAAAGCTCAGTCAATCAAAATGAACCCCGAACTTAAAGAGATGTTAGAAGACAAAGGTATAAAGGCAGTTATTATAACTGTATGCCAGATGCTCCAAAACCTAGAGGAAAGATCAAGCAAGTTAAGTAGATATATGACATAACAAGAATCCAAATCATATTTCTAGAGATAATAGCTATACTTGGAGATTTTTAAAAATTCACTAAATAGAATTATTGGCAGATTAGACATTGCAGAAGATATAACTAGTAAACTAAACTATGCAATGAAAAACAGAAAAAGACAAAAAATGTAGAAAAAGAGGGGAATCACTGAGACGTGGAATAATTTTTATTGAAGTCTACAGAAGAAATAAGAGGATAAGACAAAAATATTTGAAGAAGTGATGGCTGAATTTGTATCAAATTTTATAAAGACTAAAACCTAACAGATGCAAGATGATCAATGAACTCCAAACACAAAAGACATGAAGACAACTACACCAAAGCACATCATAGTCAAATTCTCTAAACTGTAAAAAAGAGGCTATCTCAAAAGAAGCCAGAGAATAAAAGACATGTTAAGTAGAGAGTAATAAAGATAAGAATTACATCATATTTCTCAGGAGAAGTAATGCAAGTTAGAAGACAGTAGAACATTTCTCAAATACTCAAAAAATGCTATCAAGAAAAACTAAATTCAAGAATTCTATACTCAATGAAAACAACTTTTAAATAGAAACTTGAAATAAATACATTTTTAGACATACAAAAGCTGCGAGAATTAATCACCGCTAGAGATACACTATGAGAAATGCTAAAGGAGACCTTCAGACATAATAAAAATACAGATGAAATGCACATAAAGAATAAAAAGTACTGAAGGCTGGGCACAGTGGATCACACCTGTGATCCAAGCACTTTGGGAGGCCAAGACAGGAGGATTGCTTAAGCCCAGAAGTTTGAGACCAGCCTGGGCAATACAGTGAGACCTCATCTCTCTTAAAAAAAATTACAAATAAAAAACAATTAACCAGGCATGGTGGCACACACCTGTAGTCCCAGCAGCTACTTGAGAGGCTGAAACGAGAGAAGCTCCTGAGCCCAGGAGGCAGAGGTTGCAGTGAGCCAAGAGCTCACCACTGCACCACCTCTGGGTGACAGAGTGAGAGTTTGTCTCAATAAAGAAAAAAAAAATTACTGGGAATAGTAACATGTGTAAGAATAAAAGTACTTTTTCTTTTTCTTTCCTGTTTATTTAAATATCTGTAAAGGATAATTGACTATTTACAGAAAAAATAATAATATATTGTGGAGTTTAAAATATGCAGAAATAAAATATATGCCCATGATAGCACAAAAGACAGGAAGGCAGAAATGGAAGTATACTGTGGTAAGGTTCTCTTACAATACGTGTCATGGTTAACATCACTTAAAGTTAAGGTTAAACAGATATACTATAGATAAGTCAAAAATGTACAGTACAGTAAGTTAAATATGAATATTAAATATCCCCAAGCAATTGCTAAAGTAACAAAAATCATATCTAATAAGCCAATAGAGAAGATAAAATGGAGCTACAAAATATTCAATTAATTGAAAGGATGCAGGAAAAGAAGGAGAAAAAGGACAGATGAAATAAATAGCCATATGGTATATTTGAATCTAAACATATAATTAATCACATATAATTAAAAAGTTTTAATATCCTCATTAAAAGACAGCTTTCAGATTGGCTGGAAATGCAAAACTCATCTATAAGCTGCCTACAATAAATATATTTCATTTACTTTTTATAATTTCAACTTTTATTGTAGATTCAGGAGGTACAAGCACAGGTGTATTGCATGATGCTGATGTTTAGGATACGAATGATCCCATCACCCATATAGTGAGCATAGTATCCAACGATTAGATCTTCATCCCATGCTCCCGTCCCTCCCTCTCTTCTCTATTAGTCCCTGGTATCTATTGTTGCTACCTTTATGTCCATGAGTACTCAATATTTACCTCCCATTTATAAGTGAGAACATACAGTATTTGGTTTTTTGTTCGTGAGGATTAATTTGTTTAGGATAGTAGCCTCTAGTTGCATCCATATTGATGCAAAATATTCCGCGGTGTCTGTGTACCACATTAAGAAACACATTTTAAATATATAGACACAAACAGGTTACAAATAAAAGGATAAAAAGCTATGTACCATGTTAATACTATTCTAAAGAAAACTGGAGGCCAGGAGCAGTGGCTCATGCTTGTAATCCCAGCACTTTGGCAGGCTGAGGCGGGCAGGTCATGAGGTCAGGAGATCGAGATCATCCTGGCCAACATGGTGAAATCCTGTTGTTTGTACTAAACATACAAACAATTAGCTGAGCATGGTGGCACACACCTGTAGTCCCAGCTACTCAGCAGCCTAAGGCAGGAGAATGCTTGCAGTGAGCCGAGATCATGCTCTTGCACTCCAGCCTGAGTGACAGAGTGAGACTCCATCTCAAAAAAAGAAAAAAACTGGAGTGGAAATGCTAATATCAGATAAAGAAGACTTCACAGAAAAGTATAGTAAGCTGAAAATATAAGATTATTCTATAATGATAACAATCTCAAATTATCAGGACATAAAAACTTAATTTCTGTGTACTTATAAAAGGGCTTCAAAATACATGAAGCAAAAACTAATAGAACTGCCAGAAAAAATCGAGAAATCCACAGATGTAGTGATAGAGTTGAATGTAACTGACAGAACAAGTAGATTATCAGTAAGGATATATAAAATTTGAACAATACCATAAAGTAACTTACCTCATTAACATTTATATGATACTGTATTCAAGAGTAGCAGAATATGTATTTCTTTCAAATGCTCATGAAACATTCATCAAAATAGATCATGTTTTGTAAAATCTCAAGTTCTCTGACCACAATAGAATTAAATTAGAAATTCATAACAGGAAGTTTTGTCAAAAATTCCTGAGTATCTGGAAACTATACAACAATGTTTAACTCATGGGCTGTTTATGAGATCAAAACGAAATGAGAAGATATGTTGTACTAAACTGGAATGAGAACACATAATATAAAAAATTGTGGGATACCACTGAAGCAGTAATTAGAGGACTATTTATAGCACTAAATGTCTATATTATTAGATAAATAAGAAAGGTCTTAAATCACAGACCTCAACTTCCACCTTAAGTAGAAAGAAGAGTAAATTAAACTTTAAATAAGTAGTAAATAGGACAAATATTAGAGTGGGAAATGAAATAATAGATTAAAATTTGATTCTTTGAAAAGATTGATGAATTTGATAAACATATATCCATATTTATCAGGAATAAAAAAGACACAAATTACCAATATCAAAAAAAAAGAGGTAACATAACTACAGATTCTACAGATATTAAATGGGTAATAAAGCCATATTATAAAGAGCTTTATGCCAATAAAGTTGACAACTTTAAGAAAATGAATAAATCCCTTGGAGGACACAAACCAGTAAAGCTCTCTAAGAAGAAATAGATAGCCTGAATAGCCCTATATTTATCAAACTAATTGAATGCACAGTAAAAACTCCAAACCTTCTTGACTTCATTGGTAATTTTTACCAAAAATTTAAGGAAGAAATAATACCAATTCTGCACAAACTCTTCCAGAAGCTGAAGCATGTAGCATTCTTCTCCAGCTCATTCTGTGTAGACAGTGTTACTCTTATGCCCAAGCCCAACAAATATATTACAAAAATAGAAAACTGAGCAATATCCTTCATGAACATAAATGCAAAATTCTTAACCAAACTTTAATAAGTTAAATTCAACAATGTATATTTTAGAAATATGTTATGGCCAATTCATGATTTTCTTAGGCAGGGTTGGTTTACCATTTAGAAATTTATCAACACAATCTATCATATTTAACAAACTAAAAAAATCAGATAATTCTCAATATACTCCCAAAAAGCGTTTGACCAAATTCAATATCCATTCCTGATTAATTTTTTTCTCAACTTGATAAATGGCATACAGGAAAAGTCTATGGCTGACTTTATACTTAATGATGAAGGACTAAATGCCTTCCCCCAACATTAAAAAAAATAAGGCAAGAATGCCTATTCTCTCCATGTCTATTCATCATCATTCAGAGTTTCTAGCCAGTGAAACCAGACAAGGATAAAAAATGCATTAAGTTTAGAAAGGAAGAAGTAAAGATGATTTTTAGTCACAGATAACCTGATTACCTATAGGGAAAATCTGAGGGAAGTATAAAAAAATTACTAGAACTAGTAAGTGAGTTTAGGAAACTTGCAGGATACAAAATCAAAAGACAAGCTGGCTGGGCATGGTGACTCATGCCTGTAATCCCAGCACTTTGAGAGGCCCAGGAGGGCAGATCACAAGGTCAAGAGTTCAGGACCAGTCTGACCAACATAGTGAAACCCCGTCTCTACTAAAAATACAAAACATTAGCCAGGCGTGGTGGTGTATGCCTGTAGTCCTAGCTACTGTGGAGGCTGAGGCAGGAGAATCGTGTGAATCGGGAGCCAGAGGTTGCAGTGAGCTAAGATTGAGATCGTGCCATTGCACTCCAGACCAGGTAGCAGTGAGAGATGCTGTCTCAAAAAAAAAAAAAAAAACCAGTGTGTTTAATTACTAGCAATTACTAGAAATTGAAATAAAATATCATTTACAACAACACCAAAATTGTGAAATATTTTTGGATAAATATGACAAGCAATAGGTAAGACATGTACTTTGAAAATTATAAACCATGCTGAGATCAATTTTAAGAGATCTAAATAGAAGGAGAGATATATTGTACTCTTGGGTTACAACTCAACTTGGCTTCAACCACTTCTCTTGGTAGCACTGATTTCCCTAGCAAAGACTTTTTCTTACCATTATTGCTTGTCCTAAAAGGAAAAACCTATTAGGTTGAACAAACCTCTACATGTACCCCCTGAATCTAAAATAAAAGTTGAAATTATAAAAATAAATGTGTTTCCTGTAGGCAGCTTATAGTTGTCTTGCATTTTCAGTGAATCTGAAATCTCTTTTAATTAGGCTATTTAAACTCTTTAATTTCATGTGATTCATTACATGGTTAGATGTAAACATACCATCTTGTTTGTTTTATCTGTCCTTTGTTCTGTTTTCTGCATTCTTTCAATTAATATTTTTATAGTTTCATATTTATATTTTATAGTTTCATATAATATTTTTATAGTTTCATTTTATCTTCTCTATTGGCTTATTAGATATGATTTTTGTTACTTTAGCAATTGCTTGGGGACATTTAATATACCTAACTTACTATAGTATACATCTTTAACTTATCTTTAGTATATCTGCTTAACTTAACTTTAACTTCCAGTGATGTTTTACCGTGACACATATTGTAAGAGAATCTTACAACAGTATACTTCCATTTCTGCCTTCCTGTCTTCCAGTCGCCTGTGGATAAAGCAGACTGCTGGCACCAAGTTACCTGCCTATGCTCTGCTGCAAAAGAGGTTGAGCAAGTGAGACTTTTAAAAATGTTGACAAGGTAGAACTTACCCAAAATTAAAAGTGTTCAAAAATACTGAGCAACCAGAAACATGATGCACTTCCCATATAGGCCAAATAACTAGCATAAAACATAAAATTATAGGACATGATCTGCATTTTAAAATAAACTTCCTACCTTGTAAGTATAGGAATCCTTTTGTTAGTCCTCAAGACAAGAAAAGCCTGTGTTTTAATCCAGAAAGTATGCCCATGCCCATTTCCATATCCCTCAGACTCACTGGAAAAAGATTTCCAAAAACGTGTGTGTAGGTCATCATCAGGAAGACAAAATACAGAAAAATAACCTAAGGGGAAATAACCGAACCAAAATACAGAAAAATAACCCAAGGGATGACTTTATAAAAAGCCTAAGGAGAAATACTCTATTTTTCTTTTCCCACTCTGCATTGGTTCCCAGGGAGTCATAAAGAAAATAGAGAGACAGACTACCTGTGATTATCACACGTGCAAACATGAACCACCTCGTTGGAAGTCTTTCTGGAAGAGCCAGTGCTTGGTTCTGAGGGGTTTTCCTTTACCTGGTTTCCTGGGCTATTTTTTTTTTCCTTTTTAAAGGTTTCAGAAGTCCCAGGAAAAAACTTCAGACATCAAAGGGCATTGTTAACATTGCTGTTATAATTTAAGGCATTATTGGCAGTCATGTGGAGCAAATAAGCAAGCAAGCTTTGAAGCAAAAGCACATTTCTTCATAGGTGTCTTGAATTTCTAAGAGAATACTTTTTAATATAGCTTTATGTGGGTATAGCTTAAAAATACACAATCTGTTTCTTTAGGCCACCACAAGAACAGGGATTTAATAGGAATACACACACAGAGACACACACAAACGTACACATACACATATGTACAGATGCCCCCTGACTTACAATACAGTTACAATTGGGAAAATCCATCATAAGTTGAAAATCTCATAAGTGGAAAATGCATTTTATACACCCAGCTTACCAAAAATCATAGCTAAGCCCAGCCAACCTTAAGCATGTTCAGAAAACTTACATTAGCCTGCAGTTGTGTGAAATCATCTAACACAAAGCCTATTTTATGATAAAGTGTTGAATATCTCATGTAATTGAATACTGAAAGGGAAAAACAGATGGTTGTATGAGTACTCAAAGTATAGTTTCTACTGAATGTGTATCACTTTTGCATCACTGTAAAGTCAAAAAAATCTAAAGTTGAACCATAATAAGTTGGGGACAATCGGTACACAGTGTAGTATTTATATAATTCTGTACTCACACTCCATTACAGAGCGTTAATCCTTCACCTAAAGAGCATTTATCATAGTCTGTTTCTGCTGCTGTAACAAAATACCTTAGTCTGGATAGTTTATAAGGGTTCTGGAGGCTAGGAAGTCCAAGATCGAGGAGATCAAGGCACCAGCAGGTTCAGCATCTGGTGAAGGCTTGTTCTTGGCTTCGAAGATCGTGCCTTGTTGCTGTGTCCTCACGTGAAAGAGAGCAAAAAGTGTCCAGTAGGCTCCTTCAAGCTCTTTCGTAATGGGCATTAGGTGAGCGCTTCCATGACCTAATCACCTCCTAAAAGCCCTGCTTTTTAACACTATTGCTTAGGAGATTAAGTTTCAACATGAATTTTGGAGGGACACAAACATTCAAATCATAGCAGCACTCTTTGCCACCCCTTGAGGAGTCCAGCTCCAGGCCAGAATCACCTGCATGATCGTTCAGGTCTGGCTGTAGACATTCACAAAAGCTTTGCCTGGCAGGACTCATGGGGGGAAGCTGCCCTCCCCTTCCCAGACCTGGAGCACATCGAGTGCATTGCAGTTTTCTGAAGGGAGTTGCAGTCAAAGACTCATGGCCCTAGGGTCCACCATGCTCATTTGCTTTCTCCTTCACTGAAGTGCTCCTCTACTTAGCTGTGTTGCAAGAAGAGATCAGTAGTGAAGCTTAGCACACACGTAGAGGTATTTTTTTTTTTTTTTTACTGTGTTTTCAGGAATGGCTTTGCTCTTTTCTCTGAATTTGAAAGAGACCTCCTGTTGGAAGAGGGAGGGGGTGACTCGGGCACTTTTCTCCACTCCTATCCCTTCCTGACCTCCTTTCTTCCCACCCATGCTTTCATAAAAAGGCAGGAGGCTTTTGCTCAGGACTCCTTAGTGAGATGATCTCCCTTAGTCTGCGCAGATCCTCCTGATGCTTGCCCGGAGCCCTTCTGTGGGGCACTTTTTGCCTCTTGCCTGCACTGCTGCAGTAAGTGAGCAAAGCCTGGATTGTCACTCTCAGTTTGGCTTGTTGTCCTAACTGGCCACGATTACACTTGGCTGTTTAGCACCCCGTCCTCAACTATATCCCAATTACTTGTGAACCTCTGCAGAGGTTCCCTCATGTAAGGTTCTCTCAACTGCCTTGTGCAGCTTGTGGCTGCCGCTTCTCTGGTTCCCTGTCTAGTCCTGGGGACTGAAAACTGGGAAGAGTTCCCTCCTAACTGCAGTCGCTGCTGGCATTGGTGCCATCTTCCAGGAATGGTGCTCCTCCGCTTAGCTGGTCTACTGTATCAGATCTGCCCTGTGGACAACAGAGATATTGCTAGTGCTGCCTCTTTTCAACGGTCCTTCTAGTCTGCTCTGTCTGCTGAGTTTTCTTGGGAGGAAGATTCTCTCCCTCAGGAATCTACACACCATTATTGAGACTCACAGCACGGTTGCTTTGTTTGCTTAGTGACTAGGGGTTTTATGCAGTGACTCTCCATCTTACTGGAATAGTATTTTGGGACCCTGACACAAAGCAACTGGGGTAAGAGGATCATCGGAGTGATAGACATTTATTGTTCTCATAATGACTCCTTCCCTGCTACAGCCCAGCATCATTGAACTCCTCCTTTCTGGGAATGGGGTGATGCCTGCGTAAGACTTTCTTGGACACTGCTGGTTGCTGCTCTTCATTGACTCCCTTGATCTCCATTCCATTCCCCAAACAGGAGAAGTTGGAAAAGCTCAAACTCTATTTCCCAAGGCTTCTTTATCTAAGGTTCTAGATTCCAGGCCGGGCTCACCAGCCAGACACATGAATTGGATGGCAGAAGTGAGGCGAGACTCATCTTCCTGCCAGCTTTGACTGATTGTGCTGGCAAGGAAGGCTGCATGAATTACGGTTGCTCTGCACTGGCAATCTCCTGCTTTCTGGAGGTCCAGGAGCACCTGCAGCAGCTCAGCAAAGATGTAGCACGATTTGGAACTCAGAGCTCCAGAGGCAGCCTCGAAAGCTGTGGCTGGCCTTGGAGTTCAGCTCTGTATTTTTTGCATGTCATTTCTGGAGACTCAGGTCAGAACATTTTCCTCTAGATCCCGCAATGATTTTGTGAGCACCTAATTCCTGACAGCATATTACTGCTTTCGAAAGATACCCAGAGTAATTTTTGTTTGTTGCACTGATTTTGACGGATACATCGCTCTTATCAATAGACCCCTGGGATGCAAGTTTAAACTCAAGCTAGAAGATACCCTGTCCTACCTTAACCCACCCATACCACATGTGTAACTAGTTCTCCTTTGAAATATATTTTTTTCCTGCCCAGCCATGAATAGTACATGTCTTCCGATGGTTCTTTAAGAAGATAAATCACTTAAAAGTTCAGAAATAGTTGCTGGAGAACAGTTGCAGCTCTGTACACTTCTCCTTTCATCATTGTAATGGGATCTTCCTGGAGGGCATTTTGCCTTGCATTTCTCATTTGCCATGGTCTTTCACACACAAATCTGAGGATTAAGTCAAGACGCCTCTTTTTTTTTTTTTTTTCTTAAAGCAACTGCAAGTGAAGACATACATACCTAATGATTATGTTGGTGGTTTGGATAATGTTTCAAATAATAACTTGCTCCAAGGTAAACTCCATGTGCTGTACAAATCGATGGATTTTTGTTCTGCCAGAGAGAAGCAGGAGAGTCAGGATTGCCGAGCGCGGACTCAGCGCCTCTGCCAACATTGCAGCTCTGTGGCAGTTTTTTCTGAGAACTCTGCCTTAGGTGCTTCTGCAGCAGTGTCAGAGGCATTTTTACTATTTCGTGCTATATTCAATTAATTCAGAAGGATAAAAATACAGCTTAAGACACTGGAATTTTTTTGACTGCCTAAGTCTCTGGCCAAGGTTTCTGTTCTGGCACATTAAAATAACATGACTGCATCAGAAGCAAAACCCCAGGCCAAAAGCAGGGAAGCCAGGGAGCTCCCTCTTTAGAGGGAGTGAAATGGTGTGAGATTTTCAATTTTATGTAGTACCGCTCTTTCCACACTACATATTCTCAGACGGCATGGGTATTTTGGGTGTGTAACCTGTCTGCTCAATGATTTCAGCTGCAGTACTAACTTAATTACTTCAACCTGGCACCTTTGTTGCAGGAAGAGATCAGTAGCACTGCTTAGCACAAACCAAGAGGTTTTCTTTCTTTTTTTTTTTTTTCTGCATTTTCAGGAATGGCTTTGCTCTTTTCTCTGTTTCAAAGTGAGAGGCAGTTCACCGTTTTTCCAGCAAAGTCAAGGCTCTTTTCTGATTGCTGTTTAATCAGACAATGAAAACTCAGCCAGTTTACAAGAGTGGCCATTGGTAGTTACCGCTGGGCAAAGCTTACATAAGTGCCCCTATGCCCTACATTTTGTGTGATAAATCTGTGTTCATCCATAAAGTGGTTCGTTATCTAAATGTTGCAGTCTATAATTTGCAAGCTGTCCTTTATGTGGTGGCAAATTATACATTCTCATCTTGTTGTTCAAGTTACTCCTCCTGGACAAAGATATCTTAACCATACTTAATGCTGGCTGGCTTTAGATGGAAAAGACTGAAAAGATTACTTTGAATAGTTTGCAACGTGAATACAACTTAAGTATCATCCTGCCATTTCTGTATCTCAGAGGTAGGTGGGAAGAAACTGCAGGTGCATCTCTTTATAGCCTATAGAATATATAGTAAGATATTTTGGGAAGATTGTATAATGTAGTGCCCATTTTACCATAGGTTTCATGAGATAATTATAAAGCACTAAAGCAGATCAGCATACTAGACTGGCTGAATATGTCTAATTTTTTATAGAGGGTGATTACTGTTATTATTATTTATAGAGTGCAGTAAGTGTACATAATGTTTTATAAACACGTAGGTGCCCAGAGGTGCCTAAATTCTAATTGCCGGAATTAGACAATCTAAATGAAAAAAAAAAGCTACTATGCAAAAGTGGAAAGAGACTAGGCATAAAATTGAGTTAAATAAGTGTTTATGAAGGACTGAAGGATAAAAGCAAGTGTTCTTTTAGACTTAGTTGAAGTTGCTCCATAGAAGTCAAGGAGAATTAAAGTACTGTAACTAAACCCATCTAAAAATACTTCCTGAAAGCTTTAGAGGAATTCCAATTGGTTACCATAAATTCAGTTCTCCCTGCCTGCTCAGGTCTAGGTCACATTCCACGGTCCCAGAGCACAACCGATAGGGAGTTCACAAAAAAGGAGGGAAAAGAGGAAGAGTACTGGATTGTGGGCTCTTCAAGTGGAGAGACCGAGTCTGATAGATACAGACTTTTAAAATCCATTCTCTTGGCTAGAAATTTTCTTGACCTAGTAGTGGGAAAAATGAAAACTTTGCAACTATTGGTAGTGTTTTCACAGATAAGCAAATCTACATATAGAAGTATCCCTTATAAAAACACGTGATGATCTACCCTTTAAGGAAGCCCTTCTTAAAACTTGAACTGGAAACAATGAATTGTCCTTTTACTATTGTTCATTAGGTTTGATAATGTCACAGAGATGTTCTTTGATGTCACTGTAGTCCACTTAGGAAGAGTGTTCCATAAATCACAATAGATTCAGGGAATGGTCTATTGTAAATTTCATTCAGAAATCTATGATGAAGTACAATTACCACATATAAACATATGTGTAAGTAAAATGTCATTATTTTTAAATATGGCAGCCAAGTCCAACTTTCATCACAAAATTATTGCTAATCTGTCATTATCCACAAAATAGCTGGTTATCTAAATGCTTCTTCATTAACATTTTAGTATGAAATTTAACTTGGCACCACCTTGGGAGTACAAATATATAGATGTATAATGTCAATTACTTGTCTTGGTTATGATATTTTTGAAATTTGAATTTATTGAGTTTATCAGTTTAGGCCTTTTTATCAGTTTACGACTCCTGAAAAATAAATTGGCCACTTAGATTTTTGTCTTCGGGGTTAACTCTATCATATTAGAGGGCACTACACAAGCAGTTCAAATACAAAGCTATTAATATATCATGAAGCATAAAATATTAAGAGCCAACCCAAGTCCTGAGAGAAGTTGCAGGCAAATACCAGTGTTTTATTCCAAATTTACTATGCTCTGAAACAAGAGTTTAAAATATTTTGATCATGTTTTCTTTATGATGAACTATTTTAGCTTCCTTTAAATGTTACTCTAGAAACATACTTAGATAATAAATTGAATAAATTTATTAAAGTAATTTTGGCAATATAAGTGGTGTATATATATGTGTGTATCTGTCTATATACATATATATGCATACATGTATATCTATATATGCAAATATGCATATACAGTTATGCTATAAATATGTACAAGATAGGTGCGAACTGGTTTTTAGGGGCATACAGGAAGATAAGTCCTATGAGAAATAATTAATTTTTATTCTTATTCTTGTCTTTTTAAAATTTGCTTTTGTGTTATAGCAAAAGAGAAGCTGCCTCCAGGCTAGGGGGAGCTTGTTTTGCTGTGGAGATAGCTTCTAGAAGGACGGAATTATGATTTGCCATAGTTTTGCCAGCATGTATTTGCTTGAGAGTTTGGCTTAGAAGTTTAATGGCTATGGAGTATGTGATGAAAAGCCACTGCAATATTACAGCAGTTCTCTTCCCATTCCAACACCCGTCTTTTTGTCTCCCAACAGAGCTATTTCTTCCTTGTAAACATGATATTCTGGCTCTATAGCTAAGAACTGACGTGTGTGTGTGCACGTGTGTGTGTGCGTGTGTGTGCGTGTGTGTGCATGTGCGTGCGTGTGTGCGTGTGTGCATGCGTGTGTGTGTGCGTGTCTTATTTTCCACCTTTTCCCTTTATTGTGCTTGATAATTGAAGTACCTGGCCATAGGCGGCTTATGTTTGGGAGCATAGTCACAGACGTTGGCCTTTGGCCTGTTGGGCTATAATTGCAGTGGCTGGACTCTGACTCTCTTCGCACTGATTAGGGTAAAGTCCAGGGCACGTTGAGCTAACAGTGTTTCTGAACTCATCAGCAACACATGCCTCTATCCAACTTAAGCGATGTGCTGCTTCCTAAGCGATGGGAAATATTTGTAATGCACTTTGGCCAGTGCTTCTGAGGTCCAAACCTCAAACTTTTTAAAACATGCATATGTTAATAGACCAATGTGAAAGAAATCTCACAGCTTAAGGGCAGCAAATGATGTTTCTATGAACAGTTAAAATCCTCACTCAGATTGAGTCACTGTTTAGCCACTGGTAGTTATTGTTTTCAGAGTTTGCTTTTTCCTCTCCTTTTCTTTCCTCTCTTTTTATCTTTTCTTCTTCTTTCCATCTTTTCCATTTCATATATATACACATATGCACGTGTATGTATGTGTACATATGTGTATGTAATACACATATTGTTTCACATATATGCCATAGGGTTCAGCTTAAATACTAAAATGTAGTTGTTTTGGTGCGGTGCGGTGGCTTATGCCTGCATTCCTAGCACTTTGGGAGGCCAAGGGGGGTGGATCACGAGGTCAAGAGATTAAGACCATCCTGGTCAACTCTTTTTCTACTAAAAATACAAAAATTAGCCAGGTGTGGTGGCACTTGCACGTAATCCCAGGTACTCTGGAGGCTGAGGCAGGAGAATCTCTTAAACCAGGGAATTGGAGGTTGCAGTGAGCCCGGATTGTGCCACTGCACTCCAGCCTGGTGACAAGGTGAGACTCCATCTCAAGAAAAAAAAAGTAGTTATTTTATACTCTTTAAATAAACAGTTCAGTCAACATATATTTATTAAATGCCTGCTGTTTACACCAGGCACTGCACTGGGTCCTAAGGAAAGAAAAACAAAATTCCTACCCTTGGAGGAGCTTATAAGTTGAGAAGGAAGGCAGTCATGCCATCAACCAATCACATCAGAATGTCAAAATAGTTGTAGAGTTGTGGACAGAATGCAGTGGGAAATAGGGAAGAAGCGCTTAGGCTTGCCACATCAAATAAGCATTACTTACATGACAAGGCAGCCAGGCTGATACCTGCTAATACAGCGTTACTTATTTGCTGCATCGAACCCTTGGAAGGAAAACTGTGACCCAACAAAGATGGTTCATGTGTACCAGCGTAGCTGCCCCTTGACAATTTTGTTTTCAAATCATGCCTTAAATTTGTCAATGACTTGCCTATTCCCTCACTATTAATCTGAATTAGCATTTTCAGGAACAGTGATTCCTACTGAAAAATTGCTGCTTTTTGAAAGACGCAGAGCTAGGAACTAGTTATGTAATTCTTTCATGATGTCAGGGTGCTTCCACATTTGCAGGTTAAAAAATAGGCTAATTATGGTTGCAAGAAGCCCTCTGGGTGACGCATCTACACCCTTCTCTAATACTCCTTTGATCTAATTAGGAGCATGCTGGGCAGTACTTTACTTATTTTAATTATACTATTTATTCGTGAAATCTAATGCATAGTTAAGGATATCCATAATTTTGTTTAATTAGCTAGAATTGGAATTTTCAGATGTGAGAATGTTTTAGATTATTAAACCTAAAACAGTAGGCTAGGATCTCGGGCTTGCTTCTATTTTGTTAAGCTTCCATTTGAGAATCAAGAGTGTAATGCAACTTTCTGCTGCTTCATCCAGGTCTGATCCTACTTCAGTAACTTTTAAAAAGTTGTAAAAAAGTGTTTGTGGATTGGGAATAATTTTACCCCTTTCCCACTTCCCACTCTCTACTCTTTCCATTAAAAATATTTTAATGAATAAAAAGTCATCTTGGCGAGTAAACAGTGCCTGGATTCAGGAAGCAAGAAGCTTGCAATTAAAAACCGTTGCCACTTGACGGGGGCAGAATTGCTCGCTGCACTGGAGATCACTGCAGAGCGCGCCTGACGCCTCATTGCTGACAGCGGATCTGGCGCGGGCTGGGGCGCATTGCACATTCTGCTCTAGCCGGGAGGCGGCGGGCGGGCAGCTTCGGGTTGTGCACTGGGCCGCGGAGAGGGATGCGCAGAAGGCGCACGGAACCAGGCATTCAGCCTCAAGGATGGCTGGGTCTCTGCTAAGGGACAAATGCTCCAGGAACAACCTCTAGCCATCCCAGCACCACCCAAAGAACCTTCCTTTGGCGCTTTCGCAGAACCTTCCTTCTATTTTTGGCCCCCAACACAATTTCAGAGAACCAGTGAAGTTGGATGACAACGTGAATCGCTTTCTAGTGTAAGGGCCCCCGGAGAATGGCAAAACTCAAAATGTAGCCTCACTGAGGAGCTCAAGGAACTCTACTTGGAGTTGTCACCCCTATGACTGACCTCAGATCCAGGACCCAAGGGCGGGGCCTCTTGCATCTTGATTCCAGCCTCAGCCTTGAGCCCTTTCGCTTGCTCCGGGTGCTTTAACTCAACTTGTGGGGGAGGTTCATGCAGGGAGGAAAGTCAGGTGGGAAAAGCTGGCTCCTTTGATCTCTTTGCAGCAACTTAGTAAACAGGGGCCCCGGGCTGGAGGTTTGCTCCGAGTAGAGGAGAGGCGCCCTTGGCATACCAAAGTTGGGTGCCTTGCGGGGAGCCTGCCGCGGGGGTGGAGGTTGAGAGGACTCTGAGCTCTTCTTCCCCAAGTCGAACTCCTTCCTACAGGAGAGTGGAAACCAACTCTCCCACACCGTCTACCCCACTCTTCCCCCTAAACCTCTAGCGCAGCTTTTAAAAGGCATCCTGTACAGCCTCCAACTTTGGGGAGAGTGGCCATCTCCCACTCTCCCACTGCCCGTACCGCCTTCTTCCCTTTTCTGTGGTCGCCTCCGAACTCTGCTTCCCTCCTATCCCCTCCCCGACCTGAATGCGAGCGCCCCCGGCTGTTCACGGCAGCCCCTCGGCGTGCGTTTGCCGGGAGCTCTGGCTCTGGCTCCTCATAGGATCCAGCTGCGCGGTTCCCATCCGTCCCCAGCCCTGCGGGGCACACGCGCGCCTGCACACGCACGCGCTTACACTCCCGCTCACACTCGCGCGTTCTCCCTCCCTGCACCCCACCCTCCGCGCCGCTCCTCCGCGGGGTGGGGGGTGGTGGGGGTGACGTCAGGACTGCAGTCCAGAGGAGAGCGGCTGAAGAGGGCTGCGCGCTCCTCGCCCAGCAAGCGGGAGGCGCACTCGGGCCGCCGCCGCCGCGCTCCTCCCCCTCCTCTGCACCCGCTGTCACGCTGCCCGCCCGAGAGGGAGCCTCGAAAGCCTCCAGGTGAATTGAAAGTCGTTTCCGGGGGAGAACGGAGAGGGTGCTGCAGTCCTGACATGCCCTGAAACTGCAAGTCGGACAGAAACGACCCGGCGGAGGAGCAGGGCGCGCAGCGCTGTGCGCAGCATCCCGGGGCTGCTGGAAGCGGCCACCGCTCGTCTGGCAGCCGGGAGCAGCGGCGGGACAAGGCCCCGGACACGCTCGCCCAGGAGAGACCCCTTCCCCCTCTTGCGCATTTCACAGCTGCGCTGGTGTGGGGCATGCGAGCGCGGTGGCTCCAGGTCGTCGCGGAGCAGCTGCCAGTGGAAGAGCGAGGAGAGGCGAGGGGGCGGCAGCCTCGGCCCGAAGTAAGTGCAGCAGAAGTTTGCGTCGGTTGCCCCGGCGCTCCCCCAGCGCGAGTGGGAGGCACATCTCCCCTCCTTGGCTAAGGAAACAGAGGGGAGACTTATGAGGGAGGCTCGCGCGGGAGAGCAAGTGAGCGTTTCCGGAGAGGGCAAGGACCCCCCCAGGAGGGCCAGGCCGGGAGGGGTCCCGGTGCAGTGGTGGGGGTGCCAAAAGGGGGAGACTCCCAACTGGAAGGAGGGACTGGAGAGGAACCGGACCCCGGGGATCTCAAAAAGGGAGGGATGTGGGGAGAGTGAAGGTGGAGGCAGTCACACCTATCTTGGTGACCTTGGGGTGCCCCCCTGGAGTGGCGAGCCGGGGGCTTATATGGTCGCGACTAGGATGTTGACTGGTTTCTAACTCGGGGGTGCGAAGAGGGCATTGCTCTTCCTGAGGTCTGGAAGACGGGGAAAGAGGAGAGAGAACCCGTCCCGAGACAGGATGGAGGGTGGGGACCCCGGGGAGTTTGGAACTGGGGGTTCGGAGTGGGAGGTTTGGGTCTTCTGAGACGCTCCAACCTCTACGGAGGCAATAGAGGTCGAGGGAGGAGGCGAATGTGACACTTCGGGTCGCCACAGTTGATGTCAGGCGCCTTTGGAACCTGGTCATTAATTCTTGTCATCGGGAGGCTTCGCGGAGGGCGACAGCACCCGGGAGCAGGGTGACCCCCGCAGCGGCTGGCCTCCCGGCTGGCTGCGCTCCCCGCCCGCCGCTCTCCCCGCGCCGCCGCTGGTCCTCCGAGTCCCCGGACTGTCCTGAGTTGCTGCGAGGGTGGGCGAGACGCAGTGTGTTCAAAAGAGACCCTCGAGACCCCCGACATTCTGCTCACTTCTTTTCGGGGGCATGTTCAGCTCTTTTGGGCTCTCTCTTTCCTAATGGGATTCTCCCAAGGAGGTTTTCTTCTTTAACTGGCCCTACTTGTAATAAGAGAAAAAACTTAGTGGAATCTGCTGCGCTCGCTTTAGGGTCAGAGCCCTGCAGAGGGCAGGCGAGGACGGCGCGGGCCAACTCACTCACCCTGTTCTCACCTGGGGAGAGCTCTCAGGAATTTGATATTAAATTTGATGAAATGATCCTAGGAAAGTGGCGAAGGCATGTTCTCCGAGAGTAGGACTTTCTGTGCTTAGAAAATGGAAATCCCACTTAGCTTCTGATACCAAGGCCACACTTTGGAGAGAGAGG
This sequence comes from Aotus nancymaae, assembly GCF_030222135.1. NCBI lineage: Eukaryota > Metazoa > Chordata > Mammalia > Primates > Aotidae > Aotus > Aotus nancymaae. Next base: position 11,216,206 of record NW_026988492.1, on the reverse strand, counting down.
GGGATAGTTAATTAAAAACTGATAGCATTGAGTTGAAGACAAAAGTCATTTGTAATGCATCCCGGTCATTTCACTCTAACCCCTCAAAACACTTTATGGGGCCCAACTATGTATGTGCCAGGCGTTGTGTTAGATGCACGTGCAACAGAGATGATTCCTGTGTGGTCTCGGCACTCTGGGAGCTTACAGTCTGTGCTAGAAATGGTTTGGAAAGAAGGTGGAGAAAATGCTTGTTCTACAGGGAAGGGCAGGTGCTACCTGGCTTTAACCACAATGAATCACACTCCCAGCTCATTAAGTGTGTGGCCTGATATCAGGTGCTACCTGGTTTTAACCACAATGACTCACACTCCCAGCTCATTAAGTGTGTGGTCCGATATTTGCTACATGGTATCCTCCTTGAAGGCAGGATTCTGTTATTTGTCTTTGATTCCCAGAGGCCACCACTGCACCTGCACATAGTAGGTCATCAGCAAGTACTGTTAAATGAATAAATGAATGGATGAATTATGCATAGTTAAAAGTATCCTAATGAAAGCTATCGTGCTAGGGGAGCATGTAAAGAAGAGAATGAAATAAAGGGAATTGGAGAAGGGAAGAGGAAATAAGGTTCATGAACATTCGAAAGTATGTATTCTTAAACAAGTGTTTGTTTTCCATGTTCATGCAATGGAAATTATCAACACCCATCTCAATTCTCTCTGAAATACGTGCATCTCTGAACACCATTTTTAGACCAGAGTCTCTGTTAACATGCCGTGAAGAGATCATAATGCCCTGCTCATGTGCTGTTGATAATACGATGACTGGAATGTGTCTTAAGTAGTGAGGCCGGTGGGTGAGAAATACTTTAGGATCACCATAAGAATTCCTTCGTGTATCTAATAATATTTTGCTACAAATGTATGAATTTGTACCTTGTACTTTAAACATACTTAATTTAAACTTGATTAAAATATGTATATATTGATTTTACTAGTGAAGCTTAAACACATATATGCAAGACTTTCTTTGGTTTTATCAATTGAGCCCAAGTCACTATGGCACTAAGGTAGAAGGTAATAAATTCCAAGGTGGGTAATGAGGATTCCACCCCCCCGACCCCCTGCCAAATTTAGTTTTATTATTTCAGAAAACTGAACCCCCTTTTCTAAGTGTACAACAAGGCTGGTACAGCAGCTCACTCCTGTAATCCTAGCGCTATGGGATGCCGAGGTGGGTGGATCCCTTGAGCTCTGGAGTTTAAGACCAGCCTAGGCAACATGGGGAAACTCATCTCTACTAAAAATACACACACACAAAAATTAGCTGGTGAGATGGTGCACACCTGTGGTCCCAGCTACTTGGCAGGCTGAAGTGGGAGGATTGCTTGAGCCCAGGAGTTTGAGGCTGCAGTGAGCTGAGACTGTGCCACTGCTCTCCACACTGGGTGACAAAATCAGACCCTGTCTCAAACAAAACAGCAAAAACAAAAACAAACAAAAAAAAGTGTATACAACAAAACTACTTACTTTGCACTGCTTTTTCAGTGTTTATCAATGATAATTATAACTCAGTAATTTGAGTGAAGAGTTTATAGGCAATAATATTGGTTTTAGTTTTTGGAAACGTCTCAGGGCTATGTGATTTGGGGCCATTTGTAGAATTTTTGTGTACCTTATTTTCTCTACTTACGAAATGGGCATTGAACTTTTAAATTAGGCATTGAAAATCAAAATATGTTGATGTAGAGCATTGCTTCGTTTTGGGCTTTGTGTTCCATAGTTAATGTCATTAATTTAGTATACCAACACTGGCAAGAAATGTATAATTAGTGAATAGGAGAAAAATAGTATATTTTCCATTATTGAGTATCTTGCATATATTTTTAAGACATCAGCATTCTAGGAAGAGTATTCTGATTGTGGATAATTTATGGTGGCTTGAAATTTATTTTGTACAAGTAAATGTAAAGAAATGCTAAAAATGGTAGCTAAACTTTGGAATTCTTTAACCAAACATTGAGATGTTTCTTCTGTTGTAGATATTTGATTTGGATTATTTCCAGAATTGCATGGTTACATCAAATGACTATTTGAAGGAGTCTTGCAAATTTGGCAAGAAGTACACTCTAGGAGACAAGTTTATTTTGGAAATTTAGTTAAGGGAAAGAAATGCTGAGGTTATAGGAGTGTGGGGTCATAGATTACCGAGTTTAGAAAATATCTAGCCTTGTTTTGCAGATTGGAAAACTAGAGCCAAAATAGTGAAGGGTCTACATTTCCCAGGGTCACATTCAAATGTCAGTCCCTTATGTTGCCCATTGTAGGCTTGAGAGAAAATCCCACACTCAGGATACCTTAACCCAGGGGCTGTCTAATGGATCTGCTATCCTTTGTTTTTTTTTTTTTTTCTTTTTGAGACAGGGTCTTGCTCTATCATCCAGGCTGGAGTGCAGTGGTGTAATCTCTACATACTACAGCCTCCACCTCCTGGACTCAAGCAATCCTTCGACCTTACCCTCCCAAGTAGCTTGGGCTACAGGTGTGTACCACCATGACTGGCTACTTTTTGTAGACACGGCTCCTGCCACAGACTCCAAAAGTGCTGAGATTATAGGCATGAGCTACCGTGCCTGGCCGAATCTGCTATCCTTGAATTTGTCTTCTCTCTCATTCTCTCCAGCTCACACCCTCCCCTTGCCCCCATCTCTGAGAGGGGTCTCCCATGCCTACCCCCTACTTTCACTACTCCTGCTGCCAGATCAGGTCCTTCTGAGGACAGAGCAGCAAAGGACTTGGATGGGGTCCTGTGGCTCTCAGCCTCAGACAGGGGTCTGGTCCTAGGCAGAGCTGTGAAGTCAGTGAAGCTTGGACTGGGTGTTCTCAACATCTTCTTTCCTACATGTGGACACCAATGTACATCAAAAATCATGGTTCCAGATCCAGAAGGGGCTGCAGAGATCATCTGGTCCATCCTAAAGATGAGGGAACTTGGGCCCAAAAATGTTCTGTAGTGATCATGTCACAGCCATGGTCAGGACTTCCTGGGTGGCACTGGTGTTCCCTTTGACCGCTTGTGCTCTCTTCTCCATCGGATGGTGCTGGCATCGGATCGCTCCATAAAGTGAGCATGTGGGCTCTGGAAGGAGGCACCTGTGTTAAGTTCCAACCCTGTATCTCCACAGCTATGCACTTATGGGCAAGTTATTGAAGTTGTCCAATACTTCCCTTTTCTTTTATTTTAGAGACTGGGTCTCCCTTTGTCACCCAGGCTGGAGTGCAGTGGTGCAAGCATAGCTCACTGCAGCCTTGAACTCTTGGGCTCAAGTGATCCTCCTACCTTGGCCTCCCAAAATGCTGGGATTTCAGTCATGAGCCACTGTGCCCAGCTGTCCCTTTCTTTATTAATAATTTTGTATTCTGTTTTATAGCTTAATACCTATATACAGATATAGAGGTATTTGCATAAGCATTTGTTAATTGCTTTTCTCCCAGGTCATACATTTTAGAAGGGAAGGAACCAAGTATTTCTTGATCACGACACATCTAAGAGCACACTGTTTGGCACACGGTGGACATGATAAAAATTTGTTGAGTAAAGGAATGAATGAAAATGAATGAATGAATAAAAGAATGATCGAGTGAAGTATATGTCACTTAGATAGAACTGGAATCTTAATCATGAGAGTCACATCCTTCTAAAGATTCTAACTCTGAAGTACTGTTTCCTTTGCTAACATTACTTTCTGGATAGATGTGACCCTAATATGCCTGATTCCCACTTCTCTCATTCCTTCTCTCAGTAAGCGGCAGCCCCATTTTTTGTGACTGCTTGGGCCAAAAACCTCAGAGTCATCCTCTCACAGAAAGCATTCAACTTATTAATAAATCCTGCAGCTAGGCCTTCATTATATAATCCAAATCTGACCAGTTATCACCATGTCCCTTGCTAGCAGCCGAGACCAAGCTGCCATCATTTCCCTGAATTATTCCGGCGACTTCCTCGCCTCTCTCTGCTTCCATCCTTGTTCCGCCCCCAAAGTCTAGATTCTGTACACAGACAGAGCAGTACTACTAACACATAAGGCAGACAATGTGACTCCTCTGCTTAAGTTTTATAATATCTTCTCATTTCTCTCATAGTTAAAAAAAAAAAAAGCTCTTATAATTAACTATAACATTCTACACTACCTACCTGCTCTGACCTTCTGATTTCTGTCCAAATTTCCTCTTTAATCACATGCTTCCCCCACACTGCCATCTTCCTGTTCCCATCACACATCACACTTGCTGTCATCTAAGTAACTTGGAACTTCTCCAGATACCTGTTTGACTCCTCCACTTCCTTCAAATATTTTCTCAGGTTCATCTTTTCAATAAGGTCTTTCTTGGCTACCCTGTTTTAAAGTACACCCCTCTAACTTTCTATCCTTTTTTGCATTAATTTCTCTTTTTTTTCTTTTTCTTAAAAAGGAAGTCCTAAGGTTGAGCCAGAGCGTTAATTTCTTTTTTAGCTCTTGTGGTTATAAGAAATTCCATGTATTTGACTCACGTCTTTTGTATCTGTTGTTTCTCTCCCTTACCAGAAGGTAAGCTTCATAAAGGAAGATTTTTTTTTTTTTTTCGTTTTGCTCATTTCTGAATCCCTAGTGGCGAGGACAATGCTTGCCACATAAAGGGTAGTCCGTAAATATTTGTTGAATAAATAAATGGGAATAAAATAGTACCTATATCATAGGGTCTTGTTATGATTACATGACACCATGCACACTGAGTGTTTAGCATAGTGCCTGGCATTGGGTACATGCTTATTTAATATAAGACATTATTATTATGGTGTCTTCTCACCTCTCCTGGCATTTCAGTCCCTCTTTTGGCCAGAATTGTGGTCAGAGGCAGAACTCTTCTAGAATCCTTAATACTATTTTTAGAAATGACTTTGAAGAAGTCCCAATGGCTGTTTACATCTGCTGCTGGAGATAAGTAGGAAATAAATGCAGTTATCTTTCCAAGATACGGAGTAATCCTCTCTGTGAAATACTTTCTGTCTTGGGGGTGCTGGAAGGTTGCAGTTGTACATTTCATCCTCAGGGTGAGAGAGCCACATTCTATCATGATATCCACACAAGTCCTCTTCAAATGGGTTAGCCACCTGTGTTGGTTTTTCCAACTCTCCTGTCTCTCACTGTTGGGTTTGCCTCTTGCTGGTCTTAACATGACAGTTCTCACTGATGGCCTCCTGAACCAACAAAGTTTAGCTGGAGGAGTTGTGAGGTCATATCAATTAACCAATGAAGCATTACATGAAAAAATAAAATCAAATAAAATGACCCCTGTAAAGCCCTCCCTAGGGCTAGGAATAGCCTATATAAATAGCCTAAATAAACACTCCTTAATTGCTTAATAATAGTCTGTAGCTGTTTAAAAACCCTGTTGGCTGGGTTGATAGGGTGTTTTTACAGCTTTACCAGGACATTGTGAGCAGATATTGTGTGTATGTGTTAAAGTTTAGTACCTTATTACATTTCTGTATAAATTAGCATACTAAACTATACAGATCGTAATTCCTACTAGCTCAAAGCAGTCAAATTTTAGAAGTTAACTCCACAAATAGTGCCTTCGGTCCCAAGTGTTTCCAATGGTTTTGCTTTACCAGAGAAAAATATCACGTTGTGCCCATTTTTCACACTAGAAATAGAAAGAGAGCCTTGGGTTTAGTACTTGTAGGTTACCAGGTCTTTTCTTAGCATGCTCCGTGACCTTGTCCAATTTTCATTAGTTTAGACTGGCTTTTCTGGAGCCAGGAAAAATTACTACAGCAGCAGAAACGAGGCCAGCAACCTTGAAGTGCAGCATATCTATGAGAAATTCATTTTCTTGTAACTGTAAAAGAGATGCAGACAGAACAACTCTTTAGGGGAGAGGGAGAGAAGAGAAGAGACGAGAACAGAGCGCTTGGGGTGGGTGGAGAAATATGGACTCCAGATATAATCATACAGTGAAACGAAAGAGGGAGGGAGTTTCTAAACAACTGGGGTACATAGTTTTTCTTTTGCCTAGTTCATAAACACATTTTGCTCTGAACGTTCTTTATAAGTAGGTTGTTGGGAAATACTTTCTAATAGAAACAACATTATATGTGGAATATAGGTTTCCAGCTGCCTTGGGGAAAACGTGTTTAATTCATGGCTGAGCATTCAAAAATAATACTATAGTTTGCCTTTTCATATGGGAAAATGAGTCTTAGTTTGTAATTAGTAAATTGCCATCATATTACACCATGAAGATTCAGGTTGGCATTTTTGTAAGTAATCTCTCCCTTGACTCCTTGGTAGTTTATTTAACAGAACAAGAGAACACACACACACACACACACACACACACACACACACACATTGTATTTTGTATGTGTATAATACATATATAAAATATACTCTATATAATCATTCTACTGAATAGACAAGATTGAATCCACTTATTTGCCACCTTTAAAAAATTATAAATACTATTAAGTTAATAAAATGTAAATAAATAAGATATATAACCAATGTTACATACGTGCATATTGAAACTTGAAACTCCTGTAAGACACATCTCAGCGTTTCTGTATCCATCAATGTCACTTGTGGTTTCTGAGGTCCTCTCCTTGTCTCCTACCCTGAGGCCTCTGCAGAGACCCATTCTGCACAAGATGAGGATGCTTTGCTTGTTGGAAACTCACTGTGAATTCTCATCTCAGTTTTCTCAATGTCACCCGTTAGACACTGGCATCTAATACACCTTTGCAGAAGAGGCAAAGCAGTGATCATTCCTTCTCTGGTTGTCTTTCTTCTCCCTCTGCATTCTGGTCCCTTGGGCTCCTTGATGCAAAGTGTGACCAGCCCTCCCTCTAGTGGTGATTAAAAAATCTTCCCTCCATGCCCTGGCTAATGCCAAGAACTTGTTTTCACCTGCTATAGTCCTGGTGAGTGGGCTGGGCACTTCTCCTTCCCAGCAGTCTCCAGAGATCGGGAGTGGAGACCCTCCTGGCGGTCACCCATATGCATAGAGCAGATGTCCCAGCAAAGAAGGTACAGTGTGGGAGTGGTGGTGGGAGGATCAGTCACTGTGAGAGTCTTTGGTCTTTTTTCTTTGCAAGACCAGGACGTTGTCCTACGTACTTCCTGATCCACCTCTAGCTTTATGCCACAGCATCCCACCTGCAAACTCCCTATGAACCAAAAATCTGATTGTAAGTTTCTTCCCTGCTTTCTGATTTCTGAAAAGTACAAAGATGACAGGATTTTCTGAAGGTTTTTATTTAGAGATTTGCTGGCTCTCTGCAGGGGGAAAAAGCCCTGATTTGTACTGTTTGCCAATTTCTGTCTTGTAAATATTTCTGCTGTGGCCAATTACAACATGACATCAACTGGGTTGCAAAACTCTTAAAAATTTAACAATTGGCTCTCGTGAATATGTACAACCTGGTGCCCGTAACGCACTGTTTTCATCGCTAACAATGATGTAAAAGAAAGGGTATGTTTGCTTCTTGTTCTTTCTCATCCTTCTGCTCTCTTCTTCTTGGTAAATGTAGAGAAAACAAAAGGTATAGATTAGGGGGTCAGTAAACTTGTTCTATAAAGTCCCAGAGAGCAAACATACTTTGGACTTTGTAGTCCACACTGGTTTTTGCCACATACTCTTTTTTAATTTTAAAAAGAAGCCCTTTGAAAATGAAAAAACTGTATTTTTGTTTTGGTATTGCCAAAGAGAAATACCAAAAAAAAAAAGCAGGTTGAGAGTTAGGTTGGGTTTGTGGATCTTCATTTGCTGATCCTTGGAATAGAAGATCAGGGTGGGTCTTTGGAAATACAAATTTCAGAGAACTGGTGTGATATATACAATATTATATATGTATATGTATATATGTATGTATATACATAGATGTGTGTGTTTGTACTATGTATTATGCACACACACAAACATACACATATATGCATATATATATTTCAGAGAGAAAGTCCAGATTGAGTGAGATTATTGTGAGGATTTCCCTGTGGAAGACTCCCAGGCTGGGGTCTTTATTGGGAGAATTAGGACTTTGGAGAGTGGAGATGGGAGATGTGAGGACACTGAGGGTGGTGAGCTGGTGAGCTCAATGGTGCATAAGGAGAAATGTGACCTCAGGGTGTCTTTTTGCTTTCCTTCCTTCCTTCTCTTTTTAAAAAACAGGTTTGTTGAGATATAATTCACATAGAATAAAATTCATCCATTTAAAGAGTATAGTTCCATTTTTTAAAACATATTCATAAGGTCATGCAACTATCACCACTATCTAATTTTAGAACGTTTTTATCTCCCCTGAAAGAAACTCCCCTATCCATTAATTGTGGTTCTCTTCTTACCTTCCAGACTGTCAGCCATGGAAAACTGCTCATCTACTTTCTGTTTCTATGGATTTGCTGATTTGGGACACTCCATATAGATGGAATCATAACAGTATTTGTCCTTTTGTGATTGGCTTCTTTCACTCCACATAATGTTTTAAATGTTCATCTGTATTGTAGCCTGTGCCAATAATTCCTTTCTTTCTATTGCCAAATAATAATTCATTGTATGGATATATCACATTTTATTATCCATTTATCAGTTGATGGGCATCTAGGTTGCTTCCAATTTTTGGCTATGATGAATAATGCTGCTATGAAGACTAAAATACCTATCATTGTATGCGTATATGTCTTTATTTCTCCTGGGTAGACACCTAGTAGTGGAGTTACAGGGTGAGATGATAACTATGTTTAGCATTTTAAGGAACTGTCAAACTGGTTTCCAGAGCAGCTGCATTATTTTACATTTTTGCCAGCAATATGAGGGTTTCGTTTTCTTCACATCCTTGCCAATACTTATCTGTTTTTTTGAGTATAGTCATCTTTATGGATTTGAAGTGGTATCTTGTGGTTTTGATTTGCATTTTCCTAATGACTAATGATGTTGGGCATCTTTTCATGTGCTTATTGGACATTTACAGATCTTCTTTGGAGAAATGTCTATTCAAATTCTTTGTCCACTTTAAAATTAGGTTATTTGTCCTTTCATTATTGAGTTGTAAGTTTTCTTTATTTTAGATACAAGTCCCTTGCGAATATTTTCTCTCTTCCTGTAGGTTTTCTTTTCACTTTCCTGATGGCTAATTTTGCAGCACAGAAGTTTTAATATTTTGATGAAGTACAATTGTATTTTTTCTTTTGTCACTCGTGCAAGAAATGCAGATTTATTAAGATTTATTCCTGTGTTTTCTTCCAGGAGTTTTATAATTTAGCTCTTTCTTAATTTGTCTACAATTTAAGTAAAGATATTTTTATATGGTGTGAGGAAGGAGTCCAACTTTATTTTTATGCATGTGGGTATTCAGTTGTCCCAGTAACATTTGTGAAAAGTAGTCAAATTGTCTTGACACCTTTGTTGAAATCAATTGACCGTAAATGTGAAGGTTTATTTCTAGAGTCTTAATGTTATTTCATTGAGTCGTATGTTCACTTTTATGCCAGTACTCCCTTGTCTTGGATACTGTAGCTTTGAAATGAGTTTTTAAATTGGAAATTGTTGAGTTATTCAGCTATGTTCTTATTTTTTAAAATTGTTTTGGCTGTCTCAGTACTTAAGTTTCCACATACATTTTAGAGTCTGCTTATCAATTTATGTAAAAAAAAAAAAAAAGCCAGCTGGGGTTTTGGTAGGAATGGTGTTGAGTCTATAGATCAATTTGGGAAGTAATATCATCTTAACAATATCAATTCTTTTGATACATTAGCACAGGATGACTTTTCATTTATTAAGGTCTTTATAAATTTTTTTCAACAGTGTTGCATAGTTTTAATAGTATACATTTTGCATTTATTTTGTTAAATTTATTTTTAAGTGTTTTAGATGCTATTGTAAATGGAATTGTTTGCTTAATTTGATTTTTGAATTATTCATTGCTAGTATATGAAAATGCAATTGACTTTTGTATATTGGTCTTATGCTCTGAAACCTTGCTGAATGAACAATTTTATTGTTTTAATAACTTTTTGGTAGATTTTTAAAGGATTTTCTCTATACATGATCATGTCATCTGTGAATAGAAAGTTTTATGTCTTTCTTTCTAATCTAGATGTGTTTTTCTCCCTCTCTTTTTTGCCTAATTGTCCTGGCTAGATCCTGTAATACAATGTTAAACAGAAGTAGCGTAGGTGGACATGTCTCGTTCCAGAGCTTAGAAGTAAAAGCACCCAGTGTTTCACCATTAAGTATAATGTTAGCTGTAGGTTTTTCACAGATACACTTTGTCAGGTTGAGGAAGTTCTCTTTCTCTTCCTACTTTGTTGAGTGTTTTTTATTATGAAATGGTATTGGATTTTTTGAAATGCTTTTTCTGTGTCCATTAAGATGATCATTTGGTTTTTATCATTTATTCTATTAATATTATATATTAATTTGGATACTAAACCAACCTTGCATTCTTGGGGTAAATTCCACTTGGTTATGCTGTACAATCCTGTTTATATGTTGCTGGGCTTTTTGAGAATTTTTGTTTATATTCATAAAAAATAATGGTCTGTAATTTTCTGGTGATATTTTTGTCTGGTTTGGGTATCAGGATAAAAGTGACTTCTCTCCTTCTATTTTTCATGCTTAACACTGCTGTTCCAGGCACTCTGGGGACATGTAAGGTGAAGGGAAGAGAAGAGAGTCTGATGCTGATAGTGAGTTCCAGTCAGCAGTATGGAAGAGGGGAGGAAAACCCTAAATAGATTCTATAGATGACCAAGGATTCTTGGCTGCCACATGGACATCAGGCTGGGCACCTGTTTTTGGGTATATCCTATGTGAAGAATATGTTCTGTTCTTTTTATACACATATTCAGAGTATTTGTTGATCACCTGCTAATAAGAAGTAAACTTATTACCAATAAGTTTAAATAGACCTGACTCCTGTCCTATGACAACATATAGGTTAAAGGGGTAGGAAGACACAATTTAGTAATTACAAACTAAATATAAAATTACAGCTATAATTTGTATGATGAAGGAAAGATTCCTGGTACTGTGATAGCATATAATATGGGGTTTGCTCTGGTGTTCTGGTGGTGGGAATAACATCCCCCAAAGCCCTGCTTTAGGAAGAAGGGATGGAAGGCCAGTGCTGGGGGAGCACATAGAGCAGGAGGAAGGGAAATTATGGGAAGGAGAAAGTAGATAGAACCAGGCTACCTGCAGCCTGGAAGTCTGGTGATAGGCCCATGTCATTATCCTCAGAGCAGTGTGTTTTCACTTTTACAATGTCTTTTTCTGAAGAACTGGAGACCATTGCCTAAATGAAATCACCCAGAAACAGAAAGTCAAATACTACACTTATAAGTGGGAGCTAAATGATGGACACATACAAGGTGGAACAGTGGACACTGGAGACTCCAAAAGGTGACAGAGTGGGAGGGAGTAAGGGTTGAAAAATTGCCCATTAGGTACAATGTTCACTACTTGGGAGATGGGTGTTTATCACTACACTATATATCCTTGTAAGAAAACTTCACTTGTACCTCTTAAATCTCTAAAATAAATATTTTTTAAAGGCAAAAAATAAAACGCCTTTGTCTGGATTCATCTATCTTATTTTGGTTTCAGGTTTTTCTTAAGGAACTGTCATTCACTATTTCTGCTCTTTCCATTCCGGTTTTTTATATTTTTGAGACTAAAAGTGGAGGAAAGAGAGAAATGGAATTGAATGACGGATTAAAAAAATGCTTTTTAGAAAACTGGTCATAGAGGGAAGGAAGGGAGAAAAGCAGGGTGTATTAGTCCATTTTCATGCTGCTGATAAAGACATACCTGAGATTGGGCAATTTATAAAGAAAGAGAGGTTTAATGGACTCACAGTTTGACATGGCTGGGGAGGCCTCAGAATCATGGTGGAAGATGAAAGGAACTTCTTACATGGCATCAGACAAGAGAGAATAAGAGCCAAGTGAAAGGGATTTCCCCTTATAAAACCATCGGATCTCGTAAGACTTACCTTATTCACCACCATGAGAACGGTACGGGGAAACCACCCCCACAATTCAGTTATCTCCTCCCAGGTCCCTCCCGCAACATGTGGGAATTATGGGAGCTACTATTCAAGATGAGATTTGGGTGGGCTTATAGATTAACCCTATCATAAGTTTACTGAACAGCAGCAGAAGGAGGGGAGCCAGAAGAAGCAGGAGAATACATTTGTCTGGTTCAATCCCCCAGTTTTACCAGTGGATGCCCTGAGACTCACAAGCACTGGGTGACATCCCGGCTCACCGAGCCTGAGGTGGGAAAGCCAACGAGGGAGCCTCAGTGTCCTGGCTTCCTTTTGAGTGCTCTTTCCTCTGGCCCTCACTCTTCCCCAAGCTGAGCTTTAAAGGACAGGAAGAGCGAGGGGAAGATGCCAAGTAGAAGAGGCGTGATACGCACAGGCCTTGAGGCAGTCCTTCCAGAAAGTCACTCTGGTTGGAGCACCATGAATGACCAGAAGACGGTGAGGAATGCAGTGGAAGAGCTAGGCGGGGCCCTAACCCCTCCAAGAGGAGTGCAGATTTATTCTAAGGATGGCATGAGGAGTTTTAAAAGGGGGACTAATGCAAAAAAGATTTATGGATTAAGAAGATAACTCTTACTAGTTCATGGAGAATGGATTAAATGGGTGAAGAGCAGAGGTGGAGAGTTGAAGGCAAAGTAATGAGAAGCAGACAGACTACAGCTTTGTTTTGAAGTTCAAATTGCCAGGACTTGCAAGAATTCCAAGAGGAAGGTGGCTATTCCTAGACTAGAGGAAAAGGACAGTGTGGATCCTCCTCTAGGTAGTTGGGTGATTCTAGAAACAGATGTATTGGCTCTTTCTGAAGCTCTGGAAAAGTATAAAGTTTTCTGTTAAGGTGTTCGTGGCTTACCCTTCAGATGTTTTGACCAAATGTTGCCCCACAAGCCTGCGGCCACATGACACTTTGGCTATCTCCTCTCAGGTATTCAGCTATGGTAGTATTGGGGGAAAATTCTCCAAGAAATAAAATCTTCTAGCTGGGTGCAGTGGCTCACACCTGTAATCTTAGCACTTTGGGAGGCCACCGCGGGTGGATCACTTGAGTCCAGGAGTTCAAGACTAGCCTGGGCAACATAGCAAGACCCTGTTTTTACAAAATACTTTTTTAAAAAATTAGCCAGGTGGTGTAGTGGTGCACACCTGTGGTCCCAGCTACTCCGGATGCTAAGGTGGGAAGATTCCTTGAGCCCAGGATGTTGAGGCTGCAGCATGCGGAGAGCGTGCCACTGTACTTTAGCCTGGGTGACAGAGCAATAGCCTGTCTCCAAAAAAAAATAAGAAAAGAAAGAAAGTAAAGAAATAGAAACTTCCTTTCATTTGGAATGCCCCTCCTTATTTCCTAATGGAAAAATGGTTACCTATTTTTCAAAGCCTTCCTCAGATATGAACCTGTACTACAAAACTCTAAAGGCATTTATTTAATAAACAATTATATGGGATTAATTATGCTCAACTATGCCTTTTTACTATGCCTGTGTGGTCCTTATTGCACCTAATGTGTTCTCATTTTCCTGTTTAACTTAGAGGTACAAAGCCTAGAGAGATGAAGTAACTCGCCCAAGGTCACAGACAGTCAGGGTCCACAGTCTGCAAGCTTAGCCATTGCGCTGTGCTATTACTAGCTGGGAGTTCTTTGGGCAGCATTGCTGACTGTTTCTCTTGCTCTCAGCACAACTCTGTTATGTCGTACTACCCTATTACATAAGAGTTAATTATTTGATTTTCTTCTCTGGTTGAGAGTGAACAATTAAAGGTAGAAACTGTGTGTTACTTATTTTCATATTCTAGTGTTAGATGGATAACAGATGCAAAGTGAATGAATGAATGACTGAAGAACATGAATGAATGAATAGATGGCTGAGAGAATAACTGAGAAAGTAGAGTGGCAGGTGTGGGATGGGCCTTCTGCCACCTTATGCAGGCTGCACTTCTCCTAGGCCGAGGAGCCCCTGAGCTGCATTACAATTCAGGCCAGTGTAATTTCTGGCTTTACCATCACATTATTTTAAATTTTCCATTATTCCTTAGGTGTACTCTAATCAAATAATACTGTTCTCAGTTCAACAGATGGGGAAGCTCCCACTCTGGCAGGTATTATACTCTTTCACACAGTTGCTCTGTAGTCACCAAGGACACTTCTACATCTGATATTGATTTAAATCTTCAGTTATGAATGTCTTGAAGATGACTTTGTAGATAATGAAGATTGTATTGGCTCAAGAAACTGTAAAAATGGGAAGAATATAGTGCATACTTGTTCATCCAATGTGAGAAACAGAGGACCCTCAGTGATAAGCAGTTCACAAGGCATTTTGTTCTATTCTGAGACAAAGTTGAAAAATAGTGAGTGTTCTATTTGGTGTCGAGTGTTGAGAGTATTTTTGGAAAATTCATTGTATTTTGCAGACAGTTCAAGTTGTGTTGAACTTTTACTCAAATATAGATTTATATAGCTGTGCCTTGATTTTGAAAAATTTGTTTAACCAAAATCTGAATTGTTGAAGAGATACATTAGAAACAAATGTCATTACAAAAGAATCTCCAGGTAGTTCATCAAATGCCTTTGGAGTGGGTACAGTGAGTATAGGGAACTGGGTCTCCATCTATCGCTCTTATTCTCTAGGGTCTGATCAATAAAACAAAGCAATGAAGCAAGATTGCTAGCCGGATAGAAAATATTAAAGGGTGATTTTGCTTTGTGGAATCTTCTGTGCACATCCTTGTAAAATCTACATTAAAATATTTCCTTTAGGCTTCATCAAAAGTGAGACTGTTGACTCCTACTCTTTATCTAGATGTGAGCACCACAAGCTCAGGTGTGCTTACAGAGGGAGAGAGGCAGCAGATCTTCTAGGCCAACCCCAATACCATTTGCTTGAATATGGATGAGGCTGGCAGGCTGGTTGCAGAAAGAAGACATGGTAGGTGGAATGATGTCCCCTCAACCCCAGATGTGCACATCCTAAAAGCTGTTACTATTTTACCTCCCAAAGCAAAACAGACTTTGCAGATGGGATTATATTAAGGATCTTGAGATGGGGATGATCAGTCATCACCTTGATTATCCAGGTGGGCTAATATAATCACAAGGGTCCTTACAAGATGCAGGCAAGAGGGTCACAGAAGATGTGATGATGGAAGCACAGGTCAAAGTGATCCACAGGCCAAGGAATTTGAGAGGCCTCCAGGAAATGGAACAGGCAAGAAACTAGAGTCTCTTGGCAGACAGTGTGGTATTAGTGCACTGAGATTTCTAACCTATAGAACTCTAACATAGTAAATTTGTGTTGTTTTGAGCCACTAAGTATGTGATTTCTTACAGCAGCAATAGGAAATTACTATAGAAGGTTTGGGGACATGCATAGATGTGCTTACTACAAGAGAACAAAAAGGAGAACCTTCTGGGTGTCATCGCAGAAAGTGAAGGACAAAGTAACCCTGTTCACTAGGAAAGGATGGTCCAAAGTCAAGCTTCAACAGATCAATCAACCACCTTCCTCTCCTGGGGAAGATGAGTGAGAGAAACAAGCGAATTAAGGTGTCTCAGTAGGGAGAAGTTTAACTCCAGGAATTAGAGACTCACACAACCCTTGGAGGATAGGAAGCCAAGCCTGGTATCACTTTCAGGAAATCTGAAGTGTGGGAATCGCAGAGAAACACATTCCCTAAGTGAGTCACAGGAGGATGCCAAAGTCTAGAGTTCAAAGTCAACTTCTGTTGCCTGTCTGCAGACATTGCCAGAGAATGACTTTGACCTTCCAAATCTCATGTGAGATGTTCTCAGTGGTGGACTCTTCCAGTGAACCTGCAGGCAAGGAAGAAATGTAGTTTCCAGGCATTACCCCTCTGAAAGTCAAGGGCTGAACTGTACAGGGTATCAACAATACCTGGCAGAGAGGTGACAGAAAATTATGGTAGAAGTTTGCTTCTCTCAGGTTGAGTGGAAAGTGGAACATAAGCATCTCTCTTACATCCCTACCCCTGTGCTCCCTTCACCTGCGTTCCCCTCACCAATAACTTAGAGTTTGCCAAGACTGGGAGATGGTTTTAGAAATGGAGAAATAAGCTCAGTATGATAGTCAACAGCAAGCCAAAAATGTTCATTGACTTGATACCATTATAAGCCAAGTCAATGAACATCTTCACAAACTCTAAGTTATTGGAGAGCAGTGCAGTCAACTCAGTAAAGACAAGATAGGAGGCAGATGTGAAATTCAGTATTTGTGGACACATTTTAGATGATCGTGTTGTAATTTAATTGTAACTTACCAGGTATCTATTTTGAACGTACTTTATTTCAAGGGCACTTTTCTTTGAAGCTTTCGACAAATAATTTAAGCCAAATTAATATTCATTACAAATGTCAGGGGCAGCTGAGTTTTATTTTCATAGGGCCTTTGAACCTCTTTGTTTACGGGAAAGATCAAGTGTTATCATGTCATGAGTTCTACTTTTTAATACAGGATAAAGTTGTACATGTCACTGTTATCTAATTATTAATAGCTATAAATACCAGTCAAATAATGCAGGAATAAATTTACTCTGCCATGTTTCTTATTGCTCTTAAGTATTTTTAGAATAATTTCATATTACCTCTTTTCAGTTTTAATTGCCTCTTATGAGTACAGAATTGCTTCTGGTATACCCAAAGCAGCCAAGGGAGTGGAGTTGTTAATGTGTAATGCAGCTTGCAGGCTCAGGGGGTGAAGGTGTAGAATGCCAGATCAACATTTCAAATCATGAACTAAGGTATTAGAAAATAGCAGCACAGATTACAAATGATTAGAGAATCACTAAGTAGAACTGTTTGAATCTATTGTATGTGCTCAGTAGCCAGGATTTTTTCAGGCCCATTCAGAGTAGATTTTGGTCTAGTAATACTGTTTTCACTTGACTTTTTGCTGCTGACTATCATACTGAGTTATTTCTTTATTTCTAAGACCATAAGGCCAATATCAAGAGCTATTGCTTTCAGCTCCTAGTCACTAAACACTTCAGTTTTATTTTATCATCAGAGATTTTGTTTTTATACTTCCAATAAATTAGTTCAGTTTCTACCTAGGCAGACTATCGTGGACCAAAAGGTAGGTCCAAATACCGTTCTCTAAAAATGCATGTTAGGAAACATTCTCATGGTCCTTTTGGTGTTTACCAGCTTCTTTGGAATAATGATTGCAATTGTGTTGACCACTCTATGCATTTTGTTTCCAGTTAATGTAGAAGTTATGCTCTAATATAGTCAATCTCTAAAGTTTAGTTTTATTTCTTTGTGTCTTAGGAGCCTATGTTGATTTGAATGGTGATACTATTATCATTATTTGCTACCTTTACATAAGACCACCCATTAAAACTTTTTGTATCTCTAATAAATTTGACTTTAATTTATCCCAAAATATGTGATATAATTCTAGAGTTGAAGACATTCTAAAAAAAAAAAGAGTCAGTTTAGATTACTCTATACCCCAGCAAAATTAATGCTTCATAATCACCTATTTCTACCTCTAGCAATTTCATTAATAACTTTGATTTTAAACCTATTTCAAATCTCTTTAGCTCAGAACTTTCTTCTGAATTCAAACATGCATATATACTTTTATTTTAGGTACCCCATCCAGCTGTTTCATGGGCACCTCATCCTTAATATGTGCAAATCTGAAATTATCAGTCTTTTCACTCCACCTGAACTTCTCTGCCTCTATATTTCCTGGCTCAGGGATTGATGCCAGTTAGTTGTCTAAGTCCAATATCTGAACATACCCTAGACTTATACCTTTTCTCCATATCCAGTCAGTGATCAGTTGCTAAAACCAACCTCCTAAATACATATTTCCCCTTCTCTGCTATCCTCTTTGTTATTACATTGCTGAAGCATTCATGATGTTTCAGCTGCAACTATTGCAATAACTTGCTTACTAACCATTGTCTTAGGGCAGATTCTACAAAAATCAAACCCTAAGAGGAGGTTTTACAGACAAGTAATTTATGAAGAAATTGCTCTCAGGAGGGACTCATGGGAAGTAGGGGAATGTAGTATGGCAGGGAGAAGAAGCCAGGCAAGGATGAGAACTTGGGCAAATCTCTGCAGAGGACAACTTCTGTCTGATCCTGCAGGCAGGATGACGTTATGACTTTGGTAGAGTCCTTCCTCAATCAATCCATCAATCACAACTTGGACTTTCCTGAATATGCTGTGCTGCCTCAAGACTCCTGCCTTTTTACCTGCTGGTCTCCTGGCCTGAAATATTCTCCTTCTTCTGTTCCCTGCTCACTTGACCTCTGCACTAAAAATGACTACAAAGTTTTTCTCCTGTTCTCCCTTTGTGATGTCTTTGTGACTGTTCCAAGAAGTCTTGAGGTCATTCTTCTGTTTTGTGAAAAGGCCATATATGCAAAGCAGACCCCAAATACAAAAGGAGCTGAAAAACCAAAGAGTAGGGCAAACAAATCCAGTTTGTAAGTAGAGGCTGGTTTATTAGGGAACTCATGGGCAGAAGCATGGTCTTGGGCAGCCATAAGACAGGTAGAGCTTCACTCCAGTACCCCTGGACCCAGAGCTTATATAGCATAGAAAAAGAGTAAATGTACTTTAGTTCTAGAGGGAATGTGCAGGACAATTAAAGTTGACCCTTCATGGGAAGACAAGAATGCTATGTGCCTCATAGCCTATAATTTGCCTAAGGGCAGGATTTATGATAAGTATGTCTTTATGACAATAACGTTGAGATTGTCCTGGTTTAGAAAAGGGACAGTAAATAAAATAGAAATCTCAAAGGCACTCCTGGGATTGGGGTTAATCTGAAGTCAAAATGGCGGATTAGCATCCAAGATGGAGTTACTTTAGCCTCCTCATACCCCATGGTGAGCTTCTCCTGGGCTGCCACAGCTCTGTGTATTGACTTGGCTATTTTATTTCATTGCAACTGTTATTTGCATGATTACCTTTCCCTCTAGGGGGATGGAAGAGACAAAATCTTTTCATTTTTATCAATTTGGTTTTTAGTCCAACACTTGTTAAGCCAATGAAGGAAGTAAAGAAGTGAAAACATTGATGAAAGGACTGTGGATC
Source organism: Aotus nancymaae (assembly GCF_030222135.1). NCBI lineage: Eukaryota > Metazoa > Chordata > Mammalia > Primates > Aotidae > Aotus > Aotus nancymaae. Next base: position 11,197,071 of record NW_026988492.1, on the reverse strand, counting down.
TTGTTATACATATTAGATTGTCAGTAATTTGTTTCTGAGGAGCTTGAGATTCCATTAGAATATGTGATGTAAATAAAACTGATTTTGGCTTATTACCTTTTTACTATTGAGTATGATGAGACCTCATGGTAAAAGCTGTATCAATTTTAGAGTCTCTTTTATGTAGCTGTAAGATTTTACATTTCTTTTATGATTCACCATGTAAAGTTTCAAATATATACTAGAGAGATTTAAAATGAGCATGAAGTGATGACTAACATGTAAATTTGAGAATTCTGCTGTTAAAATGATAGATTTGTTTTCTCATCTACAAATATTATATTCTTAAATATTAGGTGGAACTGATTCTAAAGGAAGTAATCACATTACTCATATTTTAAAAATTAATCTTGCCCGTGAAAGAAAAGCAAAGCTTACATGACACTTTAACTTTTATAACATTTTATTTAAAAGATAAATGTCATTACTCAGTTCACTAAAATGACCTTTAAAAGCCATGATCTTTAAAAAAAGAAATGGTTTTCTTTTAAAGGGAAACGCATTGCACCAATTTGCAAGTTAATGGTTATATTTTTGCCTTCACAGTGATGAGAAAGCAGAAATGGAGGCACAAAGGATACAAATAGCATGTTTCAATCTTGAAAGGCAATATTATTCTTTTTATTCCTTAAATAAGCTTTTGGGGAAGCATTCCAACTAATGCTGTAAGCAAGAGATTTATGTACATACTTCCATTAGATGAGGATATGTCATTAAAATATATGAACATAATAGACGTTGTACACACAAAATGAAACAAAACTATGCTTAGGGCTTCTGGAAAGTTTCTTTTTATGAAATAAATGAACAATAGCTTTATTTAAATCTATCTAAAACCAAGCTCTGATTTACAGTACAGGCCTTAATTTGGATCATTGAATTCTCTTTGCATTGGTTTCTTACGCCTGCCTTTTGTACTACTTCTAAATATGTAAGCTCATCAGCATAGTTTGTATGCGTGTGTGTATGTGTGTGCTAGGAATCCTTTAGGCTAAATAAATGTAATATGTAAAAGTTTTAGATCACCAAGTATTAATTAAGACATAAATTTCCTGTATACAGTCATACCTACCTGCATTTACAGTGTGAACCTGCTTTGTCTTTCCTTGAATAAAATTAAAGTGATTGGATCTTTCTAAGTATCATATTTACAACCAACTTCTCCCTCTGGAGGCTCCCTCCCTTCCCCATCTCCAGCCTGGATTGAACACACAGAAGACTGGGCATGATTTTATGATATAAATCAATGGAATGACTGGGCCACCTTACTAGGGGCAGCTTTTTAGGTCAGCCTCTATTGTGTATATTACAATATATTTGTATGCACATAACAAAGAAACACTTATGCGGCTTTACTGATTAAAGACTTCTTTCTAGACAAGGAGGTTTTGAATTATTGCTTTATAAAGTAGACCCCAATTTACATGGTGTTTTTTCTTTGCCATCATCTGTTGTTCTTTTGGATCCTAATTTGTCATTTTTCTCATGTCTTAAACTTCTATATACAAGGCTTATTTATACTTGTCACTCTCCTATGCCTGTCATAGTCTATATTTATATTTCACTTATTTTAAGACAATGCACAGAAATCCATGTTAAACAAGCAACTAACCACACAAAAACTACATTCTCCTTCAAGATGAAACCCCTGCCTTACTTCGCTCCTTGTCTTCCCAGCCTGTCTCTTTGAAAGAGTTACCTGCTTTACTATCTTTACTTCTTCACCTTTTTGTCACCTCTAGGTTTCTGTGAACTGAAAATGCTTCTTGGTATTGGGAACTACTTTGTTGCCCCTTGTGCTCATGTATTTTTAAATGAAATAGGTTGAATTCCATTTTTAGATTTTTTTTTGCTCTAAATTAAGCTCATAGGGGGACTTATTAAAATACAATTGTTAATAAAAGCTAATTACTGAGCACATACTATAGTCCAGGCAGCATGCTAAACTCTACCTGGATTGTCTAATTTATGCATTGCAATCACACTGTGAGGTAGGAGTTTTGCTCACATGGTGAGTTTTGCCCATATCCTCCAGAATAATAATATGGGTCACCCTAAGGTCATCCCAACATTGAATAATTATACATTGCTAAAAATACATTCCCTAAGATTGGGAGTTCTGAAATTGAAAGTCCAGTAGCAGGTGGGATAGTTCAGGAGATTGATTTCTGAATGTTCTTATTCCTAATAGAATTTAAGTCCAGGCAATAAAGATGTATTCAATGACAGTAGAAATAGGGATAAGAAAAACAATAAACCTAAGATGAAATTAGAATATAAAATGTGTGCTAGAAATCCTATACCCTTGGCAATGTGAGCCTAAAACTTGAACTCTGAGCCAAAATAAAGATGAAAGCACCATCAGTGACATTCATTTTTACTAAAATCAGAAAACAAACCACTTGTTCAGGACAAGTTTAGTTCATCTAACAATGAGACTCGGATCCTCATAGCAATGATCACAAAAGATTATACATACATCCCTTTAAAATAGATGTATCTTTCTAAAATACATTTTCATATCAATTTCCTAATTTTCTTGAATCATATTTTACTGTCAAAATGAGCAGCCTTTCCTACTGGTTCACCTAAATCCTCCTTGCTTCCATTTTAGCTTACTTAACTTATGATTCACTAGGTGTGGAATCTACTAAGTTGGTGCAAAAGTAATTGCAGTTTTTGCCAGTTACAAAACCCATGGCAAAAACGGCAATTACTTTTGGACCAACCTAATAGGTAAGTTTCTTCTCGTTTTACCTTGTATGTCATCAATAGAAATTGGGGCCACAGTAGTCAAAATAAGTGACTGCCTCTGAAATGGTTCTTCATCTATTAAAAATCTCAGTACTTTTAAGAACAGTTTTATTTCTCCTTTTTTCTTTTTGGAAACATTTACATGTGGTCTATAGAATAGGAGAAATATTCCAAAGAACCATTTGTTTATTAAGCAAATTTTGTGTCAGTGGTAAATATTGTATAATGAAAGATGTGTTCCAAGTTTTTTTCCATGTTTAAATCTTTTTGTTTGCTTTGTTATTCCTCACACGCTTAAAATAGTTTAAAAGTTGCATTATATTTTAGTTGCTGATAAATCCTTTATCAGGGAAGAAGAGGATGTGGGTGGATAAAAATTAAGACCATTGTGATATGGAATAAATTTGCAAAGATGGAAAGCAAGGAAAAACTAAAAACAAACAACAAAAAAAAACTTTTACAGAGATCTGTTTGGTGAGAAAAGATAAACAATAGAGTTTTTCTTTGTTAAAAAGGCCCAAGTTCTTTACAGTATTTTCTTATAGTAATCTCAAGGTTTATTTAGATGAAATAACTAGTACATAGTTTTGGAACATCTACAGAAGTGTATTTGACGCCATACAACTTGGAGAGAGACACAGAGAAAGAGAAAGGAAAGAAACTGAAAAATGCAAACATAATTAAAGACTTCCTTTCAAGCAATATCACTGAGTTAGATAAAATGTGCACAAAAAACCTGTTTGTGTTTGACTATTCCTCAGAAAGCATCCTTAAACATAGTGTTACCATCTGACTCTGCAATTTCACTTCTATGTATATACCCCAAATAATTGAAAACAGATATTCAGACATATATATACATAAAAAAATATATATACATGTATATATATAATTTTTATATATATACATGTATATATATAATTTTTATATATATACATGTATGTATATAATTTTTATATATGTACATGTATATATATAATTTTTATATATAATTGTATATATATAATTTATATATATACATGTATATATATAATTTTTATATATAATTGTGTATATATAATTTTTATATATATAATTTATATATATATACATGTATATATATAATTTATATATATATATATTGCTGTTCACAGCAGCTCTATTCGCAATGACTAAAAGGTGGAAACAGTCCAAATATCCATCAATAGATGAATGACTAAACAAATGTGGTATATGCAAACAATGGAGTATTATTGAGCCATAAAAATAAGTGAAGCACTGATACATGCTGCAATATGATGAAGCCCCAAGACATGGTAATTGGAAGAAGCAGAGGCCAGATGCTGTGGCTCATGCCTGTAATCCCAACACTTTGAGAGGCCAAGGAGGGCGGAACACTTGAGCCCAGGCATTCAAGACCAGACTGGGCAATATAGTGAGATGCAGTCTCTACAAAAAATACAAAAATTAGCTAGCTGTGGCGGCACACACCTATAGTCCTCGCTACTAAGGACACTGAGATGGGAGGATCACTTGAGCCCAGGAGGTCAAGACTGCAGTGAGACAGGATTGTGCCACTGGACTCTAGCCTGGGTGACAAAGTGAGACCCCCTTCTCAAAAAAAAGTAGAAAAAGAAGCTGACATAAAAGCCTATCTAGAATATGATTACATTTACATGAAATGTTTAGAATAGTTTAATCTTACAGATCCAAGGAAGATTTGTGGTTGCTAGGGCCTGGGGAGACGTGGGGGTATAACTGCTAAATAGGTAGGGGATTTTAATTTAGTGTGTTGAAAATATTTTGCAACTACCTAGAGATGGCTGTTGCACAAAGTTGTGAATGTACTAAATGCCACTGAATTGTATACTTAAAAATGGTTAATTTTATGTTATGTGGTTTCCATCTCAATAAATTATTTTAGAAATAGGTATTTGCCTCCAGGACTGAAGAATGGGGAGTTGGAGAGAGAGGGGTAGGGCAGTGTCATAGTATTTGGTTTTAAACTTTCCAATAACATCTAAATTGTAAAACTATGTGAGTCACTTGACAAATTTCATTTAAAACTTTTACTAAGTGTTGAGTAATAACAAGGCCATATCTAAATCCTGGAGAAATGTTGACTAAAACACTGATTAAAGAGAGTATTGAGGGCTTTTAAAAGAAAGCTCTTTGTGGACATTAGTATTGAGCTGGACATTTGGGGCAGAGCTGAATAGATTGATAGAATGAATGGAGGTTTGGGAATGGGTGGCAAAAGAGGCGGAACATGATGGGGCTGGGAGGTACAGCCTTATAAAAAGGACTTCCCCAAAGATGAAAGTAGAGGTCACAGGAATCCAACAATTGGTTACTTCCTCTCCATTTTGTTTATTACATGCACCAAGCACTTCACCTCTCTCTGCTTTCAATTTATAATTAAACAAAAAAAGATATTAGAATCCCTATATCATGGAACTACTATAAGAATACTCTGTCGTGGGATAGGAAAAAACGCCTCCTAAATTTTGTCGATAAAAATTCAGTGTAAGTATATTAACTACTTTAAGCCTAGAATTATTCCACTAATGTTCACAGGTCACCCCTAAGGAAGTGGCTTTTGTTCCCTAAAGGATGAAAAATCTAAGTCTTAGTTTTGCTTAGAAAATTAAAATGAAAAGGCATGAATTCCAGTGACACCTTTGTAACTTATTAAAAACCTTAAGGATCTTCTTGGATTCATGGCATTCGTAATAGCTTCTACCTACCCAATTTTGTAGAGGCTTTTGTAGTCTTCAATCCTGTTTCTTAAAGCCCATTAAAGAATCATTTTTAGAATACGACATGTGAGAACTTTATAAAACATCTGGGAAATTAGCCAGTTTCCCTGACTGTGAGCCCTTGAAAAATCGGATGTAACTTCCAAAGTGACTCTAGGAACTTCATATTGCTACTCACAGTGAGAAGCCACTCCTTCATCCCATCTTGACATGTCTGCACAAGAAGAGCAACCGCTGGGTATATTTTGGAAAGTGGTTTAGGTCTTCCTGCTCTCCCAGTATTATTTTAATTTAGTGTATTGATGCTGTCACCTTTCACCTGACTGACTCTGATGGACGCCATGCATCACACAGTGTATGGGTAAAATAACAGTTAAAACATTATAATTTGTTGAAGTCAGGGTTACTGTTATAAATACTAACAACATTTTTTCCTTTTAAAAAAATACCATAAACTTCAACAATTGCTTTCACTGCTGGTGGTATTCCTTTTCAGTGCTTATAAAGTGTTAAGTAAACAAATAACCCATGTTCTTGGTGACATAAACCAATCTAAACTAATACAGGGAATTAAAGATAGTCTCTGAGTATGGTTACCTTGAATATAAATAAGTTCTTAAAATTTTCCAGAAAGTTTTTCTAAGAAAATTTCTCTCATTTAGGAATAATACTATTTGTCTTCTAAGACAATGAAATAAATTAACATAGCACACTTATTTGGAGTTTAAAGGAAATTAACCCAAATGCCTAAAGCACAGAGAGTGAGTGCTTCTACTAAAATGTTTGAAATTCCACTTTTCCAATAAATCAAGTACACAGAGTTTCCTATAATTTATCATTTTCTTGTTCCTATCCATATTTCCTATTTTTCTTGCTTTTAATAATATTTCTCTATTGCAATTCAAGTGTCCCATTGATGAATACATGGGTAAACGAAATGTGACATAGACACACAATGGAATATTATTCAGTCTTAAAAAGGAAGAAAATTCTGACGTATACTACAACATGAATGAACCTTGACAAACTTATGCAAAGTCAAATCAGCCAGGCACAAAAAGACAAATACTGCATAAATCCAACTATATGAGGTACTTAGAGTAGTTAAAATCAAAATGAAAGTAGAATGGTGGTTCGCTGAGGTTAGGGGAAGGGGAAATGTGGAGTTATTGTTGAATGTGTTTAATGTGTATAATGAGTTTTAGTTTTGCAATTCAGTCTTGCAAGATGAAAAGAGTTCTGTGAATGGGTGGGGGTGATGGGAACACAACAATATAAATTTACTTGAAGCCATTGAACCGTACAGTTAAAAATAGTTAAGATGGTGAATTTTTTGTGTATTTGCCATAATTTTAAAAATTAAAAACTTTAAAAATACATATGAAAGGAATGGTTTTAGTAGTTTTCCATTAAGTCTAACATGAGCTCTTCAATTAGGGTAAACACTCAGTGTCCTGTTAAAGAAAACAAAATCTTGCCTTTATCTTTTATTATTTGTAAATTCAAATGATGTTGGATACAAATATTTTCCAGATATATTTAGCTTCTTAAATATAGTCTGTGTTCTCTCCTGGTTTTTAAGTTATGCCATCTTTTGAAGTAACAGAAAAGATGGGATATGTTTTATCTCTGTTATTTTATTAAATCCCCACAATTACCAGTGAGAAAACTCTTACCAATGAGGAAACTGAGGCTCAAAGAAGTTAAGTACCTTGCTCCGGATCATATAGTGCTAAGTCAGGATGTGGGCTTAGTCTGTACAGTAAGAAGCTTTGGACTGCACATCACAGAAATCCCACTTCAGACTGGCTTCAGCAAGGAGACGATATAATTCTCATGTTCCAGTTCCTGAGGTGTAGGCTTCAGGTCTCGAACCCTGGGTCTAGCTGTTCCTCTGTCCCTCCCTTGATTCTGCCATATCCTGAGTGTTGGCCCTGGCAAACTATAGCTGAAGCCTTTCCTGAGGGTCAACAGACAGCCCTTCAATAGGTTTCATCACACAGCTCATTGGCCAGGCTTGGTCACATCCATTCTTTGACCAGTCACTGGCTAGCAGAAAGTGATGAACTATAATTAGAATTTGGGACCACGTGGATATTGAGGAGCCCATTGCCCTGACCAGTTTAGCCTGCCTGACTCTCCTATAGCATGCCCCTTCCTCATGGGTATTGATGCTTTTAATCTCTTTCTGCACTGACTGGCCCTACTCTCCTGTGCTTTTGGGATGATCGTATCTGGCTTGTTAGAGCTTCTCTAACTCTTCTTGTCACTGTGAGCTGCTCCTTCCAGTTTCCATTAGTGCACTTGTTCCCAGCAATATTTCCATTCCTTCTCTGATTACTTAATTATCTGTTGCTTAGCCACTGTGCCCTGGGAAAATGAAAAAAAGTCACCTTAGAGATTTTTATAAAAATTTAAAAATAGAATAATAATGATGGCATGGTGGTCTCTTGTAAGAAAAACGCAAGTGAGTCTTAGTGCATGCATCTTGGGTTATCACTTTTTGCTGTTCAGATTCATTTTTACACATTTACTGCTTCATCTTTAGTTTCTTAATAGTTAAGACTGGTTCATGAGTCATCTCTAATTGCAAGTATTTCATGTTACATAAAGTATATAATTCTTCTGTGTTTTTCAAAGCTATCACAAAATGAGCAGAAAGAGAAATTTTACCATTTTTAAACAGGGCATTGCTAAGAAAACCTTGTGATTATACATACTAGGTTTGCTGTTTGCTGATTTTTTTTTTAAATGTTGAAATCCATATGTGACATAAATACATTGTGTGTTAGGGCATTCTCACATTGCTACAAAAAGTACCTGAGACTGGTAATTTATAAAGAAAAGAGGTTTATTGGCTCATAGCTCTGTAAGCTGTACAGGAAGTATGGCAGCTTCTGCTTTTGGGGAGGCCCCATGAAACTTCCAGTCATGGCAGAAGACATAAGGTGAGCAGGTATCTTATGTGGAAAGAGCAGGGCAAGAGAAAGCAAGCAGAGAGATGTGACACACTTTAAAATGACCAGATCTACTGAGAACTCATTCACTATCAGGAGAATGACACCAAGGGGATTGTGCTGGACCATTCATAAGAAATCTACCCCCATGATCCAATCGCCTCCACCCGGCCCACCGCCAGCACTGAGGATTACAATTAGGCATGAGATTTGGGCAGGGACACAGATCAACTATAGCACCTCGATAAGCCTACACTTGGCTTCTCATATATGTATATTTTTAACAAGATTTGATAATTCCTATGTGCTTTTTCTTTTCAAAATGGTAAAAATTTCTATCATCTAAATGTTTAACTTTCAGTGCTATTTCTGTATCTATTTTTCATTGTGTTATTAATTTTAATTTTTCCTTCTATGAATTTTAAATTCCGTCTAATTAACAATATTCTGTATTTCTTATGCTTAACTTTTAAATCATGCATTGCCTATCTTTTATCTTTTTTTAAAAAAACTGTCCAAGGTATTTTTTTTTTTTACAATGGTGTTAGATTTATCAATAGTGGAGGATAATTTTAAAAGATGGCCAAGATTTTGATTGCCAGACTGGATGATTTATCAAATTCTCTCAGAATTTACCCCTAAATATCCCTAAAGGCAAGAGAATGAAGGCTTAATCCTATAATTTGGGTGACTAGCCCTAAATGGTTCCACAAAGTCTATCAAAATCTCTTTGAGCCCTTCTGTTTCAACTTAAAACTTCATGTACATTTTTAAATTTCCATCCATAATAGGTGTGTAATTATTTTAATATGATTTATGCTTTAATTACTTGTCATTGAGTTAACTGATATAGCAGGAAGGCAAGCCATGTGTATCTGATGACTTGGCTTTCATATTGTCCCACTTGCAGGAGGACTTGTATCTCTGGTCCGTAACTCTGACTTTCTCTTAAGCCCTCCCGGTCCAAGTCTGCCAGTTGCTTGAAACCATTGGTTCTACCTCAGTTCTACACAGAGTGAGCCTCCCTACACCCCAAACTTGATGACAGTCTTTCTTACAAGGTGCCTCCCCTCTGGCCTGCCTATGTCATGGGTTCTCTTTCCTTTTATGTCTTCAACTATATCACTTCTCTGTTTTTAGCAGTTTTCTTTCCTTCTAAACCACATTTGAAATCTTGCCATCCTGCCTTCAGCACCCTGGTACAGTTGGCTCAGCCCATTCTGTGGAGCAGGACCTAGAAACTGAAGATTTTAATAAAACAGTGTGACTGATTCAGATTCTTTCTGGAGGTTTGCTCTAAGAGTTGTCTGTGAGAAAAGTTTAAGTGGGAACTACAGAGACAGGGTCACCAGTTAGAATGCCCATAGGAGGAAGTTTCAGCAGGAAGACTGGCATGATTTGATGTTATTGTTTAAGGCCTACACAGAAACCACAACCTAGATCTTAAATTATACCCCCTACACCCCCGCCCTTTACAGACTGTTATGTGGGTGAACGCTGATTCATGTGAAATTTTAGTTATTTTCCTAAGGGTAACATTGTGATTGCATTCATGTATCAGATTTATGATAATATGACATAATTAAATATAACACAGAAAATGAGCTACTTGCCCCCTTTCTTCCAAGTAGAATAAAATACAGAACACTGTACTTAATGGAATAATTAATGTCCACTACTGATTAGAGTGAATTCTTTGGCTCGGAACAACACATATCATTTTGCTTACATGCATGGCTTGTTTATTCATTGAACTTTTGACTTCTGGAAACTAGCATTTTACTGTAATAAACACTTGGTTACATCTGTTACAAATTGAGCACAATTGGTTTTTCCAAGAATAGTAGTGTTCCAATTCTAGACCAAAATTATAAGCAGCTGTCTGCTAATAGATATGTATACCAACTTCCACCTTTGTGCCCTCTTGTTTAAAATGTTGTCTATACCTTAAAAATCAAACGCAAGTTGATGTAATTTCTTAATTTGAAAACTATACTTTATGATTTTGTGTTCTTTTCTTTTCTCACTCAAAAAAAAGGAACTTCTACCTTTGTGCCCTCTTAAAAATGTTGTCTATACCTAAAAATCAAGTTGAAATTGATGTGATTTCTTAATTTAAAAACTATGCTTTATGATTCTGTGTTCTTTTCTTTCCTTACTCAAGGAACTATTCTGTATGGAAAGAAAATAGTGTTTTATGGTGTTTGTAAATTTTTTCTTCCCATTATCCTTTTATATAATTTTAAGGAAATATTTCTCCTGCCATTCCAATTGAATTTAACTTTAAATCTTTCTAAGTTCTTATGGGGTTTTAAATTCATCTTTTTATGGTTTTCTTAGTGCTTGCTTTTCTTTAGTACTAACCTGAATCAACTTTCTAGGATTTGGGGGAGAGTAAAACCAAATTGTTTGTAAAAAGTAAGCCTAGTATTTGAGCATTAGTTTTGCATTTTCTTACTAACTGTATTCAATTACAAAGGAAATGTAATTCACATGTGAAAATCTTGGCATATATAGAAAAGTAAAGAATTGGTTGTAAGCTTACCAGTATCTCAAAACTACTATTATAACGTTAGGGTATTTAATTCCATGCTGTTTGTATAGGTCTCTTTTTAAAAATATAATTGTTAAACCCAGTGTGGTGGCCCATGCCTATAATCTCAGCATTTTAGGAGGCTGAGGTGGGTGGATCACCTGAGGGGTCAGGAGTTCGTGACCAGCCTGACAAACATGGTGAAACCCTATCTCTACTAAAAATATAAAAATTATCTGGGTTTGGTGGCACACATCTAGGCTGAGACAAGAGAATCACTTGAACCTGGGAGGCGGAGTTTGCAGTGAGCTGAGATCACACCACTGCACTCCAGCCTGGGTGACAGAGGGAGACTCCATCTCAAATAATAATTGTTATGATGCACATAAATCATTGTATTTTTTTCATTTAAATTTATTAACATTGCTTTTCAAAAATAGACATTTTAAGAGTGGTTTTCAGTGCACAGCTAAACTGAGTGGAATTATACAGAGATTTCTCATATCCTCCCTGCCCTAAGACAAGCTCAGCCTCCCAATTATCATCCTTTTTTTTGCGTGTAGATGTCCAGTTGTTTCAGTACCATTTGTTGAAAATACTCTTTTCTTCATTATATTTCCTTTATTTCCTTTTCTTATTTGTCAAATATCAGGTGATGCTAGTCTTTTTTATTAATCTATTTGCCTACTGTTTGGCCAATACCATACTGCCTTTATTACTGTAACATTCCAGTAAGTCTTGAATCTGCCATTTGTGGTACTAAACAGAACAGCTTCACTACCCTAAAAATTCTCCATGCTCCATCTCTTCATCCCTTCCCCCACTCCCCACCCAAGTGACCTTTTTACTGTCTCAATAGTTTTGCCTTTTGTTTCAGAATGTTGTATAGTTTGAATCCAGCAGTACATAGCCTCTTCAGATTGGCTTATTTTATCTACTCATATGCAGGTAAGGTTCCTCCATATCTTTTCATAGCTTCATAGCTCATTTCTTTTTAGTGGTGAATAATATTCCATTGTCTGGATATACCACAGTTTATTCATCTGCCTACTGAAGGACATGTGGTTGTTTCCAAGGCTTGGCAATTATGAATAAAACTGCTGTAAACATCTGGGTGCAGGTTTTTGTGTGAACGTGAGCTTTTATTTCCTTTTGATAAATACTAAGGGGCATGATTGCTGGATCATATAGTTAGGATATGTTTTGTTTTATAAGAAATTGCCAAAGTATCTTCCAAAATGACTACATTCCCACCAACGAGAGTTCCTGTTACTCCAATGATTGCTAGCATTTGTTGTTGTTGGAGTTCTAGATTTTGGTCATTTTATTGAACCAGCCTTTTTATAAAAATAAAAACCAATACAACAGTAAAAAATAGAAATGTAAAAATCAATACAGTATAACAACTATTTACATAGCATTTATATCATATTAGGTATTATAAGTGACCTAGTGATGATTTATAGTATACAGGAGGGTGTGTGGTATTAGTAATTTGTGTTCTCTCTCTTTTTTGGCTGGCTACAGGCTTACCAATTTTATTGATCTTTACAAAGAACCAGCTTTTGGTTTCATTGATTTTCTCTGTTGATCTCCTGTTTGCAATTTCATCGATTACTCTCCTAATTTTTGTTTTGTTTCCTCTACTTATGTTTGATTTAATTTGCTCTTTTTCTAGTTTCCTAAGGTGGATAGTTAATTGGGTTTTCATCTTTCTTTTTTTCCTAATATGTGCATTCAGTCCCATAAATTTTTATCTAAACCTTACTTTTGCTCTATCTCACAAATGAAATGCAAGCTTTTTACATGCTAGATTGAAAACAAGAACTTTAACATTGCTCTTTTTTCTTATATAATCTTCAAAATGATCGGCTTTAATGCCTTTACAATATATTTGGAGAGAGACATGATGATTTACTTAATGTATTTTATATTGTTGAACATTTATATCACTTCTCACAATTCTGAATAAACATATAATATATGTTTTTGCTTTTGTTTGAAACAGAGTCTCACTCTGTTGCCCAGGCTGGAGTGCAGTGGCGTGATCTTGGCTTACTGCACCATTCACCTCCCAGGTTCAAGTGATTCTCATGCCTCAGCTTCTGGAGTAGCTGGGACTACAGATGCCAGCCACCACACGGGGCTAATTTTTGTATTTTTAGTAGAGATGGATTTTCACCATGTTGGCCAGGCCAGTCTTGAACTCCTGACCTCAAGTGATCCTCCCTCCTGGACCTTCCAAAATGCTGGGATTACAGGTGTAAGCCACCATGCCCTGCCAAAATGTAAGAATATTTTTAAAACTTAAAATTTAATACTTTAGAAATTCTTTAACAAATCACTTTCCAATGGTACAATCATCTTTGGTATCTGCAGGGAATTGTTTATAGGACTCTGAAGATACCAAAATTTGTGGATGCTAGAGTCTTATATAAAATGGCATAGTATTTGCATATAACCTAGGTATATTCTCTTGTTTATTTTAAATCATCTCTAGATTACTTATAATACCTAATACAATGTAAATGCTATGTAAATAGTTGTTATACTGTGTTGGTTTTAAAACTTGTATTATTTTTATTGTTTTATTGTTTTTTTTTCTGAATATTTTCTATCTGTGATTGGTTGAATCTGTGGATATAGAACCTGCCAGATACAGAGGGCCACCTGAATTCTAGTATATGGCACTTACAGGATTTTAAGTGTCTGTACTTAACTGTATAATTCCTGACACTAAATTTTAAAAAATGTGTTAATTTTCAGTAACTTACTGCTTCAGTTATCATTTTGGTTGTAAGAAAGACTGAATCTCTGTCCTTGCATGTTTTCTAGTTGCATTTTATCTTTTATAAATTGTTCTTTGTTACTTGGCGGTTTACTGTACTTTAAATATTTTTTAGTATATCTGTATATTCCTGACTACTCATTATAATAAAGATAAACACATTTTTTTCTTTCATGTGTTATCATGTAACATTTAATAAAAAATATTGAAATAGGCATGTAAATTATAAAAATAGTTCTTTATTATTGTAATGCCAACTTCATCGGAAACTTCCAACTTAGTAGAAACCCAATTTAATGAGAACATCACTGCCTAACTTAATAGTCTCTTACCTTGACTAATCTCTGCACTTGTGTTTTCTTTCCCGTCCTCCCCTTGCCTTCCTTTTATTGGAAAGCACTATTCTTACTTTAGAAGTTGTCATTGCCTTTGAATTTAGTTTTAATCCCCACTTTTTTTTTTTTTTTTTAAAGACAGAGTCTCACTCTGTGGCCCAGGCTGGAGTGCAGTGGCACGATCTTGGCTCACTGCAACCTCCGCTTCCCGGGTTCAAGCAAATTTCCTGCCTCAGCCTCCTAATATACTAGGATTACAGGTGCATGCCAACATGCCCAGTTAATTTTTTGTATTTTTAGTAGAAATGGGGTTTCGCCATGTTGACCAGGCTGGTCTTGAACTCAGGTGATTATGCCTGGGATTATAGGCATGAGCCGCTGTGCCTGGCCAAGTTTTAAACTTTTTATCATATACTTAATTTCTAAACAATATTTTGTTTGATTTTATTATTTTTTGGATTTTTAAAAAAATAGTGTTTTACTCTATGTGGTCTCTGCGCCTGTCAACTTCTGCAACATTGTTTCTGTGAGTAATCTATATTGTTGCATTTAGACATGGTTTATTCATTTTTATCATGATAAATTTTCTATTGAGAGAACTTGGTGCATTTCTTTCGCTTTTTTTTTAAGTTCAGGGGTACATGTGTAGGCTTGTTATACAGGTGAACTCGTGTCATGGCGATTTGCTGAACAGGTTATTTCATCACCCAGGTACTAAGTCTAGTACCCAGTAGTTCTTTTCCTGATCCCCTCCCTCTTCCCAACCTCTACCCTTTCCTTCAGTAGGCCCAAACATATGTTTTTCCCCTCTAAAGAACGTATCTCAATTTATTCATTCATTTCCTGTTGGTAAACATTTGAGTCTGGAATGTTTTATCCTCTCATATCTCTGATTATTGCCTCTCATTGACTCATTTGTTCTTGCATTGGGCAGTTTTCTCTCTAAGGTTTGGCATTTAAATATGTCATTGCCTTACGTGTATTTTTCACAATGTCATTTATTTGGCCTTTACTCTGAAAGTGCTTCTCAAGTTTATTCTGTACAATTATTAATTGACTCTCTGCATGCCTGCTAATTTTATTTGTTGCTACATATTTCATTTTCTTATATCTTTTTCAACCAGTTCTTGTTTAACACATTATTTTTTCATGTTAGGTTCAAAAAGTAGATATGTTTAGAAATGGTTTTTTTTCTATTTCTTTAAATGCAAGAGAGAATGGTGAGGAGTGAGGAGGCAGATGATTTTCTTTTAAACCATCATTTTTTTTGTTTTCTTGGGCAGAAAGAATTTATGGATAGGTAATTGATTAATTCAACACATATTTATCAAGCACCTACTATGTGCCAGGCACTGTTTCAGGCCCTGAGGATATAGTAGTGAACAAAGCAGGCAAAAAAGTCCCTACTCCCATGGAAGTTATATTATACAGGAAGGAATAGGGAATACGCATACAAATAAATAAAACATTTGTACATCAGATAGAGGGGTGTTCCCTAGAGAAAAATAAAGTAGGGGAAGAAGAGAAGAACTGCTGAATGGGACGCATGGGTCGCTTTTAAACTAAGAAGGTAAAGAATGATTAGATAAATAAAATACGATATATATGCATAATGAAATACTATTCCACCATAAAAAGGAATTAAATTATGTCTTTTGCAGCAACATGGATGAAACTAGAGGTCTTTCTTAAGTGAAACAATTCAGAAATATAAAGTCAAACGGCCCATGTTCTCATTTAGAAGCGGGAGCTAAACTGTGTGTACACGTGGACATAAAGTATGGAATGACAGACTTTGGAGACTTGAAAGAGGTGAGTGAAGAGAAACGACTTAATGGGTACAATGCACATTATTTGGGTAATGGATACACTAAAAGCCAAGATTTGACCACCGTGCACCATAAGCACGTAACAAAATTGCACTTGTACCCTTAAATTTACACAGTTATTTTTTACGATAAACATACAGGAAAGAGAGCATTCCAGGTGGAAGAAACTGTGTTGCAAAAACCTCTAGTGGGTGCACGTCAGTTGTGTATGTGGAATAACGAGGGTGTCAGTGCGACCTGATCAGAACAAGTGAGGGAGGGTAAGAAGTGACGGCAGAGAGGGACAAGGGATGAGGTCCGGGGAAAAGGTCCAGCAGGGCTTTCTGGCTTTCACTTTTTTCTACATGAGATGGGAATGCATGGAAGAGGTAGGAGCAGAGGCATGGCATGACCTTGCATTTGTTGTTACAAGATCACTCTGGCTGCTGGATTAGGAATTGACTGTAGAGGCCAGAGTAGAGGCAGGGAGACCTGGTAGGAGGCTCCTGTGAGATCCTGTGGATCTCAGCTTGTGATTCCAGTGAGCCATGCTGGTGATTACACCAGGTGGGAGTAGTGGAGAAGTGCTGAGAGTTCAGCTCTAGATATATTCTGAAGCAGAGCCAACGTGATTGGCTGAAGCATTAGATGCCAGGTAAAAGAAAGAAGGGTTACGGATAAGTTCAAAGATATCTGCCTGGAAACTAAAATCGAGTTGCTACCTTCGAAGTTGGAGTAGACTGACAGGGGATGAGATTTGGTGAAGGTGGTGGCGGGGGTGGGGGTTCCATTTTATACATCTTAAATTTGAGATGCCTCTTGAGCATGTAAGTGGAGCTGACGTAGGAAATTAGATACACTAATCTGAAGTTCAGGGGAGAGGTCAGCCTGGAGAAATGATATGAGATTCATCAGTGGATAAATGGCATTTAATATCATAATTCTAGATGACCACAAAAGAGGAAGTGCTGGTAGAGAAATAGGTATGTTGACATTTTCATTCTTATAATTCACTTTTGAGTTTGATTTGTTCATTTTTACTTATTTTCCACAGTAGTCTTATGAGATTGGTTTTAGGGCTTCTTGGTGTAGGTTATGTGTATGTGTAGGTTATGTTAGATTATTTTAGTTTTTGAGACAGGGCGTTGTGTTGCCTAGGCTGGAGTGCAGTGATGCAATCACAACTCACTGCAGTCTCAGCCTCCTGGGCTTAAGCGATCCTCCAGCCTCAGCCTCAGCCTCACAAGTAGCTGGGTCTACAGGTATGCACCAACACACCCACCTATTTTTTAAATATTTGTGAAGATGGGGTCTTGCTATATTGCAAGGTGGTCTCAAACCCCTGAGCTCAAACAATCCATCTTGGCCTCCCAAAGTGATGGGGTTACAGGCATGAGCCATTATATCTAGCCTTGTTTTGATTTTTGAATGTAAAAGTTCCATCCAGGTCTGTCTCATAGGTCCCCATCTCATCCTTGTTGCCATCCAGAAGTTTTCTTCTAGACCTAAAGATTGTATGCAGGTTGAGATTTAAAAACAAAAACAAAAAATCTTCTTATTTTTTGTGTGGGATAAAGCAGACATCCATCAGATGTTAGTTTGCTCTTTTAGGTATGGGTTTCTTACCTTTTCTGTGGTTTAGCTGTCCAGTAATTGGTCAAGTGGTACACATAGCCACAATCTGTGTCTTCCTGGGATGAATTTAAGGCTGCTAAGAGAAAGAAGCTTCTTTCTACTGCATTAACTAATTAATATAATTCTGTATTGGCAAAAGTTATTCTCTTGCTGCATGAAGGAAGTGTATCTATAGGAAGAGATAACACAGTCTTCGTAAAGAGGAAAAAGTGAGGTGAGGGGTGAGAGAGATACATACTCTGACAACGTTCTTTAAATATCCTGGATCCAGCCATGCCTCAAGTCACTGGAAGATGGCTTCCTCCTCCTTCCCTGCCTCTCTTCCCTCCTTTCTTCTCTCTATTCCTTCTTTTCTTTCTGCTTGTGCTTTTTGGAATTGGCCATTTGCATTTGGAGTGATTATGACTAATTTCATGCCCATTCTATCCTTCAGACCAAGGCAAGGGAAATAAAGAGCCTGCAAGTAGTTCATTGAACAAATAAAGCACATTCAGGGCTTATTTCACCAACCCCCCTTTCAGCCTCTCAGAGATGGCATCAGTAGGTCACTTCAGGAGTAAGCACGTAGGCCATACATGCAGAGCCAGCTCTAGGTGGCCTGAGCTGACAGCCACTCCCAGGGTGGGGGTCAGTGGTATATGAGTTGGTAAAAGTTCATGCCTCCCTCTGCTTAAATTTAGTGGGAGAGACAAACATCAAACAAATAAACTAGGTGACAAAGCAGAATAGGGGCTAGGGATGTAGGCACAGGGAATAGAGCTCTACTGTGGATAGGAAGAGCAACGCTAAGAAGTGACCTTGAAATGGCACAAGAATGAACTAAGTTTTGGACATGAGGCCATCTGGGGACATGGAGTCCATGCAGAGGAAATCAGGAGTCTTTAGGTGATTCTGAGCAGGTGGATGATGTAATTTGATTTATTCTTTACAACCACCACTAACTGCTCTAGACAACTGACCTTAGGGGCAGGCAAGCCAACTGGGGCTAATGCAGTTGGCCCCAGGTAAGAGGCAATGGGACTTGGACTGAGCGATGGTTCCAGGAAGTCATCATGGAGCTGGAGATCAAGCTGATGGGAGTTGCTGGTGGAGTTGCTGTGGGGTTTCAGGACATGATAAACATCAAAAATTGCATGTAAGGTTTTTGTGTGAGTCAGTAAGTCCTGTGCCATCTACTGATAGGGAGAAGTGTGAGGGGTAGATGTCTGGAGGGGGCTGCCACTGAACAGAACACTAGAAGAGTGTGGCATCTTGGAGACCATAGACGTGACTGTTTTCAGGAGAAAAGGGTTGTGTTAGGCCACTCTTGCATTGCTATAAAGAATTATGTGGGACTGGGTAATTATAAAGAAAGGAGGTTCAATTGGCTCACCTTTCTGCAGGCTGTGTAGAAAGCATGGTACTGGTAGCTGCTCAGCTTCTGGGGAAGGCTCAGGGAGCTTCCATCATGGCAGAAGGCAAAGTAGAAGCAGGCACATCACATGGTGAAAGCAGAAGTGAGAGACAGAGTGAAGGGGGAGGGGCCACATACTTTTTTTAATGTTATAAATTTTACATGTACATATATATATATATATGTGCAGAATATGCAGGATTGTTGCATAGGTACATACGTGGCAATGTGGTTTGCTGCCTTCCCATCACCTATATCTGGCATTTCTCCACATGTTATCCTTCCCCAACCTCCCTACCCCCTGCTGTCCCTCCCCTGTTTGCCCACAACAGACCCCAGTGTGTGATGCTCCCCTCCCTGTGTCCATGTGTTCTCATTGTTCAACACCCACCTATGAGTGAGAACATGTGGTGTTTGATTTTCTGTTCTTGTTCAGTTTGCTGAGAATGATGGTTTCCAGATTCATCCATATCCCTGCAAAGGACACAAGTTCATCATTTTTTTATGGCTGCATAGTATTCCATGGTGTATATGTGACACAATTTCCTTGTCCAGTCTGTCATCAGTGGGCATTTGGGTCAGTTCCAGGTCTTTGCTATTGTAAACAGTGCCACAATGAACATACGTGTGCATGTGTCTTTAAAATAGAATGATTTATAATCCTTTGGATATATACCCAGTAATGGGATTGTTGGATCAAATGGAATTTCTTTTTCTAGGTCCTTGAGGAATCACCACACTGTCTTCCACAATGGTTGAACTAATTTACACTCCCACCAACAGTGTAAAAGTGTTCCTATTTCTCCACATCCTCTCCAGCATCTGTTGTCTCCAGATTTTTTAGTGATCACCATTCTAACTGGCATGAGATGGTATCTCAATGTGATTTTGATTTGCATTTCTCTAATGACCAGTGATGATGAGCATTTTTTCATATGTTTGTTGGCATCATATATGTCTTCTTTTGAAAAATGTCTGTTCATATCCTTTGCCCACTTTTGAATGGGTTTGTTTGCTTTTTTCTTGTAAATCTGTTTTAGTTCTTTATAGATTCTGGATATTAGCCCTTTCTCAGATGGATAGATTGCAAAATTTTTTTCCCATTCTGTTGGCTGCTGATTCACTCTAATGATTGTTTCTTTTGTTGCAGAGAAGCTCTGGAGTTTAATTAGGTCCCATTTGTCTATTTTGGCTTTTGTTGCCAATACTTTTGGTATTTTAGTCATAAAGTCCTCGCTTATGTCTATGTCCTGAATGGTTTTGCCTAGGTTTTCTTCTGGGGTTTTTATGGTGTTAGGTCTTATGTTTAAGTCTTTAATCTATCTGGAGTTAATTTTAGTGTAAGGTATCAGGAAGGGGTCCAGTTTCTGCTTTCTGCACATGGCTAGCCAGTTTTCCCAACACTATTTATTAAACAGGGAATACTTTCCCCCATTGCTTGTTTTTGTCAGGTTTGTCAAAGATCAGATGGTTTTAGATGTGTGGCATTGCCTCTGAGGCCTCTGTTCTGCTCCATTGATCTATATCTCTGTTTTGGTACCAGTACCATGCTGTTTTGATTACTGTAGTCTTGTAGTATAGTTTGAAGTCAGGTAGTGTGATGCCTTCGGCTTTGTTCTTTTTGCTTAGGATTGTCTTGGCTATGCAGGCTCTCTTTTGATTCCATATGAAGTTTAAGATGGTTTTTTCCAGTTTTGTGAAGAGGGTCATAAGTAGCTTAATGGGGTTAGCATTGACTCTATAAATTACTTTGGGCAGTGTGGCCATTTTCACGATATTGATTCTTCCTAACCATGAGCATGGAATGTTTTTCCATCTGTTTGTGTCCTCTCTTATTTCCTTGAGCAGTGGTTTGTAGTTCTTCTTGAAGAGGTCCTTTATATCCTTTGTTGGTTGTATTCCTAGGTATTTTATTCTTTTTGTAGCAATTGTAAATGGGAGTTCACTCTTGATTTTGCTCTCTGTTTGTCTGTTATTGGTGTATAGGAATGCTTGTGATTTCTGCACATCAATTTTGTATCCTGAGACTTTGCTGAAGTTGCTTATCAGTTTCAGGAGATTTTGGGCTGAGATGATGGCGTCTTCTAAATACACAGTCATGTCATCTGCAAATAGAGACAATTTGACTTCCTCCTTTCCTAATTGAATACCCTTTATTTCTTTTTCTTGCCTGATTGCTCTGGCTAGAAATTCCAATACTATGTTGAACAGGAGTGGTGAAAGAGGGCATCTTTGTATAGTGCCTGATTTCAAAGGGAATGCTTCCAGTTTTTGCCCATTCAGTATGATATTGGCTGTGGGTTTGCCATAAATAGCTTTTATTATTTTGAGATAGGTTCCATTGATACCTAGTTTATTTAGTGTTTTTAGCATAAAGGGCTGTTCAATTTTGTCAAAGGCCTTCTCTGTATCTATTGAAATAATCATGTGGGTTTTCTCTTTGGTTCTGTTTATGCAATGGATTACATTTATAGACTTGCATATGTTGAACCAGCCTTGCATCCCTGGAATGAAGCCTAGTTGATTGTGATGGATAAGCTTTTTGATGTGCTGTTGCAGTTGGTTTGCCAGTATTTTATTGAAGATTTTTGCATCTATGTTCATTATGGATATTGGCCTGAAGTTTTCTTTTCTTGTTGAATCTCTGCCGGGTTTTGGTATCAGGATGATGTTGGTCTCATAAAATGATTTGGAAAGGATTCCCTGTTTTTGGATTGTTTGGAATAGTTTCAGAAGGAGTGGTACCAGCTCCTCTTTGTATGTCTGGTAGAATTCAGCTGTGAACCCATCTGAACCTGGGCTTTTTTTGGTTGGTAGGCTATCAATTGCTGCCTCAACTTCAGCCCTTGTTATTGGTCTATTCAGGGTTTCAACTTCTTCCTGGTTTAGTCTTGGGAGGGTGCAAGTGCCCAGGAATTTATCCATTTCTTCCAGTTTTTCTGGTTTATAAGCATAGAGTTGTTTGTGGTAATCTCTGATGGTAGTTTGTATTTCTGTGGAATCGGTGGTGACATCCCCTTTATAATTTTTTATTGCATCTATTTGATTCTTCTCTCTTTTCTGTTTTATTAATCTGGCTAGCAGTCTATTTTGTTGTTCTTTTTTAAAAACCAGCTCCTGGGTTTATTGATTTTTTTGAAGGGTTTTTTGGCCACACACTTTTTAAACAACCAGATCCCATGTGAACTCAGAGTAAGAGCTCACTTGTCTCCAAGGGGATGGCCCAAGCCATTCATGAAGAATCCACCCCCATGATACAAACACCTTCCACGAAGCCCCAACTCCAACATTAGGAATTACAATTCAGCATTAGATTTGGGTAGGGACAAATATCCAAATAATATCAAGGGTTGACTCTATCAAACATTGATGAACAGCCAGCTACAGTGGGGACTGAGAACTTCCCCTTGGGTTGGCCATGATCATCATATATCAAGAAGGTTTGGGAGTATGGGGACCCAGGGTGGGGATCTGATTCTTGACCATGTGTACAAGGGGCAGTCCCTCTGCTGTGCCAACTGCTAGAAGAGAGCAGAATATGCAGAAGCTCTTCAAACCTGTTCCTGCCTCTGCAGAAGAGTTGAAAGTGATGGATTGGATTGCTCGGGATCAAAGCCAAAACTAGCACCACTGGAGCAGTGTGAGGTAGGGGAGAAAATCACAGATTGCTGGGTATTTCTGCAAGATGATTTTGGCATCATCTTTATGGTATGTTTGAATGTGGCCTGTATAGGAAACCAGAAAGTTGAACTTCATACAGAATTGAAACTTGCCTCCTGATGGGCCCCAGGTGATAGATGAATTTTGAAAAAAAAAAAATCCATGTTTATAGTAGTTCTTACCACAGTCTGATTGGTAATTCCATCCAACACCTATTTCTATGATTAGCCTGGTTTTCTTATTTGTTTTGCAAATCACCTCTAAGCTGAGCGTGTGATAGGTACTAAAATCAACCTGAGGGAGAAAAAATTCTCTGGCATTTAAATGGATTTCACATGTGTTACTTCTAAAAATTTCCAGCAAGAGGGGACATTTTTATTAAGACATTCCACTGAAATGAATTGATAGCTGCTTGAATCGTACAATTACATTTGCTCTAAGGGATGAAGGATCTGAAGTATAGAGGAAATGAGGGTAGTTAGGATACAACAATTATAATTATGGAGCTCACACCCTGCTATGTTGAGAGAAATGACCAGCAGCCACCTCACTGACTGTGCAAGATTTTATAAACTTTTATTTGTAAATTGCATTTATAAAGACTGGTTATAGAAAGCATAATAAAATGTAACTAGTAAAATTTGCACTATCTCATAGTTGTACTAGCTTTCCAGAACAACTTTTATTGGATACTTGGTTGATAGAACCGTGTTTTTGAGTGTTGTTTTAATTTTCAGAAAAAAAAAAAGAAATGTCTCTGAGAACACAGGAGAGGGAGTCTTTAATTTTTCCTGATGGAGGTCAGGAAAGACTTCAGAAAAATGCTAACATTTGGCAAGGCTGGAAGGATAGATAGTTTTCTAGTAGAAAAGTGGAAGAACGCATCCCTTGCAGAGGGGAAGACTCTGCAAAGATGAAACCATGTAGAAATGCTAGAGGTGCCTGGATCAAGGCCAAATCCTCTAGGAAGATGGCAACATTGGAATTAGAGGCTTTAAAGATAGGGGACAGCCGGCCGGGCGCGGTGGCTCAAGCCTGTAATCCCAGCACTTTGGGAGGCCGAGGCGGGTGGATCACGAGGTCAAGAGATCGAGACCATCCTGGTCAACATTGTGAAACCCCGTCTCTACTAATACAAAAAAATTAGCTGGGCACGGTGGCGCGTGCCTGTAATCCCAGCTACTCAGGAGGCTGAGGCAGGAGAATTGCCTGAACCCAGGAGGCGGAGGTTGCAGTGAGCCGAGATCGCGCCATTGCACTCCAGCCTGGGTAACAAGAGTGAGACTCCGTCTCAAAAATAAAAAAAAAAAAAGATAGGGGACAGCCTTACTGGTGTCTGTAGCCTTCAGTTAGCAAGCACGTGAGCTAGAAGGTAGCCTGTTGGCCCTGGGACAGAACTGAATGCCATTTCCTCCTGGGTACTTTCCTGCTGCTTTTAACATTTGTGTGACCCCAGAAGAGTATCCAAATCGGTGTTACTCAGGTCTAAAGGTCAAAATTTTCTTCTAGGAAGGTATGTAGGTTACCTCTAGAGCCAGCTGCACTGCCTGATTCCTCAGAGCACACTAGGGGAAGGGAAATTGAGGAGGTGTCAGTGGAAGGTGATAAAGTTGGGGCTTCCAAAGGGCACGTTTCACTGATCACTGTTAAGCCAGGCAGGGTCGCATCCCAAGTGTATCATAAAGGGTGTTTTGGGAGAAGTAGGCATAACCAGTCCCTCCAAAGGCAGCCCTGGGAAGTACATAGAAAAGGCATGATGGAAATGATTATGGAAGGTTATGCTGGGACTGGGTAATTTTCCATAAACCTCAGTTGTTAAAAGCATTTATCCTGTGTTAGTCAGGGTTTTGCAGGGAAACAGAACCAATAGGATGTACTTGCATGTCAAGAGATTTATTTTAAATAATTGGCTCACATGATTATGGAGGCTGAAAAGTCCAGATTCCTGTGATTTTGGACCTGTGAGCTGGAGATAAAGGGAAGAACCAATGTTGTAGTTCAAGTTGAAGGCCAGCTGTCTGCTGGCAGAATTCTTGCTTGAGGGAGGTCAGACTTGGGTCTACTAAGGCCTTTAACTGAGTGGCGGAGGCCGAGCTACGTTATGGAGGGCAATCTTCTTTATTCAAAGTCCATTGATTTAAATATTAGGATCATCCAAAAAATACCTTCACGGAAACTTCCAGAATAATGTTTGACTGTGTATCTGGGGACTATGGGCCAGTCATATTGACATATAAAATGTTAACCATCACAGCCTTCAAAGACTGAGGCAGGAGGGGATGCCCTTTTAGAACTCAATGTCTCTTTTTTGTCTTTTCTTGCCAACAAAACATGAGGAATTTAAAAATTATTTTCTCCGTGTTGATGTATTCCCAGTGCTTACAATATTACTTGGCACATAGTAGGTGCTCAATAAACATTTTACAAATAAACTAATAATAGGATAAAAGTTTGAGTTCCATTATTTGGAAGCACATTATATGACACTCTAGTTATTCTGGACAGAATGTTTGTGCTAACGTAATAAGATTGCATCAAGTTGCTCAGTTTATCTGGCTTGTGTTTCTGTACTTCCTAGCATAAATTGGGCATCTTTGGAAATTGGTTGTTTTCTCGTGTTACTGATTATCATGGAAAAATTGGCAATAGACTTCAATATATGGTGGTTCCGTATGTCCTGCTGAGAAACTCTCACCCAAGTGAGAAAGCTAATGAACCGTCTGAGGAGTTTTAGCTGTATATATATTACAGCACATTGAAAGGGAAAGAGAAATGATATATTTTCTTTACCAGCGAAGCTTGTGAAGGCTATTTGTAACCATGCTGGGCCCACTGATAATTTGTAGCCTTGGAAAACAAGACCGACAAGTGTGGAAGTACTCATGGAGCCCATGGTAAAGTAAATGATAAGTCACAGCCTTGTAGATGGATGGGAGACAGGTCTGGCAAGAAGTTCATCAGCACTGGGTGCAAGTGCAGTGGGCAATCAATAAAATAGTATGCATCTGCTTTTGTCTACAAGCTGATGAAGAGAAGACTAACCCATACTTACCTTCCTTTCATGGTTCAGACTTCCCTGATATTTTATGCCCTTTACAAACACCAAAGAGAACAAAAGTCTTTTCCTTCATCCTCCTCTTCAGTAGCTTTTTATCCCTGGGTCTTAACTTCCTCCAGCTAAAGAATTCAAGAATTTTACTTTTCCAGCAGCCTTCCGACTGTAGGTTCTATGAGAGCAGGAAGCCCATGTGATCTGTTTACCAAGAATCTTCTTAGCATCTAGCACAGACCTAGCACTAGCCGGCACTCAAGAAATGCTTCAGGAAGGAAGGAAGGAGGGAAGGAGGGAGGGAGGGAGGGAGGGAAGGAAGTATGGATTTGTTTATTTGCCTACAATCTGCATTCTTAGAGTCAGGAGATGGGGTGGAGACCCTTCTGTTGTGCCTTTTACAAATAACATCTCTTCTTCCTCTTATCCATGCTCTTGTGAGGTTCATGCTGCCTGTTTCTAAAACCCACTACTCCATCACTGTCAGCACTGTCTTCTGACTTCTGTTCTTCATGTAGTAAGGGTTTTGCTCTCTGGCTCCTGTCTCTCCTTTACCCCAAGTCTACGGTAACTTCAGTATCTGAAGAAATGATCAACCCAACACTCCAGCTTTTGATCTCTTGACTTCTTCCATATCTGCCACCATCCACCCCTGGCTGCATCCTGGGGCTTGTCGTCACCTGCTGTTATACCACATCTAATGTTATTGTTGTTACTGGTGTATATTTCCAGAAGTAAAGAATTTGTGTTCATAAAAATGTTCTTCACACTACTGACTCCAATTCCTCACCACGAAGGCACTTCCTGATTCAATCCAATCAAGCATTTATACTACCAAGGTCCCCAAGTCATTTGCCATCCATCTCCTTTCTGTGAAATCTGCTGTGCTTTTCTGCCTGTATTTCAATTGACAACTTGGCAGCATGTACCGATTTTAACCACTGCTGCCTTCTTGAAATATTTGTCCCTGGCTTCCTTCACACTTACTCTTTTAGATTCCCCCACCTCTCTTTCTCCGTCTCCCTATGTTCTCTGCCATCTTTACCTATTTCTAAAATGTTGGTGTCTCTTAATGTTTAGTCTTTTGATCTTTTTCCCCTGAATTCTACAGTTTCTATCTGTGCTTTCTGTTGCTTCTTGGGCTTGAGTAATAATTTGCATCCAGATGTTTTCCAACTTTAGAGACACCTCATCCTAGCTCATGAGGTCCAGACAAGTTATCTCTTATTATCTCACTGCTGTGTGCTGATTGTACATAAGGTAATACTGACTTCAGACTCAACCTGTTGTCAACTAAACACATTAATCAACCGTCTCCACAAATTTACTTTGTCTCCTGTGTTTTGTTTCTTTCCTTTTCCTTTTTCTTCTTTTCTTCTCCTTTCCATTCCTTTCCTTTCTTTTCTTTTTTTGACCTTCATATATCTTGATTCTGTTTCATTCTGTCCATCTCCACCCCCACAGCTTCTGGCCATCACCATCTACTGCTTAGGCCATTGCAATCCTTTCTTAAACTACTTTCCAGATATCTGCTCTTAATTCTATCCAATTCAACATCCAAACTGTCAGCTTTCTAAAATGAAAATCTGATCATGTCATTCTCCTGCTTAATACCCTTCCATTTCTCTGCATTGCCCTTAATAAATGTCTAAACATTTTGGCATGGAATATGCAACCCTTCAAAATGTAACCCAAGCTTACCTCTTCTGCTTCAACTCTTCCGTTGAATCCTCTCTCTACTGAATCCTAACTAATAGTCCTGCAGTCTTAAGAATTCAAGAATATGCCATTCTTTCTGATGTGTCTGTTTCAACTGCCTAGAGACAGCCTTTTTCTTACCTCCCTTCACCCTCTCTTCACAGTTTGGCTTTTGTGATGTCCCCTATGGAGGGCTTGGTGACTCTCCTTTGTGTTCTCACATCGATAGTCCTTCCTTTTGTTGTATTATTAATGCATGTTATATTTGCTCCTTTAGGCCTCTGTCTCCATCCCTAGACAGAATGAATGCCACTTGATGGTAGGCACCCAAATCATATTCTCTGTTAACTCCCCAGTGCCCAGGACCCTGGCTCAATATACACTTGTCCAATAAATAAATGATTAATTGAAGAGCTTGAATGAATGAGGGCCTGTGACTGTGTAGTGGTGGCACAAATGCAGGAGGTTTCTAATAGCAGCATCTCGGCAGAATGAAGTGTTAGTCCTGTTTTATGTTGTCATTAATATGGTTAAGTACTTTCTAGCTAGGAAAAATATAAATTTTAGTAGTTCATCACCAGGCATGCGCCTTGAATTTTCTACTCATGATGTGCTGGCCATGAGAGAACTTTTTTCTCCTCCCCTCCTTTCCCCTCCCCTCCCCACTCCTCTCCTCTCCTCTTTTTTTTTGAGACAGAGCCTCACTCTATCAGCCAGGATGGAATGCAGTGGCGATCTCGCCTCACTGCAACCTCTGCCTCCTGGGTTGAAGCAATTCTCATGCCTCAGCCTCCTGAGTAGCTGGGATTACAGGTGTGTTCCACCTTGTTGGGCTAATTTTTGTATTTTTAGCAGAGATGGAGTTTTGCTGTGTTTCCCAGGTTGGTCTCAAACTCCTGAGCTCAAGTTATCCACCTGCCTTGGCCTCCCAAAGTGTTGGGATTACAAGCATGGGCTACTGTGCCTGGCGAGAATTTTCTACAATGTCGTGTGAGGTGTCCCACCAGGACAAATTTGTTGTCTAGGAAGTTTATTCAATTATGTATTTTAATAATTTAAATCAGTGAGGATCATAGGTGCTGAAGCATTTTTAAACGTATGCAGAAAATGTGTCTTCTAGTTTTCACTTCCCTACATTATGTGTCATGAGGTCCTTACAGGAGCTAAAACATCTTTTTGTTTAAGATGTCATTTCTCCAGATCTTCCCTAGTCCCCTTGAACTTACTTTCAGGATTAAAAAAAAAGAAAAGAAATTTCATCCCATTTTACTGTGATTGACCAAACTAATTTGTGATTGTGGCTAGGGGTCTTGAAAATCAAAATAATTTCCTTCATTTAGCAAATCTGGTTGGAGAAAAATGTGAATAAAAAACCTTTTCTTCTTGGTTTCCTTTACTATATTTTAAGCCATCTCCAGGGGTTTGTCGTGAGATTATCTGTCTTGAAGATATTTATGACTAATTACAAGCAGCGTAACCTGGGAGAGAAGGTGTTCAGGCTTAGGTTTTAAAAACAGTGAGATGAGAGAAAATTAGCAGACATCTTTTATTGTTGACTGGCTTTAAAAGTCAACTCTCTGGAAAATTATTTTTATAGGCAAAAATTAGGTGTACTGTATGATTATTTGTTTGCTTTCAGTGGCAGATTCCTTATCTCGCATCATGAGCAATTCACCCTCAGGTTAGAGGGAAGATGGGGTCATTGCTGGGTATTTGTGAACTCTTGGTACAGCCAATTGAATGTCAGTTTCTAAAGTTCTTCATTATTCTGTAGTACATGATAAATAATTTTCGTAAAGAAACTGAATTTCAATGTGAACATTTTTATCCATTCCCAGAATCTGGGAATTTCACTAATTAGCGAGTTGGAAGTATTGTATTACGTGGAAGGCGCAATTTAATGAATTAAGATACTATTAACTTTGTCTCTCTTTGTTTTGGTTCCTAAGACATTTACATTTTACTTACTTTTAGATATGGGCTTAAGCAACACTCTTAAAAAGAGTGGAAGTCATTGAACAAATTATTCGTGAGCTCCAAAAGTAGGTCGATTTTATTGCTTCAAATTGTGTGTGGTGGGGGAATGTACTTTGATCCAAATGTTAGTTGGATGCTGAGGAATTGTTTCTGAAAATTGAACTATTTTAAACACATTCATATAGACTCCAATTAAAATAACCACATATGACATTCATTTTTATTTTCATTAACTCAGAATTAAAAACTGTTATAATTTTCCAATTCATGCAATATTGCACTTTTTCCATTTCCCTCAGGTATCATGTTTGACTCTGTTTATTTTGAAATGATGCTTTTTAAAAACTCTTGTATCAAAAGCATTAGTTATGACATGTTATTAATGTAAGCATAAAGGAATGATATTTTTATTAAATCCTAAGCATTGTGTTTTATTCAGTGACTTTAGATTGTTGGTTTAAAAAAATTCTATCAGAAACCAAAGTGAATAGGTATTACCTAGCACCTTCCACAGGGCAGTGCTGTGCTAAGCTACACATACTACAATTTATCACATTTAAGCCCTGCAAGAACCTTGTGAAAAATTATCACTCCCAGTTTACCCAGAAGGAAGCTGAGGCACAAAGAAGTTAAGTACCTACCCCAAGTTCACACAAATAGCATTTGGTGGATTTGAGATCATAGGTTTTTGAAATTAGCGATAGATGCTCTGCACATTGGTTCTTCAGTTTCATGCTTCTTATTTTTCATGGGAGCTCAAGTCGTTGTATAGAAAGCATTCTGTGCCTAGCTGCAAAAAGATTTCAGATTTGACAAATTAGTGGTGCCAGTAATGGAGCTGTCAAACACAAATAGAGGGAAAACTAGCTAAGACCAGTGGCACTGGTTATAAGCAGAATATTCACCATCATCGCTTAAAGCCTTATAGAAAGAAAAGATGACATCCTCAGTACAAGGGTTAGGAGACCATTTGTATCTCAAGAAGCATGACCATTAAGCTTCTAGTTGTTGATGGAAATAATCTGAGAGCTTTGCACTGTATGATGCTGTATCTGTTTGATTGCTTCATCTATGCATTTGCTTGTGAACACAGTCAATCTGAAGTCAAATAGCTACCTACCTGTTTCTTAGTTGACGCTGTAACTGAGTAGTTTTATAAGATTTAGGATGCAAGCTAGGAATTTAATTTGAAGCTTTGCAGGCTGCGTGCAATTGGGTTGACTCAACTTTTTATAATATGTTCTCAAAACATTTGGGAACAGGAATCTTGCCAATTGAAGCAAGAGTTATTCAGACTTCTAGTTTCTAGATGAGTGCTGGAGAACAAAATGGGGGTCTATTTGATAATAAGCAAATTAATCTGTTTTAATGATTAAAAATAACATTTTGTCTAAAATCCAAACTAATCTCAACAGTTTATCAAAGAACTTTTGAAGAACCACACATCTCCTGTGATTTTTAAACATCTATTTTTAGAACTTAAAGAATACACAGATCTTAAAACTTTGACTCTCACTTTCAACTTTGCTTTACGATCTTGATTATTCTAACC
This sequence comes from Aotus nancymaae, assembly GCF_030222135.1. Taxonomy (NCBI): domain Eukaryota; kingdom Metazoa; phylum Chordata; class Mammalia; order Primates; family Aotidae; genus Aotus; species Aotus nancymaae. The sequence continues at coordinate 11,166,155 of NW_026988492.1, read as the reverse complement.
CTCCTAGTCCTCCTGACAAATTCCTACTTTCTTGCAAGACCCAGCTCAAAAATACTCTCATTTATGGATTCTCCCTTAACTACGTGCCAAATGTCCCCTCCTCCCTGTTGGGCTGGAGTTAACCCTTCCCTGATTCCCCCTGTAAACTATTTAATGATTGACTTTTCTGGGTATCTGCCCTGCTGAGCTGTGAGCACCTGGTAGCAACTAGTGCTTTTGTCTCAGAATCCTCAGAATGTGGTACAGTGCCTGTTAAGAGACACTCAATGTTTGTTAAACATTCATACGTTGTTAAACAAATGTATGAATAACACAGGGAAGGCAACGCTTGGGTGCATCAGAGACAATCACATCAAAAAAGAGAGGAAAGGAAGAGGATATTTCCCTGAACTTCAAAGACTAAAGGATCTCATCCATGATTCATCTCTGTCCTAAAAGAAATCAGGACGACTGTTCAGTGCCCCTCCTGGCACCATGTGACCCACATAAGGAGTGTCTTTAGACTGAAGCTTTACTAGAACTCAGTTTTACAGGCTCTGCCCAGGAGCCTCCCTGGCATTTTTCCCACATAGTCGAAGTGGCAGAAAATCCCTTCTTTATTCTTGTGGTCTTTGGTGAATATTGTTGGATCTTCTGATCCTGACAGCCTTTAGCGGTGCTCCATTCAGGTCTAGGGCAGCGGATGCCTAAGCTGCTCCCTTCAGAGCTTCTCCCACTCTCTCTATCCCTTTCATCTTTAATGTCCCATGTCTTGAGGATGAAGTGTGCACCTCCTGCTTCTGCTGCCCAGCTTGTCCTTGGGGCCCTTGAATCCTGACACTCGGCTGGCTGGATAGATTTCTAAATGCTCCTTTTCTGCCCTACACCTGCTTCCTTAATCTCTGGTCATCACCTGAGAGAAGAAACTGATAGGGTCATTGTACCATTTCCTACAACTTTTCTTTTTTTTAATGAGCCTTGCTAATTTTTTCCATTTGTGAGCCTTAATCAGTGGTGTTTAATTGCTGCATTAAGAGGAAGAATAAAATCAAAGGAAAAGGAATTCAAATGATCAAAACAATAATTAAATACAAACCGAATTTCATCTTCATTATACAAATACACAGACGAATCACAGACTGTGTAGTTGTCAGGACTGACACTCACGATCCAGGGATCTACAGCTGTGGCACCCCCAGCGGACGCTTCCAGGCCCAGCTGCCTCCAGCTGTGGCCCAGGTTCTTTCCTGAGCTGGAGAGCAAATGGAACAAAAAGTGTGGAAGAGAAGATGACTTAGATCTTTGGAGCTTACTAAGAGAAATCAAAATCCTAAAGGAATCCTTGGAACATGAATCTGTAGGAAGAGGAAAAACATTTCTAATATATATGACAGTCCTCACCATAGATCTTTGGCCATATCCAGGGAATTAAGAGACCTGGTTTAGTCCCAACTCAGCCTCCACGCAGACATAATAATCTTGTCCAAGTCTGTTAACCTCTTTCACCTTCAGTGATCATAAAATTCTCTAATATTGCTAAAATTCAATACTTCTGTAATACAATTAAGAGTATATAGAATGTGCAATGTAGAGATGAATGTTAATGATCTTTTCTCCCTTGTGGCCTCGAGTAAGGAGCAAAATACTTATAACTCTGTGAATGCAAAGCAAAAACAAAAGAGGAATGAAAAGAGAGGAGAAACAGAACACAAACCTAGAGGGAGAAGATTTAATAGGTTATTGCGGAGTAGAAGGAAAAAGTAGAAATGTCAATCGTCAAAATAAGAAGTTTGACTGTGCTGTGTATCACTGAGAGCCTGATGAACTGGTGCGAGCCAGTAATTACGAGAAGAATCCTGTTAACCTCAAGTAAGCATCTATGCCTGATGTGCAAGGTTTGAACCAGTACTTTATTGCACTGATACTTTACTTTCTAATTGCTTACGTATATTTATGTGCAATATCACATAGTAACCAATGTCTTTGGTTCTAACCCCTATTTTATTTTTATTTTTTGATTTAAATTTTTTTTGGAGACAGGGGTTTCACTCTGTCATCTAGGCTGGAATGCAGTGGCATGATCATAGCTCATTGCAGCTTCAAACTCCCAGGATCAAACGATCCTCTTGCTTCAGCCTCCCAAGTAGCTGGGCCACAGACGTGCACCACCACACTTGGCTAATTTTGACTTTTTATTAGTAGAGCTGAGATCTCACTATGTTGCCCAGGCTGGTCGAACTCCTGAGCTCCAGTAATCCTCCCATTTCAGCCTTCCAAAGTGCTGGGATTATAGGTGTGAGCCATCATACCCAGCCTGAGGCCTATTTTTAAAAAGTATAAGGTTTATAAAAACAAAAGGAAAACCTAAAAATAAATAGGAATTGTTATTCATATTTTAAAAAACAACTTTGGGGCTACTAAAGATGAGTTTCATGCCCAAATAAAACAGTCTTTTCAAAAACAATGAAAATAACCACATGACACTCATTTTTATTTTTATTAACTCAGAATTAAGAACTGTTGTAATTTTCAAATTCATGCAATATTGTACTTTCTCCATTTCTCCAAACATAGGTGTAATGTTTGTGTTTATTTTGAAATGATGCTTTTTTACTTCGAATGTAAGCATAAAGGAATGATATTTTTATGAAATATTAGGATATGTTTGAACCCTTAGGATTTAATCATTTTAAAATATATAGCACTCCTTTCAAAAATAGCTATTTTAAAGTTACTAGTGTTTAATTTTTAACCTATTTTTTCCAATTTCTTATTGTGGTAAAATATGTATAACATAACATCATTTAGTGTAATAACCATTTTTAAGTCTTCAATTCAGTGGCATTAAGTTTTGCAACCATCACCACCATTCGTCCCACATACATTTTTTGTCTTGCAAAGTCAAAATGCTGTACCCATTAAACAATACCCTGTGTCTCTATGATTTCTATTTCTGTAAGTGCCTCTTATAAGTGGAATCACGCAGCATTTGTCTTTCTGTGCCTGACTTGTTTTATTTAGCATGATGTTTCCAAGGTCCATCCATGTTGTAGCACGTGTCAGAATTTTCTTTCTTTTTAAGGCTGAATAATGTTCCATGGTTTGTATAGACCACGTTTTGCTTATTCATTCCTCTGCTGACGAATGCGTGGGTTGCTTCCACACTTTACTTATTGTGGTTAATGCTTCTGTGAACATATGTGTACAAATATCTGTTTGAGATCATACTTTCAATTGTTCTGGGTATATATTTAGAAGGAAAATTGCTGGATCACACAGTAATATTATTTTTAATTTCTTGAGGAATCACCATAGTGTTTTCCACAGTGACCGTACCATTTTCACTCCCACCAGCATTGCACAAAGATTCTAATTTTTCTACATCCCCACTAACAACTGTTATTTTTTATATTTTGTTCTTAATTAAAAAAATTATAGCAGCCATCCTTATGGGTGTGAGGTGGTGTCTCATTGTAGTTTTGACTTACATTTCTCTAATAATTAGCAATGTTAAACCTTTTAAAAATTTTTTTACTCTATTTATTTTTATGAGACAGTGTTTCACTTTGTCACCCAGGCTGGAGTTGCAGTGGTGTGATCTCAGTTCACTGTAACCTCCACCTCCCCGGTTCAAGCGATTCTCCTGCCACAGCCTCCTGAGTAGCTGGGATTAAAGTCACATGCCACTATGGCTGGCTAATTTTTCTATTTTTTAGTAGGGATGGGGTTTCACCATGTTGGCTGGTCTGGTCTTGAACCCCTGACCTCAGCTGATCCACCCGCCTTGGCCTCCCAAAGTGCTGGGATTACAGGCATGAGCCACCATGCCCGGCCTAAGCATGTTTTCATGTGCTTATTAGCCATTTCTTATCTGGAAAAATGCCTATTCAAGTCCTTTGCCCATTTTTGAATTAGATTGTTGGCTTTTTGTTGTTGTGTTTCAGGATTCCTCTATATAGCCTGGATATTAATCCTGTAAATAGACATGATTTACAAATATTTTCCCTCATTCTGTAGGTTGTCTTTTTACTCCATTGATAGTGCCTTTTGATGCACACAGTTTTAAAATTTTTATGGAATCCAATTTGCCTATTTTTCTGTGGCCTGTCCCTTTGGTGTTATTGTATACAAAAAATTATTGCCAACCAAATGGTGTGAAGCTTTTGCCTCATGTTTTCTTTTAAGAGTTTTACAGTTATAGTTATCACATTTAGGTCTTTGATTTATTTGAAGTTAATTTTTGTATATAGTGTTAGATAAGGATCCAATTTCATTCTTTTGCATGTGAATATCAAAATTTCCCAACACCATTTGTTTTAAAAAATTATCTCTTCCCCACAGAATAGTCTTTGCACCCTTATTGAAAATCATTTGACCATACATGCAAGGGTTTATTTCTGGACTCTGTTGTATTCCATTGGTCTGTATGTCTTTGCCAATACCACACTGTTTCAATTTACTGTAGCTTTGTAGCCAGTTGTGAAATCAGCAAGTGTGAGTCTTCTAGCTTTGGCATTTTTTAGAATTGTTTCAGCTAATTGGGGTTCCTTGAGATTCCACACGAATTTTGGGGCAGGGTTTTCTTTTCTCTTCTTGATTTTCTTTTTCTTCTCTCTCTCTCTCTTTTTTTTTTTTTTAAATCTGAGACAGAATTTTGCTCTTGTCACCCAGGCTGGAGTGCAATGGCATGATCTTGGCTCACTGCAACCTACGCTTCCTGGGTTCAAGTGATTCTCCTGCCTCAGCCTCCCAAGTATTTGGGATAATGGGTGTGTGTTACCACACCTGGATAATTTTTGTATTAGTAGGAGAGATGGGATTTCACCATGTTGACCAGGCTGATCTCAAACTTCTGACTTCAGATGATCCACCTGGGATGTGTTTTTTTATTTATAAAAACAAAAGTCATTGGAAGTTTAATAGGGATTGCATTTAATCTGTAGATTGCTTTGGGTAGTACTGACATCTTAATAGGTTTTTCAATCCATGAACATGGAAAATCTTTCCATTTATTTATGTCTTCTTTAGTTTGTTTCAGAAATGTTTTATAGTTTCTATTGTATGTCTTTAACCTTCTTGGTTATATTAATTCCTAAGTATTTTATTCTTTTTGATGCTATGGTAGTAGTAATTTTCTTATTTCCTTCACAGATTGTTAATTTTTAGTATATAAAAATGCAAGTGGTTTTTGTGACTTTGTATGCTATTACTTGGTTAAATTCATTTCTTAGTTCTAAGATTTTTTTGTAAAATAATTAGGATTTTTTTAATATAAAAGCATATCATATATGAATAGAGATAATTTTACTTTTTCCTTTCCAATTTGTATACCTTTGTACCTTTGATTTCTTTTTCTTGACTATCTGCTCTGGTGAGGACTTCCAGTACTGTGTTGAATAGAAACGGAAAAGTGGGCATTTTTGCCTTGTTCTGATCTTAGATGAAAAGCTTTCAGTCCTTTACCATTTTTAAAATGTATATATATATTTTATTGCATTGTAGGTTCTGGGGTACATGTGCAGAACATGCAGGATAATTGCATAGGTACACACATGGCAATGTGGTTTGCTGTCTCCATCCCTCTGTCACCTATATCTGGCATTTCTCCCCATGTTATCCCTCCCCAACCTCCCTACCCTCTGCTGTCCCTCCCCTAGTTCCCCCCAACAGACCCCAGTGTGTGATGCTCCCCTCCCTGTGTCGATCTGTTCTCACTGTTCAACACCTGCCTATGAGTGAGAACATGCGGTGTTTGATTTTCTGTTCTTGTGTCAGTTTGCTGAGAATGATGGTTTCCAGGTTCATCCATCTTCCTACAAAGGACACAAACTCATCATTTTTTATGGCTGCATAGTATTCCATGGTGTATATGTGCCAAATTTCCCTTGTCCAGTCTATCATGGATGGGCATTTGGGTTGATTCCAGGTCTTTGCTATGGTAAACAGTGCTGCAGTGAACATACGTGTGCATGTGTCTTTATAACAGAACGATTTATAATCCTTTGGCTATATACCCAGTAATGGGATTGCTGGGTCAAATGGAATTTCTATTTCTAGGACCTTGAGGAATCGCCACACTGTCTTCCACAATGATTGAACTAATTTACACTCCCACAAACAGCATAAAAGTGTTCCTATTTCTCCACATCCTCTCCAACATCTGTTGTCTCCAGATTTTTTAATGATCACCATTCTAACTGATGTGAGATGGTATCTCAGTGTGGTTTTGATTTGCATTTCTCTAATGACCAGTGACGATGAGCATTTTTTCATATGTTTGTTGGCATCATATATGTCTTCTTTTGAAAAGTGTCTGTTCATATCCTTTGCCCACTTTTGAGTGGGTTTGTTTGTTTGTTTCTTGTAAATCTGTTTTAGTTCTTTGTAGATTCTGGATATTAACCCTTTGTCAGATGGGTAGATTGTGAAAATTTTTTCCCATTCTCTTGGTTGCCAGTTTCACTCCAATGATTGTTTCTTTTGCTGTACAGAAGCTCTGGAGTTTAATTAGATCCCATTTGTGTATTTTGGCTTTTGTTGTCAATGCTTTTGGTGTTTTAGTCATGAAGTCCTTGCCTATGCCTATGTCTTGAATGGTTTTGCCTAGGTTTTCTTCTAGGGTTTTTATGGTGTTAGGTCTTATGTTTAAGTCTTTAATCCATCTGGAGTTAATTTTAGTGTAAGGTGTCAGGAAGGGGTCCAGTTTCTGCCTTTCACCCTTAAGTATGATGATTACTGTAGGTTTCTTTTATAGATGGTTTTTATTAGGTTGAGGTACATTAGTATTTAACTTTGAATGTTACAGTTTCTCTGAATGCCTGACTTCAGAGTAAGTAGCTTTATTCTGTAGAAGGCAACAACAGGAACAACGGTAACACTCTCTATGATAAGATAATGGTATAGTGAGATGAGAATGATGTCTGACAGACTTTGAACTGATTCGTAACACTTCTGCTTTCTGGCTACCAGACTTTGAACAAGTGCTTAACTTCTGTGAGCCTCCAGTCCCCATCTGTGGAATTGCCCTCCAAAAGTTGTGCCTATGCATGTTTTAAAAGTTTCAATTTGCTTATATAGCCACACCTACATCATGTGTATGAAGAATGCATTATTTTCCAGTGTTACTTGAAGTAAATGGAAGAAGAATAATTTCCTCTGACTTGACACCATATCCCCAATTAGTTCATTTTTTCTTTATATTTAATGTTGTATATACACTGTAGGTAGAGGACTAGCTAATTTTACTTTATTTTGAGATTCTCATCTTTTCTTGGGTTTAGGGAAGTATTAACTCAGTGCCTAGACCCTCACACAGAGTTGGTACATGCAGGTTGGTGAGCATACACAAATCAAACCAAAAGTGTGAAGAGCTGAAAGTGCATTATACTTGCCAGCAAGTACTTGCTAAGAGCACTGTTTGCTCCCGGTGGGTTGGGCTCCCTTTCACGCTAGGCACGAAGGGTATGTGGATGAGAGTGCTGGCTGGGATGACTACTGCAGCGCATGTCTGCGGCAAATGGAAGTTCCTGTTTTCACTTCAGTGCTTATTGAATCAGGCTTTTCCCTCATGCTTTCACACCATCTTAGTGGGACTGATAGTTAAGTTAATTAAGTTTGTGACAGCCTAAGGTTGCATCAGTGTGCACTGAGATAGAAAGTTTCAGGGATAAGCAAAGCAGGAGGAGTTGGAATGGACAGTGTGCAGAAGTTGAATTCCAGCAGTCACAGTAGCACATCTGTTTCAGTGTTCAAAGTGTTATTTTGCCAATAGTAAGAAGAATAGCAGTAAGATAAAAATCGGAAAGCAATATAAGGAATTAAAATTTAAAAATGAATCAAAAAGGTTAATAGTAAGAACAAGTTGGTTGTGGTAGCTCATGCCTATAATCCCAGCACTCTGGGAGGCCCAGGTGGGGAGACTACTTGAGCCCAGGAGTTTGAGACCAGCCTGAGCAACATAGTGAGACCCTGTCTCTGCAAAAAATAAGAAAATAACAAGTATCAGCATATACTTACGTTGAGATGGTTTACCAGTCAGTGAAAAAAAGAAAAGTTCAGACAGTTTAACAAGTATCCACTTTCCAGGGTGATCTAGTCCCAAATTCAGTCATTAAATCTTTAATGGTGATGTTTTAGAAATGTTAGCTGGGCAACAGCTCGGCATGGTGGTGCAGGCCTGTAGTTGCAGCTACAGGGAGATTGAGGTAGGAGGATCACTTGATGCCAGGAGTTTGAGACTAGCCTGGGCAACACAGTGAGATCCCATCTCTACAAAAAAATTAAAATAAAACTAAAAAATTATCCAGACATGATAATGCATGCCCATAGTCTCAGTTACTCAGGAGGCTGAGGTGGGAAGATCACTTGAGCGCAGTAGTTCAAGCCCAACCTAGGCAACCTAGTGTGACCTCCATCTCACAAACAAACAAACACACAAACAAAACCCTGATCTGTTGTTTCTTGTCTTCTGCTAGCTTTTAGTTTATTTTGCTCTTGCCTCTCTGGCTCTTTTAATTGTAATGCTAGGGTGTTGATTTGAGATCTTTCTAGCTTTCTGATGTGGGCATTTAGTGCTATAAATTTCTCTCTTAACACTGTGTTAGCTGTGTCCCAGAGATTCTGGTACATTGTCTCTTTTTCGTCCTTGGTTTCCAAAAACTTCTTGATTGCTACCTTAATTTCATTGTTTACCCAGGGGTCATTCAGGAGCAAGTTGTTTGATTTCCATGTAATTGTATGGTTTTAAGTAAGTTTCTTAATCCTGAGTTCTAATTTGATTGCACTGTGATCTTAGAGAGACTGTTTGTTATGATTTCAGTTCTTCTGCATTTGCTGAGATGTGTTATACTTCCAATGATGTGGTTGATTTTAGAATAATTGTCATGTGGCACTGAGAAGAATGTATATTCTGTTGATTTGGGGTAGAGAGTTCTGCAGATGTCTACTAGGTCCACCTGATCCAGAGCTGAGTTTAAGTCCTGAATACTTTTGTTAATTAGCTGGTTTTTTGGAAAACAACAACAACAACAAAATAGATATGCTGCTAGCTAGACTGATAAAGAAGAAAAGAGAGAAGAATCAAATACACACAATAAAAAATGATAAAGGGGATATCACCACTAACCCCACTGAAACACAAACTACCATCAGAGAATACTGTAACCACCTCTGTGCAAATAAACTAGAAATTCTAGAAGAAATGGATAAATTCCTGGACACATACACCCTCCCAAGACTAAACCAGGAAGAAGTCAAATCCTTGAATAGACCAGTAACAAGTTGTGAAATTGAGGCAGTAATTAATAGTCTACCAACAACAACAATAAAAGCCCAGGACCAGATGGATTGACAGCTGAATTCTACCAGAAACACAAAGGGGAGCTGATACGATTCCTTCTGAAATTACTCCAAATAATTGAAAAGGAGGGAGTCCTCCCTAACTTATTTTATGAAGCCAACGTTATCCTGATACCAGAACCGGGAAGACATACACAAAAAAAGATAACTTCAGATCAATATCCCAGATAAACATCGATATGAAATCCTCAAGAAAATATTGGCAAACTGAATCCAGCATATCAAAAAACTTATCTACTACAATCAAGTTGGCTCCATCCCTGGGATGCAAGGCTAGTTCAACATACGCAAATGAATGAATGTAATCCATTACATAAACAGAACCAAAGACAAAAATGACATGATTATCTCAACAGATGCAGAAGAGGCCTTTGATAAAATTCAACATCCCCTTATGTTAAAAACTCTCAATAAACTAGGTATAGATGGAATAGATCTCAAAATAATAAGAGCTATTTATGATAAACCCATAGCCAATATCATACTGAATGGGCAAAAGCTGGAAGCATTCCCTTTGAAAACTAGGACAAGACAAGGATGCCCTCTCTCACCACTCCTATTCAATATGGTATTGGAAGTTCTGGCTGGGGCAATCAGGTAAGAGATTGTTTGCTACTTTCACATTTCCAGTCTTATCAGGGTTACTCAGTAATTTCAAATTTTTTGAATTATCACAGTAAGGCAGAACTTGAAGGTGATTTGCAGACAAAACTGTGGCTAATAAGAATAAGAAGGTAGAGAGTAGCTGAATCTCTTAATTAGCAGTGATTTCAATATTCTCCTCTAGGAGGTTTGTGTCCGATGACAAATTGAAACTCTTGTGTTCTAAAAGAAAACTCAGTACTTCCCCAGGAGATTTTTATGGCTTCTAAATCAAGTGTGGTTTTGTGCCCTACAGCTGTCACTAGTGGCGTGGTAGATACAGCAAAAATTGATTTTTGTTTTTGTAATATTTAAAGAATAGCTTTTATTTATGGCAATAGTCTCGATGTCAAAACATACAGTTAATATAGTGTCCCCAACTTTGTCATTATATTATTTCATTCTAGGTACCACCTAACAGGAAATAACATTAATTTATTTTTCAGATCTAACGTTAACTGGATATTCATTCAACAAATATTTAGTTTACAAATGTCATTTGACGCCAGAGCTGTTATCACTGTGTTCTCAAGTTAGTTGATTATCTGGGAACAGGAACATGTCATTCTTTCTTTCTTTCTTTTTTTTTTTTCCTTTTGAGACAGTCTCACTTTCACCCAGCCTGGAGTGCAGTGGCATGATCTCAGCTCACTGCAATTTCTGCGTCCTGGATTCAAGTGATTCTTGTGCCTCAGCCTCCCAAGTAGCAGGGATTACAGGCGAGTGCCATCATGCCCGGCTGACTTTTGTACTTTTAATGGAGACAGGGTTTCACTTCATTGGCCAGGCTGGTCATCTCAAACTCTTGACCTCAAGTGATCTGCCTGCCTTGGCCTCCCAAACTGCCGAGATGACAGGCGTGAATCACCATTCCTGACTGGAACATGTCGTCATTCTTACTGTTACCTCTGTTGAGTCATTTATTTAATAAACATTCATCTATTACCTGTCCTGTGCTGAGTAAAAGGGATTCAGAGATAGACACAGAGTCCTACCTCTGAAGGACCTTTTAGATTAGCTGGGTGATGCAGGAATATTCATAGTGCTATGGGGACACAGAGAAAGAGTGAATTATTAGAATGAGTGGTAGAAGGGAGTGGTCAGAAATAATGTTCAAAAAGAGATGGACAAAGAAGGCTGTGAGTGCAATGGCTGAGGACTTCGTATGTATGAAGCGAATCATGAGAATTATAGCTGATGGTGGGAGGAGGCGTGACCCATGAGGACTAAGTTGGGCTTTACTCTGAAAGTTCTGGGGTAACAGAAGGATATCTCAAAAGAGAATGAGATGATCAGCTTTGCATGTAGACACCAGTGTGGAGAAAGAATTAGAGGTGGCTGGTCTGAGGAATGGCGCTGAGGCTCTTGTTTGTAGTATTCCAGAGCCCCAACTAAGGAGAAAGAGATAAGAAGAGCATATTTAATAGGTCAGGCGCAGTGGCTCTTGCCTGTACTCTCAGCACTATGGGAGGCTGAGGTGGGAGGATTGCTTGAGCCTAGGAGTTTGAGACCAGCCTGGGCAACATAGTGAGACCGCATCTCATTTTTTAAAAAATGAAATAAAAAGCAAAAGGACATATTTAAATTCTACCAGGAAATAATTTGGAGGGTGAAGTAATTGACTGTGGATATGGGAGAAGGAAGAGGCTGTGAATCCTCAAGTTGGGCTGCTGGGAGGTGCCATTCACTGGTGAAGCATTTGCATGGGGGCAGGATTTTAGTGCCTTTCTCCTCTCCATAATTTCCTAATACAGATGTGTATGCAGAAGGAAAAACTCCAATAAGACATAAAAACCTGCTTTAGGAATAATCAAGTGAGCATCCTATGCCCCCATGCAAGCCCAAAGCACAGGGTGTAAGCCTGTGAATCCAAGCAGGGCTTTCTCCTTTCCCCGTCAATTTGAAATGACTGAATATGGGCAGCACATGCTGGGTCTTCTACTTCAGGAGACCAGAAGGAGTGGGATGGCTGGTTGCCCTCAGGGCCAGGCCTTGCCCAAGTGTATCTGGAGGAGCAAGACCTGGGAGAAGTTACCTCTTGGTTAGAAAGTGAGTGGAGTCCCATTCTGTCTCCAGTGAAGAGTAATCCCACCTATTCTTAAAATGTAGCCCAGTGAATGCTGCAAGAGCTGGCCAATAAGATTTTCAGCTTTTCCCTTGGGGAGGTAACAGTGAAGAAGTGGAACAGTGCGGCAGGAACATGATCTCTTCTATGGTCAGAGCTGGGACAGGAATGAAAGAGGTGGAACAGCGGGGCAGGAACATGATCTCTTCTATGGTCAGAGCTGGGGCAGGAATGATGACCGTTGCATATTCACCCCCAATGCTGGACACAGTGACTTTGGAAGCTCTGGAACAACTGGGAGGAAACTTGAGCAAGGATTCTTGCTGTGGAGAGAAAAAACGATTTGAGAACCGTCAGAATGTTGGTTGGAATATTGGAGGATCCTGTCTGGCTTTGTTCATTATTGTGCTCCTGGCCCTTGGCATGGTGCCAGGTACATATTAAATGCTAAGTAAATGTTTGTGAAATCTGTTAGTGAAATTTCTTGGACTATTCTTATCTACTAAAATATACCTAACCCTTAATTTTACCATTCAGGAACAAAGGTAGATTTGTGAACTCTTCAATAAGTAAAGTCTAAGTTGCCATTTTAAAGACATAGGGGAAAAAATGGGTTCAATATTTTTATTTTATTTTAAAATTTTACTCTAAGTTCTGGGGTACCTGTGCAGGTCTTATAGGTTTGTTACATAGGTGTAAATGTGCCATGGTGGTTTGCTGCCTCCATCCCCCCATCACCGGCATTAGGTATTTCTCCTAATGTTATCCCTCCCCAATATCCCCCCACCGCTATCCCTCCCCTAACCCCCAACCCCCAACAGACCCCAGTGTATGATGTTTCCCTCCCTGTGTGCATGTGTTCTCATTGTTCAACACCCACTTAAGAGTGAGAACATGCAGCGTTTGGTTTTCTGTTCTTGTGTCAGTTAGTTGGGCTTTACTATGATCAGTATCACAAGAGATGAGGGGTTGAGAAAAGACCTAGACTTGTCTCTTTACCATTTAGTACAGTCCTGAGATGGGTTCAAGGATTATTGACTTGCCCATAGGCACTCAGGCTGAACTTTCCTCATGGGAGTGCTTGGAGCCAAGGATGATGTTGGTTTGTCTGGGTCTTCTGGAGCTGCCCAGGTTTATAGGGAGCAACCTCCCAGAACCAGGCCAGAGAGTGTAGTGAGCATTCACTTCTATGCTCTGCTATCCATACTGCTAAGGACTGGGAGTCCTGCACTGAACAGTGATGTAACTGCCCATGGGTTCACCTTATCTGCTGCCTAGACAAAGACCGTTTATCAAGATGGAATTGCAATAGAGAAAGAGTAATCCATGTAGAGCTGGCTGTGTGAGAGACCAGGTTTTATTGTTACTTAGGTCAGTCTTTCTGAGCATTCTGGGATTAGAGTTTTAAGGACAGTTTGATGGGTAGGGGGCAGCCAGTGAGTCAGGAGTGCTGGTTGGTCAGGTGGGAGAGGAAATCAGAGAGAGTCGAAGCAATCTTGTAATGAGGCGGTTCCTGGGTGGGGGCCATAGGATCACATGAGCCAGTTTATCAGTATGAGTGATGTCCGCTGATCCATCACATCCAGGGTCTGCAAAATATCTCATGCACTGGTCTTAGGCTTTACAACAGTGACATTATCTTCAGGAGCAATTTGTGGGGTGGGGGAATGGGACAGGGTCAGAATCTTGTAGCCTCTGGTTGCATGACTCCTAAACCATAATTTCTAATCTTTTGACTAATTTGTTAGTCCTATAAAGACAGCCTAGTCCCCAGGCAAGAGGTGGGTTTATTTTGGGAAAGGGCTGTTATCATCTTTGTTCTAAATTATGAACTATAAACTAAGTTCCTCCCCAGAGAGAGTTCAGCCTATGCCTAGGAACGAACAAGGACACCTCAGAGGTTAGAAGCAAGATGGAGTTGGTTAGGTCAGATCTCTTTCACTGTCTCAGTTATAACTTTGCAGTGACATGTTCAGTGGAACTGCATGCTCCCTTCCTCACAGAATTTCAAGTCTAGTGAGTACTTAGGTCAATGGAGACCAAGTAGGTGAGACAGAAAATGTGTTTTATCAGAGGAGTAGGATTGATTGGTACTACATCCTTCTTTCATTCCAGCTTTCTCACAGATTTTGCCTTAATGACCTGAGAGGCCAAGAGGCTCTATTCAGAACCCTAGAGCACATTTGGCTTTGACATAGGCAATCAGTGTATGCTATGGAGACGCAGTTCCCTTTTAACTCAGAATTAATTATAGGCATTTACATCTTCAGGGACCAAAGTGAGTAGTCAGACCTAATTAACTGGTAATCAAGCAATGTTTCACTTCCTCTCTATCCTTCTCCATGTAGAATGGGGCAAGTATGTAAAGAAAGAAGACTAGAAACCCTTTGGAGGCCGGGAGAACCATTCTAACATCATGCATGAGGAAACTGATGTGTGGCTTCCAGTTTTGTTAATGATGTTTGGGCAACACATGGCCATCTTTCTCACTGCTCCAAACCTTCCCCTACTTGGTTGTTACTATGTCCTCTACACCAGATGCTGTCCTAAAATGTGCAAGCCCCATTCCTCAAGTGGTTGCACACTGGATAAATCGTGATGCTTGCTATCTCTGTTGTTTAGGCTTTAGTGTAGTTTCCTTTAGTTCCATTACATGTTGTCTATGATTGCTTAAAATATCCTTTCAGGATAGCTCAATTTCTACCAATTACTCACTGTTAGGTAAAGTTCAGTGAGTTCAATTGTGGTGTTGGAAGGGAAAAAGACAAGAGTTGATGACACACTGTTTCAAAAGCAGTATCACAATGTTGCTACATTGGCACCTGAGGATGAAGAAGACCCTGTAAGAGTGATTATACTATAGCATCAGTCTAAAAAGTTAGTGTCCAGTGGGTTTTCTGGGAGAGTGATTGTCATTTTCCTCTCATTCGTCACTGAGTCAATGTACGTTTTCTAGCATCTCTGTGATGCACAGATCTTTCTAATTTCCCCCAAAGTAATGGAACACAGGAGTAGCTTCTGTGTATGGATTGACCTTTCATCTCCAGTGGCTCTCCAATCTCTTTTTCCAATGTTGTGGAACTCAAGTGGGGAGTCTGATGGAATTAAGGATCATATTTATGGCTTCCAGTATTGGTGCCACACATCCATGGAACTGCTGTCCAAGTCTGAGGCACTCCCTTAATGTGACAACATAAATTAGCATGTTATCAACCCAACAACACTCTTTGTTTCTGTGATCAGCCCTTTTCTCTTTTCATCAACTTGATAGAAGTCCTCAAGAGCTTGGAAATTGTAAAGAAGTGTACATTGTAGGAGCTCAAATATTATTGCAGTGATGCCACCAAGAATGATTATGACATGGTGCATATGCCATTGTTAGATCTACTTCAGGGATAGTTTCCAAAGACATGGCTTTGCCTTCTTCATAGTTCATGTTGAATAAAGCTCTCTTCTAATACAGATTACCCAATTTGTAGAGCCTCTGCAGTGAATATTAAAACCTAGTTGTTTTTCTTCCTTGTGTAGCATGCTTTTAAACCATTTTCTCATATGGCATGCCTTTGAACCAAAAGCCACAGGTTTGGATTTAGGAAAAGCCAGTAAAATGTTAATATTAGCATCGGTAATGCAGACTTGGGAAAATATATGTTTTTGCTGCTCAAAACATTATTTTGCTCCCTGAAAACATTATTTCGATCCAAGCCATTCATTTGTGTATCAAGCATAGTGGTATGTCTTGATGCTATTTTGTGATGTTTATATTAGGTATAGTAACCCTGGCCACTATACAACAGATAAACTTTTAAATGCTAAGGCACAATAAAAGTTAACTAGTCAGGTACATACTATGTTCCTCTTACTAGTGGGCGATGCCCCTCCAGGCAATGATTTGGAGGTTTCGGTTTCTGTCATCTTGTGGGTTTGCCATTTTGGATGCTAGACTTTCACCATTACCTTGGAAGAGGAAAGACCATGAGGGATCCCGTGAGTTTAAGGGTCAGGCTTGGATGTGGCACATATCACAGAAATTGACTCAGCCAGCAATTGGTCACATGCAAAGAAGCTGAGACCAGAGTCCAGCAGTGTCCCCATGGGGACAAGAATACTGCTGCGGTCAACAGCTAGCCCACCTCTGCCACAATCGTCTTCTGTCTTCTTCTACACGCTCTCCCTTTCTTTGCAATTTGTCTTTTTAACTTCTATAATGTAAAGCTTGGCAGCGTAGCTCAAGTGTTGAACATTTAAGAAAGAATCTAAAAATACACAAGCCCATCATATTTTATGCATTTTAGATTATGTGAATTTTTAAAGTGTGATTTAAATGTTAGTAAATATTAGCAGAATCTCATTTGATGTGTGAAATTTAAGAAAAGTAAAATATACCAAACTTAAAAATAATCTAAATTGTGTAATTTCAGAGCTGGCTGGCAAAGCAAATAGTAAGGTATTTATGCTCGTGACACTTGGAGCCTCTGCCTCAGCGGACAGCAGAAACATCCACCATCCTTGGTCAGTACAACATGAATTATAAAAATAGTTTATGTGCATTAGATCTGCTGGTGGTAGTTTTAATGACCTGATATGCTATAACATTCATGGTTATTCTACTTTAAATCATGAAATGGTGGCCAATATTAAAAATGTACCTGAAAATTAATGTCATTGAAATGGAAAGGAAATAATAAGAATAGTAATAAAAAAATGGAGGAGGATGAAAAGAAAGTATGAAACAACAACAAACAAAGGTCAGCTACTATTAGGAGCACCAGGCATTGTTCTCAGCACTTGGATTGTATTGACTTCTGAGTTTGGTAGGAAGGTACTGTGATCACACACTCCCAGTTTATAAATTCAGAAATGTGATACTGTGGGTGGAAGGCCACACATCTCTGTATTATGTGATGCTATGCTGTTCGTTTAGGAATGAACACTCTGCAAACTATTAGGGATATTGCTGAGACAATTAAAAGGAAAATGCCAGCAATCTTTCCACTCTGACCCACTCTAGAATTAATCCTATGGGATAATTAAGAAGCATGTGAGCCAAGCGTGGTGGCTCATGCCTGTAATCCCAGCACTTTGGGCGGCCGAGGCAGGTGGATTACCTCAAGTCAGGGGTTCAAGACCAACCTGGCCAACGTAGTAAAACCCTGTCTCTACTAAAAATACAAAAATTAGCCAGGCATGGTGGCACATGCCTATAATCCCAACTACTCGGGAGGCTGGGAGATGGGGGTTGCAGTGAGTCGTGATCCTGTTACACTGCACTCCAGCCTGGCTGACAGAACAACATTCTGTCTCAAAAAAAAAAAAAAAAAAAAAAAAAGGCGTGTGTTGTGACATACAGGCAGCTGCCTCAAACTTTCATTATATACAGAGGATCACATCTTGGTCTTTTGGCTAAGATCAAGTATAGTATACACAAACAAGGAGACACACCTTGTGTTTTCCTCATACTTTTGAATCAATGCCCTAATTTAGTGTTTCTGGTTTTTCTTCCTTCCCTGCCCTCCTGTAAAGAGCCTGTTGCATTCTCGTTTATGGAGTGGGGTTTTATTTTATTTTTTTGGAACCCTGATGGATTTAGAAATTCAATAATGAGAATGGACACTGAGGAAGAGAAAAACAGGGATGGGCTGGAGAGAGGGATATGATTGACTGATTCATTAATGATTATCTTCATTCATCAAACTGTTATCAAGAGTATTGTGTACCAAGCATTTTTGTAGGCTCAGGAGATTCGAAGGAAAGGAAAAAACAATTCAAGTCCACTAGGGAAAGGACGATGAGTGTTAAAAAAATGAAATGAACAAAGGATTATAAATTGTTCTATTATAAAGACACATGCACATGTATGTTCATTGCGGCACTGTTTACAATAGCAAAGACTTGGAACCAACCCAAATGTCCATCAGTGATGGACTGGATAAAGAAAATGTGGCACATATATACCATAGAATACTACACAGCCATAGAAAATGATGAGTTCATGTCCTTTGTAGGATGAATCTGGAAACCATCATTCTCAGCAAACTGACACAAGAACAGAAAATCAAACACCACATGTTCTCACTCATAGAGAACAATGAGAACATGTTGAACAGTGAGAACACGTGGACACAGGGAGGGAAGCATCACACACTGGGGTCTGTTGTGGGGGCTAGGGAAGGGAGAGCAGGATGTGGGGAGGGTGGGGAGGGATAACATGTAGAGAAATACCAGATACCAGATATAGGTGATGGGGGAATGGAGGCAGCAAACCACCTTGCCATGTATGTACCTGTGCAACAATCTTGCATGATCTGCACATGTACCCCAGAACCTAAAGTACAATTTAAAAAAATTAACAAAGTAGACAACAAAGATGTGTCTCACTTTCCCAGTGAAAACACTTCATATACAGTTTGTCCAGACAAGAAGAGGTAAAAGGACTAGCATGTTCCAGAAACCATCAGGTGTTATATGTTGCTGGTGTGTGAGTTGTGCTGGAGGCAGTCCTGCCCTTAACCTTGAGAGACAGGTATCCCTCTTCTGGGTCTTGCACTTTAGAGGGTGTCACTGTGGCAAGAGGCCTGTGGGGCCAAAGAGACCTGACAACCTAGAGTACCTTATGATCCAGGTGCTTGGAGCCCTACAATGCCCTGGAGGGGTGACCCACTGCCCAGGTCTGTGCAGACCTCCTCTACTGACAGTTCTCTTGAGGATGGAAATGCATGGTAGATGTGAGCATCTCCAAGCCCGAAGTGGGGCCAAGGGGTGGCTATTTGCAGGGAGGTGCTTTTCAGCTCTAACATCAGCCAGGGATGTCCCCAGGCTGTCCACAAGACTGTTCATGGAGGAAAACCAGGTGTAGAAGAAAAGGGTGCATGCTGGGGCCCAGAGCCTGCTCTTGTTCGGCTGCTGTTTCCCATGTGGGACTCTGAGGGGCCCAAGAATTCTAAAGTCACCCCTGGTCTCTAAGTTCTTTAAGCAGTTGCATTTGTTAAGATAGAAAGCTTGCTTTGTAAGTTTTAATCATCATACATAGGCTATTTGGGCCTCCATTTCTATTCTTGCCTACACCCCATGAATGTAAAGGGTGAGCTTCCTGGAGAAGGTGAAGTTGATGATGAAGATCTTGGTGCATCATGCCAAGCAGCAGTGGGGAGTTTACAGACATGTCTAAGGAGAAGGTGCACATGATCAGATGCATTTTTATAAACACAGTCTCAGGCAGTGAGTCAATTAAAAGCTGCTGCCCTTAGCTCACAGATGACCAGGAACTGTCTTAACCCTGTGGGGAGAGACAGTGAGAGTGGAAGGGAGAAGAGGAGGTTCAGATTTGAGGGACATTTATGAGTAGCATCAATGGGCTTTCTTGATTGATTAATAGGTTGGGAGATGGGAAATCAGAACAACAAGACTTAGAGGAGGAATTGAGAAGGGGGCATGTTTTATTGTTTGGGAAACTAAGGATGGCAATGCTATTCATTGATATTAGAAGGCAGGAGGGTTTTGAGGGAGAGACAATGCATTCAGTTTCAGTTACCGTAAGTTGGAGGAGTCTCTTAAGGCACCCAGGTGCCAGTGTGCAGCTGGCACTGAGAAAAGAGGTCAGCACTGTGCCTGGACCTTTGTCATTCCTCCGTTCCCAAACCACACACCTCTGTTGTAGAATGTGAGAGTTGATTAAAATCTTATACAAAATTAATGGCCAACATTAATTATCCTTTTGGCTAAATTGACTAAATAATTGAGTTGACTCAAGATATGAAACATCAGTTATGATGGACTATACATTTTAGGTCATACTAGCATTCCACATAACGTGAGGCTTCTGGGTAATTAAATTCGTTGTCCAGAGTATTGCATTAAAGTGGGACAAATACGGATTTTCTACCTTTGATGTAACTGATTTGTGCTGCAAGACATTTCCATCATAGACTTTTTTCCCAGTGGTCAGTGCCTTTTTTCTATTTTATACATTATAACTTCTATAACCATAAAACATAATTATCCCACAGACATATCAGATAATGTTATGAAAGTTACATTGAATTAAAATGACTTTCATGGAGTCACATAAAGAACTCTAATAATTTCTTTTAAAATTGTAGGGCAGGTCATGTTCAGAAAAAGAATCAAATATTAAGTAGAGGAATTACATTGGATCACTGCCCAGATTCTTAAGAGAGACTATTGAAGATGATCACCTGGTTTCCTCTGAACTTGATTCCAGACTATGTTTCCTTGTTACAATAGCCTCTGACAGTAAACCAAAGAATGAATCTGATCCCTAAAGATTCTTCCCCAAAGGACACCAGTAACAGTGTAATTTATAACTTAATTCCTTTTAAAGTAGTATAGTCAATGCTAAATAAATGAACTTTGGAGAACTATTGGAAATATATATATATAATTACAATTTTTCGTCTATGATGTGAAGATAATGACATTCCTATGCCTAATTCATTATTGCTTTATTCACACATTTATCTCATACATTTATTCATAATATTCTCCTATGTCAAGCTATGCTTTCAGGTAACAGTTGTATAAACCATAAGGAGCATATTTGGCTATAGATGTTACCTAAGGCTAGAATCTCAATAAAATAATAATATAAATATTAATGAAATCTAAAATTAATAAAATCTATAATATTTTTAAATGTATAGATAAAATTACTAGAAAAAAATGCATTGGAATTTCTACTATGTGTACTGAGTTTTATTGGCTGTGGGTACTGTTTTTTTGGTTTTGTTTTGTTTTTAGACAGTCTCACTCTGTCACCCAGGCTGGAGTGCAGTGGTGTGATCTCAGCTCACTGCAACCTCTACCTCCTGGGTTCAAACAATTCTTGTGCCTCAGCCTCCTGAGTAGCTGGGATTACAGGAGTGCATCACCACACCTGGTTAATTTTTGTATGTTTTAGTAGAGATGGGGTTTTGCCATGTTGACCAGGCTGGTCTCTAACTCCTGGCCTCGAGTGACCTGCTTCAGCCTCCCAAAGTGATGGGACTACAGGCATGAGCCACAGGGCCTGGCTGACTGTGGGTACTTTTTCTTTCTTTAAGCATAGCCTGTGTTTTCCAAATTTTCTCCCATGAACATATCATTCTTATTGTCACCCTGAAATAATCAAAAGGATCAGAATTCAATTTTAAGAGTTTATTTCAGTGAAAAGCTGGGAATAGCCACCTGGGAAACACAAACTCCAGAGAAATGAGGTCAGTGCTCTGAAGTTAAAAGTTAAGGTCTTGCTTATATAGGACAGAAAACAAAGAAACTTAGTAGGATTAGCAGGTTTTCTATACAAGGCTGATTTATGTATTATAACAGTTTAATTAGTTATAGTTTGTTTTCTTTTCCATACAGCTTGTTTTCTTTTCCTTTCCATTTAAAAGAGTATATGTAACATTCCATTTTAGACAATGTAATAGTCATGAAGTCTTTGCGTGTTAGAGGAAAGAGGAAGGTTAATCTGTAATGAAGATCAGCAGTTAAGAGGGAAGGGGTCTTCCCTGGAACCCTTTAGTCATTCACAGCATTTTACTAGACACTGTAAGAAAGGGAAAAGGCTAATCCATAATCATAGAAACAAAGGTTAGAGCTGCTTAGATGACAGTTGCCTGCTTATGTGTCTTAGATCCCATACTCACATTCCCTTATGGCTCAATATATTTTAAAGATCCAACAGCTTAGAGTTCGAATTATTTATTTTCATATTATATTTAGAAAAAAGCAATGTCTTAAAAAAATAAAGATGCATGAAAGTTCAGGAGGAGTGGTGGTAAGGTCACGTGTGTGTACACTCACATATTCACTATAAGAAAATAATAAAGCCAAGAAAGAATAAAAAGACTCAATTTCTTGCTATCTTTGTGGGGATGGAAAGGAAGTCAAGTGAAAGAAAATGCTTTCTGTTTACCACTTTAAAAAGTCACTGACTGCCAGTCTTAACAGATTTTTTTTTTTTTTTTTTGAGATGGAGTGTCGCTCTGTTGCCCAGGCTGGAGTACAGTGATACCATCTAGGCTCACTGCAACCTCCGCCTCTCGGGTTCAAGTGAATCTCCTGCCTCAGCCTCCTGAGTAGCTGGGATTATAGGTGTGTGCCACCATGCCTGGCTAATTTTTGTAGTTTTAGTAGAGATGGGGTTTCACCATGTTGGTCAGGCTGGTCTCAAACTCCTGAACTCGTGATCCATCTGCCTCAGCCTCCCAAAATGCTGGGATTACATGCGTGAGCCACTGTGCTGGCCCACTACAGATATTTTTGTGGCAGGTAGACCCAGCAGTTGCTGGATAAAAACCATTTTTATTTCACAATTTGAATAGTTACCTTATCATTTTAAAGTATCATTAAAGATTTTAACACATAGAAAAATATAGAGAAATATAACAGGCATATGCATATGCCCATGATCCAGCTTTGTCAAAATTTAGCATTTTTGCTATATTTGCTTCAGGTATTGCATTGCTATTGTCAAGTTAAACATTACAGCTTCATGGTGGATAACAGGGAAGACAACAGGTAACCCCTGATTGGAGGCCATTGGTGTGGGGAATCTGGAGGCAGGGTAGCTAGAAGTGGGGCGTCTTATGTGATCGGTTAGGCTTTGGTTTTCTCTGGTGATAAGCTGGAAGCAGGGACAAAAATTAGGGAAGCTGTAGGTCAGTAATCAAGCCCTGGCTATTTGGGGCCAATCGCTATAGAGGTCATTGTTTAGCTTCCTGGCTTGTCGCTAGAGATAGCAATGTGGCTTCCTGCAAGTCTGACATAAAGTAGGCTGGCTTCTTTGCTTTTTGGCAATAAAAGGATTGGTTTCCTGGGCAGGTTGCTGCAGGTCATGGGTCAATGTACCATTTTTGTATATGGTCTGACCACAGTCTGTAGATTCAGTCTCCCCTACCTGTGAGGCTCAAACTCATTCATTTAGCTGTTGAATGATATTTCATTATATGACTATACAACTATTTACTTATTCATTCTCCAGTTGATAAGCTTGGATCTCAGCTTTTTAACATTCTGAACAGTGCTGCCATTAATATTTATGTCTGCTTGTAGAAGACATTTTCATTCAATGTTTTTATAAGATAACTTTCCTGCTATATGGCTGCTTTCTGGTTTTGGACCAGAAAGATATGATGAGTTTCTGTAATTCTTGTCTTTCCCCTTGGTCAGAGCTAATGTACTGTAGCTATAATAGCGGACTCAAAGATGGCTAGAATGAGTAAACACTACCCAGGACTCCTCGAGCTTACAGAGGCAGGTCAGAAAATCACATTTGCCTGGATTTTAAGTTCTTAGGACAAAAAGTCATTATTTCTCTTCCTTCTGCAAAAATGCAAGCTTCTCCTTTTCTTTCTCCATCTCCTCTCTTTGTCTGGAGTCAGGATGGCAGCTTCACCACTCCAGCTGGACAGAAACCTCTTTAAGCTGGCTATTATAAATAGCTTCCAGATTGCTTATTCAGACATTATCACATAAAGCTCACTCAGTGTGAATGTTTTTGGTCAAGGCCAGGTGACTGATAGATACTTAATGGGACATTAAATTGACCACAAGTTCTACAATGAACTCTTGGTATTGAGTAATTGTCAACACTGTTATTTTATGTTTACCCTGTCCTTTAAAAATTCTACTGTGTATTGAATATTAATATTGTAATACATCCTCTTATACATACTTGCTTTCTAGCATTTTCAATGGCTTTTCCTTTCACTCGAGATATTCACTTAATGCACATTGATGTGAATAGTAACTGTTTCAAATAAATAGTAACACACACACACACACACAATAACATTTCAGTCAACAATGAACTGCATATATGACAGTGTTCCCATGAGATTATAATACTGTATTTTTGCTGTACCTTTTCTATGTTTATATATGTTTAGATATACAAATACTCACCATCGTGTTACAATTGTCTAACATATTTAGTACAGTAACAGGCAGTGCAGGTTTGTAATCTAGGTGCAATAGGCCATGCCATATAGCCTAGCTGTGTAGCAGGCTATACCATCTAAAGTTGTGTAAATACACCCTATGATGTTCATAGGGCACAGTCACTTAATGATGCATTTCTCACACGTATCCCTGGCATTTAAGCAACATGTGATAGGAAAAATACGAAGTTGTGATCCTCATTTATACAACCAAGTTTTTGTTTTGTTTTTATTGTATATATTTAAGGTAGACAACATGCTGTTTTGATACACTTGTACATAGTAAAATGGTTACTGCAGTCACACAAATTAACACATCCATGGTCTCTACGTCCTTTTTGTTAAGGCACCTAAAATCTACTCTCTCAGCAAATTTCCAGTATGAATTATGATATTATTAACTATAGGCTTCATACTGTACATGACAGATCTTTAGACTTATTTATCCTACATAACTGCAACTTTGTACTCTTTGACCCACATATCGCATTTCCTGTTTAGTCACCTTTTATTTGTTTTGTTTTTAGATTTTGTATATAAGTGACATCACTTGTCCCTGTGTCTGACTTATTTAGCGTGATATCCTCTACTTGCATGTTGCTGCAAATGGCATGTCACAACATCCATGTTGTTGTTGCAAAAGGTGAGATCTCCTTCCTTAAAGTTGCAAACAGCAAGATCTCCTTCCTTAAGGTTAAATAATATTCCATCCTAGAGATATGCCAGATTTTCTTTTTGTGGTGGGGGAATGGTGGGGATGGGGTTTTACTCTTGTTAACCAGGCTAGAATGCAATGGTGCCATCTTGGCTCACTGCAACCTCCACCTTCCAGGTTCAAATGATTCTCCTGCTTCAGCCTCCCAAGTAGCTGGGATTACAGGTGCTTGCCACCATGCTCAGCTAATTTTTGTATTTTTAGTGAAGACGAGGATTCACCATGTTAGGCAGGCTGGTCTTGAACTCCTGACCACGGGTGATCCACCCACCTGAACCTCCCAAAGTGCTGGGTTTACAGATTTGAGCCACTGTGCCAGGACACCAGATTTTCTTAACCATTCATTTATAGACAGACACGTAGGTTGTTTCCATACCTTGGCTGTTGTTGAGTAATGCTGCAATGGACGTGGGGGTGCAAATATCTTTATGAGGTGCTGATTTCATTTTCTTTGGGTATATACTCAGAAAAGGGATTATTGGGTCATTTAGAAGTTCTATTTTTAATTTTTTGAGGAAACTCTAAGCTGTTTTCCATAATAGCTGCACCAATTTACGTTCCTATTCCTAAAATCAATGTATAAGTTTTCCCTTTTCTCCACACCCTGGCCAATATTTGTTATCTCTTCATTATTTTTTGTTTGTTTTGTTTTTTTTGATAATAACCATCCTAACAAGTGTGGGGTGATAGCTCATCGTGGTTTTACTTTGCATTTCTCTGATAATTAGTGATGTTGAGCACCTTTTCACATCCCTTTTGGCCATTTTTATGTCGTCTTTGGGAAAATAGCTATCCAGGTCCTTGCCTGTTTTATAACTGCGAGTTCCTTATGTATTCTGGATATTAACCTCTTATTTCGACATGGTTCTAAAATATGTTGTACCAATCTGGAAGCAACCTCTTCAACTTGTTGATTATCTCCTTTGCTGTGCAGAAACTCTTAGTTTGAAGCAGTCCTACTTGTTGATTATCTCCTTTGCTGTGCAGAAACTCTTAGTTTGAAGCAGTCCTACTTGTTGATTATCTCCTTTGCTGTGCAGAAACTTAGTTTGAAGCAGTCCTACTTGTTTACTTTTGCTGTTGTTGCCATATCCCAAACAACATTACTGAGGCCAGTGTTAAGGAGCTTTTCCCATGTATTTTCTTCTGAGAGGTCTATGGCTTTAGATTGCACAATAGGTCTTTGATTCATTTTGAGTTGATTTTTGTGTATAGTGTAAGATGAGATCCAATGTTATTCTTTTGTATATAGATATTCAGTTTTCTCAGCACTATTTATTGAAGAGACTGTCTTTTCCTCATAGTGCCTTCTTGCTGCTCTTCTCTAAAATTTGCTGACTGTATATGCGCCGGTTTAGTTCTAGGCTCTGTATTCTGTTCCATTGATCTGTATGTCTGTTTTTATGGCAGTACCACACTGTTTCAATTACTATAGCTTTGTGATAATTTTAAATCAAGAAGTGTGATACCCCAAACTTTGTTTTTCTTTTGCAAGATTGGTGTTTGGGTTTTTTTGTAGTTCTATATGAATTAAAAAAAATTTTTTTATTTCCATGAAGAATGCCATTGGCACTTTGAGAGTGATTGCCTTGAGTCTGTATATTGCTAAGGGTAGTATGTACATTTTAATGATATTCTTTCAATTAATGAATACGAAACATCTTTCAATTTATGTGTATCTTCAGTTTCTTTTATTAGTCATTTCATAGTTTTCAGTGTATAGATCTTTTACGTCCTTGGTTAAATTTATGCCTAATTTTATTCATTTTGATGCTATTATAAGTAGGATAGTTTTCCATATTTCTTTTTCAGGTAGGTTGTTATTGGTGTAAAATTACAACTAATTTTTGTATGTTGATTTTGCATGCTGCAACTTTATTATTTATTTAATTTAATTAATGTATTTATGTATTTTGAGACAGAGTCTCATGCTGTCACCCAGGCTGGAGTGCAGTGGTGTAATCTCAGCTTACCACAACCTCTGCCTCTCAGGCTCAAGTGATTCTCCTGCCTCAGTCTCCCAAGTAGATGGGACTACATGCATGAGTTACCACACCTTTCTAATTTTTGTATTTTTAGTAGAGATGCATTTTACCATGTTGGCCAGGTTGGACAAGGTTGATTTAGATGATTATGTTTATTTCTCCTCCTGTTGATGTCATATATTATATTGATTTACTTGTCTATGTTAAACCAACCTTGCATCATAGGGATGAACCCTGCTGACTCACGATGTATAATACTTTCAACATGTAGTTGAATTGAATTTGCTGATATTTTATTGAGGATTTTTGCATTGATATTTATAAGAGATATTGACTTACAGTTTTCTCTTTAGGTGTTTTTATCTAGCTTTGGTATCAGAGTAATGCTGGCCTCATAAATTAAGTTTGGAAATATTCCTTCTTTTGTTTTTTGAAGTGAGTTAGATGGATTGGGATTCATTTTCTTTGGGTGTTTTGTAGAATTCAGCCATGAAGCTCTTTGTCATGGTTTTGTTGCTGTTGGGAGGTTTTTAATTACTTTAATCTCTTTCTGTTATTGATTTGGTCTGGCTTTTTCTTTCTTCCTGATTCAATCATGGTAGATTGTGTGTTCCTAAGAATTTATCTATTTCTTCTAAGTTATCCATTTTTTTTGACAGGTAGTTGTTTATAATAGTTCCTTAGGATGCTTCTTATTTTTAAAGCATCCATTCATTTGCCTGGCTTTTAAATTCTTAGAACAGAAAGTCATTATTTCTCTTCCTTCTACAAAAATGCAAGCTCCTACTTTTCTTTCTCCATTTCCTCTTTGTCTGGAGTTAGTCAGGATGGCAGCTTCACCACTCCACATTCATTTGTGATTTTATTTATTTAATTCTTCTCTCTTTTTTCTTAGACTGATTAAGAGTTTGTCAAATTTATTTAAAAAAAAAAATTCTCAGGGTTTTTTTTTTTCTGTAGTTTTTATACTCTAATAGGGTATTGAAGTCCCCTACTATTATTGTATTGCTATTTCTCTCTTCAGATCTGGTAATATTTCCTTGATATATTTAGGTGAGCTGGGGTTGGATTCATGTATGTTTATAGTTGTTAAATCCTTTCTTGATGAATTGACTCCTTTATCATTTAATAGTGACCCTCTTTGTTTCTTATGGCAACTTTTTGACCTAAAATCTTTTTTGTCTATTATAAATATAGCCACCAGTGTTCTCTTTGCATGGAGTATTTTTTGTTTGGAATTATTTTTAATATCTTCACTTTGAACCTGTGTGTCCTTAAAGCTAAAGTCGGTCTCTTATAGGCAGCATTTAGTTGGATCCTGTTTATTTATCTACTCTGTCACTCTGTCTTTTGACTGGAGAATCTAATCCATTTCTACTCAAGGTAATCACTGATAGGTAAAGACTTACCGCTGCCATTTTGCTAATTGTTCTCTCTCTCTCTCTCTCTCTCTCTCTCTCTCTCTCTGTGTGTGTGTATGTGTGTGTGTGTATGTAGGTTTTGTAGGTCTTTTGTTTTTTACTTCCTGCCTTCCTTTGTGATTGGATGATTTTCTATAGTAAAATGCTTTGATTTCTTTCCTTTTATCTTTTGTGCATTTAGTATATGTTTTGCTTTGTAGTTACCTTTGTGTTTACTATGAGATTACATCTCTAGTCTTAGAGTTACAACTGTCTATTTCAAGTTGACAGTGTCTTAATTTTGATCACATGTAAAAACTCTACTCTCTTATTCTGCCCTCACATTTTAATTCTACAATGTCACAATTTTCATTTTTAAATCTTGTATATTCCTTTGTAAATGAACGTAGCTGTAGTTATTTTTTGGTAGTTTGGTCTGTGACTATACTTTGAAAACCCAGTTTCTTAACTCACAAATCTGTTCCCTTATGTGAATCCCACTGCCTTCATTTTTTCTTGCCTGAACTATTTTTTTTTTTAAAAAAAACTCCAAACATAAAATCCCCTTTTGAACAATTTTGCTACCACTGGGCTTACTTCCTTTCAGGCTGCTCTTCCAACTGCTACCAGAGTGATATTTCTAACTTGAAAATCTATTTTCCTTCTTAAAATCCTTCTTATCATCTTTAAAATAAAGTAACAACTGGCTACTGTGATATGAAAGGCCCTTTGTGACTTGAATGCCACCTCTCCAAGCTCCTCTTCTGTCACTCTCCAGCATAATCACGTGCTAAGCAGCCCTATCCTCCAGCTACACCCAGAAGTTCCCAGATGTGTCATAGCACCCCAGACCCTTTGCTTGAAGAATTCCTCCTTCATTTATTTATTTGACTAACTCATCCTTTAGGAATCAACTCCAGAGTAACCTGCTCTGTGAGGCTGTCCTCTTCCTTCACCTGCAGAATCAGGTACCCTCTACCCGTGTGCCTCAGCATCCACACATCTCTGCTATGGCACTTGACAATCAGTTTTGTAATTAGGAACATGCTTGAGTCCCCCATTAGACTCTGGGAACTTTGTGGAGAAGGACTGTCTTGAAGTGTTTATTTATTTTATATTACTTTGAATTTAAATTAAAACCATGTATATATGCATATATATGCATGCACACATACATACCTACAATAGCTTCCTCATGGAAAGGTTGGGCTTTGATGGATTTTAGGAGCTTGAACCCAGGAGGCAGAGGTTGCAGTGGTTGAGATCATGCCACTGCAATCCAGCCTGGGTGACAGAGTGAGACTGTCTCAAAAAAGAAAAACAAAATTTTAACCAAGGATTCATCAATAATGTCATTTTTTATATCCTTAGCACTCAGAAATATATATTGTAATTTGTTAAATAAATTAAAAGACACAAGGAAGGAAAAGGAGCTGGAGTAAAGGAAGTGAAGAGAAAAGAGCAAAGAAGAAAGAAAAAAGAACATGAAACCATATAGAGAACTTATTGAGATATACATGGGTGACCGGGATACATAAACAGCATCAGAATTCTGGTAGAATGAAGAAAAAGGAGGAAACCAGTGTGGGCAGACAACTAACAGTATTCACACCAAAAATGTTTTGTAGAATACAAAAATAAATCAGACATAAAAGTTGCCCTCAAAAAGTTTTCTTTCTGGTAAAGGAAATTAAAACAAGTATCTACATAAAATTACAAAGCGAGTAGTGAGAATCGTCTGGGGCAGTTGGTCTTCTGTAAAAGTGTTGAATTAACAAATAATTGAGCAAACAGAGTTACAGGGGATGTTCTTATAGGACTTCAGAGGAGAAGAAAATTCCATCTGTCTGAAAGAGTCTAGGAAGGGATAAATAATGCTTGACTTAGGCCTTGAGGACAGGGAGGTGGATAATAAGGATAAGGGGCAGAGTTAGGGGTGATGGGAGGATGCGGAGGAGAACATTCCAGGTAGCATGAGGAAAGGAGAGTGAATGAGACTTGTGATTAAATCAATTTGACCAAATAAATCAGTTTTGATGGCTCATAGTCATGTCTCTATGACTACAAATCCTGACAGTTTAGACATGGCATTATTTTATTGTCTTGACTTTTCTGGCTATGGTGGTAACCACAAATACCATTTCTACCTCTCCCAAAACTTTAAAATCTATTCAGAAGTAGCCAGAAAACATTAGTTACAACAGTGACATGTAACCATCCTAAATCCAACTTTGTTACATGCTGCAAAGATGGAGACTAGGAAGTGAGTTCCTGTAATAATTAAGCGTAGGCTGTGGCAGAGTTTTCACAGCCTTGCTTCCTAATGAAGGGTTGAAAATTCTTTAGCCAGAGTAAAGCAAAGACTAAAAGAGGAGCTAAACTCACCAGGCTCAGGGAACCCAGATAGCACACAGGAATGACACCATACCTGACCACGGAGGATTACACTTTGCTTGTGCTGCTCAGAAGTCTGAACTCGTCTAGCGAAAGTGTTTTCCAGTCATCAGAGCTTAACCTTTAATGATCGTGACAGCTATCTTTGTGTCCTGCTCACAGGTCTTCTGTAGAGGAGGCTGAGTATGACAATGAGAAATGGAAATCATGTTTTCTGTTTTATGGACATTTAAAAAAATGTTAAAGTTTAATAACATGGTATTTTTCTTCTGAGCAACATTTTAAAATTTAAAGTCCATCTTTGAGTCATTTTTTTTGCATTATAAGGAATTCCACAAAAGATAGTAAAAATGCAATTTTAATACTTTTTAAAAATATTGTGGAATAAATCAACTTCCTCCTCTTTCTGAATTAGCTCATATTTCCAAATGTTCACTGATCACATTGATGCTCTGGGGTGGTTTAAATATAGTATGTGATAAATCCAAAAATCTTCTCTTCAGACAATAGAATTAGAATATATGAGATTCTAAGAGATTTATGTCATTTGACTTTCAATAAATACTGGTTACCTGCTATGGCTGGTATGAGGCTAGGTATTGGGGATGCTGGTACAGAGCAGCTTCCTGACAGTACTCATAGGCCTTTGTTCACTAAGGAGTTCTCAATGGAGGAAGTGTGTTGCCCAAGGTCACTCAGCCTCTTTGGGCTAAAGTTAGAGCTAGAGCTCAGGGTTTTAAATTCCCATCCAGTGCCATTCTCCAAATGCCCAAAGTTTAGACAGAAGGTTCTGTCAGTACAGAAGCATCCCTGACAATGTCATCTGTGATCCAGGAGCGGGAAGCAGGTTGTTGCAATTCTACAGGTATAGATATTGGTAAACACAGGGTTCTTCAGGACCTTGCCAAATCCAGCCTCTAGGATCAAGAAGGGGTCATAGAAAACTGATCATTAAGGTAGAGTAGATGCTAAATTGGAAGGAGGGGATGGAGGTAATGTTCTGGATAAACGTTGCAGCCTACTCGGAGGCTATGGGATGAAAGGGAGCATGCCACTGGAGGAGTATTACTGGGAGTTGCGACAAGACAAAACAAACAAAACAAAAATCTGCCACACTGCCCAAATTTCTAATTCAATGTGCTATATGCATATTGTATAAAAAACAGCCTTTCTTTCTGATATTTCTTTTCTAACCCAATTGGTAAAACAAACAATTGTAAAAATGTTAACCCACTGTAATTCCTTTTGGAGTATATATTTTTAGGGCAGAGATTTGTGAAAAGGTTGTTATCCTGTGTTTAGTGTTTTCTTCACTGGTAAGTCCTCTGTTAAACATAATTGATTTTGGGGCTAGGCATGGTGTCTCACACCTGTAATCCCAGGGTTTTGAGAGATTCGGGTAGGAGGATCACTTGAGGCCTGGAGTTCCAGACCAGCCTGGACAACAAAACGACACCCTATCTCTACAAAATGAAAATGAAAAAATGACCCAGGCGCAGTAGCACACACCTGTAGTTCCAGCTACTTTGATGGCTGAGTTGGGAGAATTGCTTGGCCTGGGAAGTTTGAGGCTGCAGTGGGCTATGACTGCACCACTGCACTCTAGCCGGAGCAACAGGACAAGACACTGTTTCTGGAAAGGAAAGAAAAAAAAAAAACCATAATTGGTTATTTGAGAAAAATTAAGATTCTCTTCATTGCAATTTGTTGATAGCCCAATGGGAGAAACATGCAATTTCTGTGCTGGGAAAACCATCATGGAATTCATAGGCCTTTGTTCACCAAGGAGTTCTCAGTGGAGGAAATGTGTTGCCCAAGGTCACTCGGCCTCTTGGGGCTAAAGGTAGAGCTGGAGCTCAGGGTTTTAAATTCCTGTCCAGTGCCATTCTCCAAATGCCCAAAGTTTAGACATAAGGTTTCCAGCAAAGGCTTGGTAGGGATCCTCTAGTTCTGCTGTGAAGTATCCACTGTGACATTATCCTTTGTTTCCACCTTCCTCTGCCCCCATGTGGGGCTTTAATTAATTAATGGAAGGTCAGATGGCAAATGATTTGCTTTCTGCTGGGACTTTGATATGCATTGTAGAGAGTGATTACATATGCACATTTTGGAGACAGCAGCTTCCTGACAATACTCATTACCATGGCTAATTACTGTGGGCAGCACTTGTCAGCCAGCTCTATCTGTAGGGGTAGGACAGAGACAGGAAGACCCCAATAAGGACATAACAAAAAGCACCCACGTTATGCTCTTTCATGGTTGAAACGCTCAATGGCACATTTTAGATGAAACCCAGTGACATGTTATTACTATTATCCAGGTTCTTTTACTTGAGGCTTCAGATGGCCGTAGAACTCGGCGACCTTAAAGAGATGAGTTCAGGTCAAAAGAGACAATTGTTGATATATTTCTTTACAGCGAGAGAGGGTTAATGAACTGGCATTTGCTGATAAAAGGCAAAGCTCCTTTTGCATCTCTATAATTCTTAATAAAACTTGAGACCAAATGAGAAAACTTTGTCTTTTCTATTTCCCTTTCCCCAATTGTGAAATAGATTTATAAGTGAAAAGAGGAATAACTTCCTTTTTTTTTTTTTGTAGCTTTACTGCAGTAGATCTAGTTAAGGCATCAGTATTAGGGGCTGGTGATTCTTAACAATGTTGGGGACATTTATTTTTAATCTTTCGTGATTCAACTCTCGCATTTTGATTTCTGAAAAAGACTACTGTGTGAGTAACCAGATATTGTACAGTACACTGATTATATGAGAACAAAACTCTGCCATTTGTAAGCATTTCCTTTTTCTCTAGATATATCATGCAGAATCCGCCATGAATACAGGCTCTAAAATCAAATATTCTTAGGCTCTTATCCTAGTTTAGCCTTATACCACCTGAAAGATGCCTGGTAAATTGACATAAATTTCTTGAGACTTGGAATTTTCTTCTGCACAATGGGATGATAATGGAATCCATGTCACAGGGTATTAATGAGGATTAAGTGAGGTGAAGTGAGTGAAGCCTTGGCAAGGTACGTAGCCCATTCTAGCAACTCAGTAAATGCTATCAAATACAATGTGATTGGTAAGGTAGAGCTTTTTTCAGCTTTTCAGATCGTACTTGATATTTTAAACACTCATAACTGCACTGACCCTGAGGTCCATTACTGAGAAATGGCCAACTTTGGCTACAAGTATGGAAGCTATCATAAGTACTATTTCTCCAACACTTACTAAGCTGTTAGTGTATGGTCATAGGTGATATTTGTAGTAAATACCATGTAGAAATTTCATTTGGTGAAAATAGCTCCCTTTAAAAAAAAAATCGGATACAGGTTCTTCCTCTATCACCCAGGCTGGAGTTCAGTAGCGTGATCTTGGCTCACTGCAGCATCGACCTCCTGGGCTCAAGCCATTCTCCTGCCTCAGCACCTCCCAGTAGCTGGAACTACAGGCATGTGCCACCAAGCCTAGCTAATTTTTATAGTCTTTTTTGTAGAGTCAGGGATTTTCCATGTTGCCCAGGGTGGTCTCGAACTTCTAGCCTCAAGTGATCTCCTGCCTTGGCCTCTCAAAGTGCTGGGATTACAGGCATGAGCCACCACACCTGGGCAAATAATTCCCTTTTAAAGAATAAGTGGTTATCCTCATTGTATTACCAAGTAAAATGAGAGGGAAAAAAGGACTATTTTGATATCTATAAATAGCTGTCTTTCAAGAATTCTGTTAATTTGGTTTGTTGCTATAGACATTCTTAATAATCATATAATTTCTGGTCATAATAATTGTTGGATCTTTGAATATTGGTTTAAAAAAGTTTGTATAATGAAAAATTTCAAACCTATACAAAACTAGAGAGAAGAATATAATAAGCCTGTGTGTACACCTCATCCAGCCTCAACAATTAACAATGTATGGCCAGTCATATTTCATCTAAATTCCCACTCACCTCCCTCTTGCCTCATCATGATGAGTTATTTTGGAAAAAAAAAAAAAAAAAAAAAAAAAAGCCAGGCATTATGTTATTTTGTTCCTAAATACTTAGAAATACATCACTAGAGGATAAGGATCCTTTGATGTTAATAAAATCACAGTACTAATATCACACCTTAAAAATTCATTAACATCAAATGTCCAATCAGTTCTCTAATTTCTTCAATTATTTTGTGAACATTGTTTTATAGTTTAAGTACCACATTTGTATAAAAGAAAATGAAAGAAAAATTAAAAAGTAATTTTATTGTGCATTTGTGTTCATGTGATATATACCATAGTAATTTCTGTCAATTGCCTCCCAGGAAGTAACATATTGAAAAATATCTTTTTAGTAGTTCCATTTACAAGGCAACTGCTAGGTGCATCTAGATCCCAATGGTGAGAATTTTACTGGGAGTTAGGAATATCACAGCCAACATCAGGATTACTGTTTTATATTTCCACCACATAAGAACTGATTTTTTCTCTGTTACCTAGACACCGTCAAGGAAGACTAACCCAGAATAATTTATATTTCCCATTTTATACTTAGGAAACCCATTGCAAGAGTTTCCTTTGATTTGCAATTTGAGCTACATCCATACCATATTTTGTCTTGGAAAAATATTGATATCTATGGCAATGGTCATGACTTTCATCTGTAAAAGCTGTTAAGTATCCTAGAAATGAATTAAATAGGAAGTCTCTCATTAGGGTGATCATTTTATGATATCTTTGTGAGCCAGGACACTGGAGGACAAAACAAACATTTAACCCAGCCAGTGGGGTCAGGAAATGGGCAAACCTTTTCACTTTCTGCCATACCCGTTCCAAAATATTCACGTGTAAATCATGCTTTCAGAGCCATGCTATGCTTTGGATATCTACAGAAGACTGCTATTTAAGGAGAATTACAAGGAGAACTACAGTGAATCCTTTCACAAAGTAAGGAATATGTTGTTTTGAACCATGAGTAAATATGGTTAATTTAGTTATCTTATAGTAAGCTTTCCATATATTAGTCTTTTTGCATGGATCTAACTTGAATGTCGTTACTATTAAAATATTACCCTCTTCTTACTCTTTTTGTTTTAGAGTAAGAATGTGGGTAAAAACTCTAAGCTTCTATGGCCTTACAACTGCTCCATTCTATAGAATTGCATTTCTCTGAAATTTGTTTGCTTTTCTTCTCTGAGTCAGTGTTATGTGTAAATGGCGCCAATGGGTTTTCTTTAGCCATTTTTTACAGTGCCTTACAGTTTGTCACACCAGTGGGTTGTGCAATTGTCCAGGAAACATTATCACTTCCCATGTGGGAGAAGGGATGACAGTAAGTAGGCAAGTCTTTTATGCTCCACATCATGTCACAGAAGAAACGAATGAAGATTTGTGCATGTTTCTCTTGTATTGATTAGGAATGTGTGCGTTCCATTCCCATTCCTGTGCATGCTCTTCTGTCAGGATGAGATTTCTAACTGCTCAGTTGTCTCACTGTGGTCACAAGGAGGACCACACAGTGAGTGGGGAGGATCCAGAGAACCCATTTCTACCCATGGCATGGCAGCCCACAAGAGGAGATCCCTATACCATGCCCAGATAGCACATGCTCAGTGTGTTCTGTGCTTTTGCCTTGGGCATGATAATTCCATGTCACTGATGGCTTCCTGGCTAAAGGTTAAATGTCTGTGTGAGCCAAGAAGGCACATTCCTGTTCATGCCTGTCTTTACTTTTCCCTCCTTATCTTCCAGTTCTGGTCCTGTTTGCTTCCTGGACAGTTTGCATTACTTCCAGGAAAAGTCTAACCATTCAATGAAAATGTAGTACAATTAAACATACTTCTATTGAGCACATTCTTGGCAAGAAAAACAACGTCTTGGCTGTCAATCCGCTGCCTGAAACACACTGATAGTTGCTAACCATGCAAATTTTTGCATATAAAATGTCCATGCGGAAGCACGCCTGCTGTCTAGACCTGGGTTCTTGCTCCCCTGCTGCCGGAAATGTTGCTGCAGCCGCCTCCTGACCTACCACACAGGCCAGCCACAGGCAAGCACAAAGCACACGCCTAGCTGTGGGCTCAAAGCTGATGGAGGTAATTTGGGCTCTGCCAGTAAGGGCTCTTAAAAGTCAAGGAGATAATTTCATTTTGACCTTTTCTCCCCACGGTTCAAATGAGGTGAAATTAATTTTAATAGTCATTCATCAAAGGCATTTTGACCATTAATGTAAAATCATTGCTTTTAAAAGTACCCAGATGCTTGTTAAGAGGAAACTATTGCACTTCTAAATAGTCTTCAGTTTTAAAAATACCCTTTAATAACGTTAGACCATAGAATTTGAGACCTTCTTAAACTTCGCTTTCCAACTTGCCTTTAAGCCATTTCTTTCTAGACCATAGTGCAGAAAGAAATGTATCGTGTCTTCCCACCTGTTGATGAGCTGCTTTTTAAGTGGATGCTAGTTCATGTCCAGTTCTGAAATGCTTACCTCTTGCTGATTTCACTGATACCACTAATCATGGAGTGTTTACATGTTTTGGGGAATATCCTAACGCTTATGAAATGGACATCGGTGGGGGAGGGGTGGTAAAAATCTTTTATGTAATAACTTGGCTTGTGAGATAAGTTGATTCGTAAGGAAACTGACCCATCTTGTTCTCTACCTATTTCCAATCACAGGGGAGTAAGCAAAGCTCAAGTTTTGACTAAAGAAAAACATGTTTTTCCCTTAGGCTTTTGCTTACAAAAGCAGAGAAAGCTGTTGTTAATGTTTTCATTTAGCTGACAAAATTGCAGTTATTTATTTTAGGGAGGATTTGATATTTGTTAACAACTGTGAATCATTTCATAGATAATACAGGCTTTGGCATTCATTATGTCAGATTTCAGAACGAACTTTTATATTTCCTGAAATAAATGGGGAATGCATGCTTTGCTCAAGGTAGAATGAACCTAACCTATATGAAGTCAATTAAATAAATGTGTAATTGATCACCTTAACCTGAAAGCGTGAGATCTCTAAAAGTGTCTCATGATCTTAACATGTATATGCATGTTTCTTTTGATGATAAATATATAAAGATACATCTTTTATCTGATTGTTAAAAGGCACT
Organism: Aotus nancymaae; assembly: GCF_030222135.1. NCBI lineage: Eukaryota > Metazoa > Chordata > Mammalia > Primates > Aotidae > Aotus > Aotus nancymaae. The sequence goes on along the minus strand of NW_026988492.1, from coordinate 11,128,593 downwards.
TGGCTATCACTTGATTTTACCACTTGTAACAGAGATGTCAGGTGAGCTACTTACTCTTTGAATAGCTGATTACATTGGGCCTGACTCAGTTTCCAGCTTGTGATGCCCCAAAGTCCTCTGTAGGAGAGCTGGGAAGCCCTGGGGCTTTCTTCCTCATGGGATCCTCAGCCTCAGTGCTCCTGAGTAGGTGTGACAGCTTCAGCCTGCTTCAGCCTGGCCACAGAATACCACCTCTTTCTCAACTAGAGCCTGTAAGAACAGCCACATTAATAACATTTTCTGATTTTAGTAACTTTCATTGACAATTTGGGGGCTATGGAGAGAGATTACTCAAAAAAGGACTTCCCTTTGATGTCTCCTTATCTCTACTTCATTCTCTTTTGGTCTCCCTGCCTCCCTTACTGAAGAAACAAATTCCCTTCTTTATGCCTCACTAGTTCTCCCAGAGGTCTCAGCTTCCACCCCTGGTGCTTACCTTGTTACCAAATTGAACTTGGGTCCACTTACCCAGTGCACAGAAAAAGCCACACGGACACGAGGATTTGCCGCAAGAGAAAGTGAGGCATGATTTCAGGGCACCAAGCAAAGAAAATGGGCTGCTAACACTTAAGACCTTAACTTCTCAATGGCTTACAAGCAAGGGCTTTAAAAGGCAGGTGTATGTTTCAGGAAAGTAGAAGTTACAGGCAAAATCATAAATCATTACATGGAGGTTATAAATTGATTTGGTCCAAAAGGCTGGATATCTTGAAGCAGGGACTTAAAGCTCATAGGTAGATTCAGAGATTGTTTGCTAAAAACTTGGGGTCAGCAGAAAGAAATGTTCAGGTTTGGCCTATAGGCATGAATCTCTTCAGGCCCATCAGGAAGTAATGTAGAACAAAGAGTGGTGGTTGGAGTTCAGCCCACAGTGCCCCGTTTTCTGAGGTCTACATGACAGCGGTTGGCATTTTTCATCTTCTAGGGGTCCGGATTTCTATAAAACAACTCAAGAAGATAATGTTAACATGCTGTCTTTTAGTTTCTGTAGAGAACCAAAACAACTTGTGACTCTGACTTGCTTGGGAGACTACTATTAATATCTTGTTTGTTTTATCAAATTGTTCGTTTACTTTTCAAGGCTAGCTAAGTGCCTGAAATTTCCCTTGAAGGAACTCGAAATTTTTTCTTTATTTCTATCCTTGGGGGCCCTGGCAGGCCCCTAAGATGAGTCCCTGCTCCATCTCAATCTGTGTAGTTTCCTAAGGAAATCTGGAATATAAAATGTTCTATATCTTCTTACATGCCATGCAAAGATTTTAGTTCTGGTTCCCAAGGAAAAGCCAGGATGTCTGGGGTCTGAGAGTCCTGCCCCTGACCCTCTACATGACCTTGTCTCAGTCACTTCACCTCTCTAAACCTCAGTTTCCCCATTTATAAAATGGAGATAATAACATAAAAGAGGCTGCCCTTTTTTTAAATTTTTATTTAAATTGAGACAAAGTCTCGCTCTGTCGCCCAGGCTGGAGTTCAGTGGCGTGATCTGGGCTCACTGCAGCCTCTGCCTCCTGGGTTCCAGCGATTCTCCTGCCTCAGCCTCCTGAGTAGCTGGGATTACAGGCATGCACCACCACGCCTGGTTAACTTTTGTATTTTTTAGTAGAGACAGAGTTTTGCCATGTCAGCCAGGATGGTCTTGAACTCCTCAGGTGTTCCGCCCATCTCGGCCTCCCAAACTGCTGGGATTACAGGCATGAGCCACTGTGCCTGGCTGCTTTGTTTGTCTCTTACGTCCTTTGATATCCTGGAGGGTAGAGCAGGTCCAGGGTCTGGACCTTCAAATTTTCACAGGAGTACAAAGCAGCTCTACCCACTAGGGCCTTACACAGGATCCCTTCTTTGAAGGAACAGAGCACTTTAGGTACATGATTTTGGTGCTTTTTAAGATAGATGTATGTATACATGCATACATAAATATTTAGAGACAAGGTCTCACTTTGTCATCCAGGCTGGAGTACAGTGGTGTAATCATAGCTCACTGCAGCCTCAATCTCCTGGGCCCAAGTGATCCTCCCACCTCAGCCACCCAAGTAGATGTGACTAAAGGCAGTGCTGCCACATCCAGCTAATTGTTTCTTGATTTTTTTGTAAAGACAGGTTCTTATTATGTTGCTCAGGCTAGTCTCGAACTCCTGGCCTCAAGTGATCTTCCTGCTTTGCCCTCTCAAAGCTGTAAAATGTATATTTTAATACAGAGATTGTCCATATTGTCATATGGGTCTGAAATATTCCAGCTATATCGCCTTTCCTGATGAAGGTTCTGAGTGGACACAAGGGTGTGTTCAGGCCTGAATGGTGAGAGGGTGTACTTATTGAACACTTGTATACCTTGTGACACTGGAGTCAGCAGCAGTTTGCTACTCACAACTACCCTGAAGATAAGACATTTTAACTCTCTATTTCAGAAAGAAGGTGACTGAATTTATGAGAAATTAAACAACTTGCTCAAGGCCACACAGTCATTATGTCTTATTTCAAAGTACACTTGCCTCCAAAGCTCATGGTTCTGTATATTAGTCCATTTCTCACACTGCTATAAAGAACTACCTGAGACTGGGTAATTTATGAAGCAAAGAGGTTTGACTGACTCACAGTTCCACAGGCTGCACAGGAAGTATGGCTGGGGAGGCCTCAGGAAACTTACAAGCATGGCGGAAGGTGCAGAGGAGGCAAGCACGTCTTCACAGGGCAACAGGAGAGAGAGCAAAAGGGGAAGTGACACACCCTTTTAAACCACCAGCTATCATGAGAACTCACTATCATGAAACAACAAGGTGGAAATCTGGCCCTGTGATCCAATCACCACCCACCAGGTCCCTCCCCAAACATTAGGAATCACAATTCAATGTGAGATTTGGGTGGGGACACACAACCAAACCATGTTATTCCATTCTATCAAGTTAAGGTATACGTCATTCATGCAGAAGAGACTCTGAGCTTCTGTATCCACCAGTTCTCTTGAACCCTAGAAGGAGATTTAAACTTGGAGGAACAACAGACCGGAAGATCTTTAGGGTCACTGCCACCTATAGCATTCCAAGAGGTTGATAATCTATTTTTTTTAGTCACAAGTTCAATGGGGTGCTCATAAAAGAAATTCTTTATTCCTTATTTTGCCTCTTCTATACAAACAATAGTCTCTGGAGTGAGCTGTGCAAGACAGTCCATCAGGTTGTAGAGGAAAAATATTAGGAAGAGGAAGTTGCCAGTCTCTCAAGGCCTGGCCTATGAATCAGCATTTTGCATTCTATCAGTGAGATGGTCATAGCATCCATACAAGCTCAAGAGGAAGGCACAGAGCTTACCCTTGGCAAGAAATACCACAGAATTTCTGTCCATTTTAAATCTTCTTCAAGGTGCATTATTTTTGTAAAAATGATCCCAGCAAATCTGTCCTCACTGAAGCAGAAAGGACTTTTTATAGGAGTTACGTCTGTGTCCTCCTCCATCACTACTTCTACCCGTCACCATCAGCATTGGCTCAGGGTTGGGCAATTGGCCCTCTGAGTTATTTATGTGACTTGAGGGTAATTTTTAAAGAAGATGTATCCCAAATTGTTGGAGATAAAGATGTAGACTACCTCTTGAGTGTAGTAGTTCTTTTTTCTATGAATCAATCAGGCAAGTTAATGGTGGAGTGAGTGCAGGGCTCCATTGACTGTTATATGTCTCATGAAACTAGAAAAGAAAGGAAAGATTATGTCCCCCAAAATATTCTGAAATGTGCAATGATCTCTGACGGGCAAGGCGCTGCACTTCTAGTGCTTAAATCCTAACAACATCTAGCAGATTCTTTGCAGACAGTCTCCTGTCTAGCATGTTCAGTTTGGCTCGAGTGTAGAGTCCATTGGAAGGAAGGTTGAGAGATGGTGCCAGAGAGAAAAGAGCAGATTGCAAAGAGCCTTTGTATTAGTTTTCTTGGACTGCATGACAAAGTACCACAAACAGAGTGGCTTAAACAACAACAAAAAACTATTGTCTCACATTTCTGGAGGCTAGAAATTCAAGATTGAGATGTTGGCAAGGTCAATTTCCTCTGAGGACTGTGAGAGAGAATCTGTGTCATGTCTCTCAGCTTCTGGTGGTTACTGGTGAATTTTTGGTGTTCCTTGGCTTGCAGATGCATCACCCTGGTCTGCCTTCATCTTCTCCTGTGTGTGGCTGTCTCCAAGTTTGTTTGTTTGTTTTTTTAACAAAGGCATCAGTCATATTGTATTGAGGCCCAACCCTAATAACTTCTGTAAATGCCCTCTCTCCAAAGAAGGTCATGTTTTGAGGTCCTGGGGGTTAGGATTTCAACATATACATTTTGAAGGGGAAACTATTAGACTCCTAACAACCTTATAAATCAGTAAAGGAGTGTAGGCTTTGAAATCAGAGTTTTTATTAGGATCATGTAACATACTGTTTATGAAAGCACTTCACAAACTGTGAAGTACAACACAGATGTGAGTTGTTTCTATTGTAATTGCTATGCATGTTACAATTATTCAGCCTATTTGTTTCTATTTCCCTCTGATTTTTTGGACATTGCAGAGCAGGCTGTCACTCTGCAGAAAGTGTGAAGATAGGAAAATGCTTTTACCAACACAGGATTTGGATGTGAGAAAATACAGCTACCCTTTGCATATTCTTCTAAGGCATTAGACCTACTAATTAATTTCTGATGTTTTGAGGGAATCCAAGAAACTTCCTCTATAATTTGTATTGGACCTATCAAGACTCACTCTTGTACACAAGCCCACTGGGCTTATGTATGAAATAGAAATTCTGTTCTGTTCTATTAAAGGAAACCCAGCAGCTGCCATTCTCTTCTGAAATGGAAAATCCCAAGGACCACTCTCTTTGGAATGTTAGATTTAAAATATAAAAAATACTTATGTTCAGAAAGGCAGCAAAGAGGGTAGCATTCTATCAGAGTAAGAATTGAGAATATGTTAGCCCTTCAAGAAATGCCTTTCTAGGATGTGAACAAGATTAATTTTAAAGTGATTTATTTTTCCTTGCCAGTATAATATTTTTCTGGGAACAATTTTGTTTGTTTTGGAAACTGTCACCACCGGGTATCTTAGAAAGCTCTTGATTGCTTTTTCATCTGCTCAGAGCCCACCAATCTCGCACCCCTTGCCTCTCATATTTTCATGACAATGGAAGTTCAAAATTCACTTAAACAGGAGTGAGAACTGCCGTAAAACAGTAAATAGCATAATAGGAAATAAGACACCAATTCACACTGTATGAATTTGTTTCTCTGTTTGTGTGTATGATGACTTTTTTCCTCAATGGATTTGAGGTGGTTCATAAAACCAGGTAAATGACAATAGGATTAAATAAACGACTGAGGGAGCAAAAGCCAAGGAGCAAACATGGGTGACAAAATTAGGAAACTAGAGGTGGGTTTAACACTGTGAAATGCATACACTATAGTCTTGTGCTTTCGCTGGAGCTGGACCTGAGATGGTGCCGAGCTTCTCAGTGGTCACACCATTGGTCTTCAAGTGCCTGGGCTCTGTGAGTAATAATACTAATGAGCCCTGCCTGAGTAGCTGCTCTGTGTCCTTGCAGAGATGTTTCTTCCAGGGGCCCTCATGATGATGGATAGATACAAAAGTAGATACCAGTTGGGCTCTTGTGTCTTCCCTTGATGAAGGTCAATGGCATAATGTGGTGTAATTAAACAAACAAACAAACATGGTCCAAATCAAAACTCCCTGATGGTCTACTAGTCTGACTCCATACAAGAGTTTGAGAATATCCACAGCAGCGTTTCTGAACATTTTTGGAATAGAGAATCCTTTAATAAGAAGAATAATGACAAATATAAACTGAGAACTGAATATACTGAGATATCTGAGATTGTCTTGTTTACGCTGCACAGAGACTCCAGATGTAAATACTATTATCATCCCCCTGTTACAGATTAGGAACTTGAGACCTCTCAAAGTAAGTAACTTGCCCAAGGTTACACAGGTAATAGTGATAGAACTAGATATAAACTCAGGCATGGGTTCAGCCACGTGTTACCCATCACACAGAACAGGTCAGGACAAAGCTTTTTGACAACCTGATTAAAACTATTAAGCTGTCTCTTAGAAGAATATACATATGGACATAAATATAAAAATCTAGATGTCTTCTTTACAGTTTTCATGTATTCCCTAAAGTTCTTCTAAATAGAGCAAAAGCCCCCAACTGTAAAGACTGAATGATCCAATGTCATTCAGGACCTTCTTGGAAATAGTTTTCTTATCAGAACTTGAGAGACTATAGAGTGGAGAGTCGAGGGTCCTAGCTGATGACAGAACCTGGGGTGTAGATGTGCTAGGTTTCAGATGAAGGGCAGATCCATGAGCATGTACAATCGGGTAAGATATGGGAAAGACTGAGGCCCTTTCATGAAAGCTGAGGACAGTCACTAAGTGAGTGGTCACTCTCACTGCAAGGCTGAGAAGTTGGCCAGGGAACACCTGCAGTGGGTGTTCCAGCACATGATGAAAGAGTGACTGAAGGGCTAAGGAATCTTTACCTACATAATCATTTAGTTGGGAAATATTGTTCCAGTAGTCCAGCATGGCCACATGAACATTCCAATAAAGCAGCCATAGTTTATCTGCCTTTACATGGAGCTGTTTCCTGGCAATCTATCTAATTTATTGACCTCTCTGCAAATTGTACACTCAGGTGTCTGACTGACTTAATCTTTGGCATAGAATCAATGCATATGAATGATTAAAGGTTGGAGGACGTCTGACACCTATCAGGGTTTTGATTTTAGAATAGTTGACCTAAAGCTATCCTTTCTGCCCTTCAAATGTCAACCATCTTTTGAAGCCATATCTACTAATCAAGTACGGAGAATAGACTTTATTTTTTAAATCAGTGACATAAAAGTTAACCAAAGGTAGTATGAATTCATTGGGCTATCACTTAAAAAGAGGTGAGACATCACTGGAACCTAAAGTGTTGGGACACTGGGCTGGCTCCTGACTCTGCCCCTTGAAGTGGTTTGTGGAGCAGATTCTCAATAAGCATAGTAACCATGAAGCCGTATTGAGCTCACAGAGTTTTCCAAAAATAATAATGTTGGTAAAAGCTAACTGTGTGACGGGCCCTGTTCGAAGACCTTTGCATGGATAATTTAATTTATTCTGCACACCCCATAAAGTAGGTGCCATTATTATTATTCCTGTGTTATAGATACAGGAACTGGAGCCCACTCTCTTTCTACGAAGTGTGCAAACATTGTATTTCCATCAGATTTCTCTACAAGGTGATCAAGGGCACTTTTTCATATGGAAAAGCTGGATTACAATTGACTCACTGCCCTAAGAAGTCAGATTGTTAAAAGGAAAAATCACAAAGTTAAGAAGGGATATTTCATAGAAGAGTGGATTTATAATTTTGGGGTAATAAGTAGTAGCCTTCTCAAACAATAAGATGGATTCATGAATCTCTTGTAGTGATACTCTGGTGCCCCAGCTCATGCCCCCTTTAGTCCTGAGAACCATATTTCCCCAGCTGCTGAGCATGTCCCCTCCTGATGGCTCATGGCTGAGTCCATCCCTGAGCATTGCCCTCCCAGAAGAGGTTATGCCCCACACCAGGGCAGCCCACGTCCTATCACTGCTCAAGGCAGGGTGCCAGGGCCCAGCCCCCATGCCTCAATCTGGGACATCTCTGAAAGGCCGTCTCAGCCCCATCACTTCTTATTAGGTCAGCTGAAGTTTCCTGTGAAGCTGAATTGGAGTCAATTTCTCCCTTTGCCCTATCTGCTGCCCTTGTGCCCCATAAGAGTCCTGCTCCCAAGGCACTCCCCAGTGAACAACATGCAGATGCATTTTGATCTCAGAATCTGTTTCCTTGGGGGACCAGACCTATGACACCTGTCTTTGTTTATGATTTACTTTTTCTCAATTTTAAATCAGTGAAAGATTGTTTTCTCATTGTATGTAGGATATCTATTAAGTAACCCTTTAATGCCTAGCTCTTTTTTTGTTGCATCTCATTGATGTGTGGAAGAAACACATCTCAGATCACATTTTGATGAAACTACCATGAGAATGCTTTGATTTTACCTGGTGGGTTTTTGTTTACATGCACACACATACACACACACATGTAATGACAAAGACATTGATGCAGATTCATATAAATATATATGTGTTTATATAAAATCAAAATAATTTTACATAGCTTCATAGATGTATGATATAAATATGAAAAAATATAGACCTAAAATAATATTTTGTATACATTATCATATAGATGTAAGTACAGACAAAATGTAGGTGTATGGACAAAACATAGATTTTTGTTTTTGCTGTTCTGTTAGGCCTCCATCTGGATCATGTTTTCAACCCAGCACTTCTTTTTTCTTCAATGTTGGTTCTTCACCTTTATTAGGAGGACAGATAGTGTGAAACTATTGACATATGACTTAACTGCCAGGATACTTCAGGGAAGTTTGTAATTATATGCTGCTGATGTGCTACCAAAAGCTGCCCCTTGTCACTTAGCTTGCTTTGTGTAGAGGTGAGTGTGATAGGAAGCTGAGTTACAGCTTTCAAAGGTTTTAAATTTCTCCTCTTTGTATGAGTATGGTCTAGGAGCCACTCAGATGTTTTGCATTAAGATAACGTAATACCTAGCAACCAGAAATTTTGGGACATGTGAATAAATGTTGGACTTACACTTAGATAAACTCTTTCATTTTTTAAATGAATAGGGTCATGGATGGAGCTGGAGGCCATTATCCTTAGCAAACTAACAAGGGAGAAGAAAGCCCAATACCATATGTTCTTACTTATAAGTGGCAGCTAATGATGAGGGAACCTGGACACGTAGAGGTAAACAACAGACTAGGGCCTGGAGGGTGGAGACTGGGAGGAGGGAGAGGATCGGGAAAATAACAAATGGATACTGGGCTCAATAACTGGGTGATAAAATAATTTGTTCAACAAACCCCCATGACACAAGTCTACTTATGTAACAAACCTGAATGTGTACGCCTGAACTTAAAAATTAAAAAAAAAAAGTTCTTAGGATATAGAAAGCTCTAACTATAAAAGAAAAATATGTATAAATTGGATGTCATCAAACTATACAATTTCTGTTGATTCAGATAAAAGATATCATCTAATCAGATAATACTCCCATCTTGGGGATTCCTTAGATATTCACTATCTAAGGACATGTGCCTGTACACATGCACTTGCACCTCTGTGCATGTGGAAAGAGAAAGATTCATTGAGAAGAATGTTCTGTCATTGCTGAGTTTATTTCATTATGGCATGATAATCTCATAGGTTAAAAGGATGCATATTTAAGTGCAAATTAAAAGTGATGGATTAACAAATCCAAACTGAAAAATAAATAAGAAATGAATGATGAAATGTGAATGATATTTTTTTTTACATTAAATTGGCTTTGCTTTTGGATAATAGCGTAAAACTAGAGATTCAGTAAGTCATTTTTCATGTCTTCAGATCTTGTCTTAATGACTACACCTGCCTTTACCTTGGTGATGATCTTCCATTTTTACATTCATCTGTGTTGCTAAGGATACCATTTTGCATTCTCATGAATTATGCTGTGAAAAAAATTCTCAAAACATCTGGGTGGTTTCTTTTTTTGTATTTACATTTCGTATTCTATTACTTTCCTCTGTCATCTCTTCTGGGAATAATGATTTTTTGCTAGCCTAGTTGATTCTTCTTAGGTTTGAACCAACTGTCCTGACGCTTTTGAATGAGTTTAATTTGCACTCCTACTTTTTCCTTTTGCCGATTCTTTGAAGATTGCAATCAACTCCTTTTTGCCTTCACTGTACATTTTCAAGTTATTGATTCACTTGCTACGTGGTATAAAATGAAGCTTACAAATGCAGTTTCTTTGGTTTCTAAGGTGCTTCCCACCCCCCACCCCCTTCAGTTCTCTGTTGTCCCAGCAATTCTAACTCTGCATTCACAATATCTTGGCCCATTAGCAGCTAGGATTTGTTTGGGCAAACTGAACTATATTTCCTTGCTCTAATGGAGCACACAAAATATAACAGCTATCTCCTCAGCAGGCTGCTCTTGCTAAAGAGGGCAGAGCAAATGTTGCTGTAGAGCAGGGAGCTAAGCTCTGAGGATTTAATGAACTTCAAGATGCTGTCTATGCAGGACTGTGGCGTTGATGTGAAACTCAACGATTCGTTTCAGCTGGGTCAGCTGCTCCTGTCCGCACAGGGCCTTTCTGGCTTTTTGAACGGACGTCTTTACTCTCCTATATGGCTTTTGTTTAGTGGATTAGTGACCTGGATTATGTAGTTGACTGTGCTGTCTTCATTTTGCACTTTCTGAAATGGAGAACTCGCAGATCTTAGATGAAAGTCACAGAAAATCATTATTATAAACAGAAATAGGACCTAGAATCTACCCCTAAGTTTCTTGAAACAAAGATGTGGAGTTGTGATGTTACATAGAATGTTCAGGAATGAGGCTTGGGCCGTTATGGTTATAGTGTGAGGCGGGGGGATTAAAGGTGTAGCTACAGGTCAAGTTGAGGAGCCAGAATTCTACTTGAATATGAAGTTTATAAAATAGCCAGATGGAGAGATGGTTTTTATTCTTCAAGTAAATGGGAACCCATTGAAGGCAATGTGACCTTATTTTTGTTTAGAAGGATAGAATGAATGTGACTGAGTGAGCTGATATAAAACAACTTCCCAGGCTTTTACTTCAGCACAGAGCCATGTCAAAAAATATAAAAATGTAAATAACTACTCCAGGTTCAGAATCAAGAAATGGAAATCCTCAGCTGTCAGGAATGCGGAGGGAACTCAGGAAGGGCAGTGAGCAGGAACTGACATTTAAATGGACCATGTGAGAAAGCAATAAAGATGTAGTCTCCAACTGCTAACAATTGGAGTTCTAAGCCCATGGGAAGGCAGTTCAGGCTGTACTCTTAGATCTGAGCTACATGCACCAAGCCAGGAGTTAGAAACGGCTGCCTCATCAATTAAAAAGGGAACAGCAACTGCGCACTGGCTCGGAGAATTGATGACAAACTTGCCATATCTCTGGTGCCATCGGAAAAAGATCACCAAAGAGAAATTAGAACTCCAGGCTATTGCCACTGCAGATGTGAGGTCTGGATTTACACTATCTATATGATAGGGAACCCAGTATTGAGAAATTAACATGAAAAATGTCTTGGAATAGGAGAAATGAGGAGGCCTCTGGCAGAGACATCTACAATCATCACATTGGTACTCTTTCTAAGAGAACTTGAATAGAAAATAATCCCCACTGAAGGTGAAGTCACACTAAAAAAAGTGTAAGACCTGTGAGTAATGAAATAACACAGAGAATTAGGCCCAACAAATGGTAGAATGTAGGTTCCAAGAACTAGAAATTATAGAATAATCAGAAACATCAATTCAAGGACATTTAGGATGTTCAAAGAGCCAAAGGAAAGAAGATAATCATAGGAGTCTTGTATAAAATATTTTTATAAGAGCATTTTTCAAGTGCTCTTATGAAACTGTATAAGAGCATTTGAAAATAACAAGAGGCTTTCTAAAATTAGAACTGCAGTCATTTAAATAAAAAGTGAATGGGTTGAGCAATAGATCGAACAGTAAAAAGGGGTGAACTGGAATATTAGTCTGAGGAAATGATGGAGAATTCAGTACAAAAAGGTAGAGATGGAAGATTTAGGAGAAGCTAAGAAAAAATGGAGGCTACATTAAGAAAACTCAACATATGTCTAATAAAACTGTCAGAAGAGAAAATAAAAGATGAGAAAGAAGCAATATTCAAAGTGCAAATGGTGAGAGTATTGCAAAACTCAAGTGGTTCCACATTGGTTCCTGAGTATAATAAGTACATAACGAAATAAAAATATAAACTCACCAAAGACCTACAACTGTGAAACAGCCTAAAGAAAATTTTATAACCTTACAGAGGGGAAGACAAATACCTAACAAGGAAGGGCTGTTAGATAATACACTTGGCATCTGCAATAGGACATGACATAAGACAGTGAAATGTCTTCAAGGTACAGAGGAAAATAATTGTCGGTATAGAATACTATACCCAGGATAAAATAAAAGAATAAACAATGACAAACTATGAGTTAAAAAGTATGAGTATTTACAACTCTGACTTCGCAGTTTAAAAGTGTCCTTGAGAAAAAAGAAAATTAAATACAGAAAAGAATTATGAAATAAGAAAGTTATAAAAAAAAACACATGCAAGTGAAAGCAATATTAAAACATCTTACAATGGATATTTAAGAAAAAAGACACAAAACAGTGATAACAAGGGACTTGGGTTGGGAGGGGGAGAGAATTGAGTCCTTGGGTTACTTGGTAAAACATTAAAGATACTAATTAAATCTAGACTCACTAAAATTAAGATGCCATGTGAAACTTTAAGGGTAGGTATTATGAGAAAAGAAGTGGAATGCATAATTTGGCAGAAAAATAAAATATTGCAGATAAAATGAAAAGGAATAAGGAAAATGAGTAATTCAACAGAAGTGAGGTAAGAAAAAAAGTAAATTCAAAACAAAAAGTAAGATGACAGTAATTAAACAAGTAAGTAATCACAGTAACTAAATGCTTTAAACATCCCTTGTAAAAAGCAAAAACCTTTCATAGATAATTTATAAATCAGTAAGAAGTTAACAAGCTCACTAAAATGAAATTCAATATATAAAACCTAACCATATTTATGTAATATGTAATGGCAACAATTAAAAATAAATTTTAAAGGTCATTTACAATAGTATAAAAAAATCTAATGCCAAGGAATCTCTAATAACAATGTATTGGATATCCGCACACATATATCTGCATGTACAGATGGTCTCCAACTCAACAATGGTTTGACTTACGATTTTTCAACTTGACAGTGATGTGAAAGCAATATATATTCAGTAGAACCCATAGTTCAAGGACTCATACAACCATTCTGTTTCTCACTTTCAGTACAGTATTCAGTAAATTACATGAGATATTCAACACTTTATTATAAAATTGGCTTTATGTTAGATGATTTTCCCAAATGGCCAATGTAAATGTTCTGAGTACTTTTAAGTTAGGCTAGGCTAAGCTAGGATGTTCCGTAAGTTAGGTGTGTAAAATGTGTTGCTGACTTATGACATTTTCAACTTGTGTTAAGTTTATCAACGTATCTCCATCGTAATTCGAGCATTTATCCATCCTTTCATCTATCTGTCTATCTACCTACCTACCTCCCCTCTTTCTGGCTACCTACCCTATCTGTCTATCTGTATATATATGAACGGCTATATAGTATATACATATATATATATATATATTTGTAGATATCTATACATATATGTATATAGTATATACAAAGTATATGGACTATATAGAGTATATGGATATATATAGTATATGGTATATGGATATATAGTATATATATGGATATTGTGTGTGTGTGTGTGTGTGTGTGTGTGTGTGTGTGTGTGTGTATAAGGGGGAACTCAGTTTTGGCCAAAATGATCCATTTCTAAATAGAAAATAAAATTACAGTAAAAGTTACATTATATTAAGATATGTTCATTCCTAGTGTATTCATGCTTTTACTTGCATTTGTTTTTATAACATTCTTTATTCATCATTCTTTTCTGTATTTAATTTCCTTCTTTCTCAAGGACATGTTTGAACTGTGAAGTCAGAGTTGTGAAAACTCTATATACTATAGTGTATATGGGTATATAATATATATGTAGTATATGGACTAGAACTATGCATCCCAATTTTTTGAGGCAAGAAAGAAGGGAGTGGGAGTGGGACTGGAGAAGGAAAAAGGGGGAACTTAGTTTAGGCCAAAATGCTTCGTTTCTAAACAGAAAATAAAACCACAGTAAAAGTTACATTATATTAAGATATGTTTATTTGTAGTTACAGGATTTTCTGTATTCAAGTGCATTTTAAACTTTTTAAAAATGTAGTTTAAAACAGGAAGGACAGCTAACCCTTACTGCAATGTGAGGATGAGAAAGGATGGAATTAGAGGCACAACTTGGAAAATGGCTGTACTATCCCAAGTAAGAGATGGTGAAGGCGTGAACCAGGGCGATGGCAGTGTGAGACTGGAACATGAATGCTAGAGACACTCAAGTCATGAAATTATAAGACCCTGGTGATGGCCTGGACTGGGACACAGGGAAGTGAGCAGACTCAGGGGATTCTGAGGTTTCTAAACCTACTTTCTGAGAGGATGCTGTGCAATACACTTTCCGAGATGTGAAAACCAGAAGAGTTGTGCATTTGGTATGGCAATAATGGGGAGGAATGGAGGATGAAAATGTTATTTAAAGCTTAAACTTGACATGGTAGTGCACACATACAGTCCCAGCTGCTTGGGGGGCTGAGGTGGGAATCACTTGAGCCCAGAAGGTTAAGGCTGCGGTGAGCTGTGTTTGCACCACTGCACTACAGCCTGGGTGACAAAGCAAGACCCTATCTCAAAACAAAAACAGCAAAAAACCCACTTAAGTTTGAGATATTATGGGAAACCCAGGCGGATGTTTCCATAAGACAATTGGAAATACAGATCTGATTTAGTAGATACTTAAGTGATGAGGTCACTTATGATTTCTTAAAAAAGACAATGGAGTAAGAAATGATAATACATTTTCCATGCTTTTTCTAAAGCTATGAGATAATATTGTTATGTGTGAATTTGATCCTACCATTTTGATGCTATCTGGTTGTTTTGCCCGTTAGTTGATGCAGTTTCTTCATACTGTGGATGGTCTTTACAATTTGGTATGTTTTTGCAGTGGCTGGTGCTGGTTGTTTCTTTCTGCATAATCTGTAATTAGATTACTTCTAGCATGAGTTAGTGTCCCTAGCATGAGTTAGTGTTAATTCATGTGAACTCCTTAAAAACAAAGGATTTACTTTATTTAGTATCTTTCATTGTGTTTGCCACAGGCTATAGTAGGAACATGGAATAGGGTTAATAAATGAAATAATGAAACTAATTATTGTTATTTCCTTGGTGTTTTTTTATTTAAAAAGCTAGCTCTTTGGGAGGCGGAGGCGGGTGGATCACGAGGTCAAGAGATCGAGACCATCCTGGTCAACATGGTGAAACCCCGTCTCTACTAAAAATACAAACAATTAGCTGGGCATGGTGGCACATGCCTGTAATCCCAGCTACTGAAGAGGCTGAAGCAGGAGAATTGCCTGAACCCAGGAGGCGGAGGTTGCGGTGAGCCGAGATCGCACCATTGCACTCCAGCCTGGGTAACGAGCGAAACTCCGTCTCAAAAAAAAAGAAAAAAAGAAAAAGAAAAGCTATAGAATTCACATTACATACAAGTCACTCATTTAAAGTACACAATTCAGTGGTTTTTGGTGAATTCCCAGAGTTCTGCAACCATCACTGCCATCGACCTTAGACCATTTTCATCACCCCAAAGAGAAACCCTGTGCCCACTGGCTGTGACCCCCAACACTGCCTCCCATTAATTTTACACTCCAGCACTAGTTAACCATTCATTTATTTTCTTTCACTGTAGATTTGTCTATTCTAGTTATTTTTTATAGATAGAATCATGCAGTATGTGGTGTGTGTGTGTGTGTGTGTGTGTGTGTGTGGTTGGCTGCCTTCACTTAGCATAATGTTTTCAAGGTTTCTTCATGGATTGTTTCCACTTTTTGGCTGTGAATAATACTGTTATGAACATTCATGTGCAACTTTTTGTGTGGACCTATATTTTTCTCTTGGGTGTAAACATAGGAAAGGAATTGCTGGGTCTATGGTAACTCTATGTTTAACCATTGAGGACTGCCTGACTGTTTTCCAGAGAGGCTACACCATGTTACATTTTCATCAGCAGCATAGAGGGTTTCAGTGTCTCTAAATCCTCTCTAGTACCTGTTATTATCTGACTTTTTGATAATAGCATTCCAGTGAATGTGAAGTGCTGTCTCCTTGTGCAGGTTTGCTTTTCCCTGATGGTCATCATGTTGAACATCTTGAGCCTATTGGCCATTTGTGTGTCTTCTTTGGAGAACTATCAGCTCTTTTGCCCATTAAAAAAAATTGGGTTATTTGTCTTTATATTGTTGTAATAATTATTTATGTATTCTATACACAGTTCTCTTATAAGGTACATGATTTGCAAAAATCTCTAATTCTGTTTGTTTTCGCTTTCTTGATGGTGTCCTTTGAAGCACAAAATTTTGATGATATTCACTCTATTTTTCTTTTGCTCCTGGTACTTTTGATATCATATCTAAGAAATCATTGTTTAATCCAAGATCATACTCTCTTGAATATAAATACTTTTTGTTATTTTGGTTTTGTTTCATTATAGTCCTTTTTATGCATTAAACCTTTTCCTGTCCTATCCCTTTCTTTCTCTCTGTAATTATCTATCTTTAAATAAGATCTTTATGTATATAATGATTTGATCCTGTTTTTCTCACTTAAAATTTTATAGTAAAAATTTTCCCATATTAATCAAAATATTTGGAAAGTATTTATAAAATGGCTATAAATTCCACTATGTAATTTATATGCCATAATGTATTTAATTATTTTTATATTCCTGCATGTTTATAAAGTATTTTCATTATTGTGATATTATTATTAAGGGCTAATGAACACATGTTTAAATACATGTTGGTCCAAATACCTAAGTCTATGCCTCGAATAGGTTCTAGTTAAGAAGTGGAATAACTGGGTCCAAGAGCTTAAACATCTTTCTAGACCGCATGCAGATAGTTTTCTAGAAAGTTGTATCAATTCACACTCTCCTAGTTAGCACCTGTTTCATTATGTCCTTATCAGCACTGTATTATTTTTAATCAAGTAGTAACTGTGTGAACATTTCTCCTTGATGCCCAGCCCCCAGCATTTACTTAATGCTGACACCTCAGCTGTCAATTCAGGTTGATGCAGTTCTCCCAGGAAGTCATAAATTCCAACAAAGCTTTCACAGTAGTATTTCCATGACTTTTTTTGTGACTTCAAAATTCACTTAAAAAGACATAAAACAATTACCAGGTCATTAGTTGGCACTTTTTAAAAAGAGCTTCAAAAAGAATCATCTCTGGGAGAGATGGCTGCTGAGCCGGTGTTTTATTTTGAAGGGTGGGGAGGGGGATGCCAATAGGAATAGTTGACAAAAATCAACAATTTAAAGGCAAGCATTGGACTTATGGAAGGAATGAGGGGATCATCCTGCTCCCATATCTGGGTGATCTCCTTGAGGGCAGGGGCTCCAGCTTACTCCTACAATGTGAGACACTTAATAGCACAGATTCCACATGGACAGATCAATGTTGGAATACAGGTACTCCTATTTTCTGGCTGAGTGATCTCGGGTCTGCCTTAATTGTACATCAAGCACTTAGCACAGCCAAGAGCATGCTAGCTTCTCAATATATGTGAACCATTTTCCATGATTGTTCACTCTGTATCCCTAACTGGACAGCAAGTCACTGGGGATGACCCAAAAAGGTACTCAGTGTAACTATTAAATGAGTAAGTTATATGAAAACTTTAAAAAAATTTACATGGAAGAAACATTCCAGTTTTTCATAGGATGAGCCACTGACAATCCTCTGTTTCAAATTAAGTCTTCTCATGTTTGAAATTTTCCTATGCTTTTATTCACTTAGGTTTCTTCTGTAAGATTTTACTCTGAAATAAACCATTACATGTGGCCTGACATTTTTCTATTCTTGCAGGGATATGCATTGTTCTTTAGTCCTGTTATTTTAAATTGTTTAGTAGTTAAAAAAAAAATCACTTAGAGTCTGATTTAATCAAGAAGCACAGGATGAAGTGTAAAGGATCCAGTGTTTTTCTGATCTTTGGTTTTGTTGAAGGCTGCAAAAAGGTATCAATTAAGTGATCTTTCCAGGTCAGGATTTTGTGACTCTGATAAATTCCCCAGGCTTAGCACTTGTCAGGGAAAGCATGCAAATGAAAATATGAAGATTCTCTCTAACTAAATCTTTCCAATGAGTAGATGAGATCATGGATTTGAAAGTGCCTCAAGAAAAGTTTTATAAATCTATAACGTTATTACTATTATTATTATCTTGTTGTGATAACAGCACCAAAAATGAAGGACTTAAAATTGAGGCAAAGTTTTTTTTTATCAGTTCATAACATCTTACAGCTAGACAGAGCATTAGAGATTTTGTGGTCCCAAGCTCTTACTTTTACACATGAAAATATGAATAAAGTTACTTAAGATTACATCATTTAAAACCAAGGTCCTGTTACTCTACATAAAACCAGTGGATGGGAAATGTTAATAATTTAAAATATTCTTAGATGGCTACATTATTTATCTCCACAATGCAAAGAAAATATAAATTCACATATTTCATGTATAGTGAGTTTGAGTGCATTTTAAATGTTATTGTCCCAAGGTAATTTTAAAAATCTGAAATAAGAAATTTCATTTGTAAGTCTTTAGTGGAATCAATCATTTAAGTGTTTAGAAAATGTTTTTGCTGCATAAGCAGGGCAAAGTTTAAATTCTCCAAGCTTGCTGCAGTTTACCAAATAGTCCTTTTCTTCAGAGAACTACTTACAGGGAGGTACTGTCTTCACTGGAAGTTAAGTTACACTGAAATTAATAAAAGTTAATGAATTCTTTTAGGAACGCCCTTTCTTTCCTGTAGGGTGCCATATTTAAAGTTAAGCTATGTCCCTTAAGCAAAACTTGAAGAAAGTTATTTCCTGGGAACCAGCATTTGCATTGCCTTGAGCTGTAAAGGTCTCCTGTGAAAAGTATTGAGTGACATTTTGAATACACACAAAAAAGTACTAGGTTACAATTTTTTCTTTTTTGCAAATGTTACTTTGATCTTTAGGATAAGCAGTTTCCTGTGCTCACTTTCTTTGTTTGTTTGTTTGTTTGAGATGAAGTTGCCTCTATTGCCCAGGCTGGAGTGCAATGGCACAATCTCAGCTCACTGCAACCTCTACCTCCCGGAGTTCAAGTAATTCTCCTGCCTCAGCCTCCCAAGTAGCTGGAATTACAGGCACCTGCCACCATGCCTGGCTAATTTTTGTATTTTTAGTAGAGATGGGGTTTCACCATGTTGGCCAGTCTGGATTCTAACTCCTGGTAGGGCGCGGTGGTTCACGCCTGTAATCCCAGCACTTTAGGAGGCTGAGGAGGGTGAATCATTAGAGGTCAAGAGTTCACTTTTTGATAATACTGTATCTAAAACACACTTCTCCTTTGTCCAACTCCATGTGGCAGAACTGAAGAGTGAAGAATGATGGTGTGAGAAATCTAAATCACTTAAGGGAGCTCTAGAATATACTGCATTTTATCATTATAATTGGAAGGGCAACTGGACAAGTGGTTGGAGATTGACATTTCTGCATTGTTTATCATAACTTGAGAGGTGTAGTCAGAAGGAGAATGGTGGAAATCGCCCATTGGGCACTATTCTTTATGCAATAGAGCAGGGCGCATAGAGATTCTGGGAAAAAAGCAAGGCAAAGAGGGAAGTAGAAAAAAGGATGACTGTGCTGTTCTCAGGCTGCAGCATATACTGCTATCCCTGCTGCCAAGAACTTGAAATAACAATGAGCAGTGCAGAATATGTATTGCAGAAGTACTTGACATCAGATAATCCTGCATAGTGGGAAAGTAAGATGATTCCTTTCCCCTTGTAAAAAGAAAAAGTGTTGTTTTTCCAAAAGCCATACTCTAAGAGTATTATGTAATAGTCATTTTAAATGATTTGAAATAATTTTAATTGGTACTTACCTGGAGACTGTATCACTTTTAATTTCACCAACTCTCTCAAAATGGCATAGTGAATTGCCTCTCATTGGCAGCTGTGAAAGTATGATAAGACAGGATGATGCATACAAATGATTTCTTCTTCAGAGGAATCCATCCAGAAGAATTGTCAAATTATTTTTAAATGACTGTAGTTCTTATTGAAACATTGCAAGAGAAGTTCACTTGCATTGTGTGACATTGTTATTTGGTAATCCTATCATAAAATCGTGGAATGTTTGAGTTGGGATATACTTGAGGACCTGTCTTTTCTAAAGTACTCACTTTTTCCAAATGAGATAAGAGAGATCCCAGACTCTAGGTAACTTGAGGAATAAAAAGTAAACTTGAGGATAAAAGGAGCTGTCAGAAATCCAAAAGATCATAGTCACTTTTGTAATTGACTGTGAAGAAGACAGAAGGTTATCTAAGATCTCTTAAATATCAACAGACAGGACATTGGAGGTAGGAATAATGGAAAGAAGGGAACAAGTTGTTAAGAGAAAAAAACATTTCAATGACTTTGGTTATAATGTTGAAATAGTACTAGTCTAATTCTGAGATGGTAAGACAGAGAGTTTTTGGATGATAGTAATGCAGGTTTTGTATATGAAACATAGGGCCAGATGTGGTGGCTTATGCTTGTAATCCCAACACTTTGGCAGGTTGAGGCAGGAGGATTGCTTGAGGTCAGGGGTTCAAGAACAGTCTGGACAGCATAGCTAGACTCTGTCTCCACAAAAATTTAAAAATTAGCTGGATGTGGAGGCATGCTCCACTAATCCCAGCAGCTTGGGAGGCTGAGACAGAAGGATCACTTGAGCCCAGGAGAAGTGTTCAAGTGAACCACATATATGCATATATATGTGTGTGTGTGTGTATACAGACACATATACACACATAAAGTTTCAAACCATCAAGACAAATTGCCATGTACAATGGCATCATAACAGTATTAGGTAAGATGTTTTTTTGTGTCTATGGGCAAAACTTTATATATATAAAATATATATATGCATATATGTATATACTTCATATATATAAAGCCAGAATGGGAGCCTGGCTACATATATACACACACACACATACACACATCCACAGATAGGACATATGAACAACTAACTGGGAAGGGCTAAAAGGGACTAATTAGACCCAAAGTGAAAAATATTTTGCATTTATTTAAAACCTAAATTTGGAGTAACTCATATTTTCCAGATTCCCTGTTGATAGTAGCCCCAGCATAAGGAAGGAATATAAAGGAAGAGTCAGCAATCTTTGCCTCTGTGATTTGGACATAGAAACCAGGACTCCAGGCATTCAGTGACAGAAGGAAAAACCCACTCCCATCTGCCCCAGGGGACCTTCTTGCTCCTTACTGCTTGTTTGATCACAGCACAGGCGACCAGAATCAGCAGGGGAGCGTGAAGGGCCTTGGTTGCCTTGGCAATAATTTGTCCTTTGGCAAGGCTTAAGGAAGTGGAAAGGGTCAGGGGAAAGGGCCAGCCACACTCTTGAAGAAATCGCAGCTCTGTAAGCTCTCTTGACAAATGTCAGGACCTGATGACTATTTCCGTGCCCTGTGAGGAATTTTCTGAGAGCTCTGGGATTATTTGGCGGCTATTAGTCTCAACAAAACCAAGATGTGAGCTCATAATGATCACATCTTAATAAAATCTTCCTTATATACATAATGTGTTTAAAATGATTGTCATTATGCTGGTTCATATTACTTTATTCATAGAAATTTTATAGTCTTCCATTTTAAAGTGTGGATTATTTGCATGATATTAAAGCAATCTTTAAATTGATTAAGAAAGCAATTGAGGAATTGTTGAGCAGACTTTCTGTGGAAAAGGATGCTGGTTGCACCTCATATAGACTCTTTCTTGGGAGCAGAATCTCTATTTCAGCAGGACACATGGCCACCATGATAAAAGTCTGGATTGTCCAGGTCCCATGCAGTCAGATGGGGCCACATGACTAGGTTCTAGCTAAGGCAATGTAAGCGGAACTGTTATTTGGGACCTCCCAGAGGTCTTCTCTAAAGAGAGGATTGTGCCCTTTCTCTGCCTCTTCTCCTTGTGAATTCAGGGGAGATAGATGGAGTTCTAGGATCAACCTTGAACCCAAATGTAGTAAGGGAAAGATGTGGAGCAGTGAGAAATGACGTGGACTGCTGATACCAGTGAGCTCCACACCAGCCTCGGCCCCGCTGTTCCTGGACTTCTTTAGGTGACAGAAAAATAAATGTAATTCTCATTAACTTGGGGATCGCCAGATACAGTCAGCTGAATGCAACCCTAAAAAATATAGATCTTAAAATAGTATGCAAACACTTAGCCCCTGTAAGAAAATCATCAAGCAAAAAGTTTTGCCCATAGACACAAAAAAATATGTCTTACCTAATACCTTTATCATGCCATTGTACATGCCAATTTGTCTCGGTGGTTTGAAACTTTTTATGTCATAATATTGAATTTTTGAACCAGATTTCCCTTTATATGCCATATGGAGCCTTGGGAGAAATAGCAGAGCCTGAATTCAGTGCCACCTGCGTCATGCTCAGGTGCTATGCTCTTGAATAAGCCATCCTGATATCAGTTTCTCTACCTGTAAAATAAAATTTCTTGACTAAACAATTCTCTAAGCTCCAAAGATCTATAAATTTATGATAGTGCCTATTTCTTTTTAAAACCACTAAAACTGATTCTGGGCCCTAGTCATACATGTAAATATATGTTCACAAATACAGATTACCTGGTATATGTACAAATTATCCAACTTTTTATTATGTGGAGTACATGTGTGTTGAGGGGAGGACCACAAAGCTCATTGTTCAAGAGTCTACATTTTAATTGTATAGAAAACTATGCAAACATCTAGGCATAAAATTTTGAGTAAATCCTGTTTCCTGACTCCTAGTTCAACAGTCTTCTGTTTCATATCCCTTATCTCACAGAGATTCACATATTAAACTGTGTCTACTAGTTCTGTGGTTTACAGAACTCTTTTAAAATTCCAACAGTTTTGTTTAATGCCATGCAATACAGTTCTACTCTATGATTACCAGCCTAACACGAATCCACTTGCTATGATAACTGTCATTCAACCTCTGTCTAATTAACATTAACTGTGCTCCATCTCACTTTTAAAGCTGTATATCCTTGAGGGCAAAATATTCTATTGTTCACTGAATACTCACATATTAAAACAGTTAATGGGACAATTAAACCAGAAACGTTTTTTGGAGGAGGTGAGTTTTAGGGAGGTAATAAATGTGGGTTGTGAGAGAAAGTGAGGAGATTGCCTTAAAGGGTGTGAATGTTATTTGCAAAGGCATCAAGCCCGGGGATGATCGGCAGTACAGGGCAGATGGTACAGGGTGGGGCTAAAGAGAGTGGGATCTCAGAGCTTTCCTGCTGTTCCTTTGCTGCCTTGACTTTCTTATTAGCATGAAATACTCCCTTTACGCCCAGTGTTTGTTTGGAGTATGGATGGCACTCAGGTAGAAGAGAGATGGGTAAGAATATGATGCTGCTGGAAGTAATTTTAAAGATGCAGAGCAAAAATGGCAAAATCATCACTGTAAGAATGTGTCCCCTTTGTACAAGAGATATTTCATTTGCATATTTAGGTTTCATGCTTCACTGTGTGCTTATGTGGTGTGGGTGAGATAAAGTTGCAGAAGGAACTAAACATTGCCCAACTTGTGAAAGTTAAGTCAGCTGTGACTTTCCACTAATAAAATATCTTCATGGGCTTAATTTTCTTGCAGCTGTGTGTGCGTGTGTGTGTGTGTGTGTGTGTGTGTGTGTGTTTAGTGGAAATAAAGTGAATAGGGAGCCTATTTATTGCAAGCAATGTGTTTACCTGTGTGTATCATCACTGAAATTATCACTTATTAGAAATGGAAAAAGTCATGTTTTAATTGTCAGTTCCAGTCAACTTCTTTTGCAGCGCAAACCTGCCCAACAGACTCATGATGATTCCTAAGCACTGATTTGGACATGGTCACTCACAGGAATACAGCACAAGAATAAAGCTCCATGTTCGGATGACACAGTCTATAGCAAACTGGACTGGCCAACTCAAAAGAATGCATGCAAACTACAAATCAGAGAGAGCACTGGTTTGTGTTTTCTAAGAGAGGCATGGAAGTAACTCTTCTTCCTGGGCCATCTTCCAAGGGTCAAACACAAATGATGAAGAAAACCTTGAGAAGCAGAAGGAAGCAGGGGCCTTCCCACTTGGCCCTCCTTTTAATAGCCAGTTTCCTGGATTCCTTTCAGCCATGCTCCTCCATCTACCCATCCACACATACACATACAGTTGGCATGACTTTGCTCCACAACACATACAAAAACATTGCATTGCTTTACATTTCTCTATGTAATAAAAAATCTCAGCTTTTGCCTGTTAAGTTTTACCTCTGACACCCAACATCAGTCATAATGGGAGGTCTGCTTACCTGAGGGTGACTTGAGTTTCATGGTGTTCTGCAGTTCAGAAAAATTAGGAGAGGGCCTCCAACTCTTTAGGGTCACTGCTGAGATGCATGTTGTCCGAACCTTTGAGGCCTATGCCACCAAAGGAGGTACTTCTTCCACTGCATAGAATATGACCATCATCTTCCAGGTATCCCGAGGGCCCTGCTTCTTGTATTCAGGCTCCAGCTTCTCAGACCATCCCATCATATCTCCTAGACAATAAGTAAAAGTGGGCGCAGACACCACAGCTTTATACATTTACCACTTGTCTCCTTATTCAGTCCCCACCATTTTCACTGTCTAAACTCAAAACCATAGTCTCCATCCCTTTCCTGTCAGGAAAGACCCACCTTAACTCATCTCTTTAGCTTGTAACAGACCCCGAAGCCTGCATAGGGCTGGCTTTTCAGGTTTCTGGCAATTTCTGTTTTCAATTCATGAACCTAAAACTTCTGGAAGCCCTAAACTCAGAACTCAAGGGACTGTGCTACCTAGGAAAAGGACAGATGATTTTGCCTTTTTTTTTTTTGAGATCTATTATAGTAGCAGAAACAAGACATAAACTTGTTTTTTAATAGATTATCTTGAACACACACATATCAGAGTGTGTGGGAATTTGTGCAATCCCAGCACTTTGGGAGGCCAAGGCAGGTGGATAACTTGAGCCCAGGGTTCAACAGCAGCCTGGGCAACATAATGAAACCCCATCTCTATGAAAAGTACAGAAAATTAGCCCAGCATATTGGTGTACACCTGTGGTCTCAGCTACTTGGGAGGCTGAGGTGGGAGAATCACTTGATCTGGGGGTGGTAGAGGTTGCACTGAGCCGAGATTGTGCCACTGTACTCCAGACTGAGTGACAGGAGTAAAGAGGAGTAAGAACCCTGTCTCAAAAAATATATAAAGAAATAAAAAGAGGAGGGACAATATGTAAAGGCTAAAAAAAATACAGATATGTAAAGGAGAAAACAGGTGTAGGAAGGCACGTGAAAAATAAAATGTAGAGAGCTTTAAACTGAAGGTTAACTGAAGGTCCTGTGGTGTGTAGGGCATTTACCATCTATTAGAGTGACATATTCTCTAATCTTCCTGAGACAACTCCAGATTACACCCATTGTCCTGGCATATTTACTAGTGGCATCCTTTTCACTCTCATAAATGTCCTGATTTGGACAATGTATTATATAGTGATCTTCCCTTAATAGGGCTCCATTTATAAGGTACATTATCTGTTTACCACTTTTTTGCAGTGTTTAAGATGTTTATCGGGAACATGTGCTCCACATGCGTTGGTCTCAGAATTCAGCAAAATGCATGAAATTTATCAGTGACTGACTCAGGTCCTTGAGTCAAGTTTCCAATTCCTGCACGCATCTTTTGTTTCTATTTGTCTCTGACATTCACAGTCTGCAAACCCTATTAGTGGTATTACAAAATGTCTGCATCTTTTCTTTTAATCTAATTTTCTTTCTCAATTCATAATATATCATCACATAACACATAAAGTGTAATCCTATGCTTTTTGGTGGGAGAAAAATGAATGCTCGTTATCTCTTAGATGTTAACTCAGAACATACTTTCTTGCATTATCTTTTTTTTACATTAAAATGTCAGCTTTTCCTTATCTTTTCATCCTCTTTAAATGGTTTAAATTCTTAAAAGTTACACTCATGTTTGCATGCTAATTAATTTATATTGATGAATACACATGTAAATAATAGTGATAAATATCTCACCAATAGAAAAGCTAACTGGCTTTAATGAGGCTGTATTTCAAATTGATTTTGGTTATTAAACCACATATAAGGCTCTTGCCTTCCAATAATTACACTTAGCAGAACTGGTTATTTGATGATGAGATAGTTTCCATTTTGATTTAAATCAAATTGATTTACATAAACTACAGTTTAGTTCTGAATAATCTAAGTGTTATTCTGGATTGCTAAGCATTTAGGAAATGATAGATAAGAGAAATATTCAACTTGCCACAGATTAAAATAGCAGGGTGGTAAAAATGCAGACTGAGATCCAATGCTGACTTTGTTCCTTAGGAATTGGATGACCTCTCACAAGTCACTCATTCTTTCTGACACTCAGTGTTTTTATGAGCAAAATGGGGTTAGCAGTATCAACCTGGGGTGGTGGGGAGGAGTGTGATGCAGATTAAATGAGATTGCTGAGAAATCCCCAGCCCAGATTCTGGTAAACAGACAGAGATCAAAAATTACTAGTTACCATCTCCTTGCCTCCTGGGGTGGCTAGTATGCTAGCATATTAACCTCAGCCGCTGCACCTAACTGTAACCTGAGCCCTAATTTTGTGATGCAAGAGTGAGTTGAGTCTATCTAGATTTAACATACTTTTATATTGCCCTAGTTATATTTGAAATATTTTTTTTCAGTTACACCCTCTGGGTATACTTAAAAAAAAAAAAAAGTTTAAGTAGTTCATATGACTGTTTTCTAAAGCAATAATAAAAAATGTTTTTTAAAAAGATTAGGAATTTTATAACAGGTTTAGAAAACAATAGCATTTTATCATTTATGTTAGATTTGACATTTCAATAGCAAATGAGCCTTTATTGTAGTTCAAAGGTCTTACCACAAAGAACTTGATCTTTGTTCTTAGAAGTAAGCTGGGTGTGGTAGCATGTGCCTGCAGTCATAGCCACTCAGGAGGCTGAGAGGGTAGAATCACTTGAGCCCAGCCAGGAGTTCAATAAAAGAAAACAGACTTGACTGGTGATTTGAAATCACTGTCAGCATCTCCCTGCATTTCCTTTGGTGCCTGGTTTATGATTCCTCCTCTGAGATGCTCTTGTCCATGGTGCTGACCTCCAGATTCAAGCTGTGGATAGAGTTCAAGCAGTGGATGGCCACGCTGTTTTTCCATGCTGGGAACATAAGGAGTGTCCTGTGGTGTGTAGTTGCTTTTCTTCTGTGTTCAGTCTGTTGTAACTTTAAAGCTCTTCTTCGACTACTCATATGCTCCAAGGGCTATCATATTCTCGGTTACCATTCTATAAACTCTCAATATAAAGTGTTCTGTTTCATGCTGTGGGTCACAGCTTCATGAACTGTTTCTCTGGTCCAACTAACTTAGAGTTGTTGAGAGTCAGGTGTCCTATAGTGATGTCTTCACGCATTCATTCCATAAAAATTTACTGCCCTTTTATATAGGCTCTTGTCATGGGCACTATAGACAAATAAAAGGTAAATATGACTTAGTCTCTGACTTTCAAATACTTAGAATCTGGTGAGAGGTGAAGAGGGAGATTATTATACAAATTCAGGAAAGTGAGGCAGAATTAAGTAGGACAGGTGCAGGGTAAGCCTACAGTGATTCTCAACCCTGACTTCACATCAGAATCACCTGTAGGGCTTTTAAACATCCCACCACACATGATTCATCCAAAACAAATTCAGAAACTCTGGGAATGGGGAGTGAAGGCATCAGTGTTTTTAAAGCTGATTCCAGTCATTCAATGTGAAGACAAAGTTGAAAACCATTGGCCTAAGGAATTCTCACTGACAAACTCGTTCTCACTGGCTCTGTGGCAGGCTGATACTAAAATCTTAGGTACCTTTGTTTCCATTGATTTATTGCGCCTGTCCACATATTACTTATTGGATTTTGATCTCTTTCATTTTGATAAGGAACTTATATAATTAGTATATACTCAGTAAACATTTGTTTGTGGATAGATGAATACCCACTTTTAATGCTTCCTTCTTTTTAATAGCAAACATTTATTGCACATCTACTATGCCTTGGGCACTGTAGTGAGTAGTGGGAACAGAGGAGTCAGTACGATGTGTCTTTGCCTGGATGCCTTGTGTTTCTCACACTGCAGCTTCCCTTCCAGCAGAACCATCTGGGGAGCTTGTTAACATTAGAGCAGATTCTTGAATTCCTCCTCTGCCTATTGACTAAGTTTTTGAGGGTGAAGTTCAGTAATCTCTGCTCACAAGCCGCCCAGATGATTCCTGTGTGCACGAAAGCCTGAAATTGCAGAGTAACGGTGCATGCAAAGCCACAATGACAGAACAAAGCCAGGTGAAGGGGGCTGTGGGTGTCACATCAGAGAGGGTGACTTCCCCTGGGGGGAGGTGGCCTCTAGGTAGTCTTAAAGGATGACTGCCCAGGGAGAGAATGGGAAGGAACATATTTCAGGCCAAAGGAAGATGACTGGTGAAGTCACAGAGATAATGAGTACAGCATGTTGTGGAGATTGGAGCCAGATTGTGAAGAGCCTTTTATAATTTTAAGCTAATTAATATTTATTGATTTTCTGCAATGTTTTAAACCCTGTGCACAAAGATGATAATAAACTGCTCAAGGAACAGGGTGTTCCCAAGTCTGGCTCAGAGCCCTTGTTTAGTTTGGAGCTATGCCAAACTCTGAAAGTCTCCCCAAAACACAGAAACCTTCTTGATTCCTGGTGGTATAAAACCACACCTAACTGTGCCAGTGTCTCCAGGAGAAAGGCACAGAGTTCTAGTTTGGGTGGTCAGGAAGACATTCTCTGATAAAGCAATGGCAGGTAGAGTAGGGACTCCCTGCTCTCTAAACTTCTGAAGGCTCTAGAAGGAAGCACAGTCTGCTTTGAGAAGGTGGCCATGGGAGTTGTTTAAGACACTCTAGGAGGTCATGGCTGGTGATCCTATTAAATTGATAGTTTGTTTTTATAACAGCATGGATGCTAGGCTATCATCATTATGAGTAAAATTGGCTATGGTAGCCTAACATGGAATTCTTACCACTTAGAACTTTTTATCTAAGGGAAAGAGTAAGCTGTGTTCTAAAAGCTAAATATTTTGAGTTAACAACAGTTATGTATGAGTTGCTTAAAAGCAGTTGGCCTCCAGTGCTCTGAGCTTTACATTTACTTCTCATTAGTACATATTTGCTTTTCTCACCAACTCTCTAAGATATGCTGTATTATTACATCTCTTTCTACAGATTGTTGGGGGCGGCAGGGAGTGACAGGTTGGGATTTGAATCTAGGTGCATATAGTTATTAGAAATTGAGTGCATAGCAACCATGCCAGGCCACTCTTGGAATGAGGCTTTTTCTTAAAATAGAGGATTTTTTCTGCCTTTTTGTTAAATACTTTACATATCTATCTCACAGTTTCTGTAGGGGTTTTGTTGAGTAATTAAGGTATAGCAAATTGGAAGTAAATAAAATGCCCCAGATTAAACAGGAAAAAAGATACTCTCCTTTTTCTTCTGTCCTATAACACACATTAATAAATGCAAAATCCTTTTTCCTGAGTACTTCTGCTTAAGAATGCCAGATAAAGAAGTAAGGCAATATAAAGCTATTCAGTTTGGCAGGAACCACAGCTAAGGTTGAATATCATATTACTTTGCTGCAAGGAGCATTTTCAGATACAGTGGCTATAGGAAAATTCTGATTCTGCAAAACAAAGTGTGGAGGATTAGGATGAATTCAGCTGAGTTATGAAAACAATTATTGCATCTATTCCTTTATCATCTAATTCTCCTGTTACCTGGATAATTACTAGAGACTCCAATCACAGACTACACACCTAACCAATTGATGGCCCAGAAAACCTAGAGGAAGGGTAAACTCTCAGCTCTGTTAGTCCTCTTTGCAAGTATTGTTTCCACAGGAAAAATACTGACACTGCTCTGGTGAAAACTTTTATAATTCAAATACACAAAAGGAGAAAACTGCAGAAACAAAATCCCTTCACAGTGATCTGGAATTTCAGTAAGATTTAGGTATGATATATTTGCTCCTTTTTATTAAAAAGATTTAATTATTTGCACATTTACAATTTTTTGCATGGTTTGCCATTTAATCCAAGTGTTTTATGTTTATTCATTGTGTAGTCTAAACATATTCTCTTTTTCCAAACTGTTATCAATCATCACGGTCATTTGATATGATCCAATTAGATCATATTATTTAAACAATCCTCTACCGACTGCCTTCTGTGTACCCAGTATTATGTATGTAATCTTTTTTGTACATGTGGTAATTTTGGATAGCAACGGGTTAACAATGACTTGCATAGTTGTTAGGCATTTCAAAATATTTATAGTGAAGATATGAATGTACGTGACCTCAGTAAACAAATTAATTGAGCTCAGGCTGTGAAACTAAATAAATCAGTGGGAAGAAAAATGGTAGGGTTTACTAGCGGAAGTAATTAGATCAAAGAATTCTCTGTTATACTAAGTTGCCTCTGTTTGTTTCTGAATGGCTGCTAATGTTTAAACGTCGGGGCTGCCAAATGTGTACTATTTTGCCAACAACATTTTCTCTACTCCAAGTGTTACTGGAAGCTAATTAGATGCAGTAATTGATTTAACAACAGAATGATTCAATAGTTGCAATCTTCCATAAAATAGCCCTTTTTTTGGTAAGGTAAATTATCATTTTATAGATCTTCTCAGAAAAGCAGTTCTGTTTGCTCCCTTCAAAAGAAGAGTTCTCTGCAGCCAAATCTGTTTGGAGATAGAATGTTTCACCTATTTTGTGCTGGAGCATAAACACAGTCCTTCACTGACAGTGAAGTCTATCTTGAGTCGGTTGTCCTGCATAATAATTACATGGCTGCTTAAAATGGCATGTAATCAAAATGAAACAGGCTTGATAAAAGATGACCATGTCCAGGGCTCTCTGAGAAGAATTTGATAGCAGAATTTGTGTGTTTGGCCATTCTCTATCTGTTTAAGAGCCTTCTCTCTATCTAAACTGCCTTTCTCAGCTCCTAGTTCCAATCGTTGATGAACAACACACAGTTTCCTCCCTTGCAGGTATGTATGGCGTGAAAGAAAGAGAGAGAAAGGGAGACAGTGATGATAGGGAGATAGATGATAGATAATTGATAGAGAATGAGAAATAGTAGGTAGGTAGGTAGATAGACAATTAATAAAATGATGAATAATAGAAGATAAATAAAAGATAACAGAGAGGTGATAGAGATATATGTGCGTGGGCACGTGCACACACACACACACACACACACACATGCTTAATGACCAGAGAAAGTACAAAACAGATGAGAAACTGCAGATTTCATGCTAAGGCTAGAAGTCTCTTCAAATGCCCACAGGTAATTGAGTATGACACAGCATTTGCAGTAAAGGAAAGGAATGGGTGGGCAGGAAGCACCATCTTGCAGAGCCCTGAGCTGAGTTGACACTCACTTCAGGAACTTGTCTTCTCTACTGACTCCTGAATAATTAATTACCAGGTTCCCCATCCCACCCTTGCCAAGGAGCAGAAATTAGACTCTTACCTTGTGCTATATGCAAAAATCAACTCAAAATGAATTAAAGAGTTTAAGACCTGAAATGCTAAAACCACTGGAAGAAAACATAGGGGAAATTGATCTGGACAATGATTTTGTGGATATGAACCCCAAAGTACAGGCAGCGAAAGAAAATATAGGTAAATGGGATTACATCAAACTGAAAAGCTTTTACATAGAAAAAAAAATGGAAAATCAAAACAAACAAACAAACAAACCTCAAGAGTAAAGAAATAGCTTATGGATTGGGAGAAAATATTGGCAAACAAACCATACATCTGAAAAGGGGTTAGTATCCAAAATACATAAGGAATTCAAACAACTCAATAGCCCATTAAAAAATGGGCAAATAACTTGAATAGACATTTTTCAAAAGAAGACATACATCTGGGATACAGCGTCCAACAGGGATTTCCTTGGTATTTGCATGCCAACAGTATTGCTCAGTGGTACTACAGCTTCCAACTTGTACATTTGAATAATTTTATTAGGAATGTAATATGAATGTTAATAATAAAATTTGAATAGTATGGAGATGATAATACATAAATAAATATCTCCTTCCCTAACCATATCTTGAGCTCCCATTTCTGGTCTTAGTTCTTCTTGTGATTTTATTTATAATGATACCCAGGTGATGTGTATAAACGTCTACCTTTTGAGCTATCAACCTTAAAGAGTATATATTGATTCCTTGATATGAAAGATGTGGAATTTAGCATACTTGTACTATTTCTTTCACTTCTAAAGCAGATTTTATTCTTACTAATGATTGATTTTATAACTCTATTGAGAGATAGGAAAAAGCAAAGCGTTTTTTCTACCCTCACGCACCACTCAACACAAAACACTTCTGTGACCAGATGTGTGGAGATTTTTCCCAGTGGACAGTTCTCTAGTGGACACCAAATGGACATCCTATAATTCCATTCATCTCTGGTGCTATCTACCTGGAGATACTGCCAGATCTCACAGGGTGAGAGCCCAGTCTCACAAGACTGACCTCTGCCTAACAAGCAATAAAGCAGGTTACCATGACAGTTCTTTAGGTTTGATTAATTTCTGGGATGGCTCACACAACTCAAGGAAACACAATTACTGGTTTATTGTAAAGATTATAAAAGATACAGATTAGATGAAGAGGTGCATAGGGCAAGGTATGGGGGAAGGGTGCAGAAATCTCATGCCCTCTCTGGGCACACCACCCTCCCAGAACTTCCATGTTTTCACCAATTGGGAAGCTCTCTGAGCCCTGTACTTTCTGGTTTTTATGGAGACTTCATTACGTAAGCATGTTTGATGACATCATTGGCCATTGGTGATCATTCAGCCCTGTCTTCTCATCTGAAGCCCAGGAGTAGGGCTGAAAGTTTCAACCCTCTAATAACATGGTTGTTTCCTCTGGCAACCACCTCCCCATCCTGAAGCTACCTTGGTGCTCCCAGCTATGAGTCACTTTGTTATAATGCAAAAGAAGACTCATTACTCCACAGATTGCAAGGGCTTTAGGAATTGTATCCCAGGGACTAGGGGCAGAGATCAAATATATATTTCTTTTTTTTATATATTATTTTATCACAATATCACAGCTCTAGCCATATACTTGTATTAGTGAGTTTTCATGCTGCTGATAAAGACTTGGCAATTTACAAAAGAAAGAGGTTTAATGGACTTAGAGTTCCCGTGGCTGGGAGGCCTCACAATCATGGCAGAAGGCCAAAGGCATGTCTCACATGGGGGCAGACAAGAGAAGAGACCTTGTGCAGGAACTCTCTCTTTTTTTTAAAACCACCTGATTTTGCGAGAGTTATTCACTATCAGGAGAACAGCAGGGAAAGACCTGCCCCATGATTCAGTTACCTCCCACTGGGTCCCTACCACAACATGTGGGAATTCAAGATAAGATTTAGGTGGGGACAGAGCCAAACCTTATCAATACTTCAATTGATTTTTCTTAATTCATCAACCTTAGGCTTTATATCTAGACTCCACTATATCTAGAGTCTAGATATAAAGGGGATAGTTACAACGCCTATTTTATAAGGCTGTTACGATGATTAAATAGGAGAATCCATTTAAAGTACCTAGCAAAGGCCTGGCTCACAGTGAGTTCTCAATTAATTTAGCTATTTTTCATTGAGGACAGTTACCTAACTACCTCAACCTTCATCCCTTTACCACTGTCACTGAACAACCCCAGCCTCAGTCAGCAGAGCGTGGCTTTTACATGATCAACATTTTATGTCAATTACATCCTCAATACAGCAGCATTTTAAATTCATGTAAGAACAATTGCATGTATTTACTAATTTCTAGGGTCTAGTTTGTTACATTTGAAGACATTTTCTTTGGGCCTATAGGTTACTTTCTAGGTGTATTTTATAGTCATGCTAGTGTTTTCTGTTTACTACCTATTGACCTAAGCCCACGATTCTTTTAATCACTTTCTTAGTTTCATTTCTCATTTTATGTTTTCCAATCCTTGTTTGAACATGGCTTAATTTCTTTCTTTTACATTTCACTTTGAGTATGGCTGGAGACAAAGTTCTGGGTTCAAAATAACTTTTCCTGGAACTCTGAAGGCATTGCCTCATTATTTCTAATATTCGGTTTGCTGATGTTAGTCAAGTGCTAACAGATTTTTGTCTCTTTAGGTCACTTGATTTTCTCTCTAAAAGCTTTAAGATTTTCTTCTGAAATGTCATGAGGATGTGTCTAAGTGCATAGGGCAATTTTTACAGTCTATTAGGTACGCTTTGGAAGGCTGTAACATTTATTTAGTGTGTGGATTTTTTTCCATTATAATTTTGATTATTTCTCACTTCCCTTCTATTTTTTATGTTCTATCTTTTTTTGAATGCTTCTAATTTTTTGAACAATATTGATCCTTATAATTAATCTCCATGACTTGTTTTTTTTACTTTTTTTGTCTGTATGTTTTTACTATATATTGTAAATGTCATTGGTTTTTCACCTCTCAAAATTATTTATAGAAAAGAAAATACAATTGCTTTTTGACTAATACCTCATCTTGTTTCTAATGATTATTTTATTATAGTCTGCTCTTGTTTTATTGATGTGATAATCACATAGAAGATACTCATTAGAACTTTTAAAAAATTCCTTCTATTTCTTGAATTATGTTTCCTTCAATGCCTATTGTTATTTTTATTATTCTTAATTTTCTCTTTTCTCTCTTAAATATATAGAGATTTTTTTTCTATTTAGAAATAAAAGACTAGGTTTTTGTTTTTGTTTTTGTTTTAAAACATAAGCAACTGGCATGGATGCCCTCTGACCTTATTTAGATCTCTCTCCATGGTTTTCTAATAAACTTCTTCTCTCTCACACTGAAGGAGATTCATTTATTCAAGTAGTTCTATGCACACAGACAGGAGGTAAAGACTAGTTCCTGGTATTTTAGGAACCAAGAGAAAGCTTTTCCTTCACCTTCTGAAAGTTTGCTGAAAATTGACTGACAAAAGGCAGATTAACAGGAAAAAAGGCATATAAATGTATTTGATTATAGTTTTATATGACATGGGAGCTTTCAGAATGAAGACCCAAAGATAAAGGGAGAATCTCTCCATTTTTATGTTTAGGTTCAACAAAGTATGCACAACTATGTAGAAATACATTTTGACAAAAAGCATCTGATCTAATGCTAATGGACTTAGTGGGATTCCCAGCAAGGCCTGTCTGTCTAGATTCTTTGTGTACCTTTCCTTCTTCTTGGGCATAGGGTAGAGACCCCCTCCTTGGAATGAGGTTGTTATGACATATAATCAAGCAAGATTGGTCAGATAATTTCTTTGTGGCCAGTTTTTACACAGGAATGTTGGGGGAGAGGAATTTGAAATGATACTTTTAGATTTTATGGCTGGCTTTGGAAAAAGGGGTTCTGGTTTCTATGACATGCCTTGGAGAAGAGGAATTCTAGTTTCTATGGTTAGCCTTGTGGGAGAATGAAGGGCCAGAGATGAGAAGGTTAGAAAGAAATCTTTGCTTCTGGTCAGGCAAGTTGGTTCACACCTGTAATCTCAGCACTTCAGGAGGCTAAAGTGGGTAGATTACTTGAGATCAGGAGTTGAGACCAGCTTGGACAAAATGGTGAAACCCCATCTCTACTGAAAATATAAAAAATTATCCAGGCATGGTGGTACACACCTGTAATCCCAGCTACTCAGAAGGCTATGGCAGGAGAATCGCTTGAGCTCAGGAGGTGGAGGTTGCAGTGAGAGAGAGAGAGAGAGAGAGAAAGAAAGAAGAAAGAAAGAAAGAAATCCCAGCTTCCAAGATGCTGTTATTGAGAGGTGGAGCCTTTGAGAAGTGATTAGGTCACAAGGGTGGACTTCTTGTGAATGAGATTAGGGCCCTTATAGAAGAGACCCAAGGGAGCTCTTGGCCTTTCCATTATGAGAAGGTGCTCACTATGAGCGAAAAGTTGGTCCTCACCAGATATCTAATTTTCTGGCACCTTGACCTTGGACGTCCTGTCCTCCAACGCTGTGAGAAGCAAATAGCTATTCTTTATAAGCAAACTAGTCTGCAGTATTTTGTTATAGTAGCCCAAGGAGGCTAATATACTGAGGGTAGAAATGAGTCTGTATTAATTGGAATATGATGTTTTCAAAAGTTGAAAAATATTACTAATTATTATTTGTCTTCACACTGAAAAGCAAGCAACTAAATTCCAAACAAAATAAAATAAAATAACCGGGGGCAGAGAGATGAGAGAAACAGCCTCAGATTACTTTTATAATTTCTGTTTAACTGAGCTCCCAGGTAAGTGGCTGCATAGGGGTATTTATGAAGAGCCTAGAGACACATCAGAAAGTTACAAGAAATCAATTGTTGGTAAAATATTAAATTATTTTTAAAGTTCTAGTAGTAGAAATGACATTTATAGTGGTAGAAAATGACATTATTAAAAAGTAGTAGAAAATATTTCTTGGATGAAACCTTGTTGTAACCAAGAAAAAAGGAGGAGTATTAAAATAATTTGAGCTAAAAATATTAGAATTTAAAATATATATTCTTAGATAACAAATTCTTCTGCATCTGGAAACCTTGTAATTTTATTTATGGCATGTGCCAGAATAATTTCATAATCCCTTGGACCTAAAGCAATGGTTTCTTAAGCTTTGTTGTTTGAACTTTACATTCTAGAATTCAGGAATGGTATGAATCTAGAAATTGGTATCCAGAAAGACTACACTGAATTCTTTTCAAGAGACTGAAGTATTTCCAACATCCATCCTGACATCTGAATTTCATCAGCAAAATTATCAATTATATTGATCAGAGTTCACTGCAGAAGCAAAATCAACGTAGCTGGTTTAAGTACAAGGGGTTGTGGTACAAGGTTTTAAATGGCTGATCAAACCATTGGGAAGGAAGAAGAGTTGTTTCTAAACTGAACTTTTACTCAGTGTATCATATCACAGAATAGGCACCAGTGGCATCTATTGCTGTGGTTAGAAAGGTTCCAGTTTCAGAGCAAACTACCACTGTCCAGATCTGGAAGACTCTGTGAGTGGCAAGCCACAGGGCGAAAAAACTGCCACCAAAATAGTTATTGGTTCTGTTTGGCTTTGTTTTAATTTCTGACTTTGTATTTTGATTTTACTCTTTAATGATAATTTAAATGGGTATAAAATTCTAAGTAGGCTGGGCTCGGGGGCTCACGCCTGTCATCCCAGCACTTTGGGAGGCCAAGGTGAGTGGATCACCTGAGGTCAGGAGTTTGGGACCAGCCTGGCCAACATAGTAAAACCTGTCTCTACTAAAAATACAAAAATTAGCTGGGTGAGATGGTACATGTCTGTAATTCCAGCTACTCAGGAGGCTGAGGCAGGAGAATTGCTTGAACCCAGGAGGCAGAGATTGCAGTGAGCTGAGATTATACCACTGCATTCCAGCCTGGATGACAGAGTGAGAGTCCATTTCAAAAAAAAAAAAAAATTCTAAGTAAACAGTCATCTTTCCTTAGCATTTAGATATATTACTCTGCTATTTCCTGATTGCTGTAGTTGCTGATGAAAAAATCGTCTAACATCACACTTCACATCTTAATAGTCTCTCTTTTTTCTTCATTTTCTTGTTTACAATTTCAATACTTCTGTCTCTAGTTTTGCATTTATTTTTATTTAACTTTTTTGGTACTTAGGGTCTGTTTTCCTTCCATATCTTTCCATAATTCTTGGAAATTCTTACCTATGACTTTTCAAATGTTGCCTTAGCAACCTTTCCCTAGATTCTAGAATTTCTATTAGATAAGTGATATAACCTCTTAGTCTGTGCCTTTTTATTTTGAAATATATATATATATATTATTTCTAATATGTCAAAACAGATCTTTAAAAAATCTACTTTTCTTGTTTTATTGCCATCAGTTTTGTTTCATAGTTTATTGTTATGGGTGGTTTATAAACATAGTTTATATGGATTTTATGTCTTCATTTATCTCCCTTTAAAGTTTGTTTTGACTGTTTCATAAAATAAATTAAATTCCAAGTCTGGAGAATTTATGTTCCTGTTTTTGATGTTTTTGGTTGTCTTTGTTAGGATTAGTCTTATATTTGTGTTTTGAAATTTAGATTCATAGTCTCATTTTGAGTGCTTTTTATTTTGTTTTGTCTTTTCTATCTGCTCACCCCTGGGCTCCTAGTTTAGAACCAAATCTTGTCATCATGTTTTGAGCTTTGTGATCTATGGTAAATTGGGGATATTGCAGTTCCACTTTGGCTTAATTCCTAGACACAAAGCTTTCCCTCCATATATTCATGCTTACTTTCTTACCAGGCAACTACTTCAAATAACAATGCAGCACCTAACATCAGGGTTATTCATTAATTTTATAATATTTATTGAGTTATCAGTATGTTCTAGGCATTATTCTAAGTCTTAGAGGTTTAGCTGTAAATAAAACAAAGTCCTTTCCCTCATGAGCTGACATTCTAGTGGAAGAGAGACAATAAAAAATAAACATATCATATGTAAGAAGATGGTTTAGTACTATGGAGAAAAATAAAAGAAATGAGGAGTAGTAGTTTGAGGCTAGTGTTATCTCATAAAAATTATGAGAGAAGTCTTCATTGGAAAGGCAAAGGGGCAGTATGGCTGGAATGAAGAAAGTGTCAGGTAAGGTAGAAGCAATGGAGGTGATGAGAAGGAATTTGAAGATAAAACTAAATCGATTGCATGTGGGATGTGATAGAAGAATCAACGCAACTCCAATAATTGTGTTCTGAAGGATTCGTTGCCATCTACTAAGACAGTGAAGACTGCAGAAGATTTGTGCCATGGAGGGGTGGCAGGTGGGAGCAGAGAGCAAGAATTCAGCATTCAGATATAGTCATAAAATGAATTTGAATAAATATTCAAATCAGTATTTTGTAAACAGTCATTTGAAATGACTACTAAATATCCAAGTGGAGATGTGGAGTAGGAAGTTGAACATATACTGCTCTGGCATTTGGGAAAGATGTCTAGCTGGGAAGTTGGAACATGGGGTAATTGGGTCGTAAGACTGAATGAAGTGATGAAGGGAGAGAACGTACTAAGACAAGAAAATAAACAGTTCTGAGGATCAGGTTCTGAGTTATGCCTAGACTAGAGGTGAGAGATATGAAGAAGATCTAAGAGAGATGGAGAAGGAGAAATCAGTGAACTAGAGGAGAACTAGGAAGGAGTGTCATTCAGGAAGCCAAGTGAAGTAAGACTTTGAAGAGGAGAAATTAAGAAACCAGACCAGTAATGGGATTGCTGGGTCAAAGGGAATTTCTATTTCCAGGTCCTTGAGGAATTGCCACACTGTTTTCCACAATGGTTGAACTAATTTACACTCCCACTGACAGTGTAAAAGTGTTCCTATTTCTCCACATTCTCTCCAGCATCTGTTGTCTCCAGATTTTTTAATGATCACCATTCTAACTGGTGTGAGATGGTATCTCAATGTGGTTTTGATTTGCATTTCTCTAATGACCAGTGATGACGAGCATTTTTTCATATGGTTCTTGGCCTCATATATGCCTTTTGTAAAGTGTCTGTTCATATCCTTCGCCCACTTTTGAAGGGCCACTTTTGTTTTTCGCTTGTAAATCTGTTTTAATTCTTTGTAGATTCTGGATATTAGCCCTTTGTCAGATGGGTAGATTGCAAAAATTTTTTCCCATTCTGTTGGCTGCTGATTCACTCTAATGATTGTTTCTTTTGTTGTGCAGAAGCTCTGGAATTTAATTAGGTCCCATTTGTCTATTTTGGCTTTTGTTGCCAATGCTTTTGGTGTTTTAGTCATGAAGTCCTTGCCTATGCCTATGTCCTGCATAGTTTTGCCTAGGTTTTCTTCTAGGGTTTTTATGGTGTTAGGTCTTATGTTTAAGTCTTTAATCCACCTGGAGTTAATTTTAGTGTAAGGTGTCAGGAAGGGGTCCAGTTTCAGATTTCTGCACATGGCTAGCCAGTTTTCCCAACACCATTTATTAAACAGGGAATCCTTTCCCCATTACTTGTTTTTGTGAGATTTGTCAAAGATCAGATTGTTGTAGATGTGTGGCATTGCCTCCGAGGCCTCTGTTCTGTTCTATTGGTGTATATCTCTGTTTTGGTACCAGTACTATGCTGTTTAGATTACTGTAGCCTTGTAGTATAGTTTGAAGTCAGGTGGTGCGATGCCTCTAGCTTTGTTCTTTTTGCTTAGAATTGACTTGGCTGTGCGGGCTCTCTTTTGGTTCCATATGAAGTTTAAGGTGGTTTTTTTCCAGTTCTGTGAAGAAGGTCATTGGTAGCTTGATGGGGATAGCATTGAATCTATAAATTACTTTGGGCAGTATGGCCATTTTCATGATATTGATTCTTCCTAACCATGAACATGGAATGTTTCTCCATCTGTTTGTGTCCAGTACATATCCAAAGGATTATAAAGCATTCTGTTATAAGGACACATGCACACGAATGTTCATTGCAGCACTATTTACAATAGCAAAGACCTGGAATCAACCCAAATGCCCATCCATGATAGTCTGGAAAGGGAAAATGTGGCACATATACACCATGGAATACTATGCAGCCATAAAAAACGATGAGTTTGTGTCCTTTGTAGGGACATGGATGAAACTGGAAACCATCTTTCTCAGCAAACTGACACAAGAACAGAAAATCAAACACCACATGTTCTCACTCATAGGCAGGTATTGAACAATGAGAACACATGGACACAGGGAGAGGAGCATCACACACTAGGGTCTGTTGCGGGGAACTAGGGGAGGGACAGCAGGGGGTGGGGTATTGGGGAGGGATAACATGGGGAGAAATGCGAGATATAGGTGATGGGGAGGAAGGCAGCAAACCACATTACCATGTATGTATCTATGCAACAATCTTGCATGTTCGTCACATGTACCCCAAAACCTAAACCTCAATGAAATATATATTTTAAAAAATTCTCATTCTTTAGAAAAAGAAAAAAAAGAGAAACCAGACCAGATTCTCATAGTAGAAAAAAGAATATGAAGGCTGAAAAGTAAAGTGAAGCTCATTGATAAACTTCTCAAAAATGGAGTGATTTTTTTTTTTTAGCTTCTCTGAGAAGGGGGAACCCTCCTCAATCCTTGGGGCATTTTTATTCCCAGGAGGTAACCCCTCCAGCACCTGCTAGCATCCTCATTAGCACCCAGCAGGGCTGTTACCTGAGACATTGATGTTTCTGCTCTTTTCCTCATCCAAGTGGTGATATTTATTTCTTTAAAAGCCTGGCTGTGTTGTTTTTCTATTTGATCATATTGGTATATGTTTAGAGCAGTGGGAGTATGAAAAAATATAAATTCACTATAGCATTTTGGCTGAAATTTCTTTCTGCTATACCTTTAACATCTTTAGTAAATATTCCTTTTATCTTCTAGCCTCACCTCATTCACCATTAAGAATATGATTTTTTAATCCCATTTCAAATATAGCCAACTTGGAAGTGAAATTGATGTCTCATCATACCACACTGCCATGAGAAGTCATTTCTCCTTCCTTTATGAATATTTCATTTGCTATACTCCCTCTGTTCCCCCTAGTTTTTGTTGTTTTCTAAGCTCCTCCTAGCATCTCCTGTTATGGGATGGATTGTGTCCCCACCGAAATTTATATGTTGAAGTCCTAACCCTTAGTGCCCTAAGAATGTGACTGTAGTTAGAAACAGGGTGTTTAAAGAGGTTACTTATGTTAAAACGGGGTCATTAGGGTCCCTTTTCATTCAATATATTTCTATAATTCTTGGAAATTCTTACCTACTACTCTTTGAATGTTGCTTTAGTAGCCTTTCCCTAGACTCTGGAATTTCTATTAGATAAGTGATAGAACCTATCAGTCTATACCTATTTATTTTTAAATATATATTTTTTATTTTGAATATGTCAAAACTGTTCTTTTAAAAACCTACTTTTCTTGTTTTATTGCCATCAGTTTTATTTCATAGTTTATTGTTACAGGTAGTTTATAAACATAGTTTATTGGATTTTATGTCTTCATTTGTCTCCTGGAGCTCTATTCCAATATGACTGGTATTCTTATAATAAGAGGAAATAAAAACACACACACAGAGGGAGGATCATATGAAGACACAGGGAGCAGACAGCCCTGCATGAACCAAGGAGGGAGGCCTCAGAAGAAATCTCCTCTGCGAATACCTTCATCTTGGACTTCTAGCCTCCAGAACTGATTTTTTTTTAATTTGTATAAATGCAAAAGGTACAAGGGCAATTTAATTAAATGGATATATTGCACAGCAGTGAATTCTTGGTTTTTAGTGTATCCATCATTAGAATAATGCACATTTTAGGCCAGGCTCAGTGGCTCATGCCTGTAATCCCAGCACTTTGGGAAGCTAAGGTGGGAGGATTGCTTGAACACAGGCGTTCAAGACCAGCCTTGGCAATGTAACAAGACTGCCGTTTCCACAAAGAAAAAATTTTAAAAAAATTAGCCAGGTATGGTAGCACACACCTGTGATCTCAGCTACTCAGGAGAGTGAGGTGGGAGAATTGGTTGAGCCTGGGAGGTCAATGAGGTGTGATTGTGTCACTGTACCCCTGCCTGGGTGACAGAGTGAAACCCTGTTTTGTGGAAGGAAGAAAGGAGAGAGGGAGGGAGGGAGGGAAGGAAGGAAGGAAAGAAGGAAGGAGGGAGAGAGGGAGGAAAGGAAGATAGGAAAGAAGGAAGGAAGAAAGGAAAGAAAAGGAAGAGGGAAGGAGAGAGGGAGGGAGGGAAGGATTCTGGTGCTTCTGGTTTTAATATATTGGTTCCTCAACCACTTAATCACACAGGCTGTTATCTTCTAGATGTTCTCCCTGTATATAAGGCAACTATTTTCGTGAATTTCTCCCACTTTGCTTAGCCTCCATGACCCACTCCTAAAAAAACTCTGCCAGCAGTCCTGTCATCCTATTGTCTTTCTGCTGCATCTGTGCAACAAACCTAAGACCTGGATGAATCCAAATGCCTCTTTTCCACGTCTGCAACTGAGACACATTATAATTTGATTAATGATTTTTGGGCTTGTGGAGATTGTTTCTCTTTTTACTATTAAGACCATGATTAATATTATTATACATACATCTTTGTGTGCTTCTCTATTTACTTAAGCTAAATTCCTAGAAGTGTAGTTACAGGATTAAAAGGCTTAAGACTTTGGAAAAATGACATCAGGTTGCCTTTAAGTAGATGTGTAATGATTTCCCATTACTGATATATGAGAATACAGTATACATTTTGTTGCAAACATCCCAAAATAGAGAAAAATGAGTTTAAAATTTTAAATCAATATAAAAGATGAAAAATGACACCTTTCAAGATATTTTCTTTCATTGCTAGGGAGATAACAGATTTATATGTTTATTGACAACTTGTTTTCCTGTTTTTTATTTCATTCCATTTCAGTTGTTAAGATTTTTATTTTATTTTTTTCAAATTTGTTTTATATTTTTTGAGACAGAGTTTCACTCTGTTGCCCAGGCTGGAGTGCAATTGCACGATCTCTGCTCAATGCAACCTCTGCCTTCCAGGCTCAAGCAATTCTCCTGCCTCAGCCTCCCAAGTAGCTAGGATTACAGGCGCCCACCACCACTCCTGGTAATTTATGTATTTTTAGTAGAGATAGACTTTCACCACATTGTCCAGGTTGGTTTCGAACTCCTGACCTCAAATAATCCACCTGCCTCAGCTTCCCAAAGTGCTGGGATTACAGATGTGAACCAGTGCACCCAGCTGGTTAAGATTCTTTTTAATGGACTTCGTAAGACATCTTTTTTTTTTTTTAATACATGATTATCAGATATATTGTTGACTTAGGACTTTCTTAAATTCACAAGTATTGTATCTTATTATGAGTTTGATTTTTGTTTCAGAAATCTATTATCTGCTATTCTTGCATCTGCCAGGCTATGAATTATACATAAATATAGGACTTTTTCCCTTTCATATTTGTCATGTTCTTTATTTCTATGTTCAGCTCCATTCTTTTCCTCTGTATTCTGGAAAAGTATCTAATTCTTTTCCACACATTCTATTGATTTTTCCACATTTTCAATTCTTTTTCTTTTAGAATTTCATATGCAGATTTTAAATTCTCCAAT
Source organism: Aotus nancymaae (assembly GCF_030222135.1). NCBI lineage: Eukaryota > Metazoa > Chordata > Mammalia > Primates > Aotidae > Aotus > Aotus nancymaae. Next base: position 11,084,367 of record NW_026988492.1, on the reverse strand, counting down.
ACATGCCTAGTTATCTTCTCTTATTTTATCTAGTTCCGTTCTCTTCTCTTCCTTTGTCTCAGACAGCTTCTGATTAATTTCTTGCTATCTTTCTTTTCTTGTTTCATGGGCAGATTAAATTTTGAGACGACAAAACTGATATTGCTGACAATCTTCTTGTGAATCTTGTGGTAGACCGTTTTTGAGGCATGTAGTTTTTCTTCATCTTGAACATGACATTTCTCTTTGGGTGGCAGAATATTTTCTACCGGACTGATTTTTTTCCTGTTTCTCTTCTTTAGTGAGAAGGTCACTCTTTAGATCTGCTTTTGCTGATATACAGGGCAAGCAAAATCTCCTGAGTGTCTCTAACTCTTCACCTGGTCACTGTTAGAATTTCTCTCTCAGGCAGCAGCCTGGGTTATTTAATACAGATTCTTTTCTATTTCCTGAGTCTGGTGGTCATTTACATATAGCATGGCTGTGCTGCAGTGAGGAAGGATCTTCTGTTCTCCCATCATCTCTCTGTGTGAAGAGGAATTTATTTTAGCTCCTCAGAAGCATCCTATAGATCATCTCTTTCCAAAAGTAGTACAAGAAAAGCTATCACCTCTCCATCTCTGATGGTTTCCACAACTCTTCCTTCTCCTTCTCATCTTACAATAGATTTTGTATCCCAGGATTGATGTCCCACCACAATTCTGTCTTTGTAGCCCAAAAATGATGCTCCATCACAAATCCTCCACCCTAATCAGAGAGTTTTATTGAAAATGTGTATGTCCAAATGAGTACAGAAAAGAAGAGCATACTTTTAATTGGTGGAAATAGGTGGTAAAGGGGCCCCAGCTGTTGCAGAACACAGCTCCTGTATTAGTTGATGGATCTTCTCGTTTTGACCAGAGGGAGTTCTTAAACTTTCTCTGCTCCCTGGGCAGTGGTGGAAATTGCCTAATGTCCTCTCCTTAAGTTCTGTCCATGCTTGGTTGGTATATCTGGTGTGCTATGAACCAGTATTCCTTATTTCCAGTGCTCCTGTAATTATATCTTTTTTTCTTTTTTCTTCTCTCTCTTTCTTTCTCTCTTTCTTCTTTCTTTTGAGTTTTGCTTTTGTCACTGAGGCTGGAGTGCAATGGTGCAATTTCAGCTCGCTGCAACCTCTACCTCCCAGGTTTAAGTGATTCTCCTGCCTCCTCCTCCCAAATAACTGGGATTACAGAGGCCTGCAACCATGCCCAGCTAATTTTTGTGTTTTAGTAGAGACAGAGTTTCACCATGTTGGCCAGGCTGGTCTTGAACTTCTGACCTCAGGTGATCCACCTTGGCCTCCATAAGTGTTGGGATTACAGGCATGAGCCACCGCCTGGCCAATTATATCTTTCTTTTAGTGTTATTGTGAGTATTTCAATGAGAAGGTGGAAAAGGGTGAATATAACACCACTAACCATTCTTCATCTTAATATGGATGTCTATCTTTTTCTTAAAGTTATAGAATGTGATTTAAAGAGGAATTAGTGATCCTTTTACATGAGCTTAAAATATGTAGGAAAAAATGATTGGATTTCTACGAATGAAAGCTTTCACTAACTTACTATATTTTGAATATATTTTAGTTGATATAGGTGTGTTTATGGTAAGTTACAGTGCATTCTCCCTAATTCCTAAGTCTTTACAGGTCATCTTCACGCTATAAAGAAACTCGTGGAAACAGTGATAATCATTAAGACAATATAAATATTTGAATTTCTAAGATAGGCAGAGTTAAGAGAACTGATAATGATTAAATTTCTTCATATTACTCTATTGGTGGTTGCATTTTTCCCATCTTATATGTCAAGAAAACCTATAGCATAGTGGTCAAGAGCATGAATTCTGAAGCCAGACTACCTGGATTCAAATTTCAGGCTGACAGCTTCTAGCTACAGGTCTGTGGGCAATTTTGCTTAACCTGCCTGTATTTTCATTTCCTCAGGTATAATGTAGGATTGGTAATGGTATATACTTCATAAAGTTGATAGGAAGATTAAATAAGTAGATGGGTATAGAATTTTAAAGCAGTAATCAGCATATGGTAAGCACTACATATGTGACTTTTATTACTATTAGTGCTTTGTGATAAATTTAGGACTGTTTGGTGATTTCTATGAAAAAGTGATGTTTCCATAAGGTTGTATGTAAACCTGAATGGTGACAGAAGCCTGTGATGTAAAAGCTGGAGGGAAGACCATTCCAGAAAGAAAAAAAAAAAAACTGTAAAGGCCCTGAGATAGGAATGAACTTGTCCTGTTCAAGAAACAGGAAGGCCTGAGTAACTGTCATTGCTGGGTGGCAGGGAAGTGGTACACAGTCCTTGATGCACATAAATATTATTTATTTAATGCACCAAAATTGTTAATGCATGCTATAAAGCACCCAAAAGACATTTATGCAAAAGACATTATATATGGGAATGATTGAACTGATGCTTACCTTTTCATGTATGCTGTTCATGGTAAAGACAGATCTAATATTCTATTCCTATTATATTTTTTTCATTTTCTTCTGGGAATCTGTAAAAGAAAACCCAACAGCTGATTCAAAAACAATAGCTTCTGTTTATTTTGTCCCAATAGGTAGTATAATTCTTACTTGAAAAAAAAAAAGCTTACATTGATTAAACCTTAATGGATAATTTATTATCATAGTATTGAGGTATCTCACAGAATACAAGGATAGAATACAAAGGGTAACTTAGGTACCCTGCCCTAAGGGGACGCACACACCATTGGGACTTTCTTTTTCTTTTCTTTTCTTTCTTTTTTTCTTTTTCTCTCTCTTTTTTTTTTTTTTTTTTTTTTGAGATGGACTCGCGCTCTGTCGTCCAGTCTGGAGTACAGTGGCACCATCTCGGCTCACTGCAAACTCCACCTTCTAGGTTCAAGCTATTCTCCTGCCTCAGCCTCAAGTAGCTGGGATCACAGTCATGTACCACCACACCTGGATAATTTTTGTATTTTTAGTAGAGACAGAGTTTTGCCATGTTGGCCAGGCTGGTCTCGAACTCCTGACCTCAGATGATCCTCCTGCCTTGGCCTCCCAAAGTGCTAGGATTACAGATGTGAGCCACCACGCCTGGCCTAGGACTTTCTTTCTTTATCTCTGTATATCTGCCTTTATTTCCTCTTACTGCAGACCAGTTTTCTGTTTTCCAATCTACAGGATAGGGGAAAAAATGGTTCTGCCAAAAACTTCTGATTTCAAATATTCTCAGTTTAAGAAGATCACTAGATGGCTCTCCAAATTCCCGGAAACAACAATAATTGGCTGAGCGTGGGTTGGATGTTCACCTTGGGACCAACCACAGTCATTACACAGATAAATAAGAAAAAAAGGCAGTCCTCAAAACAGGTGGTGGTGATATGGAGTGAGTGCTGGGTAGACAAGATAATCATTCTGCTACACACATATTCTCTGATTAAACCTTCATCACAAACTTAAGAGGCTAAGAAAAAATTTGCCTTCCACCACTCACTTTATCAGTAAATAGGGATGAAATTTAAATCCTGAATTGAACCACTTCAAAACTTGTGTTCTTAAGTACCACACTATGCAACCAACTTTTAATTATGTAGTGCTGAATGAAATGTTAGAGACTTAACATGATGATATAAGCGAGTTTTGGACTCAAGAAGGAATTAAACATTACATCATCTCTGTTGAGACTGTTTTAGGATAAAAATAATCTATTATCCAAGCAGAAGAGTTTCCAAAATGGACTTCAGAAAAATACAATGATCAGAATCTTCAGATATACTGCAGGCAAGCATGCACCTGTCACAACAATTCTAAGTTTGAACACTGATATGGAAGGAATTAAGTGGTAGGCACTTGGAATATTTCAAGAAATGTTTGTTTCTGACAAAGAACCAACTAAAAATTTATCTTGGTTTTGAGAGTATTTCTAAAGGCAAATGTCACTGGGCAGAAGTTATGAAAGACTTCCAGTACGTACACAATTGACATGAGACCACTCAGAGTTAGTTGTGAAGTGGAATCAACTCTCAAGTATTATCAGTGTGAATGTTTCAACTTTACTGGTCAAAGAGACATGGTTTGAAATTTGAATGGTTTTGACTTAGTCTATCTTACCGTGTAAACTTTTTATTATGTGTGGTAGAATCATACTATGGGCATTAAGATATTCTTTTATTAAAAATTGTAGCAAGCAAATAGAGTAAAACAGTAATATCTTAAGTAATTTAGTAGATCAACTCTAAATATTCCCCCAAAACAGGTTCTACAAACAAGACAGTTATTTGTTTCTAATATCTTACACCTTTTTCCAACTCCCAGGGCTAATAAATGATTTTTATCCTAAAATAGTCTCAACAGAGATGACTTAAAAATCAATCCCTATTCCTCTCTGCCTTCCTGTCTGATTGTGTTCTCCTAAGTGTTTTCAGCAAGTTGCCACACGTGCACATCTACTGCTTGGCCCTCTTTAAGATATTAACCTTTGAGGAGGACCTATTCCATTGGTTCCTTCAGATCCACTCTGTCCTTCCTCATTCTGCTCTCTACCTGGAAAGGCTAATTTCAACTGGGCTTGGCCAATGGTGATACCCAGCAAGGGATCATAGCAAAGGAGGATACTGGGAAAAGATCTTTGTTGACTATGTTCTTCTGTGTAGGTAGGGTGATAATGGTTAACCTGTTCCCTTGGTGAAAACCTTTGTAAGTTTCTCTGGTTCTTTTTTCTTGGTCTGGTCAGATTTCTAAAAGAAAATTCAACCAGTCACTTTCTAACCATACAAACTTGGTTAAAATACAATATACATCAAGGAAGAGGGCATGAGGGTCTTAACATTTGATAAATAACTTTTGATTTAATTCTCCATTATTCGACATGGTACCTTATTTTTAGTGGTGTCTGGGGTATGCCAAGCTAGAGATCCTCTGTTTTAACCTTTGTAGAGAATTAATAGTCCATTTTATGTTGGCATGGGGAAGGGCAGCTGTATAGGTACAAGGTATGAAAATGGATAAATGAAGATTTAACTGCTTTTTAAATATTTTTAACCAATATTTTTATACTTATAAAGGAACCCAGTGTTCCTTCCCATTATAAAGGAACCAAGTGTCACAGTTTCTTGAGCCTTCTGGTATATTCTGAGATATCACTGTGTTGACACTTTTTCCCACCAGATTAGAATCTAGCTTTCTATATTTGCCAGGGGTTTCTATCGTCTCTTTTTATCTTTTTGTAAGTTTATTCCTTTTTTTTTTTTTCATTTTTGTGGGGTTTGAGAAGTGCCTAAAAGTCTATTTTAATCCACCATCTTTAAATCGCCTTAACTCTTACTGTCCTTCAGCCTACTGAAGACACAAATTCTCACCCCTCTATCACTCAAATAGTCCTTGCTGAGTTACTCATGACCTGTGTTGTCATATTCAAAATACAAGTCCAGTTTTCATTTTACTTATCACTTTGGCAGCATTTGATTATGTTCACCACTTATCTTTGTAAGAATTTAGCTTCTGAATTTCAAAATACCACATTCTTCTGGTTTTCAATATCTCTTTTGTTCCTTTGTCAATATCCTCTGCAGGATATGCTCGTCAGTGTTGGAGTCCCTCAAGGCTTGATTCTAGGTTCTCTTTTCATCACTTTGTACCCTCTTTGCAGGAAGTTCCATCTATGCCTCTGCCTTCAGTTTCCTGTTATTTTCCCATCACTTCCAACTTCGGTGTCTCTAGTTAGATATCACTTCTCAACCCCAAATGCCCACCCAGCATCTCTGTTTGAATGTCAAAATCTTTAAAGGAATCTCAAAATCAGTATCTCTAAAACTGAACTCAGAAATCTCCTGCAACACACATAAAACACACACTGTCTGCCCAAATCACACGTCTCTTCTGGCATTTTATATTTTTGTGAATGACACCATTATCCATGTGGGTAAACACATCAGGGGTCATTCTCAACACTTCCCTGTCTCTCATCCTGCATTTCTAAACATCTCCAACTTCTCTTGATTTTACCTCTTATATATCTATCGAATTGTCACTTGGAGGACAGTTACTGCATGCCCTGGAGAGTCACATGGCTCCATAGTGGACTTTCTGTGAACAATAAATACACCTTTGTTGTTACAAGAAATAAAATATTGCGATTGTGGCCGCAGCACTATTTACCTCATCTTTCTAATAAAATATATGTCATGGTTTGTAATTACATATTGCTTTGAGTTATTAACTTATTGTGTTCCTCTTTCACTAAATTATTAGTTCTAGTAGTGCAGAAATTATGTCTATTTTCTGTATCCCCAGAGCCTTGCACAGTTCTACCACAAAGAAAGTGCTCAAAAAGTATATGTTAGATGAAAAAATGGGGAAATAAGACAAAAAGGAACTAAATATTGTTGGTGATACAATTCTTCATAGCTTGCCATAAATATTGGTAGAACAACTGAATAAATGAAGTCGATTTTGCTATTATTTATAACATTTTACCAATGGAAGCCTTAAAATATATAAATCTCCAATCTAAAAATAGGGACTAATGTTGGAAATATGCTGGAAGTTTGGGCTGTATTTTCTGGGAACCAGTTTTTATTTACATATGCAATCATCATCCATCCACGTTTAGATGTAGCAGAGCTTCAGTAGCTGCTAGTTCTTGTGAGAAGTTCTTTTCTCATCCTCTGCCTCAAGGAGAGTTCTTTGCTCATCCTCTCCTTGGTGCAAGGACCCTAGATCTGTGTTGAAATAAATGGGATGTGAGGCAGTGGCTCTAAAATCACCTGGAGTGGCACTAGAGTGATAGAGTGTTCCTCCATCAATCCTCCTCAGGAATATTCTCAAAGTTGGTATCAGGATAACATCCTCCTAAATGCAGCTGAGCTTCACATCTCACTCTCTGCTTAAGAGTTACTCTCAGGGGATTTCCTGAACCTTTCAGCTCTCTGTCTACTTTCCGTCTCATTCCCTAGAATTGATAGAAGACTTTCTGTTCTAACTTAATCTCGGCTATGATGGCCCATGTTCTCCCAGGGTGACAGTCTTTGACTGGCCTTCCTCTGTCCTCCTAAGAGTTCTCTGCTAATTTCCAGGTACTTATAAACATTTATGCATACGACAGACGCATTGCAATCTTGCTTACTTTCTAACCTGAATAGTCTATAAATCCATCCTTCAGAGACTGCCATGGATCTTTTTATTGTGTGTTCAAACCAGGAGGCTATTTTTAAACACAATTTACAAATTAGACTTTGGAAAATGAGGTGGACCAAATTCTAGCCTTTACGACAAAGGCCTGAGAGTCCATCCCATTAAAGAGCTTTTAATTAAAAAGAACAACCCACAGGTGCCTTACTGATCTGGCATACAGGATCATTCAGCAACCTCTGAAGGAAACAGAATGGCTCACTCCATGGTTAACATCCTCTAGATCAAATTAATCCTAGCTAAGAGCTGGGCTGGCCATTAGAGGCTAAGGTAATTTTGTTTGAAGTGCTACCTGCTCCTCATTTTCATTTTTTAGTCTCCCAGAATAGCACAGAAAAGAGTAATCATGGCCTCAATTCTTTTATTTCCTCCCAACGCTATTTTAATGAGAATTTCAAAGAATGCCACCTGACAACTTCCACTGTAGGGAAAAAACCAGATGCAGAAATACAAACAGAGGATGATTTTCCTCTGCACTACTCAACTGTGATCTTCATGAAGAGACAAAGATTGACACACCTTTGTGGACCCAGTACCAGCTAGAGTATATCAAACATAGTAGCCTTTCAACAAATGTTCACTGAATAAAATTTATACAGGATTTTGTAGTACTTTCAATTAATAAGTTAACAAATCTCAGAAAGAGAAACTCCCTGAATTAGTGCATTCTCACATTGCTATGAAGAACTACCTGAGACTGAGTAATATATGAATAATAGAGGTTTAATCGAGTCACAGTTCTGCAGGCTTTACAGGAAACATGGCTGGGGAGGCTTCAGGAAACTAACAATCGTGGCAGAAGGTGAAGGGGAAGCAGGTACATCTTAATTTGACAGAAAAGGAAAAAGAGAGTGAAGGGGAATGTGCTACACACTTTTAAACAACCAGATCTCTTGAGAACTCAACTCATTCTCATGAAAACAGCAAGGGGGAAATTCACCCCCATGATCCAGTCACCTCCCATCAGGCCCCTCCTCCAATAGTGGGGATTATAATTTTATATGAAATTTGGATAAAGATGTAAATCCAAACCATATCACTCCCCATACAATATTGACTTGCGATGGACTTCGGAGGTCAGTATATCTTATTCCTCAGGCGATGAGGGACTTCTTTGTCGCCTCTTCTGAGCATCTTGTCAAATAGTGCTGATAAGTTCACTTTGTTTATTAGAGGGAAAAAGGACAGGACTAAATAGGAGACCATAGGTAGGAAAGAGTGAGAATAAAATGGTCAATTAAGAAAAGCGTTTTCTGAAAGCAGAGCTCTGTCGTTAATAATGTGAATCTCTAGCTGTAATTAAAACACCTCTGTAAATGTGTTCATGTCCTTGTGCCTTACAAATGAGGTCCTCAAGCCTGTCTCTATATCACAATCATCTGGAGAAAGACAGGTCAACCTTAAAGGTATTAAATCAGAAGGTCTAGGGCTGGGGCCCAGGGATTTGTATTTTATAATAAATGGTTCACATGTTTCTGATGCACAGCTAGTTAGGAAAACACATTGCCTCTAAGAATTTCTATGAATGGAGTGACATCTCTCTACCTTTAGAGGAGTGCGGAATCTTTTCTTGAGAACTTTACAAAGAATCAGCTATAATATATTAGAAGATAGCAACTTAGATTTATGTATGTATCTATGTTCATATTTATGTATATATGCATAGAAGAAACTACATATGGTTAAAATTCCTTCTGATTTAAAGGTTAAAAATGGTGAAAATACCATTTTATTAAGTTTTATGTCAAAAACATTTAAATATTTCACTCTGGTTTAAAAAAAAAGAGGGGTGAGCCAGAGACCTCAAGTAGGAGACAGCAAATAGGAGACAGGCCAAGAGGATCAGATATGGAAGGGGAGGAAGAACAAGGCTGTGCTACAGGGTAATTTCTCTAGAATACAACAGGAAAGAGGAGTAGGAAGGGACAACTGTGACCACTCAAGGAATGCGAGCCAAGGCCAGGTCTGCTTCTTTTCTTGGCTCTTCTCTGGGCTCTGAGTCAATCCTGCCAGGTCTCAGTTTCTTCTCCTGAAAAATGAGCTGGATAGGGAAGAGCAGTGATTTTCAGTTTAGCATGGGAATGTGCTTTGCTATGTCATCTTTTCAGTATCAGCGTAAGGAACTCAGCACGATGACGGTTGTAATTTTAGTGTTCATTGATTGAAAAATTGATGATACCTAAAGAACTATGAGCTTAGAACTTTTTTCAATTATATTTCCTTTGACCACAACAGCACGTATATGTACACACAAACACACACACAGGTGCACACACACACCGTTAGAGTAGTTGTATGTACATGTCTGTAGCAGATATCAGTATCGTTGCTTGAATTCTTGTTTTTTTTTTTTTTAAAAAAATTTGAATCTGACTCTGAATATCATAAAAAATGATTCTGTTAGTATAACAATAAATCTAATTTCAGTCATTATTGGAGTTCCCTATCAGTCCTCCAGTCTTCAGCCCTCACTGGTTACCACTGAAATACTCACTGTCCCTAACCACTTGGTCCTTTTACAGTGTCCTCATCTGCTGGTTCTCTGGGCATGGTACCTTTCAAGTCTGAAAGACCTGGTGGTAGGTGTCACCTGCTAAGACTTAAGAGACATACTAGAAAACTCTCCATCTTATGATTCTGTTGCTCTTCCAGTCTGTTGTACAATCTCAAAGTCTTCCTTGCTTAGATTTAAAGCTACCACTTGTCTTTCCTCCTTCATAACTTAAGGGGTTTAGAGTTTCAGAAATTAAAATCCAGGAAGAAATTTAAACTTATTCTAAGCCGGTGGAGTACAAAGACCCCGTCTACCATCTTGGAAAGGAGAAACACAAACGATTTCAATATATTATTTCAAATGTAATGTGTGTGTGAACCCATATATGTATATGTATTTGTATATATGTGTGTATATATATGTGTGTGTATACATATGTGTATGTATAACATGATAATCGTTGCATTTGTAGATTGGTGGTTTCTTCATTATGGAGTTAAAGCCTGTGGATTGGGAACCTCTGGACTACAGAATCTCTAACATCCTTTCCAGCTTTAATGTTAAGTGCTTCTGGGATCTCTTTGCCCTTTGACATTGACTTTTATTGAGAATTGCTACAACCTACCACTTCCAACATTAGGCACTAAACTCTCTATATGTAATGATAATGGTAACTTGGATGGAATTGTCATTGTTGATTGGTTGATTTATTTAATCTAGGGTGAAGTAAAAAAATATTTAGTGTCATATCTTGCAAAATAATGGCACAACCTTCTATTAATCACATGTCTGGAAGCATTCCTTGCTTTAGGGGCACCCAAGGGATTACCGCTGTCTACTATGACTGTAGGGATATATGAGATTTGTCCACATGTAAACAGTTGCTCTTCAGTATTTCATACTTAAATATGAACTTGGTTGCTTTTGGCCATGGCATAGGTTTCTATACAAAGAACAAATCAATGTGTACTTTAGAAAAGGTCATACGCTTTCAGCAAAATTTCTAAGTCTAAAAACTTACAGCATTTTAAGAGATGAGTTTATTAGCTCCATAAAAGTATCACTGTGTTTAGACTCAAGTGTCTAAAATGACTTTGCTGTGATTCTTTTTTTTTTTTATTCTTGGCAGACAATACAAAAACAATTACTCAGAGTCACCTTTAAGACTTGCTTTTTGGTATTCAAATATAGTACAGATTTTCAAAGGCATATGCACTCCTTGTCATATGCTCATTTGAGTAATGGCATTTGCAGCCCCAATGCTGACATAGTGACTTGTCTATGTATGGGAGGGCTGAGGGTGAGCAGGAATATTGATGTATCCAAGCAGCCCTGCCCCTCCTATGTGCTGACTTCCATGGGTTCCTCTCAGAGCAGGGAACAGCTACAGGATTGGGCCTCACAGCTCTGGGCAGGGCTCTCCTTGCCTTTTTGTGCTATTCTTTGTGACTTTCTCTTCCTTGTTGCAGCTGAGGTAAATGCACACTTTTTTAATCTTGACACTAAACTCTAACTGACCTTAATGGCAAAATCTTTACAAATGTATACCTCTGGTTTCCTAGGTGATGATTTAACATCATTACTCCTTGCTTCTAACCTACTTGGAAACTATTCCATTTCACTTTGGTCTTCTGTGTAGTATGATCTCCATTATGTAACTCCCATCAAAGCTGGCAAGAGTCCCTTGCCACCTGTGAAAGGTGTATCATTTAATGACAATATTATACATTGTAATGGAATGTTTACATGTCAGACCATATTTAAAAAATAAATGGATTAAAAAACAGAGTTTTGGAGTTAGGAATTGTTATCCTAAGTCATTTCTTTCTTCCTTTATGTATAAACATATATACAATTTAAAAAAACTAAATACATTACTGCCCCATTAATAAAGGAATAGTTGTAGAGCTAATAATAAAAACAATGTTAACTATTATTAAGATTTGCTTTTACCCTGCTATGGGCAAAATAAAAGTTAAGAAGCATTAAATTTTTACAAAATGTTCTTGTGTATTTTTTTTTTTCTGGGAAAGAGCTCTTCATCCCTGTGTTATACAGAGATTCTGACTCTTTTCTTTTTTACTCTTTCCTTTCTCATCTTTTCTCTTTTTCCTTCCTTCCTTCCTTCCTTCCTTCCTTCCTTCCTTCCTTTTTTTAAATTGTTCTTTAGTTCTGGGGTACATGTGCAGATCTTACAGGATTGTTGCATAGGTAGACACATGCCATGGTGGTTTGCTGTCTCCATCACCCTGTCAGCTACATCAGGCATTTCTCCCAGTGTTATCCTTCCCTAACCTCCCCCCGCCCCGGGGTCCCTCCCCTAGCCCCCCATCCCCCAAAAGACCCCAGTGTGTGATGCTCTCCTCCTTGTGCCCATGTGTTCTCATTGTTCAACACCTGCCTATGAGTGAGAACATGCAGTGTTTGGTTTTCTGTTCTTGTGTCAGTTTACTGAGAATGATGGTTTCCAGATTCATCCATGTCCCTACAAAGGACACAAACTCATCATTTTTTATGGTTGCATAGTATTCCATGGTGTATATGTGTCACATTTTCTTTGTCCAGTCTATTATTGATGGGCATTTGGGTTGGTTCTAGGTCTTTGTTATTGTAAACAGTGCCACACTGAACATACACGTGTATGAGTCCTCATACTAGAACGATTTAGAATCCTTTGGGTATATACCCAGTAATAGGATTGCTGGGTCAAATGGAATTTGTATTTCTAGATCCTTGAGGAATTGCCACACTGTCTGCCACAATGGTTGAACTGATTTACACTCCGACCATCAGTGTAAAAGTGTTCCTATTTCTCCACATTCTCTCCAGCATCTGTTGTCTCCAGATTTTTTACTGATCACCATTCTACCTGGAGTGAGGTGGTATCTCAGTGTGGTTTTGATTTGCATTTCTCTAATGACCAGTGATGATGAGCATTGTATCATATGTTTGTTGGACTCATAAATGTCTTCTTTTGAAAAGTATCTGTTCATATCCTTTGCCCACTTTTGAATGGGTTTGTTTTTCCCTAGTAAATCTACTTTAGTTCTTCATAGATTCTGGATATTAACCCTTTGTTAGATGGGTAGATTGCAAAAATTTTACCCCTTCTGTTGGTTGCCAGTTCACTCTAATGATTGTTTCTTTTGCTGTACAGAAACTCTGGAGTTTAATTAGATCCCATTTGTCAATTTTGGCTTTTGTTGCCATTGCTTTTGGTGTTTTAGCCATGAAGTCCTTGCCTATGCCTATGTCTTGAATGGTTTTGCCTAAATTTTCTTCTAGGGTTTTTATGATGTTAGGTCTTATGTTTAAATGTTTAATCCATTTGGAGCTAATTTTAGTGTAAAGTGTCCAGAAGGGGTCCAGTTTCAGATTTCTGCATGTGCCTAGCCAGTTTTCCGAATATCATTTATTCAACAGGGAATCCTTTCCCCATTGCTTGTTTTTGTCAGATTTGTTAAAGATCAGATGGTTGTAGATGTGTGGCATTGCCTCTGAGGCCTCTGTTCTGTTCCATTGGTCTATATCTCTGTTTTGGGACCAGTACCGTGCTGTTTTGATTACTGTAGCCTTGTAGTATAGTTTGAAGTCAGGTAGTGTGATGCCTCCAGCTTTGTTCTTTTTGCTTAGGATTGTCTTGGCTATGTGGGCTCTCTTTTGGTTCTATGTGAAGTTTAAAGTGGGTTTTTCCCGGTTCTGTGAAGAAGGGCAATGGTAGCTTGATGAAGATAGCATTGAATCTATAAATTACTTTGGGCATTATGGCCATTTTCACAATATTGATTCTTCCTAACTATGAGCATGAAATGTTTATTCATCTGTTTGTGTACTCTCTTATTTCCTTGAATAGTGGTTCATAGTTCTCCTTGAAGAGGTCCTTTATATCCTTTGTTAGTTGTATTCCTAGGTATTTTATTCCCTTTGTGGCAACTGTGAATGGGAGTTTGCTCATGATTTGGCTCTCTTTAAGTCTGTTATTGGTGTATAGGAGTGCTTGTGATTTCTGCACATTGATTTTGTATCCTGAGACTTTGCTGAAGTTGCTTATCAGCTTAAAGAGATTTTGGGCTGAGACGATGGTGTCTTCTAAATATACAATCATGTCATCTGCAGATAGAGACAGTTTGACTTCCTCTTTTTCTAATTGAATCCCTTTTATTTCTTTTTCTTGCCTGATTGCTCTGTCTCTAACTTCCAATACTATATTGAATAGGAGTGGTGAGAGAAGGCATCCTTGTCTTGTGCCAGTTTTCAAAGGGAATGCTTCCAGCTTTTGCCTGTTCAATATGATATTGGCTGTGGGTTTGTTGTAACTAGCTTTTATTATTTTGAGATATGTTCCAATGGCACCTTGTTTATTGAGGATTTTTAGCATAAAGCGCTGTTGAATTTTGTGGAGGGCCTTCTCTGCATCTGTTGAAATAATCATGTGGTTTTTGTTATTACATTTATCGATTTGAGTATGTTGAACCAGACTTGCATCCCTGGAATGAAGTCTACTTGATCATAATGGATAAGCTTTTTGATGTGCCATTGCAATTGGTTTGCCAGTATTTTATTGAAGATTTTTGCATCTGTATTCATCATGGATATTGGCCTGAAGTTTTCTTTTTGAGTTGTGTCTCTTCCAGATTTTGATATCAGGATGATGTTGGTCTCATAAAATGAGTTAGGGAGGATTCCCTCTTTTTGTTTTGTTTGGAATAGTTTCAGAAGGAATGGTACCAGCTCCTCTTTGTGCGTCTGGTATAATTCAGTTGTGAACCCATCTGGATCTGGACATATTTTTGTTAGTAGATTATTAATTGTTGCCTCAACTTCAGCCCTTGCTATTGGTCTATTCAGGGCTTTGACTTCTTCCTGGTTTAGTCTTGGGAGGGTGCAAGTGTCCAGGAATTTATCCATTTCTTCCAGGTTTACTGGTTTATGTGCATAGAGTTGTTTGTAGTAATCTCTGATGGTAGTTTTTATTTCTGTGGAATCAGTGGTGATATCCTCTTTATCGTTTTTTATTTCATTTATTTGATTCTTCTCTCTTTTCTTTTTTATTAGTCTGGGTAGCAGTCTGTCTATTTTGTTGATCTTTTCAAAAAACCAGCTCCTGGATTCATTGATTTCTTGAAGGGTTTTTGTGTATCGAACTCCTTCAATTCTGCTCTGATCTTAGTTATTTCTTATCTTCTGCTAGCTTTTGAATTTTTTTTTTTTTTTTGATCTTGCTACTCTAGCTCTTTCAATTTTGATGATAGGTGTCAATTTTAAATCTTTCCTCACTTCTTATGTGGGCATTTATTGCTATAAATTTCCCTCTAGACACTGTTTTAAATGTGTCCCATAGATTCTGGTATGTTATGTCTTTGTTCTCATTGGTTTTGAAGAACATCTTTAATTTTGCCTTCATTTCATTGTTTTTCCAGTCATCATTCAGGAGCAAGTTACTTAGTTTCCATGTAGTTATATGGTTTTGAGTGAGTTTCTTAATCCTGAGTTCTTATTTGATTGCACTGTGGTCTGAGAGACTGTTTATTATGATTTCCATTATTTTGCGTTTGCTGAGGAGTGATTTACTTCCAATTATGTGGTCACTTTTAGACTAAGTGTGACATGGTGCTGAGAAGAATGTATATTCTGTGGATTTGGAATTGAGAGTTCTGTAGATGTCTATTAGGTCTGCTTAGTCTGGATCTGCATTCAAGTTTTTGATATCCTTGGTGATTTTCTGTCTTGTTGATCTGTCTAATATTGACAGTGGAGTGTTAATATTATTGTGCAGGAGTCTTAAGTCTCTTTTTAGGTCATTAAGAACTTTTATATATCTGGGTGCTCCTGTATTGGGTGTGTATATATTTAGGATAATTAGCTCTTCTAGTTACATTGATCCTTTTACCATAATGTAATCCCTTCTTTGTCTCTTTTGATCTTTCTTGGCTTAAAGTCTGTTTTATCAGAAACTAGGATTGCGACCCCTGCTTTTTTTTTTTTTTTTTTTTTTGCTTTCCATTTGCTTGGTAAATCTTTTTCCATCCTTTTATTTTGAGTCTATGTATGTCTTTGCATGTAAGATGGATCTCCTGAACACAGCACACCAATGAGTCTTGACTTTTTATCCAGCTTGCTAGTCTGTGTCTTTTGATTGGGGCATTTAGGCATTTACATTTAACTTTAATATGGTTATGTGTGAATTTGATCCTGCCATTTTTTTACTGGCTGGTTGTTTTGCCCATTAGTTGATGCAGTTTCTTCATTGCATCATTGGTCTTTACCATTTGGTACATTTTTGTGTGGCTGGTACTGGTTGTGCCTTTCCATGTTTAGTGCTTCCTTCAGGAGCTCTTGTAAGGCAGGTCTGGTGGCAATGAAATCTCTCAGCATTTGCTTGTCTGTAAAGGATTTTATTTCTCCTTCACTTTTGAAGCTTAGTTTGGCTGGATATGAAATTCTGGGTTGAAAGTTCTTTTCTTTAAGGATGTTGAATATTGGCCCTCACTCTCTTCTGGCTTGTAGGGTTTATGCCAAGAGATCCACTGTGAGTCTGATGGGCTTCCCTTTGTGGGTGACCCAACCTTTCTTTCTGGCTTCCCTTAGCATTTTTTCCCTTTATTTCAACCCTGCTGAATCTGACAGTTATGTGCCTTGGGGTTGCTCTTGTTCAGGAGTGTCTTTGTGGTGTCCTCTGTATTTCCTGGATTTGAATGTTGGCCTGCCTTGCTGGATTGGGGAAGTTCTCCTGTGTAATATCCTGAAGAGTGTTTTACACCTTGGATTCATTCTCCCCATCATATTCAGGTACATCAATCAAGTGTAAATTTTATCTTTTCATCTAATCCCATATTTCTTGGAGAAGGCTTTGTTCATTTCTTTTCACTCTTTTTTCTCCAATCTTGCCTTCTCATTTTATTTCATTGAGTTGATCTTCAATCTCTGATATCCTTTCTTCTGCTCGATTGCTTTGGTTATTGAGACTTGTGTATGCTTCGTGAAGTTCTCGTGCTGTGTTTTTCAGCTCCGTCAAGTCATTTATGTTTTTCTCTAAGATGGTTATTCTAGTTAGCATTTTGTGTAACCTTTTCAAGGTTTTTAGTTTCTTTGCATTGGATTAGAACATGTTCCTTTAGCTCAGAGAAATTTGTAATTACCCACTTTCTGAAGCCTCCTTCTGTCAATTTGTCAAACTTTCTCCATCCTGTTTTGTTCCCTTGCTGGTGAAGAGTTGTGATCCCTTGGAGGAGGAGAGGCATTCTGTTCTTGATGATTTCGTCCTTTTTGCATTTGTTTTTTCCCATCTTCATCGATTTATCTACCTTTGATCTTTGAAGTTGGTGATTTTGGATGGGGTCTATGAGTGGATGTCCTTTCTGTTAATGTTGAAGCTATTTCTTTCTTCTTCTTTTTCCTTTTTTTTTAGTTTTCTTTCTAACAGTCAACCCCTCTGCTGTAGGACTGCTGGAGGTCCACTCCAGACCTTGCTTGCCTGGGAATCACCTGCGGGGACTGTGGAGGAGGGAGGATTGCTGCTTGATCTTTCCTCTGGTTGCTTTGTCCCAGAAGGATACCTGCCAGGTGTCAGCCAGAGCTCTCCTTTATGAGAACTTTTTTTGGTTATTCAGGGGTCAGGGAGCCGCTTGAGGAGGCAGTCTGTCTCTTGTCTGCCTGCAGAGGTGCTGTTGGGCTGCCTTGGACTCAACCTGGCTGCTGTGTAGGCTTCCTTTGGCTTTTGTTTACACAGGTGAGATTAGACCTGCCTTCGCAATGGTGGGCGCCCTTCCCCCCACCGAGCTTGATCATTTTTGAGATGGAGTCCCACTCTGTCACATAGGTTGGAGTGCTGTGGAGGATCATAGCTCACTGCAGCCTCCACCTCCCAGGCTCCAGTGATCCTCCCACCTCAGCCTCCTGAGTAACTGAAACTACAAGCACACACCACCATGACTGGCTAATTTTTGTAGAGATGGAGTTTCACCATGTTGCCCAGGCTGTTCTCAAACTCCTGGGTTCAAGCAGTCTGCACACCCTAGCCTCCCAAAGTGCTGGGAGTACAGATTTGAGCCACTGTACCTGGCCAGATCCTGACTCTTGAGAGTTCCTGGTAGCTTGTATCCTGTCTAGTAACCCAGGCAGGAGATCTGCATCAAGAAAGGCAGACTTGATAAAATTTCAAGTTAACTTAGATTGAATGATAAAATGCACAAACACTGTGGCTTTATGGTAGTGGTTTTCTGAGCTATAAGCAGTGAGATAGGCAGAATGAACTCCAAAGATATCCATGCCCTGACTCCTGGAAGCAGTGAATATGTGACATTACATGGTAGAGAGGATTTTGCAGATGTAATTATGGTCATGTGCCTTAAAATGGAGGGATTATCCTGGATTCTCTTTGTGGACCCAATCTAATCCTATGAACTTTTGAAAGTGGTGAACTTTCTCCAACTTGAGTTAGAGAGATGTGGCAGAAAAGAAAGTCAGAGAAATTCAAAGCTTCAGACATACTTGACTCAACGTTGTTGGCTCCATGATGGAGGGGCCAACAGGATGAGGATGCAGGTGGCTTTAAGAGTCTGAGAGAAGCTCCCCACTGGCCATCAGCAAGGAATTGGGACCTCAGACCTGCAACTACAAGAAGCTAAATTCTTTCCACAGCAGGAATGAACCTGGAAACGGATTCTTTCTCCAGAGCCTCCAGGCCAGCTGATACGTGGATTTCCTTCTTGTGAGCCTCAGAGCAGAGAAAACAATTGAGCCACCAAGACTTCTGACCTACAGAACTATGAGATAACAAATTGTGTTTTTAAAAGCTGCTAAATTTGTGACAATTTGTTATGACAGCAATAGATACCTAAAACAAGTAGAAATCTGGGACCAGTCATAGACTTTAGTTCTTAACTGGTCAATGTTGTGGAGATGAAACCTCTGCATTCATTATGAATAGGATTAACATGTTAGACTACACATCTGAATCTGGGTACTGAGATGCATTTAGGTGAATTCAGAGCAGCCTAATATGTTCAGTGGTTCCCAAATAGTTGGTTGGCATTTTATACCTAGTTTATCTTTGCCTAACTTCTTTTAACCCATAACAAGCTGTGTTTTGCCCAGGAATTAAAGAAAAATATGAATAAACATGAACCTCTGTTTCAGTGTACTTTCAGTGCATAGATTATAAATATGTTTATTGTTAATTTCTAAGTTAAATTTTAAAATAAAGAATTAGAGGTCAAAAATTAGGCAGAGAGAGAGAGAGAGAGATCAATGAAAGTTGTTCATACTGAGACACTTGAGTATTTGAGATGATTCACAAATATCCATAACTAATGTTGACCAAACACATTTTGTTGTTGACAAATGATAGTGTTTATCTCTCTCTTTGGAGCCACAGGTCTCTCAGGAGTTATATTTTCAGATTATAGTTTAAGATATGGGGAAATTTTGTAATTACTCATACTTTATCCAAACAGATTGAAGCCAGTAATAGAAATTAGTAGACAAGAAGTTCAGATTGTAAACATTCAATGTTAAATTACTGGAGAACAAAATTCCCAATGGGGGGAGTGGTGGGCAATGAAATCAAAATGGTAGGTGGGGGCCAGATCACATAGGACCTTGTAGGCCAAGGTAAGGATTTTATTTTGTTCTGAGAGAAGTAAGAAAGTTTTGTAGAGGTTCAAGCAGAGGCAAGATATTCTAACTGCTTTGCTTTTCTTCTTTCCTTCAAGGCTGCGTTCCTCGAAAAAAATAATATTTACCATTTCTTCTTCTGTATTCTTTGCTCTTAAAGCCATTTAAGTCAGACCTTAACAAGGATGAGGTTATCTCCAAATTAGTAGATTCAACATCTCTTTTCAGTGTTACATTTCCAGATTTGTGGTGACTGTTAATACCTTTGACATTAGCTTTCATTCTGAAATTTTCTTCATCTATTTATAACCTCATTCCAGTCATTTTGACCCTGTTACCTCTGCGATTCTGGACATATTGATTCATGTCACTGTTCTTCAGTTTCCTCATCTGTGAAATGGGGAATTAATTGCAACAATTTCATAGAGTCGTTATGAGAGTAGTAAGAGATAAGCATTCAGTGCATATTAACAATTGTTACATCCCAAACCAAACTCCGAATCTTAATTCCGCTCCCAGAATTGCTCCTCCTCCATTAGTGGCATCACTACCTGCTGCTTTGAATGTGTCTCCTCCAAAATTCAGTGATTCCATTGTAACAGTATTAAGAGGTAAAACTTTTAAGAGCTGATTATGCTATGTGGGCTTTTCCATATTTAATGAGATTAAGGACCTTTCAAAAGAGGCCTCACGCAGCATTCAGGCTGGCTTGATCTTTTGCTCTTTTGCTCTTCTGCTATGTGAGGATACAGTTCATCTTCTCTTGCCTTTCCATCTCTTCTTCCATGTGAGGAAGCAGCAAGAAGGCCCTCACCAGACACCAGATGCTGACACCTTGATTTAGACTTGCCAGCCTCCAGAACTGAGATAAATAAATTTCTGTTCCTAATAAGTTACTTAGTTTGTGCTATTCTGTTAGAGCATCACAAATGGACTTAGACACTATGTAAACCAGAAACTTCAGAGCCACCCTTGATATTGAAGTAATCTTGTAGATTTTAACTGTGAGATTCTCCCCTTTATCATTTCTACTGCCATGACCTCTTCCCTCTAAGCACATGTGCACATACACACACTGCTTTCCTTGTGCTACGTTCTGGTCATACTGAACTATGCCAGCTACTTAACTGCTCTGCACATTTTTCTCTGACTCTCAGTAGTCCTTTAGTAATCTCACTGCCTCTTGTCTTTAATAACAATAAAATGACAGTAGGAATAAATGCAATGTTTTACCTTGTGCCTGCATATAGTATATTAAGAGCTTTCTATACATGATTATTGAGTACTCACAACCACCTTATAAAGTAGGCATTATTATTATTCCTACTTTATGGAGAAGGCAACTGAAACTTAGATACAAGGTCACAATCAAATAAGTGGTAGAGCTGGGATTTGAGCACAGATACACTTGATGTCAATGCCCAGGCTTCTAAACAGTAGCTCTTATTGTTCCCTGAAATGAGCTTATCTTGACAAAAATCTCTTAAAATTGTTCTTCTGTATCTTACATCTTTTGTAACTGTCCATTTTGCACAGGATAAGTTAATATTCTTTAGCCTGGTATGAAAGACCCTTCAGCATCTTGTCTCAATTGATCCCTTTAAAATTTGGTGTATTTATGTCTTTATTTTTATGTAGTTTTTCTATACTTGTAATTTTATTGTACTTTCTTTTATAATATTTCTAATTTACTCTAGATTTTTTTTTCATTATCCCCTTCCTCAGTACACACACACACACAAACACACACACAGAGACACACATATGAACACACACAGTATTTTTAGCTTGGGACAAATTCTTCCTGAATTTTTTCCATATTTGTACAGACCTATACAAATATAAATACACACGCATAGGACTTTTGTTTGTCTATAGCACTGGAAATATTATATGCATGTATTAGTCAGGGTTCTCCGGAAAAACAGAAGCAATAGACTGTACGTAGATATTTAGAGAGAGAACATGATGTATTTTAAGAAATTGACTGGCATGACTATGGGGGCTGTCAAGTCCAAAATGTGCAGAGTAGGCTGGCAGGCTGGAGGCCAAGGGAAGAGCTGCAGTCATGAATCTGACAGCAGTCTGGAGGTAGAATTCCTTCTGTTTCTGGGGAATCTCAGCCTTTTTCCCTTAAGAACTTAAGAACTTTGACTGATTGGATGAAGCCCACCCACATTATCAAGGGTAATCCACTTTATTAAAAAATCTATTTATTTAAATGAAAATCAATTCTAAAAATACATTCACAGCAACATTGAGACTGACGTTTGAACAAATATCTGGAAACCACAGGCTGGCAAAGTTGACCCATAAAATTAACCACCACAGTGTATTGATTTATAACTTGCTTTTTCTCATCAACAAGATAGGATTGACATCCCTTCATATCAAGAGCTACAATATCCACCTTCCCATCAGCAGCATGTGAGATAAATTTTTCCTTTGTCCTGGTCAGCACAGGTTATTAGAATTCTTTGTAATTAATGCTGATCAAATGGATGAAATATGGCATCTCATTGTACCTTTAATATCCATTTCCCAGACTTCCCGTTGATGGGAAGTTGAGCATGTTTCAATTTATTTATCATTTAACCTCTCTTCTGTGAATTGCATTTTGAGAATTAAATCATATTCCTTGCCCATTTTTCCATTTATTTCTATTTTTTCTTACCAATTTATGTATTCTAGAATTTAACTCTCAATCCTTCATGTGGTTTGCAAATATTTTTTTCCAGTCTGTCATTTGTCTTTTGACATTATTTGTGGAATCATTTAACATTCTAAACATTTTTCTTAAACTTCCTTTTATAATCCAAACTGCCTTTTGTTTTTATAGCTTTAGAGATTCTTAAGTTCTTTTACTTAAGAACTCTAGTTTAAAAATTTTTAATATTAAAATTTTAATTTATCGGGAATTTATTTAGGATGAAGTTCAATTTCCTTCCCTTGAAATAGCTAGTCAATGGTGACAGTAAAATTTATTAAACTTTATTACATTTTAATTAAATAAATTTTAACAAAGGGAGAAAGGACTAAATAAGCCATCCTTTCTCCTATAAATTAAAATACCATTTTTGTCACATGTCAGTTTTCCATAGATACTCAAATCTTTGGATTCTCTATTGATTTGTTTGCTCTTGAGCTGGTCTGATTAAAGAAACTTTATAATAAAGTTTTATAGCTCGTAAGGCAAATCAACAACCGCCTCAGCTTCAAACACACATAGGCTCTATTCATTTTTCTCATAATTTTATATTCCTGAAGACTCATTCTTCCATGCAAACATCAAATTATTTCACACAGTTCCAATAATAAAATAACCTCTACTGTACCAAAGCAAAAACACAACCCTCTAGGATTCTACTTGTAGCTGCATTATATGATATGTGATGTCAGGGAGAAATATTGCTGTGCTGAAGATATTAAACCTTCTCATCTCAATGAAAGTTACTTATTTGTTGAACTGCTGTCATTATAGTTGCTTCAGGTTGATGAAGCCTGAGGGAGAACTCCCCCACTAGGTCTAGATGATTCTACTGTACTGATTCAAAAACACTCTAATAAAAGTGGGTGAAAATTTAGTAAAATAAAATGGTGTATTTTAGCAAGTTTCTCTGTTTCCTAAGCTGTGATATTTCCTGTTAGTGTACCACACTTTATTGTATGAAAGAGCAAGGAATCCCCTCTTTTACGGGAGCCAGGATGGTCAAGAGGAGGTCCTTAATCTTGCTGATTTCTGCAGGGTGGCTGCATCCTTTTCCCAGGCTTAACTTCCCCTGCTGGGAAGGTCCCATCCCACCATGAGCCCTACCCCTGTTTCGGAGGGAAGGTACCATCAGAGCTCCTCTGATGCCTCTCTCCCTTGTCCCCCTGTTCATCAGCTACTCTTCTAGCTTGGCAGCACTGTTTTCAGACCTTTGCATTCTGTAGACCCAGAAGCCCTCTTGCCACAGCAGAGACAACACAAGTGAGCTTGGCATTATAGAGCTCTTGTCCTTGGTGCGATCTCAGGACACACTTCCATGTGGTTCTTCATGTCCTGATAGTTCAGGCTTGTTTGTTTTTGTGTTGCTTTTTACCCCTTCTCAACCCGTAGCATAGCTCCTAACCACATGCTTTTCTTTGCTGCTGGGAAAGCAGCCCGGATATACAGCTGCTCAGTTAAGCCAGGCCTGGTATAAAGGATTCAAAGACAGACCAGTAAATAGGCTGCACAGAGCCTGGGCAAAGATTGCCCTGACCCAAGGGTACAGTGACACTCAATTCACTGCTCGCATTGTGCCTGGGGCTCTAAGAAAGACAGGCAAAGAGATTTGCCAGAATCTGTCCTTGTCTGTGCAGCTTTTTGTGTGGGGATGTTTTTTTTCATCCATCTGTTACCAAATCATGACTCTCCTGGCAGTCAGCCTGGGTCAAGATGCAGTGGTTATTTCCTTGTTCCTTCTGAAGGCTGACATTTTCCAACATCTGCAGCCTGCATATTGAGCAAATAAATGGCTGTCAGTTCACTCAGGAGGAAGTCTCTTCATTTCTCTTGTGACCCACCTCTAGGATACATGGCAGGGCCTGAGAGCTGTCTATCCTTCTTGTTAGCGGAGTCTCCTGACTCTCAGGCCTGCTGCATTACCACAACATTTTCAAAATCCCTTTATTGGATATAGTAGCTAATAAAAAGTTATCACTTGATATCACAAGTTGAGGCTATACTTTCGTGCATATTTTTAAATACTTGAAAAAGTAACTTGCCTTTGGAAAAACTAGAGTGTCTTTTATAAAAATAGGTCTGTTCTGATGTCAGTTTTCTGCCTGAATAAAAGTGAATGAATATTAAACATTGCTTCAGGCAGTCCTGTCATTGGAATTAAAGATTCTCTGCTATAATAAATAATTTTGTAAAAACGCAAATTTTGTCTAAGCACTGCTAAGCCCAATTTTTTTATAAATGTGTTTTCAGTCCAGGGTATGTACATTTGAAGGGTAATGTGTGATCATGAAATATAGGTTTTTTGCATGAGTAGTATATATTTTGAATTAACAGTGTAGCTGTCTACCTGTTTAAAAATGGTCTAGCAGCTGTATGGAAAATAGATGACTCTTCCCAGTGGGAAGATGGTATATGTCTTGGAGGAAAAGTGAGTCACATCCAGCACTACTAAATTGTTACTCACTTGAATGACATATTGGGTCTCTGCAGAAAGAAATGTGATGTGTTGTGTAAAAGGAACACTGGATTCAAGTCAACAGACTTGGTTTCAAGTGGGTGGCAATGCTGCTGCTTGCTAGCTGTGTGACCTCAAATAATTTATTTATGCTGTCTGAGCATCTCTTTTATTGGCTACAAGTGGAAAGGATCAGACCAGATGGGACTTCTAAACCACATTATTTATAAATGGACATGTCTCAATCGGTCGTGAGGTAGATAACTTATTGCTACTAGAAATAAAGTCCTGACGTTTGCAAACAACTTATAGTTGTAATGCAGATAAGTTTAGCGCCATGATGTCACTCTCACCAACTCACCTTCTGAAGTGGTTTCCTGAGGGGGAGAGAAGAAAGAGTATGAGTTATGGTTGCCACACTGGGAAGACAAGTAACACTGCCGCCAAGAATTCCGCATGATCAGTTTCATTATTTGTGAGCCTGTCAAATGTTTTCATGGACACTGTTCTCAGTAAGTTCCTAGGTATTTGTCTTACTTCCATACAAATATTTGTAGACAATATTTAGTTAATATCTTGTTGACATCTGAGTGTACCCTGAGGAAGGAATTCTCCCTTAAATATAACCAGCGTACGTAAACTGTAATACATAATTTTGTCAAAACACAGATTTTGTCTAGGCAATGCTAAGCCCAAATTTTCATAAATGTATTTTCAGTTCAGGGTACATACATTTGTAGCATAATATATGAACATGAAATGTAGCTTTTTGTATAAGTAGCATAGATTTTGAAGTCACAGTGTAGCTATCTACCTGTTAAAAAGTAGGTAAAATCTACCCAGGCTGGATTGTCCCTAGCATTCTTTCTGGTTACTTACTCTCTATGCAGGAACACGTGTGGATTTTCACACCTCCAAAGTGAAGCCACCGAGGGAATAGAGGCTGACTATATCCAGAGGTGAAAATGTATCTGGAGGCAGAAACATCTCTGATTTTCCTGCTCACTGCTTAGCCATAAACACTGATTTCCTGGGGTTTGAGTTTTAAATTCTGGATTTTCATATTCTAGATCTTCTTAGCCTCTAGGCATCTCAACAAAGGCCATATTGAGTCAAGCCATAATCAATCCCCACTCTCTACTTTCAGCAAACACATGCATTTCAAGAAGCACCAGGAAATTGATAAGGCAACCATAAGGAATGGTGACATCAGCCAGGGTCATGAAGACTTAACCCATCTCTGGCCAGGGCTCACTTACCTTATTTACAGTTTATTTTGTGCTAGGCAGGGAGGTGAGTTTTACATACATTAAATCATGTAATTCTCATAACAACTCAGCAAGGTAGGTAATATTAATATCTGAATTTCATAAATGGGAATCCTGAAACACATATAAATTAAGGAACTTGCTCAACTGGTAGCAATAGGCTGAGATTTACCCTTAGTCAGTCTGGTTACAAAATCAAAGCTCTTAACCAGGCTTCTCTGCCATGTCATCAGCACCCTAAGTCAATTGGGTTTATGCCAGCTATGTTTACGTAACTGTCCTCTGAAGTAGTTCTTATCCCCGTGGTATATTTGAGGAAGCCAAGGATACGTGAAATTAATTATGTGACTAAGGTCACATGGCTGCAAATATTGATAGGAAGAGAAGGAGCTGGAATTTGAACCTAGGGGTTTGTGTGTATATGTGTGTGTGTGTGTGTGAGTGTGTGTGTGTGTGTGTGTGTGTATGTATCATTTTCTGTATCTTAGAGGAAACTCATAGGAATGAATGTGAAACAATCCCAGCATTTTTTTTCCTGGAAAGATCATTTGTCTTAACTGGTTGGAGTTTTCATCTATAGTATGACATCCTTTTCTAGTCACTAGATTACTATCATTGTAGTTTTGCCAAGCTCTAGGTGTTGAATATCTGCCCCTGTCACCCCCGAAATTGGTCAATTACGATCCACCTTGACTTTCTAAGTATGTGGATTTGAACGACACACTGATTACTACTCCTTCAGTACTGATGTCTCTGCAAGCCTCTAACCCTAACCTCAGGTTGTTGCAGATTCAAGAGCTGCTATGAAAACTCAGTAGCAGTCAAAAACCATTTGCTCATAGCATCAAGAATAATAATAGCAGCATCACCAACATGTCATTTTAAATTTGCCGTTAAAAACAGCATGCACTGAGTGTCACCTACATGCCAGGACCAGGGATTAATAACAGTGAGTCCTGAATCATGTCTCCAAGCACTTGCAAATTCCTTTCTGCCAGCAGAAGCCCATTCTTCTCCATTTTTGTTCAGTTATCCTGAGAAGGTCAAGTGACCTCTATGTTTCTGAATCTTAATATGATGCATTTTTCCATTTGGGGAAAGAAAACCACTCAGCTTCCCAGATTTGATTCAGAAGAGATGCTGCACCTATTTGTGGCCAGAAATTGTTAGCAGAGTGAGACTAGGGGGTCTGGGAAAGGTAAGACAAGTATAGAAAAGTAAACCTCATCCCCTTGGCAAAGGTAAAGGTGTCATGGGAATAGATGGAAGGAAGAAGCTCTCATAGAATCAATCGGGGTGGGACCAATAGACTTTGAAAGACTTAGGAGAGATAGAATGTGAAAGAAGTTTAAGCATTGCCACTGAGTCTCATTCTCAACTTTTAGGAGAACAAGTTCACTCACAGCTTCTAGAAAGAAAAAAAAACTGAGGGGGTTAACCATGCTGTGTTCGCATCTTGAGGACCCCCTGCCTCTGCCTGCTGCAAGATTGTGTCACACAAACCTTGCCAGGACTGCAGAGAGCTTCATTTACCACCAGGAATATATCTCCACTAGCTGGTGTTCACATTAAGGAAAACAATTAGCAAGTTAATTAATTGTTTTTTCCCTGCTTCTTTATTTGTAAAGCTGCTTTGCCTTGATTGGTAGTCTAAGCACTTTTACGAGCTCACCGACCTTACTTCCAGGGTTTGCAATGCAAGGTTTATGAAAATATAACATTTTGGAAAAGCAAGCTAATTAAAGTGAGGGTTTAATTTCTAATAACAGTAACTCAGCAGACAGTTTTTATACATTTATTTACACTGAATTTTTAGAATAGAAGTAGAGATATATTTTCAATTTTTCTTCCCAGTTTTTCATTAATTGACATTCAGTATTCACCCTGAGAAGCATGTAACACTGGCAGCTCACCCATTTAGAGGTCAGGTTTTCAGTATTTTCTGAATGAAACAAACCCAGAATAAGCAATCAAACAGCCTGAAATGAAAGAAAAGATGAAAGTCTGTTAAAAAGCCCATGCATTTTATTCAATTACAAATATAGAATCTCTCACTGGCCAGAAGTTATGTAAAAAATACAAACCAAGTTAGGAGCAGGATTTTCTGATACCAGAAACAGGGATCAAATCAACACAATATAAATACTATAATCTGGGATCATTAAACCTAGGGACTTTCCATACCTTAATATTTTTCCAGAGCTTCACAACTCGTAAGAACATTGTTATTCATTCTCTTAATTCCATCTTCTCAAAAACAAAATCAAATTATGTTTGGTATATTCTTTAAAAAGGATATTAGGATTAATATTCTTTACCAATAATTCAATTAAAATATTTTTCTGAAAGATGACTCTTAAAGGATGTGATTTATCTTCAAATGAATTTATGTATGCTACCTCTTTCATGAATATGCTAGATGAAGCATTACTATATGCCGTTGAACATGCTGCTTCCTGCCTTACTCATAAATCAAATATTTTACTCCCAATTTTAAGATAGGTTAATGAGCTATAGTTAGGTGAATGGATCTAAGCAATGTTAGAGTTTGCCAGGGCCAAGACAAGACATCATCAGCTCTTCTGTTACTGATTTCATCCTCTGTAAGTTCGGTTGAAAGGAAAACAAGGAGAGGCCCATTGCTGTTGTTTTTCTGGCCCTACAAATTGTCTGTCTGTCTGTTTCTCTCTCTCTCTGTCTCTCTCTCTCTCTCTGACTTGCTGTCTATCTTTCAATGCTCAGAATTGAAAAAGGTGCTCTTCACTTTCACTTTAGGTAAGTGCAGAGTACATTTCAATGTTTTTCCATTGTAAGTCAGGAAAATATCAGTACACACGTAGCATGACAATAAAGCATTTGGATTTATGGACCTGTAAAGCCCAATTCAGACGGATTCTGCATTGTGGCATCAGTGAAATGAAGCAGCATGTGTCATGAACTGAGCATTTGCCTGTGCCAAGCACATGGTAAGAATCTAACGTATCCTTTGCTTACACAGGAGGCAAATGTATCTAATGTATCCCTTGCTTACATAGGAAGAACGTATGACATATTTTATGGTATCATTTTTGTAGTTCACCCAAACCTGGATTCTGTTTGACACTAACCAAGTCATGTTTTGTTCTTATCCTGACATTCACCTCTCATGGTTAGCTATCACACTTCCAGCCCACAGCTCCTACTGATCTGCTGTGAGTTATCACGGAGTTGTCTAATAATCCCTCTTTGAATGGTGGCATGGTGTTCACCTCTTGAATACCATATGTTTTATATTTTCTGAGCAAAGCTGTCACTTTCTTTTATTTCTATTCTAAAGTCTCTTTCTCTCTTTCAGATGTCATGGGATAACGCCTTACTATTTAGTTTGTTCACAAGGTCAAGTGACAAGAATGCTGGCTCTGCCACCAGCTAGCTCTGAGACCTTACTGACTTAACATTACTAGGCCTCAGTTTCTCACTGCTATAGCAAATTATAGCCCCTAAACTCTCTAAGGTACCTTCGACCTATAAAATGCTATTATTTCATAATTCAATTCATACCCTTCATGATTCCATAATCTTTGCTCATATCTCCTTAATCTAGAACAATGCTATAATCATGATTATAGCATTGTTCTAGATTAATATATATATATAATTTGGAGATCTTTTATATATATATATAATTATATATATACACATATACATGTATATATGTAATATACATATTATATATATAAATTATATACATATACATGTGTGTATATATATACATATATATACATATATACACACACATATGTGTGTGTGTGTGTGTGTATATATGTATAATCATTTGGAGATCTTTTTTAAACCACCTGATGCTGGAACCCTGCTCTAGACCAGTTAATCTAGGAGTGGAGTCCAAATTTTTTTTGAAAGCTCTCCAGTTGATTCTAATGTGCAGCCAGAATTAACTACCAATCTTCACTAAAGCATCTTGATTTTATCTTTGGCATATCTACCAGTCACTATTACAAATAATCAGACAGAAAGCATGTTTGTCTGTTCTGTGTTGCTATAAAGGAATACCCGAGGCTGAGTAATTTATAAGGAAGTTTATTGTGCTCACAGTTTGTCAGGCTGTGCAAGCATGGTGCCAGTATCTGCTCAGCTTCTGGTGAGGTCAAGGAAACTTCCAATCATGATGGAACGCAAAGGAGGAGCTGGTATATCACATGGCAAGAGTGGGAGCAAGATGGAAGAAACAGTGTGCCACACTGTTTTCAAAGAAGCAGATCTCGTGTGAACTCAAAGCAAGAACTCACTTATTACTGCAAGGAGGGCACCAAGCCATTTATGAGGGATGACCTTCTATGACCCAAACACCTCCCACCAGGCTCCAGTTTCAACATTGGAGATCATATTTTAACATGAGATTTGGAGGGGACAAATATCTAAACTATATCAGAAAGAAAGAGAAAACTGTTCTAAGATCCCTCTTTATAGAAGCAGGGAGCAAGGGACTAGGAGTGTGATAGAAGGCAGGTAGCTAAGAACAGAGAAGCTATTGCATTGGGAAGATATAATTTTTTTTTTTGGCTGGATATGAAATTCTGGGTTGAAAGTTCTTTTCTTTAGGAAAATATAATTTTATAGGTGTGGAATATAACCCTTGACAAGCTTGGCTGGTTGGATTCCAGGATACCCAAGAAAAGAGTGGTTGGTCTCTAACCACTGTTTCACCTTGTTCTAAGAAGTTTTCCCCATGAAAATGCACCTCCAGATTTATATGGTACAGTAGTGGATATAAAGCTTGCTTTACAATTATGCTTCAGGGTCAGTTTTGCTGGGATGGCACTCTTCCACAAACATGGGGCATACACACATCTATTATAATTCTATCCCAGTGTCCCACGTTGCTTGCCTTTCTTTCTCATAAATTCTTCTTCTTTGAAAAGCCATCTTGTAGCAGTTGAATTGGAATCTATAATTCAGTGCTTTTTTTCTTGACTATGAAAGTTTTACATTTCTTCCAATAGAAAAGAAATGGTTAGATTTAAAGCCATATATGCTTAGGGCTGAGACTGTCATGAAATTCTACAACTGTATTTGATGACAACAATAAAAGGGTGAGTTGTGAAGAGTTAGGTTTAGGGTGAGGGGTGTCATAGTGCAGCAGAGAGGACATTGACTTACGTGTCTCTCAAACTGGAAGTTAGACTCGCTCTGCCATTAAGTGGTTTGATGCTGCCAACTTCTTTTTAACCTTTAAAATATTTTTAAACCTGTAACTGTGATATTAGTGTGATAGGATCATCTCTAGGGTCCCTTTAAGCACACAGGTGCTATAGTTTCAGACTCATGTGTCACTAGCTGCATTTTCTTTGGCTAATGAATGGATTGCTGGTCCAATTGTTCTTTTTAAGTGATACTGAAGTTTCTAAGACTTTAATGAGATATACTCACCTGTCAGGCTGAGAGCTCATTAACTGTCTTCTCACAGGCATTAGACCAGAGGACCTTATAAGCACAACCATATTACTACATCCTGTTTGATTGTCCATTTTATTTTATACAGGGTTTCACATCTGCAGGAGAAATTTCTTTTTTCATATGTCCTAATATGTGAAAGTCTATTTATTATTTTTAACATTTCTAGGACTGTTTCTTTGGGCCCTCGGTTTAATGCTGTCCACCACCCACGAGCAAAACTCTGTCCATGGCAAGAAACGTCGAATACCTGTAGTGGGTGAGTGAGACAACTTCATAATTGGCGTGTTTGTATTAACAGTGTTTCTGCCTTGGTTAATGTATTTTTGCCTTAAGTAATTCCAGTTTCCCTAGGATAATATTTATAGGTTTCTGTGGGCCATATAACTTTGCCTGTCAGATATGCACAAAGTGTGTCTTTAAAAATCAGGAAGCCAATTCTCTTTGATAGCTTCTGAATAAATGTTCACTCTCAAAAGCTTTAACATTAGCTATCAATTGACACTTGCATATAAAATAGGCTTTTAAAATCTGTCTTCTTAGTTGGCTAGCATCTGTTTTGTCATATACCCAATACGCACAGGTAGTAAAAATTCGTATTGTGATGCCAATGTTTGGGACAGAGGGTTTCATGGACACAGCGAAAATGTTGATTTGCACCACATGCAGGCACTGGTTTTCCACTCTTTCTTGTCAAGCTCCCACAGAGGAACCACAGAAGCAGGATTGCCTGGGGCACACAGTTCAGCTGAACCAACAGCCAGTGCAGAGAAGTTACCAGGTAACACAGATGCGTATTGTCACAGAAAAGAGGCATAAATGCCCTCTGATTTTTTTCTTGGCAGGGAGGCTCTAAAACAAAAAGACCGACTTATGAGACAGTTTGGCTCTGAACAGTGCGAGACATTGAGTCAGATCATGGCAAGACAAAATCCAGACATGATTTATATTGAAATAACATGCTTCTCACACAGAGCACTTTCTTTGGAGAGGCATACTTAGGCACCAAAATGGATTTTTAAAAAAATTTGTTCTGTCAAGCCAGGGGACAGTATAAAAAAGTGGCATTCTGATAGCAGTTTGGGTCAGCTCTCCCATTTTGCTTAAAATGATTATATTATTTGTCTCTTGACTTATTTAAATGATTTTGTTTCCAGAGGGATTTGTTTGCTAGGATATAGAAAATTCAGTCATTCATTCGGTAAATATTTACTGAGCATCTACTCGGCTTATGTTCGAGGTTCTATTTCAGATGGGAAGCTCTCTTGAGCTTGTATTTTAAGAGAGAAGCAGAATTAATACACAAATAAGTGAAAGATATGGTGTGTCAGATTGTGATAAATGCATTGGAATAAAATAAAGCCAGGCATGAGGATAAGGCATGCACTGATGAGGAGAGGGTGCTATTTTAAGTAGCGAAGTCAGAGAAAGCCTTGCTGAGTGAATAATATATGGGTGATGAAGAAGTAAGGAGCAGGAGGTGCATCTGTCTAGGGAAAAGTGGTGGGGTTCGGAGTAGGATGGTCTTAGCAGAGGTGTTGAGCAGTGACAGGTTCTCAAACTGTTTTGGAGGAGGTAGAAATGACAGGATTTTCTTCCAGATTGGATTTGGGGTATGAGAGAAAAGATGGGGTTGAATCCAAAGTTTTTGGCTTGAACGACTGTAGGATGGAGTCGTCATTTACTGGCGTGGAGAAGACTGTAAAAACAAGTTTAGAACATGTAGAATTGGTATATCTGAAGTTTGAAGTATTTATTAGACATCCACCTGTAGAAATCATGTGGGCAGTTGGATATGCAAGTCTGGGCAAGATCTGTGATGAGACATACATTTGAGGTTATCAGCTCTTAGATGGCATTCGAAGCTCCAAGGCTGGATGAGATAATTTAAGGTAATGATTCTCAACTGAGACCCACCTTCACCCTTAGAAATTCTTCTGCAATTGGTCTGTGAGGGATCTCAGGCTTTGGCATTTTTAAAAACCTCCCAAATGTTTCTTATCTTTGTCTTAACCTGCGATGTAGGTTAAGTACCTCTGACTTAGAGACTGTTGCTACAGATGAGAAATACTCTTAAGACAGAGTTCAAGAAGCATTTCAAGGTCAAGGATATGAGGAAGAACCAGAGAAGAGAATGAGCTACTCTGAGACAGAAGGAGAATAAGCAGAGTGAGGGATTCGGAAAGCCAAGTCTAGCATATTAAGGAAGAAGGGGTGATTAAACATATCAAATGTTGCAGACACATCAAACAAATGAAAACTGAGAACTGACCATTGGATTTAGCAAGTTGGGTCTTTGGTGGCTTTACTAAAGCTGAATCGGTAGTCCAACAGGGTGATGTCTTGGCTGGAGTGGATTCAAGAGAGAATGGGAAAAGAGAGATTGGAACTTGTCCTTCTAAGACCATTCTTTCAATGAGTTTCTGTACAAATGAGAGTAAAGAATCAGGGAGTTAGCTGAAGTAGGAGGTGGGGGAAAGAAAGTTTTATTTTTTAAAGATGGGAAAAAGAGTAGCATATTTGTATGCTCTTGGAAATGATCCAATAATAGAGGAAAATGATAACATAGGAGAAGGAAGGAAGAACTGATGGAGCAATCCCCTTGGGTGAGGAAGAAAGGGTTGTGTGTGCAATGAATGATTTAATTTGGGTGACAGCATGGCCAATTTCTCCACATAACAGAAAGGAAGGTTTGAATACATGGACCATTTCCAGATAGGTGAATGCTTCTGGTGGTGGGCGCTGGAGGACATTCTCTTCTGACTGCTTCTGTTTTCTCAGGGAAATAGGAAGCAAGGGCTTCAGATGAGAGAAGGCATAGGAAGGAGAGATTAGAGGTTTGAGAAGTGAGTGTAGTATGAAATACATATCAGGAAAAATGAATGAGTTTATTGCAGCACTATTCACAATAGCCAAGATTTGGAAGCAACCTATGTGTCCATCAACAGGCTAATTGATAAAGAAAAAGTGGTACATATATACACAATGGAATATAATTCAGCCATAAAAAAAATGAGATGTTGTCATTTGCAACAACATGGATAGAAGCGGAGTTCTTTATGTTAAGTCAATGAGCCAGGCACAGAAAGAAAAACATCGCCTGTTCTCAGTTATCTGTGGAGCTAAAAATTAAAACAGTTGAACTCATGGATATGGAGTAGAAGGATGGTAACCATAGGCTGGGAAGGGTGGTTGGGAGAGGAAAGGAAGTGGGGATGGTTAATGGGTACAAAATATATTTATAACAAAACAGAGTGACTATAGTAAAAGATAATTTAATTGTTTATTGAAAAATAACTAAAAGAGTATTGCTGGATTGCTTGAAACGAAAAGGATACATGCTTAAGGGATGGCACTCTATTTACCCTGATGTGATTATTATGCATGGCATGCTTGTATCAAAATATCTCTTGTAGTCCATAAATACATACTCTTACCATGTGCCCAAAAAAATTAAAAGAAGAAAACAACAGCAACAACAAAAATGAATGAGTAAATGGATGGGGAAATGTAGAATTGATGGACAGTTCAAGGGTCACAGGTTTAGTTTGAGACAGCAGCTGTATGTGTACTTTTCAGCTGCATTCCACTGCTTGCCTGGTGCAGAGAACCTGGAGAGTCAGATTTAACCAGGGTGGAGTTCTCAGCAGGTGAATGCAATGTAGAAAGGGCTAGCCACAGAGGTAAGCTATATGCAATGGTGTGATTCTAATGATGAACCCTGTGACGTATACTAGACTGAGGGGATGTGAGGATACCAGAGGAGTGGAGCACTGGAGGTCTGGATTGGGTCAAAAAAATTGCTGAAGCCACGGTTCTAGTAGTTCACTATGGTGTGAAACAACTGTCTGTTTTGATGAAAGGTAAACACATTTGCTACTGAAGCCGATTTTACTTTGAATCTACTTAATTAAGTTTTTAACCATTGAAATTAGTTAAATTATGCAAAAAGAGCCATAGCTTTGAACATTAATATGCATTCTTTCACTTACAATTATGAAATGAATATATTAGTGAATAATCTAAAAACAATTAGTGATTGCTAGAATACATCTCAGTCGTCTGTCTCTTGTAAATTAATAAATTACCAATGACAGAATTAAACTATCCTGAGCACTTTTTAAATATTTATGCTTCTTTGCAGCCTCAGTGGTTTGGGGAATTAATGACAAGCAGCAAAATATATGTCTCCTCCTATTTTGTAAATCACTTTAATTTTGCCAAATAGCTGAAAAGGGATTCGCTACAATCAAGAAACACTTCAAAAACCTAATCGATAAAATTGCATTATGTAAGACTAATGCCAGAGCGATAAAATGCTTGACTTTGATAAGATTTTGTCCGTTACACTTCAGAATTGCTATATGTGAGTGGGGAATTATATCTACTTTATAACCTAATCAAATGGTCTGACTCATTGAATGAAGAGGGCAGCTTGGATGTGTTGCTCCATGCCTACCTTTCTAATTGGATGAGGAGTGGCAACTTCCTGTAGCATTATAACCTGGCATGGTGCACCCACATACAGCTGTCCTGATTCCCCCATATACCCTTAAGGCCAGGTCACTTCCGGTCAACTCCATCTTGTCTGGTCCTGGCTTATGTTCTGATGTCTGATGCCCAAGCCCACCTGCCCACCAATATCATGTCACAGGTGTGAGGACATCATGAACTTGTGCTGTTTACCTCTTTCATTATGGTAAAAATATGGTTTCCAGTCCTGCAAAACAGAGTGTTTCTTGTCTTAAAGGAGTTATAACTTTTGGCATTGTCAAATTTAAAGTTTTGGATACATTCAAAAACCATAAAAACACATACAAACCTCCCACAATTTTGAGGTTTTATTTCTATAAAATAATCTATACCAAATACACTATAACATTCACATTCTCATATACACCTCACTGCACAGATGAGGGTGGCAAGTCACAAATCTGAGTCTATATACAGAAGACATTGTTACTGTGTGAAGATGCCCTCAGTGTCAAAGTGTGGCAGTTTAGATGATCAATGTTAATCAATAGTTGCATGAAAACAAGATATATCACTGCCTAAAAGGGACTGCATAGACACTTTCTAAAGCAGATCCCATCAACAAGAGAGAGGAAGGCTTTGAAGGGGAACTAGACAGAGAGGCTGATATGTCTACAGAATGGCGATTGGGAAGCACAGTTTTATACTCCCTGATATTTGAATTATGTTTGTTTTATTTTGTTTGAAATAGCATCTGGGAATCATTTGTGTCCACTGTACTAATTTATTTGTATCTATTGACTGATGGATTGAATGGCAATTAGGAAACAAATCACCACAATATTTAAAAAGAAAGAAAACTTGAACTTTAATCTGTATTCATCATTCAAGGCAGCCAATAGTCCATCTTCTGGGAGTTACTCTCAGCAACGTTTCTCATGCTAAATATTAAGTACAGGAATGTCTCCTGCATTACTTAGGGTTCAAGTGTGTTTGTAAACCCTGCTCTTGGCAAGGTGTCATAGAGATTGAAAAATATTTCTGTGATTCCTCATAAAAATAAGTTAAAAAATGGAAAAGGTGGCTAATGTTATAATTAACAGATTAATTAAAAAATAGATCATAAAAACTTGGGGACAGATGAGACAGAGCAACTATTCATTGTGGTGGGAGACTACATCTTTGGGATGGATGTCACTAGAGAGATAAGTTATGTCTCTCTTTTACCTAGAATGTTTTGCATTTCAGTGATAGCTATTTTAACTTCATGCACCGTTTATTAAAAACAATTCAAAGGATTAAAGATAGGGATAGATATATTCTTTAAGTTTTTATGGTCATTTAAAGAGTCAATCAAACAATATTATGCTTTACTGAAATTACATCTTTGAACCAAGTGAAGTTATGATAATACACTGGCCTGAAACTTAAGAATTGTGTTCTAGAGCCAATGTCCTAACTCACTCTTTACCTTAGGAAAATAACATAAAGGAAAGGCTTGAGACTACATAATCTCTCAGATTCTAGCTTTCCGCATTTAAATGTGTAGAATAAAAGGTGGGATGCAAGTGAGCTATTTTTTGCCTCTTGCTTAAAAAGAAATTCAAAAAAATCTTCACACCTCAGAGTTGGTTGCTGTGGACAAAAGAAAATGTCAGTACACATTGTTAAAAAATAGACTTTATTTTTTTTAGAGCAGCTTTAGGTTCATAGCAAAATTGGGTAGAAGGCACAGAGGCTTCCCATATACCGTTGTCTTGAAACATGCATAACCTCTCCCATTATCACGTTCTCCACCAAAGTGATGCCTTTGTTAAACTCAAAAAGTCAATGAACCTACATTGACACATCATTCTCACCCAGAGTATATCTTAGGCTTTGCCCTTGGTTGTTGTACATTCTGTTGATTGGAATAAATGTATAGCGACATGTAGCCACTCTTACAGCATCATACAGAACAGGCTTACTGCCCTAAAAATCCTCGTGCTCCACCTAATCCTTCATCTCTCCCCACTAACACCTGACAACAACTGATCTTTTTACTTTCTCCATAGTTCCGCCTTTTCCAGAATGTCATATAGTTGGAATCAAATTGTATGTCTCAGATTGGCTTCTTTCACTTAGTAATGCACATTTAAGTTTCCTCAGTCTATTTTCATGATGTAATACCTCATTTATTTTGAGTATCGGCCAGTATCCTATTGTCTGGATGTACCACAGTTGATCCATTCCCCTATTCAAAGACATCTTGCTTGTTTTCAAGTTTTGGCAATTATAAATAAAGCTGTTATAAACATCTGTGTAGGTTTTTTGTGTGACCATTAGGTTTTCAACTCCTTTGGGTAAATGCCAAGGAATGTGATTGCTGGATAGCATGGGAAGTGTATCTTCCCATACAATTGTATATAAGAAACCATGCAACCTTCTTCCATAGTGGCTGATCCATTTTGCATTCCCCCCAGCAATGAATGAGAGTTCCTATTGCTCCACCTCCCCACCAGTGTTTGGTGTGGCTGGTGACTTGGATTTTGGCCATTCTAATAGGAATATGGTGATATCCCATTTTTTGTTTTGTTTTATTTAGTTGCATTTCCCTGATGTCAAATGATGGGGGTAACAACTTTTCTTATCCATTCTTGATTACTCTAAAGCCTGAAAGTATGTTCTGTGGATGTCCAGAGAAATCTAACCCTGAAAATGCCATCAACAGGCCAGGGAAGTATACTGTCAGTCTAGTGATTGCTGACACGTCCCTTCTCAGAGCAAGCTACAGCCTTATTTCATGTCATCTTCATCTCTTAAGCTAATTTAGCCTGTAATTCACTATCAATTCAATAGTCTCAGGAGTGAAATTATTTTCCAAGGTAGGGAGGCCTCTCTCTTGGTCAGACCATTATCCAGGGAAGAATGAAATTCAGCCACTATAATACATAATCTCTTGCTTTTCCATTTGCTTCTCTAATTATCCTACCATGAGCACTAACACGTGGTAGAATTAGAGGAATTATTCCTGCAGATTTGCCCTTCACTGCAAGCTTCAGGTTTGTCCCCAGCAACTTGCTTACTAGTTTCCTGTTCTTGGAAACAGAAGAGCGTCTGGCACCCGCTAATTCCCAGTTGCCAGTAATCAGTTACCCATTAATTCCAGCACCCCATCCTCAACTCACTGAAAGTTTAACTTAAAACACAATTGTATGGGGAGGGTCATCTCTGCCACCTTTCCTCTTCTCCCATATCTCTAGTCTTGCTACACTCTTCTCCCCTGGTGGTTTAAATTGCTATTTTGGGAGGAAATATTTCTGTTTCCTGAAGCCAAAGAAACAGAATAAACAGCATGTTCTTTGAGTTTTGTAGTTCACAATATACTATTAAAATTTTAATTTGTAAATAAAATGTGTATAAGGTGAACAATGTGATGTTTTGATATATACACAGTGAAATGATTATCACACTAAATCTAATTAACACACTTATCTCCTCATATAGTTACTGTGTATGTGTGGTGAGAACACTTAAGATCTACTGACTTGGCAGATTTAAAGTATACAATACAGTATTGAGTATAGTCCTCATGCTGTACATTAGATCGCTAGAACTTATGTATCCTACAGCACTGAAACTTTGTACTCTTTGACCAACATCTCCCCATTAAAGCCCTGAAGCTGGAATCTCTAAATGGGGACACTGATGGCAAGTAGATTTGAAGATAAAGGACTTCATCTGGGAGAGTCTCAGAAGGAAGCCACATAGGGAGCAAATTAGACAAATGCTCTTCTCTCTTTGTAGACTTGATCTCCCTAAGTCCATGGATGACCTCCATAAATCCAGGAAAAGTCTCTCATTCATCTTTGTATCTTCAGCATGTAGCCCTGTGCTTAGGATTTAGGAGGTGCTTGATAAATATTTGTGGAACTGATCAGAACAGAGCCACACACTGTTGAGCCAGGGATACATAGCAGTCAACTAGTGACTGAGTCCAATTGATGACAGATCAATGGGGAAACGATGGAAATAGACTTCTCACCCCTGCTTATATTCACAAATATCTTTGTGCTGCATTTTTCTTTGAAGCTGTGTGCCTAGCTAACCCATGAATACAATCAATTCCAAATTGAGCTGTCTTTCAAATCATTGAAACAGGAACAATTGTTGTAACCATGTTTAGTGGGTTATGTGTGGTGCCAAAGGTGCCCACAAGAAAGAGTTATTTCCCATCACCACTTCATAGTCATGAAGTAATGCTGGCTCTTTGAAATGTACTTACACGTATTTCCTATTCAGGTCTGGGTGTGTTTGTGTGAATGATGACTTCAGTGCCAAGGGTGGCTGTAGGGTTAGTAGACAAATCATTCTTCTGATGTTAGCTCCTGTCCTTCACAGATAATTTTAGGAAAAAAGCTGACACTGTAGTGACCTTTTCTGATTTCCAGCAGCCAAGTGTTCCTCTGATTGCTAATTCTGTGGATGTTAACATGGGTGTCTTCATATTTGGTTCAGAAAACAATATTGTTCTGAAACACTTTCCTTTGACTGTCTAGTGTCTCATGTTCATTCAAAAGGATTGTCTCTAGTATCCACATATGGCGGACCCTACTAGTCAGTTGCTTTTTAGTCAAAGCACTTTCTGAAAGACAAAAGCTCTGTGTTAAGCATGCTTAGGAAAAGTGATTGCAGAAATAACCATATCAGTCAGAGTCCAGAATGCTCTTTCAGATTAGGGTATCAGGCAGAGGAACCTACTGGGCTTTGGTCAATGTATTTCATTTTTAATGTGCTCGGTAGGGTGTAGTACAGAGAGAAGTTGGGCATGATCTCTGAGGCTGAGCATTCAACCCCTGAAAACCCAACAACTGACTTAAATCAATGACAGTTGAATAGAAGCACCAGCTTCAGGGTGAGGTTGATTTTGCATGTGTGCATTCTCTTAAAAGACACATCTTCTGTTATTAACATAGCCTCTATTAGACTGGGTGATTATGACTATTTTATATTTTAAAAGTATTTTCCCTATAAATGTCATTTGATAACAAATTCGTAGTTATTAAGGAACTAGGAACTATGGACCTTGTTGATTTTTGTTAACTTTTGAAGTAATTTACAGATAAAATGTTGGTCACTTTGAATTTTGGAGTCAAATTCTCCAACTGCTATAACCAGTAGAGAATACATTTTCCCATACCTTATTCTGTAAGCCCATCAAATAATATAATTTTGAAGGGATTTGAGGCCCCTCTTAATTTAATATTTACCATTAAAATATTTCTGGCTCTACTTAATTGGGAAACAGAGTAAGAGTCAGGAATCCGAGGTTTTAGAGTTGGCACTGCCATTTTCTGGCTTTCTTACCTTTGGAACATCATTTAGTTCCTCTGAACCTCAGTTTCCCAAATTATAAGAAGTAAAGGATAATAGTAGCTAACAGTATTGATTATTATAGCCAATAAAGTGTGCCAGAGTCTTTTTCTTTTAAATTTAAAGCATTATATAATTGATTTAAGTTTAAGACAAGGCATGGATGCAAAAAAATAGATTGTGTCAATGCTGGGGCACAGTGGGCTGTTGGTTTTTAATCTGTAAATCACAGCCTTTGAAGTGTTTCCATGATTAATGTTCTTATAGCAAAGAGTTGTAAAGCAAGGGAGGGAGGGAGGAAGGAAGAAAGAAAGGGGGAAAGGGGAAAAAGAAATAAAGAAAAGAAAGAAAGAAAGAGAAAGAAAGCTGTAGGTGAGCATTAGGCTAAGTTAGAACCTGTCTAATGTGAATGTAAGGCTTTTCACATCTCTGTCCTGAGGGGTCAATATTCACAGTAACATAAGAAAAACAAAATTATATTTGTGAACACATACTAGCCTTGAGTTTTTTTATACTGACTGTAATCAAGCTATAAAATGCTCGTTTTTAGTTATCTCTTTTATACCATACACTCTTAGTTTC
This sequence comes from Aotus nancymaae, assembly GCF_030222135.1. Lineage (NCBI taxonomy): Eukaryota > Metazoa > Chordata > Mammalia > Primates > Aotidae > Aotus > Aotus nancymaae. The sequence continues at coordinate 11,042,788 of NW_026988492.1, read as the reverse complement.
TTTTAAATAAAAATCTAACTTGTTGGGCTTTCATGACAATCCAGATATGATTACCCTTTGAAAGAACCTTAAATAAATTTATTTATTTATGTATTTATTTGACAGGGTCTCACTCTGTTGCCCAGGCTGGAGTGCAGTGACATGATCTCGGCTCACTGCAACCTCCACCTGCAGAGAACCTGTAATTTTAAAACAACTGGAAAGTTTCACCAAAACTGAGACTTTATTTCCTTTTGAAGAACCTAAAATACAATTTATCCAGCTACTGGCCCATGCTTATTATATATCTCTTATGAAATAGTTACCTTTGTGATTTTCTGTAAGTCTCATAAATTTTTACTTAGGATTTCTTTGATTGGCAAGATTATTCTCTGATAATAGAGAACAATACACAACCTCTGTCATATTTTTAGCAGAATTTTACATTTGCAAAACAGAATACAGTCAAGTTTGCAATTGTTTTTGTGTAGCTTTGCAAACATTTCCACCTGTCTTAACATAGGATGTCCACACTGTGTGCAAAGAACAGCTTACTAAACTACCTCTGTGACTCATTTTACCGGGCTAACACCTGTCTGACATTAAACCTTGGGACTAGATTTAAGAACGTGAGCGTAACACCAATTTGACCTCATTCAGTAACCACCAAAAAGGATATCAAGACTGAAATCAGGATAGACATCGGCTCGAATTGCTTTTTCCCTCTCTCCATTTAATCAACATCAGTCTGTTTTTGTCTCTTTCTAGGGAGAAGTGAATGAGATAGACTACTCTTAAATAGATATACACGTAATAATGCATCTGAAATCAACTATCTGGATTTTGAAATTTAGGGACAATATTTTGTATGTTGTTTCACATTTAACATCCTGTCAGCCTTTTTCTTAGGATTTGGTTATAGAAAACCCAGGTAAATGTGCAAAGGGACAGATGAGACTGAGGGGACTACTTAGTATTTTTAAAAGTAAAATAAATGGTTTTAAGTAACTTTTGTGTAAAACTGTTTTTTGCGGGTAATTCTGCTAATTGTAAATTAGTCTGTTCTTGGAAAATTTTTAATGAACTTTATTGATGTATAACTTACATAAAGTAAATGTACCCATTTAAAATGTACAATTTAATGAGTTTTGCCAAATGTGTAGGCTCATGTGACCAACACCCAAATCAAAGCATAGAACATTTCCTTCATCCAGAAAGTTCTCTCTTGCAAAGTATTGGTCAATTGCTACCCCTTCCCACCCCTAGCAACCAACTGATCTGACATTTAGCACTAGCGATTAATCTTCCCTATTTTAGAGCATTATACAATTGGAATCATTGAAGACATATTTGGCGTGTCTGTCTTCTTTTACTCTGCCTTATGTTGTGAGAGCTATCCATTTATGACAAGTATCAATCATTTTTTCCTTTTCATTGCTCAGTAGTATTCAGTTTTAAGAATGTAGCACAGTTTTCTGAACACCTGGGTAGTTTGCAGGTTGAAGCTATTGTAATTAAAGCTACGCTGGATTTTCAGCATAGGTTTTGGTGTCCATAAATGTTTTCATTACTTTTAGGTGAATACTTTTGGCTCATAGCATGTATAGCTTTACCAAAAACTTGCCAAATTGTTTTCTAAAGTGATGGGACCATTTTGTACTCCTACCTGAAATGCATGAGAATTTCACTTGCTCTTCATCAGTGGTTGGCATTGTCACTGATTTTTATTATGGGCATTTTAATGCTTATGGGCACCTCACTGTGATTTTAACTTGCATTTCCTGATCACTAATGATGCCGAACACCCTTGTTATTATCCACTTACATACCTTATTGTGTCTAATGTCTGTTCTCATCTTTTCCCCATTCGTCAGATTGTCTTTACATTACAGATTTGTAAGCGTTCTTTATGCATTCTAGATGTGAGCTCTTTGTCAGTTACGTGTTTTGCAAATACTTTATCCCAGCTTGCTTAGAGAAGTATTTGTATCTTTAAATGATTCAATTCAAAAAAGACAAATGGTTTGCATTTGTATTTTCCTAAAGTAGTATTTGAAGAGCAAGAAAATACTTTTAATTTTATTGAAGTCTATTTTATCAAGTTTTCTTTTATGGCTAGTGTTTTGTTTAGTATTGTGTTTTCTCCTAGGCATCATTAATGTACCATAGAGTCAAAAGGATTTTCCCCCTATGTTTTGTTCAGAAATGCAGTTAATTTTTGTGCATTGATTTTGTTACATTATTCAACATTGCTAAATTCTATTATTCATTTTTAGTATATTTCTTAGGATTTTCTTCATAGATAATCTTGTCCTCTGTAAACAGAAAACAATGTCATATCTTTAGCAGGTTTTAGGTAAATGCTGGCCTTAGAAAATGAGTGTAGAAGCATTTTTTAATCCTCTAATTCCTAAAAGAGTTTATGTAAGATTGATTTTTTAAAAATATTTGATATTATAAATATTATATATTATAAATATCAAATGAGATATATATAAAAATGAGATCATCTGGAAAACTTTAGTTTTCTTAATGGGAAGGTTTTTGATTATAGATTCTAATCTATTTCTATAATTATTCTTTTTTTTTTATTGCATTTTAGGTTTTGGGGTACATATGAATAACATGCAAGGTTGTTGCACAGGTGCACACGTGGCAGTATGATTTGCTGCCTCCCTCCCCTTCACCTATATCTGGCATTTCTCCCCATGCTATCCCTCCCCAACTCCCCACCCCCCCACTATCCCCCCTCCCCTCCAACAGACCCCCGTGTATAGTGCTCCCCTCCCTGTGTCCATGTGTTCTCCTTGTTCAACATCCGCCTATGAGTGAGAACATGTGGTGTTTGATTTTGTGTTCTTGTGTCAGTTTGCTGAGAATGATGTTTTCCAGGTTCATCCATGTCCCTACGAAGGATGTGAACTCCTCCTTTTTAATGGCTGCATAATATTCCATGGTCTATAATTATTCTTATAGGGAGTTTATTATTTTTAACGAACTTTTTAAAAATAAACTTCTGATTTGTTAATTCTCTATTTTTATTGATCTCTTTGGCATTTTCTTATTTCTGTTCACTTTGGGATTAATTCAGTCTTCTTTTTCTAAATTCTTAAACTAGACACTTGATAACAGATTTTTAATCTTTCTCTTTCTTAATTTTGTCATTTAAAGTTATAAAGTTTCTTCTAAGCACTGCTTCATCTGCCTTTTGTATATTTTGATATGTAAAATTATTTATTTTGAAAGGTTTTCTCGTTTGTCTTTGACTCCTTTTTGAATCCATGAATAATTTAAGTGTGTTGGTTAATTTTGAAACATTTGAGATTTTTAAAGATATCTTACTGTTACCAATTTCTAATTTAACTTTACTCTGATAAGTTCACATATTCTGTCAGTTTTCAAACTTTTGAAATTTTTTGAATGTATTATACACTTTGGCATATAGTCTATATTGATGAGCAGTTGATGTGCCATTGAAACAAATATGTATTATGAGGTTATTAAATATGGCAATCTGTAAATGTCAATTAGGTTAAATGGGTGAATAGTGTTTTTCAGATCTTCTGCACTCTAACTGATTTTTTGCCTCCTTGATCATCTGATCATCTACTAACTACTAAAAGAGCAATAATAAAACCCTCCAAATTTGATATCTGTTTTTTTTCTATGATTTTGTCAGTTTTAGCTTATATATTTTGGAGTTCTGTTATTAGTGCATATGCATTTAGAATTGCTATGTCTTTCTGATAAATTTCCTTTTTACCATTATGCAATGTGTTCCTTTAACTCAGCTAATACCATTTGCCTTGAAGACCATTTTGGTATTATAATAGCTTCATCAACTTTCTTATCTTGACTGTTCCCACGGAAATCTTCCCAACACTTTTACTTTCAGTACGTTTGCAGATTAAATTAAAATGTATATTTCTAGTTTATAAAGTGCATTACATAGCTGGATCTTACTTTTAAATGCAGTCAGATAATCTCTGCCTTTTAATTGAATTGTTCAGTCTGTTTACATTTAATGTACCAATTGATGTTATGTTTAAGATACATCTGGCTATTTTTTTTTCATTTATTCTTTTAATGTTTCTTTTCTGTCTTCTTATTTTCTTTGTTGAGAGAGAGGGTCTCACCCTGTTGCCTAGGCTGGAATTCAGTGGTGCAATCTCAGCTCACTGCAGCCTTGACCTCCCAGGCTGAAGCAATCCTTCTACCTCATCCTCCCAAGTAGCTTGGACCACAGGTGTGAACTACCATGCCCGGCTCATCAAAAAAATTTTTGTTTTGTAGAAATGAGGTCTCACTATGTCCCAGACTAATCCTGAACTCCTGGACTCAAGTGATCATCCTCCCTTGGCCTCCCAAAGTGCTGGGATTACAGCTTTGAGCCACTACAACTGACTTACTGTCTTTTTAAAAGTTAATTGAAAACTTTTAATTTTCTATTTTATTTCTTTTCTTGGTTTTTAAAATTATTTGCTTTATTATTTTTAGTGGTTGCTCAAGAACACACAATATGGATCTTTAATTTATCAGTGTTTTCCTAGTTTCGCTATTATACCACTTCACAATTCCTCTCACTTCCCTCTTTCTACTCAGACTTACATTTTCTCTCTGTTTTCATAATTAATCTTACTAGAAGTTTATTATTTTTTAACAATCTTTTTAAAACTTTGGATTTGTTAGTTCCCTATTTTCATTGATCTCTGGTCTTTATTATTTTCTTATTTCTGTTTACTCTTTTCACTTCACAAATTTGTCATATCAGTCTTTTCACTTCACAAATTTGTCTTACAACAGTACAATTTCATGTAACTATCCCTCTCAGTACTTTGAACTGTTGTTTCATTTTTTCACTTCTATATAAATTATTAATTTAACCTTACAATTGTATTTTTTTTACTTTAGATAGGCAGCTTTCTTTGAAAGAAATTATAACATGAAAAAATAAATAATCTTTTACACTTACCTATTTTTCATTTTTATTGTTATGCATTCCTCCAGGATAGAAATGAGTTGCCATCATTTTATACAAGCTCTGAGTTTTGTTTAATGTCATTTCCCTTCAGCCTAAAGTAATTTCTTAGGTCTGCTGTAAATACATTCTCATAGCTTTTACTTATCTTAAAAATGTATGTATTTTACACTTGTTTTTGAAGTTTATTTTTAGTGTATATAGAACTCTGGTTCACAAGGGGATTTTTGCCCACACTATTCATTGTTCTCTGGCCTCTCTTTTTTCTGTTGAGAAGTCTACCATAATTTGTATGATTATTCTCCTATATGTCTTTTTCGCTGGTTATTTGCAAGATCTTGTCTTTTTCTTTGATTTTTGCTACAGTCTACCTAAGTGTGGTTTTCTTTGTGTTTCTCTTTCTGGGGATATGCTGAGCTCTTTAGATCTGTTTGTCAGTGTTTTTAAATCAAATTTGGAAAATATTTGGTTATTTTTTATTTCTTTTCTTTCATTCTTTTTTTTTTTTTTTTTTTTTTTTTTTTGAGACAGGGTCTCACTCTGTTGTCCAGGCTGGAGTGCAGTGGCCCAATCTCTGCTCACTACAACCTCTGCCTCCCATATTCAAGCTATTCTCATGCATCAGCTTCCCAAGTAGTTGGGATTACAGGCATCTGCCATTATGCCCAGCTAACTTTTGTATTCTTTTGGTAGAGACAGGGTTTTGCCATGTTGACCAGGCTGACCTCAAGTGATCCTGACCTCAAGTTATCCACCTGCCTCAGCCTCCCAAAGTACTGGGATTACAGGCATGAGCCACTGCATTCAGCCTATTATTTCTTTAAACATTTTTTCTGCCCTTCCTCGTTCTCTTCTCCCTCTGTTATTCTAATTACACATATATTAGACTATTTAATATTGTTCCCCAGGTCCCTGAAACTCAGTTCATGTTTTATTTCAGTCTTTTTGTACTTTGTTCTTCCAATTGTGTAAATTCTACAACTATTTCTTCAAGTTCATTAGCCCGTTTTTTTCTTCCATCATTAATAGGTTGTGAGCCTTTCATATAGTAATTTTTTAATTTGCTCATTGAACTATTCACTTCCAGAACTTTCATACATATACATACAATTTCCTTTTATCTTCTGATATTACTCCACTGTTGACTTATTATGACCATCTTTTCCTTACGTTCTTGAATATATTTATAAAAATTGCTGTGAAGTCTTTGGTAATTCTAGCATACATGTTGTTTGACAGTCTGTTTCTACTGACTATTTTTTCTCTTGACTGTTATGTTTCTTCATACACACAGCAAATTCTGATTATATATTGAAAATTGTAGATGATATGTTATATAAACTGTATTTTGTTTTCCTTCTTTAAAGGATATTAATTTTACAGGAAGTTTTATTTCTTAAGCATCACCTTGAACCTGTATTAAGTTTTTTACAATTTATTAGATCAGAATTGTGGGAAGCCTAAGCTCTTCAAATTGAAAAATCTCCAAACTCTGTCTCTCCTGTGGATCTTGATGAATTGTGCTATTTGAACTTGCCTCCCTTTAAGTTACGGTTCTTTCTCCTAATGCGTAGCCTTTCTGGTGTCTCAGCAGTGTCAATATTATATAATGGGGCGGTATTGAGGCCTTTCCAATCTGATTGAGCCGGAAATCCAGTCTCCCAGCACTGTTTGATCTCAGTATCTCTGCCTAGCTCTCAGTACAGTAGCAGCAGCAGCAGCCCTTTGGCTGGCCTTGTGTATCACTCTGCACATGCACAGATCAACCCTGAGCAATGGACTTGTGGACCACACATGTTTAAACCTTTGAATCCATTTTCCCCACACTCTGGCAGCTCTCTTGCCTTCAGCACACAGCCATTTAGGTTTTAACAGCTGCAGCAACCTCATACCCTGATCTTTGCCTCCTCAGATCAGCAGAACTGCTGTGTTTTGCTTGTGCTGCAATTGGGAAATTGTCCCCAGGCAGAATTCTAAGGTAATCATGGGCCTCACCTCATGAGTCTTTCTACTCTCAATTACATTGTTGTGCTTTTTGTTGTCCACTGCTTAGAAATAATTGATTTTTTTCTCCCTAAACCCCTGATGTTAATTTTCTCTGATACATTACTTTTTTAGTGTTCTGGTTTCATAACTATTTATTTTTGTACTTCTTAGTTTAAAAATTTGTTTCTCTCTGAATTTCTGTTTGGTTTAAAAAATGAAAAACCACAGAAATCGCCAACGTAAAATATATGCTTCTGTACTTAGTGAAGATAAATATTTTGTGGTGTTTATACAACCACTGGTTACATTATCAACTACTCATATTTTGTTGACTTATAAATCTCTGAAGGTTATTAGTGTGAAGTGTTTTCAAGTTTTATCTAAGTACATGTCAGTTTTTCTCTCAAATTTACAACTAATACATACATATATATTTATGAATTTAGCCCTGGTGATAAAAATTAAAATAACAGATACTATATATTTTATATTTTATAATAGGTATTTTTATCTTTTTCCTATTGAATCTTTGGAAAGTAACTGTCTTACATTTCAACAAACTATTAATCAAAATTTGAAGAAGGGAAAATCATTATGAAATGTTTTAATATCTGTTCAGTTTGAAAATTCTCTTTGAAACATTACATGTCAGACAATAATATGTAAAGAGATTCATTTTGAGAATATAGGTAACATTTCAAACAAATATCTTTTGTGAGATTTTCCTTTCATCTGGTTTCTTTAAACGTAGGGAAATTTATCAGTACAGTAAACTGGAAGGCTGTTTCTTGTCCCTGTTGACGTTCTTCAGAAGCCTTGTTGAGATTTGTGGTACATCTGGTATAGCCAGTGAGTCACCTTTCATAATATGCTCCGTGTCTGCTTGCCTCAGGACTAGGACTCTGCTGGCGAACCTTGGCCTCTTAAGTCACAGAAATCAGCCTTTGAATTAAAAGTTATTAATGGCATGCATTAAGTATCAGCTGTCATTTGCTCCAGGGAAGAGAAATCTCATGGACAATTTGCACAGTGTAGCTCATTTATTGTGTTAAATGTCTTTTAATAATGATAGCTTATTTTTAAATTTTATTCAAAATTCACAAATTTAAGAGGGTCATTTGTTCTACACTACAAACAAAAGGAAAGATGTTTCAGTTAAGAATTTTGATAGAACTGAAAAAAAAAATAAACCCACAACTTAAAATAAGTAATGCCGTCATCAACAAACCACAACCTTGTTGTAAAGCAAACGGGGTCCTCATTCTTCCTGGCTGACTTACAGTGCAGAAAACATAACATGCCATTGAAGTCTCTTTGAAAAGTAAAATAATAATAATCAAAGACAAACAGCTCCATATTTTCTTATTCTAGTTATAGGACTATTTTTGTCCATTTTCTAATTTATCTTTTGCTATTTTTGTTAATTTTTTTAGTCATGATCCACACAATTAAATTTATAGTGAATGCATCTTTAGGTTTTGTTTCAGCAAGTATAAAGCACTTCTGCATGAATTTGTCACACTTCATTGGCATTCACCCTCCACACGCTGTTAGGAGTTCTTGCTTTATTTGTAGTCTTTTCCTTCTTCCACCCTCTTTTCACCCCTATGAAGTCATCAACTGATTATAATGTCTTAGCTTCAGGCAGTTGATAGAGATCTTTCTGGTGACCACCACAGTGCAGTGCTATTTCACTCTTTGGCAGGTCATATCTGATTTGATTTTGACCTCTTATTATCTTTGGCCTACCATACAGTTGGGTAATGTGTGATGATATATGGACTGTATAATCATTTTAAAAAAAAGAAAAGAAAGAAACACCTCATGTTCGTGGCTGCAGCCAGTTATTTTGAAGGAGGCATCCTGAAGATTGGGTTAACCTCTTAAGAAGTCTTGTGTAGCCAAACTTGGATGACACTTGCTTTCTCTGCACAAATGTCTTTAAAGTTGAGATGTTTTCCATTATCAGTTATATTTTTAAATTTTTGAGGTTTGCTAAGAGCTGGCTTCTTTTTTACAAAGTTGAGGCAAGTGAAAATAGACTTCTTACAATGAACCTTTAATTAAGGGTGGGTGGTGGTCTCAATTCTAGAGGTTAGAAACTCTAAGAGGACACTTAAGAATTTTGCTGCTTTTAGATGTTTGGCTGGCTTCTCTATTTTAGTGGAAACACTTGTGGTAAATCTAATACTATAAAGAGACATTCCTGCATTTTGTTAAAAGACTTTTTGGAAACAAGTGATAAATTTTTGGAAGGCAAGTATATGAAGCTCCCCAAGCATTCATGTAGTTAAATTTGTTTATCAAGATATATTTTAAGCACTTCTTTTGTAGAAATACAATTTTTATGTAAGCAATACTGCTGTCTATTCACAGATACCACAGATTGGAAATGCCCTTGTCAGCTCACCAAGTTGGGCATGTGATCTTGGGCTCTTCATCAACTTCCTTCATTCTAATTTTATATATCGAAATAGAATCTATCTGTAGCTCCAATTGCACCAGCAGCCCAAGTGGTCTGGCATCATTGGAATTGTCTCAATGCCACATCTTGGTTTGACTTTTCCCTTTGCATGCCCTTTGCCCTGTCTCTCTGCTCTTGGCTTTAGTCTGAACTATTCCCTGGCTTTGTTAGTGCTTACTGGTATTGGAGAAACGATGGACTTTGGGCTTCAGCTGATGAATTTCTCTGATGGTGGCCAGGGCTGAGACTGGGAGCTGCCAACATCCATGGATTTGACCTGCTGTGGAGCCAGGGAACATGTGGTGAATCACAATCCTTTCTGTATTTAATGTGTTCTTATATAGGCCCCTGGGAGCTACATGGAGCTGAGGATTATAAAACCTAAGCAGTGGCTAAGAGCCCTTACCTTCTCTTCAACCTTCATTGAATACCAAATGATATCAGGGTAACCATTTTTTTCTTGTTGCATATGGAACCAAAATATAAAAAAGTGATTTACATAAAATATAAATCTTCTTAAATATAAAAAAGGACTGAAATGTCTATAGTATATTATAAAAATTTTCTTAAAATAATCTGATGTGGCATTACATTTCATTTGATAGTAAACAATTTTTTAATTTAAAAAAAAAAACTCTCTCCTGAATCCCCAATTTCCCTTTTCTTACAAGTAGAATTCTATTTTGGTTTAGGCTAATAGTGACTGTTAGGAGAGAAAGTGCGAGAGCATCTGTGGTATGGCTGTTTTCCCTGATGCTGGTGCTTAGCTGTTGCTAAGGGAGTCTAAGAAAACAGTGGCTACTCATATTTTATTGGACAAGCTGCACATAAATTCTGATTCTAACCAGGAGATCAGGTACTTCATTGTGAACAGAATGACTTTCTAACCTGGAACTCAGTTCTGTATACTCCATCAAACTGATCTCAGTTCTGACATTCAGATCACGAATTTTGGCTTTAGAAAAAGTTTCCATGTTTATGAGATTATACACACACACACACATACACACACATATATGTATACACGTAAATATAATTATATATTTGTATTTATATTATACATCTACAACCATCAGACTGTACTAAGACTCAATTGAATGATTAGCACACAACTATCAACCTTGAAGATGTCATGTACCATTTCTTATTTCACAAAATCACCTTACATTTTATTTATAGCTTTACCACAAACAATTATATCTCCAAAAATTACATGGTAAGTTTGAAGATGTTTGAGACCTTTTAAAAATCTCATTATACTTTGTGTATTCTTCTAAAACTTTCTTTTAAAAAATTTTTAGGTGTTTTATTGCATCAAAATGCACATAAAATTTACCATCTTAACCATTTTTTTTTTTTTTTTTGCCTGGCAATAAATATTTTAATTTTTGCTTTATTTTTATGATGACAAATAATTTTCAAGTTTATTTCTTTGTTTAAATACAAAGCTAAACCACAAACAGGTACAATCAAGACATTGTATCTCACATTTACACTCCTGTCGGATCCTCGTCCAATTTGCTGACCACTGACCAGGCTAGCGGCGGGGTGGGAGGGAAGACTTTACCATTTTTAAGTGAACAGTTCCATATTGTTAAATATATTCACATTGTTGTGCAACTAATCTCCACAACTTTTTTACCTTACGAAACTAAAACTTAAACAAGTACCAATTTTCCCCTCTGCCCAAATCCCTGACAGCCATCATTCTACTTTCTCTATGAATTTGACTACTGTATATACATTTCAGTGGAATCATACGGTATTTGTCTTTTTGTGCCTAGCTTATTTCATTTAGCATAATGTCCTCAAGATTCATCTGTTACAGCATGTTAGAATTTCCTTCCTTTTACAGGCTAAACTGTTGATATCATAAAGTCAACATTATGCCCATGGGCTAAACCATGTTGATGCATATAGCTATGCTTGATTACTTTCCACTGCTTTTATTCTATTATACAACCATTTCATAACTTATTTATTCATTCTGTTTTTTCTGGACTTAGAGCTGTTTCAAGGGTTGGCTGACTGATTTATTTCCTCTATAATCAATGCCCATAGAATAGCGTTGTTCATGCCATCTTATTCATAATGTTTGCACCTGTGCAAGTGTTTTTCTAAAGCATAGACCTAGAAAACTGCTGGATGATGGGGCACATGCTAACTTAACTGGATGATGCCAAATTGATGTCCAAAGTGTTTATACTGATCTATATTTCTGCACGAGAGCTCTTGTTGTCTCACATTATAGTCAGTAGTTGATATTGTGAGAATTTTTAACGTCTGCCAATCTGGTGGGTGTGAAATAGTATCTCATTGTGGTTTTAATTTGCATTTTTCTGATTGCTAATGAAGTTGGAGCATCTTTTTGTGTGTCTTACTTGAATCTTCAAATCTATTTCTGAAATAGAAGAGAAGAAATATAAGTCAAGGGAGAGAGAGAGAGAGAAAGTATTCTATATCCAGACCTTAACTCTGGAACTGTAACTTTTTAATTGACCATAACTCTGTCAGCTCTTTTCCCCGCTGGAGCAGTTTAAATATATGAAATGAGCACTGCCCTTAAATCCTCTGCTGAACAACTTATCTCCTGATACTGCACAGAATCTTTGAATGAAAGGGACAATGTGGTCTATAGCCAGACCTCTGGAAAGCTCAGAGGACCACAGTCTAATGTTTTTGACTGAGAGACATATGTAAATGTGTATGTGTGTGTTTGTGTGTGTAAAACAAATGCTACACACGATGAAATCTCTTAAAACAATTCTTATACTTAGTAGGTAAAATATAATTTAATATTTTTACTTTGATTTATTCCAGTCTTCTTTCTTTGTTTTACTTATTTTTTACTTCCCTCCTTCCCTCTATTCTGTCTCTCTTTTTCTCTTCCTCTCTCTTTCTTCCTCCCTCCCTTCATTTCTTTTTTTTTCTTTTTACTTTTTTTTAAGACAGTGGAGTCTTGTTCTGTCGCCCAGACTGGAGTGCAGTGGCATGATCTTGGCTCACTGCAACCTCCCCTCATGGGTTCAAGTGATTCTCCTGCCTCAGCCTCCTGAGTAGCTAGGATTACAGGTGCCCACCACCATACCCAGCTACTTTTTGTATTTTTGGTAGAGATAGGGTTTTGCCATGTTAGCCAGGGTGGTCTTGAACTTTTGACCTCAGGTGATCTGTCTACCTCAGCCTCCCAAAGTACTGGAACTGCAGGCATCAGCTACCATGCCTGGCCCCTTCTTTTCTTTCTGATTACCACCAACTAAGTTGATTTTACAATCCACAACTGCAGTGGCTCCCAGTGTGGACGTTGCTGCTTTCAGGGAATATTTTGGATATTTGTAAGAGATTTTCTGGTGTTTATCAGCCAAGAAACAGAGATATGATATATGAGACAGTCTTAAAAATAAAAATTGTTCCAATATCACAGAACATTCAATATTGATATAGATGATCATTGGATATTTATACAAGAACTTTCACAAAAAGTATATTATTCATAATTTTCATATACAATATGCACTCATAAAACTTATATTAGTATGTCTTGTAAAATTGTGATCTATTGCCCTTGGAAGTGGAAGCTCCTCGAAGGCAGGAGAGATGACGTGTTCATCTGGGTTACCTCTAAGGCACCGTCAAAGGACTTTGTATATAGGAGGTGGAAAGGCAGTTTAGTGGAGGGTGAGACATAGACTTCAGTTAAAGAAAGACTTGATTTAAATTCCACCTGTATCATGTCCAGTTGTCACGGACTAGGGTAAGTTATAAAGCTTCTTGACTATCCACTACTCACCTGCAAAATGAATTAATAATAACACATATCCTAAAGCTTCAGTAGGGATTAAGTAAAATAATGTTTGCAAAAGTGCATATAGTAGGTGGTCAAATTATCAAAACTATTATGACTGTTAATAATTATTTTTATTTACTAAACATTTGCTCACTTGATTTTGACCTATCTTGTTCTAATATTTTTATTATAAACATAATAATAAGCATTAACTTTATGTCAGACATAAAAACTTTACGTGGATTACTTTCCATAAGTGAATATTTGCTACAAACCTCAAAGTAATTATAATTATTATTTAGCTGAGAAAATTTAGGTTAACAGAGGTTAGATAACTTGCTCAAGATTTCCTTGTTAGTAAAGAAGGAAGCCAAGATTTGACCAAGAAAGTTCAATGTCAGCACCTATGTCTTAACCATTTTTATGTTGTTTCTTGATATAGAGAACTTTTAAACATTCTATGGTAATACAGTCTTGTACATTAACTGGCTTCAAGTTTGACAAATCTTAGGTATTGTTCCTCAGAAAATAAAATATACTGATATAATAGGAAAAAAATGCCTGTGGCCAAGAACACAACCATAAGAAAATGTGTAAAATTTGGCAAATCTAACTTATGTTGGAAATCAGACATCCATCTCCGAAACTTAATTTGTGACTTAGGACTGAATGTATTATGGAATCTTGTTTTTCTAATAGTACCATATCATTAATCAGCTAAGAACTGAAATATTTGGCCAGGCATGGTGGCTCATTCCTATAATCCCAGCACTTTGGGAGGCTGAGGTGGGCGGATCACTTGGGGTCAGGAGTTCAAGACCAGTGGGCCAACATGGTGAAACCTCATCTCCCTAAAAATATGAAAGAAAATTAGTTGGGTGAGGTAGAGTATTCCTGTAGTTCCAGTTACTAGGAGGCTGAGCCAGGAGAGTTGCTTGAACCCAGGAGGCAGAGACTGAAGTGAGCCGAAATCATACCACTGCACTTCAGCCTAGGTGAAGACTCTATCTCAAAAGAAAGAAAGAATAAGAAAGAAAAGAAAAGAAATATTTAAAACCTAGCATACTTGGATATGAATCCAGATTACAAATTTGAGCATGAAAGTAAAGCTTCAGGCAAATAATACAGAGCTTCTACAATGAGCTTGGAGGGAACATGCAATATTTGGTTCCCCTGCTCATGGGTCTAGCAGTTCTTGTCTCAGTTCTCTGGGTGCTGGTCAGCAGCCCTCTGACATATGGCCATTGAAAGAGTTGTATTTTTACCATGGAATACTCTGAAGCCATAAAAAAGAATGAGATTATGTTCCTTGCAGGAAAATGGATGGAGCTGGAGGCCATTGTCCTTAGTAAACTAAGGCAGGAACAGAAAACCAAATACTACACGTTCTCACTTGTAAGTGGGAGCTAAGTGTTAAGAACACATGAGCACATTGAGGAGAACAACAAACGAACCCTCAGCTAAGTAGCAATGCAAGCCTCTAATCTCATGGACATGGAGCAAGAAGTCTGATTGGATGGGCCACAAACCCATCCCCACTCCTGGAAACACTATTCAAAGTATCTCACCCTCCGGAGGGCTCAGGTGAAGCTTCTTGTCTGGGATGCATTCTTTGCGTGTGATGAATTTATGCATAAGTATAAGGAGGGAGTAGGTGTCACACTGAGCTCCAGAACCAATTCATAGCAGTACTTTAGTGACAGCATCAGATGGCAGGCAAAGCTGTGCGTTAAAAGAGCTCATACTAGTTAGTCCAATAATATTGCACAAGTGTTCATACAATTTAATTTTTATGGGAATGACATGTGACAGGGTGTTGATGTGCAATCAAGTTAAGCCAGGAGAAAAGAAACGTGCAACAGAGCTGGAGTCAATATGGTGGCTGAACGGCCCCATTGATTTGACAAAAAGGATCTATGAGTGCAGTTCATCTTAGGGTCCACGTGGCCCATAGATGGGAGGATATTGGAGGAAGATTGTTAGCAGAACAACTGAGGCAAAGACTAAAGTCATACCAGAAAGAGAAAGCTTTGAGGGGCGGGAAAGGGGATTCTTAGTGATAGGCAGGATCCTAAAGCAAGGTGCAGCATTGGAAATGGGGGCCACTTTCAGTCAATACTTTTTATCTCCTTTGCACTGTTTTAAAAGAATCTATGTTTGTAGGAAAATTAGGACCCCCAGTTCCTTACTAAGAAGTGTCTATTGTCATTAGCTCACACAAATAACAGAAATGGGAATGAAGATAAGGAAATCCCACCTCATCCCTTTAGGTTTTTATGATTTATATTAATTTATAAAATCAATTCCATGTTTGGTATTTCTTTAAAACTTACCTACAGTGAACTTAGTAGTTTTGATCAAATATTGGTGATTCTGTAATAGATACTTTTAAAAGCTTCTAAAAAGTCTTTTGTAAGGGAGAAAGAGTGATATATTTTTCTCACCTATCTCAAGGTTTATGGCTGAAACCTCTAGAACAAAGACAAATTAACAACAGAAAAGCACAACACATTTATCTAACCAAAGTCTTACGTGACACAGGAGGCTTCAGAAACAAAGACCCAAAGAAATAGGAGACACTATATTTTTATGCCTAGATTTGATGAAGAGTGGACAGTCATGGAGAATGATGATTGGACAAAAAGGGGTAAGATGTAATGGTCATAAATGGGGAGCTTGGTAAGGCGTGTTTCTTCAGAGTTCCCCAAGTGTATCTGTATCCTCATTCCTTTCCTCCAGGTATAGGACAGGGCACCTATAACAGGAGGATCTTATGAACTGCTTTTAGGGGAAGTAGGTCAGAAAATTCTTTTATGGCCCTCTCTCACACAGCAAGGCGGGAGAAGGTCAGAGAGTGACTTTCTTGCTTCTTTAGCTTTCTCAATTTCCACGACACCGTATTTTGGGGTAGTATTTCCTGCACTTCATCACTTTCTAGCCCTGGCACTTGGAAACTGGGATAGCTTCCCTTATATTAAATGGAAAAGAACGATTTCGTACGTTGTCAGCCATATATCTTCAGATTATCAAGAGCTGGCAAACTAATTTGCTTAAAGTTTAGAATTTCTGTGTTAGCATATACTAATTCATTACGATGTAGTTCTTGAAGTAGAATGTTTCTGAATATTCTGAAATATTTTTGTATAGCTCTTCTCTATCCCTGGCAAACAGTAACCTAAAGGAGATCTACAAATCAAATGACTTCTTTTGTATGAGTCTGCAGTTTGATGATGAGCCATTATTATATTTTCAAAGGGCATGCCAGATGTAAAGGCAATTGGTATTTAAGATGTTTTCACATCAGAAAGGAAGTATTGCATATGCATTGCCTGAAATAATACCAGAAACACAGTGAATGCTCCGTACACATTGATGATAGCAATGAAATGATGAGACTGAGCTGTTTTAGCTGCAGTCTTCTGTTACATGTATGTAACATAATCTTAACAGATACCTGCATAGCAATAATTAACACTTATAGAACTTATTATATTTGACAAAGCTTTGCTAACACATATTTTTCAGGATAGGCTACATTTTACGGTATTTACAACTTCCAAAATATTTTTGGTTTAACCCAACAAAGGTTTATGCTGTATTCATGCAAGGCCAGCAGCAGATTTTAGAACATCAGTTGGGGCCACTTTTGCTTTAGACACTTCCACTTCATGGTGAGCTATTAGAATCAAGGCAGCAAGGGAAAGAAAGCAGGAAAACTGTGCATTGGTTCTTGAATACTTCTGGCTGGAAGTGACACAAGCTCCTTCTGCTCAAATTTCATTGGCCCAAGCAAGTCATGTGGCTACATCTGACTTCATGGAGGGCACAGGTCCAATCTTGTGGCCCAGAAGGAAATGAGAAAATAAAATATTGGTGAGCAGCAGTAATGTCACCACATCTACGTGATCTTATTGACAATTTAATCTTTCAAACAGCTCTGTGAGGGTCAAAAATTTTTATTCTTATTTTATAGATGAAAAAAGACTCAGAAATAACTTGCCCGTAGTCACCCAGTTGGTAAGAAATGCACCACTTGGACCCTAGTCCTCTAATTCTAAATCTTCTGTGTGTGTTTTTTTTTTTTTCTGTCCACCATCACGATGGAGTCTATTGCTGAGAGTGTATTTGTTTTCAGGAGGAGAGTTCCCATTGAATTGGGATTTTTCTTTTTATTTTGGCAGAATAATCACTTACAATATTGCCAGGTGTGTAGTTATACCTAATGTGTCAGTATGTAGCCTGCCATCTGAAACTAAAGTCAGGGAAGGGGATGTTATTTATTTATTTTTTTTTCTGCAGAGAGAGTTCTTAGGTGCAGTATGGGAAATCTTCCCAGGACCCTGGACTACATGTACTAACTCTTGAGTGGGCCCAGAGGGTATGAGCAGCGAGTCTTGGGAGCTTGTCTCTGCAAGTCTCCACACGCAGGAACCAGCCCTTTGTGTGCCCGGTGGCATGTCCTGCCCCACACCCACAGCCGAGGAACCTGGAGATGAAGGAGTTCAGTCATCAACTGGCCTTTTTTCCAGATGTTTAGCGTATGGTTTACGCTTTACAGATAATGACAGCAGGTCTTCAATAAGGTCCAGTCATTTTCCCAATGTCATAGAGCTAAAGGAGGTGGGGAGGGAGGACCCGGGGCTACATGATCCTCAGGGAAACTACTTCAGTTGCACTGCATTGCCTCTGAAAGGGGCCTCACAGGATGCTATGCCACAGACTTCTGAGAACAAATAAAAGTTAGGGAGAGGGATTATAGTTTGCACCCACAGCTGGAAAGAGCCCATTCTTTAATGGAAAAAGAGAAGATTTAAGGACTATCTCATTGACTAAATAGTAGTATCATTACCATCCCCCAACAGCTTTGAATCATTGAACAACAGATATGAACCATTCTCCCAGAAGTCTAAGACTGAGATGGCTTTGGTAGGAAGTGTGTGCACACAAGCACTGTCTTAGTCATTTGTGCTGTTATGAGAAAATACCTGAGAAATAGCCTGACAGAAGGTAATTTATAAAGAACAGAAATGTATTTTCTCACAGTTCTGGAGGTTTGAAAGTCTAAGATCAAGGTGCTGGTAGGTTGAGTGACTGCTGAGGGCCCCCATCTCTGCTTCCAAGATGGCTGTCTTGTTGCTGGTTTTTCACATGATGGAGGATGGAAGGGCAAAATGGCCCAGCTAATTCCCTATAGCCCCTTAATAAAGGACTAATCATACCCATGAGGGCAGACCCTTATGGGCTAGTCACCTCTTAAAGGTGATTAAGAGTTGCATCACTTAATATTGTTGCATTGGGGATTAAGTTTCAACATAAATTTTGGAAGGGACATGAACATTGGAAGCATACACACGCACACACATACAAACACACATACACACAAACACATACACATATACCCCAAACACATACTCAAGACTTGTCTCATAATCTCATGTTTCTAATCTCTTTATTACTCACTAATTTCTTAGAATAACCAAATGTGAAATGGAATGTACTTAAACAGCACGTGAGAAGTAGAGAAACAAATTTTATTTTGTAGATGGTTAGGGTTTTTGATTATTATGTGTGATTTTAGTTTTTTATTTGGGATAAAGCCAAAATTATGATTAGTTTTTATTTCTGTTTGTGCAAAGTAGACTTTGTTACCAAAAATATTTCACAAACTCCCCAGTTTGCAATTTTTTGGAGAATTGTGTCTAGGAAAATAGTTCTGCATAAACTACTTAAGAAAGTTAAATATCTCTAAGACTAAATCTCCAACGTGCATTTGGTTTTATGATTGGTGTGGGATAAGGAGCCTGGGTGTGTGAGAGCAATTTGTAGGGCAAGACAAGCAAAATTGCAGTTATTATTGCTGGAACTCTTATAGGTATGTGCACATAATAGAGAAGAAAAGTCTTACTGTCAGACTGATGTAAAATCCCCCCATCCTGGCTAAATTTCTGTGAAATTAATAATCATAGAGACCAGTGCCACCATGACTGTGTTCCCTTACATTTTATACATACCTTTTTTGAGAATGCATGCAATTTAATAGGGATAAATTTTATTATAGAGAAAATATTTATAAGAAGCAAAACTACCTTTCTCAATGACTGAAATATTTATACACTGAGGGATTGAGGGCACCAGTGTATATGAAGCTGTCTGAGGCAGCATACAGTTATTTATGGATCTCTATATATAAATAATTGACCTGAAAACTGCACACCATTCTCCCATGTGTATTAGAGCAAATGGCCCAAAGACCTTTATTGGACTGCTGCTTTGCTTGAGTTATTCAACAAATAGGCTGCATTGCTTCTCCTTCTTTTCTTTTATCTTTACCTCTTTCCTTCTTTCTTCAGCATATATTTTTTGAGGACTGTATTAGTCAGGGTTCGATAGAGAAACAGAACCCATATGATTTATATATGTGTGTGTGTGTTTGTGTGTGTGTGACATATATAGAGAGAGAGAGAAAGAAGAGGGGAAGACAGGGAGAGAAACAGCAAGAGAGAGATTTAGTATGGGATATGGTTCATAAAATTATGAAGGTGGAGAAGTCCTATGATCTGCCATCTGCACACTGGAGGACCAGGAAAACCAGTGGTGTAATTCGGTCTGAGTCAGAAGGTCTGATAACCAGGAGAGCCAATGGTCCTGGTCTGGGTCCGACAGCCCAAGTTCCTGGAGTGCTGATATCCAAGGGCAGGAGAAGATGGATGTCCTAGCTGACACACAGAGAGAGTGATATGCCCTTTCTCAGCTTTTTTGTTCTATTTGGGCCCTCCGTGGATGGGACAGTGCCCACAAAGGTGAGGGTGATCTTTGCTCAGCCTACTAACTCAAACATCAATGTCTTCTGAAACACCGTCATAGACACATTTAGAAGTGTTTTACCAGCTACCTGGGCATCCCTTAATCCAGTCAAATTTACATAAAATTAACCCTCAGAAGGGCTATGTGCCTGCTCCTCTTCTAGTCTTCCCCTGTGTGGAAAAAGCAATGAACAGGGAATAACTCTCTTCTTGTGGAGTTAACAGTCAAGAGTAAAGGAAAAACACAGCATCAAAGTGTGAAAAAGAAAAGAATTCTTCTTTGCTTGAGACAGGGGCCTGGTAACGAAGCCATATTGGGTAATCAGATAATGAATCTCTGAAGAGTTTGCATTTGCAATGTGAGCAAATGACCATAAGAATACCTGGGGAGAAGAGAATTCCAGGCAGAGGAAAGAGCTAAGGTGAAGACAGATGGCAGGGAGACAAGTTTAATTACAAGAGCCCGTGTGGCTAGAGCTAAGGCAGTGACAATAGCACAAGCAGTGTGAAGGGAAGGTAGTCAGGACTGGATCACATAGTGGTATCTGATGCTAAGGAATTTGGATGGAAGACTCTATGGATATACTGTTTTTCTCAAATCTTTTCTGTAATTTGGATTTCATCCTCTTAGCTGTGTGTCCTCCAATTTCCAGGCTAATACTTTTCCCTTCGGAACTGGTGCTCTCAACTCCCAATTGGTGTTGGCATCACTCTCTTCTCATGTTCTTCCCACCTCTTGGACTGTTCTTTCTCTGCTTCTTCACTGACTCCTCTTCCTTGGCTCACCCCTTAGGTGTTTGCAAGCCCAGATACAACCCTTGACTGTCTTCTTTCTCTTGGAACTCTCTCTGGGCGGCTGCCTTTGAGTCATGGCTTCTTTTCTAATAATTCTCCATCCCAGCCCTGAGGTCTCAGCTGAACTCACAGGCCAGCAGAACATCTCCCCTGAGTGATGTCTAGTCTCTTCAGTGTTATCATTTTCAATGTCTCCATACTGACAATGCAATATCAACCTTACACCTGCAAGAATGGCCATAATCAAAATTCAAAAAATGGTAGATGTTGGCATGAATGCAGTGAACAGGGAACACTTCTACACTGCTGGTACAGCGTGGAGATTCCTTAAAGAACTAAAAGTAGAACTACCATTTGATTCAGCAATCCCACTGCTGGGTATCTACCTTGAGAAAAAGAAGTCATTATACAAAAAAGATACTTACACATGCATGTTTATAGCAGCACAATTTGCAATTGCAAAAATGTGGAACCAATCCAAATGCCCATCAATCAATTGGTGGATAAAGTATGATACATATATATATATAGATAATATATCTATATCTATATCTATATAATATATATGTGATATATATGTGATATGTATATCACATATATATCACATGTCATATATACGTGATATATCATATATATATCATAGGTAACTTTATCCACTCATCAATCAATGAGTGGATAAAGTATGATACATATATAGATATATACATATATCTCTATATATAATATATATGTGATACATATATGATATATCATATATATATATATAAAAAATAGTTACTTTATCCACTCATTGATTGATGGGCATTTGGGTTGGTTCTACATTTTTGCAGTTGCAAATTGTGCTGCCATAAATATACATGTGCAAGTATCTTTGCTATGTGTTCTTCAATTTCCATAAATTGTCATGTATATATCAAAATGACTTGATACATATATAACGATCATATATATATATAGATAGATAGATAGATCATAGTTACTTTATCCACTCATTGGTTGATGAGCATTTGAGCATATATGATATATAATATATATTGGGTAATCAGATAATGAATTCCTGCTTCTTCAGAAGGCTGTTTTACTTGAGATTTTGAAATAGTTTGTCTACTTTTTCCCTTACTATTTTTTTCTATATGACTTCCATTTTCTTTTTTTATAATTTCAACTTTTGTTTAGATATATATATCAACTTTTGTTTGATATATATGTGATATATATATCATATATATCCAATCTCATCCATATATATGTTATATATATCATCCATATATAATATATATGTTACATATATATATATAAAATATATGGATGAGATTGGAGACTATTATTCTAAGCGAAGTAACTCAGGAATGGAAAACAAAACATCACATGTTCTCACTCATAAGTGGGGACTAAGCTATGAGGATGCAAAGGCATAAGAATGACACAGTGGGCTGGAGACTCAGGGCGAAATGGTGGGAAGAGGATGAGGGATAAAAGGCAACAAATTGGGTGCAGTGTATACTGCTCAGGTGATGGGTGCACCAAAATCTCACAAGTCACCACTAAATAACTTATGTAATCAAACACTGCCTGCTCCCAAGAACCTATGGAAATAAAAAATTTAAAAACTAATACAAATAAATAAAATGAGAAATAAAGAAAAACTTGGATAGTATGTTCACTCTGGGTGATAAGATCACTCATATTCCAAGCCTCAGCATCATGCAATATACTCATGTAATAAACCTAAATGTGTACCTCCTGAATCTAAAACAAAAGTAGAAATTATTTTTAAAAAAGAAAATGGAAGTCATATAGAAAAGAAAGCTAAGAGAAGAAGTAGACAAGTTATTTCAAAATCTCAAGTAAAATGGCCTTCTGAAGAAGCAGGGAAAAGCAGGAATTTCTCAATAGGAAGAGAAGAACAGGAGGACTGCCAGGAAACCTCTGCATGGCCCTGACTAGACTGTGTGCAGCAGGTCCAGCTGCATCCCTGGCTGCAGCTGCCACGGTTTGCCAGGCAAAGGCAAGTGATTTTCCCTAATCTAGGAAAGACTTGCCCTAAGAACAGGACTCCCAGTTAAGTAAAAAGAAATGAAATACTCTGAGCCAGAAAATTAAATTCTGGGTAAGGAAACCCAAGATGTGACAAATATCAAGGAAGATCAAGACAGCCTGGGGCTGTTTTCTTTTAGCAGGGCATTAGATGTAAGCTGGTTCATGCATACCACTGTTGTAAACAGCCGCAGGCCTGAGGGCTGAGTTTTGGTGGTGATGTCTGGCCTGAATCACATATACAAGTTGGCCGAGACGGAAATCAAACCCCGGGGTCCAGTCTTAGCAGCAAAATGTTCAAACCTGATGGAGCCACCTGATGGGTTTGAAAATAGTGGGCTTCAAGGCTCCTTCTGGGATCTACTGATCCGCACCCATTCAGGAGTAGAGTCAGTGAGGGCCATAACCTGGAATTGCAGGGATATGAATGACCGGATATCCCCCATCCCTAGCTCAGTTAGTCCCTAACCCACACTTAATGTCTACAGTGTGCCAGATGTCAAGTCAAGTTCTTCCATGTATTATTTCATTTCATCTGTATAAGTATTCTAGGATGTAGGTATCACTGTCCCAACTTTAAAGGCTAAAATATTAAAGTTAGAAAAAGTAACTGGTCCCAGACCATGTCTCTGCTAAGTGCAAAGCTAGTATTCAAATCATTGGGCCCCAAATTGAGAGGTATTTATTATTTATTTCCAAAGCCGTGTCACTGTCTGCAAGGCACTAGGACTGACCTTATTTTCTGTCTGCTTCAGGCCCTTTATCCCTTTGAGATAATAGGATGCCACCCAAAACAACCTCAGTTCTCCACCCATACCCATTAGGGGCTTCGAATAAGAAATATTTTCATCATTGACAGCTTCAAGCCTTTCATCTTTGAAATGCAAGCAATTCACCCTTCTCACCTTACCATCACATATGAGAATAGATGCTATATGAAGGACATGTTTTTATGTGTGTGTGTGTGTGTGTGCACATGTGCACATGTGTGTTGAAAGCATTTTATTTCTCTGACAAACCATTCTCTTTTCTTACCCTATCCCCAAATTAAAAATACATAAATCAAGTTTGAAGAAGGAAAATGTATTTATTATGCATGTGGCAAAACTGGACTGGCATCACCCAATGGTTGAGCAAAGGATTTGATGCAGCTGGCCTTGTCTTTATTCAAGGGTGAATGTCTAGACATGACATTTATTATTGTTCCATTCCCATGGCTGAGGACGTGTGATGCCTTCAACTCTTCCTTCTGTGTGAGCAGTGCTTTGTAATCAGTGGACAGGTGAGATGAGAGTTCCTTGTCAAGAACACCATGGCTCTTTGATGGTATGAGTTGAGTGTGATAGCATTGATTATTTCAGGCAATGATGAACAATAACAGGATGAGTAGAAAGCATACCCTCCACTACAGGCCTCTGGCATCAGCATAGGAGACAGCTGCTTAGCTTACTAGGAGGTGTAGTTCATTGACATGCACCCCTTCTCTTCCTCTTCCATTTACTGGCTCCTGGATGCTGTCATCCAATAACAAAAATAAAGTCTCCTGGCTCTCCAGTTTTGAGGAGAACTTTAAGTGCAATTTTCCTTGAGGGAAATAACACGTTGACCTAAATTGACATTGAGATGAAGGTTTTCAGTGGATTAGGCCTCCAATTCTGAGCCTTCTAGAGCTGCTGTCTACTTGGATTTAAATGAGCATTTAATATAGTCCATTAAAAGTCTGGCAGGAGCAAAAGAACAATTGGGAGGCTCAAAGGTAAATGTTTTTATCTTGGACTCCATTTGTTTATTTTTTCTTTAAACATTAAAAAAATTTTTGGTTCCGTTTACACATGTGTGTTTGTTATGTGAGTATCTTGTGTAGTGGTAAAGTCTGGGCTTTTAGTGTACCCTCACCTGAATAGTGAACATGGTATCCAAGAGGTGCGTTTTCAATTCTCAGCCCTCTCCTAGTTTTCCCCTTTTGGAGTCCCCAGTGTCTGTTATTACTTTTGTCCATGTGTACCCATTGTTTAGTGCCCCCTTACAAGTAAGAACATGCAGTATTTGATTTTCTGTTTCTGAGTTAGTTCACTTAAAATAATGGCCTCAAGCTCCATCCATGCTATTGCAAAAGATATGATTTTAATCTTTTTGATGGCTGCATGGTATTCCATGTTTCTGTGTCTGTGTTTCACAGGTAAAATTTTAAGACAGTGTGAAATAAAATAATCATTTGCCTTTCAATGAGATTGAAAGAATCAAACACACATTCCAATGAAAAGAATTTGAGAACCAGAATAAGAGTGGGAGGAAATGGTGAGCAAGCGTTTAGGCATTGGCCACAGGAGGGACCACGATGCTGTCCGTCTCAGCTTTACTTCACTGTCCTTTGTAAATGCAGTGCCACAGTCTGGGCCTGCTTTGGCTAGTCTGTCACTAATGTTTTTCTCAGAATGTCAGTTTCTCTTCTGAGTTGTCTTCGTAGCACCCAACACAGCTTCTCTAGCAGGTGAAAAACCGTGTTATTTTCCTTCATTTATCCTTAGGAACAAAGGTTACCCTGCTGGTAACCGTCCTTTACTAAGACAGCCTGTGAGTTTAGAACGATGTGTGACAGCCAGCCAAAGTCTTAATGGAGACCTTCCTTTGACTGAGCAGAATTCCCCCAGGGGCTGCATTAGCTTCCCAGACTGCAGGGCACAGGCAGTTCTGGGGATTCTCTGGGTCAGTGATAAAGAAGTTGTCATTCTGAATCAATTCCAGAGAACAGACAGCCTATGAAGTACATGAGTTTATGTTGACAAAGAAGGCTATCATAGTTTGCTGTGCTGTTTTTGGTTTCTGTTTTTGTTTTTTTTTTAATTAGTGCTTTTCTGTTCCTTAAAAAAAAAAAGGAAAAAGAGGCTCTCCCTTTTTTTGGCTTATGTCTGTACCCCACAACTTGCCTTATTAACGTGCATGGGGGTCTGTGGGTTATTTGGGGATGAAAGCGAGGGGGAGTGAGAAGAGTGTCATAAGAGTGATTGAATTAGAGGACTGGGGCTAAAATGGAGGGGTAAGTGCGGGGTGCCCAAAGGCTACAGATATCCTGGGTTGTTGGGGCACCAGACAGGCTGCCAGCGAAATGCCTGGTTCTAAAATAGCACTGGCCCTCTTGATTGGCATGTACTCTAAGAGAGAAAAAACATCAGTCGGATTCTCCAAATAGGCTAATAAAAATATGACTTGAGCTCTCCCTTTTCTCATTCTGTCTTTACACATTGGGGAGGTGGACAGTCCCACGGGGGAGTCTCCTTGGGGGTTGGGGGAGAGCAGGGAACTGCTTCCTGCTCCTTCTGCCTGTTGTCTTCACACAGTCAAGGTGCGGTTGACTGATCTTATTCATTCATTCAGCCCTTTATCCACATAACCAGCATGTACCTGGATTCTCCCTGGAGCCAGCAGGCTCCTAGGTGCTAGGGATGTTGCAGAAACACAGAGGCATGCCCTGCCCTTGGGAGAAGGGGACCCAGCCTTACCCTGCTGTGCTAAGAGAGAGGAGAGGAAACTCATCCTAGCCTGGGGGCCAAGTAAGACTGTCCAAGATAGGACACAGAAGCTAAGATTCGAAGGATGAATGGGACTTGTTTATTATTCCAGGCAGAGGAAGACTCTTCCAGGTGGAAGGAACTCACCATTACAGGCAGAGTGCAGCTTACAGAGAGGGCTGCATGGGGGTGTGACTGGCCACATCTGAGGTCAGTCACCAACATGCATACTTCCACCTTTTTCTTGACATTGATTTATAATATTTTTTTTAAGATAGGATCTCATTCTGTTTCCCAGGCTGGAGTGTAGTGGCACAATCATAAGATCTCTGCAAGAATGCCTAGAGTGAGAAGAAAAGAAATTATGGACCCAACTTGTGACAGAATAAAGAGAACCCCACAAGAAATGAGAAAAGAAAGAAGAGAAGATGGAAGAATGGAAAGAAAGGAGGAAAGAAAGGAAGAAATGGGCAAGGAAGTCAGAAAAACAGATCAAAGGGAGGTTGAAAGTTACAAACATGAAATTGCTCAGAATCAGGGCAAGTGGTCAATGCTACAGAGAGGTCATGGAGCTAAGAAAAAAGAAGAGGTCCTTGAATTTAGAAATAATTGGATCTTTAGCAAAGGCAGTTGTAGTGATTGCCATGAGCTGAGATGTAGAAGGAAAGACAAGAGTTTATCAATGAGGGATGGGGGAGGGGAAGTCATGGATGTTCCATACAGGCTTTTTGTTATTGTTACTGTTTTAATATTGTAGAGATTTGGATATGGTAAAATGCTATTAGGAATAGAGAAAGGAAATGAGGGGAAAACTGATGAAATCCAAATAAAATCTGGTGATTAGTTCACAGTATTCTGCCAACATTGGTTCCTTAATTTGGGCAGATGCATCAAGGTGATGTACCAAGGTACAAGTGCATGCTAGGGCAAGATGGATGAGAGTATATAGAAATTATCTGTACTATTCTTGCAACTTTTCTGGACATCTGTAGCTATTCTAAAACAAAGGGTTTCCTTTAAAATTAGCTATTGGGAAGGTGCTTCTAGAGATGGAATAGCAACCTAGGGCAGAGAAAGGAGCAAAATTGATGGGAAGGCAGAGCCGATGACCAGACCTAGAAGAAAGGTTTGGACAGAGAGAAGTACCTTTGTAGAACTGCCTGTGGAAAGTTCAAGGCCAGCCAATAGACAGCATCTGCTTTCTCTGTCAAGGAGAAGGTCCTATCATTGGTTAATTTGGAGGAAGAGAGAAGCAGAAGATTTACGACATGGAAATTCTTTTAAAAGCCATGGTATAATGGCAGGTAAAGAATGCCTAGGGCAAGGCAGAAGACTCTGAGTGCCAAGGATGGGCTTTTAGACACTTTCTTGGCTTCCAGTTATCAATATTCTATCTGTCACTTTAAAATATTCAGCCTCCGGTTGCATATGCCACAGTCTAGGTTAATACTGTCAGATTGTCTACTTGCTCTATTCCAAGGAAAAAATTAAACTGAAAGCAGCCTTCTAGATTGACTGATGTCCAGTATGGGTGAGCTGAACTTTCAGTTGTCTAGCTTTATAGTAACAGACACAGATGCATCTATAAAATTCTCTAACCTCATTTCAACTGTGGCTTTGAGAAGGTAACTTAAGGCCACATTTGGATTTGCACCCTTTATTGTTCATACTTTGTCTCTCTTTTTCTGGCTCTGAGCAAATCTTCCTCATCCTTCACAGCCAGGCTCAATCGGTTCCTCCTACGCAGTCCCACTTTGAGCAAGGTATCTCTTCTTTCCTGGTATATTCACACCATGTTATATCTTATTCAACTAGAGGTAATGTGGATCTCACTGAATTGTAGTTGCTTGTATGTTTATTTAATGCTCTGGTGGTGCTAGATTAGAATAAATACCTAGTTCCTTTCAGATGCTAAATATGAAAGTATTTCCTTGTAAAGGTTACTGAAAGTTGTGATTAGAGGGTTTCTTACTCATGTAGCCTACATATGCTGACACCCAGATAAATTTTATTAAAAATGTTTGGCTTAGTTTTCTTTGTCTTCTTTCTTGCTTTCCTCCCTCCTTCCTTCCTTCCTTCCCTCCCTCCCTCCCTCCCTCCCTCCCTCCCTCCCTCCCTTCCTTCCTTCCATCCTTCCTTCCTTCCTTTCTTCCTTCTTCCCTTTGTCCCTCCTTCCCTCCCTCCCTCAGTCTCCTGAGTAGCTAGGATTACAGGAGCACATCACTACACCTGGCTAATTTTTAAAAATTTCTGTAGAGATGGAGGGTCTTGCTGTGTTGCACAGGCTGGTCTCAAACCCCTGGTGTCAAGTGACTCTCCTACCTTGGCCTCCTTCCCTCCCTCCCTCCCTCCCCTCCCCTCCCCTTCCCTTCCTTTCTTTTCTTCTTATAGAATATAACATATGCATATCAGTTGGACTCAACATTTTAATGTTTTAACAATTTTTTAATTATGCTTCCACTTTGTTTTAGTGTGTTAATGACACATGGTGGCTATCATGACCAATTAAACAAGAAATGGTAGAGGAAAACTCAGATGAAGACAGCATTGCACACAGACCTTCACTGAGACCATATTCAGAATGGAAGTCTTGCTGAATTGCAATTTCCAGAACCATGGTTTCTCACTCAAAAGGAAACACTCTCATTTCAGTCCAGAGAGCTTCTAGACTAGGGCAGTAGGAATCTGAGACAAGGGGATACTCAGGGTTCTTATTTCTCACTCTGAAATTCTCAGATTGCCTGTTCTGTGAATACTTGGAAGTAAGCCTAGAGTCTTGTGAAAAGGGGGCAATGGAAGAAAGAAGTAGAGATTCTGGACTGATGTGGGAGCAGCAGCCATAGAGGAAGAGGCGGTGAGATGCAATCACAGATTGGAGATCTGGAGCAAAAACTCTGACTGTGTGAGTGAAAAGTGACTAGAGTTTTAGTTTGGAGATGTTATTTCCCAGAGTTAATGTGCTTCAGGCAATATGAAAGGTCAACGCAAAAGAGCCAGCCAGAGAGTTCCAAGAAGGTAACACAGGGCTCTCCCCAGCTGTCCAGACAGCTGTCACTGACAAATGATGTCTGTTTCTCGCCCCCACAGCACATCCTATGTGCTAAATATGACCAGCAAGGAAAGATGAGGAACCAATCTCAGTGCCTAAAGCTGTGAAGGGCCTGTGACTCTCTGTCTTCCCTTTAGAGAGATTTGATCACTTGAGTACTCTGCTTTTGGGTTTGTGAGATATATTGTATATGTTCTTATAGACAGATATATGTAATGAACTAGACCAGTTTTAGCTTAGATGCATTTAAATAGGATTCATGTTTACAATTGCAAGACATTTTTTATCCCACATTTTTTTTTTTAAGAGAAAGGATCTTTCTCTGTCACCCAGGCTGAAGTGCAGTGGTGCAATCATGGCTCACTGCAACCTCAAAGTTCTGGTCTCAAGCGATCCTCCCATGTCAGCCTCCAGAGTAGCTAGGACTTTTTTTTTTTTTTTTTTTTAAAGACATAGGGTCTTGCTTCATTGCCCAGGTTGGTCTCAAACTCCTGGCCTCAATCAAGTGATCTTCCTGTCTTGGCCTCCCAAAGTGCTGGGATAGCAGGCATGAGCCACTGTGCCCTGCCTTTATCCCACAGTTCTTACAGAAAAACAAAACAAAACAAAATAAACAAAACAAGAGGCTAATGAGAAACTGGCTCATCTCCACATGAAAAATAAATGTTGAAACCACTAGTCGCAAATGGATCTTGTTCTGAGAATGAAGCAGAACTGATGCCTGACCTGTCCTCTTGGGAAGCTGTTTTTAGCCTTGATAACCTTTGCGTGAGGTCTGTTCCAGTGCTGGGTCACAACTGAGACCCCTTGGGAATGTCACCATTCCCATGACAGCTTCAGCAGGAAGGCTACTATGGATGCTTGTGCTGTCATAGGCCTGCTGCAAGCATCAGGCTGCTACCAGCTCCTGCTAAGACAAACACAGCGAAGTCCAGCATTTACCCGGCACTGGATGGACCATGAATAATTTAATACCCGTAGATAGTGGCAATATTGTGATCTTTAAGAATTAAAAAATATATATATATATATGTTACTCAGTGACAATAATGGCACCCCCTTTCCCTCCCCAGCAAATATCCAGAGAGCAACTTTGCTGAGAGCACATGCCAGGACAGTTGTCTTTGCTCCTGCAGGGCTGCTACAGCATCAGAGCCGAGCCTCTAAGCCTAATTAGAAATCTCCACATACAAGAAGCCAGGTCCACATGGGGAAGCCAGGTCTCTGATGAATGAAGAAAGAGAACACAGGCTCTATCGGGGTCACGTCGACAGGCATTGGTTGTAGATACAGATGACTCGTTGGTGGGTCTGTGAAAGTTGAAAGAAATGGAAATGACCCCCATCTCCCAACTTCTTGCCCCACATTCAGTGTCTATTGTCATCGGTTTGGGTCTGTCTGGGTGAAGGCTTATCTCATTGTAGAGAAATCTGAGAGTCTCTAATAAGGAAGGTGACAAATGCCAAATGTTAGCCGTGCATATTTGAAGCTAGGGTCATTATTTTTTTTAGGTTGTTTATTTCTCTTGTCTGCAATCATCCCCCCAACTAAATAGCTATTCCCCTCTAAAGCCCTAAGAATTGATGGCTATACAGACTCATTTACTGATTCATTCATTCATTCATTTATTCATTCAACAAATATTCATTCACACAGGCACTGTCTTATGCTCTGAGAGCAGATGACGATGTTCATTAACCCAAGGCTTTGGTTCCAAACCCTATTCTTTTGGTGCTAGCTGAAGAGAACTGACCTGAATCTAGAGGAGCCTCTTTAACTAGAAAGACTGCAAAATTTTGCCCCATGCCACCTTTCTCACTGGCCACCTAGTTCCTACATTCCTGGCTTTCTCCAGGACAGAGCACTCACTTGAGCTTGTTGACATCTCAGACACAATTTTTACAGGGCACGATCCATAAAGAGAAGGCTTCCAAGAAGCACCAATCCAAGAGTCAGTCCTCCAAGAGAAGATTCCAGGATGAGTGACTTAAAGAGGTTTTGGCATGTGGACTCTGAAGTCACTGATCCTGTGCTCCACACCCAGCTACTCAAGGACCGAAGGTCCTCAGCTTTGACGCTGTTTCTGCAACACAGTGACTCTCAGCTTTTTTTCTGCCCAGAACACCTTAAGGAGGGCTCAGGTGAAGGGAGAGGGATGATGCCCTTTGTAGGGTTTCATTTGGGACCCTGGAGATCCAGCTTCAGAGGCAGACGTCGGGCACTTTTGTTTTAGTCTCTGGTCATCTGCTTTTAGCCGATCTGTCCTTTCTTTTGGGAAGGTATCTGACTTGCTAGACTGACTAAAGTATATTCTATTTCTGGACTGAAAATTTTGTTTTGAAGGCAACCTGAGCTTTTTGGGTCGACACAGAATTCACTGGTCTCTTTGAGGTCTTTCAGTTTAATGACTTGGGATGAGTCATCAGATCACATTAGACTTGTCTTAGAATGATTTAATACCAAGCTCACAAGAGTCTTTGAAGACATTAAGGCTAATCCTCTCTTTCATCTCTCTCTTTATCACTTAAAACCCCTCTGCCACCCTCAGATGTAGTTGTCTGACCTCCTTTTGAACAGTCGGTGATAGGGACTTCAGTATCTCAAAATGGCCCAGTCAGTCCACTAACGGCTCTAATGGGCAGAGTTCTCCTGTGATGGGAACCTGGTTTCAGCTGATATGGTTTGGCTGTGTCCCCACCCAAATCTCATCTTGAACTGTATAGTTCTCGTAATCCTCATATATAATGGAAGAGACTCAGTGAGAGGTAATTGAATCATGGGGGAGGGTTTTTCAATGCTCTTCTTGTGATAGTGAATAAGTCTCATGATTTTATAAGGAGCAGTTCCCTTGCACAAGCTCACTTGCCTGCCACCATGTAAGACATGCCTTTGTTCCTTCTTTGCCTTCTGCCAAGATTGTGAAGCTTCCCCAGCCATGTGGAACTGTGAGTCCATTAAACCTCTTTCTTGATAAATTACCCAGTCTCAGGTATTTCTTCATAACGGTGTGAAAATGGACTAATACACAGCTTATATTAAACTTTTGTCTGTTTTAAAGTCAAAGCATCACTTTCTTTATATAGGACCATTTCAACAACTGGCAAATTTGTCTCTGGTGAAGTGCATGCATTGGGATTTCTCTACCCAATAGAAAATGAATGATTTCTCTTAGGGATTGGGTCAGAGAAACAGAACACTACTTTGCTGCAGCTGGAGCTCAAAACAGACAACTGTGAGCTACTTGAAGTCCTATTTTCTGATCCAATGAGCAGATTCCATCAGAGAAAGCACTTGTGTTTCCTGACTTCATCTACTTGAATAATTTAGCTTAAGATTCGAGCACATTGTTGTTGCTTTCTTCTCTCATGGTTGGTGTAGTATTGCCTATCTGCTCTTGTACTGATATTTTATGGCAAGAGCAAGGCCATATTTCTTAATCTTTGCCAAATATTTCTTAAGTTTTGCCAGGGAAATGGGAATCCAATCAGTAGAAGGTTCAAATAGCCTCTGTTCAAAATGTGTGATACTTTGAGATGGGGGCTAAGCACATTATTCTCTGTGCAGGCCAGTGAGTTTCTTCTGGGAGGGTGTTCAGGGATGAGCAGGTACACCCTCCTGGCTGTTTGGTTGCAGGTAAATGCCCGTTGCCTTTTCAGAACAGAAGCCCCATGAACTTGGTTCATAGTTAGCTACTCCTAACATTATTAGCAAAACAGTGCTGTTTGCCAGGTTGTGACTGTGTGGACCTGTGACATAATAAAAAATATACATTTGGTCTTCATCTCTTGTTCCTGACATAAGAGCTTCTAAGACCCTTGGAATCCTAGTGGTGATAAATGTGTCTCTTTGTATGCTAATGGATGATTGGTGGTTGAGGGCTCCTAGATAGTTTCAGGATGGGAGTTGGGATTGCCAGAGGAACCAACCATGTGATGAGAGTGTTGGAGCTTTCAGCCCCCCACCCAGAGGGGCAGGAGATGGAGTTCAATCACCAATGGCAACAATTTAATCAATCATGCCTGTGTAATGCAACCTCTGTAAAAAAAACCCTAAATGAAGGGGTTCAGAGAGCTTCCAAGTTGGTGAACACATGGAAGTACCCGAAAGGTGGCATCCCCAGAGAGGGCATAAAATCTCTGCACCAGCTCTCATACCTTCACCTCCATGCCTCCTCATCTGAGTGTTCATTTGTGTCCTTTACACTATCTTTCATAATAAACCAGTAGATGTAAGTAAAGTGTTTCCCTGAGTTCTGAGAGCTGTTACAGTAAATTATCTAACCCGAGGAGGGGGTTGTCCTCATTTGGTAATCAAGTCAGACCTAAGTCTGAGTGACCTGAGGACCCTCTCCTTGGAATTGGTGTCTGAAGTGGGAAAAGTCGTGGGGGACTGAGCCCGTAACCTGTGGGGTCTGTGATAACTCAGGTAGTTAGTGTTTGAATGAAACTAAATTGTAAGACACCCAGTTGGTGCCTACAGAGGATGGGAGAATGCCTTGGTGGGGAAAATCCTCACATTTGGTGTCAGAAGTATAGTGAGTATAGAAAAACACTTTCCTTTTTAATGTCTTTGACTCAAGAGTGGAGAACATCAGAATTCGGCAGATCTTGAAGATTTTGGGGGGGGATGCTTTTAATGATGGAAAATATTGCCAAGGAGCATGCCAGCCTGAAATAAGGTAAAGAAAAACCTAGTCAGAACTAGACTACAAATAAAGGAAAGGGTGACATAATACTTAAAAACAAAACAAAACCTAGTTTTGATGCAGACTGTAAGGTAAACCAAGAAAGACTTTTTCTTTTATTTTAATAGTTTTGGGGGAGCAAGTGGTGTTTTGTTACATGGATAAGTTCTTCAGTGGTGATGTCTGAGATTTTGGTGCACCTGTCACCCAAGCAGTGGACACTGTACCCAATGTGTAGTCTTTTATCCCTCAGCCCACTCCCAACCTTCTCCCCAAGTCCCCAGAGTCCGTTGTATTATTCTTAGATCTTCGTGTCCTTATAGCTTATCTCCCGTTTATGAGTAAGAACATCCAATGTTTGGTTTTCCATTCCTGAGTTACTCCACTTAGAATAATAGTCTCCATTTCCATCCAGGTTGCTGTGAATGCCGTTATTTTATTCCTTGTTATGGCTGGGCAGTATTCCATGGAGTATATATACCAGGTTTTCTTTATCTACTCATTGGTTGATGGGCATTTAGACTGACTCCATATTTTTGCAGTTGTGAATTGTGCTGCTGTAAACCTGAGTGTACACGTGTCCCAAGAAAGACTTTTTACAATAAGAACTCTGTGCTCTGAATGGTGAGAAAGTCACACTGTGGTAGGCTGGATAATGCCCCCCGCAAAGACATCTACATCCTTATATGGCAAAGGGAACTTTACAGCTGTGTTTAAATGAAGGGTTTTGGGATGGGGAGATGGTCCTGGGTTATCTGGGTCTGTCCCAAATGTGATCACAGGTATCCTTGTAGGAGGGGGCAGAAGGAGATTTGACTACACACAGGATAGGGTGATGAAGTGACACAAGCAGAGATGGAGAGATGTGTGGGAAGAAGGAGGAAGGGGTTGCAAGCCACAAAATACAGGTGACCACTAAAAGCTAAAAAAGGCAAAGAAATGGTTTCTCCCCCCGGAGCTCTATCTCATTTAGTACATTTCCAAGCTTTTGAAAGACTTGCCTGAGTGAATTGCAGCTTAACTAAGTTCACTTTTGTGCTGTGTTCCATATTTCAAAGGCAGAGGCACCAGTTTCCCCTAAGCCCTTAATTGTCCTTCAGAACTTGCCATCTCAGAATGAGAATGAGATGTTGACCTTTTGTAATCATGGAGGGAAGAAGTGGAACACACCCTGAGTGAGTATAGACAGACTAGATTCATTTCTGGTCCCTGTCTTTTTCCAGCTCTGTGGCCCTAGGCAAGTAAATGAATTTGTACAAGCTTAAGGTCTGGGACCCAAAGAGGCCCAATAAAATAATACTCCTCTTTTCTGCAGGAGTTTGATCAGCTGAGAATTGAGGCAAAGTAGTAAAGCAAATGGGTGTCAAAACAGCACCTATATCCTGAGTCAAAGAGAATCTGGCTTATGTATGAGAGCCAATAAACTTTCACATGCTGGATTTCAGAATGTGCCTGTTTACGCACACCACATCGCTATGGTCCTAGATCCAGGCAGACCTCCTCATATCGGGGCAGAGACTGCACCTGGCGAAGCAGCTGTCAAGATCAGCTCAGGAGCAGTGGTCCTCAGGAAAAAGAAGGAAGAAGGGGCATGACACAGGCTCAGTATCTCCTCCCTGTTCCTCAGTTAGATTGAGTCAGTTCTCCCACCAGGAGTGGGATGGGTGGAGGGGCTGAGAAAAAATAAAAACAAAACAAAAAACGAAGAAAACAAAACAAAAAAACAGAAACAGGAGCGTAGCCACTTAATTTCTCTGCATATGAAAAGAGGCATCAGAAGTCAAGAAAAGTCTAATATTTGAGTTTCTTGTCTTTGAAACAGGATGAATACACATCTCATATGAAAATAATGACCATGCTAAGAAAGATAGAGAATGCTGTCTATTAAAGTGCCTAGAAAATCGTTACCTGCCTGCCTCCCTTCCTCCCTCCTTTCTTCCTCCCTCTTTTCTTTCCTTCAGTCTTCATCTCTCTTCCTCTGTGTTGAGAGAAAGTTATTTGAGACAGCAGTCTATCCTATTTATCTGTTTATTTATTTATTTATTGCTTTTCTGAGATACGGTTTCACTTTTTTGCCCAGGCTGGAGTGCAGTTGCATGATCTTGACTCACTGCAGCCTCAACTTCCCAGGCTCAAGCAAAGATCCCACCTCAGCTTTCTGAGTAACTGGGACCACAGGCACGTACCACCATGCCCGGCTAATTTTTGTATGTTTTTGTAGAGACAGGGTTTTGCCATCTTGCCCAGGCTGGTCTTGAACTTCTGATCCCATGCAGTCCTCCTGCCCAGCCTTTCAAAGTGCTGGGATCATATTTATAAATTGCTGTGCTGAGATCCCAAAGTGCCTGGTCTAGCCTACTTATTTTAACTGCCTGAAAATTTTTAGTGTTAAGTTATTTCTGTTCCAGCAGTAGTTCCATTTTCTCTCATCTGGCTTACCCTAGCAAGCCATAGGGTGTGTGTGTGTGTGTGTGTGTGTGTGTGTGTGTGTGTGTGTGTGTAGCCAAATGTTTTCTTTACATTAAGGTTTTCCTCTTCCAATACTACTGATCATTATTATATTTGAAGTGTAACATGAAAATATTATGAGAATTAGTGCCACCTAAATCTAACAGTAAATTAGAGGTAGATTTTGAAGGATCAAAATTAAATTTCATTTTACTGTAAGAGAAGGATGCCATGCTGTGAGATGTTCATGTGTGATTGAAAGTGATTACGTGAGTTCATGAAAGTAGAATCTTAAGGAAAATAAAATGGTGATGCATTAGGCTTTTGGTTATATATTTTCAGTTTGGGATTTATAAACCCTCTGTCCTTTCCCAGAATAGATGCTTCTGAATGTTTTCTTGCTTTGAGTTCCCTGAATGTCACCTGGTTTCCGTGTTGGGGGTTCTGCAGCAGATTCACATATAAACAGATGTGCTACTCAGGCCTCCGGAGACAGTTAAATTCTTTTTCAGGCTTACTTCTGAAACTAGTGTGCAGTAAACCAAATGTCACATTGAACATAAGAGTTGGGAGGAAATACACATATAAAACAGCTATTTAAATGGAAAAAATGGTTAATCATAAGCTTGCCTAATTCAATCACTGAAGGACTTGTGCTGTTAAACTTCAGGCCAGATGCAGTAACTCATCCACCCAGCAAACCAGTAACAGAGGCTTCTGGCAGGGTATCTTGCTATCTGTTAAAAAACATAGCTTAAAAGAAACAATGGCTAAGCTGTCTACCTCTGTGGGTTTGGCTGGTTTTTGGGTAATCATCAAGCATTTCAGTCCCTCTTTGAGACGTTGCGTTTGTGTATTTCACAAGCAAGCCACATCTGGCAGCTCCTTCGAGCAGCACAGGGTCCCCTGAGAGCATTTTAGGCTTGGTAGGGCCATGTTCCAGATTGACTGGTGGAGGAAACATTGTTTCAGCTTTCTTTGGAAGCGAATCACATATTCTAGTGGAAAATACTGCTTTTCAAACAGTTACCTGAGAAAGCAGCTTCCCAGAAGTTGCAGTGGATCTTAGTTTTCAGTGTCATGGTAGACCTTTCTCTTTGCCAATTGCATAATGAATTGTTTATTATGCAATTAGCAATGATGATTTGTTCATTTATTTGTTCATATAAAGGTATATGGTCATGTATTTAATAAGTAGTTATTGACCACCTACTGTATGCAAGACATTTCTCTAGGGCTTGGGGATGGAGTATTGAACAGGACATGACGAGGTCCTTGTTCTCCTGAAACTTAAAGTCGTTGAAGATGGAAACAGTCAATGAGCTAGGAATCACACTCATACACTCACATAGAACTTACTACGTGTCATGCTCCCAACAACCTTATGAGGTAGATACCGTTATTACCTGCATTTTACAGATGAGGAAACTGAGACACTTATAGGTCAAGGGTTCACATAAGTAGAAAGAACCTGAACACAGGCAATATGGCTCCACATTTTGTTTTCTTCAATTCTACATTGGAAATTAAAATATGGTGAGGAGATTTCCACAGGGGCTGAACTAATTTATATTCCCACCAATAGTGTATAAGCATTCCCCTTTTTCTACAACTTTGCCAGCATATGTTGTTTTTTTGACTTTGACTTTTTACTGATAGCCATTCTGACTGGTGTGAGATGATATCTCATTGTGGTTTTAATTTGCATTGTTCTGTTGATGACCGATGTTGAGCATTTTTTTTGTGTGTTTCTTTGTTGCTAGTATGTCTTCTTTTCAGAAGTGTTTGTTTATATCCTTTGCCCACTTTTAAATGGAGTTATTTGGTTTTTTTTCTTATTATTTATGTTCCTGAAATAAGGGATTTAAAAATCAACTCCAGGATCTTTAAATATATATACAGAAAAATGTCAAACTTCTATAGCATCTGTTTCTGTTACCTTATGTAGTTATTATCTAAATATGCAAGCTAAAAAATGGTTGGAAGTCCTCATGAAGGGTGGTGGTAAGAGCTGTGTCCACATTTGTTCTACATCCTGCAATATTGCTCGCAACTTGACAGGAGGCATTTTTTCAGATTTGAATGTTTCTAAAACTGGTTTGCATCTTACAATCAAGATGCACACAAATATACTAGCAAGATAATTGGCAGGGCCTTTCAGAAATTACAATTTCTGCATCTTTCTTGGAAAGGACAATATGAGAATTGAGTTATTTACAATTTGCACAGAAATCAGATTCAGTGAAATAGATTTTTTTCCCAGTGTATCTGTGATTTGTCCGGAAGGAGTTAGACATTTGTGGACATTCTGCCTTTTCCTTCATTGCACTCCAGCTCTGTCTGATTCACATAAGTTAACTCAGTGTGAACATGGGCTCCTGAGGGTGAGGCCTGGATTTCTTGACTTCAACAGTCACGTGACATTGTTGTATGTTTCACCTTAGATGGCCCTTGGTATTGAGCCTGTCCTTCCTCACATGTATGCCTCTCCTAGGTCTTCTGAAGATCCACTCAATTATACAGAAGCTCTAGTTCATTGTCTTTTTTTGCAAATAAAGAATACATGCACATCTTAATTCTGGTGGAAGCATCATTATCATTATCATTATCATTATCATATCAAATGTAGCACAGAATATTCTATTAAATGCTTTTCTATAGTTTTCTATGGTTGCTTTTTCTCGGCAGCAAGCTAACTCACCCTGCCTGCTTCTACCACATCTTATAATAATAACTAGCATTTATTGAGTTCTTCCTAGAGGGTCAAATGTTATGTTAAATTCATTACATGGATGTTTTTGTGTAATTCCTACAACAATACTGAGTGGTAGGTATCACCATTAGCATGTCCATTTCATAGATGAACAAACTGAGCCCCAGAGGGAAAGAGTGCCTTGTCCTTGGTTGCATAATCAGGAAACAGCAAAGCCAAGATTTGAATCTAGAAGCTAGGCAGTTTGGTGTGTCTTCCACTCACCTATGCCCTTGCCCTTCACTCTTGTACCTAAATCGACCTGGAGAAAGAAGAGTCACTGTGTCAAAGCCATCCCGTCTAGCATTTACGTACACCATGTCTTGCTGGTCATAGTGTGAGCTTTATCCACCAACTAGACTGGAAACTCCTTGAAGCAGGAGTTATGTCTAATAATATTCCTGCACCCTCCAGTGCCTGACACAAAACCTTCACATGATCATGATACGGGGATGGATCATCCCTGGTCAGCTATAGGAAACCTCATCAGATTGACCTGAAAGTGTCAGCTCACTTATAACAAACGAGCCGCACTTTCCTTTCTCATGGATAGAGTTAGCTTCATCTTCTTGTATTTTACTTTAATATATGGCAGATATGCAGTTTCTTAGAACTTTTGTGTATCAGTAAGAGTCCCAGCAGGAAGCAGATGGTTCATTCAAGCTGAGAAATTAAGGAGCATTTACTAAAGGGACTATTTGCAAAGGATTGGGCAGTAAAGGATAATGCAGTCCTCCAGGGCTGGAGGATGTAAGAGCTGTCACTACCCCTCTGTCTAAAGGGACAAAAAAGGGGCCAGCTACCAGATTCCAGAGAGGACCCAGCTAGCAAGGGCTGTGGCAGTTGGTAAATAAAACAAACACAGCAGCCCTTCAGGGAGGGAGCAGAATGCACACCTGGGCTTCTCCCTCCTCCACCCTCCATCTCTGCTGGTGCCTCCTCTTGGCTGAAAGTAACCAGAAGCTGAGGGGCAAGTGAGTCCTTGGTGCAGCCCTGAAGTTGACCTCCTGGGACACAGATGAAGTAGAGAAAGACAAAGAAGGTGTCTGGTGGAGAAAGTGGGTGATATTCATCACAGCTTGTGAGAAAAGCCAGGACTGTTGCCTGTAGGGTCCAAAAATGTAATTGATGAAAATAGCTTAGCTCTTGCTTATTTGATACAATTTTCATTGATTCATCAACTATTTCTTGATGGTCCCATATGTGCCCAGCAAAATATACAAATTGAGCCAGATTCCTCCTGTCTTTAAAAAAAAGTGCAACTTTAGAGATTTGTGAAAACATTCACTGCTCATAGCCACTTGAGCAATATAATGTATCATCAACTTCGGGGGCCTAATACACAACTTTGAAGCAATGTGTATGTGGGAGTGTTGAATAACTGACAAAAATTTAACATATAAACTCTCCCAGAGGCTGTTAAATCCTATTCTCATGGAGAATTTTCTTTATGATTTTTAGGTAGTAATATTTTAGTATCTTCTTACTCCATACCGTTGACATTTAATATTTGTTTTTACATTAAAAAAACATGAGTTCTGAAGTCCTGAGGTGTTATCTCTTTTCAAAGTAGCCAAATAGATTATATTAATCATTACTTTCTGGTTGGCATATATAAAAGACCTGGTTGCACAACTGTGTGAGCTTCTTTAAAGTGTCCTGGCCTGAAATTCATACTTGGGATAATAATGAAGCAAAAATAAATAAGAATAAAGTTGTTTAGAAGAATTGATAAATATGAAGGTCAAATTGGAGCCATTTTAAAGGACTATGCTTGTTTTTAGGTTGTTGCTATGACAGGTAAATTAAATACCATAAGAACTACTATTAACAATTAGTTAATTAGCTAGAACTACAGGCAGTTTATAATAGCATAAGAGCTCCAGAGACTTTGCTTTAGCATTGCAACACTGCTTCTGATTGCTATTATTTTGGCAGTTTTACTACTCATATAATAAAATCAGCATATTATCTGCTAGACATTGTGGAGTGAGGACCTGTTCACATGTATCCCAGCTTTGCAGCTTCCCTGCAAGTTGTCTAATCACATTCTGCAGGAAGAATTGAAGAGATAAATGAATAGAGTTTCAGAATAAATAATATTTTTGAAAAGCTTCAGAGGACAATGTCATCTCTACCGGAAGGGTGAATTAGTTTCTAAGATGACTGCTCTGCTTTGGACTAGGACTCCAGAGACCCAGCATGTGCTCCTGGCTGGGTAACCAGCCACTGTTCTTAGAGCAGGGCTCCTGCCTCTCCAAGCCTTTATTTCTTCTATTGTAAAATCATTGCACTTCATTTTCATGGTCACTATGTTTTTGGTTTGGTTTTCTTTTTTCAGTTCTGAAAATTCATGGTTTTTTATTAATTGCGAGAAAAGCCAAAGTTGACAAGTAAGATCTAATTAACCTAAAGAGCTTCTGCACAGCAAAAGAAACTATCATCAGAGTAAACAGGCTACCTACAGAATGGGAGGAAATGTTTGCAATCACTCATCTGGCGAAAGTCTAATTTACAAGGAACTTAAACATATTTAAAAGAAAAAAAAAATCCCATCAAAAAAGTGGGCAAAGGATATGAACAGACACTTCTCAAAAGAAGACATTTACATGGCCAACAAACATATGAAAAAAAGCTCAACATCACTGATCATCGGAGAAATGCAAATCAAAACCACAATGAGATACCATCTCATACCAGTCAGAACGGTCATTATTAAAAAGTCAGAAAACAACAGATGCTGGTGAGGCTTCAGAGAAATAGGAACACTTTTACACTGTTGGTGGGAATATAAATTAGTTCAACCATTGTGGGAGATAGTATGGCAATTCCTCAAGGATCTAGAACCAGAAATACTATTTGACCCAACAATCTCATTATTGGGTATGTACTCAGAGAATTATAAATCATTCTGCTATAAAGACACATGCTGCCTATGTTTACTACAGCACTGTTTACAATAGCAAAGACATGGAACCAACCCAAATGCCCATCAATGATAGACTGGATAAAGAAAATGTGGTACATATTCACCATGGAATACTGTGCAGCCATTAAAAGGAATGAGATCATGTCCTTGCCATGGACATGGATGAAGCTGGAAGCCATCATCCTCAGCAAACTCACACAGAAACAGAAAACCAAACACCACATGTTCTCACTCCTACGTGGAGTTGAACCTTAACACATGGACACAGATTGGGGAACACCACACACCAGGGCCTGTTGGGGCGTGGTGGGTGAGGGGAGGGAACTTAGAGGATGGGGCAATAGGTGCAGCAAACCCCATGGCACATGTATACCTATGTAACAAACCTGCACGTTCTGCACATGTATCCTGTGTCTTTTATTTTTTAGAAGAAATAAAAAATATATTAAGTGGTCTTTAAAGTATATTGTTTTAAGTTATCTAGCATAAAACATTTAAAAAATGCAAATAAATTTATCTAGCCTCCATGGATAAAATCTGTCATGGATACTGACCAGAGGGTGGGATTGATGACTCCAAAAATCTATGAGCTATTCATATTTACCTCCACTACATTGGTTGCATTTCTAATTAAGATAAGTACGGTCTATGTTCTATAAAGAAATGAGTGAAAAGCATAGGAAAGTGATGGCACCTCCCATGTGTGGAATTCTTGGCCAGTCCTAAAGCTGAGAAAGGCAAATAGGAATAAGGAAGCACTTAAAGACCTTGGGCTAATTTGTAATTATTAAACTGACTTCAAGTCAATAAAAACGGACATGTTTATCCAAATACCAGATTTCTGCCAACCTCAGATCACTGGGAAAAAACACGTCTAAGCATTTAGAAAAGCTGCCGGAAAACATCTTTTTTAAAGAAATGTATTTTTGCCTGTACTCACCCAACGTTTATCAGCTCTGATTTCACCTGAAATTCTCAATTTAATACGCAGTGTAATCTAAAACTCTATGAACTAGATGATTGGATCTCTCAAACCAAAGTATATTAGCAACAAACTCGGAGTCAGGTAAAAAAGACAAACAAACAACAACCAAAAAACCCACTTTCTTTTGCAGCTGGTGCTATGAGATGAGTTTAAAACACTTTTAAAATCGCTTTTCAAGCCCACCTAATGGTGCATAAATGTCAGGGTCCCAATGGAAAAAAGATGCCACATGCACATTATGATAATTCTCGATGGTTTATTAATAAAGCTCCTGATTACAAGAGACTGCAAGGTAGATTGCAGGACCTAACCAGACACACGCTATATCCCCAAAGGGCAAGAGTAAGAATTTTCTGGAACCAGGAAACAGAGTAAAAATACAGCAGGCAACCTGAGGACCTTCTGTCAAGGCACACGGCAACGCTGGGAGTCACCCCTCAGGAGGGAAGCGGGTCAGTAAAT
This sequence comes from Aotus nancymaae, assembly GCF_030222135.1. Taxonomy (NCBI): domain Eukaryota; kingdom Metazoa; phylum Chordata; class Mammalia; order Primates; family Aotidae; genus Aotus; species Aotus nancymaae. Next base: position 10,999,141 of record NW_026988492.1, on the reverse strand, counting down.
TATCTGGCTTCAGTCTTCTCAGTTATTGCAGTCAGATCCTGGGGTCCTCATTCACCAAGTACAGCTAGAAGCCAGAGGTCATGGGGGCCCATGATGTCGCTCATAAACATCAGCCTCCAGGGACTGAGAGAACTATAGAGAAAGGTGGAGTGTAGAATTGAGGGTTAAAGAAGGGTATTTGACATACTTCCTGTAATGGGTTATATTGTGTCCCCCTAAAAGATATATCTAGGTTCCAGCCCCAGTACTTGTGAATGTGACCTCATTTAGGGTCTTGCAAATGTAATCCTGTTGTGATAAAGTCGTACTGGATTAGGATGGGCTCTAAGTTCAGTCACTGGTGTCTTTATGAAAGGAAGCAAAGGGAGATTCAGACACAAAGACACAGAGAATACACACAGAGAAGAAGGCTGTGTGATGCTAGAGGCTGAGATTGGAGTGACACCCTCAAGGCCAAGGAACACCAGGAATTACGAGCAACAACCAGCACCTGGGAAGAAGCAAGAGAGGATTCTCCCCTGGAGCTTTGAGAGGGAGCATGACCCTGCTGACACCTGGATTTCAGACTTTAGGACTCCAGAACTGTGAGAGAATACATTTGTTGTTTTAAGCAACACAGTTTGTGATAATTTGTTATGGCAGCCCCAAGAAACTAATACACACAGAAAGCACTCATGTTGTTTAGTGCTATAATAATACAAATACAGTTGAAGTCTCCTGTCATTCTTTTTTTTTTTTTTTTTTTTTTGAGACAGACTCTCTTTCTCATCCAGACTGAAGTGCAGTGGTCATCTTGGCTCCCTGCAACCTTCAACTCCTGCGTTCAAGCAATTCTCCTTCCTCAGTCACTTGAGTAGCTAGGACCACAGGCACCTGCCATCATGACTGGCTAATTTTTGTATTTTTAATAGAGACAGTGTTTTTCTGTGTTAGCCAGGCTAGTCTCAATCTCCTGACCTCAAGTGATCTGCATGCCTCAGCCTCCCAACGTGCTGGGATTACAGGCATGGGCCACCATACCTGGCCTGACTCTTTCTTTCAAGTGGTCTTATGTGACCTAGGTTACATATGATGTAATTATAGGTATGGAGCTGTTTAGAAGTGAGGGAGGATCATAACTACTACGACTAAAAAATTGTGTTCAAAACCCACTGGGTTGGAGAGTAGAATGGGGACACAAACAAATGTTCCCATACCTGGCTGCTTGGTGGCACACTGACCACACAGCCTTCTGGTTTACCTGAGACTCATTCCTAGAACCAAGCCCACAAATTCCCTGTGGTTGGCCCAGCTTTTACTTGTCCTCCTTCCAGATTCTGTCCTCTGTCACCATATACAACAGGCAGTACTGCCCAATTCTGTTCACCAGAATCTGCACCTTCCCCAGCCCCACTATCCCATGTTGTATATATTGCTTTCAAAAAAAGAAGAAAGGAAAAGAAGCCAGATCATAAAAGGTGGCTGAGAGGAGGCTCCATGGAACAGCCCGTTAGTCTACTTATTTTTTCCCCATATCACCTTGTTTAATTTGGCATCATTATAAGTAAATGGGAATTTCTGCTTCAGTCCAAATTGGAGTCACAGGGCCCAGGTTTACCTTCTCAATGGAAACAACTAATAACCTGGTGAAAATATATGAAATAATGATTTTCAGACATCGGGCAGGAAGCAATATAGGACAGGGATGCCTGAGAGAGGAGAAACAAATAGATGAATCCTGTGATTGTTGTAGTTTATTTCCTGAAGTGGTTTCCAGACTTTAACACAAGGAGAGGGCACCTAGTCAAAACCAAGAGGAATCGCTGAGCTAAGAAGACGAAGTCAAGAGTTTAGGGCAGGCCAAGTGTCCAGAGTTCACAGGGCGTGGTGTTAGTAAAGAAAGTGGTGCATGGGAAGGGAGCACTGGAGATCCAGCCAACGCCCCTCCCGTCTTCTGCTAAGTGTAATCAGCACCTATATGTTGGGAAACTTCTTGAAGTTGGAGAATGAACCACTCGAAAGACCAAGCAGAACTTTCCTCAGAGCTCACGCAAGACTTGGAATAGCCGGTATTCCCACCAGGCAAAATAGGAACATGTCATAATATATAGGGAATCAGATAGAGTGCTTTGACAAGTATTGAGCCAGGAAAAATCAGGAAAAACAACCAGCTCTAGAATAAAGTCTGCTGTAGTCCAGTTAACTAATCTTAAATGCAAGCCTTGGTGTAATCAAACTGTTTCCAAGTAACTAAATATGTCCCAGAACAAAGCTCATACATACATAAGTATGTACATGCAGTCAGACCTCTATGTCTGTGGGTTCTGCATCCGTGGTTTCAACCAACTACAGTTCAAAAATTTAAAATAAAAACAGAAGTACAGCAATACAAAAGAGATACAAATTTTAAAATTTCGTATTACTTCAGCATACAACTATTTATATACAATGTAGCATAACAACTATTTTCATGGTATTTACATTGTATTAGGTTTTATAAGTAATCTAGAGATGATTTCGAGTAAAAAGTAAGGATGTGCATAGGTTATATGCAAATACTACATTATTTTATATACAGAACTTGAGCATCCTCAGATTTTGGTATCCATGGGAGAGTTCTGGAACCAATCCTCCTCGGATACCAAGAGATGACTGTATACGCATAAGTATATTCAGTATTCAACAAGGTAAACTTCACAATGTATGACATTCAATAAAAATTAACAGGTATGGAACAAAGCAGGGAAATATGACCTGTAATGAAAAAAAATACATTTAAAACAATCCAAAAATAACACAGAAGATAGTGCATTAGGACATTAAAACAGCTGTTATAACTATATCCGTATAATCAAGAAAGTAAAGGGAAGCATACGTGTATTAGAAAAGACATGGAAGTTAGGTTATACTAAGTTAAATACTATAAGCTCTAATATCACCACTTAAAAATAAATACAGTTAATAAGCCAACAAATACATATAATGTAATAACAAAATAGAAATCTGAAAGAAGTCAGAAGGTAAAAAAGGAGCAAAAAGCAGGTAAAACAAATAGAAAAAAAAATAGCAAGAGGTTAGATTTAAACCCAAAAATTTATTTTTTAAATCACATTAAATGTAAACAGTTTGACATCCCAGATAAAAAGCAAAGAGTGTTAGAATCAGCAATCCCTATGCTGGGAGGCACACACATGTGTGGTACATACTTTAAATGTAAAGATACAAACATATTACAAGTAAAAAGATAGGAAAAGATCTACCATGCTAACACTATTCAAAAGAAAACTGTATCGCTATGTTAAATATCAGTTGCAGTAGATTTTAGGAAAAGAATATCACAGGATAAACATAAAACACTATTTTTATATTTATATAAAAATAAAATACAATTTATTGTAATGATAAATGGATCAGTGATCAAGAGGATAAAACAATCCCACATGTTTATATACATAACAGAGCTTCAAAATACATGAAGCAGAAACTTACAATTATAATTAGAAATTTCAACAGTTGTTAATTATTGATAAGACAAGTAGACAGAGAATCATCAAGTATGTAGAAGACTTAAACAAGACTTCAACTAAACTGACCTAAGGAACGTATATAAAACATTCTTCCCAAAACCAGAATATACATTCTCTGTAAGTGCATATGGAACTGGAACTTTTACTAAGATAGGCCCTATTTTGGACAAGTAGCTATTTAAATTAAATATAAACTGTTTATTAAATATTCATGTTTACTGTTTATTAAACATATAATATTAAATATAAACTATATTAAATACAAACAAGCCACATTAAATATCAGATGCAGTAGATTTTAGGAGAAAGAATATCACTAAGGATAAGAGGTTTATTTTTTAATGATAACTGGATCAATCATCAAGAGGATATAACGATCCTACATATTTGTTATATGCACCTAATAACAGAGCTTAAAATACATGAAGCAGAAACTCACACTTAAAATTAAAAATTTCAGCAGTTGGCTGGGAGCGGTGACTCACACCTTAATCTCAGCACTTTGGGAGGTCAAGGCAGGCGGATCACCTGAGGTCAGGAGTTCGAGACCAGCCTGGCCAACATGGCAAAACCCCGTCTCTACTAAAAGTATAAAACTTAGCTGGGCATGGTGGCAGACATCTGTAATCTCAGCTGCTTGGGAGGCTGAGGCAGGAGAATCTCTTGAACCTAGGAGGTGGAGGTTGTAGTGAGCTGAGATCACGCACTCCAGCCTGAGCAACAAGAACAAGACTCCTTCTCAAAAAACAAAACAAAAGACAAATTTCAGCAATTGTTACTTAATTATTAATACAACAAGTAGAGAATCATCAAGTGTATAAAAGACTTAAACAAGACTTCAACTACATTGACCTAAGAACATATATAAAACATTCTTCCCAAAACAGAATATACATTCTTTGTAAGTGTGTATGAGACTGGAACTTTTACTAAGATAGGCCATATTTTGGACAAGATACAACAAGTCTCAGCAAATTTAAAAGGATTCCATCATACAATGTATAGTTTGTGACAAGGGAATTATTTAATAAAAAATTACAGAAATATCTTTGAAAATTCACTCCACTAGTTGGAAATTAAACAACACACTTCTAAATAACCCATTGTCAAAGGAGAAATAATCAATGTGTAAATATCTGTATTATAAACTCTTTCTGACCACTGTCATAACATTTCAATTTCTTCTTTCTATTTCTGTTTATGACTGTGCCAAACTAAATGAAACAATCAAAATCGAATGCTTCTGAACCTTCTTCCAGGTTTCTTGGTAGAGCAGCACTGCCTGCAGGTGCCCGCATAGAAAAATGGTTCTGTGTGTCCTTATAGTAGAACGATTTATAATCCTTTGGATATATACCCAGTAATGGGATTGCTGGGTCAAATAGAATTTCTATTTTTAGGTCCTTGAGGAATCGCCACACTGTCTTCCACAATGGTTGAACTAATTTACACTCCCACCAACAGTGTAAAAGTGTTCCTATTTCTCCACATCCTCTCCAGCATCTGCTGTCTCCAGATTTTTTAATGATCGCATTGCAGCACAGTTTACAATAGCAAAGACCTGGAACCAACCCAAATGCCCATTGATGATAGACTGGACAGGGAAAATGTGGCACATATACACCATGGAATATTATGCAGCCATCAAAAACGATGAGTTCACGTCCTTTGTAGGGACATGGATGAATCTGGAAACCATCATTCTCAGCAAACTGACACAAGAACACAAAATCAAACATTGCATGTCCTCACTCATAGATGGGTGTTGAACAATGAGAACACATGGACACAGGGAGGGGAGCACTATACACTGGGGTCTGGGGGGGAGTGGGGGGGACAGCGGGGGGTGGGGAGTTGGGAAGAGATAGCATGGGGAGAAATGCCACATATAGGTGAAGGGGAGGAAGGCAGCAAATCACACTGCCACGTATGCACCTATGCAACAATCTTGCATGTTTTTCACATGTACCCCAAAACCTAAAATGCAATTAAAAAAAAAAAAAAGGAAAAAGAAAAATGGTTCCAGTGCCTACAGCCTTGCTAGAAGTAAAGCGTAGGCTGTTACTGCACTAGGTACGGGTAAAGGTTTGGAGGCAGAGACTTCAAATTTTTAACCATGGTTGTTTAGATAGTGAAATTATGGGTAATTTTTGTTTTTCATACTATATTTTAAATTTTTTAAATATTATTCTACAGAGTTTTCAATATATTTATAAACGGGGAAACATTATTTTATTACAAACAAACATGGAAGACTTCTGGGTTCATGAATGGTGAAGTAGATTGGATTGAACAAATCATGTAATATAATAACAAGTATAACTCTTAGCAAAATATGAACAACAATTACTCATAGTCACTACAGAGTGACCAAAAGCAGGCAGAAACTAGAGGAGGTTCGACCCTGGATAATGACACCACATTGAATCACACCAACATTTATTCTGCTTTTTCCATAAGGCTACTCCCTTGTCTGGGCACCACTGGGTGATGAGAACTTAAATATGTCTGCATTCATACTGGTTTGACTTATCACAGTGACTGGAAATTGAGGGAGAACATCTCATAGGGAGGCAACCACAGAACACAGAACACACATATTTGCATCTGAAATCCCCTCAAATTTGTAGCTGATTCCTGAACATACATGGAGAATCTAAGGAGCCCAGCAAAACGTGACAGGTGAATGATTTAAAAGGTTCAGTAGTTCAAATACTGCATGGCACATAAGAGAGAGTTTAGAATTTAAATTTAGTCATATTAGAGGGGCTTGGTAAACATAAAACATTTCCATTGAAACGTCATAAAGACAAACCTTAGGAATCAATTCTATATCCCAAGACTAAAAATTCATAAAAAAAAAATGAATGTAAAAGTGAAACACACTTGCCCTAACCAAATGAAAAAATCTTCCACAATGTCAGGACAGTCAGCCAATAATTCAACTGCCTGCTAGAACAAAGATCTATACTGCACAGAGGAAGAAAACAGAATCTAAGCCTCTATAATATGTAATTTGCTATGTGATTAATAATATGAATAACATATAACTCAATATATATTATATATAATTATGCTGCAATTGCATATAATAACGTGGAAATAATATGGAAATTATGTCAGTATATAATTAAGATACTAGACGTGAAGAAACAAATGTGACCAAGAATCAAGATAAAAAATTGAATAGAAACAGATAATGAGATGCCATGGATTTGGAGACTAGCAGACAAAGACTTTTAAATAGCTTCTATAAATATATTTAAGAATATAATGTACAAGGTGGTGATAATGAGTGAACAATGAGGAATACCAGAAGAGAAATGAAAACTTTCAAAAAGAACCAAATAGAAATAGAACCAAAAAGAACCATTGGGTAGTACAGTAAGGATAGCCAGAGAATGGAGAGAATGGATACATGTAAGGTGAATTGATTTTTTTGCCAAGGTGCCAAGGCAATTCAATAAGGAAAGAAAGTCCTATCTACATATGATGTAGGAAAAACTGGATACACAATGAAAAACTAAACTTGGCCACCTAACTCATCCCTCACATACAAATTAATATTAGGTGAACCTGGAAATAAAAGCTAAAACTATAAAATATCTAGAAGCAAATATAGGTCAATCTCCTTACTACCTTGGCTAAGCAACAATTTTTTCTTTTTTTAAGAAAAGATACCAGGTGGGGCGTGGTGGCTTACGCCTGTAATCCCAGCACTTTGGGAGGCTGAGGTGGGAGGATCATGAGGTCAGGAGATCAAGACCATCCTAGCCAACATGGTAAAACCCTGTCTCTACTAAAATACAAAAAATTAGCCTGTAGTCTCATTTACTTGGGAGGCTGAGGCAGGAGAATCGCTTGAACCTGGGAGGCGGAGGTTGCAGTGAGTGAAGATCGTGCCACTGTACTCTAGCCTGGCAATAAAGCAAGACTGTGTCTCAAAAAAAAAAAAAAGAAAAGAAAAGATACCAAAAGCTTTAAATGTAAAAGAAAAAAATGACAAATTGGACTTTACCAAAATTGAGAAATCCTCATCAAAAGATAATGGGCATTAAGAAATGAATAAGTATGCCTGGCACGGTGGCTCTTACCTGCAATCCCAGCACTTTGGGAGGTGGAGGTAGGCAGATTGCTTGAGCTCAGGAGTTCAAGATCAGCCTGGGAAACATGGCAAAACCCCATCTACTAAAATTACAAAAATTAGCTGGGTGTGGTGACACACATCTGTAATCCCACCTACTTGTGTGCCTGAGGCAGGAGAATCACTCGAACCTCAGAGGCAGAGGCTGCAGTGAGCCAAGAAGGCACCAGTGCACTCCAGCCTGGGCAAAAGAGTGAGACCCTATCTTAAAAAAAGAAATGAATAACGATACCAGAATATGTAATAAGCTCTAAAAGCAACAACAAAAAGACACAAACCATCCAATTGAACAGTTGAAAAAATACTTGAGCACCGATTTCACCAAAGATATACAAATAATGATAAACATGTACAAAAGTGGTCAACATCATTGGATATCAGGGAAATGCTAAATAAGTCACAACATGTCATCATTTCACACTAACTAGAATGGTTAAACTTTAGAAGATTAATAACACCAACTATGGGTGAGAATGTTAAGAAGCTGGAACCATCATGCATTGGTGGTACAGGTACACGTGCAAAAAGAATTTGGCAGTTTCTTCTAAAGTTAAACAAGCCAGGGGCGGTGGCTCATGCCTGTAATCCCAGCGCTTTGGGATGCCATGGTAGGTGGATCACCTGAGATTGAGAGTTCAAGACCAGCCTGGCCAACTTGGTGACAACCCTGTCTCTACTAACAATATAAAAATTAGCTGGATGTGATGATGCATGCCTGTAATCCCAGCTGCTCTGGAGGCTAAGGCAGGAGAATACCTAGAACCTGGGAGGTGAAGGTTGCCATGAGCCAAGATCACACCATTGTACTCCAGTCTGGGCAACAGAGCAAGATACCATCTTAAAAAATAATAATTAAATATATATCTCCTTTATCACCCAGTAAATCCACTTCTAAGTATTTGACAACATTACACACACTACACACAGATACACACATACACACACACACACAGACACACAGAGAGAGAGAGAGAGAGAACACCTCTCTCTCTCTACAGGAATACTCATAGTAGCTTTATTCATAATATCAGAATGGAAATAATGAAATTTTCATCATCAGGAGAGTGGATAAACAAATTGTGATATGTTCATAAAATGGAACACAACACAGCAATAAAAGAGGCAAATATCAATACCTGCAACCACGTGGATGAATCTAAACTCATTAAGCAAAAGAAGGCAGACACATGCTAAATACTGTATTATTCCATTAATATGATGTTCAAAAAGAGAGAAAACTAATTTATGGTGATAGAAATCAGAGCAATGGCTGCTTATGGAAGGAGGTGGGAATTGATTGCACAGGGACATAAGGGAGTTTTCTGGAATGATGGGACTGTTCTGTTTCAATCGTAGTGGCGGTTACAGGAGTGTACACATTTATCAGAACTCAACACATTTTACATTTAAGATCTGTGCAATGTAAATTTTACTTCAAAAAAACTCATCTCAGGGAACTCCAAGGTGCTATTAAAATTCTTTTATTATGCAGGGGAGATTTTTTAAATCAAATGTTGCTTAATATAAAATAAGTGGTGCATTTGCTGGAAATTGGAAATGATTCTCCTCTACTTCATTTCTAATAGTAATAGTTACTATTTTAAAGCAGGATTCCATACAAAAATATGACAGAGGTGTGACAGGGCTATTATAACAAGAAAGAAGTAAAAAGTCTATTCTGGGATATAAAGGCTAATTACAACTGTGTAAGGGCTTTATATATTCTTCTATCTATTTTCAGTTCTAGGTAACTTTAAAACCTGAATTTTACATCCTGAGACTATTTGACTGTAGAACTTACTCTAGTGGTTACTAAAGTTTCATGTCAATAGCATTAGGTTGGTGAAAAGGTAATTGAAAAATCTGTATCTATTAATGACAAAAATCACAATTACTTTTTCATCAACCTACTAGTTATAAACCACGAAGAATGCATTTTTGCCATACCCAGTTTATGAAACATGGCTGACCCTTCTTCTGGGCAGTTTTCTAGACTTCTCTACAGGCTTCTGCCTAAAGAAAACTCATGCAGGCTGTGTGCCACCAGTGTCTCTTCTGTTTAAAATAAAATAAAGGAGCTATTTGGCATACAGGAAAAATGAAAAAAATATATAGAAAGCAACCGACTGAGTCTCATCAGGGCTTCCTGATTTAGTTCGGAGGCTCAGATATGTGTGTTTAATTATATATGTATTTGTTTTTAATTCATATTTTACCCATACACAGCCATTGTAGAGTTTAAATTCCCTTACTCATAACAGGAAATTTTCAAGCAAATGTAATTCATGTCTTTACCTTCCAGATAAATTAAAAAACAGTCAGGCACTTTGTAGAAATGATCACTGCTAAGTGTCATTTTCATCATTTAAAAAACATCATCATTACTATTGTTATGTTTACCTGCAGGACAATATTATCATCATGTAACAGCCAACATCAAGATCCTTCAAGAGCCCATAATAACACATCTTTCTGATAGTTAAAACATTTTGTTAATATTCAAGTTTGAAGAAATGGGGTTAGGAAGAACTTTAGAGAGACTGTTTTTTTTTTTTTTCCCAGTAAGAATTCAAATATTATATGGCATGGTTTGGCTGTATCCCCACCCAAATCTCATCTTGAATTGTTGTTCCTATAATCCCCACGTGTAATGGGAAGGACCCAGTGGGAAGTAATTGAATTATAGGGGTGGTTGCCCCTATGCTGCCGCTCTTGTGATAGTGAATTCTCATAAGATCTGATGGTTTTATAAGGAGTTTTTCCCCCTTTTGCTTGGCACGTCTCCTTGCTGCTGCCATGTGAAAAAAGTGTTTGCTTCCCCTTCTGCCATGATTGTAAGCTTCCTGAGGCCTCCCCAGCCACACTGAACTGTGAGTCAGTTCAACCTTTTTCCTTTATAAATTACCCAGTCTCAGGCATGTCTTTATTAGCAGCATGAGAACAGACTAATACCCTATGCAAGGATTGAATGTTCGTAATATGTGAATGAATTCATTCATCTCTAATAAAATGTATTTATGACTGGAAGAAAAAGTGTAGTTAAATAAAAAGCTTCTGAAGAACCTTGTTTTAGCTGGCCAAAACCAGGATTATGAGTTTCAGCAGTAAGTATTGATCTCATTAGCTAATTTTTCATTTCTATGAACTGCAGTTGGAGTAATCACATTATGTGCAATCCATAGACAAATACCCCAGGTTTTTCTTTTAGCCAGTCCTATACATTTCATCTCATACCAAAGCTTTTTGCCTAATTACTCAAAGCAGCAGAAGTATCTTCTTTGCATTTCATAATCCTTCCTCTCCTCTTTTCTTATTTCAACAAGAGATATTAGTAGGTGGTGACATCATGGGAGCAAACTGCAGTAGTGTTAAAATTATGAAATTATAATTAAATTATTTCAATAAATATTGATTGATTGCCTTACTGTGTTTCAGGCACTGCTCCCATTGAGACACAGATGGAAACCAAATGGACAAAAGTTTTGCTTGCCTAAAGCTTATATTCTAGTGCAGGGATATAGCCCACGAACAAGATAAGTACATATAGGGCATCATAAATGGTGACAATTAGGAGAAAAATTAAAAACAAACATCTAAATAAAGAGAAATTACTTGCTCCCATCATCTGCCATCCCCTGACCAAGAAGAAGATCTTTTTTATTTTTTTTGGCTTTTTTTTTTTCAATTGTATTTTAGGTTTTGGGGTACATGTGAAGAACATGCAAAATTGTTGCATAGGTACACACGTGGCAGTGTGATTTCCTGCATTCCTCCCCTTCACCTATATCTGGCATTCCTCCCCATGCTATCTCTCCCTACCTCCCCACCCCCTGCTGTCCCTCCCCTATTTCCCCCCAACAGACCCCAGTGTGTAGTGCTCCCCTCCCTGTGTCCGTGTGTTCTCATTGTTCAACACCCGCCTATGAGTGAGAACATGCGGTGTTTGATTTTCTGTTCTTGTGTCAGTTTGCTGAGAATGATGGTTTCCAGGTTCATCCATGTCCCTACAAAGGACGCGAACTCATCATTTTTGATGGCTGCATACTATTCCATGGTGTATATGTGCCACATTTTTCCTGTCCAGTCTATCATCGATGGGCATTTAGGTTGGTTCCAGGTCTTTGCTATTGTAAACTGTGCTGCAATGAACATTCGTGTGCATGTGTCCTTATAATAGAACGATTTATAATCCTTTGGGTATATACCCAGTAATGGGATTGCTGGGTCAAATGGAATTTCTATTTCCAGGTCCTTGAGGAATCACCACACTGTCTTCCACAATGGTTGAACTAATTTACACTCCCACCAACAGTGTAAGTGTTCCTATTTCTCCACATCCTCTCCAGCATCTGTTGTCTCCAGATTTTTTAATGATCGTCATTCTAACTGGTGTGAGATGGTATCTCAATGTAGTTTTGATTTGCATTTCTCTAATGACCAGTGATGATGAGCATTTTTTCATGTTTGTTGGCCTCATGTATATCTTCTTTTGTAAAGTGTCTGTTCATATCCTTTGCCCACTTTTGAATGGGCTTGTTTGTTTTTTTCTTGTAAATCTGTTTTAGTTCTTTGTAAATTCTGGATATCAGCCCTTTGTCAGATGGGTAAACTGCAAAAATTTTTTCCCGTTCTGTTGGTTGCCAATTCACTCTAATGACTGTTTCTTTTGCCGTGCAGAAGCTGTGGAGTTTGATTAGGTCCCATTTGTCTATTTTGGCTATTGTTGCCAGTGCTTTTGGTGTTTTGGTCATGAAGTCCTTGCCTACGCCTATGTCCTGAATGGTTTTGCCTAGATTTTCTTCCAGGGTTTTTATGGTGTTAGGTCTTATGTTTAAGTTTTTAATCCATCTGGAGTTAATTTTAGTGTAAGGTGTCAGGAAGGGGTCCAGTTTCTGCTTTCTCCACATGGCTAGCCAGTTTTCCCAACACCATTTATTAAACAGGGAATCCTTTCCCCACTGTTTGTTTTTATCAGATTTGTCAAAGATTGGATGGTTGTAGATATGCTGTGTTGCCTCCGAGGCCTCTGTTCTGTTCCATTGGTCTATATCTCTGTTTTGGTACCAGTACCATGCTCTTTTGATTACTGTAGACTTGTAGTATAGTTTGAAGTCCGGTAGTGTGATGCCTCCTGCTTTGTTCTTTTTGCTTAGAATTGACTTGGCTATACAGGCTCTCTTTTGGTTCCATATGAAGTTTAAGATGGTTTTTTCCAGTTCTGTGAAGAAGGTCATTGGTAGCTTGATGGGGATAGTGTTGAATCTGTAAATTACTTTGGGCAGTATGGCTATTTTCACGATACTGATTCTTCCTAACCATGAACATGGAATGTTTCTCCATCTGTTTGTGTCCTCTCTTATTTCGTTGAGCAGTGGTTTGTGGTTCTCCTTGAAGAGGTCCTTTACGTTCCTTGTTAGTTGTATTCCTGGGTATTTTATTCTCTTTGTAGCAATTGTGAATGGCAGTTCGTTCTTGATTTGGCTCTCTTTAAGTCTGTTATTGTTGCATAGGAGTGCTTGTGATTTTTGCACATTGATTTTGTATCCTGAGACTTTACTGAAGTTGCTTATCAGTTTCAGGAGATTTTGGGCTGAGATGATGGGGTCTTTTAGATATACAATCATGTCATCTGCAAATAGAGACAATTTGACATTTTTCTTAACTGTTAAACTCAGGTCCTTCCAATGTTGGTCATTTACTTAGTTGCAACCTAGGCTCAGACACATGTCTTCCACCTAATCTGACATGTTATCTGAGTTCTTACACACTTCTTATATACAAAATCATATTAGATATTACCAATTTGCTTTCATGAGGTTGTTTGGACTGAGTGTTTATTTCTGGCACAGTGGAAACCTGGGTTCTGTTAGTAGATAAAGGCATAGATTCTGGTTCAAATCCCAGCTCTTGCCAGCTGTGTGACTATAGGCAAAATACTGAACTTCTCTGTGCTTCAGTCTCTTCAGCTACGGACAGGGGATACTGTAGTACCTACCACATAGGGTTGTTGTAATAATGTGTATTCAAAGCAGTTGGAGCAGTGCCTGACTAATAGTTTGTTAAATAAAACAATATGAAGAAGATTACTTTGAGCATCTGTTCGCCAGGGTTTCAAATTTAGGTTAGGTTGAAGGTCATGTTCAATGCCTCACCCACTCCTCAGATATTGCCAGTAACTGCCACTTTGTTAACTACGTACCTTGGAATGATGCTAGATTTAGTGAGGTTTTTCTGTGAAACTTTAAATAGATAATAGATGTTGTGTTTTTAGTTACACTGTGATTTTGAGGGGAAAAAATTTGAGTTTCTGTATCAAAAAAGCTTATCTGCTGTGTATGCATTATTGTCATTTTCCCTCCACTAGAAGGTAAGCTCCATGAAGGCAAGGTTTTTAGTTTTGTTTGGTTTTGCTTTTTGCTTTATGTTGTTTACAAATGTATCCCACATGCCTAGAATATTATATGGCGCATGGTAGACATTCAGTGCATTGGATCAATAAATGAATAAAAGACTAGACGAATAAATGAATAAATAAATGAAAAAAAGCAACATTTAAAACCCAGTTATTCCAGCAGGTTTAATTCCAGCTTAGTCACTACCCCTAATAGGGCTCCATGACTTACCTATCTATAAAATGTACTCACTTCTGTAACTTTTTTATACAAAGTAATCTACTAAGCTGTCAGCCCTCAAAAAACTCACAATTTGGTAGCACAGATATGAAAGGTACCTAAATAAATAATAGAAGGTACTCTGAAAAGAAAAAAAGGAAAGTGAGACAGATAACTGGAGGAATCAGAGAAGATTCCTTACTGATCTTTCACCTTTTAAGGATACTTGGACTGATTCATATGATACTCTCATGAAGTCTTCTTAAGTAAATCTTTTGAAAATTAAGGTATTTGTCAATTTCACAAACTGTGTGAAACCCTGAAAGAAAATACCTGGGGAATTCTAGCAAAACAAGATAACTTCGGCCGGGCGCGGTGGCTCAAGCCTGTAATCCCAGCACTTTGGGAGGCCGAGGCGGGTGGATCACGAGGTCAAGAGATCGAGACCATCCTGGTCAACATTGTGAAACCCCGTCTCTACTAATACAAAAAAATTAGCTGGGCACGGTGGCGCGTGCCTGTAATCCCAGCTACTCAGGAGGCTGAGGCAGGAGAATTGCCTGAACCCAGGAGGCGGAGGTTGCGGTGAGCCGAGATCGCGCCATTGCACTCCAGCCTGGGTAACAAGAGCGAGACTCCGTCTCAAAAAAAAAAAAAAAAAAAAAACAAGATAACTTCATGTACAAAAGCAAATAAGCCGTGAAAGAAGACAGTTGTTTTCTGGGAAACTCCAATGAGATTTTGTAAGCCTGATTATTCTTTAGTTGATTTACATATATTTACAGTTTCAGTTGTTTGTTACTTCTCAAAGTTATGTTATTTAATTTGTAGAAATACACATGATTGTGTGACATATGCATGGTGAAAATTCGTTTCCCTGACAATGATTACTTATATTTGTACAGAATAACATTACAAATGCATTAAATCCAGATACCCGGAAGAAATTGTAGTCATAAATTTTATTTGCTAAAAAAAAAGACAGGGACAGTTTTTCTTTTTTTTTAACTTTTTTTTTAAGATTTAATTTTTGTGATATTAAAGAAAAGACTGCCTGGTGTGTTTAAAAGCAACTATACTAAAAGTCATTTATGATCATGATAATGCAAGTACTGAGAATGAAATGTTTTCTTTTAAAAAGTTGAAAGGTACTCAGTTTTGTACATATAAAGTAACTGAGAAATGTTGAGATAAAATTAGAACTTTATAATTAAATTAGTTTGTTTGCTGAACTATAGTCAGATGTATTATGAAGTAAATGTGAACTGGCATTAAAATCTTGAATCACAATAATAGCAGCTAACACTTACTGAGTACTTCCTTTATGTCAGGAATTCTTCTAAGGTCTTTACATTCATTAACTCATTGTATGCTTATAAAAGTCCTGTGAGGTAGATGATTTTATCTTCCCAAGTGTAGACTAATAAATCAAATGAGAAGCATTGGGAAATTGCAATCATTCAGGGACAGTAAGTGAAAGAGCAGAAATGTGAACAACCAAGACCCCTCCAATTCCACAACCCTGAATGACCCTACACCACCATGTTGACCCACCATGATAGTAGTGGTGATGTAGTTATAATCATAGCAATTATCCAGCCTCTGCCTATAAAGTTTGGGGATTTCTTCCCTATAAAATTACTAGCATTTCCTTGGTAATCATTACACTGAAGTGCTGTACAATTCTGTGGGTTAATACATGGAAAGACAGCAGCTTAAAAAAAGTTCAAATGCTAAATCTTGGCAAATTTCAACACATTTTCTATGTGTTTTCATGGTGTTAGCTTTCAATTGCATCATTTATTTTTTATTTTTTTCCTTGGAATGTAATCTCCTCATTTCTAATCCACTGAGATTTTAAAAAACATAAGACTCAATCACAGACAGGGATACGGGGGGAAAAAATAAACCACTATTGAGCATGTAATTGGGCCAGGCCTGTTCCAGGGCTTTCCTGGCATTATCTCAAATAATACACGAAATAATTCTATTGTTCATGCATGTGTGCATTCATGCATAGATGAATTTCAGGTTATAGATGTGTAGGTAAAAACGAGATGGGGTTAGAATCTCTGATGGGACTGACCTTGGACCCAAGACTATGGAAAGGCATGGGAGTGGGGATGGATTTGGGATAACATTAGAGACAGTTTATCACCATCTGTAAAACTTTGTATTTTACTTACTCGTTTATTATCTATTTCTCTAGGCTCAGATTGTTTCTGTTTTCTTTACTGTTGTATTTTCAGGGTCTATTCTAGAATGAGGGTTAGCATACCATAGGCATAAATACTTTGTGAGTGAATGAATGAAACAAAGAATTAATCATTTCATAAATATTTATTGTGTGGTGCCAGTCACTGCACTGGTGCTGGAGTGTCCATGATGAGAAACACTGTCCTTCTCTTAATAGAATTATGATCTAGTATAAGAGATGAGCAAACAACAGGACATTATCATTCAGTATGAAAGGCAGTACTGTGAGAACAGGAATTCTAAAAGTGCTGGTGTGATCCTGGGGAGATAGAGTGGCTTTCTTAGATGAAGCAAGAACATCTAAGCTGAGATGTAAGCAATAAGTGGGCAGCCAGACAAGCAGGAGGAAGTTTTCAGATGAAAGAAAATAATAAGAACAAGGCTGAAGGGTAAGAGGAAGCACAGCTCCTCCTAGGAACTCCAGGGTTGCTAGTAATGTCCTCATCTTAATTTTGAGAAAATTAAAGCTCAGAAAAGTAAAATGATTGGGCCAAGGCCATGTGGAATCAAGGTTTCAGCTCAGAGGCTGACCCCTATCATCCCAAAACTTTAGGAGGCTGAGGTGGGCAGATGGCTTGAGCCCAGGAGTTTGAGACTAGCCTGGGCAATATGGCAAAATGCTTTCTTTATAAAAAATACAAAAATTATTCCAGCATGGTAGTGCACAACTGTAGTTCTAGCTATGTGAGAGGCTTAATCGCTTGAGCCTGGGAGGTGGAGGCTGCAATGAGCCGTGATTGTACTGCTGCACTCCAGCCTGGATGACAAAGCAAGACCCTGGTGTGTGTGTGTGTGTGTGTGTGTGTGTGTGTGTGTGAGAGAGAGAGGGAAAGAGAGAGGGAGAGGGAGGAAGGAAGGAAGGAAGGAAGGAAAAAGGGAAGAAAGGAAAAAAGGAAGGAAGAGAGGGAGGGAGGGAAGGAAGGAAGAAGAGAGAAAAAGAAAGAAAGAAGGAAGGAAGCTCAGTTCTGTCTGCATCCAAATGCCATGATGTTTTTAGTCTGCTTTCTGTAAGACCCATAGACGAGGGTATCCTTATATGTCAAATCCCCTCTGCATGTTTATGTGGCAATAGCATTCCAAATGGAAAATTGTGACTGTTCTGATTCCTACCTAGTATCATTCATCTTATCTCTTACTATTTAAAATATTCCTCTGAGAACCGCAAAGCTAACTTTTCATTTTTTTCTATATGATATAGGCTGGGACCAAAGTAAACATATAAGTTGTGTTCACTTTCTTAGGACTCCAGAGATCCATTGTGTGGACTAAGATGTACATTTAATCAGTGCAGCTTAAAGGATTAGAAGAATTCAGACGCCTTCCTGAAAGGCTGATGTTTCCCCTGGGGAATGGCTTGCATATGGGGATTATCATTGAGAATTGTTACTTAACAATTTGCTCTACCAAATTCTGCAATAACCAGAGACTAACTCTAATGGAAGATTGGGGGTGTTTTGAGATAATATCATCTGGGATTGCAGCATTTATTCTACATGGTATCTTTGCCTTCTTCGGGAGACTTCATTTGTCCTGGCCCACAGAACCACACATGTTCTGAGTTGGAAGTGTTTCTGTCCTTTTATTTTATATTTCTGCAATAACCATTGCTTCCTGTGCTCTGGACTTTGCTGTCTTCCCTTCACCTTTGTATGCTCAGCGGGTGTCTCACAAAGGTAGGAATCTGTAAAAAGAAGCCAGATTGCAATCTGTTTTTGAAACCATGGGAGGCTATAATAAGATACACTGCCAAGAGAAATTACCTCTGAATGCTTCAAACTGGCAATTCTAAGTACCTGAATGAACACTCAAGGGTTTTTCTATCATAACATTATTAACAAGTCCTTTCAATACTCTTTCTGGCCATTTTCTCCATTTAGGAACAAGATTGGGAAAATCTGAGTCTCAGCTTTAGTTCTACAATCTAGAATTCTTTCACCTTCTTGAGCCTCAACATCCTAATCTGTCAAATCAGAATAGTAACAGTGAACTTGCCTATTTCAGTATTGTTATGAGGAATAAATGAGATATATGTCAACATACATGTAAACTACAAAGTATTCTGTAGATGTAAGCTGTCAGTATTGCTATCACTACCCATGGATTGAGATACAAATGGGTATTTTCATTTCAGTTCTTTTATTATGACAAGTGATCAATTCAAGCATGAGGTCTTAGCTCAGATGGTGTAGAAACATGCTGCTGAATGTCAGTAACACCTCTGTACCACTTGGACTGTGTTCATTCACAAAAGTGAAGAAGAACACCAAATTCAGGAATTTTGTACGAGTTCTAATAATGTCACTTCTTGTCTACTTCCTGAGAGAAGACAGTTGAGAACTTCTAGAATTCTACTCAGTGCTATCTTGCATATTTTTTAAAGGACTAACTTTAGAACTGAGGATTTTGTAAAAAAAGAAGTAAATTATCCAGAAGGTCTCACATAATGGTTAAGAGTTTGGGCTTTGGAGTCAGCCCAATGTTCTAACAGTGTTTTAGTTAGGATTGTATTAGCTTATGCTTCACGAAAAAATCAATCTTGAAATATCAGTGGTTTCATATATTGTAATTTGTTCTTTTGTAAAAACTGATGCAAGTCAATAATGATTCTCTTCCATTCAGTGGCTCAGGAATCCAGGGTCCTTTCAGCTTAAGACATTATCTCAATATATGGCTCTCAACATATCAAGAAAAGGGGGAAAGTTCATATAAAATGGATATATTAGCTTTTGAATGCCTAGAGATATCACCTATTATTTCCATCTGTGTTTCATTGTCTAGAAAAGTACATGACTTCACCCAACTACCCAGATATGGATAGTGTAGTCTTCCCATGTTGCCAGGAAGGAAAGAACCATTAAGGGGAAACACTAGGCATCTTTCTATACCCAACTCAACTAACCAAATGAGTTTTGGCAACTTAGATTTCTTCATGCATAAAATATAAATAATAATAGTTTCTACTTTATGTGGCTATTGTGCAGATCAAATGAGATAATTCACATCCAACACTTAGCATATCTGGCACAAAATAAGTGCATAATAAATGTTAGATAATATTATTGTTATTGATTAATGGATTAATTGACCCATAGTCAGTTATATCAAGTGTTAATAAAGAAAATCCACAGCTGACCTCTGAATTACTGGAGGTTTGTCAGCCCCAGATCCAGCCTTATTTCCAGGAGGTTTTACCTTTTTTCCAATAATTTTGAAAATGGTATACATCTTACAGTTCCTAGAGTTTCTCAGTGAAACTCTTCTCTTGCCATGAGACAGCACTCCCTTAGTTTAAATCTATTTTATCCAAAGGCCAGATGAACATGCATTTGTGTGGTAAGATGTCAACTCTTGAAGGGTTTGTTGTTTTCCATATCCATTGAGCAAGATCATGGTATGCCATTTCCAGGTGGCTGCTTTGTTTGTATTTAAAACAATCTGAGCTTCCTTTTTCTAGTAAATCAATAGGTGGAAAGATTAAAGCAGATGCACATAGCAGGCAGAAAAATTATGAGTCCTGGCCACTGACACTAAAGCCTCAATGAAAGGGGAAGGGGGCCAGGCACAGTGGCTCGTGCCTGTAATCTCAGCACTTTGGGAGGCCAAGGTGGGTGGATCTTTTGAGCCCAGGGGTTCAAGACCAGCCTTGACAACATAGCAAGATCCCATCTCTACAAACAAATACAAAAATCACCAGGTGTGGTAATACACATCTGTCTTCCCAGCTATTTGGGAGGCTAAAGTGGGAGGATCATTTGAGCCTAGGACGCTGATGCTGCAGTGAGCCATGATCATGCCACTGCACTTCAGCCTGGACACCAGAAAAAGATCCTGTCTCAGAAAAAGAAATGAATGAAAGGAAGGAAGGGAAGGAAGGAAGGCACAAAAGCAGTCAGGAAAGAAGGAAGGAGGGAGGGAGGAAGAGAAGGAGGAAAAAAAATAGGGAAGTGAAACTAACATGTAGATTACCTGTCTATGCTGGGAACTTGACATGTCACTTTAATTCTCAGAGCAAACTTACAAGGTCAGTTTTATTCCTCAGTATGCAGATAAGAAAACTGAGTCTCAGAAGGGCTGAGTTAACAACTGGCCCACGGTCTCAAGGCTAGTAAATGCAATGGCTTGGATTTGAATCATGTTTTAAGGGGGAGAAAAAATAATAGAACATATACTTTGAAACAAAAAATTGCTGAGTTTGAACCTTCACTTTGCCACTTATTAATGTGGTATCTATATTAAGTTACTTAGTACAGTTTATCCATTTGTAAAATGAAGATAATAATAATGGCAATAATAACAAGTTATCTAGGGCTTACTGTGTCCAGGTTTTTGTTGTGCCTTATGTACATTAATCCACTTAATCAATACAACCACCTGATTGAAGTAGGGGACATTATTATTCCTCTTTTACAGAACACAAAAGGTCACAGAGCGGGTAAGCAGCAAAGCGTGAATTCAGACCCAAGTGACTGGCTCCAGAGTCCAAGTCCTTAGCTGATAGCTGCCTTCCATTCACAAGAATAATACTATGCAGAACAAATGAGAGAACCCATAAAGTGTAATGCATGCCCATAGTAGGGCTTCAGCAAATACATGTCATTATCACTTTATTCCTCTACAATACGGGGGTGATATTTCCAAGGGAGTAGCCTCCCTTCAAGAAGAAGCAATCTAACTTGGGAAGCATGGAGCATTGGCCCAGCTATGAATGACCCTTTGCTCCTTTTATCCATCAAAAAGCTTCCATCTCACCTTTATGTTGCCTTGGGTTCTGTTCTTCTATGGAGCAGACATTTGCAGTTTCTCCAACCTTAAAGAAATCAAATACAGGATGGGACTGTGCTGTTTCCATTAGTCTGTAGCTGCTAGGTCATCTGCCCAATGGGAAGGCTGTGGATGATGATGTGGGAGGAGATTAAGGCATTTGAGAGACCATCAAACAGCAAGTTAACTGGGTATTATAATTGCTTGGAGATTTTATCATATATTTGACTTTTTTGCTAAAAGGGAGCTTAACTATAATCCTCTTAAATTGATCAGCCATTATTTCTGTTGTTGAGCCGAGTTGTTAAGAATCTGTATTCCTCATTCCCTTTCAGTTCATTTTATCGCAGCAATCTGAAAGATGAAGGCAAGTTCTACTTTCGGATGCACAGTGAAATGGACAGAAACAATCAGAGGCCTGCAGTCTTTAGATTTGATATGGTATATAATGAATTGGGAAGAAACTGTGAAAGAGTGAACCCCTTTCTAGCTGAGCAGAGACATGATTAACTACGTTGACAACAAAGAGCAGTCATTGTAAGTTACTATGGAAATATTTTCCAAACCTCTAGGCAAAAGCACAGGCTCAGTGAAGACAAATAACTCTCAGAGTCCTTTTCTTAGGTTAGTCCATAAGGGAGCTGCAACTTATGAACACTCTCTAATGGCCTTCTTTTAATCTTCCTTTATGATACTGAATTTAAAAAGTAAAAATCAGGGTTAAGAGAGAAAGCAGTCTTTCAGGATAGCTTTGTGTTCTTACCTCTCACCCCAAATTTAAGACCTAGAAAGTAAACAGTACACACATGTGCACACACACATACACACACTTATTTTAGCATTATTATATATCATACGAATTGCTGGCTGTCCTTGGTGACTTATAGGAACATTAGTTTCATTCAGCAAACGTAATTGAAGACATATCACGTTCAAGGCAGTGGGCTAATTACCTCACTGCATTAAAAAAAATGTATCTGCAGCAGTGAGTTTGATACTGCCTTCTAACCCCCTTCTGTCAGCTACCAAATCCTGTTGACTCTACTGCAAAGACATTCCCTGTATTGGTCTGTTTTTGCATTTCTCTGAAGGGGTTCCTGAGGCTGGTAATTTGTAGAGAAAAGAGATGTATTTGGCCACGGTTCTGCAGGCTGTATGAGAAGCACAGTGCCAGCATCTGCATCTGGCAAAGACCTCAGGAAGATTCCAGCCATGGCAGAAGGCGAATGGGAGCCAGTGCATCTCGTGGCAAGAGTGGGAGCAAGAGAGTGCTGGGGACGGGCCAAGCTTTTTAAACAAGCAGCTCTCCCATGAACTCATATAACTTACTCATTACCACAAGGATAGCACCAAGATATTCATGGAGGATCCAATCCCATCCCCAAATACCTCCCACCAGGCTCCACCTCCGACACGGGGGACTACGTTTCACCATGAGAGCTGGAGGGCACACACATCTAAACTCTATCATCCCACTTCATTTCTTTCTAGTTACCACCCATGGCTCGGGCCTACACCACCCTACTGGCTTCTCACCAGGCTCCCCCTGCCATTCCCCTTCCTTTGAACATCAGTCTGTCCTTCCAAATGGAATTTTCTGCTGCTGCCCCATTGAGAACTCTTCAATGGTCCCAACTGCTCTAAGCAGGACAACCAGATCCGCCTCATGCTTTTCAGAGTCCCGTGTGTGCTGGCCCTCGTGTCCCTGAATGCCGCTTCTAGCAGCCCTGCTCTCCTGTGTCACTTGCTGTCAGTCATTTCCTCCAATAAGCCCTGTCCTTTCCTGCCTCATAGTCTTTATGTATCTGTGTCTTCTACCTGGACAACTTTTCACCCAGATTTCACCTAGCTAACTCCTGGCCATCCTTTAGGTTCTTACCTTAAATGTTATTTTCTCAAAAAACAAATAAGGCTGGACGTGGTGGCTCATGCTTGTAATCCCAGCACTTTGGAAGGCCAAGGCTGGCAGATCACCTGAGGTCAGGAGTTCGAGACTAGCCTGACCAACAGGGTGAAAACCAATCTCTACCAAAAAATACAAAAATTAGCTGGGGGTGGTGGTCTGTGCCTCTAGTCCCAGCTACTTGTGAGGCTGAGGCAGGAGAATCGCTTGAACCTGGGAGGTGGAGGTTGCAGTGAGCCAAGATTGAGCCACCGCACTCCAGTCTGAGTAACACTCCGAGACTCCATCTCGGAAACAAACAAATAATCCCAACCCACTTTTCCTTTCTCCTCCCTCCTCCCCATCCAGTCATATGCCTTTGAACACTCTTTGCTTTTCTTGTCTGTATCTCTATCATCACAGTTGAGTTATATTCTTAGTTGTATAATTAATTTGCAACCCCCACCAAAAAAAAAAAAACCCCAACAAATCTTCAGCAGAAGGTGGCTGACTGCTGTGTCCTCAGCGCCCCACATATAAGATATGCTAAATATTTCCTGTTCAACAAATAAATGAAATAACATTCCATTCCCTGAGAGAAAGAGAATATTTGCAGCTAACCTCACATAAAGAAGCAGAAAAATAAATACTTTGGGAGTCTAGATAAGAGAGCCATTAATTCCCTGTAGTGGGACTGTTGAAATCTCCACAGAATTAAAGTAGACTTTTAAGGACGAGCATAATTAAGAGATGCAAAAGAGAGGGAAGGTCCTGCCTATTCCAAGATAAGTGCTTGGCTAAAGCAGACAAGCACATGGCCCTTTTGAAGAATGGTGAGAGGTCAAATCCAGCGCAAACGTAGGGTGCTGTAGCAGGCTGGGGCAGGTGGCTGGGAGGAAGAGTGGGTTGAAAGATGATTTTGAATGCCATACCAAAAAATTGGGGCAAGCATATAGATAAGTGGCAGGCTTCAATGTCTTTGTGAGGGAGTACACGAATTTTAGCAGTGCTTTATAGGTGGGTAAAAATGATACAGGTGAAAAATAGTGAAAAGCGTGGACTAGGCTCACAGTAAGTGCAATGAAAGCAGGGAACAAATTTAAGAGACAGTGCAAAAAGTAAGGATTCTTTGTATACTGAAATTGAATGCACGTTTAATATGAGTTTGTTGAGAACAACGTGACTTTTCCCCTGTGAACAATTCATGCTTTTAAAGCAACGTTTTCTAAATTTTCTGGGAAATGAGAGAAAGAGAGAGTGAGAGATTGTCAGTTGATTGTCTCTGTTGCAAGATGAAAAACTTAAGCCAGGCGAGTTTAGGCAAAATGGGGAATTTACGGACTCTCATGCCATGGGAAAGCTGATTTGCCGTTGGAAGCTCTTTTTATCTCTTGCCGTCTTTCATCTCTGCTGTACTTTGGGCATCAGTTTTATTCTTGCAGACAGGCTTTTCCTGAGCTGTTTCATGCACAGGTTGTCACCATACTTCTTTCAGGGGCTAGTAGGGAACGAGAGGAAGGCTCTCAGTGACCTGGTGGGGTGTCTCATCCACTACTGGAGCTGGGAAGATGTGCTCTGTGCCAGCCTCTCTCTCAACATGGGCCTGAAATTGTCTGCTGGGCTGGATCTCTAGATAAAAAGGGATTTCATCATGGAAAGAAGGAAAAGGTCTGGTAAGGCACAGTAGATGTCTGCTCCATATGCTGTGACCTATGTGCTGAATAGTTCCACATATTTGGGGACTCTAGATCAACACAGTGGAGGGGAGGAAAAGATTTCTTTTCTTAACCATTGCCTGGTTCATGGCTGAGGCCTCTATAATAAAAGATAGATAGACTGGGCACAGCGGCTCATGCCTGTTATCCCAGCACTTTAGGAGACTGAGGCAGGAGGATTGTTTGAGGCTAGGAGTTTGACACCAGCCTTGGCAACACAGCAAGGAACTATCTCAGTTTAAAAATGAGCCAGCCACAGAGGAGCATGCCCTTAGTCCCAGGTACTCTGGAGGCTGAGGCAGGAGGATCGCTTGAGCCCAGGAGTTCAAGGTTGCAATGAGTGCTGCTGCACTTCAGCCTAGGTAACAGAGTGAGACCCTGTCTCTTAAAAAATAAATAAATACATAAATTTATAAATGACAGATAAACAAGAGAAAAGCACACACATTTATTTATTTAATATAAGTTTTACATGATATAGGAGACTTCCAAAATGAAGACCCAAAGAAAAAGGGAATCTTGTGTATTTTTGTGCTAAATTTGATGAAGAGTGGACACAATTCATAGGGAAGTATGATTGGACAAAGCAGTGAGGATCTATGGTCATAAACTTGGGAGGAGCTTAGAAAGCCCTGTTTGTTCACATTCTTCTTGGCATCTCTGTGTCTTTGAGAATGGGGATGTTTCTTTTCTCTGGATATGCAGAGAATCGCTCTGGAATGAAGGTCATTTGACCTGCTTCAGAAAGGAAGGTCATAGAATTCTTTCGTAGCTTGCTGCAGCAGAGAAGGGTAGAAGGCATGTCAGAAACACCTTCCTGCATCTGCTGTTTTCTCAAATGCCAAGGTACCATATTTTGAGGTACAATGCCCTGGACCCCATCAAACTTACTCACATTTCTTTTTCTGGTATTCATTCACACCTATAATCTAAAATACCTTCTTTCTCAGGCCTTGCTTGCAATTTGAAGAAAACAGAAAGCCTTTTTTTCTTTTTCCTCCTATAGATATTGGCTTTGGTTAACTGAAAGATTACATTTTCTTACTTTCTTTTCTTTTTCTTTTCTTTTTGTGAGATGCAGTTTTGCTCTTGTTGCCCAAGCTAGAATGCAATGGCTTGATGTCAGCGCACTGCAACCTCTGCCTCCCGGGTTCAAGAGATTCTCCTGCTCAGCCTCCCAAGTAGCTGGGATTACAGGCATGCACCACCATGCCCGACTAATTTTGTATCTTTAGTAGAGACAGGGTTTCTCCATGTTGGTCAGGCTGGTCTCGAACTCCCGACCTCAGGTGATCCACCCACCTTGGCCTCCCAAAGTTCTGGGATTATAGGCATGAGCCACCATGCCCGGCTATGTTTTTTTTTCAACAAAGTTGGAGATCACTTATTTTATTCCAGAAATAGAAGAATATTTGTGTAGAAAAGAAAATAGCTGAATGCAATATCTCTGCTTCTTCTGATCCTACCATGCTTTATAATTAAATAATGCCCTGGATAGCCAGGATCAATAAATAAATGAAATCAATATTTTACTTAACAAATTTAAACAAAGCAATACAAATACTCAACCCAGTTGGACACACTCTAATGGGTTCATTAGGTCTTCATGCCCTAAATAAGTTCAAAATAATCCATTAAAGAAAAACAAAAACACATGAATGTGGCTAGCTGCTTAATAGTTTATCTCATATTGCATGTAATCATTCTTACATTGTTTAGTTTACAATAACAAAATAGGAGCTGACAGCTATGGATTTGAGCGACTATATCTAAGGGCGGATAATTTAAAACATAAATACTTAAAAGAGATATCTTGTTAGCCTTCAGATCTCAAAGTCACTAAAATATGAAATTATCCTGCATTGAGAATGTTCAAATTATATTTTTATGGATTATAAATTATAAGATTTTCATAAAGCCTCCAGAGAATTTTAGAATTTGTATTGGAAACCATTCTGTGGAATTCCATAAAACACTTTAAAGGTAGGAATTCTCATAGGTCACAAAGGACTTCTGTAGGGCCCCATAAAAATGTAATTTCCATAAAATATCATGTTAATACATTTCCAGTTTATTTATCTTCTTGCCTTTCCTCCAGCTGTAACCTAACAATCATCCTGTCTTTTACTTTTTATGTTGCTTTCTTGCAGTTGTATCCAGATGTAAATGAGTATATTTATTATATTTCATGTGCCCTTTTGAGGACCTTATTATCCAAAAATAATATTTGAAATGGCACCAAGAAACATTTTTTAAAGCCATTGGCCAGCGGTGCTAAGCGTGGGGAGCAGGTTGAAGCAGAGACCTAAAATCATTTCTAAATAAAATGATTGGAGAGCCATGAATTTAATGACAGCCTCTATAATTGTAGAAAAATTATTTTGCGAGTCCTGTATTCAGAGGGGTCTCTGGGTGCTCTCCATGTGTGCCATAGGTAGGCTGGTAAAGATACATTTTCCCATGTGTTGTTATACTTATAAACTATCTTTAAAATAATCCTTAAGCTTTATTTTTTAATGTAATAAATCAAATTAAACAGAGCCAATTAAGCCTAGGAAAACTGTTCTTTCTGGCAGCAGCTGAGCTAAGATGGCGTATGAGTTCCATAATGTTGCCGTAGCAAAGCATGGCAGAGTGAGTGGCTTAAACAGAAATTTATCATCTCACAGTTCTAGAGGCTGGAGTACAAAATCAGGTGTGGGTTAGCTTGAATCCTTCTGAGGGCTGTGAGGGATCTATTCCAGGCCTCTCTCCTTAGTTTGCAGATGCTTGTCTTCTCTCTCTGTCTCTTCACTTTGTCTTCCCTCTATCTTTTTCTGGGTCCAGATTTCCCCTTCTTATAAAGATACCAGTTGTATTAAGATTATAGTTCACACTAATGATCCCATTTTATCTTGATGACCTCTATAAAGACCATTTCTCCAAATACAGTTATATTCTAAGACACTGGAGCTAATTAGGCCTTAAACATAAGAATTTTGGGGACACTCAATTCAACCCATTACAAATGTGTTGCCCTGGCTGTCTGGCCTTGCAGGCTGATTCTGACCAATGGAATTACTAGGCATTATTCTCATGTAGAGGAGTGAAGAATGTAGGCCCTAGAGTTAAAGAGCCTGGATTAGAATATTGCTTTGTCCCTTGTTACCTGTCTGATCAAGGACATAACCTCACATAGCCTCAGTTTCTACATCTATAAAATGGGGGTTTACAAAGTACCTTCTTCATTGAATGCTCTGAGTGCTTAATCACTAGAACAGATATTCACTCAAACATGGTACCCTCTCATTACTTTTATCATCACCAATTTGTCTATCTTGTTATTATTGCCTTCCTGTATTGGAAATTTTCCATAATAACATATTTTGTACGTATGTTAACAACAACAAAAAAAAGGGACTTCTCTGGGTCTACGTCACTATTTATAGCTCTGATGAACTTCAAGAAACTTTGAATGAAAGATATTATGTACTGTGTCTCAAATCTGATTATACTTAGAAAACTAGTGACAAATTGAATAACCTGTCCCCTACCCCACCCAAGGAGTACATATAAAATATTCTGATTCCGTCTATGCCTTAAAAACATATTTTGCCCACACAGGACTGGTTGGGGAGTTAATTGGATTGAAAATTCTAGTCCAGATTATACTACTTGCTGTCTGTGTCTGTTTCCACTTCTGTATGGAAAAAGATAACTGACTCGAAGCTAAAATTTTATAATTTTTAGAATGGAACAGGACCAACTTCACTTCAGCTAGTTCCCTGTTGTCAGGCACAGCATTCAGGGAGGTGGACACCAGGCCAGATCTTGCGTTATTTGTACTGGATATTTTACAAGTAGAATGTTACTAGAATGTAAAATCCCTAAAGGAAAAAAGAAAAGATTTTCAGGAACCAGGTCGTGATCTTCTTAATTCAAGTATTAGGCTGAACCATAGTGAAACATACAATATTTGACCTATTTTCAACCTACAAAAATAATTGTAGGTTTGCTACGTAGGTATACACGTGCCATGGTGGTTTGCTGCACCCATCAACTCGTCATCTACATTAGGTATTTCTTCCAATACTACCGTCCCCTAGATTCCACCCCCTGATAAGCCCCAGTGTGTGCTGTTCCCCTCCCTGTGTCCTTGTGTTTTCATTGTTCAACTCCCACTTATGAGTGAGAACGCATGGTGTTTGGTTTTCTGTTCCTGTGTTAGTTTGCTGAGAATGATGGTTTCCAGCCTAAACTATGTCCCTGCAAAGGACATGAACTCATCTGTTTTTACAGCTGCATAGTATTCCATGGTGTACATTTGCCACATTTTCTTTATCCAGTCTATCGTTGATGGGCATTTGGGTTGGTTCCAAGTCTTTGCTATTGTGAATAGTGCTGCAATAAACATACGTGTGTGTATCTTTATAGTAGAATGATTTATAATTCTTTGGGTACATACCCAGTAATGGAATTGCTGGGTCAAATGGTATTTCTGGTTCTAGATCCTTCAAGAATTGCCACACTGTCTTCCACAATGGTTGAACTAATTTAAACTCCCACCAACAGTGTAAAAGCATTCCTATTTTTCCACATCCTCTCCAGCATCTGTTGTCTTCTGACTTTTTAATGATCACCAATCTAACTGGCATGATATGGTATCTCATTGTGGTTTTGACTTGCATTTCTCTAATGACCAGTGATGATGAGCTTTTTTTCATACGTTTGTTGGCCGCATAAATGTTTTCTTTTGAGAAGTGTCTGTTTATATCTTTTGCCGACTTTTTGATGGGGTTGTTTTTTTCTTGTAAATTTCTTTAAGTTATTTGTAGATTCTGGATATTAGCCTTTTGTCAGATGGATAGATTGCAAATTTTTTTCCCATTTTGTAGTTGCCTGTTCACTCTGATAATAGTTTCTTTTGCTGTGCAGAAGCTCTTTAGTTTAATTAGATCCCATTTGTAAATTTTGGCTATTGTTGCCATTGCTTTTGGTGTTTTAGTCATAAAGTCTTTGCCCATGCCTATGTCCGGAATGGTATTGCCTAAGCTTTCTTGTAGGGTTTTTATGGTGGAACACTACATAACAGTTGAATTCTTAATCCAGCGCCTTAGACCACTCAGCCACGTTACCACCCACAATAGCTGAATTCTAAGAGACAGAAAGAATATGAACTTTATCTTAAGGCTGATTATAGAAGGATGACTTCTATTAGAAGAAAACAAACAAAAATGGCTTTATCCCTTCCCCCCAGCTGCACTTAAAGGGGAAAATATAGTCACACAAACTCTCACTGTGGTTTTGCAGCATTTTAAATGTTATAAAATGCATTTCTGTGATTAGGACCAACTGGAGAACAAGTACAGCCTGAATTAGCAAAAATAAAAATACACAAACACACACACATGTATAATTTTAGAATGTCCTTTCAAAAAGAGCTTAAAGCTGTGCTTGGCAGCTTGGACGAACATCATGCTGCATCGGGAGGGCCTCTGCATGTGTCCTCTGGGAAAGCGTGACCTGCAGATCCTAAGGGCTGATAACCAACCATATGTCTCATAACTAACTGAGTGAGGTCTCATTGGCAAATGCCCTGTGAGGCCTCTTGTTCCTAGGGCAGTCAACAGCAGCAGAGTAGAAGGTAGTTTAGTCATTGTAGATAGAGAACCTTGTACTTTGGGTGCATTTCCCTGTTTCCAGCTGGTTTCCACCTTAGAGCCTGGACCTGGGCATCACTCTACAGCTGTGTGTGGAAGGAGCTAGAGATCACATCACGATGTTTTAAGCAACTGGAAGTCTGTTACTTTTGAAAGCAATTGCATCAGAAACAAAATATTCCCATCTCGAGGTGCTTATCTTAGGTCTGCAAGGATGCAGGAAATGAAGAAAAAGGGCAAAAGCATAGCAGTAAACAGATTTTTTAAATAGCCCACAGCCACACGTCTTCAACACAGAGGAAGTGGGAATGCTGCCTTCCATGGTGACCTGGAGTTATATAGGGCCCAGTTTCTAGTGTTTGAGGCTAAGGATACTGGGGAAAGAAACACCTACTCTGTACTCACAGGGTCTCTGCAGAGTTTGCCATCCTGTTACCCTAATATCTTTAAAAGATGCTCACTCACTTTCAGCAAGAGTGGGTAAAATAGTGTCCCTATAACTGACACTGGTTTAATGGCTTGACTTTGACAGCCATGATTCTTTCTAACCATGACACTATGGCATGTCTTAGCCCATATTGCCAACATTGCTCCTAGGACACTGGTTGTCAGTGGAGCTGCTGGGCACATCCCTGGTGGCAGATCTGGCTTTATGAGTGTTTGGGCTGTGCAGTCTCACCAAGCCCTGTGCTTAGAAGGGCCCTGTGCCTGGTTTAATGTTGTCTCTATCTGGAGATTCTTAATTTTTGAATAAGAGCTCCACATTCCCATTTTCTCCTGAGATCCATGCTGACTGATAGACAACAGGCTTCCATGGGCACTACCTTTGGGGAGGATCTGAAGAGACTGAACAAAGGCTATAAGCATTGTTCGTGGAATTGAGATAAATCTAAAAGATGGGTGTGTGGGGTAATGGGACTTTGAAGTCTGTAAGAGAGCAGTGTTTGGAGAAAGTTTCATAGAAGAGCACATGGGAAAAGGAAGGGCAGTATCTACACACCAACCCACCAGGGTGGGCTGCCGCCAGTAAGACCCACAAGTGCTCTCTCAAGCAGTAGCCATCAAACTACCTGATTGCCATCAGCTGACAGAAGGTGCCCTTCTGCTGCCCTGACTTGCTGTTTGTAGCCTTCATTCTTTCTGTGAGGCAGATGTTTGAAGCATGAGAACAAAAGCGATGCTCTCATTCCCACTGGCATACAGTAAATGCTTGTTTTCCTAAGCTCCATTCTTCCATAGACCTTCTTTAGTCTTCCAAAGGAGATGAAGAAGACTGGAGATTATAGTTTTATGATTTAGACTGGTGAAGGCCTCTGTAACCATTTATCCTGAAGAAAGTAATAATGTAGCAAGAAACTTATGAAGTGACTGCGTGATTATGTAATTAATTCTCTGGGCAGGTATTTAAATGAATATTATTAACCAGTTTTGTTTTTATTTTCTGCAGTATGTAGGACATGTCTTGCTTCAAAAAATGTGGAGTATTTGGTTTGACACATGACTCTTTTATTTTAAATACATATTGGAAAAGTGGCTAATCTGGTGCTATCACAAAATTTTGATTTCATGGAATCAATATTAATAAAGAATTACTAGGTTTTAAAAGAAAAGCCACTTGGAAATATAGAAGACCCCCTCTTTTAACTCCTTAAAGAAAAATGAAAACAAATGGCAGAACAGGTAGAAACTAATCATCATAAAACCATGACGCGTGACTAAACACATAGTCTTTAATGCTTCACCCATCGAAATTAAATGAAAGAAAACAAGGGAACTAAGAGTCCAGTTCAAAAGGTAGAAAGACAGCTATAAACAAACAAAAGAAAATAGGAAGACAGCAGAAATGAATAAGAAGACAGTACACGGTTTTAGAAAATTACATGGCAAGTTATATTTTAATAAAAACAACAAAAGGAGACATATTTGTAATACATGTATCTTCAGGAAAAGTGTGAATTTCTTTAGGTTTATTTTTAATAGAAAAATCAATAGAAGTGCCAGAAGTCCACAGAAAAAGAAATACAAATGGCCAATACATAAATGCAATGATACTTGACTTCCTGAGGAAATCATATTTAAAGCAGAAGTATATTCAATATCACATATGAGAATTCTAGGTAGTATTGCCAAAGTTATGGGGAAATAGGCATCCTACAGTGCTGGTGGAAGTGAAAATTGGAGCAGCTTTGGGGGACAATTTGACACTAATTTTTTGAAAGGCATACAATAAACAATGAATTTATTTAATTTTCAACTTTTTTCATTCACAGAAAAATTCTGAATTACAAAAGGCACATTTAACCTTCTTACTGATATGGTTTAGAGATGAATGTTTACATTTTATTTGATAATATATAATTTGGTCCTCTAATTGCTTAAGCACTTAGACATTAGTTAGGTAAGTTTTACAGTTTCTCAAGCAACTCACAGAATAATATATTAAATTTGTGTGTGTGTGTGTGTGTGTGTGTGTGTGTGTAACATGCCTTTTTAAATTTTACTTTAAGTTCTGGGATACATGTGCAGAACGTGCAAGTTTGTTACATAGGTATACATGTGTCATGGTGGTTTGCTGCACCTATCAACCTGAATTTGACTCTGTTAATGTCCCTGCCAATAACCTGTCCTATGTATATACTCACAAAGTGATAATCCCAAAAGAATACCAAAGTATGTGTGTGTGTGTGTGTGTGTGTGTATGTATATGTATGTGTGTTTACAAATTCATATGTATGTGCATATATAAGTATATTGCATCAATGCAAGGCTTAAAACATTCTAAGTGTGCATGTTGAGGAACATAGTTCAATACATGATGATGCATTTATAGAAAAGAATAGCAAGAAACTGTTTAACAATGAATGAAGTTGATGGGTATATGCTTGATAGGGAAGGCTCTGCAAGAGTTATAGCTCATTTCTTTTTATTTCTTGGCTCATGTAGACTGGTTTTATGTAACTTGACTTATGGAAAGCACCCAGCACTGTCTTCCTTTTGTTGTTATTTTTGACAGCTTTATTGAGGCATAATTCACATAGCATACTATTCACCCATTTAAAGTGTACAATGCGGTGGTATTTACTCTGTCCACAGAGTTGTGAAACCAACATCAGAATTAATTTCCATCCTTCTCAAAAGAAATTCTGCATCCATTAGCAGTTACGTCCCATTACCAGCCAACCCCTAGCCCTAGACGATGACTAATCTACTTTTTGTCTCTTTATGTTTGCCCCTTTTGGATATTTCATAAAAAGAGAACTATACAATGGGTGGTCTTTTATAATTGACATCTTTAATTTAGCATCACGTTTTCAGGTTTCATCCCTCATGTAGCAAGTACCAATATTTAATTCCTTTTTGTTGCCAAATACTATCTCATTAGTAAAGATATACTGTATTTCACTTATCTATTTATTGGTTGATGGACATTTGAATTACTTCTCCTATTTCACTATTATGAATAATAATGTTATGAATATTTGTGTACAAGTTTTCATGTGGGCGTATCTTTTATCTCTCTTACATACATACCAAGAAGTGGAATTGGGTAATGAGGCAGACATGAACAGAGCAGAGGAGGTCCCACCCCTGCCCCACCCCCACATCGGGTGATGGTCAGGCAGTCGGTAGCTGTCTCTCTAAAGTAATAATTGGTTAAAGAAAATGTGGTACATACACACTACTGAATACTATGCAGTCATAAAAAGAAATGAGATAATGTCCTTTCCAGGGACATGGATGAAGCTGAAAGCCATCACCCTCAGCAAAGTAATAGAGGAAGAGAAAATCAAACACTGCATGTTCTCATTTACTATACATATATATATAAATATATATATGTATATATATGTGTGTGTGTGTGTGTATATATATTTTATTATACCTCAATAATCTGGAAAAAAAAGATTTGGCTTGAATTGAAAAGGTTTCATTCAAACGAACCCAAAGACACATGCATACATATGTTTATTGCAGCACTATTTACAATAGCAAAGACGTGGAACCAACCTAAATACTTATCAATGATAGACTGGATAAAGAAAATGTAGTACATACACACCATGGAATACTATGGAGCCATAAGAAGGAATGAGATCATGTCCTTTGCAGGGACATGGATGAACCTGGAAGCCATCATCCTCAACAAACTAACACAGGAACAGAAAACCAAACTCACTCATAAGTGGGAGTTGAACAATGAGAACACACGGACACCGGGAGTGGAACAGCACACACCAGGGTCTGTTGGGGGATGGGTGTGAGGGGAGGGAACTTAGAGGACAGATCAACAGGTGCAGAAAACCACCACGGCACACTAATACTTATGTAACAAACCTGGAACTTAAAGTAAAATTTAAAATAAGAAAAGGTTCCATTTGAAAGGCTGTCTTTGATCTTTTATCTTTCCCTTTAAAACTGTGATATCACTTTATAAGCTAATACTGAAGAATTTAAAGCTTTTTCTGCATCCTTGTTATTTAGATACAGAGAATTAAGTGCAGGAGGGAAAATATAGCTCTAAAGAGGGAAAAGAAAATTATTAAAGAATTTCAACCTGATTGTTATAATTGTAGCTAACATTTATTGTGAACTTATTCTGCCTTGCATATATTATCGCATTTAATTTTTAAAAACAACCTGTTTCACAGATTAGGCAACAGACTAGAAAGATTAAGTAATGTCCCCAAAGTCATGCTATTTGTAAGTGGTAGAGCTGGGATTCAGAATCAGGTCTACCTGAATCTAAAACCCAAAGATAGATTACCATCCATTCCTGAAATGGTTCCCAACTTCCCAGAGGATTGTACAGAAATTCTTTAAAACAGCATCATACATTAGGGAACAAATACATGTATTTGTGCAGAGAAAAGACATTATTTGCCCACATCATGGAAGACCAGTTTGCAAATTCATAAGGCTTTGAATATACTTCAAACAAGCACCTGTTCACTTCTGCAAAGGTTATTTCTTATCACTGGCAATCAGACGTAATGATGAGCAACTATGGTTCATGTTGAATGCCTCTTTGCTTCTCTCACATCAGCTCTCACATGTCTGTCAGCAGTTTTTTTCCTGTAGGACCACTTCCGGTCAAGGAAAAAAAAAAATGACTTGAAAAAAGAAAACCCTCTCATTTTACCTCTAGAAGGAAATGAAGCAGCATTCCCACCAGTCTTGCATGTTCAATTCTCTGGAACAATCCTAGAATCAGATGTTAACCAAATAGCCCCCAAATACATGAACAATTTTTAAAACATTGAAAATGAAAAAGGATGTGACTACTTTGAAATACAATTTGGGTTTACTCTTTGACCAAAAGAAAGACACATTTGTGTTGATTGTACATCTACCCCAGACTGAAAAACACAGATGTAGAGGACTAGCTCTTAGCTTTAAGGCACCTCATTACTAAGCATGCTGCATGAAAGCGGTTTTACTATTGGGCAGAGGAGTGAAAGCATGCATTGTGAGAAACTCGGTTTGAAGTCTATGCCCAACAACTCCTAGGATGGTGACATTGGAGAAATTACAGCATTCTTCACATTTCAGTTTGTCTTTAGAATGAGGATGCTAATGACTATAAAATACATAACCTCAAGAGACCAGGGGCCTGGACTTTATATTAGCTCATGTCAGAGTTTAATCTTGGTTCCTTCCTTTATCAACTGTGTGATAATGGGCAAATAGCTAGCCTCTCTGAACATCAATTGTTTTCTTCTACAAATGCAGTTATTAATTTAAAAGGGTTTATAAGGATGAAGTTAGATAACATGTACATAAAATTAAGGCTGGACACAGCACAGTGGCTCACAGCTGTAATCCCAGCATTTTGGGAGGCCAGGATGGGAGGATCACATGTGCCCAGGAATTTGAGACCAGTCTGGGCAATATAGTGACACCTTGTCTCTATAAATAATAATAACAATGAAAAAGTTGACCCTGCTCAACTCATATTATATGCTGAAAAATGTGTGTACCATTCATTTATTGTCATGATTGCGACCACTGCTACTGCTGCTACTACTCTGTGAAATGCCAAGTATGATGCCTGCCATGAAGTGGGAACTCCGTATAAGTTACCTTTCTCCCCACTTTAAAATTTGAAAGAATGCTCATAAGCCTCATGAGCGTCATGAATATCCTTCCCTCCCATAGATAGGCATCTGCTCTTTTGCCATAATGCAAACGTAGAATATGTGTGGCTCTTCTTCATGAGCCCTGGGTGTAGCTGTGCTATTTCTTTGTCTTTAGCAGTTGATTTCAGAGTTTTAGTTTAATTACTCAATGCACATTGCAGACACATTGCCTTTCCTGGGTCAGTGATTTACACAGCTGATACACACAGAAGGAAAAGAGCTGAGGAGATGGCATGCCAGTGTCCCTACTTTGTAGATGGAAAATGTGCATTTTCAATTTAGAAACACCGTGGAAGTCACTGGCCCCAGAGGCAGATACTATTTTTATCAAGAGAAGTTGGCCCCTCAAACTTTCTTTGCCAGCTGATTTTACTGCTCCGCGGCTCTCTCGTCTGGCTCCCCGCACTCCTTTCTGACTGGAAGTGAGATCTCGTTTCAGGGAAACGCTTGGCTGGCGGGCAGGCAGGACACGTTGTAAAAAAAGCTAGTATCTGAAATTAAGATTTCAACCTGCTGTCCCAGCAGGAGCTTCTTCCAAATTTTACTTCCTAACCCCGAAACCAAATTAGAAACACCAAAACTTTCTTTGAAAATAAAAGGTAAATAATAAAACACTTCCTTGGTTCTGATTAAAATGCATGGACCAATGCTTCCTTAACTTCCTTGGGTACACTTTTTGATGAAGAATTGCTCAATGTCAGAACTGAACAGGACCCCACAGATCAATGGATTTTATCTTCTCACATTTTGCTGAAAAATCAAGTTGCATCTTAAGGAGATAAA
This sequence comes from Aotus nancymaae, assembly GCF_030222135.1. Classification (NCBI taxonomy): domain Eukaryota; kingdom Metazoa; phylum Chordata; class Mammalia; order Primates; family Aotidae; genus Aotus; species Aotus nancymaae. Next base: position 10,961,707 of record NW_026988492.1, on the reverse strand, counting down.
GCAATTTATCCAGTCACCCAAGCAGCTCCTTGCAAAACTAGGGCTAGAAAATCTCTCTTCATCAGTCCAGACTGCCCCTCTTCCTTAACTTCCTTGTATGAGTGAGTCAAAGGATCTCAAAAAGAGGAGCTCAGATCACTTTCAAACCACTTACCAGGGTGGAAGTGACTTCCCATGTCACATGCTGTTGGTGGGAGAGAATGTGAAGGTCACATGTTCTAACTTTGAGATACCACTGATTATACTCGGAGCCTCACAGGTACCTACAACCACAGAACAACACACCTCCTCCATATCACATTTGTGTTCCTGGAGTAAGGGATGACTATTCTTTCTGCTTTCTGTCTACTTGAAAATGTTACAATGCAGCCCATGGGACATGAATTATTTACCTAGAAATAGAGGCAGTTCCACGGTGCTTGTTACAGTTCCATGCCCAGTTCTCTTTTTGATCCATTGCACCATTTTTCTTGACGACTTGTCAGGGCTAGGAACTCACTAGTCTGTGTAGGGACTGCTCTTGTTAGCACTCTTTGCCTGTCTTTTGACTTATCATCCACAGATCCAGAATGAGTTCAGAGACTCCCAGCTCAATGTGAAAACTAAATAGAACCCACAGAACAACAGATTTTATCCTCTTACTTTTTGGTAAAGGATTGCTTAATGTCAGAACTAAATAGTATCCCACAGATCAACGGATTTTATCCTCTCACTTTCTGATGAAGAATCAAGTTGCTTCTTAAGGAGATAAAGCAATTTATCCAGTCACCCAAGCAGCTTGTTGCAAAACTGGGACCAGAAAAGGTCTCTTCATCATCCAGACTGCTCCTCTTCCCATTCCTAAGCCATGGGAATTTACTGAGCAGAAGCTTATCTGGACACGTTCTTCCTCTACAAGGTTATAAATGGTCTATTCTCAAATAAACTGCAACTGTTAACTTGTTCATAGCAACTTAAGCATATTAAAATATGATAATGTGTACCCACAGGCACAACTTCTATTTATAGGCAGATGACACATACACACCTATGCCAAAATTCTCCCTCTTGACTCAGACTCACGTAATATTTTGTACACAAGATAATATTACTCAATACTCAACAAGTACACATTTAATATGTACCTTCTATAGTCTCTACACTCTTCTAGGTACAGCAGAGACCGGAGGAAAAATAATTATTAGGACAGATTAACAAAAATGAAGATGTGGAGGAAATTTGGATGGAAAAAGTCTAAAGGCTTCAGTCTTCAAAGACATTCTGGATTCTCAAATGCCTGCTGATAGGCAGGTGGGAGGAAAGGTGCACAGATTTCCTATAAAGTCCTACTAAAGACAATGCTATCTCACATTGACCAGGTCAAGGGAAAACTCTGATGCTTTAAGATGAAATATACTTTGCTTAAATAAGGACTCTGCATGTGCATTTGACTTGCTCTAAAGGAGCAGAGGAGCAGAGTCATTTGCAGTCAAAGAGCTAATAAAACCCCATAGGACACTGCTTTTTTTCTCAGCAGAATAATCACGAAAAGTTAAAGATGATTATGACTTTTAGTCTGTGAGCCTTTCTGCTGACGGAGATCTTTTTCATGTATGTTTTACATCTAAATGGAACGATGAGTATCCTTGAAAAAATTATGTCTCTAGAATTAGATTCTTCTTGGTCCCATAAGGATGATTTGTGACCCCAAATTTGAAAAGTATTTTGATTTGGTCGTAGGAAGTGAAGCACATCTTGAAGTCATTTCAAACTTTGTCAAACTTCCTTAATGAATTAAGTGCCATCTTTCATGCTTAGTTTCTTAGAATGTCATAAATTTATAATTCCAAAGTTTATAAAACACTTTCATTTTCCTGCTTAGAGAGGAAGGGAGGGCAAATATCATTACCTTCATGTTATAGATGAAGAAACTAAACTTCAGAGAGGTTAGGTGGCTTGCCTGAGGCTACACAGCTAATAAGTGACAGAGTTAGATGAGAGTGAATTCTTTGCTGAATTCATCTGATGTTCTTTCTGTCACACTTTCATGTCTGAGAGCCAGGAATAAGAAAGGGGAAAGTAACAAGAAAAAAGAAGGATTGGGACTTATGGATACTTACTAGGGTATCCCAGCTTTCAAAAATGCAAAACAGTTGGAAAAGAAAATCCACTCTATTTTTATGTTTTAAAGCCCTCACCAGTATTATATAAAATGAAAAATTAATGAGCACCTGTAAAAGATTTCATTGCCCAGCTCTCTGAGGCCACAATTTAAAGTTAATGTTATTTTCTGTATTAATAGCTGCTCCCAATAATGTTTCCCTTTTAAATTAATGCAGATGCCAGGTAATTTGGAAGAGACCAAATAGACCAGGAGGAGCAGCTCAGATTGCTCACTCAGCAGCCCTCTAATTTGAAAGAGAGTTTCAGGAGCAGTTACTACCTTTGAGACCTCGTCTGGGGTCATTAGATGTACACAAGCTACTCCTTAAAAATAACGTCCCCTATTTCTTATCCTCCAGGAAAATTTGCGGCTCCTAGTAATTGTAGAGAATTCCATTATCACAGTACTCCCACTGAGTTTCTCTTCCACTCTCCATTTATAAAACATTTTCTTTAAACGTGACTGTTTGTTCCAGCACTGGTAAGGGAGTTGGGTGACACATTCTGCTCATAAAATGGCAATGATCATCATTATGGTGATTTCAGATGAGGAATGGAAACTTCTTCAATATGAGACCCAAGCTTAATATTCAGAGACTTTTTCAAGATTCTGCAAACTCTCCAAGTTCTGTGTTTATCTTGAAAGAGCTAAAGCTTCCACTCACCCCTTGAACCTTCAACCTGACCTCCTCAAGGAAGGAAGAAGCTCCTAAAAGTTCCCAGGTTTTTTGCTGATTGTTTTTTCTTCTGATCAGAGACCTAATTATTTCTGTGACTAGGAAACAGGGAAAATGGGTGGGTGTCTTTTCTGATACTGGCTTGAAGTTTTTCTGATAAATTAGGCTAAATTAGAGTGGAATTCCTCAAGTGCAGTGAATATTTTATGTTGAATTCATGCTAGGCTTTCATATGACCATGGCCCTTTCCTGTCAGTTTCTGGGTTTGCTTTGAAAGCACAACATCACAGAAAGTTAATGGACTGGTTGTAGAATTAATGGACTCCAAATATTGCCAATTAATATTTAAACTTTACATATAAAATATCCTATACATAAACATTATATATGTAATGTGCATGAACTACACTACAAATATGTACTAGTATGTGACATGAATTTTAAAACATACATAGAAAGTGCAAACTAAAGACAAAATAACTACAAATAGAAGTTGAAGTTTTCTTGTACGTCAATAAGTCGTTTAAATTCTTCCTTAGCAAAGGTTTTTAAGTTCTCCTAAGAGGCCACTGGGCTAACCAACATGTTCTACCTGCCAGGTTCTCTCTGGTAGCTCTGTCAGTTATGGAAGGGAGAGTAGTCCTAATGTTCTTTCTTTGAATTATTTCTACTTGCATGTCACCTGGGAAGCAAAGTAAGCTGGGCACATGGGTGGTGGATGAGCCTCATGTTCCCAGATACCTGGATCGTCAGGTAAAGAACAATTCAACTGAGACTCACCTGTGTCTTCTCCTCAAAGACAAGTCTCAAATGAATGACAGTAGGTCTTGATTAAATTGCTGTTATATAAAATCACTTTGAGCCACTGAAAATAGAAGAAGAGGAATTAACATTCCTTAGACTTAAAGTCTTGCCATTTAAGTGGAACCATAGAAGTCCCGTTGCAGGTGCAAACACAGCATCCCAAAGAGGTGACTTGACCTGCCCAAGTTGACATAGCCAGTCCCAGTGGGTGGCAGATCTGATGCTCAAATCCTGCTATGCTCCTTCCTGATCTAGGGGAATTTATATTTTAAGGTGGAGAAGCATTGGATTCTCCAAGCACAAACAACACCACTTTTCATGTCCCCTTAATTTCTTCTTCATGCCTTTCTTAAGGGAAATATATGTTGTAATAAAGTTTCGTTTTTGCCATTCTTTTTTTTTCTGACTTAAGATACTTTTAAAAACTGTTTTATTATATAATAATAATGCCTAATAAAATGGCATTAGATACAGAAAATCACACAAAACAAATTTTTCTGTTGTTGTTTTCCCAAGAGGGACTTGGAGCCCCCTTGCCTGTCCTTTGACCGGTGAGGTGTGCCTGAGGTGTGCTTGTCTCTCTCTTTCCTGCCTCTCTCACAGGCTTCTCCTGCCTTCTGCCAATTGATAGTGTGCTGTGGAAGCCAGATTGCAAGATTACTCCCTTCTTTCTCTCCCTTCTGAATCCATGAATTCACCTATTTGTAGATGCAAAGCTCTCAAACTGGGACCTTCCTTTGCTGATTTCAACTGATTTTCTTTTCCTTTTCTTTTTTTTTTCTCATTTTTCTTATTTCTCATATCTTTTGCTCTGCTTTCTGGAAGATTTTTTAAGCTTTATCATCCAGCTTGATGATAGGCTGTTTTTATTTTATTTTTTCAAAAAGTATTTATCACTGATTGTTTCTCTTTTACAGCATCCTCTGTTCATTTCACAAATACCATATATTTTTTCCCTTCCTCTCTGATGATAGGAATGTATCTATTTCAAATTTTCCTTGGTCCTTCACATTTTCTCATTTTCCTATATGATCCTTTCTTTCAGGTGTTCATTTTGGTCTGGCCCTTTCAGGCAGGAGACTTTACTCCATGTCTAATGACCTTGCCTGCCTGTCCTGAGAATGGGGCAATCTCAAACGTCCTTAACTGAGGTCATGGTGGGAGAAGCTGAGTGTGCTGACAGGTTTCAATATCAGGAGATAGGGTGACTGATCAAACAAATGGCAGATGTCATTATCTGGAGACTGTTTTCCTGAGGTCTCAAGTTTTCCCAGAGCAAAAACATCCAACTTAACTTGCTGCCAGCATTCTGGAAGCAGGACTAAGGAAGGTGTCTGAGTAGTCCAGCCTTTGACATGTAGGGTTACACTCAGCCCCTGCTTCAGCCCGACTCTATCTGACAGTCACGGTGCCTGGTGTCTTGAGACCTCAGATCACCCAGAGAGTGTTCCTTGGGTGTTGTGTGGAAAGGATGTGTTGAGCTGAGTGGATGAGAGAAGGAGAAAGACAGCTTTGTTATAAGGCATCAGAGAAACCAACTACTCTTTCCACCAGCTCCCGCTTTGGCCTCATTTGCCTTCTAAACCCCTCATGTTCCTGGTACCTGGTGTTTCTGAGAGATTTGTGGTCATTGATTCTACCAGCAAATCAGCCTCTCCTTGACGGCATGCTATGACTTGGGCCACAATTCCGCTCAGCTCAATCTGGTATCATCTTGCATTCCCTTTCCCTCATCTAATATCTGTTAAAACTTCTCAACTGCAGTTATCTCCTCCAGTTCTTTTGTCCTTATGGTTAATGCCTTTTTGGGTCTTGACTGTAGTTATCTTTGCTATTTTAACTCTGAAATCTATGGAGTTCATTTGACTTCTCAACGTTAGGCAGCATGTCCATCAGGTAACTTTAGCTGTGTGGTCAGTTGTTGACCGTTGCTTAAAGTTTAAAAATAAAACTGTATTTACACCAAAGTAGAGATAAACTTTGTTTGGGTGTTAGTTGAGCCTTTACAAAGACAGAACATTTCTGCTTACTCAGGTAGCAATGATTTGAAGCTGTTGAAGATATTTATCAATGATATCTATATAGAATTTATTTTGGTACTTTCTGAAATTGTAAGGAAATTTTGATTCATTTACGTATTCATTTGAAATTATAGTACTTTAGATACATCTTCATTTTAGAAGATATTTTCCCAAAATAGCTGCTTTAAAGTTTCAACAAAACTCATTTCAGAGTTATATTCACAGTTTACCTCTTTAGAAAACATCCACTAGATTTAATCAACTAAAACATTATCTCACAGTCTTTGTTCAATGTAGGCAGATTGGGAAGTTTCTGTATTTTTAACATAAAGAAGCTACTGGTGACCTTTAATTCAAAGGTTAATTTTGACTCTGTAAGCCTTTGTCATAATTATAAGCAGGTGAGGGTCATTTTCAGAGCACATAATAAGTTAATAGGCTTAAAATGCATTTCCTTTACTTTCTGCAAGGATTACAACATTAATTTTTTATGGTCAGAACAAAGGAGCTTGTTATTCAGCCTGAATAGGCTCTATTTCCCCCCTGGAAATATATAACTTTCTTTACACACATCAAGACCAGCCCTGTTTGTGGACAATCTGTACACTGACAAGACTTTTATGGGCCTCCTAACACAGAATAGAGCTGTGCTTGGACCATGACTTTTCGCTATTAGTCATTTCTTAGGTTTGCTCATGAAAGTCTCAGTTAAAATGCAAATATATCAGTAACATTTTCAGCTGCTTCTGTCGCGGGAAAATTAGAACAGCTGAATTCACTGGGGTCTTAGAAAGCTGGAACAGATAAAATTTTAATGGGGCCAAACCAAAGAAAATGATGGTATGCTAAACATTGCCTAGCACTGCAGAGTTGAGAGGTAGAGAGGAAAAGGAGCCTCTCAAAAGGTGAGAATGGAACTGGCTGCTCTAGTACTGGTGAGCCATGTGCCTGCAATAATTCTAGCAGAAGCTGAAGGAAATCTTGTAGTGACCCTGTAATAATAATAATAATGCCTCTAGTGACATAGCACAGTACTATTTTCAAATTGTTTTCAAAACCATTATTTCATTTCCTTTACTTTCAATAATCCTGTGAACCCTATGAGGTAAGAGAACAAGTTACAATTGGTAAAGAAACTGGGTATCAAGGAATCTTTGCAGTGGCCTCAAAGTCATACGGTTAATGATCAGTAGTGGCACCAGCATTAGTATCCAGTTTACCTAACTCTAATCTGGCTCTTCACTAAACATTGTGTTTTTCAAATGATTCCGTGGACAACAGTGGACATGACTAGTGGCCTCTAAAGTCAGAAAGTATATTCTCAAGAGACCCAAAACCGATGTGAGGTTTCCTTAAAGTCTTGTCTTTTATCTTTAAAAATAGTGGAAACTTTGTATCTGTCTGTATTGCTCTTTTTCTTTTTATTTATTTATTTATTTATTTATTTTTGAGACAAGGTTTTGCTTTTATCGCCTAGGCTGGGGACTGGAGTGCAATGGAGCAATCTCGGCTCACTGAAAACTCCACCTCCCAAGTTCAAGGGATTCTCCTGCCTCAGCCTCCCGAGTAGCTGGGATTACAGGTGTCCGACACCACACCACACCACACCACACTCGGCTAACTTTTTGTATTTTTAGTAGAGACAGTGTTTCACCATGTTGGCTAGGCTGGTCTCAAACTCCTGACCTCAGGTGATTCACCTACCTTGATTTCCCAAAGTGCTGGGATTAAAGGTGTGAGCCACTGCACCCAGCCTGTTTTTTCTTTGTAGCAAACAACCTCAAAGATCTCAGGGCTTATGATACTCTGTTTATTTTTCTCACTCATGGGTCTGTAGGTTGACCATGTCTATGTGGACTTGGCTGGAATTACCTGGCCTTGATCTAGGCTGGGTTAGGTTCAGGTCTGCTTGCAAAGGTGTTCTCAATCTCCTAAGACAAGCAGTGACCATGGGCATGTTCTGTGCATGGCAGATCAGAGCAAAAAAAAAAAACAAGCAGAAACAGGCAGTCCTATTAAGGCAGCTGTCACCTCTATCCTCCTTCTGTTGGTTGAAGTACATCATATAGCTAAGCCCAAATTCAGTGGGATGGAATGCATATTCAGCTTGCTTTACTATACTGCAAAGTCTTATAGGAGAGGAAGTAAAAACCGAGACAAGTAATCTAATTGTATTAGTTCATTCTTGTGCTGCTGTAAGGAAACACCTGAGACTTGAAACTTGGTGATTTATAAAGAAAAGAGGTTTAATTGTCTCATGATTCTGCAGGCTATACAGGAAATATAGTGGCTTCTGCTTCTGGAGAAGCCTCAAGAAACTTACAACCATGGTGGTAGGTGAAGGAGAAGCAGGCACGTCTTACGTGACCGGAGCAGGAGGAAGAGAGAGAGAGAAGGTGGTACACACTTTGAAGCAACCAGATCTCATGAGAATTCGCTCATTATACAGTACCAAGGGGAGAGAGGATGGTGCTAAGCCATTCATGAGAACTGCAGCCCCATGATCCAGTTATCTCCCCCGCAGGCCACTCCTTCAACATTGGGAATTACAGTTTAACATGAGATTTGGGCAAGGACACAAATCTAAACCAGATCACCAGTCAACCATGGCCTTTTCTCTTGACTGCAATCATTTACATAGTGACCTGCATGTAGAATACATTCACCTCCATGCTAAGATTCTAAAAAGTTTCATCTTATCCCAAGAACAGGGTCCAAATCCTGAATCTCATGATTGACATCAGGTCCAGATGTTGCTCTTCATGATATGAGGCTTTTACACTAAAAAAACAAGTTACCTGTTCATGCCTAGTGCCCGCGCACCCACCACTGTGTACCTAACAATAATAGTGGAAGAGGAAGAGATTACATTTTTTAGAAACCCAAAACACTCCCATTTGGAAAGGTTAAGACTAGGAGGTACATAGCGGTCACTAGTCCACTGCCGTTCCAAAATCCACTGGGCAAAGGTTGCCAGGGCATAGGTAAGGGAATGTTGCTTGATTATACCTAGTTCTGATCCTCAGAAAGCGGCTCGCACTACACTGTTTTCCATGGCTCTTCACTCCACCCTGCAGGTGAAGCTTCATTTTCCATCCTCTTCCCTGGCTGCAACTTAAGAGGGTAGTGCCGAATATGTTCTTTCTGCTGACTGAGAAGTTATCTCTGTCTATTCCTGCCTGTATACTGTTGACTTACAGCCAAACAGTCACAGTTTTCAATTAAAGCTGGCAGTATGTTTGCCAATATAATTATCTCAAAAGCTTTGATTTATAATCCTTTGGGTATATACCCAGTAATGGGATTGCTGGGTCAAATGGTATAAAGACACATGCACGTGTATGTTTATTGCAGCACTATTTACAATAGCAAAGACTTGGAACCAATCCAAATACCCATTAATGATAGACTGTCTGAAGAAAATGTGGCACATATACACCATGGAATACTGTGCAGCCATAAAAAAGAATGAGTTAATGTCCTTTGCAGGGACATGGATGAAGCTGGAAACCATCATTCTCAGTAAATTAACCCTGGCACAGAAAACCAAACATTGCATGTTCTCACTCATAAGTGGGAGTTAAACAATGAGAACACATGGATACAGGGAGGGAAACATCACACAATGGGTCCTGTAGTGGGGTGAGAGGCAAGGGGAGGAAGAGCATTAGGACAAATACCTAATGCATGTGGGACTTAAAACCTAGATGATGGGTTGATGGGTACACAAACCACCATGGCACATGTATATCTAACAAACCTGCACATTCAGCACATGTATCCTAGAACATAAAGTATAATTAAAAAAAAAAAAAAGCTTTCAGTGTTTTCCATGTATTTGATGCCAGTCAGTTCCACGTGCCAAAGTCACAACCAGCATTCTTTTGGGACATGGCTCTTTATAGACTAAAAGAAGTCCTTTGAGCTGAACAGACTTCTGGGAGACCATACCCTCAATCTGTATAGAGGCACTTTTCCAGCTAAAACCTTCTCTTAGAGCCAGTTTAATTCTTTCAGCCGTCTTAAAAAGGGTATTAATACCAAGGTCTCGATTTCATGTTTGTCCTGAGGTTGTCTATTAACGATAGTGCCCTGTAGTAGATCTTTTCCTGATGCAGTGTCTTTATGGCATCTTTGATTTAATAAAAAACACTTTGATTTGTCAACTCTACATGCTCTAGAATTTCTGGACTCTCTTCTATTTGCACACTGGTCTTTTAGGAGTTCATCTGACTCTTGTAATACTTTGCCAAGTGAACTAGCTCATTCTGTCAATCTTTTGCCTCAAAAACTTCTCACCTGACACCACAAGTTATTATGAATATTTTTCCATGTTCTGAGTTACCGCAGAGGACAGACTTACCAAATGGCTTGCCAATTACATAGCACAGGTCCCTATTTTTTCCATTCTCCTATAATGGTTTCCTCACTTCCTGTCATCCGATCTCATCATCAATGCTGCATAGTAGAAGCACTACAGAGGCACTCCACTGCTAGGTACTGATGTCTATGTTAGTCAATGTTCCATGTATAACAACCAAAGTCAAAATCTCAATGGCTAAAACAAGTATGTGGTTTTCTTGGTTCTTTGGGTTTCCTTGGCTCCAGGTTGAGGTTGGGTTCAAGTCTGCTGCATGTTTCCATATTCTGTTTGGTCCAGTGACTTCCTTTCTTCTCATAAAGTCATAAAGCCTTAGGAGAGAAGGTGGCCACTGTCACTTCTGCCCCCTTCTATTGTCCAAAGCACATCACATGGCTAAACTCCAAATCAATGGATGCAGAAATTGTGCTTTGACTATTCTACTGCCTTGCAAGTCCCATGGTGGAAAGAGGGGAAGAACTGAGACTAATAACACAATTTATAATGCATTTCAGAATTTATCTTTGTTCTGATATACTTTTTAATGTATTGCTATTCCCAAAGCCTTTGAGTAAAGTTGATATCCCAGGGTCATTCCATAGCTTTGAATATTCCTCACTCTACCAAGAGTACCTCAGGGATACGTGTTGTCCAGTTTGAAAAGCAGGGATTCATAAAACTGTGCATCAGAGACATTACAGGGACAGTGACTTTTCAGATCCCTCTAGTCAGGGTTCTCTGACTCTAAGACCATGGGTTAGAGGCAGTGAACACAAACATCATCCTGTTTGCAATTTTGTCTTAGGCTGGCCTGAATCAAATTACAGTTGTCCCTCAGTTTCAGTGGGGGATTGGTTCCAGGACCCCCCCAGCAAATACCATAATCCACAGATGCTCAAGTGTCTGATATAAAATTATGTAGTATTTGCATACAACCTATGCATGTCCTCCTGTATACTTTAAATCATCTCTCATAATATCTAATGCAATATGAATGCTATGTAAATGGTTATTACACTGTATTGGTTTCGATGTATTATTTCTTATGACTATACTGCTATTTCTGTTGTTTCTTTTTCTGAATATTTTTTGATCCACAGTTGGTTGAGTCCACAGATGTGGAACCTGTGGATACAGAAAGCCAACTCTATGTCACTTCACAAATGTGGCCTCATGTGCCCATCCCTGTCTTTCTGCAGCAAAATTACGAGGACTGAGAATGAATGTGACAGAAAGACTTCCTTTGAAAATATCTACAGACTGTTGCCTATACCATTGTGCGGTGTACAATACAAGAATGTAATTTCTTTTTACTCCTTAATTCATTCAACAAATATCTTCTGTGAATCTGTCAGGCATCAGATATGAGGCTAAAAAAACTGTGTATTTTTTATGCTAGCTTTGCTAAAGAAGTGGATAGTAATGGACAAGTATGATTGGACAGAGGGACATGATCTAATAGTGATAAACTGGGGGAACTGAGCAGTACAGTCATAACAAATAATACAGCTAAACTAGGTATGTATAAATACAGCGGTTAGCCAAGTGTGGTCTAGGCACCCTGAGTGTCCTTGAGAAATTTTCAGGGGGACTTCACAGACCAGACTATTTCCACAATAATACTTAAAAGTTATTTGCATTGCTCATTTCTTCATGAGCACAGAGTGAAGGCATCATCTGTTATGCCAGATGTTAAAAAGATTTCCAAAAAAGTAAAAAAAAAATAATAAAAAAGCCACCCTTCTGTTTTTTTTTTTTTAAAGGCCACCATTTTTTATTTAAAAATATGGTGTTTATGTTCATGTGTAATGATTTTACTTATTTATTTTAATTGACAAAATTTATACATGTTTATTATGTACAACTTGTTTTGAAAAAAGTATACCTCATGAAATGGCTACATCAAATTAATGTATGTATTATTTCACATTCGTGTGTGCATGTGTGTGTATGTATATGTGTGTGAAGAATCCTTAAAATCTACTCTCTTAGCAATTTTTAAGAATTCGGTATATTGTTATTAACTATAACCACCACATTATGCAATAGATCCCTTAAACATATTCCTATCTAGCTGCAAGTTTGTATCCTTTGACCAACATCTCCCCAACTCCGCTCATCTTACTGTTTTTTTAAGTGAATTAATTAATAAATAAACACGTTTAACTGTTCACAAAACCTCTCACAGGTATCCTGAAAATATTTTAAAGGTGGTTTGCAAACTTTTAAGTCATAGGATACTTTATATTCTTAAAATGTTTTGAGGATGCCAAAGAGAGATTTTGTTTATGTGGGTTTTCTCTGTCAATATTTACCATGATGGAAATTTAAACTGTGAATATTTAAAAGTGTTTTCTTTATTTTTTTAAAAGGCAGCATGGATCCTTCCTATTCAGAACCTTCAACAAATTATCTGTAGGCTGTCCAGCAGTACCCACTCCCTTGCCATCTGTCGCGGGGGCTAGAAGCCTGAGAACTCCATTTTCTAGAATCCTCTGCCAGGAGGGCTCCAGATTAGTTTCTGCCAATGAGAAGCATTCTCACAAAATTTGGAAGACAGGCAGAAGCCAGATTGTTGCTCCATGGGCAGGTGTCTGGGCTTTAGCAGATGTGGAAATTTTTTTTAGCACTTTAAGGCATCCCTATAATGACTGGTTTCAAAGATTCACAAAACTATAATTATAACTAATAGTTTCCTGGGGTGTCTGAAATTTCCTGACCCTCTTAAAACTAGTATCAAATTTACATTTGTTCTCCTCCCACCCTTTCAACACTTCTTTAATCATTGAATTATATGATTTGTATCTCTTTCTGCTTGGAATAACTGGAGAATTTCTGTATTTTTGAACCATCTTCCTTTGTAGTTGGAGCAAAGACCAAACAAACAAATAAATATGCAAAATGCATACAAACCATGTGAAGTAGCACAAGAGAAATAAAATGAGTGTCAAAATATAGGCTCCATTTTAGGTTTTAAAATGTATTAAGATACATCCTAAGTATGTGAGAACTATACAGTCTCAGCCTGTTTACTTACATTAATAGTTATGTATCTGTTTTTGATTTTCTAAGAAAGCATGTGGTTTGTTTTTCAGGTTTCAAGGCACAATAAAATAAAATTAGAAAACGATATTGGGAAAATGACATTGACTTTTAAGAAATTAACACCAGTGTTCCTTGTCACAATGATTTGTGAATGTGTTATAAAATTTTACAGACTCTTACCATATGGAAATGTTTTACACAGAAATTCTTGGCAACATGATTTAGAATCTCATTACGTAATACCTTGATATAAAACACCGATTTGCTGATGTGATTAATTAAAAGCACAATTTTCATTAATTTTTATCTTAATTTCTGAACACTTTTCTGTTTCATTGACTTTTCTGGAAAAATCAGCATAATCTAAGTTATATGAAGCACAACTTTAACAGTTGGAACAGAAACTTCAGATTACAACAACAAAACATATTGTACCTCAGCTTTGCAGAAATAAGCAACAGTCACCACTGTGGAGGAGGAGAGATGTCTTTTCCTCACTCATCCTAGGTACATGGAGGAGGCTTCTATAATAGAAGACAGACGAACAAAGAAAAAGCACACAAATATATTTAATGTAAGTTTTATGTGACGCAGGATGCTTCATAGAGAAATGGATACCCCAACATGTATAAAACTGTGTATTTTTTATGCTAGCTTCGATAAAGAAGTGCATAGTCATGGAGGTGACTGGACATCACTTCCAGTGGTTGGAGAGGGGTGTGATTGGACAAAAGGGTATGATCTCATTGTGATAAACTGGGAGAACTTAGCAAGGCCTGTGTGTTCAGATTCTTCTAGCCTTTCTGTAACATTCCTTCCCTCTGAATAGGGGGCAGGTCACCTGTCACATGAGAGTTTTTTTTTTTTTTAATGGAATCTTGCAGTGTCGCCAGGATGGAGTGCAGCAGCGTAATCTCAGCTCACTGCAATCTCTCACTCCCTGGTTCAAGGGATTCTAGGGCCTCAGCCTCCCGAGTAGCTGGAATTACAGGCACATGCCACCAGGCCCAGCTAATTTTGGTATTTTTAGTAGAGACGGAGTTTCACCATGTTGGCCAGAATGGTCTCAATCTCCTGACCTCACGATCTGCCCGTCTCGGCTTCCCAAAGTGCTGGGATTATAGGCATGAGTTACCGTACCTGGCCAAGATTCTTTAAGACAGAAGATCAGAGAGACCATTCTGCTTCTGTGGTTTTCTTAATTTCCTTTGTATTAAAATACTCAATATTCCAAGATGCCATATTTTGGGGTAGCAGTTCCTGTACCCTCATTACTTTTAATTAGGGATTTTTATTTAAGAAGACTATGTGGTATCATAGAAAGAAATTTGATGTCAGAACTACCTTCAAATAACTATAAGTTACTTAACAAGTAATTTACATCCTCTTTGTCCTACAGACCTGAGAAAACCGAGTTAAGGATCATGGAAGGCTAATTCTGCTGCACATACAAGTAACTGCACATTGTGTCACATTTTTAAGCCTCTTTCCTAGTCAAAACAAAGGGTGACCATTCTTACCTGTTAAGACTTTAGCAAGGATTAAATCAAGAAATGAATGACAGGTGCCTCGGTCAGGACTACCACAAATAAGACACCTAAAAGCAGTAATTCCCTCACACATCCCACTTGGGGGACATGGGTACAAGCTGTGGGAGAGAGTTGATCCTATGTCCCCTTTTTTATGATGTCATATTTGATGAAGTTTATGAATGCTAAGGAGTTGGGTGTGTTGCAAAAGTACCTTTATTGGGGTTAATTCATTGGTTGTAAACAAGGCAGAGAGGGGAAGAGAACTGTTTGATTAAATGTATTCTCTTCTAACCTCAAAGGTACATCATACAACATATATCCCTACCAAGCAAGTGCTAGAAAAAACTGCACACAAATTAAGGGATTGGATTTTCATCTTTCTATTTGTCAGTTCTGCTTAAATCTTTCCCTTTTCTACTTCTTTTCATGAAGGCCTTAAAAATCATTTTTATCTCTTTCCAGCAAAATAGTATCCTTCACTATTAAATCATTGATGTTAATAATCTTTTTCAAATGAGGTGGATTTTTATTCATAATCAAAAGAATCCATACCCTTCTCCTAATTCAGTTTCTGTGGGTGCTCCTTCACTCGTCTAATGATTAGTCATGTCTTTGGATGCTGGGAGAGAAAGATTTCCTAAGATGTATTTTAGGAAAGCATGTACTTTGTTTTTTTCTGATATTTTTTCAAAGTAGGCATATCTGTTTAAAGTGACACTAGCTTTGCAAAAATGTTACATTGTTATAGGAAGAGCACAGAGTCATAAGCAAATAGAAACTTAAGGAACTGTGCTTTATTTTTAAATTGCTGCTCTATGACATCTTTACAAAGAGTCCTAATTAAAAAATACATTGACTGACCGTCTCAGGGACTGACAGCCAGAAAAGGAGGAAAGGACTATGGAGGAAGAAAGTAGGTTGTGAGAATATAGAGTTCTAGAGGTAGAAAGAACCTCAGAGAACAATCCAATATCCCAAATCCCTCATTTTATGAGTGAGGGAATTGCAGGCAAGTGAGATAAAGTGACAATACAACTTGGAACCTGCCCTTGGAAAATAAAGGGTTACAAGTGACTTTGGCTACACATGCAAAGCCAAGTGGGAAATAGCGCCCTTCTGCTTAAATAATGTTTAGAGCCAGGATTGTCAAGTTCTGCATCCGTGATGATTGGATCATCAAACTAATCGGGTACTTTCCTAATCTCTGCTAAAACCTGTGCTTTGCAAACCCAGTCTCTGGGTCTACAGCAAAATGCAGCTCAACCCGGCTCCCATATAGCCACTTGAACGGCTTTTAGCCCCGTACACATCATTGTTCAGTTTTGTGCTGAGACACTGTTTTCCTGCCATCCTGTTTACATTGGCTTCTCTGTTCTTTTTTCATGTAGTCCATCATCTGCTGGCTAAGCACTCAGATATGCATAGCCCTGAGTTAAGTGGTTAGTGGGAATACAAACGTACAAGCCAAGATCCTGAAGGCGCTTGTTCTCTAATTAGAAAATAAATGGATGGATAAAGCAGTGAGGTCATGGATCCTGTACCTGCATGTAATATATTCAGTGCTGTGGTTATTCTACCTGTAATATATTCAGTGCCATGGGTCACAAAAGGGAGTAATCTCTACACCACCCTGGATTTGAACTGGACTATAAAATGGGATAGGTTCTAGATACATGTTCATACATTCAGATATCTACATAGGTTCTACTTCTAGGTATTCCTATATCTAGAACTTATCTATCCACATTTCACGTATTTATCAGTATGTCACAACCATGATATATGATATAGTTACATGAAGCAGACAGGGGAATGTATTCTGGGGAAGGCGATAACATGCGCACGCACTTTAAGTTGGTAATAAACACCTTATATCCCAGCATCAGAGAGGAGAATACTCTGATGGGGACGGGGGGGATTCATGATAGGAAGTAGCTGGTTGGATATCTTTTAAGAGAACTTGACTACTAGGCTGAGTACTTTATCCCATTAAATATAGCAAGCCTGCTCATTATAAGCCTGTGAGTAGGTCAGCTTTTCATGGTGGAAAGTAGAGAACATAAATTGTCTTGCTATCCATTAATATTATGACATGATTGCCTGATGACTCCCCAAAACCCATTTTTATGGAAATTACTTTTCCGACTCTGCAGCAACATAAAAGAATATTGGACAGGGAAAATGTGGCACATACACACAATGGAAGACTATGCAGCCATAAAAAATGATGAGTTCATGTCCTTTGTAGGGACATAGATGAACCTGGAAACCATCATTCTCAGCAAACTGACACAAACAGAAAATCAAACACCAAATGTTATCACTCATAGGTGGGTGTTGAACAATGAGAACACATGGACACAGGGAGGGGAGCATCACAGACTGGGGTCTGTCGGGGGGAACTAGGGGAGGGACAGTGGGGGGTGGAGAGTTGGGGAGGGATAACATGGGGAGAAATGCCAGATATAGATGATGGGGAGGAAGGCAGCAAACTACATTGCCATGTATACACCTATGCAACAATCTTGCATGTTCTTCGCATGTACCCCAAAACCTAAAATGCAACTAAAAAAATAAATAAAAAAAATATTCCCCAGACTACAAAACTGAAACAACTAGAGAACTTTGGGTTTTGCTACCCATTTATATTTATAAGTCTTCTTTTTATTGCTAATTCATCGTGGAAATTACTTTGGCAAATATGTATTCAGAAGTCCATTCAAAAAGCAAAAGCTCACTAAGTGAAGAAGCTAAAAAACTAATGCAGCTCAGAGACCAGCCAAGAAATACAAATGGTGAGGCTCAAACTACTAGCAAAGATATCAGTGTTTCATGTGATGCAGCCAGAAGGAGATGCAATCCCTGCCTACCCCATTGCCATCTTTTCAAAGTCAAGAATGAGACCCAAGAGTAACAGGAGAGGGATGGGGGCTGGCAAAGGCAATGCAGGGGAAAGGAATCACTTTGAATATGCTCATGTCCTGACTTGAGGTTGAAAACCCACCAGGATAAGAAGTATTCTACATGAGATATGTTTATTTGGCAACCAAGAAAGGCCAAAACAGGGCCATCGTTTTTTTTTGGGAAGCCCTCGTGGTGGGATAAGAAGGAACGTATCCCAGCCAATGGTCTAGGAGGAACCTTTGAGGTCAGGATATGAGAGACAAGACCTGAGCTGACACAGGGCCCCTACCCCTGTCAAGCTGGCATCCCTGTTGGCTCTGATAAATGCATCAGGAGAGTTGCTGGGTTGTGCCAGAGTCACACTATTTATCCTCCTCCGCTGAGTTTGCAACTCTAGAAGGGACAAAAATGGAGGGTGAGGGTGGCAGGAGTAAGAAAGGCCAAACTCTCTTAACCAGCCGGATCAACTGAACCAACACTGCGGGACAGTGGAATAAGTGATACAGCGCCAGCTTTACTTCATTCTTCGTTGCTTATATGTCATTTAAGAGTCCTTGCAGTCACTTCTCCCCATGAATGAAGGGATTCTGATAGCTTCCTTTTATTTTTTTATTTTTTGGAGATGGAGTCTCACTCTTTTTTGTGCCTAAATCTCAGCTGAGGGCCCTAAACTTTCAGGAGAACAGAGAAACTGTCCTGAGGTTGCAGGTCTTCCCGCTTCTCCTGATACAGGTGACAGTAGCAAGTGCCAAGGCTTCCCAACTACTCTAGCTCATGAGCAGACCTGTGGATCCCCAGAGGGAAAGAGGAGAATGCAAGTGATAAACTGTCTTTGGTCTAACCTGGTCATGACTGTGCGGTGTTCTTGACCAGGTTTAGAAAAACCCTCACATGGACAAGCTTTTCTTGGTTTCTGAGTCACAAGTTGATGACTATTCAAGCCGAACATGGCCTCAGTGATCTTTTAGTTGCCATATTACGCTTGGGTTGTGGTGTGGATATTTGGGAGTTTGAGGGATGGGGGTTCAGTAGCTGAGGACCAGGGACATCTGGTGTAGAGGAAACCTCCTCTGTGCTGATTTTAGGTCCCAGGACAGTCTCACAGCCCAGCACCACCTTATCCATGGGACTGTCGTGGTTGTTGGGTTCTCCGGATGGAGTCCTAACATCCCCTTTTAAGCAGTTGTCCTTTCTTTCTATAACCAGGTCAAGCTTTGGAGAAATGGGACAGAAAATCAAGGAGGATTTTAACTTTAGACTCAGTAGCCTTTCTTGAAGGTGTTGCTGTGAAAGCCAAGATCATGTCTGGGATTGACCCTAAGGTTGATGGAAGGTTTCTGAGCATAGTTCAGCATCACCCCACCAGGGGGCAGTATGAAGCTGTGCCCACGAACGATTTCAGTCTTGACCAAAGTCAAATCCAAACCACACAACCTTTTCTGTCCTCAAACCGGAGCTTCATTAAAACCCTAAGGCAACATTTCAGACTTTAAAACTGTAGAAACTTCTAGTAAATCTGGAAGTATTGTTAAGCGTAGGTTGGATTTTCTCTTCATAACCAATACAGTATTTGGTTTTACTGGGAGCGTGTCATTATCTTCTTGTCTCAAATGGCTGTTTTTCACTGGTTTCAAGATCCGAAATAGGAATGCGTTATTTACAATTATGTAATACCCTTGCCCTGAGCTGTAAAATAAAAAATAAAAAAACTTGCTTTTCCATGTCTTTTAAAGTGTTGCCTCTAATCCACATTATTAAAATTTAAAAGAACGCAAAAGCGCATGGTAATACCAGAGAACAGATTCACACTCAGATTCATTTTCGTTCGGTGCTTGCCATGTGCCAAGCATTACCCTGGGAACTAGGGGTGCAGGGGTGGCTCTGGTCATTGGGGAGATCATGGTCCCTGGAAAATCCTACAGAAAAACAGAAGAGCAAGTCCCCTATGCTCTGGAGTACTTAGAATGCTGCTCTTAGATTTTAGGGAAAAAAAAAAAACTGATCAAATTGGTAAATGGCAAAAGGAAACATGACAGAATCCTTCCTGGAAAAACCACTGCTCCGGAAACTTGACATATTCATAATTGCAGGATTTGGGGTAAAAAACCCTCAAGCAAATTTTCTACTTTATCAATTCCATTACAGCCGATTATGGCCTGCTGTGTGCATGCGTGCGTGCGTGTGTGCGTGTGTGGTGTCTATATATAACAAAATTAGGGTAAATGGCTTCCTCATTATTAAGAGAGCATTTTTTTTTCTTTTCTACTGGGTTTTTCATCATTTCCCAAGTAATGTTTTCTCAGGGCAATTTTGCAAATATAAGATACGTGAGAATAGAGACAGGTGGAAGTGGCAATCCAGGGACCGTCTCATGAAAGCGTTGAGAAGTTTGGAAGCACATTACGTTTTTAGATTGAAACAGCAATAAAGTAACACCACTGTGTTATGAACCAGGTGCCGCCTGCCTGCCTGATGTGTCTTGATTCTAATTAATTAAACAGCAAAAATAGAACGCTTATGTTTTGGCAAGGTTAAACGTATGGTTGAACACGCTCAGCACAGGACAGGGATTTGCAAACTCTGAATCCTGGTCCCCCGTCTATGATTGACTTTGGGAAAGTCACTTCACCTCTTGTTTCTTATTTCTCCTGAGTAAAATGGAAGTCATGGAATGGTCCATCTCAGCGGGGTGCCGTGATGAATGTCACAGATGATGAAAACACGCTTTGCAAATTCAAACTGGGATTGAAATGCTGGTGCTAGCCCATAGCAAAGAGGCCTGTGTCTTGTTTCATAGAGAAGCAACTCCCCTGCCTCCCTTTTTTGCCCACTTCTAGCCTCTGAATATGCCTAGAAGCACCGAGAGCGGTATTCAGCCCTTCCTGCCCTTAAACAAAGCAAATGCAGTCATTTCAAAGATATTCAGAGAGGATCTTGCCTTTATGCTGTTCAGGAAGCAGGAACCATTAAAATCAAGTTATTGTCATTGTGCTTCCGCTCCTTCTTGCCTCGGATTGATGGGGAAGGTGTAGCATTTGGGGACCATAAGAGCAAAATGGATTTATGATATAGGAAGGAGACAATTTCTCTATGCAGAAAGGAGAGCACTGGGCCGGTGATTCCTGGAGGTGGGTTTTTCTTCTCTAGACAACAAGCACAAAAGCAGAAACCAGGCCGCTATTTTCTTTTTCACTGTGTACCCAACACCCGTCACAGTGCCTGGCACACTGCAGACCTACGGTAAATGTTTGCTGAAGGAGTGGTAAGAGAAAAAGTCCACTGGTTCACTTGAAAATGCTAACTGCCATACTGAAGCCCTTGAAAACTGCAGTTTCCATGAAGATCTTAAGTCATAAAACAACCATGAAATAATAGGAACTAATAGTAATCCATTCATATCTCAATTTATGTATAAAATTATAAAATTTTAATATATTAAAAAGCAGGCTTTTGTAAAAATGAACTTTAACTTTGATCTTTATTGTTGTTTTTTGTAGATTTTTCTATAAGCCTGAATTCCCACAGTTCAAAAGAATGAAGAGAAATGCTAGTTTATGCTTATATTGTGGAATTTCCAACAAAACTTAACTAGCTCACAGGGGAAAATGTGATTTCAGTCACATGGTTTTTATTCTTATTTATTCCTGAGCAGCCCCGGTATTTTAAAAGGTAAAGGTGTAAAGAGGAGATACAATGCCTTCAAAACTCACTGTTACTTCTTAGAAGCCCAGGGTGACTTGAGAATTGAAAAACAGCACAGCTGCATGGTCTAACCTTTCTCAAAGGTGATTCCCAAGTCTCTCCTACGAATGATCTGTACTGGGGTTTCAGCAGGTTGTGCTTTTAGTGTTCTTTAAGGAAGTAGCAGCCACATTTCATGATCCCTACCAACTTGCAGAAAGTTCTACTGTGAAAGAAGGATGAACGAACTTAGTATTCTTTTCAGGAGAAGGGTTACATTCTCTCAGACTACCACATGTCCCCCAAAAGGGTATCCTTGAAGGGAAAATTGATTACTGCTTAAAAGAAAATAGAATTTAAAGCCACCGTTGAAAAGAAATACTTTACTTTTTTAAGTTGCTTGAGTCTGTATTCAGTAAAGAGCTTTGCTAATCATTTCTCCTAATTACTTTGGCTAACTCATATTTGATGGGAAAAATAAATATTGTGGAAACTGCAGTGAAATGTAAGTTGTTCTCCCATGTAATTAGTTTGTTCTGGGAGCTTATTTTTATTGCAAAAATAATTTGTGGTAGGTAGCTATAGGAAGAAGCTCAAGCTGGAAAGCTTCAGGATAATATTTTCTATGTGAAACCCTCTCTACCATGACAAGTCATTTTATTCCTTGGAATTCGAACATATACTTTACATCTAATTCTAGGTAGAGAGATGTAACTGACCTGGGCCTTTGACTGACAGCATTTTGGTGGCCTTCTGTCCGTGGAGGGAATTAAAGCCTTCAGGCGTCAGCAGCCCTGTATATTCATTCAGAGAACCTATTTCTGGGTCTTCGCTTCCTTTTCTTACTTGTTTCTCCCTCCCAGTGCCAGTTCAGTTCTATAGGAGGTGTAGGGAATGGCGGAGGTTGGAAGAAGCGCACAGCCATGCCCATACCTGGAGTGATTTCTCCAGGGGACATTGACTGCTTTTGTTCATGGCTCCCTGAAGCCAGGAGATGTGGAGAAGGGGGCTTGCCTGATCTCTTTCTTTTCTTTTCTTTTCTTTTTTCTTTCTTTCTTTTCTTTTTTCTTTCTTTCTTTCTTTTTTTTCTTTCTTTTTTCCTTCCTTCCTTTCCTTCCTTCTTTTCTTCCTTTCTTTCTTTTTTCTTTTCTTTCTTTTTTTTTTTCTAAAACCAATCTATCTGCCCGTTCTCTGGATCCCATTTATACCAACTCCCCAGGAAGGTCCTCTCAACTATTTTCAATTTTACCCTCCTTTTGGCTCTTTTTCCGTTGCTTTCAAACATGAGTAAATCCATTTATACGTTTAAAAAGAAGAAGAAAAAGAAAAAAAAAGAGACTTCACCTTAGCAAAGTCTTCAAACCAATATCCTTTGCCTGGTGCCTTTATTTCTTTGTGATCTCCTTCCTGACTTTTACATACTTTGCAGTCTGCCCCCATCCTCAAATATCTTTATTGTTAAGATTTTAACTCAATAAAATCAAACCTCAATGCAGAAAAGAACCCCAAGAGATTGGTCTGCATCCAGATCTTCAGGCATCGGTGGCCATGCATTTCCCCCAGAGAATCAATTTACAGGACCCAGTTTCTCCTTCCTGCCTCTCCTTTGCTCTCAATGCTAATTTGAATACATGGGAGACCAATGGAGGGCAAGCAGTTCCCAACCTGGGGTAATCCTGCAATTTGCAGACAAGGCACGGGGCAACAGCCAGAGGAAGCTCTGTACTTAGATAAATCTTCTGATGTTTTCTCATGTTCACCAATCTTTCCACCATGTTCAATACAGTTAAAAAGGCCAATTCAGTTTCCATGACACTCTGTTCTGAACTTCATTCTGAACAACAGGGAGAATTAGCTGGAGGAACTGGGCACTTACAAAAGGTCTCACTGATTGTATGGCTCAGTAGAGAATCCTCATAAGCAGAGGGCCTTTGCATTGCACTGAAAATACTTCGATTCTGTGAGCAAAAGCAGAAGCATGATGCTAATTGAGCGTGGTTACTGATTTAAAAACAATTCAAAGTGAGTGTGCATCCCAGATTTAATGTTTGACTATGGTTCTTTATTTAGAAATATTTCAAGAGAGAAAGAAGGCATTGTAAAAATTACAGCGTAACAGACAGTATATTTAGATATGTATTCAAATATGCAGACTAGATTTCTATCATTGGGATAGCTTTCTATTATTGTTTCTGAGAATAACGATCACTAAAAATCGCTGTATATAGTTTTTTTCTGCTTTTCTTCTGCACACTGTTAAACAATTTATAAGAAAATAGCTGCATTGGCTTTTAACATGAGGATGCGAATAAAGTGGGTTGCATGGTTGTATGTATATTTGTAGTGGTTGCTTTGTTTAGTCTGTTGGTTTATTTGAATTAGGAAGATTCAGAAGAACAGGGTGAAACCTGTGTGTCTGGCCCAGGGACGGTGCCTCCTTGTAAGAATCGGGACCTGGGATAGGAGACGGAGAACTCACTGACCCTGTGAGTAGCTGCAGGCAGCACTGGACCCTGGCAGCACCAGATGGTCACTACCAAGGAGCAGGAGCAATGTGGCCAGGGCACCACCACTGCCCTCTCCTGCCACAAGTCACTCCCACACTGCTGCCACTGCTGCTTCTACCTTCTCATCATCTTGAGTCCTTCTCTCAGGGTTTAGAGTCGAGTCCACATCACCCACCTGGACACTGGCAGCCAGGGATGGTGCAGGGATGGGGAAGGGGAAGGGAAGTATCTGAGAAGGGTCTTACCCTTTCCACTTAGATTAAGGGATGAGGGGGTAGGTTTGCTGACATGGCAGAGAATTTCCCAATAACGCAAAGGAGTTTTGAAAGGTAGACGCTCCCCACAATATTCATTATAGAGGGGGAAATGCATCAGAACTAATAAAAAGTTCCTGTGCCGCTATTGACTTGTTATTACTATAGTGATCCCTCCCGCGTGATTCCAGCACTTTAGGAGGCTAAGGCAAGAGGTTGGCTTGAGCCCAGGAATTTGAGCTTGCAGTGAACTATGATTGCACCACTGCAGTCCAGCCTGGGTGATAAGAGTAAGACCCTATCTAACAAACAAGTAAAAAAAGATTACTGTAAAGCTCATAAAAGTGTTGGAAGCATGCTTCATATATTATCATAATTTCTAGCATTGTATACCTTTAAAATCCACCTCAGTAAAGTATACCTTTGTATAATTAGCGGTATGGTTTGGCTGTGCCCCTCCCAAATCTCATCTTGAACTGTAGTTTCCATAATCCCCACACGTTGTAGGAGGGAACAGTGGAAGGTAATTGAATCATCGAGGGAATCACCCTCATGCTGTCCCAGTAATGGTGAGTGAGTTCTCACGAGATCTGGTGGTTTATAAGGAGATTTTCCTCATTTTGCTCGGCACTTCTTCTTGCTGCTTCCACGTGAAGAAGGACGGGTTTGCTTCCCCTTCTGCGCAATTGTGTTTCCTAAGGCTTCTCCAGACCTGCTGGACTTCCCTTTATAAATTACTCAGTCTCGCATATGTTCTTGCAGCAGCGTGAGAACGGACTAATACAATTACGTCGGGCGTTGAGGAACACGACGTGCATCTTGTAGGTATGATGTCATTTCTGTGCCATGCGGTATCCTGAGGTTCAAGTGACGATTTGAATAGTCATGGAAATCCAACAGGCTTTTTAACTGTATCAAACATGGTGGAAAGATTGACAACCATGAGAAAACACTGTCAAGTACACAACTTCCTCCGGCTGTCAGACCCCATGCCTTGTCTACAAATTGGGGATTCACGAGGTGGAGCACTACTCACCCTCCATGGGCCTCCCATGTGTTCAAATGGGCACTGAGGGCAAGTGAGAGGCAGGAAAGAGAAACAGCATTCTGGAAATTGGTTATCTGGGGGAAAATGTGTGGCCTCCGTTGCCTGGAGTTTTAGAGAAAGACTAGATAATCTCTTAGAGTTCTTTAGTACATTGAGGTTTGATTTTGTTGAATTAAAACCTTAACAATAAAGATATCGTAGAATGGGGCCAGACTGCAAAGTATACACACACACACACACACACACACACACACACACACACACAGAGCTGCTTTTATTGCCAATGTGAGTATATTTTAATTGAAATGTTGCTCTATTTATAATTTAACTAATATGACTCATCTTACAAAATGTAGCCATGGTCTTTATGTAATAATTGGAGTTACTTATATACTATTTTCCTGACCCCATTCATTCATACATCTGCCATGCTTTGTATGCATAATGTCTGTCAAAGAGGAGCCATTCGATGAGTTCTTATTGAATGAATGATCAAACTATACGACAAATGTTATTTCTGATGTGAGAAACACAAAATGAGTAAGGCACAGGTCCTCCCAGAAGAGTTCAGATTCTAGTGGAGAAGATAAAAAACAAACAAGTATTTTAGTGACGTAAGATACGTTATATGAGATATATTAAAAGATTCTTAACATTTATTGAGCCCTTGTTGTATACCAGAGAGTTTACTATATGGTTCACAGATATTTATTTTATTAAGATAACTAAATGGCATGTGTGTATTTTTATCACCATCATTATAATTCCCATTTTTACAGATGAGGAAACAGAATCTTTGAGAGGGTAACTGATACAGAACGTGGTGATTTGAATAGGAAGATTCGAAAGAATAGGATGGAGGCTGTGTTTGCACCAGAGAAAGTCCTTGACAGTGAGAAACAGAAGTTTGCCTGAGCGAGGCGAATGTCTAAGCTCATGCCCTGGCTGTCCCATCCAGAGCGCACACTCGGCCACTACTTCGTGCCGTACTTTAGCAAGGAGGAGTTTGCCATGGTTTTCACAGAAGAAAGGGTGCTGCTCTGGTATCTTGCAGGCTGTGTAGGTGACGTTTCAGGCAGATACTGGACATTCCAGACAGAGGGAGTCACAAACAACAGCCTGGAGTTACGAGAGAACGTAGTTGAATAAGCAGCCGCCAGTAGTTCAGCCGTGACTTGGGCACTGGGTCCCTATGGGGGATGTGATAGGAGATGAGGCTGGAAAGAGAAAAAGAGGCAGGAAGCTGATGCAGGCTGTGGTGAACAATCTCATGGGTCTCTTGGGGCTGTGGGTATATTCTCAGGAAGGTGAAGAACCTCAGAAGGAGGCGAGATGGGCAGATTTATGGTGATTGCCCTCGATGCTCTTACCGCCTATCCCTCCTTACTGCTGGTAACTAGCAACTTCTAATCGGGGCCACAGTCACTCATGGCTCTTTCCAATTCATTCTTAGTCTCCTCTCCAGAGGGCTCAGGCATGGGTTGTCCAGGTCTGGGCCTGGGTCAGCTCCAAGTCTCAGGTCACACGCTTTACTCAGATTGACACCACCTCTCACCACAGAGGCACCTTTAGAACAATCCAGAGACCTTGCCTCTTTCCTTCTTTGCAGGAATTGCTCCTGCTATTCCAACCCTCCTCACACTTCCAGTGGGCCCACCCAGAGTTCTGATGGGGACCTCTGCTCCATCCAACTTCAGATGTTGCCCTTCTTCACGTTAAACCAGCAATAACTAGCAATTAATTGCATTATTTGATAAGGACAAAATTAACCCAAACCCCTCTCTTTTATGTCCTTCAAATAGTATTTTTTTATTTTATCTCAATAGTTTTGGGGGTACAGGTAGTTTTTGGTTACATGGGTAAGTTTGTTAGCAGTGATTTCTGAGATTTTGGTGCACCTGTCACTCAAGCAGTGAACACTGTACCCATTGTGTAGTCTTTTATCCCTCAGCCCCCTCACACCCTTTCCCCTGAGTCCCCAAAGTTCACTGTATCATTCTTATGCCTTTGCATCCTCATAGCTTAGCTCCCAAGTTATAAGTGAGAGCGTATACTATTTGGTTTTCCATTCCTGAGTTACTTCACTTGGAATAATGGTCTCCAACTCCATCCAAGTTGCTGCAAATACCATTATTTTGTTCTTGTTTATGGCTGAATAGTATTGCATGGTGTATATATACCACATTTTCTTAATCCACTCACTAGTTGACGGGCACTTCGGTTGGTTCCACATCTTTGCAATTGTGAATTGTGCTGCTATAAACATGCATGTGCAAATGTCTTTTTTCCTTTTGGGAAGATACCTAGTAGTAGGATTGCTGGATTGAATGGTAGATCTACTTTTAGTACTTTAGGGAATCTGCCCACCGTTTTCCATAGTGGTTGTACTAGTTTCCATTGCCACCAGCAGTGTAAAAATGTTCCCTTTTACCACATCCACACCAACTTCATTATTTTTTATTTCTTAATTATAGCCATTCTTGCAGGAGTAAGGTGGTATTTCATTGTGGTTTTAGTTTGCATTTCACTGATAATTAGTGATGTTGAGCATTTTTTAAAATGTTTTTTGGCCATTTGTATATCTTCTTTTGAGAATTGTCTAATCATGTCCTTCAAATAGTATTTCTTTAACTCTGAATATCATCAACTGTTTCACATTTGCTGAAATTGCACCTTACTTTCTTGCATTTGTATCTACTGTATGGCACCAGGTTGAAATTCTCAAATGAGAAAATCTGACCGGTTGCCAGGGGACCAGTGAGAGAAAGTCTGTTGCAAAAAGAGGCGAGTTTCACAATTGCTTTTCTCACAAATACTGTGCTGTCGCAGGGTAACGCTGATGATTTCACGTGCATTTTGAATCACAGAATGATTTCTATAATTCTGTTACTGGAGTAATTTGCAGCAGTCAAACAGGAAAATTTTGTTCATTCAGACTCGGTGTCCTATTCCTATTCCTGTTATTTCCAAAGTATTTTAATTTTTAAGTAATTTGGAGTTCAACTGATTTGAAATTTATATTTACTAAATAAATCCTCTCATCCAAAATCTTGCAAACTGGGTAGCAATATCCAAAATATTTCAGAGGCCTTTTAATTATTTTATAATTTATATATTTGTTTTTATTTTTATTTATTTTTTCTTTTGAGATGGAGTCTCAATCTGTTGCCCAGGCTGGAGTGCAGTGGTGCAATCTCAGCTCACTGCAACTCCACCTCCCGAGTTCAAGCAATTCTCCTGCCTCAGCCTCCTGAGTAGCTGGGATTACAGGCACACCCTACCATGCCTGGCTAATTCTTGTATTTTAGTAGAGACAGAGTTTCACTATGTTGACCAAGCTGGTCTCGAACTCCTGACCTCATGATCCACCCGCCTCGGCCTCCCAAAGTGCTGAGATTACAGGCATGAGCCACTGCACCCGGCCGAGGCCTTTTTATTTTGTTCAAAGACAAGAATTTTCAGGTGAAGCCAAGTGTCTTGATATACTCATCTTTTTGTTCTAACAACCACAGACTGATGGCAAGAGTTCTTATTCATTCGTTGTAACAAAATCCCTTAAGAACTTCTACTTGGCCATTTTTCGTAGTATAACTGGAATTACTCTATTTGTATAAGAATAATAAAACTATATTTGGAACTATATTCTAATACACTTTTCAATTACATCCCCCAATGAGTCTGAATTCTCCAGATTAGATTTTAGAGAATTTTGCTTACTACAGAGAGATCCAAGCAATGGATTATTATTGCTAATTTCTTCTCAACAAGATCCAGTGACCAGCAAATAATTCAAGATATATTTTCATGTCCTGTTGCAGTACCTACACTGTGCATGCACAAATTGTCTGCCTTCTTATATATAACTTTCTTAGAGTGCTCTTTTCTTCTTCTCTCTCACGTTCAGAAAGGGGAAAGAAGAGAGCAAAACTATAGTCATTGAGACAAAGATTTCGGAGAAGAAGAGCAGAAAAGATGAATACAAATGTTTGGAACAGGGATAGAACTGGGCCAATCCAGTGGGAAGGAAGGGCTGTGAACTGTGGAACCAGGGGTGACCAGAAGCCTTGTTTGGTGTCCTGGAGGACCAAAGTGGGAATATTGCACAATGGGACTCAAGGAAAAGAGAGGGATAGCGGGAGCAGCTTAGAACTTTCTGTCCCAAACAGTAAACTTATTCACATAGAATTGAAAACTGTTGCATACACAGAAAGAGAGTAGCCATGGAGAGAATGGGCTATGGAGTTAGGCTGACTGGGATTTGGGAATCAGACTCTGCCACTTAGAATGTGATTTTGGACAATGTATCTAACCTTTAAGAGCGTCAACTTGTTTATCTGCAAGATCAGGCTAACAGTGCCCAGCTGGTAGGGCTGTCCTGAGGATAGCATGAGATAAGGTATGGGGAACAATGCTTGGCACTCAGTGTAAGCTAGTTACCTCCCCTAGTTAATTCAAATTCACCAGATTTGACCCTAGAGAACTTCACTACAGAGACATTCAGGCAATTGATTATTATTACCATTATTCCAATAATAATTTGAAGCAATCAAACAGCTATGTTTATGTTATTGGGTAAAATAATCACTCCTTGACCTGGTCACTGGTTTATGTAAGTGGAAGGATCCCAGACTTTGAAGTCAGACTGACCTGGGTTCAAATCCTGAGTCCACTACTCACTAGGAATATTATTTTAAATCTAGAAAGTCGCTTTCCTTCATAGTAATGTGTGAGATCACTTCTAGCTTCCTAGAGATTTGTTGTTATTAAAAGTGACAGCAATAGACCTAGTATGGTGCCTTGTTAAAGTGCCGGGTAGTTGGTACATTGTAGTGATTTTCAGTTTTCAATACTTCACAGTTTTGATGTCATTCAGTGGCCAGTGGAACTCAGTGTGGTGAGTGAAGAAAATGTTGTCCTAAGTATTAAACAAAAGAAGAACTCAGAGTAGGTAAGAATTTGTACAAAGTTTTATGATGAAGTGGTCACAGAATGAACACTAGAACCTCTGATATAGATTAGCAGAGGTGGGCCACTATTCTCTACTCATCAAGAACTTATAGCTTTATATTGTTGGTAAAGAAGCAGCCCAGAGATCAAATAGCTTCCCCAGAAACCCAGACCTCACCTGACATCTAGGCCGCTCATCTCTCCTGGGTTATACCATTCCAGTGGACCACTTTAATGCCCAAAAGAGCTTGAAAAAGAAACTTAAAGTTAATTAGTTCATAACTAATTGAACTCAGCACAACAAATAATTTAAATTGTATGGATATAGCCAATATTTTAAAAGTTTAACAGCATGGGCATTTCAGGGCAAAAACCCAACAGAATGTTTACAATATATTTTAATGGGGACATAGTTCACATTTTAATAACCTGGCTACTAAATGATGGTCAAAACTCAATAATGTGTTTGTGACATAAGTGTGTTCGATGACCTTTTTCCATACTTTAATCCATCATTTTCCTTCTCCTTAAAATATGTTTCTCAGGATCCTAAGAGGAGTTTATAGAAACAAATTTCGATTGGGAAAAATACTGTTGTAACCAGTCGCCTTATTCTGTGAGCACCCAGTTTTCTAGCATCAACTAAATCACCGCAGTTTCCTGCAGCATAGAAATCTACCAAGTGCAGGGGAGGGTTGCAATGTCAAGTCCATTTTCCTGGGTCCCCAAATCCCAAAACATTGCTCCACAGAAGAGGTGCCTCTCAGCCTTGTCCACAGTTTTGAAGTCTTCAGGCTTCAGAAATTCTCTTTAGACAGAAATCTTTATGTTGGGCAATTCATGCTCACCAGTGGCCCAGCCTCTCCTACCTGTCCTTACTCCCATGACTATGCCCATGTCTTGTTTGGTGTGGCTGAGGGCACCAGGCATCTCTGTACATCAGGCTCTTGGAGCGACATAGCCACGGCAGCTGCATGTCACTCCCTAACAAAGGGATCAGAGAGGCGAGTTTGCAATGCTTCAGCTTTTCATTCAGCCTCTCTCATTCTCAACTGGCCCCTCTTCACTTCCTTCTGCCTCTGACTACCTAAGCCAACTCTTATTTTCATGGTTGACTTAGTCGAATGTGTTTACTTTCCTTCGTAGTGTCCGATTATATGTTTTGGGGAAAATACTGGAAAACTGACGTTAACTTGAACTCAAACTTTGGATAACTCTAAAGCCCTTTGTGTAATTACAAAGCATCCTGAGCCAGGCTGTATATCATTTTTTGTTTTTCCTTCCTTTTTTTTTTTATCCACATGCGTTTTTAATTACTCAGTTAGCAGTTAAAGTGGGAGCAATTCCGTATGACTTGTATTTTACAGATGGAGATTCTGGGGTCCTAAATTTGTGGCCGATTGCACTGTGTCCTGGAGACAGAGCGGAACCACAACCAGAGCCCCTGGGACTCACCCCTGAAAGACTGCATTACTTCTCCGTGGAGTCCTCCTCCTCCTCCTCACTTTCTTTTTAGGTAACGTTTATCTTTTTATTAAATCGTAAAATGAGCATCATCATGTTGGCAGTAAATGAATTATGAGGTAAAGTCCTATCTATAAAACTTGGCTTCTGTTCATTCCCTCTCTGAGCCCAGTGGAACAAAATGTCCAAATGAACCCTGCAATCTTCCCACAGGTTTTCATTCTGATATGCAGCTCCTTTATTTTTTAGCCATTCTTCCTTTGGTCTTGCAGACAGGGTTAGTGGCTTATGTGTTATTTTTCAGACCGTGTATTGATCCATTTATATGCCTGTCTTTGTGCTCAGACTCTGGCTCAAAGCCATGATAATGACTAAAGAATATGAAAATGCTCAGAGAACATGAACTTTTTGGCAAAGGATATAGGGAACTGTGTAGATACCTGATGACTGTCTGCGTCTATGGAGGGAATAGAATGAATCAGAAATAAGAGTCCCTTTTGGGCCTGCCCAATTATATCATTCTGATCAAAGTCAGGATCCCATAAAAGGACTAAAATTAATTTTCCAGTTTCATTGCGATCCCTTTGCTTTGCCCAAATCAGCCTAAATGGCCTTAAGTGTCTGAAATGGTGAGATGACTCAATCCCCAACTTTATCGTATTCATTCAGCCTAAATTCTGCTCGTAAATCCACTAGTTCAATATTTTATGCTAACAAAAGCTATTAACATTTTGCATTTTCTCCCATTACAAAAGTTTTCATACAGACCTCAACATTCTGACTGCAAGATGTAAAATTTTGATATTGGATCCAAAGGAAGGTAGGGAATTAGATAGATAGACAGATAGATAGATAGACAGACAGACAGACAGACAGATAAATAGAGAGATAAATGATCAATCTTGTCTCAATACCATCTTCATTCAACTTGGTTTTTGGTTTAGTGAGCTGTATAATTCAGCACTGAGCCACATCACAGAGGGATGGAAGGCCTTAGCCATCATGGTCAGAGAATCATTGTCAGGAAGCATTGAACTTAGCTTCCTGAATGTCAGAATGTTTGCACCAGCTCTGAAACAGGAAGTTCACTGAGTGATGGCAAAAGTTCCCTGAGTGATGGTAGAAAGCTTGCAAAATAGCTTCTGAATTCAAGCAACCAAAGAGGCTGTTTCCCCTCCTTCTGTAAAGTGACACTGTTAGTAGAACACCATCAGATGAAGGAGGGCGTGTGGGTGCTGGATTCTGTGCAGCTAGAAATCTGGTAGGTGGGTCCTGTTTAGTCTGTGCCAGAAGCCAAACAGGCCTCAGAAAGGGAGTTCAGGAGTCTTCTTAGCTCCCGGTGATTTACTCTGACTTTCCTTTGTAAGCATATGGATTCTATTTTCTGCTGTCTCTATAAATACTGTTGTGACTGTCTCTGCCAAACCAGCTACCTTTCTCACCCCAGGGAGAAGCCAGGGATCAGACATTCCTACGCTACCGCCCCATTAGACGCTGCTGTAACACGAGGGAGCAGAGCTGGCAGTCAATATGATGTGTGTATTTGAATCTTTAAAGAGCTAGGCTAAACTTAGGGTCAGTGGACTACCATAAATAACCTGTGTTCCTCTCTCTTTGTGTGGTTTGCCCTGGAATGCCTTGTGCTTTAGCGTTGTACAAGCAGCAAGAGATCAAAGAGTCAACCTTTTATGGATGCATAGTTCATTACAAAGTCATCCGTGGGAGGCGACCCTGGCAAAAGCACTAATCATTCTCTCCTGTGACTGTTTTGTTGCCTGAATTGGGATTGGAGGGCACTAAAAGAACTTGCAACCACTTTAAGTCATTTTAAAGAATAAAATAAAGATGGAAATTCATTTTTAAAGGAGGGCTAAAACTTAACTGGCACCTTTTTTGGGTATAGAATGTGGTAGGAGGAAATAGGAAGTAAAGGAGTTGACCCACTACCACATGGAAGAATAATAGCAAGCAGAACAGAATCCTGTGTAATTTACTTACCCTAGGGTAAGCATTAAGAGAACCTTTGATAAGCAGAGCAGAACATCTACAGGGATTTTTAAAGCCCAAACTAGATAATGTATCTGAAAACCAGACTTGGAACTAGTTTGCTAGAATATAAAGAATAAATGTGTTTCAAATTTTAGCACTGACGATATTGCAAACCCAGGATTGTACATAATCACAATGCTACCAAACAATAGTTACTATTTATTCGATGTCTGCTGCATGCCACATGCTGTGCAGTGTGTGTGATATCTTTTCATCTCACAGCCATGCACGGGGATGATGTGTTGGTATCACCACTTATACACAGGGAAACAGGACCCTGCAAAGTTGAAGTGCTTAGCTCAAGATCACACAGTCACTAAGTGGTAAGGTCAGGATTTGAACCGAGCTCTGGAAGGAAGTGGAAATGACCACCACTTAGCCTGTAGTTAATATTTCTGGCTCCTGACACTTTTTCTAGTCTCTGTTGCAGGAGTTGTTAGAACTCTTTTGCTTTCTGAGCTTGGGAGTTTTGCTCTCAAAGACTTATTCTGTGATTAAGACTTACTTTGTCTGAGCTGACTGTGTATCTGTATGGGGTCTCTGTCCTTGTGGTTGGCCATAGGCAGGCAGACTTAATCACTGATACTCATAAAATATATTGCATAGCTAAGGCCTTTGATCTGGCATTTTGGAAATTAGGGACTGGATATCTTATAAAAGAATGTCTGTTGCATGCTTGATCAATTACAGTGATAGTTAAGATTAAAACATTTTCTCAAATGTATTATTTTAACAGGAATCATGTTCTAATTTCCCATTCTTTAGGTGACTTTACGTTTAATAAAACCTGAACTGTATGAACCTTTAAAAAAAATGACAGGGTAAAATGCAAAAAAAAAAAAAAAAAAAAAAAAAAAAGGCAATGATTACAGTCAATAAAGTCTCAATGGCTCTGTATCCCTCAGAGCTTGTGCTCTTGTCATAGATAAAGCCTGAGTCACAGAGATGCCACAAGATCAAATGACTAAGATGACTGGGAAACTACGATGCTCTACAAATGGAACCTTCTTTCTGTTCTCAGTGATACCACCTTTTGTTCAACCCATCTCTTCCTGCTGTTTTAAAATAAAAAGGGTTTTAAAAGTCAGAAACAGAAGCAAATAACTGATCGATTTTTTTTTTTACCGATTTCATAGCAATTGAAAACATCATCCAAAATACTGTAGATCTTTCCCCCCTTCAAGTTTTCTTGAAAGATTTCACACGTGCAGTGTAAGAAATTGTGAGTCAGCCTTCTCCAATCCTGACTTTAAGAGTTGCAAAAATCATCTGCCAGGGATCACATATGTTCTCGGTTCCATGAGAGGAAGAAAACACATTTGCTGGAAGAAAAAAAAAAAGGAAACTTTAAAACCAGTGGAGTTAGAATAAAGACACTTGCATTCTGCTAACTTCTTTTCCTCTCCGGGGCCTGAAGGTTTTTCTAGCCCTGGACAGGATGCGAGGCATCTGTCACCCGAATACCCCCTTTCTGGTATGGGGACACCAGCTGGTCATGGAAGGAAAGCAAAGGAAGTGCAGAATGACCAAAAGATGAGATTAGGATGCAGAAACAATAAATCTACAGCAACTACTTTTTGAAGACAGTATACCTAGCATCTATAAGTCCAATCTCTCCTTAAGACCTTGCAACAATCTAGTATGATTTCCGTCTGCAATTGATACATGACCTTTAGCAGACTAAGGCACTTGGGCTAAGGTCACACAGCTAGTGAGTCAGGTAGAGAAGAATACCAGAGCCTGTGAGTGTAGTATTTCATGTGTAGCATTACCTATGGGATCTCCAGAACATCAGATAGGTATTTCCATCTAAGAAATTGTCTTCAGCCGGCACAGTGGCTTACGCCTATAGGAGGCTGAGGCAGGAGAATCACTTGAGGCCAGGAGTTTGAGGCCTGCCTGAACAACATAGCAAGACCCCATCTTTATAAAAAAAAATTTGAAAATTCACCAGGCGTTGTGATGCATGCCTGGAGTCCCAGCTACTCAGGCAGCTGAGGTAGAAGGATCACTTGAGCCCAGAAGTCCAAGGCTACCGTGAGCTATGATCGTGCCACTGCATTCCAGCCTGGGTGACAGAAAGAGATCTTGCCTTAAAATTAAATAAATAAAATTGTCCTTAACAAAGCAGAGAAAGAGCCTCTTAACACGCTAAAGCTGCAGATTACTGGCAAGTACTCCTGCCTCCATGTTAACATCACAAAAACCAGATTCAAACAAGTTGTGAGTTTCTCTTGAAACAAAAGAAATCAATTACAAGGGAAATGGAACTCTCAACTGAGCACCTTGACTTAAGAAATTTAAAATTCATTTCATGATGCTTTGCCCTTCTTCACCTCTCACTGAAGCAGTTCTGTTCTTCAGTAATTGGTATAGGGTTGTTCTCATGGGTTGACAGTCAGTGTGTTTTTATTTATTAAATGGTGTAAGTAAAAATTGATGTGATGGAACAACCGTGGCAGCTTCCACCATAGAACAAAGGCTTTTCTAAACCAGCATTTCTCCCATAACATCTGGGTAGATGTTTCATGTGGGTTTTCCTTCCCCAAGTATCCAATGGCATGATTTCACCTTCAGAAGGAAATGACAGTGACATTTCATTTGACCAAGAAAAAAAAAAAAAGGAAAGAAAGAAACCTTTCTACATTTAACAGAACCCAGAGGCAACTTGAAAAACACTTTGAAAGCTTATTTCCATTTTACGATCTAAAGCAGACCTAAGGTATATCTGTAGACAGGTGGTGCTGGTTGCAGCTCTGCTGTGAGTCTTCATGAAAAAGATTATGTTGACTTTCTGAGAATATTTCAGGATTCAACATCACAAATGCCTCCAAAATGGTGATTTTAAACTCCCATTGAAACGGGTCACAATATAATTCCTAAAGAGAAAAACCAAGCCAGGTAAACCTAGGATCTTGGCTTCACGTCCAACCTCACAATTTGAAGCCCAAGTCATTCTTGCAATTCTCCAAGACCTCTAAGCCCATCCTCGCTAGCCACAGCCTGGGGCTTCCTTGATCCTGCTAAAACTGAGCCAAGAAGCAAAATCTCAGTGAGTGTCATTTTGCATAGAACTACTAAGCAGGATAAAGAGAGGCAGTAGGAAAGGCATTCCCCAGTCACAGAAAAGCAGGGTGTCTGATTATAAGATAGTAGTCTCTTCCTTCAAGGCTAGTGGGTAAAATTCTCCCTTGTGCCTTTGAATGAGGGATTTCCCCTAAACACAATACTGAAGTTTGTGTTAGTTGTTGGAATCCTGGAGTCTGGGGACTTTTATGAAGGCAGAACTTTCAGAGGAAGCTGGAATATAATGCCTATTATAGTGAACTGTAACTTAGAAGTAGCCAAGGTTTTTTTTTTTTAAAAAACACAGCTTTAACAAAAATTTAAACTTTGGTTGGATTAAGCTATTACTGATTTCATGCCTCTGTTGGTAGAAAATACACCTTTTTTAAAAATAGAACTATTTTGGGGGGATCATAAATAACATTCTAATTCATATCATTTTTATGATTTAAATACAGTTGACCCTCATTACTTGTGGATTCTGTATCTGCAAATTCTAATACTCACTAAAATGTATTTATAATCTTCAAATCAGTACTCATGGTACTTTTGCTGATAAGCACAGAGTGATAATAAATTTGACTCACTGAAAGTACCTTATAAACAAGTGTCCCTTTCATGATCTATTTAGTGCCATATTTTTTGCATTTTTATGCCTTTTGCATGTTCGGTGGTGATTTCACTGTTTAAAAATGACCCCATAAGCAATGTACTGAAGTACTGTCCAGAGTATCTAAGCACAAGAAGGCTAAGATGTGCCTTACAGAGAAAAAATATGCTTGTTAGATAAGCTTTGTTTGGGCATGAGTTATAGTGCTTTTGGCCATGATTCAATGTTAATCAATCAAAATATATATATAGAATATGTATGTTATTTCAATATACATCAATATATATTAATTATATATTGATAAGGTGCCTTTAAGCAGAAACACACGTAAAACAAGGTTATGCATTAATCAGTGGACAAAAACCAAAGGCTCATAGCAACCAAGCCCTGTATTTCCTCTAGGAGCCATGATTCAGTATTTGCTAATTCAGTGTCCATGTCAATGTTATAGATCATAATTAGTGTGAATAACAGAATCGAATGCATTTCATTGAAAGCTCTGTGCCATCTTGTTACTTGAGTGGCTCTGTTGTGTGTGGGCACAGTCTCCACTTATCTTTAATGTGACTCCGAAATGTCCTGCTCTGTTCAGGACCAGGTTTCAGGTAAGTTAGGAGTTACATAGACTGGATAAGAATCCAAATAAATCTTACACCTGAGTCAAAGAATGGGAAGCCAGTTCTGGAGAGTGGTGAGAGAAGGGAAACTTGGCCATGGGCTACAGGAAGTGCCGCCATATGAGGAAGAAGGTTAGGGTATGGAAGAAGCTGAGGAGAGAAAACCAATGGTAGAAGGAAAGATGTGTGTGCTCACAGTGATGCTGAGAGTCAGCACCTTAGACGATGCTCTTAACTATGGGATGTGTCGCTGTCTGAGAATATTCAACATTACTCCTTCCACCAAAGTGTGGAACAGCAAAATTAACATGTATACAATGTCATTTGTTATACTTTCTTTACAGGCAGTAGGTGAGATACCAACACATTCTGCAGAGCTTAATGACATCATTTTAATGTAAATCGAGTCTGTTTATTTGTTTTTCCTGTTTCATATAAGGTTATGACTTTTTGTCTCCTAGCTACCCAGAAAAGGCCATTTTGATTTTGGATAAATAGCATCTGTAGAAATGTGTTTCTTAAATAAAGGGTACTTGCATGCACTTAAAGTTAATGGACTTTAATAATCTATTTAATATGCTCTGGCAGGAAAGATGTTTTTGCTAGCTACCATGGAGAAACTATGTGTTCTCATATTCATGCATAAGGTAATTTGTCTTATAGGCAGAAAAGAGAGTTTACAATTTGATATAAACAAATCACTGCTTTAAACAGTGTAGGAGAAAGTACACTACTTCAAAAATAATTGCTTGTTTACATGCATTTACTTGTTGGAAACAAAAGACTGAAATGAGAGCTCCTCTGTCATTAGTCTGTTATGTGAAAAAATGAGAAAGTGCGTATAAGGACCCAGAGAAGTAGAGAGAATTTCCCATAATGCCATGTGGACATGATAAATTGTACCATTTTGCCACTTAATGATATATTAGATCAATACAGCATCTAACTCATGAGCTTTAGCTAGAAATTTCAAGTCTGATGGAAAACATTTTTTTTAGTATCTTAGGAAAGATTCTTAAAACTTTAGAAAAAATTAGTGTTTTTGAAATTTGGCCAAGTTATATCTTCACACATGAAAAATGTACTATATTTTTCTAGGAGTTTGAAAGTCATTTTGAGAACTGAGAGTTTTTCTAAGCAGCATTAAAACTACACTGAATTGCTGTTAAAGGCTAATAGTCATACCCTTTCATATTGTTTGGAGAATTAAACAGAATAAAGCACATAGAAAAATTCATACAATATCTTTGTCAAAAATATTATAGTAATATTCTTGGTACAGTAAATGTTCGTCCTAAAGTAGCATGTAGTTATCAAAATTGTCCTAAACAAAGTATTGTTTTCTGTTGGCTGTCACTGATACAATCATGCCACTCTTGGAAACTGATAAAAACAACAAAGTAAATGGCAAAAAGAAATGAAATGTTGAGGACTACAATAATGCTTTCCTGATTCTTCCGAATCACTTCCTATAAAGGGCTGTACAATGAGATTGCTTAGTGTACATGTGTATCTGTTTTATTCATTGGTAATTAAAATTAACTTTTTAACAAGGAACCTCAAAATATCAGTAGCTTAAAACAATAAAGGTTTATTGTCGATGTGATCCTTCCATAAGAATGAGGTGGCTGTTCTTGGGGTTTCTCTTAAATCATTTCTTCCATGTTGCAGCCATCCAGTCTTAATAGAAGAGAAAGATTTTATATGATTGTTAGGGAGGTTTATGGCCAGATCTAGAAATGCAACGTAAGGCCAGACACTGTGGCTCACGCCCGTAATCCTAGCACTTTGGGAGGCTGAGGCAGGTGGATCACCTGAGGTCAGGAGTTCGAGACCAGCCTGGCCAACATGATAAAACCCTGTCTCTACTATAAATACAAACTTAGCCAGGCATAGTGGCGGGTGCCTGTAGTCCCAGTTACTCGGGAGGCTGAGCCAGGAGAATTGTTTGAACCCAGGAGGCAGAGGTTACAGTGAGCCGAGATCATGCCACTGTACTCCAGCTTCGGCCACAGAATGAAACTCTGACCAAAAACAAAAAATAGAAACACAAGGTCCACTCCCATTTTTTAGACCAGAACCTAGTCCTAAGGCCATAAAGTAACTTCAAAGTGTTCTAGGAAGTGTTCTTTTCTTCTTTGCATGGGGTCAAAAAACAAGATATGCTTTCTTGATTCTTCAAAAAAAATAAAAATAAAGGTTTAAACTTCCCAGTATGTTCAGTTTGTTTCTTAGCCTGCCATTTAATGAGCTAAACAATTTACTGGAAGAGGAAAATAAGGTTCCATTTGACATCTTAATTTATGTATCTCAGCAAGCATAATTGAGGTAGGTGTTAAGCACAGCTAAAGTTGCAGGGTGTTCTCTGAAGTTTCCCTGGTGATCTAACCAGACCTTCTGGTTACGTTCTCCTCTAGGCTGCTATAGTAACATTTATCAAACATCCTTTCTTTCTATATATTGTGTCTGTTATCTTCCTGTTTTAAAGAATGCAGTTTTCCTCTGCTTTGTGTAGCTACTTATTTCTTTGTTCAGTTCTTGTATTCTTGCATTTATATTTTCAGCCTGGCTTCCTAGGGGTCATCCCTGTGTCTTCTCAGCCCAGTGGTCAACCAACAAATGGGCAAAGATTATACTCAAACACCTTCGGTACAAAGTATACAAATTAACTGGAAAATTACCCTGCAGCCTATATTCAGAGAAAAATGATGTTCAATGAAACTAACTTACAGAGTCAGCCAGGATGTTAGACTTAGCATAGATGTCAACACAACTATTAAAATTATGTTTAAAGAATCCAAGCTAAGCTTCTTATGTTTAGTAATATTGTATAGAGTAGTATATTGTCGTATAGCCTAATATTGTAACTAGTAATAAAGGACGTGTGCTCTAGAGTCAGGCTGCAAGGGTTTGGATCTTAGGTTCATTACTTATTTGCTATTTACCTTACCTAGTTATTTAACCTCTTTCTACCTCAGTTTCCTCATGTAAAGATAAGCATAGTAACTAAAGTACCTATCTCATACCTTTACTTTAATGACTGAACATGATAAAATATATAAAGCACTAAAACTGGCAAGCATTATAACAAAACATGCAGTTAGCCCTCAGGAGATGCTAAATATTATGGTTAATACAGTATAAAACTATGCCTTCATTTGCTTGAATCTTCTTTTGCAGGTAGCATTATAAGCTGACCCATAGTAGGTCACAATAAATGTTTACTGAATGAAATCACGAATAGTTTGCTTGGTTGGTTAGTTTATTTATTTATTTTTTAGTTTTTTAGATTTTTGTTTTGAAACAAGATCTCACTCCATTACCCAGGCTGGAGTGCAGTGGCACAGTCATAGGCCACTACAGCCTTGAACTCTGGGGCTCAAGTGATCCTCCCACCTTAGGCTTTCAAGTAGCTGGGACTACAAGTGTGTGCCACCACACCCGGATGACTGTTAACTTTTCTGTAGAGACAGGGTCTTGCTTTGTTGCCCAGACTGGTCTGGAACTCCTGACCTCAAGCATTCCTCCTGCCTCGGCCTCCTAAAGTGCTGGGATTGCGGACATGAGCCACCGTGCCCGGGCAGAAATCATATTTTTGATGCATGAAGTAGAGAGCCTTCCACTTCAGTGTAAGGGGACTATAAAAA
This sequence comes from Aotus nancymaae, assembly GCF_030222135.1. Taxonomy (NCBI): domain Eukaryota; kingdom Metazoa; phylum Chordata; class Mammalia; order Primates; family Aotidae; genus Aotus; species Aotus nancymaae. The sequence continues at coordinate 10,920,332 of NW_026988492.1, read as the reverse complement.
AATCCTTCCCCAATATAATTCCTCTAGTTCCACACAGATGTCAACCTTAATTAAAATATAATCTTTTTATTCACGATTAAGAATCAATGTTAAATGCAAATAAACCTGAAAAAGTAACATATTAGCTTAAATTCAGACTAGAAGTTACCATTTAAACAATACAGTATACTAAACTTTAAGAGAAACACCTCCTAATACAACATATCTAAAAAGCTGGATAAAAGTTAAAAATTTAATTTTATATGTATAACTGCACTGTTGTAAAAGTAGAACTTCTGTGAAGTCCAGAAATTATATGAAAGCGCAGTTCCACAGAAGCACAGCCACTTACCCTGGGGAGTTTATCTTTGGCTTGTGACCCAGACCTGGGTTGCAGTGGTCTCACCAGGGGATAAAAAACAAAGCCTAAAGATCAACATGGAACAGCATACATTAAAAAATGTATTCCTTCAAAATGTCTAACTACAACCCTACCATGTTACCTTTGTAGACCCCCAAAAAGGTAACATGTGAGTTTAAAGTGGCCTCAAGTTGTTTGTTAGTATCCCAGCTTCTTTCTGCTTTACAGAAGAAATGTAAATTCTTTCTGGAAGAATGCAGCTTAAACCCAAGCTTCATATTAAAAAAAAAAAAAAAAAAAAAAAGTTGCTTTTTTTTTTTCCCCCTTTTGAGATGGAGTTTTGCTCTTGTTGCCCAGGCTGAAGTGCAATGGCGTAATCTCAGCTCACGCAACCTCTACCTCTTGTGTTCAAGCGATTCTTCTGCCTCAGCCTCCTGAATAGCTGGGATTACAGGCATGCGCCACCATGCCCGGCTAATTTTGTATTTTTAGTAGAGATGAGGGTTTTCCATGTTGGTCACGCTGATCTCGAACTGCTGACCTCAGGTGATCCACCTGCCTTGACCTCCCAGAGTGCTGGGATTATAGACGCGAGCCACTGCGTCCGGCCAAAAATCAAGTTTCTAAGGAAAATGTGCTCCCAAACAAAAAGTCACCAAACACAAAAAAGTGAGAACGATTAGCAAAAGCCAAGAGAAACCAGAGTAGAGAATTTCAGACATAGGAGTTATCAGATCCATAATATGTAAGTTTGATCCGTAATATGTTCAAGGAGGTAAAAGCATATAGCAAGTATAGTAGAGTTACATAGCATTAAACAGTGAAATGATAATGGAAAGTAGGAACTGCATTAATCATTGGATTAGACTAGCTGAAGAGAGGATTTGTGAACTGAAAGAGCTTTTAATGATTTAAAATGCCATTTAAAAAGACAAAGTGGGGGTTATTGTGAAAGAAGTGTTTGAGGATAAAGAAAATATAGTGGGAAAGATAGAACACATTTCAGACTGAAGGTTTAGGGAAGCGGGGGAGGGCAGACTTCTGTGAAATATCCGATGGTAAATGTTTTAGGCTTAGGGGCCATAGAGCCTTGGAAATACTCAACTCTGCCATTGCAGTGCAAAAGCAGCCATGGGTAATAATTTAAATAAATGAGCCTGGCTACATTCTAATAAGATTTTATTTCTACAATGGCAGCACACTAAATTTGGCCCTTGGATGACAGTTTGTTAACTCCTAGACTAGGAAATCATAGAAAATCAGAGCATCATAAAATTTGAAAGGCGAATGGATTATACCTCAATCAAGATGACCTAAAAAGTAAAACAATTAACTCTCAAAGGAAAAAACGAAAAGGTACAATAATGGCTAAGAATTTTCCAGGAATAAGAAAACAAAACAATTCTCAGATTCAAGGACCCCAAAAATTCAAAGCAAGATTGAATAAAAATAAATCCACATCAAGATATGTTACTGTGAAACTGCATAACAAGAATGTCAAAGAGAAAATCTTAAAGTAGCCATGAAAGTCAGTAAATTCTTTCCCCCCAAATCTTGTAAACACCAGAAAAAATTGTGAAAAATAACCATATCAGTGTCCTGGCAATCAACCAAAGGCAAACAATAATTATGAAGCATTTATTTATGAGAAACTTCTAGACCTTTGGGTAAGAATAGTAGAGTCTGTGCTTTCCTTCCTGGGGTTACCCCCATCAACTAGCCATCAGCAGAAGAATGGTTGATGCTGTAGTTTTACAAGAGGAAGTCTGGCTGTGAAAATCAGCAGCTTAACTGTCAGAAGGGACTGATTTGATTTGGAATGAAAAGTGAAAAACATACTAAGTAGCATTGTCAGTAAAAGTAGCAAACTTGGTAAGAAATGAATGAGTAAAATCTACTACTCTTAAGCTTGAGGTTATGGTCTCATTTGGGTGAGCGGTGGTCAAGCAAGAAACTTAACAAGGAGATCCTGGAAGAAAGGGCTGGATACGCTTCACAGCGCCACAGCTGGTTAGGAAACATGAATGCCCTCCAGGAAGACCAGACATAGACCTGAGAAAAGTCCAAGTCAAAGCAGAGATGAAAATGCTCGAAGTTTGAACACGTTCCCCAATACACATATACACACACACAGACAGTGGAAGCCTTACCACTTGAGGCGTTTGAGTATAATCCCTGCCCAATCATTGGTTGACCACTGAGAAGACACAAGGATGATCCCTAAGAAGCCAGGCTGAAAAATATAAGAATACAAGGACTGAGCAAACAAGTAAGTAGCTACATAAAGCAGAGGAGACAGACTCCATAGATTAATTCCTAGCAAGTTTCTTGAAAAAGAAAAAAAAAAAACCTTGGGGGGAAATGTAGGAATGCTATATTTTATGATCTAACATGTTAGTTTTCAACAAAATGTACAAATTATGCAAAGAAACAGGAAAGTCTACCCTGCAACCTATACTCAGGAAAAATAGTAGTCAATGAAGCTAACTTACAGAGTCAGCCGGGTTGTTAAATTTAGCAAAGACATCAACACAACTACTGAAACTATGTTTAAAGAATTCAAGGGAAAAATGTATAAAGAATTAAAAGAACATATGACTAGTAATTGCACAAGAGATACAAAATTTCAATAGAGAAGTTGAAATTATTTTTAAAAGAATCACCTATGTATATAGAAAATCCCAAAGAACCAACAATAACAAAAATATTAAAACTAATAAGCAAATATAGCAAGATTACAGAATACGCGGTTGATATACAAAAGCCAAATGTTTGTCTGTATACCAGCAATCAACAATTGAAACTGGTAAGTAAAAACACAACATTTACATTAGCACCAAAAAAAATCAACACCTTAGGTATAAATCTAACTAAATATACACATGATCTTTATATGAAAAACTGAAAACTCAAAAAGAAATCAAAGAAGTTACAAATAAATGAAGAGACATACATGTTCATGGACAGGAAGACTCCATGTTGTCAGAATAACAGTTATTTCCAATTTGATCTACAAATTCAATGTAATCCCAATCAGAATCCCTGCAAATTATTTTGTGGATATTAACAAACTGATCTAAAGTTTATGTGAAAGGCAAAAAACCCAAATAGTCAACACAATACAGAAGGAGAAGAATAAAGCTAGAGAACTGATACTATCCAACTGCAGGACTTACTATAAAGCTGTACTAATCAAGACAGTGAGGTATTTGTAAAAGAATAGACAGACAGTGGAACAGAATGAACAGTCCAGAAATTTACCCACACAAATATAGTCAAATGATCTTTGACAAAGGAACAAGACAATTCAATGGGGAAAGATTAAACTTTTCAACATCCGGACATCAATATACAAAAAAAAAAAAAAAAAAAAAAAAAAAAAGAATCTAGACACAGTCCTGATATGTTCACAAAAATTAACTCAGAAAAGATCCTACACCTAAATGTAAAATCCAAAACTATAACATTTCTAAAAGTTAACATAGGAGAAAATATTTTAATCATTTAAGATTTAATCTTAAAAGATTGAAATTATAAAATATACAACACAAAAGCAAGAACTATTAAAGAAAAAAACTGACAAATTGGACTTTATTAAGATTAAAACTTCTGCTCTATGAAAGACACTGTCAATAGAATGAACAGATGAACCACACGCTGGAAGAAATATTTGCAAAACACATATGCAAAATATACAAAGAACACTTAAAACTCAACAGTTTAAAAAACCATACAACTCAATTTAAAAATAAACAAAAGACCTGAACAGACATCTAACCGAAGAAGATATACAGATGGGAAATATGCATGTGAAATGATTCACAATATTATATGTCATTATAAAATTACATATTAAAACAAGATACTATTACCCACCAATTAGAATACCTAAAATAATAAATTTTTAAAAATCTGACAAAACAAATGCTAATAAGAATGTGGAGTAGTAAGAGGAACTCTCATTCATTGCTGAAGAGGACATAAAATGGTCCAGTCACTTTTGAAGAGTTTGGCAATTCCTTACCAAGTTAAACATCGACTTACCATAAAATCCAGCAATTCCATTCCTGGGTATTTATCCAAATTAGTTGAAAACTTGTGTCTACACAAACACCCACACATAAATGTTTATAGCAGGTTTTTTTTTTTTTCATGATTGTCAAAATTTGGAAGAAGCCAAGATGTCCTTCAGTAAGTGAATGAATTAACTGTAGTGCCATCCTAAAAGGGAATATTATTCAGTGATAAAAATCAAAGCTATCAAGCCATGGAAAGACATGTAGGAAATTATGACTATCCCAAAAGATTCAAATATAAAACAAAGCTATATGTTAAAAGTCAGCAATTACTCATGGTCAAAACTTAACAGTCAGGAACTCAAGGATATATACTTAATCTGAAAAAAAGTATATGTATAAAAAACCTACAGCAAATATTAGAGCCAATGGTGAAATATTGAGGGAATTGTATTTATAGTCAAGAACTAGACTCAACTGCTATCATTTCTTTTCAATATTCTACTAGTGAGCCTAGCCATCACAGTAAGACAAGAATAAGAAGCATAAAGATTAGAAAGAAACAAAACTGCCATTATTTACTGTTTATCTATCTGAAAAATTCCGATGAATCCATATATTATTAGAATTGGCAATTTGGTAAAATTCTTTCATGTAGGATCAAGCTCAAAGTTAACTTTTAATACCAAGTATAGTCAAACGTGAAGAAACTGGAATTCTCACACTTTGATAAGGGAAGGGTTTGAGGCTTTATAAATATACCAATGATGAATATTTGAGTAATTCTGCATGTGGACATAAATTTTAATTTTTCTTGAGTAAAAACCTAGAAGTAGAATTGATGGATCATAAATAAATACATATAAAATTTTATAAGAAACTTCTAACTTGTTTAAATGGTGGTTGTATCATTTTGCATTGCTACCAGCAATGTATGAGAATTTCATTTGTTCCACATTCTTACCATAATTTGGTATTTTTAATTTCAGCCATTCTAATAATGTTTTCATTTGCATATCCTTCATAACTAATGATGTTGAGCATCTTTTCATGTTCATATTTGTAATCTGTAAATCTTCCTTGGTGAATTGACTTTTCAAATATTTTACCCATCTCTAATCAGTTTGTCTTACCACATTGATTTTTAAGAACTCTTAACATATTGTAGATGCAAGTCTGTTATCAGATATATATTTTGGAAAATATGTCTCAATCTATTTCTTATGCATTTCCTTACATTTAACTTTTGAAGAGCTAATGTTTTTAATTGTGTAATGTAATAATTTATTATTTTATAGTTCACATTTTTTGTTTTCTAAGAAATCTCAGTGTAACCTAAAGTCACAAAATATTCTCCTATGTTTTCTTCTAAAAGTTTGAATCTTTTTAGGTCCTACATTTAGGTCTATAATCTATTTGGAGTAGATGCTTGTGTTTGGTCTGAGATAAGCATTGAGGCTCATGTTTTGCCTATGAATATGCAAATATTCTAGTGTGATTTATTTTAAAGATTATCATTTTCCTCATAAAATATCCTTGGTACCCTCTTCAAAATTCAATTGAACACATATGTGTGGTTCTATATCTGGAATTTCTATTGTGGCCCATTGATCTATATATCTCATCTTATTCTAAACATACATTCTTGCCAACTGTAGCTGTATAAGATTTGAAATTATGAAGAGTTAGATCTTCCACTTTTGTTCTTTCTTTTCAAAATTCTTTTGGCTATTTGAGGTTTTTACATTTTTATATAAATTTTAGAATCAGTTTGCTATTTTCTACATAAAATCTAGCTAAAATCTTAATTGGGATTATAATGAATCTACAGATGAATTGGGGAACAATTAAAAGCAAAACAGTGGTAGTTTTCCAATTCATGAACATGGTATATCTCGCCGTTTATTTGTGTCTTTCTTAATTTCCCTCAGCAAAGTTTTGGAGTTTCTAGTGTACAACTCTGGCACATATCTTATTAAACTTATCTCTAAGTAGTTCACTTTTTTGGTACTATTCTAAATGATAATTTTGAATTTTAATTCCCAATTATTCTTTACTAAAATACAGAGATGCAATTAGTCTTATATATTTGCCTCATCTCCTGTGATTTTACTAAACTTACTGGTCCTAATAGCTTTATGGTAGATTATTATGGATTTTCTGTATAGACAATCATGTTATCTATAGATAACAATAGTTTTATCTTTTTCTTTCTAATTGGAATGCATTTTATTTCCTTTTCTTGCTTTATTGTACCAGTGAAAGCCATCAGTAAAATGCTGAATAGAAATAATATGGGCAAATATATTGTCTTTTTTCTCAACCTTTTTCAAATGTTAGAGCAACTTTACATTTCTGGGATATATCCTACTTGGTCATCATGTATTATCCTTTCTATATATTGCTAGTTTCAAGTTGCTAATATTTTCTTAGAGACTTTTACAGGTATGTTCATGATAACTTTTAATCTGTAGTTTTATTTTCTTATAATATCATTTTCTGATCTTAGTATCATGATAATTCTGGCCTCAGACTTTTAGAAAGTATTCCCCTGCTTCTGTGTTGTGAAAGAATATAAATAAATTTGTGTTGTATTATTCTTAAATGTTTAGTAAAATTTACCAATAAAGCCATCTCAGCCTGGAGTTTTCATCTTGGTTAGATTTTTAATCACCAATTCAATTTTTTATAGATATAGGACTATTACCTATATCTTCTTGATTGAGCTCTGGTAGTTTCTATCCTTAAAACAATTTCTAAACTTCATCTATGTTGTCAAATTTATTGGTATAAAGCTATTCATGATAGTTTATTTCAATGATTAGATCCTCTGTTTCGTTCCTGATATTGGTGATCTGTGTGATTCTACTTTTTTTTCTCAGTTAGACTGGCTTGAGTCTTATACATTTTATTAGTTCTTTTCCAGAACTAGATTTTGGTTCCATTGATTTTTTTTCCATTGCTTTCTATCATCTATTTCATGGATTTTTTTGTTCTTTTTTACTTTTCTCCTTCTGCTTATTTTAGACTGATGTTTTTCAAGGTGGATGCTTAGATTATTACTTGAGACTTTCTTATTTTCTAGCATAATCACTTATGGTATAAGGTATATAATATCATATAATGCTATAACATTACCTTTAAGCAGGCTTTAGTAACATCACTCAGATTTTTATGTCATTCTAATTATCATTCAGTTCAAAATATTTTATAATTTTTCTTTCTTCATTTTTAATCCATAGATTATTTAGATGTTGGTTGGTTAACTTCCAAATATTTGGGGCTTTAAAAAATATCTTCCTGTTACTGATTTTTAATTTTATTCTGTTGTTATCAGAGAAAATATTCCATATATCTTCATAGCTCTGTGCAGCACCTCCTCTGACTGAAAATTATGCCTTTGCCTCTCTGAACTGGGAATTCTATTTCCTCCATTCAGAGAGACTGATGAGCTCCATTTGGATGTCCCTTCCCCGCACTATGACCTGGAAACTCTTCAGACAGTAACCTGAGACATTCACTGGGCTTACCACATTTGTTTTTATTCTCTTAGCAGTCACTGTCCTGTGCTATATATTGCGCAATGTCTGAAAACCATTGTTTCATATACTTTGTCTGTTTTCCTGGCTGTTTAAAGAGGAGGGGTAATTCTGGTTCCTTTTATTCCATCATTGCCAGAAACAAGTCAAAACTATTTAAAGTCATGTTTCCTCATATACCAACAAACAGAAAATGCAACTTTAAAATGATGCCATCTACAGTTGCTGAAACAATATATCTAGGACTATATTAAACAAAAGATATACAATGTGTAGAATATTATAAAACATGATAAAAACACATTATTGAATACCTAAACAAATGGAAGAAAAATACTGCGTTAATGGATGGGAAAACTCGATAGTGTAAATTTATTTACAGACTTAATGAAGTATCAATGAAATTTTTAGTAGTTTTTGTTTTGCATGGAACATAACAAGATGTTTATAACATTTGTATATAAGAGCAAATGACTAAGAATACCCAGGATACTCCTAAATAAGACCTATTGCCCAATCTGAAATCATGATTTATAATAAGTCAGATTTGCACAATGTGTAATAGCACAACCTGGATGAGTAGATCGTCTACATTTCAAATCTTGCTTAGGTATCTGCAATCCATTTCTTTGAGTTCAATTTCTTCATCTATATAATAATAGTGCCCACTTTGCAAGGTAATGATGTGGAATAAATAAATTAATATGTGAAAAGTTCTTGGGACAGTGGCTGCCATATCATAAATGTAAATATATAGTTGCTATTTTATTATTATCTAGCTCTAAATCATTAAGACAGCAAAGCATAGAGATAGAAAAGTAGACAAACAAAACATTAGGGAACCAAGAAAAGACTCCCACAAAAATGGAATGACAAAGTTGAGATTTCAGATCTATGGAAAAGGGTAGGTTATGGTATGGGATGACTGATCAATTGATTATCCATGAGGAAAAATATGAACACTAAAAACAAATGTTTATCAGCTATACAATGTAATATATTTGTTCCTTGTAATATATTCGTGCCATGCACCACCATAAAAAGTGAAAATGAATTAATTACAGCATATCAGATACATACATACGTAAATCTCAAAAAACATAATGCCGAGCCTAAAAAACTCACAGAAGAAAAAATACAACTTACTTGAGGACATTTATGTAGACTTTTTCAAAAGCAAAACTAAACAATATATTGATTAGTGATATATACATATTTGTAAAACTATGAAAGAAAATAAGAGACTCATTAAAATTAAATCCCAGAAAGCTGTCCCATCAGGATCTGAGGAGCATGTGACCAACTGGAGGTACTTAGAAGATTTCAAAGGGAAACGTATTATTGCTAAAGCTTGGTAATGGGTACAAGTGCATTCTTTGTATTGTTTTTATCTTTACATTTTAGCACGTATCCTTTTTATGTTCGCTGTATTTTAAATTGTTTATACCAAAGTCATCTGAAGAGTATAGAAAAATCTAAATGAGTATTATTTGTGCTATACTAATAGTTTTCTGCTTCCCTAAAAAAGTGTTACGTTGAATATTTTAAAATGCATCATTGTGAAATGAACTTCTTGCTTTAACCTGAAAAACTTTCTAAGTTATAAATATCCCCTGGCAATTATTTCCAGAAAGCAGACTTTCAATGGGTTAGAATTAGGGATCTCCTGAGGACATAAAAGACATGTCCAGGAAGTGGGAAGAAATACAGGGAGCCAAGGGCTGTGCAATAACATTAGAATATAATGAAAAATAAACTTATATTTCACAGTTTTCCTAGCTGCCAGTAAGTGGATAAATGTTTTGTCTATGATTTTTTTTTAGGGAGAAAATAATGTTTTCTGAATAATCCTACTTTCGATTAAAGATGCACATTATCTCAAAAACAGACCTTAACGGCCTCATAGGGTTTTGTAAATTACAGCTGTCTAAAAGGAGGAGGAACATCAAACCTCTCTTAAAATAGATACTGCTTTATTTTTCTACATAAATATCTGCATTGCCTTGTTTTGTGAACGTGAGCCTACAGAGATATGAGAAGTATAGACTATTCTCACACATCACACCATAAATTCTTCTTTCATCTACTCTAAGGAGTATTCAGGGACTGATGTGAGCTGCTTTTTGCTCATAAAAACAAGTGCAGGGTGCTCAGTGGATCTTTATTTACTCATTTAGAAAATATGGAACACTCTAGTTCAGGACCCTCTGTAATGTAATTCTGACCGTATTTTGGAAAGGCAGAGGATTTGCTAGCAGGGATTCTGAAGCCAACCGGAGGAAATTTCCCCCCTATTTTAAGAAGGATTTACTGCACCTCTCAAGAAAGAAGTGATCTCCAAGAAAAATTTAAAGCCAGGTCCAGAGAACCAAGGAGCCAGAAGACAAGTTCTTAAAAGATATTCTCAGAGTCTTTATGAGACCATTTGATCTCTAGCCTTGTCCATGATGCATAGAGTGGTCATTTGCATTTGTCTTCATTGAAGTGGAGAGAGAGAGGTTTTAAGTTCCCTTACACGGGCATATTATATCATCTCTGTGTTGCAGTGTGGCTGTGTGACAATGCAAGGGAACATGGTGGATCTGCCGGGCAGCCATGGTTAGGCCTCAGAGAGAAAACCACGTCCCTCTTCTGGGTACAAAGTAACTCTGGCCATCTTCTTAAACCTACCTTGTGAAAGCACAGCTTGCGTCTGGTCATTGTCCAGGCTACAGAAAGCTAGAGAGAGAGACAGTGGACCATTGTCTAGCCCTCATTTCATAAGAAGTCCAAACACCAACTACATGAAAATATGAATTCAAATAATTTATCATTGTGACAAAATAGGCATAACATAAAATTTATCATTTTGAGCATTTTTTTTTTTTTTTTTGAGACAGAGTTTCGCTCTTGTTACCCAGGCTGGAGTGCAATGGTGCGATCTCGGCTCACCGCAACCTCCGCCTCCTGGGTTCAGGCAATTCTCCTGCCTCAGCCTCCTGAGTAGCTGGGATTACAGGCACCCGCCACCATGCCCGGCTAATTTTTTGTAGTTTTAGTAGAGACACGGTTTCACCATGTTGACCAGGATGGTCTCGATCTCTTGACCTCGTGATCCACCTGCCTCGGCCTCCCAAAGTGCTGGGATTACAGGCATGAGCCACTGCGCCCGGCCCATTTTGAGCATTTTTAAGTGTGCAGTTCTGTGACGTCATGTCTGTTCACATTGTTGTTAATACGGTTTCACTCTGTGTCCTCATCCAAATTTCATCTCAAATTTTAATCCCCACGTGTCAAGGGAGGGACCTGATGGGAGGTGATTGGATCATGGGGGTGATTTCCTGCATGATGTTTTCATGATAATGAGGGAGTTCTCATGAGATTTAATGGTTTAAAAGTGGCACTTCCCCCTTTGCTCTGTCTCTCCTGCTACCACGTGAGAAGTGCCTGGCTTCCCCTTTGCCTTCTACCATGATTGTAAGTTCCTGAGGCCTCCTCATCCATGTGCAACTGTGAGTCAATTAAACCTCTTTCCTTTATAAATTACCCAGATTCGGGCAGTTCTTTGTAGCAGTGTGAAAATGGACTAATACAGTTGTGCAACCATACTCACCGTCTGTCTCTGACACTTTTTCATCTTCCTCAACTGAAACTCTGTACCCATTAAACACGACCTCCCCATTTCTCCCTTCCCTAGTACCTGACAGCCACCATTCTAATTTATGTCTGTATGAATTTGGTAACTATAGGAACCTCACATAAATAGGATCATACAGTATTTGTCCCTTGGTGACTGGCTTTTTTCACATAGTATAATGTCCTCAAGCTTCATCTACATTGTAGCTCATGTCAGACTTTCCTTCCTTTTTAAGGCTGAAGAATATTCTATTGTGTATATGCCACATTTTGCTTATCCATCTATCTTTGTTTGTTCATATATCCATGGACACTAAGGTTGTTTCTTCCTTTTAGATCTTGTTAATAATACCACTACGAGCATGGCTGTACAAATATCTGTTTGAATCTGTGCTTTCATTTCTTTTGGGTATATCCCAGCAAACGGAATTGCTGGATCTTATGGTAATTCTAAGTTTAATTCTTTGAGGAACTACCTTTCCATTTTCCACAGCCAGTATCCCATTTTATATTCCCACCAACAGTGCGCAAGGGTTCCAACTTTTTCACATCCTAACCAACACTTATTTTCTATTGTCTTTGTTTTTTGTTATTTTTTTTTTCCATGATATCCATTCTCATGAATGGATCCTCATCGTGCTTTTGAGTTGCAGTTCTCTAATGATTAGTGATGTTGAGCATTTATTCATTTATTTAGAGACAAGGTCTTGCTGTGTCTCCCAGGCTGGAGTGCCGTGGCACAATTACTGCTCACTGCAGCCTTCATCTCCCAGGCTAAAGTGATCATTCCACCTCAGCCTGGCAAGTAGCTGGAACCACAGCACACACCACCACATCCAGCAAAGTTTTATATTTTTCATAGAAACAGGGTTTTACCATGTTGCCCAGGCTTATCTCAAACTCCTGGAGTCAAATGATCTGCCCACCTTGGCCTCCCAAAGTGCTGGAATTACAGGCATGAGCCTCTATGCCAGCTGCTGAGCATCTTTTTATATGTTTCTTGGCCTTAAATAATTTTTAAGCTGTGCAATTTCACCTTCAAAAAGCCATTTCTTAATTGCACTATTTGTGTGCCTGTGTCTGATTTCCTTATCACTTATGTGTAAAATTTATGTGGTTTGAGTGAAGAGGGAAAATGGAAATGGAATCTTTAAACACATTTAAAAACATTTGTGTTTCCTTTGCTGATGATCACATGATTTTTGAAATGTTTAATGGACTTACTTTGTCCTCATCCTTCATCAAAAGTTAATTAATATGTAGAATTGTCCTAGAAGCTAAGCACATTCTTAGGTTTATTCAGCTTTGCTCATGATTTCTCATACCTCCCACTGCCGTTAAAGCAGAGCCTTGGAAACGACAAAGGATTTCTATAGGTAGCTCAGAAAAATAGCAGATGTGTGTTGAACTACATGTCATCCTACGTTTCCACAAGTGCCTACAATTCATGAAATAACCTCTTCTTTTTTTAGTATTTGGCTTTTAGTGACCTGGAAAATCCAATATGTTGGACGCTTTATAATAACTAAGAAGTTGAGGAAGAAAACTTGAAATTATACAAATGAAACCCATCACTCTTACAAGTTACAGTCAAATAATTAATAAGCTCATTTGATTGCCAAATAATCATTGTAGTGTTACTTAACTCCTTTAAGTCTTCATAGTTTTGTTTTGTTGTTTTGTTTTGTTTTTGAGATGGAGTCTCGCTTTGTCATCCAGATTGGAGTGCAGTGGTGCATTCATGGCTCACTGCAACCTCGGCCTCCTGGGTTCAAGCGTTCCTCCCACCTCAGCCTCCCAAGTAACTGGGACTACTACTTGGGAATACGTTTTGTATTTTTTTGTAGAAATGGGATCTCACTATGTTGCCCAGGCCGTTCTCCAACTCCTGGGCCCAAGTGATCCCCCTTCCAAAGTGCTGGTATTGCAGGCATGAGCCACTGTGCCCGGCCTCTTCATGAGTTTTATCTGGTTGTTTTTCTCCTCAGAACTATGTAAGTCTCACTGGGATCTTTTAAAGAGAGGGAGGGAACTCCATCACTGCCTAACTTGCATTTTAAAGTAAGAGGTCATGCCCATTAGACTCACAAGTATTTAAAACCTCATGGATACATCTGAATGCATATTACTAATATTACTAATAAGTCATAAGAATAACTTCTAAGTTACCCAGTGTTTTTAGGTTGCTGTGCTTTAATGCTTTAAATTACACTTTCAGTAATATCACTGGAGACCACCCTATTAAGAAATAGCTTATTTTTACTTCAGGATTCTACTCTCAAGTATAAAATTTTAACTTGCACTGAGAGCCAAGATAACTCTTAAAATGGCACATGGAAAAACTGTGACTACAAAACTCCAGCCCCCATCACAGCCTGGCTGTCTAACACATTTTTGTACAACTTTTCAAACTGCTTCTAAATCCACTGTTGGTTCAGATAAGTCGCTTAGCCTTGTATGTAAGGGAGTGTTTTGCAATAAAAACCCAAAAAAGTTCCTCTTGGCACTGACAATTTTATAACATAATGAAGCATGTCCTAAATAATTTTAAGATTCTTTTACAATATAGAAGCACAGATGGGTGACATCATGGTATAAAGCAACTTTTACTGAAATCATAAAAAATGCTTTTTAAAGGGTTCTTAGAAATTAGAGTTGGTAAATCAAGAAATCTTTCTTTAGCACTTGACTAGAAAATTGAGGAATCTGAACTTACAAGGCTTTGTCTTGAATTTAGGAAGCATGAACATTTTAGAGAATAAATGCAGACCGCAAATTCAGTTATCCAAGCACTCACACCATGCCTCCCTACATATGGCCACCTATATAAAGTAACTGTCAGTGTAAAATGGCAAAGCAGGATATACTCCAAGTAGCCAAAGAGGTAGACCTTGTGCTTGTCCCCACTATGTTTTATAATTAAGTTAGAATCAATATTGGCTGTTCTTGGAGATCATCATGACACTTACCTCAAGTCTGTCAATGTAATATAATGTCCAAATAATAGATTGAAATAAATTTAAGAAATTGTTCACATCTAGGTTTGGAGCCATAGCAGAGTTCACCCATCTACACACAAAGGAAAGCAAAAAATCCATAGGGCAGGTATTGGTCAAGGAGACGGGAATCAGAATAGTAGCATTCACAAATGGTTTTAATTGGCTGAACAGATGTCAACAAAATACTAGTCAATTTGTTCAGCCACCTGTTTTTACAAATAAAACTTTATTGGAACACAGCCTTGCCCATTCATTGGCATTTTTTCTGTGACAGTTTTCACGCTCCAGTGGTGAAGTTGAATAGTTGAACAGAGGCCCTACAGTTCAAAAAGCTGAAAATATTTACTGTTTGGCCCATTACAGCAAGTTTGCTATAAAATATTCTGCTAGGATATCAAGTCAATCTTAAGGCAGGAAAAAGTAGAAAAACTGGGATTAAGCCAGGATGAAGCAGGACATGGGTATTTTATAACCAATAAAATTATTACCTTTAATTCATATGCTTTCTTACAATTGTCAAAGTGTTTTGTATTCATTATCCCACTTGATTGTTGGAAGAACCCTGTGATATAAACTGGGTAGTTGCCACAATACTTTTTTTAAGGTGATTTGGCCCTGAGAAGTGAAGTGATTTCTCCTGGGTTACATAACAAGTGGGGGTCTTCTGGCAGGGTGAGCTTAGAAGTCAGACAAAACTGGCCAGGTGCAGTGGCTCACGCCTGTAATCCCAGCACTTTAGGACACCAAGGCAGATGAGCCCAGGAGTTCGAGATCAGCCTAGGCAACACGGTGAAACCCCAACTCTACAAAAACACACATACACTCACACACACACACACACATTAGCCAGGCATGGTGGCACATGCCTGTGGTCCCAGCTACTCAAGAGGCTGAGGCAGGAGGATCACCTGAGCACAGGAGATTGAGGCTGTGGTGAGCTGCGATCACACTACTGCACTCCAGCCTGGGTAATAGAGTGAGACCCTGTCGAAGAAGGAGAAGGAGAAGGAGAGGACGAAGAGTAGGAGGAGGAAGAGGAGAAAGGGGAGGGGAGGGGAGGGAGGGAGGGAAGGGGAGGAGGAGTTGGAGTCGGAGTTGGACAAAGCTTACCAAGTTGTTTGTCTTGACATCTGGTCAGAAAGCAAGATCAGGAGGCAGGGCAAAGGCGAAAGTTCAAGAAGCCCAGCAGACACCGTGCTCAGGCACGTTACACCTCAGGAGAAGACGCAGACATCCTGGAGCATGTTTCCTTGCTAACCTTTTTGGAGGCTTGCTGGTTGCACACAGGAAGCTGTTCTGCTCACATCCTCCAGGCTGCTGCCTTTCCATCTGCTCTTCAACGCAGGATGTTGTTCTCCCAGATCAGAGCTGCTGGATTCCCATGACACGACGCTCATGCACACATCCTCTCTGGGGACTCTTGCAGCCACCCAAGTGCAGTGCACTTTGAGGTCTGGCACACAGCATCCAAGATGACAGAGGCACTCTTCCCAGGTCACTGCTGTAACTAAACAGCTATTCTGTGTTCACACACACTGTGCATGTGGATGGCAGCCAGACTTTTTGCTTTGTTGAGAAGAGGGCAAATTCTAGGGCCAGACTGACTGAGTTTAATTCCTGCTCCTGTACTTAGTATCTGTGAGATCTTGAGTGAGTTTCTGGGCCTCTAAGAGTTTCAGTTTGCTCATCTGTGAAATGGAGATAATAATGGAGTCTACCTCGTAGGGTCACCATGAAGGATGAATGACTTAGGACAGTGTTGGGCATATAGTAAGTGCACAATAAGTGTTAGCAATTGTTCTTAATGATCATCACTGTCTCAAGGAGAGCCAGGGCCCTACCACAGCCTGTAGCATTTCCTTCTTGGGAGGCAATTTTTTGTCTTGGAGTACCTATGCCTTTACACCCTCAGTTGGATATAAATTATCACCAAAATATTTGCTCACATCTTACAGATTGGAAAGCAGATAGAACTTTGGAAAAAAACATTCCATATTTGCAACACCAACGTGCTGATACACTAGGAAGACACTAATCACCCCAGCTACTGAGGTGGAGTGTAGTTTCCTGGAAAGGTGGTCAGGGCTGGTTAGTATCACCAGCTCATGGTGAAAAGCCCAGGTAGACATTGCTCAGAACTCTTGTAACGTGAGGTTCTTCTTAAGGATTATGAAGAAATGAAGGAGGGTATTCCCTTACAGATGATCTGTTTCCATGTTCAAAACTGCAAGGAAAAGTTTGTTTAAAGCCCATGGGAGGAATTTAGGTTAGCTACAAGAAAGAACTAGTAAATATGGAGATTTCATGTGCTGCCAAAAAAGCAAAGTTGGCTCTGCCTTTGGGATTTGGAAAACAGAACAGACTCAGAGAGATGTGAGGCAGTTCGAAGCTAGGAATTGCTGAACCAGGAATGCACGGGAGATCCTCAGAGCCAGCCCCCAGCTGTGGATGGAAGGAACAGTCATGCATGGGTAGCCACTGGTGTCAAATCCTGCCAGAAGACAAGTATACATTAGTAGGTAGAGCTTCTCATTAGAGCCCAGGTGAAGGCCAGCCAAGAACAGGGTTACTACAGGCCGTGGCCTTGAACCAGACCCAGGGAGGAGCGCCCCAAGAGCCACCTCCTTCACTGGGGCACCCAAAGAACATCCCTAAGTCAGGCAGCTCAGGCAGTTACAAAAGCAGAATCCAGAAGCTTTGGTTCATCAGAAGAGCTAGTTCACTTACTCAAGCTCCGTATTTGAAATACCGTAATGGTCTCTCTCTTTGGTGAGGGCTGACTTCAACAGAAAGGATTTCCGGACAGGTCTGGAAGCATCCAGTCACAAAACCAGAGATAGATGTGGGGAGCGGGTCAGGGAGGCCCAAAAGTACAATGAATCATTTAATAGTAATATCACTGAAGATAGTTCAAGAAGATGTTCTCATGCTGAAAAGTGATGGTAGCTGGATTTGGAATAGACAGCTGTATTTGTCCATTTGCATGGCTATAAAGAAATATTCAAGACTGGGTAATTTATAAAGAAAAGACGTTTATTTGGCTCATGGTTCTACAGGCTGTAATCATGGCGGAAGGTGAATGGGAACCAGCAAGTGACATGCCAAGAAAGGGAGCAAGAGAGAGGGGAGGCCCCCAACTCTTTTAGACAAACAGATTTCACGTGGACTAATAAAGTGAACTAATAGAGTGAGAATGCACTCCTTACCACGAGGACAGCAACAAGCCATTCGTGAAGGATTCACCCCCATCACCCAAACAGCTCCACTAGGCCCACCATCAACATTGGAGGTTGAGACTTGGACACACATCCAAACCAAATCAACAGGGTTGGAAAGCACTTGGAATTTTAGAGTAGGAAGAAAACTTCCAGTCCCATCCTTTCTGAACAGGCCAAAGGATGATCAGGCCAATTCCATAGGTGCTGACCGTGAAATCATGAGGCTCAGGGAGAAGATCCTTAGGGCCCTGGAAAGCAGAGGCTGTCACCAACACATGCAGGGGGCTTGTTACAAAGTCTTAAGGAAAAGGCAAATGTCAAGGTTCAGTGTGTTGATTCCTGCTAGGATTAGGTCATTGTGGGGAGATACTAGCCCAGAAGGCATCACACATAGGAATGAAATCCAGGCTGGGGGTAGTGGCTCAGCCTATAATCCCAGCACTTTGGGACGCCGAGGCAGGAGGATCATCTGAGGTCAGGAGTTCAAGACTAGTCTGGCCAACATGGTGAAATCCCATCTCTACTAAAATACAAAAATAAAAATAAATAAAAATAAAAAGCCAGGCATGGTGGCAGGTGCCCATAATCCCAACTACTCAGGAGGATGAGGCATGAGAATCACTTGAACCCAGGAGGCAGAGGTTGCAGTGAGCTGAGATCGTGCCACTGCGCTCTGGCCTGGGCAATAGAGCGGTACTCTGTCTCAAAAACAAAAATAAAAAGGAAAAAGGAATAAAACCCACAAATTCAAAGTAAATCTCAGAGCAAACCTGATCACTGATGAATTGTCTCAGTCTGGAAGTCTTACACTCGAGTAGATGGGCAAGATGCTTGCTGATCATAGGAGAGACATTGTCTATTCCAGATTAAAGCAGCGTTCCCGGAATAAGCTTTATAGGTGTGTATTACTCCAAGAGGGAGACAAGTTTTGTTCTCTAGAAACTGGTCTCTTACTCTGAGATCACTCACAATTCAAACAAAATCTTTGTGATCCAATGGCTACTTTCTCATTTTTGGAATCAAACTAATGATAAAAATAACATAGACTCTACAAACTCTTCTCTTTCCGTTTTTGCTTTGGTGCTAGGAAGCTCACAGCCAAATTTCTTTTCCTCCAGACTCCATGATTATTCATTTCTTATTTTAATGTCACACGAATCTTATCTTAGTAGTGTATGTATTTTGCAAGCCAACTCACATCCTTTGTTAGGAATGAGGTAAGAGTAGAAAAAAATTAATAAAACCTGTCTTCTTTATTTCCACCTTTTATTTTTATAACGGTTTTCTGTTGTGCAGGCTTGAAACTGCATGACCGAGGAAATGTTTCTGTATCAACTTTCTCTTCTTTTCTCGGTTTAAAATATGCCATGCGTTGTTGATCTCGGCCCCTGTGTTCAGCCTTTAAGATGGCCTGAGGGTTTGATATACACTAAAATGACAAAGCATTCCAGGAAACTTCCAGTGAATGGAGAAAAAGAATAATAAACCACATGGTGCTCTTCAATGGACTTTAAAATATTGACCTTGTGGATGAACCAGCCTTATTTAAACAGATGCATGAGTTTGGGTGCAAACATGTGAAGTCTGCTTCTTGAGTGTCAGGGGATACATTTACCCCAAGTATTCCAGCTCAAACCAAGCATGGTCACTGGAACTCTGATTAGGTGACAAGTGAAATGAGCTTGGTGCTCTCAGGCAGGTTCCCCAGTGCCCCCATAAAGGGACATAACCTGTTGATGGCAGGCAGTCCCTACAAAATGGAAGAAGCAAATATGAGCAAGCAGACCTGCAAGTGACCTATCCCCCTAAGATGCAGTAGCACCTGGGAGGACAGCCTAGGAAAGTCGGATCCAGTAGCTGCTAGCACGGGCACAGGGAAGGGAGATGGCTTCCAGTGGCTCAGACAAGCAGCTGTTTCCAAAGCCCTCTGAGCATGACAATCACCTGAGAATTGCTTTTTTTTTTTTTAAGTCAGGATCTCACTCTGTCACCCAGGCTGGAGTGCAGTAGCATGACCTCCGCCTCCTGGGCTCAGGTGATCTTCCTACCTCAGCCTCCTGGGACTATAGGCATGTGCCACCATGCCCCGGCTAAATTTTGTGTTTTTAGTAGAAACAAGGTTTCAACATGTTGACTAGAATGGTCTCGAACTCCTAACCTCAAGTGATCCACCCACCTCGGCCTCCCAAAGTGCTGGGATGACAGGCATGAGCCACTGCGCCTAGCCAAGAATTGCTTTTAAAAATTCTGGGACCCTCTCTTGAGCTTTTTCCAGAAATTCTAATTCATTGGGCCTGAGATGGAGTCCAGAAATGTTGATTTTTTTAAGAGGCTCCCCAGCTGATTCTGTTGTCTTTCAGGTTTGGAAAAACCACTGTGGCCTAAAGAAAGCTGCCCTGGCCACCCTCCACTCCACCCGCACCCCAGCAGTGCAGACATCTATATCATACATATGTATTTATTCTGTTGATATACACACAGTCCCCAACTTATGATAGTTCAACTTAGAATTTTTTGACTTTACAATGGTGGGAAAAGAATATGCATTCAGTAGAAACTATCCTTTGAATTTTGAATTGTGATCTATTCCAGGCTAGTAATATACAATACACTGCTCCCTCTATATGCTGGGCAGCAGTAGTGAGCCACCCCCAGTCAGCCACACAATCGTGAGGGTAAACGACAGAAACTCTACATTGTTTTCTGTAGGAAGACGGTTTGCCCAACTATAGGCTACTTTAAGTGTTCTGGGCAGGTTTAAAGCAGAATCGGCTAAGCTGTAATGTTTGGCATGCTAGGTATATTCAATGCATTTTTGACGTACCCTATTTTCAACCTTCAATGGGTTTATCAGGACCTGCCCCCATTGTAAGTCAAAGGACATTTGTATATGCATACAAATGAATATATACACATATGTATGTATGGACATATCCATATATATATCATCACAGTATCATATATATACACAACTCCCATTGGCTCTGTTTTTTTGGAGAACCTAATATAATTTCAACTCTACAAGTGGCCTATAGCATAATCACTTTGATTTTTTTCCCCCTCTCTTTGTAAAATTAGTCTAATTATACTGGCTCTCCCAGAAAAGGAAAGTGTGCTGTAATGAAACGTCATTCTTTTCCTCTGAAATGCTTCTATCCACACTGCATGGGTAAACCACCTGTTTCAAATGGTGTCAAGATGCAGTCACACTTCTTTCCTGGCACTGATCCTTCCAGCCAGCTTTCCAGACTAAAGTCCTTTGCCAGGTGCCACAGCCCTCGGAGTCATGTGATTTGTATCCACCAGGGTCCAAGCTATGTTGCTGTCAGTCATTATTCTGAGGCATGAATCTAAAATGTGAGCCTGGTCTCTGGAGTGGCCACTTGGCTAGTGAGTGGAGAGTCCTGGCTGGTACCTGCCTCCTACATCCCTGCACAACTGTAATGCTCCTCAATTGACAGCCTATGAAGTAGCCAAAGTTAGTTTCTTTGTGAAGTCTTTTCCTGAAAAGAAAGACGACTGCTAATATGATGAGGGAAATGAAGAAACCCGAAGAAGCCTGAGAAAGCAATAGTTCTCGAGCAGACATAAAGATAATTTGGAGAAATGAAAGCATGGACTTTCTTATTTGGACAGAATTATTAAGAGTAAAAGGCTCACTTAAATTTCGTAGTTATGCTTTACTAAATTTAATGGGGTGGATTTTAGGATATAGCAGTATTTGCAAATGTGGTGGTTCATTACATTTGCAGGATGCGTCTCATAATATTAAGGGTTTACTCTCACATTTATTCCTCCCAGTTTATAGGGCTGAGGTTATGAGTGTGATCCTACTATGGACTCTGTGGTCTGAGTGAAGAGTTGATCTTGTAACTGACATTTTTTATAAGGCTATGCTAGACCTGTTAGGAATCATTAAAACTGAATTTTTGGAAAAACGGGCTACGGAAAGTATTTATTGAGTGCTACCATGTGCCCGACAAGGTGCAGATTTGTCATTTCAGTTGCTCTTTGTAGTAACTCTATGTGGCAAAAATTATCCCAATTTTAATAATGAAAAGCCAGAGAAGGTAACTTGCCCTGGGCTGGGCCCACATTTAGAATTTAGAGGTAACTCCTGTTCCCATTGATTCCAAAATTTGTACTCTTTCCAGCACATAACTGTGTCTGATAAAGTGCTAAGTAGCTTCACATTTATCAACTGTAAATGGGGAATAGCACGGTATTTACACTTGGAGTGGAGTTATATGACCACATCTTCCAAGAACCTTTTTATAGTTCATAGAGAGTTTGTGTAGACTCTCCCCAAGGGAACACAGCATAATTGAGGTTGGAAACAGCTTAACCTCAAGTCATAAAAATCACTGACATGGGAAACTAAGAGGGAAAATGGTTATCCTTAGTGGGGGAGAGGTTGTATGCTTCTGGTATGGGCTTCGTGTTCAATTGGTGGAAGGAATGTTTTCAGCCTTGAAAAATATGACCCCCTTGAACACACTTGATTTTTACATCATGACTGTTGTTTTTTGTAAAGCACGCTTAGTACAAGTATTCGTCTGTTAGAATAAACTCCAAACTCTTTAAAAGGTAAAATAATTTATATCTCTTCCCCCAACTCTCTCTCTGACACACACACATAGGCACATACACACATATATACACATCCCACAACACACCACACAGACACACAATTGCCCTCTTTATCAACTAGTCCGTACCCTATGGCAGCCCGAAGAGGTATGGAAATTATATCCTGCTGCTTTCTTACTTTGTCATGGTGCTGTGCCTGTTCTATAAACAACAGGAGAAGTAATTATGTAAGGTGGGCATTCGTTACATGGCCACCTCTTGGAATATACTATAGGAATGTGCTAAAGCAAGGAAATATTTGCTTGAACTAATGCCTGGAAACTGAACGTGGTATGCACTTAATAATACAAACCACACATCTGGCTCATTTTTATGTATTGTACCTGAGTGGGTGGGGTAATATTTACATTCTTTTTCCATTTCTAGGCTGTCTGATGTGTAGTCTCCGTATGCAAGGGAGTATAGTGCGTGTGTGTGTGTGTGTGTGTGTGTGTGTGTGTTTCATATTGCCTAATGCAGCATCTGCTGTCTGCTCTGAATTGGAGCATTTACCACTGCAAAACTGTCACCGGCATCTTAGATACACAGATTTACATTCCACAGGTCCCGTAAATGGGCTACGGGGTTGCCTGACGCCTTGTGTTTAAAAGAGATCCAAGTGGGAGCCCAGCACTTTCCGTCCAGCTGCACTTCATACTGTAACTGTGTCCGTTGAAAAGTGAAGCCCAAAGGATTTTTTAGAATCTGCTGTCCCAGCAGGTAACATTCTGGAGTTTGTGGGTGTTTTTTTTTCTTGTTGTTTTTTCTGCCATTTAAAATGTCCAAACCCTCTCGCTTGGCTAGACCTTTCTTCTCTAACGCAGCTTCTAAACTGCCATCAGCTAAGCGGGATGATTTGAACAGCAAACAGAAAAAAATCAGCTTAGGTGAGAAGATTTTGAGAACTGGGAGTGAAGGAAATTTGGTCAAACAGCAGCAGGTGCAAACAGCGGCAACTCCTGCCCAGCGGAAGGCTGCTACGCACAAAGGTAATGTTTGAAATCCACTGCTTTTGTGAGTGTTTGCTTAGAAACTTCCTGCTTGACAATACTGCCCGGTAACTTCAATGAATGAGAATTTCATGGCTTCAAAACTTATCCATTTGATTGAATGTGAAATTTTCTAAAATCCTGGAGTGTGTTGCTAGAAATAACCAGTAATTAGGAAGATGCAGGTGATAGAACTTTCTATCATTAATTAAGGAATGAGATAAGAAACATGGATTGTTTTCACTTGTCTTCCAGAATAACAGATTTTATTCTTGATCGTGTTTTGTAGTCTTTCATAATCCAATCATATTCAAAGTTTCTTACCATTTATATGAATAGAAACAAAAAAAAGAAGAAAAATGTTCTAAAACCTCATCATTAACCAGCAATGAAATTGTTGCATGCTTAACTGTTTACAGTCTCTTTTAAAAATCAATTGTATCTGAAATGCTAGTCTAACGTATGGTTCCTTGAAAAGCATGATAAAAATTTCTGCTAGCGTTGTTACCTGGAGCATTTAAATTAGCCTTCTCAGGCGAATGTTGGAATGTTTCACCTAGCAAGAGTATTGATGGATATTTGCCCAGGAATTGAGAAATGTGGTAACTAAAGCTATCTGTTATTTTAACTTATATAATCACAGAGGGCAATGAAATCACAGCTAAAAATATAATAGTAATTTCCCCCATTATACCAAGAACTACATATTAAATCACTAAGCAGCATTTATAATACTTATTTTAATAGAGTTTGAGTTCTCTACTACAAATGTAATATTTGGCCGTGTGATTTTATAGTAAGATAAAAAATTGTTTTAATATTCTCATTCTTATAACTGGAAGGAAGTTTTTATTTTATAAAAAGTCTATTTTATAATTTTAAACCTGACCTCTTCTCTATTAAAAACTATGTCAAACAAATATGCAATGATACATTTTTGTGCCCTGTACTAAAGGGTAATTATCTGTCTAGAAAATTTTAATTTTTCCTTAGTTTTATTATTGTTTTGTCCACTGTGATCAATGACATGCTTGTACAAAAAACTGAGACCAAAATGCCTCATGAAAGGTACATGTAATCAACACTAAAAGACCATAGAAGTATTGACAGAGTGGCTGAATAGAATGAATTTTGCCTGTATAAAAGGAAAACTTTCTTTCATGTTAGAATATGTGTAAAAATCTGAAAAATTCGTAGAAAAAGGAATGCCAACTACCTCAACCTAAAGGGTGTCCAAACATCTATACAAAGTATATCCTTTTATAAACAAACAATCTGAGGCTCAATGCTTATTCCAAAGATTTATTCAAAATGCTGACCTTTTCATGGCAACCTATGAGAACATTTTTGAATAGACTTAGTGGGTGAAAATAGTTTTCTTTGATAACAGATTTGGGTTGGGATTAGTTAAAAGTCATTTAAAACCAAGAATGAGTATCAAAGTCCAAAATCAATATAAATAAGGCATATTTTTGTTAAAAAATAAATAAACTAGGGGTAAAATTTAAAATAATGAGGTGGTATTTTCTTTGTATTTCTCTGAGAGGAAAAGAAACCATTCTACCACAAGACATTTTGATATTGACAGCAAAACTGGCTTATTTTTGAAAGATGTCATAATCATTTATACTTGTTTTTATTCTTTAATCAGTATTTTTTTATCCAATACATTGTATCGTGTAGTACCAGTAGAAACATTTAATAGTTGGCAAATCAGACTATGAGTCTCTCTCTAAGATAGCTATGTTGCATTAGGCTTTCGTGGAACATGGTTGTCATGAGATCAAGAAATCCAATAGTAGCCACACCATCTGAGATTTATGTTGAATTGATGTGGTGTTTTTTGCCATCCTCACTGAGATTCTAGTGTTAGTTCATTAGAATGTTCATTACATTTGGTCCACAAGGTTTAGCTTAATCTCGATGCAGCTTATCATGTGTCAGACTTTATTTCTCCCTTGTGTAGTTTGTTAAATGAGGGCACCCTGGCACATCTATAAACTTTTTTTTAAGTTTGTCTACCATTTAGTATATTTCTTAGATTACTGTAGTGACTCTTCCTTTTACCTCTTTTCCATACTCCCCTCTCCACTTCTTAAATTTTCTCTTCTGTACTTTTATTTGGGTATTAAAATACTGATAATAGTTGTTTGGTTATCATAATCAAGTTTCCATCATCTATCTATAGGATAATTCTTAAAGCTGAAAATCAGTAAAGTATGTAACTAATCTGACCTCATAAATCTTTTTATTTCAAGGCTGAAAAGTATGCTAAGTCATTTTCCCTAAATTCTTTAGTTTTCTATCCTCAGCGTCTCTATTCTCCAAAGAACTGTATGGTCATGGTCATATTCGTAGAACCCCCCTTTTTTTCCAGATGCTTTTCTCTGCATCCCTCAGTCCTTCTGCCCTGCTCTTTCCTGCCTGATTTCTAGAACACCAGAACATGTATCTCTTACTTTCCTTTCTTATTTTGCTAAGCACATTCTCAAGAAGCTTAAGGAAAACTACATGACAGGTAAACTTTTTAAATGTTTACATGTCCAAAAATATCTTTATTATATTTTTACATTTCGTTGACAGTTTGGACGGGCATAGACTTTTAGAGCAAAAATAATATTTTTCCTCATAATGTTAAAGGCCTTTCCCCACTGTCTTTTGGAATCTAGAAGCGTTGATGAGAAGTCCTATGTTCTTCAAAGATTAACAGTTTCCTTTGTAGGCAATGTTTTCTCTTTCTCTTGAAGCTTTAAGAATCTCTTTCTTTATCCTTGATGTTCTAAAATTTCACTGAAATATTTAAAAGTTTAGGAGTTTTATTCATTCATTTTGGCTTGATGGGCTCTTTCAGTTTGAGGTATAATGGCCTTCAATTCTGGGTATTCTTTCCTATCAATTCTTTGATAATTTCTTTCTCTGTATTTGCTCTAGTTCTCTCTTTATTGACCTCCTAGGAGTTGGCTCTTGAATCTACTACATCAGTTTTTCTGATACTCATCTTTCCCTTATATTTTTTAGCTTTTATCTGTTGAGTTTTTCTAGGAGATTTTTTTAATCTCATATTCCAACTCTTCTACTGTCTAACTTTGATCATCATCATATTTTTAATTTCCAAGAAGCTTTTAAAATTCTGATTATTTTGGGACCAAAGCACATGGTGTTATTTTCTGTATATAATCAATATATCTATGTGCTTCATTTACCTAATGTGTTTATCATTGCCTGGTCTAATCTGATGGTACCACATACCTGTGTTTCATGATGAGAGTAACCATATCAGTGTGATACTGGTATGCTTTCATTCTGAACCAGTGATCTGAATTGACCCCTAGAACAGAAGAACCTGGCAATCAATCATTCTTATTACAACAGCCTTGAAACTCATGTTTACCTATAGAAAGCTTCCTTTATGATACAAACCCACCAAATGAAAAGTGAATGTTGAACTGTATATGAAGATATATGTCAACAATTTTATTCAGGATGAGGCTATGAGCCAATATCTGAGAATATGACATTTCTTTCTGGACTTTCTGGTTCCCCTGCCCCTAAATTGTTTTGTCCTGATTTTACTTACTTACTTATTTATTTATTTATTTATTTATTTAATGTTTACCTTTTAACTGTTGTAAGGAAAAATACTTTTTAAAAGAGGACATAAATACTGACTGCAAACTTGGTTTGAAAAAATAGCTTCCATCTCATATATTTGTAATGACGATAATGATGATGATGATGATGATACCTAATCTCTGTTGGATTCTTCCTGTGTGGCCCGAACACTTCTAAGCACTTACAAATACATTGACTCATATAGTCCTCACAAAAGTCCTCTGACATAATCCTTTTATTATTCCTATTTTGCTGATGAGGAAACTGAGACAGAGGGTGTATTAGTCCATTCTCACACTGCTATAAAGAATTACCTGAGACTGGGTAATTTATAAAGAAAAGAGATTTAATTGACTCATAGTTCTGCGTGGCTGGGGAGGCCTCAAGAAAACAATCATGGTGGAAGGCGAAGGGGAAGCGAACGCATCTTACCACAGTGAAGCAGGAGAGAAAGAGAGAGTGAGAAGGAGCTGCCACACTTTTAAACCGTCAGTCTCATGAGAACTCACTCACTCACTCACTCACTCACTCACTCACACAAGAACAGCAAGGGGGAAATCTGCCTCCATAATTCAATCACCTCCCCTCAGGCGCCTTCCCTGACACATGGGGCTTACAGTCTGACAGAAGATTTGGATGGGGACATAAAGCCGAACTGTATCAGAGAGTTTGTGTTCCTTTCCCGAGATCATGCAGACAATAAATAGAGCCAGAATTCTAATTCCAGTGGTTTTGAGCCCTGTACTTGCACATTTCACCGTGATGCTAGAGCACCTTTCTACACAGAAAGCAATTCACTCATCAAAGAAGTTAATAAAGTGAGTTAACACTTTGTGATTGGTTAGCTAGCTCCTAAAAAATCTTTCTGGTGACACTCTGTAATTCAGAATAAGCTCTTCTGTTTTCAGCATTTTTATTTATTGCCCAGGATTGCTGTATCTTAAACAAAACAAAGAAATGGAAAAGGATAAGAACAAATTTCAGAGTTAAATGTAACACAAAACTGTAAATGCTATTCTAATATTGAAATAAATTAAAGCATACATTGGCTATAGGGCCTTGCTGTTCCAATATGTATACTTATCTCTGCAGACATGAGTGTGTACACACACATGCATACACACGCACGCGCACGCGTGCACACACACACACACATACTGCATACAGTTCAAGAAAGGCTCTTCCATCTCACATGACCTGGTGGTCCTAGTACAAGCCTTCAGGCCAAAAATCACTCAAGTCTAATTCTCTTCTGACACAGGCTCCCTCTGTGGCCTTGAGCAAGGCAATTATCCTTCTGGACTGAATTTCGTCAACCATTAAAGAATAATAATATGTGGTTTATGGGGAGAAGTAGTGGTGAGGATTAATGACTTAATGTGTGTCCAGTGTTCTCAAGAGCTCATGTGCTGCATGAATACTCTTAAGTCAAGCACAAAGGAGTCTCTATTTACATACCTACAATTTCTGTAGAGGATAAAGTCTTACTGCATTGCAAATACCATGCATGTACCCACACCAGAAAAATTCGATTATCAGCCCCTGATTGGTTGCATATGTTGCCTTATTCTTTATGTTTAAGGAGTAACCTTACATGCATCTTCTTTCCTATAGTACGTGTTGATTGAGATCACCTTTAGATACCTGGAGCTCAATATTGTCCACCTCTGCAAGTCAAAAATGTTAATAACTGGAGAACAAAAAGTTTTTCCCCTTGCTAGTGGCACTCAAATTTTTTCTGGACCCTGCTGATGACTGCAGCGATCTTAGACCCATGCACAGTGAAGTAGCCTGAAGACAGTCATGGCTGTCGATAGGCAATGTCTCTAAAAGGTGCACTCAGTGTATGGCTTTTTCCTAATAAAAAGGAGCAAGCTGATAACAGAAGTCAGTGGGTATCATCCATTGGTAAGACTTATACTTTTTCTAGTACTTTCCAGAAGCAGCAATGTATTTATATTGATTATGTGCCTTTCTTTTTTTAAAAAATTATACTTTAAGTTCTGGGTTACATGTGCAGATTGTGCAGGTTTATTACATAGGTATACACATGCCATGGTGGTTTGCTGCATCCATTCCCCCATCATCTACATTAGGTATTTCTCCTAATGTTATCCCTCCCCAATCCCCCACCCTCTGCACCCCTCCCCTATTCCCCCCACCCCCTGGCAGGCCCCGGTGTGTGATGTTCCCTTCCCTGTGTCCATGTGCCTTTCTTTAACTGACTGCCTTTAGGACCAATTCCACTCCTTTGTTGAGAAGATCAGAGGTCAAGGGTACAGTATGTATTCAACAGAGCAGTGGCAACTTATGCACACAGTTATTAAATTCATAGTTTTGGCTCATTACTGAGATCAGTTAGTCCATATCCATGCATTACACATCTATATGGGCCATTACGTTTCTCCCTATCCTTTTGCTACAATTTGCATAGCATACTTTGAACAGATAATGTACAAATGAAAACTAAAAACATACTTAATGTACTTAAGAGTATTTAATGGCAATTTTTCTCTAGTTAAATATAGTATGAGCTATGACTGTGTGAATATGGAAAATTACTCTTGACTAATATTTTTAAAAATTTTCTCCCAGGCTGGGCGAGGTATCTCATGCCTGTAATTCCAGCACTTTGGGAGGACAAGGTGGGTGGATCACGTGAGGTCAGGAGTTTGAGATCAGCCTGGCCAACATGGTGAACCCCGCCTCTACAAAAATAAGCCAGGCATAGTGGCAAGCACCTGTAATCCCAGCTACCTGGGAGGCTGTGGCAGAAAAATTGTTGGAGCCTTGGAGGCAGAAGTTGCAGTGAGCTAAGATTGCACCACTGCACCCCAGCCTGGGTGACAGAGTGAGACTCTGTCTCAAAAAAAATAAAATAAAATAAATGAATAAATTATCCCACCTAGTAATGAATGAAAAGTGAGAAATATAAGCAATTTTTTTTACCATGCTTTATTTTCTTCTGTTAAAATTCAACATGTCAGAAAAGGAGTATTAAGTCACCTCTTAAAAGTTAATCTGGGGTTTCCTCTGAGCTAATCTGTTTTAGTTAACCTGGCATAGCCCACTTAGAGTAGAGAGATCAATAACTCACAAGTGTGATCAAAAAGTAAATGCACTGCATTAGAGAAGCATGACTCACTGTGGACAAGAGAATTAACAGTCTCAGAATTTTACAGTGGCATAGAAACCTATAAAGATCACCTAAATTATCTCTTTTAAAATATATAAGGAAAAAGCCAGAGTTACTTGTTTTAATCAAGACTAGAGGTACACTGGTTTGAACTAATGTCTTCTAACTCAATGCTTTATATATATCATAAACAGAAAAAAGCAAAAATTGCAAGAACACCTCCATATTTCCCTTCAAATGTCCACTTCTTGACATGGCTGCTTCCTCTTCTTCTTTTTTTTTTTTTTTTTATTTCACTAATTTTGGTTGCATGGAAAAGTTCTTTAGTGGTGATTTCTGAGATTTTGGTACACCCATCACCTGAGGAATGTACACTGTACCCAATGTGTGATCTTTTATCCCTCACCCCACTCATACCCTTCCCCCCAAGTCCCCAAAGTCCATTATATCATTCTTATGCCTTTGCATTCTCATAACTTATCTCCTGCTTATAAGTGAGAACATATGATGTTTGATTTTCCATTCCTGAGTTACTTCACTTAAAATAATGATCTCCAACTCCATCCAGGTTGCGGCGAATGACATTATTTCGTTCCTTTTTTATGGCTGAGTAGTAATCCAGGATGAATATATTTATTATTTTCTTTATCTACTCGTTGGTTGATGGGCATTTAGGCTGGTTCTGTATTTTTGCAGTTGTGAATTGTGCTGCTATAAACATGCATGTACAAGTGTCTTTTTCATATAATGACTTCTTTTCCTCTGGGTAGATACCCAGTAATAAGATTGTTAGAGCAAATAGTAGTTTTTCTTTTAGTTACTTGAATTTCTATGTTTACCATAGAGATTCCACTATGAACATGTTTCCTTATTTAAGGAATCTCTATGTTTTCCATAATGGTTATACTAGTTTATATTCCCACAAGGAGTGTCAAAGTGTTCCCTTTTAACCATATCCATGACAACATCTGTTATTTCTTTATTTTTAAATTATGGCCATTCTTGCAGGAGTAAGGTGGTATCTCATTGTGATTTTGATTTGCATTTTGCTGATAATTAGTGATATTGAGCATTTTTCATGTTTGTTGGCTATTTGTACATCTTCTTTTGAGAATTGTCTATTTATATTCTTCGCCCACTTTTTGATGGGATTATTTGTTTTGTTCTTGCTGATTTGTTTGAGTTCCTTGTAGATTCTGGATATTAGTCCTTTTTCAAATACAGAGTCTGCAAAAATTTTCTCCTACTCTGTGTGTTGTCTGTTTGCTTTGCTGATTATTTCCTTTGCTGTGCAGAAGCTTTTTAGTTTAATTAGGTCCCATTTATTTATCTTTGTGTTTGTTGCACTGGCTTTTGGGTTTTTGGTCATGAACTCTTTACCTAAGCCAATTGGCATGACTTCTTATTAACCTCTGATATGTTGTGTCTCTTGTAGTCTGTTACCTGCACTCCTGTTTTCTGTTGCTACTTGTGTACTCCAAGAAGAGTGAGCATTGAACAGGCAATGGTTGTGCTGATTCTTTATGGGATTTTTATCTATATAACTAAGTTATAATCAGGGCTCCTTTAATCCTGAGAACATGTGAGCAGTATCTCTTATTATGTTTATAAGATATGGGTTTGGTTTTGGTGGCTTATCTCTAATGGATCCGATAAAGAAACATTTCTTATGTCAATAACATTAAAAATTATAAAATGATTTTGTTTCTGCTTTAACTAGAGTGGAAACTAAAGTAACAAGCTCTACTTTTGTAACTATTTTCCTAAAATCTGTACTATTAAGTACCTTCCAAACTTTAATGTCTTAATGAAATATTTCTTTGTAAAGAATTTAAGAGATTATATAGAATCACAAATGAGAGTTTTAGCCAGCTCCAATACAGTATTTTGCTACCTAAACTACTTTTCATTTAATTTCCTCGTACTCATTTCTTGGTGCATATATTGCTTCCAGCTTTTAGTTTCTAAGTCTAATGAGTCATCTTATATTTAAAATACTTTTATTATATTGCATTCATTTAAGCAATCAGAACTTGGCCATTTGAAAAATAACCAGAATTAGAATAGGTGAATGAGTATGTGATTACCTTGTTATTTGGGGCTATATCTCCCAAGCAAGTAAATTATTTTCTCATATTATTATATGCTATATACATTGTTAAGAGTACTTTTATTAATGTTGGCTATTTAGGATCAAAGTATCACGAGCTTCTCTACCTATCGATCTGCCTATCAGATTACCCATCTCTTATATAGTCACATAATACCAACCTTCCTAGCTCATGGCTACATATGGGTAGGAGAGGCATTTGAGAACCTGAAAATCTAGACAGAAGAGCCTTCTTCTTGATGACGATGCTATAGCAAGTTAACTATTATGGTTTCTTGAGTTAATTAGCCTTAGAGTTTTAAGGCACACCACAAAGTCTGCCTCCCCTTGTTTTGTAACAGGAAAAAATTCAACTGAGTTCAGGGTAATTTTGTTCTCTAAGTTTCCAAAATATACAATTCCATTACTAAAATAACCTAGAGGAAATCATAACTAAGCAAAGAATCCCTTCTTATATATCATAAACATTGGTTAAATATATCTGTCAGGAACACAGATATCTTTTGTTATATTTTGTATTTCTTGGTATATCACATTTTAACAGAAGTTCATGGTTTAAACACAATTATTCAGACTATAGAATATTATGCTTGTATCCGACAACTTATCATACACATTGTGAATATATATATATAGTATTATGCAGGTATATTACATTTTTAACATATTCATTAGTTTGGAGTTAATAAACTTAAGTAGTTCCATTTTCAATATACGTAGGATATACATGAGTTAGACTTTCCTTGAGCCAATATTTTAATATTTGAACCTGGCAATTAGGTTCAAATATTACAATACGTTTTTGTTTTTGTTTTTGTTTTGGTGTGCCTTTACCCACTCGAAAGAAAGAAAGAAAGAAAGAAAGGAAGGAAGGAAGGAAGGAAGGAAGGAAGGAAGGAAGGAAGGAAGGAAAGAAAGAAAGAGAAAGAGAAAGAAAAAGAAAGAAAGAAACCTATTTAACCATCTACTATGTGTCTCCCATTGTGCTAAATACTGGAAAGTTAAAAACAAGTAAAACATTGATCTTGCCCTGAAAAGTATTATATAATGATAGAAATAACCAGGTTATCTGGATATCTAAATGGAATTTTCTGAATAGATTTATATACAAAATGACATGAATACACAGAAGAACAGGCCATTTCCCCCAGGTAATGAGTTCACCAGGTAGAATGAGAAAGGAAGCATCATAATAGACTATGTTGGTTGCATTTAGGAAATGGCAAAGGATTTTGCCACACTCCATGTGGCTGGTGAGGGAAACCTGGAGAGAAGAAGAGATTGAAATAATTTCAAGAGAAAAAAAAAGTGTGTTCATTTTTTTTTCTTCCTTCAGTGAACATTTATTAGCCTGAGTGTCAGGCATTATTCTAGGATCTAACCAAGACGAAGGCCATGGAAGATGAAGGCTGTGGTTCCACGGGGCTTAACTGTGGGCTCTACAACAAAAATTAAGGCAAAGTGATGGAGAGTAATGAGAAGCAGGGAAGGAGCAAGTTTCAGGAATTGAGAAAATCAGAAGTTTTCTTTATGATATTAATGTGGTACAATAATAAGCATTCAGGAGGCGATACCAGAAAGGAAGTTGAACATATGGGTCTAGAGATCAGGACAGGACAGAAGCTACAGATATAAGTAAGTGTATCACCAGTATGTAAGTGTATTTAAAGCCATGGGATTGGATGAACACCTAGGGAGATGGGGGAGGATAGAAAAGGAAATGTGTCCCATCTCCGAGGAGAGAAAGTAGCCCAGGACCCTGGGGTATTCCAAGATTCGAGGTTCAGAGTAGGAGCAAAGATAAGACCAGAGTATTAAGGCTTGTGTGCACTAACCTAAGAACTTTCTTTTAAAACTCCAGGCCAGGGTATTCTAAGCATTTCCTCCCAACAAAAACAAATGCATGCATGGCCCTTCTGTAGTTGCAAACAAGTACAGTCATACATTACTTAATGACAAGCATATGTTACAAAAAAACGTCGTTAGGCAATTTCGTCGTCATGCAAACATCGTAGACTGTACTTATCTGTGCATCTAAATATAGAAAAGGTACAGGAAAATACAGTATTATAATCTAATAGGACTTCCATTGTATATGTGAATTATCCTTAACTAAAATTTTGTTATACGGCACATGACTATACTCCAAAGATTAATTTTTTTAGAGGCTGGGCATGGTGACTCATGCCTGTAATCCTAGCATTTTGAGAAGCCAAAAGCAGATTGCTTAAGCTCAGGAGTTTGAGAACATGGCAAAACCCTGTCTCTACAAAAAAGAAAAACAATGCCAGGCTTGGTGGCATGCACTTGTACTCTCAGCTACTTGGGAAGCTGAGGTGGGAGGATCGCTTGATTCCAGGAAGTCGAGGCTGCAGTGAGCTGAGATTGTGCCACTGCACTTCAGCCTGGGCAACAGAGTGAGACCTTGTCTCAAAAAAATAAAGAGAAAGAGAATTTTCTTAGAAATGTTTTATATTTAAAATGATGGAAGTCTTATAATCTAGCCTATAGTATCTTGTTTAATTTAATATTAGACCATGTTTAACTGAATTACCATCGAAAACAAAATGTTTCCTACCATGTTTAATTTATAGCTTCAAGTATTCACAAATATCTCTCACAGATTGCTGAGGGGACCCCTACTCCACTTTAAGAAGAAAGACTCAGCCATGGGGAGCCATTTAGAGGCATTCAGCATCCTTCCATTCTTACTTGTAATTTCAGGTTTGCATCACATAATTATTTTATATGGTTTGTTGGTATTTGAGTGTCTGTCCTTCCTCTCTCCTTGAGAGTGGAATTTTCTGGTTTTGATGATGAACTTCTTTCTAAGAAGGTGAGGGCTTATTTGCCACTTCAATTTCTGGCACAAAGTAAAGTCATTTTTTTTTCTGATAAAACTTCTATTTACATTCTTAGAGATTTGTGAAGCAGCATCTTGAATATTTAAATACAACACACTGGGAAAATCTCAAATCTATTTGTGCCCTACTTATTAAAGTTATTTCACAAAATTTTTTGAATAGCTATAAATAGAAGAATCATCAACAAATAATAACAGGAGCTGTATGTAATAGATGTTCAGAGAATGCCCTTGCAGAAGGCTAAAGCTAAAAACACTGCATTAAATAAAAATACCCAAATATCTTTTGTCATGCCTGGTTGCTCTGGCAGAAAGTAAAGAAATTCCTCTGAGGCAAGAACAACAAAAAAATCTTCAATGCAAAGGACTCAGTCAAAGTGGGAGCCATCATTTGCTTTAGTGGTCTCTCTCAATCCTCTGTTGTCTAGAGAAATTTAAAAGACACATTCACTGACAGTAAGAAAATCCTCAGTCCAAAGAATAGTGGTAACACAATTAGTTGAGTATGGTGGCATGTGCTTGTAGTCCCAGCTACTTGGGAGTCTGAGATGGGAGGATCTCTTAAACCTGGGAGATGGAGGTTGCAGTGAGCCAAGATCATGCCACTGCACTTCAGCCTGGGTGACAGAGTGAGGCCTCATCTCAATAAAACAAAGAAACAGACAAAACCAGTAGTGACAGCATCAGATGAAGAAAACATGTACCTGCCTTTCAGAGGGAGACCTTGGAAAAATTGTCTTGACTCACCCTCGGCTCTAGGTGGAGAAGGAAAAAAGAAAGAACTATATTAAGAATATCTAACCTGAGGTCTAGCATTATATTATCATAGGATGTGGGGGGAAAGCCAAAAGCCAAAAATGTTATTTATTGGTTCCAGTTTGACCATGTACCAGCCACCTGGACTCCAGCCTGGGTGACAGAGCAAGATTCTGTGTCATAAAAATAAAAATAAATAAAATGTATTGTGGCAAGATATCATGATCTAGCCTCTTAACAGGTGTTTAAGTGTACAATACAATTTATTAACTATCGACAGAACATGTACAGCAGACCTCTAAAATTCATTCATCTTGTGTAACTGAAATGTTACACTCATTGTATAGTAACTCACCATTTCTCTCTCCCCTCAATCCCAAGCAGCCACAATTTTACTCTGTTTTTACGAGTTTGACTATTTTAGATATCTCATATAAGTGAAATCATATGGCAATCTTCTTTCTGTGATTGCCTTATTTCACTTAGCATAATGTCCTCCATAATGTGCCATCCGTGTCGTGGCACATCACAGGTGATATCTCATTCTGGTTTTGATTGGAACGTCCCTGATGATTGGTGATGCTGGTCGTCTTTTAATATTTTAATATACTTATTGGACATTTGTATGTCTTCTTCAAAGTCATGTCTATTCAAATTCTTAGCCCATTTTAAATCAGAATATTAGGTTTTTTAGTTATTGTTTTGTTTTCTATTAAACTGTAGGAGTTCCTTGCACATTTTGGAAATTAACCCCTTAGCAGCTATACAGGGTTCACAAATATTTTCTCCCATTTCACAGGTTACCTTTTCACTCTGTTAATAGCCTCCTTTGCTGTACAGAGCCTTTTATTTTGATGTAGTCCCACCTGTCTATTTTCATTTTTATTACTTGTGATTTTGTTGTCATTTCCATGAAATCATTGCTGAGGCCAATGTCATGAAGCTTTCCCACTGTTTTCTTTTAGGAAATTTATAGTTTCAGGTCTTATGTTTTAATTCTTAATTCATCTGAGTTGATATATTGTACAGCATAAGTTAAAGGTCCAATTTCATTCTTTTGCATGTGGCTATCTAATTTTGCTAACACCATTCATTGAAGAGATGGTCCCTTCCTCATTGTGTATCTTGGTAATGCCTTTGTTGAAGATCATCTAATTGTGTATGCGTGGGTTCATTTCTGGGCTCTCAGTTCTGGACCATTGGTCTATATGTCTGTCTTTATACCAACACCATTCTGTTTTAATTACTGTAGATTTATAATATATTTTGAAATTAGGAAGTGCGATGCCTCCAGCTTTGTTCTTTTTTCTGAAAATATAGGTCATGTCATTTGCAGATGAAAATAAGGTCATGTCATCTGCAGATGAGGATAATTAATTTTACATTTTCCTTTTTTTTTAATCTAGATGCGTTTTTTTCTTGCCTAATTGCTCTGGCTAGAACTTCCATCACTTTATCTAATAGAAGTAGTAAGAGTAGATCATTCTCGTCTTTTTCTTGATCTTAGAAGAAAAGTCTTCAGGTTTTCACAATTGAGTATGATGTTAGCCATAAACTTGTCAAATATAGTCTTTATTATGTTAAGGTAATTTCCCTCTATTTCTAGTTTGCTGAGAGTTTTGATCATGAAGGTTTGAATTTTAAAATTACATTTTCTGCATATATTGAGATGAGCATGTGATTTTTTAGCTTTCATTCTGTTAATGTGGTGTATCACATTACTCTATTTTTATATGCTCCGCCATCCTTGCACTCTAGGGATAAATCTTACTTGGTCATGATATGTGATCCTTTAGTGTGGTGCTGAATTCAGTTCGCTAGTATTTTGTTGGGGGTTATCTATGTTAATCAGTAATATGGGCCTGCAATTTTCTTTTCTTGTAGTGTTCTTATCTGGCTTTGGTATGAAGATAATGCTGGTCTCATAAAATGAGTTTGGAAATGTTCCCACTTATTCAGTTTTTTGGAAGTGTTTCAGGGGGTTGGAATTAATTGCTTTTTTTTTTTTTTTTTTTTTGAGACGGAGTTTCACTCTTGTTACCCAGACTGGAGTGCAATGGCGCGATCTCGGCTCACCGCAACCTCCGTCTCCTGGGTTCAAGCAATTCTCCTGCTTCAACCTCCCGAGTAGTTGGGACTACAGGCGTGCGCCACCATGCCCAGCTAATTTTTGCATTTTTAGTAGAGACGGGGTTTCACCATGTTGACCAGGATGGTCTCGATCTCTTGACCTCCCAAAGTGCTGGGATTATAGGCGTAAGCCACCGCGCCCGGCCGGAATTAATTGTTTTTTAAATGTTTGGTTGAATTCACCAGTGAAGCCATCTGGTCCTGAGTTTTTGTTAGGAGGCTTTTGATTGCTAATTCAATTCCCTTACTAGTTATGTCTATTCCAGTTTTGTATTTCTTCATGACCAGTCTTGGTAAGTTGTATGTTTCTAAGAATATATCCATTTCATCTAAGTTATCCAATTTTTTGGCATACCGTAGTCTCTTATAATCTGTTCATAGTGGTCTCTTATGATCCCTTTTTCCTGTGACATGGCATTAGGTGTAAGTAATGTCTCCTCTTTCTATTTCTGATTGTCTTTATTTGAGTCTTCTTTTTCTCTTAGTCTAGATAAAGGTGTGTCAATTTTTGTTTTGAAAAGCTAACTCTTAATTTCATTAATTTTTTCTATTGTTTTGCTGTTTTCTATTCTATTTATTTCTGCTCTAATCTTTATTTCCTTCCTTCTGCTAACTTTAGACTTAGTTTCTTCTTTCCTAATGTAGGCATTTATCCCTACAAACTTCTCTTAGCACTGCTTTTGCTGCATTCCCTCGTTTTGGTGTATTGTATTTTCATTTTTGTTGTTTGCAAGATATTTTCTGATTTCCCTTCTGGTTTTTTCTTTGACTCACTGGTTGTTCAAAAATGTGTAGTTTAATTTCTACATATTTGTGAATTTTTAAATTTTGCTGTTGATTTCTAGTTTCATTTCATTATGTTTGGAAAAGACATTTGACATTGTTTCAGTCTTCCTAAATTTATTAAGAATTGGCCAAACACAGTGGATCATACCTGCAATCCTACTGCCTTGGGTGGCCAAGATGGAAGGATTACTTGAGGCCAGTAGTTCAATACTAGCCTGGGCAACATAGCAAGACCTTGTTTCTACAAAAATAATAATAATAATTAATGAGATGGGCATGGTGATGCAAGCCTGTAGTCCTAGCTACTTGGGAGGCTGAGGCAGGAGGATTATTTGAACCCAGGAGTTTAAATTTATAGTGAGCTATAATGGCACTCCCCATCTTTGGTGTCACAAGGATGTCA
The DNA here is from genome assembly GCF_030222135.1 of Aotus nancymaae. Classification (NCBI taxonomy): domain Eukaryota; kingdom Metazoa; phylum Chordata; class Mammalia; order Primates; family Aotidae; genus Aotus; species Aotus nancymaae. The sequence continues at coordinate 10,881,191 of NW_026988492.1, read as the reverse complement.
CAACCTTGTCACAGCCTTGGTGACAGAGTGAAACCGTGTTTAAAAAAAACCAAAGATATTGACCTTTGTTTTGTGATCTAACATGTGATCTCTCTTGGAGAATATTTTATTTGTACTAGAGAAGCATGAATATTCTGCTGCTATTGTTCTGTATAAGTGTTTGGTCCATTTATTGTATAATGTTGCTTTATCTTTGTATAATGTTGCTGTATCTTTGTAGACTTTCTGTCTGGTTGTTCTGTTACTATTGCCATTTCGGCAATCATTTTCTGTTTGTTTTATGGTTTCTTTGTCCCTCTTTTCCTCTGTTACTGTCTTTCTTGTGTTTCGTTTATTTTTTGAAAATTGATATATTTTGGTTCTTACTTTTCTTGTGTGCAACTTCTGTAGGTATTTCTTTGTGGTTACCACGAGGTTTACATAAAATATTTAAAATTCTAACAGTTTGTTTTAAGCTGATAGCAAGCTTACTTCAATCATACGTTAGACCTCTACTCTTTTACTGCTTCTCCCCTCACAATTTGTGTTATTGATACCACAATTTATATCTATTTATATTGTGTATTCATTAACATATTTTTAGTTATAGTAATTTTTATACTTTTTGTATTTTAACTTTCATATTTCAAATAAAATGATTTAACCACAATGTTACAGTAATACAGTATTCTGTATTCGACTATATATTTACCTTTACCAGTGATTTTTATACTTTCTTATGATACTGTGTTGCTGTTTAGTGTCCTTTGTGGGAATTGGAGAACTCTTTAGTATTTCTTGTAAGGCAGGTAAGTGGTGATAAACTCCCTCAGCTTCTGTATGTCCTAAAAAGTCTTTATTTCTTCTACGTTTTTGAAGAACAGTTTTGCCAAATTAATCTTCTTAGTTGGCTGCATTTTTTCTTTCAGCACTTTGAATATATCATCCCACTTCCTTCTGAATTGCAAGTATTTTGCTGAAAAACCCATTGAAAATCTTCTCAAAGCTCCATTGTATGTGACAAGTTTCTTTTATCTTGCTGCTTTCAAAATTCTTTTTCTTTGACTTTTGACCATTTGATTATAATGTGCCTTTTTGTATATTTATTTGGATTTATCTTATTGGGAGTCCTTTGGATTTCCTGGATCTGGATGCCATTTACTTCCTCACATATGAGAAGCTTTCAACCATTATTCTTTGAATAAGCTTTCTGGTCCTTTCTCCTTCATCTTTGTCTGAAACCTTCATAATGTACATAGTGTGTACTTGACTGGATAATTTCAGATGACTTGCCTTTGAGTTTACTGATTTTTCTGCTTGCTCTTCTCTGCTGTCAAACACTAACCTAATGAATTTTTTAGTTCAGTTATTGTACTCTTCAGCTCCAAGATTTCTGTTCAATTTTTCCTTAATTTTTTATATCATTATTGAAATTCTCACTTTGTTCATGCACTGTTCTACTGAGCTCACTGAGCATTTTGTTGACAGTTATTTTGAATTCTTTGTCAGGTAATTAATATGTCTCTGTTTCATTAGAATTGGTTTCTGGAATCCTATCTTGTTTCTTTATTTGGATCATGTTTCTGTTTCTTCATTTTCCTTGACTCTGTGTTGGTATCTACAAAGTAGAAAAAACTACCACTTCACCCAGTCTTCATGGACAAGATTGTTAGAGGAGAAGACCCTAGCATGACATCAACCCAGCTAAAGCTTCTGTTGGCCTCTCAAACCTTTGTGATACTCCAAACTGCCATCTTTGTTCTTAGTGGCACACAGGTGTCCAGAGTACACCAGATCTCATTAGTGCTTCAAGACAAGTGACATAGAAACCAGTCCCTCAGATGGCACCCAGAGAGGTCGGAAGTTGACTATGCACTCCAACTCTTTCCCTCCTCAAGGAGGTGGGAGCTGGAATTTTTTCTGCAGATTCTGTACTGGGCTAGGAGAAGGGGCTGTGGAAAGTTCATACTAGTTTCAACCATCTCCTTTGTTCTCAGTAGCCCCCAGGCATGTAGAATATGTCTGGGTCCCATCAGCATTCTGAGACAGGTGAGACAGAAGCCAGTTCCTTAGGAAACCCTCAGAAAAGTTGGAATATTTGAAACAAAATCCAACTCTTTCCCTCCACAGGGAAAGACTGGAAGGTGCAGTTTTTTGCCCAGGGAAGGGAGCACTACACACTGGGGTCTGTTGGGGGGAAATAGGGGAGGGGACAGCAGGGGGTGAGGAGCTGGGGAGAGGTATCATGGGGAGAAATGCCAGATATAGGTGAAGGGGAGGAAGGCAGCAAATCACACTGCCACGTGTGTACCTATGCAACAATCTTGCATGTTCTTTACATGTACCCCAAAACCTAAAATACAATAAAAAAAAATAATAATTAAGCCAAATACATTTTAGGGAAGTGTGTTTTATAACCATATTTTGCTTCTTGAAAAAAAACAAAAATAGTTATAACCTATTTTTCCATTGTGAGGAGGTGAAAGAAGAAACATTAATGCTAATTTGTTCAGTTTTTGCTAAAAGTATTTTCAATTCACTTTCACTTGCACATTATCAGTCAAAGGAAAGGTTGTAAAAAAGGGGAAAAACTAGAGAACAATATGCAAATGGACAGTAGAAAATAGAATTCTAGGTGATCATTGTTTTATATTCAGAACATGTTTATAGATCACTGAAAGCTTGTCTCTGTAGGATGCAATGAGTATTCAGCTTGGTTGGGTGACATTGTAGCCTTGTTAATATTTTTAAGGTTATTTCTACAATTATCATTTTTTGAATATTTACAAAAGTAGATAGTATATCTACTAAACAAATTATCTGTTGGCATATCTAATGAGACCAATTAAAGGGAACATTGTGATATTATCAAGGGAATGATGAGAACTTCCCTTAATAGATAATTCCCAATTACTGAAGATAATATGAAGCTTGCTTCTTTTTTAATTATCCCTATAAACAGCTGGAAATTCTAAAAACTATGCAGATAATTATGTAACCCTCTTCTCTGAGTACTTTTGAAGTGAACAAATTATTGCAAGTTTTGTTTGTTTATGAAAACTTCATTGGGAAAAATATGGTTTGAAAAGTGCCTTTGTACATAGTGTCTCATTTATACATTTACAACTTTATCCAGCTGAAATTAATGTGCTTCACTTTGGACATTCTAATGTTAGCTTTCCTCTTTCCACTTGTTCTTAAGTAATCTCAACATGTTTCCAGATATCAGCCTTAATTGCTTATTGAAATCAAAAAAAGAAGAGAATAGGGATAATATTTTTTTAAAAAAATCTTTCTTTACAACTTAATATTTTATTAAGTAGACACTATGTTTAATGATTTGTCATTTTGAAGTATGTGATTTGGGAAGTTACGTTTCTGCTTCAGTGGTCTGTGATGCCAAGCGGTGAGTGAAAGGTTACGTCCAGCCCAGTATGGATTCACCCAGATGAAGAGTATATTTGCACTGTGTTGAATGCTTAACTAAATGCCATCACTCACCAGATGACAAAAAAACATGAACTGTGCCTATAGCAGTGACCCTGAAGAGGCATTATTGCCCATCGTTAGAAAGTAGAAGAAAAATAAAGTGAGCACTGAAGATAGAATGGGGGACTCATGACCTCAAGCAATCCACCCACCTTGACCTCCCAAAGTGCTAGAATTACAGGTATAAGCCACAGCGCCCCACCTTAATCTATTTTTTAGTGTGCTTATCAACGAACTTTAATTTTTTTTTTCAAATTCTGAGAAGTCATTACTGAAGATAATCTAACCTGTAGCAGAAGCCTGAAAATTCTTCTGTTATTCTAGGCATCTGGAGCCATTTTGCAAGAGGAATCTCTTGTGGGAAGTAGAGCCTCTGAAGGCCTGATGAACAGCTAGTGGGGCCTCATCTGTATATTGGTTTCATTGAGACTCAAGGCAGATACTGGGCTGCTTTCAGTCACTCACAAACTAGGACGGCCAACCCGTAAGTCACACCAGGCCATGGGTTGTTTTCCTGCTGCCTGATCTATTGATACAGAGCCTTTTTGCCATGTTTAATACCAGATGCTCGGTGTCTACTGCTTGAAAAACTTACTGGTATCAAACAGAGTAGAGGGAGGCACAGGGCCCCATAACATGGCGGTGTGGTTTTTTGGGACATAAACAGACATCTTTGCACTGTGGCCATGAAGAAAAGATGTTTATCCTGGGTGTTTGTGGTCTGTGCCTCTCCCTGGAGCGCAGCTATCTAATCCTTTTGTTTCTGGCATGTAGAGTCTGAGAACCTCGGGATGGTGGTAAGTGAACCCTCTCTTCTGCTCTCATAAGGAGCAGGAAGATGCCCTGCTCCTGCCTCTCTTTGATTCTAGGAATCACATTCACTTCCATGCACACAGATTCTCTTTCAATTGCACAACAACCCATTTATGATGAGGAAACCACAGCTTGGAAAAGGTAAGGCCTTACCTCAAGGTCTCAAAACTGCCAGAGTTGCAACCCACAGTCAGGATTCTCTGTCTCCAAAGTCCATGCTGTGCTCTGTCCTAACCAATCCAATAAAAATAAAAGACTGTTCTCCTTTTTATGCTGAAAGAATTCTAGAAAAGGAGTACAGAGGCATATATTCTTATGAGTTCAGAGATTTTTAAAAGAGAAAGAGGCTGTTATACTTTAGATCTAAGAAGGTAAAACTACTAATTTTTTTATTCTCAACTTTTTTTTTTTTTTTTTTTTTTGAGATGGAGTCTCACTCTATTACCCAGACTGGAGTACAATGGCATGATCTTGGCTCTCTGCAACTCCGCCTCCTGGGTTCAAGGGCTTCTCCTGCCTCAGCCTCCCAAGTAGCTGGGATTACAGGCACGTACTACCACACCTGGCTGTTTTTTGTATTTTCAGTACAGTTGGGGTTTTACCATGTTGGTCAGGCTGGTCTTGAACTCCTGACCTCAGATAATCCACTTGCCTCAGCTTCCCAAAGTGCTGGGATTACAGGCATGAGCCACTGTACCTGGCCTATTTCCAACTTTTATTTTAAGTTCAGGAGTACATGTTCAGGATGTGCAGGTTTGTTACGTAGGAAAAGGTGTGCCATGGTGATTGCACAGATCATCCCATCAGCCAGGTATTAAGTCCCACATACATTAGCTATTCTTCCTGATGCTCTCCCTCCTCCCACTCCCCACCCTCTAACAGACCCCAGTGTGTGTCGTTACCTACCATGTGTTCTCATCATTCAGCTCCCACTTATAAGTGAGAACTTGTGGTATTTTATTTTTTGTTCCTGTGTTAGTTTGCTGAGGATAGTAGCTTCTGGAGCTCCATCTGTGTCCTTGTAAAGGACATGATATCATTCCTTTTTATGGCTACATAGTATTCTATGGTGTATACATACCATATTTTCTTTATCCAGTCTATCACTGATGAGCATTTGGGTTGATTTCATGTCTTTGCTGTTGTGAATGGTGCAGCAATGAACATAAACATGCATGTATCTTTGTGAAAGAATTATCTATATTCCTCTAGATATATAACTAGTAATGGAATTGCTCGATTAAATAATATTTCTGCCTCTTAGGGCTTTGAGGAATTGTCATATCATCTTCCAAAATGTTTGAACTAATTTATACTCCCACCAACAGTAGTAAAAGTGTTCCTTTTTCTCCACAACCTCGCCAGCATCTCTTGTTTCTCGACTTTTTAGTAATAGCCATTCTAACTGGTGTGAGATGGTATCTCACTGTGGTTTTGATTTGCATTTCTCTAATGAGCAGTGATGATGAGCTTTTTTCATATCTTTGTTTGCTACATGTTATGTCTTCTTTTGAGAAATGTCTGTTCCTGTCCTTTGTCCACTTTTTAATGGGGTTGTTTTTTTCTTGTAAATTTATTTAAGTTACTTATAGATGCTGGATATTAGACCTCTGTCAGATGGGTAGATTGCAAAATTTTTCTCCCATTCTGTAAGTTGTCTGTAAAACTTCTATTTTAAAACTAGTAACAAAAACACTATTTAAAGGAGAGTCAGGTGTGAAGTACTATAGAAGTTAAGAGAAGAATCATTATTCAGGGAGGGATTTCACCCAAGGATTTGAACTGGGCCTTGGGATTTGGATTGAACTGGGCCTTGGGATTTGGAGGACTGGCCAGGATTACAGAGTGTAAAGCCCCTGTGGAGCAGTGCCCTGGTACCCTGAGGGGTCAGGCACCTGGAGGAGGGACATGCGACTGAGAGGCGAGTTGTTTTCACTTTATATCCCCAACGTAGACAGGCAGCTTTCTAGGATTTCTTCCCAGCAAAGGCCAAATCCATTAGCTTTATATGGCACTCTTTTCTCTTGAGTGAAAATTATTATCCCATTGTGTGTTCACCAGCAATGCTGATGTGTGGGAAAATACCTGGGCCCAAATCTTGGCATTCCTTCAAGCAACTGTGTGACCATTCATCTCTCTGAACTTCTCTTATACAATGAAGGGGCGCCACGGCTCACCGATTTCTAAATTTCTTTTGGCAGCATTCTTGTTTCATGAGATAGTGATCGGTGCTGCGGCATTTCAGGCTATTCTTGCATGTGGAGCACACGGGAGACCTGTGTTAACGCACTTCACCCCTCCATTACTAGATTGATTCACAAAAAGCTTCATCAAGTATCCACAATGTGCAGGTGTTATGGGAAAAGACAACTATGAAAGAGGCATGAATAAAGAAAACAAACACTGAAATAGAGAGCAGTGGAGATATTCTTTGATGTGTAACTGAGGTTTACAGTAGAGGCTCAGTATCAGGGGAATGAAAGAACAGTGGTCACCTATGCCCCCATGGAGGGCCATATGAAGCTATGATAGGGCCATGAGCCAATTCTGAACGCCAGAGTTAGGGTTAGGTACTTTCTGTCCATGCCAGTAAACTCTCCTGGTACACTGTCTTTCTATAAGCAGAACGAAAGTCTCCATTTCCCTTAGAAAATAAATGGGATAATGCCATCCACCCGTGAATGGTATTGTATTGCCATAAAAAGGAAATATGATGGTCCAATTTAAACACAAGTAAGGTATCTGATAGTCCCATTTCTTTGAAATTCTGAAACATGCTTCCTGATCTTGCATAAGACATTACCCATTCCATAATGCAACATTTTCTGTTCCCAGAAAATGGCTCATTTGCAAAAGGGAGGGCCACCCCGATGATGGTTGTGATAATTTTTGAGAGGATGGCAAAGCACACGTCTGTATCCCTGTCACTCACAGACATGGCACTGTAGCAAAATTTGCATCCCCAAGGCCGTGCACGACCGAATTGAAATACTGGTGTAACAGTTTCTTCTGAAAATTTAGAATTGGATCTGAGAGACACTAGGAGTTGTTGTTGGCCCTTAAACCACAATATCCTGGCACATCCAAGACTGGCCCAGTGCATAATCAGAGAAAGATGGCTTACAGGGAGAAATAAAGAGACACAGAGAAACAGATGAGAGAAACAGAGACAAATGAAAGACTGACAGGCCTTCTGTGGCCCTTCTGTTCTTCCTACCTGTGTCCTTTGGGCAATGCGCCCACATCCTTCAAATCCTTGTTCTGTTTAAATCGGCATTAGTGAGTTCTTACAACCAAAGGATCCCTCATTAAAACACCCAGATTTCCAAGACCTTCCTTTCCTTTCTCGTTTCTGTTTAAGGTTTCTCATAGTTGTGTTGGATATGGTGACATCTTAGCATGGTGGGGGATGCAATCAGGTCCCTTCTATCAGAGATGGCTGCTGGCTGAGCAGGCCCTTTCAAAGACTGACAATACCGACTGTAAGCTGTTTGGTTGTTTACACGGCATTCCCGGGTCAGTGTTTGTCCTTGGTTTTATTTAAGAGGATGGAACAAGAAAAAGGGACACTCTGTCCTTGGCATAACTAGCATTGTTCAGTGGCACATCTGTTTTCTTAAGTCATTAATGGATCCTTCCGGAAACAGCCAATCTTTTCTCAGCCATTAGGTCACCAATCCTGATTAGAATCAGCATCAACCACCCATGAAACTAGAAACTTCCCCTGTGGTTTATTATTACAATAAAGCCTCACTAATTAACCATAATAGGAAGAAAAGTCTGTCTCCATTTTAAGACTCTAAAAGAAGCAACATTTTAATTTCTTCCAACTTTGCACAGTGATTTAAATTATGCTAATAAGTATATTTGACTTAATGTGTAAATAAAAATTATTTCTAAACAGGACATCAACTTAACATATGCATTTGGGTATGTAAAGTGTCTTTAAGAAATAGCTTGTTCTTTCAAGCATTCTACTTGTACAATATTAATAGTTTAGCAAGTGTTTTTTTCACATTGAAAGCACAATGATTAACTATCTTAACACTTATCAAAATTATTGTTAAACAAGTAGGGCAGGAATTACCGAGTTTATTACGGTTTTGTATCAATATGACAATGTTTAGGGGAATGAATGATGTGAGTTAGCATGTCATGCAAACCTGTTGTGAAGCTTTCTACATATTTCTGAGGGTTTTACATTGTAGCTGAAAATGAAGCTGATTTATTTGAGAGTCTGGTGGAAGGGCTGTGTTGTAGATGAGCTGAAAATCTTTTCGCCTGCATGTTTGACAGTGCTGTGATTTTTACACCATGGTTTCAATTTACAGAGAGACAAGGGTACAAACAAATAAGCCTCCAGTAGGATATTTGGTGCCCCAAATCATTTCTTCTGATTGTTTACTTGCTATTTATAAAGGCTGAAGAAACTATGCCAGGAAGCCAAGACTGATTTTGTGAATAGAGATGTCTTAAACAGCTACGCTAATGTCAAGCCTGCAGGAATGTCTCATCAGGACACCCGATGGGAGAGCTGCACTGGGCTACCAAGGCAGAATTTCTGTTTTTCTCTGTGGGGGATATGAGTGAATGCTGGATGAGAGAGGTGGGCATGGACATTTGACCTGACCCTGGGATAGCACCTGCTGGGATCCCAAGAGAGCCTGACTCACGCCGGCCGTTCGTCTCCTGATGGAGCCTCTTCCTACTCATTCCTTCCTCTTCCTGTTACATTGGCTGCTTTCAGCTTCCTGCCTTGCTTTTAACCTGGGCCCCTAAAATGGTCTCCACAGTCTAAAACAAAAGTGTCCAATCTTTTGGCTTCCCTGGGCCACACGGGAAAAGAATTGTCTTGGGCCAGACATGAAATACACTAACACTAATGATAGCTGATGGGGGGGACAGAAAAACAGCAAAAGAATCTCATAATGTTTGAAGAAAATTTATGAATCTGTGTTGGGCTGCATTCAGAGCCATCCTGGGCCACATATAGCCTGTGGACTGAGGGTTGGACAAGTTTGGTCTAAAAGGACAGAGCATGAAAACTAAGGCAGGTTTTTACAATGAGTTGGAAGCTAGTTAATACTAGTGTCACTTCTTGTAGAAGCTGCAACCTTGCCCACCTGGCCCCAGAAGTGCTTCTTTGACCCCACAGGATCAAGTCGGCTGAAGCGTAATATTGGCAGATCTGCTAGCCAGTTCAGATGGGACTCGATGTGGCATTCACGTTGCTGGAGATTGTAAAGGAAGACAAAAAGCAGCTTTCTGCTGCTCAAGGCAATAGTGCTCTGTCCCCTCTGTTAATTCAGCCTCTGGTTAGAAATGACTGATGGCTGCAGGTAACTTCACCCCAGAGGAATTCATTGTGCCTCTTCCCCAGGATGCCAGCTGGGCCTACATTCTCATTCTCTTTGGACATCATTTGTTTTTCTTCCTTTTTTTATTTTTTATTTTATTTTATTTTTTAATATTCCAGGGTACATGTGCAGGATGTGCAGGTTTGTTACATAGGTAAACACGTGCCATGGTGGTTTGCTGCACCCATCAACCCGTCACCTAGGTATTAAGCCCAGCACCTACTAGCTGTTTTCACTAATGCTCTCCCCCCACCTCCCACCCCGACAGGCCCCAGCATATAATGTTCCTCTCCCTGTGTTCACGTGTTCTCATATTCAGCTTCTACTCATAAGTAAGAGCATGAAGTGTGTGGTTTTCTCTTCCTGTGTTAGTTTGCTGAGAATAATGGCTTCCACCTTCATCCATGTCCCTGCAAAGGACATGCTCTTCTTCCTTTTTATGGCTGCATAGTGTTCCATAATGTATATGGACCACATTTTCTTTATCTAGTCTATCACTGATGGGTATTTGGGTTGATTCTACATCTTCGCTATTGTGAATAGTGCTGCAATGAACATATGTGTGCATGTATCTTTATAATACGATGATTTATATTTCTCTGGGTATACACCCAGTAACGGGATTGCTGGGTCAAATGGTATTCCATTTCTAAATCTTTGGGCAATTGCTACACTGTCTTCCACAATGGTTGAACTAATTTATATTCCCACCCACAGTGTAAAAGCACTCCTATTTCTCTGCAACCTCGCCAGCATCTGTTGTTTCTTGACTTTTTAATAATGGCCATTTAGACTGGTGTGAGATGGTATCTCATTGTTGTTCTGATTTGCATTGATCAGTGATGTTGAGCACGTTTTCATATGTTTCTTGCAGCATATATGTCTTTTTTTGAGAAGTGGTTGTTCATATCCTTTGGGCATCAACATTTTTAAAGTGTTTGCTATTTGGCACCTTTGCTGCCTTTTTGTAATTTTTCATCTTATATGAATTTGAGGCACATGTGAGGTACCGAAATCAAGTTTTTTTTAGAGGAGAAGGATGGGAAACAAGGAGGAGCTAAGGGGCCTTCTCGGGGACACTCTGCTGCTGCTGTCCTTGGTGTCACAGATGACTATCATGGTGTCTCTTTCTAATAGTGGGTTCTTGGTCAATGTGGGCACCATGGCCCAGAGGACATTGCTGGTGCATGGGTGTCATCGAGTTCAAATCCAGACCCTACTGCTCACTATTTGCATAACCTCCAGCAATTTATTTCATCTCTTGGTAAAAGTATTGGTTTCACAAAAAATGCAATTAAATAAGAGGAAGTGCTCAATAATTGCTGGCTAGCCTTGTGGCTTAAGGTTTAGGGTAACCTGTGGGTCTACATAGATACGCATACATATATCCTGGCAAAGAATTAATCTCCACATTCTTATCTGGTACTTCTTTGCAATAGAGAAATAGCACTTTACATTTTGGAGTACTTTGACACACATCTCTAAATATTCCATTGAATGTTAATTGGATTATGGTGACCTAATAGGTGAAGGGATTGAGTGAAATTGAAAGCAAAATGAAAATCTAAAATTATTACATTAAGAACTTGCAATTAACTAGTTAGAGGAGAGGAGGAATTGAGGGTGCCTCCCGGATTTCTGCCTTGTGTAATGAATGTGTGCATGATGATGCAATTGACCAAGCCAGGGACCATCAGGGAATAGCAGGTGAAGCAGGTAAATGATCAGTTCATTTGACGGCCTGTTGCATTTCAGGCGTCCTGGAACATCTGAAGATGTCTAATGAGGAGCTAGACTTCAGGAGAGAAACCTAAGAGCTAAGATAATGTTATAGAGAGCTGTTGAGGTCTTTGCACTTGCTCTTTCTCCAGTCTGTAACACTGTTTCTCCAGATACCTGCACATTTCACTCCCCATATCCTTCAAGTTCTTTGCTCAAAATGTCGTCTTTGCAGTAAGACTCTCCTGGCCACCCAATTATAAATGAAAAATGCTTTCTACCCAAGCTCTTCCTCTCTACCTTCTCTGTGTTATATTTTGACATAGCACAGGTTGCATTATCTAACCTACTATATATTTATTTTACTTACTTTCACTTATATTGTTCATGATATTCCACCTATTAGAATGTAAGCTCTATGTGGGCAGGGATTTTTATGAATTTTGTTTACATCTATATCCTGGTAGCCAGACTGGTGCCTGGTACATATAAGCACGCAAGAAATACTTGTTGAATTAGATAATGTGCCCTTCCTATGTGCCTGACAGGAAGTGCTTTTTATGTATTATCTCATTTAAGCCAAGTAAGTAGTGGGTATATAGATAGTAATGAGAGCCACGAAAATGAATGAGATTTGCAGGGAGAGTATTTAATGAAAAAGAGAAGAAGACTGAGTACAGAAACCTAAAGAATAGCTTTTTTTTTTTAAAAGAGACTGGCAAGGGAAATAGACCCTACATGGGAAGCCCCAAAAAGCCATGCAGAGAAAAGGAGGAAAATCAGGCTGCTGTGGTGCTATGGCAATGAACTGAGGGAACATTTCCAAAGGGAGGAAGTGATCCAAGGTGTCAGACTAGGTAAGGAGCAAAAAGTAATGGAGAGAGGCGTGCAAGCAAAGCCCCTCTGCCTTCCTTTGCCGCATCTGACTCAGATTCACTGCCGACAAGCTTCTCACCAAAATAGGTAGGACTATTTTTACTACTATCTCCTCTGACAGCGTGTATTGCAAAGATGTAAATGGCAGAGTTTACTTTTAAGCAAGATATAGATGATGACAGTTCAGTGGTTCTCAGACTTTGGAATCTCATAAACTGATAACATTTGAGGGGAGAAAAAAGGGTCACTGAAATGATAGACCAACTTGGCAGTCCTCTGAATCATTCCACTCAATTCATTAGGGATGACCTGGTGAAATGAATAAATTGAGAATTGTTTGGGAGACGTGAAACCCAGTCAAGACTGTTTGTCTTGCCTTCTGGTCTTCAGTGCAAGTCAAAAGTCCTATTGATAGGGTAAGACGTCTAGCCACGGCCACCAACAATGGACCCCATTGTGGGCACTGTGTCTGCCCTGCTTCTCTGTTAATCGTGGTGCCCAGGAGGAGCCTGGAAAGTCTTTAGCACCCTGGACCATGAATCTCCATCAGCCTCTTCACCCCATTCCACAGATATATACATACAATTTCAGTTTAAAGAAAGAAAGTGTTTGCTGGCTGGGAGGCATGGTAGCTCACACTTATAGTTCCAGCACGTTGGGAGTCCAAGGCAGGCAGATCACTTGAGCCTAGGAGTTTGAGATCAGCCTACACAACATGGCAAAATCGCATCTCTACAATCAATACAAAAATTAGCTGGGCGTGATTGCATGTGCCTGTTGTCTAAGCTACTTGGGAGGCTGAGGTGGGAAGATCACTCAAGCTCAGGAGGTTGAGGCTGTGGTGAGCCAAGATTATGCCACTGCACTCCGGTCTGGGCAACAGAGCGAGACCCTGTTTCAAAAAACAAAAAATGTGTTTGTTAGTCACTTTAAGACATATCTCCTGACTGTTCCTCCTTGCCTCACTATACACCCATCGTCACCCCCACACAAACCCCTGGCTGATGCCCCTCAGTCTCCTATTTAGAAATTGGAGCACCACGCATGAGCAGGTGAGATTCTATGTGACATGGTGCCTGGTTTTGATTGTAAATAGGGGAAGATTTTAAAAGGAGATTACTAAAAATAGGGTGGAAGTGACTTTGAAAAGGAACCTCAACAAAGGGAGACTTTTATCTAGGGTCAGCTCTGCCTCCGGCAGTTGAGCAGATGAAGCATTCCTTTTGCTTTTGACAATATTTCAAACTGGAGTAGCCTCCCTCATGTTTGAGAGTACAGGCACGCATTCATTATCAGATTGACATTAGCCAGAATATTTTAATGTCCACAAAGACATGTGAATGATTGTTGGCCTCTTACATCCCCTTTGAAAGTTTCCATGTGTATAAGACTTTAAATAAGGAATTCTTCCAGGTTGATTTTGTTGTTGTTATTATTGTAAGAATTCTGAATCTTATCAAGGGTGCAGTCTAAGTGAACTTGGAAGAAAGTTTTAGTTTCATATTTTCTGGCTAATGTTCCATAAATGTCATAACTTGGCTGTTTAATGGAGAGTATGCTTTTTCAAATGTAATAGATTTGCCAAATGTTAATGAAGGAAAGAAGAGAGAATGATGGAGAAATGCCATCTCAAGCTTGAACACATCAAAATTAGCAATAAAAAGAGAAGTTTCTTATCACAAGGAGTGGGAGGGAAATCATTATAACCATTAAAATAGACACAGTCTGGGCCGGGCACGGTGGCTCACGCCTGAAATCCCAGCACTTTGGGAGACTGAAGCGGGCAGATCACCTGAGGTTGGGAGTTTGAGACCAGCCCAATCAACATACAGAAACCCCATCACTACTAAAAATGTGAAATTAACCAGGTGTGGTGGCACATGCCTATAGTCCCAGCTACTCGGGAGGCTGAGGCAGGAGAATCACTTGAACTCGGGAGGTGGAGGTTGCAGTGAGCTGAGATGGCACCACTGCACTCCCGCCTAGGCAACAGAGCAAGACTCCATCTCAAAAAAAAAAAAAAAAAAAAGATACAGTCTGATCTTTGCTCCTGGTTTCCTGTGAGGGACTCATGGGGTAACCTTGACCCAGCAGTTCCACCGCTGCCTGCCTGTTTCTTCCATTTCTTCCGTTTGTTCCATTTGTTCTGGGGGAACTGTGATGCTCATTTGATTAAGTAACACAGATTTCCAGCTGGTACAGGGAGGTTGTAACAGTCCTGCAGCTGGCATGGCCTTAGGTCATCCTGATTCTCCCATTGTCCAGTAAGGCTCTGGGCAGAAGACTCATGTATGAATTTATGGTATCCAAATTCAGCAAGTCTACTAATCCTTAAATGAAAGCTGCTTAGTAGGAAAATCTCTAACCCAACTATGACTTAGAATGGAAGAAAAAAATCAGTGTGATTTAGTTGGACTCAGAATAAATTTTAAGACAGTAGTTTTATTACTTGGAAAGATTTACGTTAACTAGGATCAAGTTAAATCCTGGCCTAATGGCAATTTTTTTTTTTTTTAGAAACTACTTTGACACATCTTTAAGAATGATCTGTTTTTAATGTATTGTCTTTGCGTTCTTCTGAAGGTGCTTCTGAAGTGAGAGTTCATGAAAACTGCCTGACATAATTTAAGCTTTCTTCTGCAACTGTATTTATGGTGTCACTGGTTTACTAAGAAATTATTTTAATGATAAATTTTATGTACTTTTAAAAATTCTTAACTGGAAAGGCCCAAATACTTTAGGGTTTATTATTGTGGTTCTCCTATCTTTTGTCCCAGGTTTTTTCTCTGCTCACATAGTGCTTGGCCAACATAATAAATGCTTCAGTGAACTGATAAATAAATGAATGGCAAAAGGCCACAGACTCAACCCTCATCGTTAGCCTCACTTTATTCTATGTGTGCAGACAGAATCCCTGATCCTGAACATCCATTCAATGCCATTTGCGAAGGCCATGTGTACAGTCTAGGCCATGAAGCAAAGCATATGACTGCAATGTGACGTGGGGCTTATTCCATCATGGCAGTCTTCTTGCTCACAGTGACAGACTTCAGCACTCTTTTCACATTAACATATTCCAGTCAAAGAGTTAGGGAATGTGTATGCTTCCTGCCTGCAGCAGTGTTAGAAAGAATGTGTCATGGATTTAGTAAGAGCATGTCATGGATTTTCTCTTTATGCCAGATCGGAGCTGTTTCGGCCTCCCAGGGCTTCCCATGATGAAAAGTAAATAGAGCAGGGCGTCTACCAGCTTCCCAAACCAAGTTAATGGACCAACCCTTGCAGATAAGAAAGCCCAAATGAAGTCGTCCTTTCTCTGGGCTTGCTGGGCCATTCCCATTCCACATCTCACAGTGGTCTTACAACTCTATTACATACGGTAAACTCTAAGGGTTAGGTAGAGAATGATTTTTTTTTCCATGCAGAAGAATCTAATGACTTTGGGAAGTCAGAGATGCCTGGAGACATGTGGCTCTCCTCTGCCCAGGCTCAAGGAACATTCCCAAACCGGTGTCCCCCAGGCTCTGTGTTTTAACACATCTTAACCACTCTAATTGTCTTGCTCTCCTTTGCCTTCTAAATCTGGGAGATCTTGGTCATTTGCTGGAATTTAGTAGTCACAGAAGCTTGCTTTCTTTTTATTTTTTTTTCTTTTGAGACAGGGTCTCACTCTGTTGCCCAGGCTGGAGTGCAGTGGCATGATCATGGCTCACTGCAGCCTTGAACTCCTGGATTCACAGAATCCTTCTGCCTCAGCCTCCCCAGTAGCTTGGGCTACAGACAAGCACCCCCATATCCTGCTTAATTTTTTTTTTTTTAATAGATAGGGTCTTGCCATATTACCCAGACTGGTCTCAAACTCCTAGTCTCAAGCAGTCCTCCCACCTCAGGCTCCCAAAGTGCTGAGATTATAGGCATGAGCCATTGAACCCAGCCAAAGCTTTCTTAAACACGCCTTCTCTAGACTTTCCAAACAGAGCTAATCTTTCCTTTCTGTGCTCCCAAGGACACAAATCACAGTGGATTATAATCTCTGCTTTCCAGTTTTTCTCAAAGAGCATTTGTGGGGAGGGACTGTGAGCATTTTGAAGAAGAGAAACGATCTTTAATCCACAGTGGATCCCCATTCCCCAGCATAGACCAACTTCTCTGTAAAAGTCTGCAAATGAGTCGAAATCAAGCAACAACTTCACAATCTTAACTCTGGTATCAATGGTGCTAAGTAGTCTAGAAGGAATTTCTCAAAAGGACAGCAATCTTATGTATACTATGGCAGCCTTCCAATAAATAACATTGTGCCTGAGAAAGAAAAGCAATAGCCAATGTTATTGCAACACTAGTCACCTTTGTAGATTATGTCTGGATTCACAGCCCAGCTCACCATCTGCAAAGTTCTTCCCCGACTATATTACACTTATGAGGGTCTCAAAGCCTTTTCCAAAAATAAGAAAGTATGTTTTCTGACTTAAAACCTGTAGCATTTTCAGATCTATTAAGATGAGATTACCGCAATAAGTACTTCTGAAAAGAACTGTTCCACAAAACATTTATGGGTTCTTATGAGTTTTTAAGGTGTTAAATCTGATATCCAGCAACTGACTGTGTTATTATCAGTCCTGCCTCACAAATTGCTCTCCTACGTAACAAAATGAGGTTTTACGGAATCTGAGTGATCAGCTGAAGTCATTTCAGGTATTTCCCTGAAGGTCTTAAAATGTACCCACTGACTGGCATCCTCATCATTTTGGCTAATACAACTGCTGTTTTGCTTATTCTGGCATTATGGTGGATACCATTTTCTTTTTAAGAGATGGAATATAGGGAGAAAAATTCTAGCCTGTTTTACTCATTAATGAGTCAGAGGAAAAGTCCCCACTGCTTCTAATTATAGGGGGTCAATGTCAAGATCTCTAGCAAGGAAATGTGTTTATGTTATCAAGAAAGTTAACAAATTGCCAAACTGTACACAGTGAGGGAACTTTCGTGACCATGCCACTTGTCCCCACGTCCTGTACCTACCCAGGTCCTGGTGATCTGGGTGCTAACTGTGATATTGGGATCCAATTGTGATATCATAAGAGGGTTTTTGTAGAAACTAGGATAAAACATACCTCTGAGGATAAATTGTAACAATCCGCTGAACTTGGAGCTTTGCTGTTTTTCCTTAGCAAATGCTTCACCACTGCCGGGCAGGCAAAGTCACTCTACTGACACCCTCAAAACTCCAAACGTCCACTGGCTCTTAAATAACAGTGTGAACATGGTGTCATCATGAGACAGTCTGTTTGGGGCCAAGAGTGTTTGCAGGCAGTTAGTTTGAAAGGGCTGAACTTGTCTTCTGCCATCCGCTAAGAGATCATAGGAAGGTAGACTAGGGCTTGGAAAGGCTCACTGCATTTGTGCCCTCTCATTAACATGGAAGAGCTACCTTTTTATCAAAAGCCAGTTCCTCCCACCCTACCAGAAACCTCACTATCTCCTTCCTCCCTGTGTCCTTCTCTTTCCCTTATCTTCAACCTCTCTGTCTGCTTCCTCCTTCCCTTCATCATTAAACATGCTCAAGTATCTTTTATCTCTGACAGCCCTTCCCTCCCGAAACCTCATGCCACCTCCAACCACATCCCTGCTTCCCTGTGTCAGCTGAAATTCTCCATATCAGCTGAAATTAAAGCATTGCTTTCACTGACTGTATATACCTCCTCACTTCCCTCTTTCTTCTTAACCCTCTCCATTCCTGTTTTGACCCTACCGCCTCACCAAACTACTATCATTTTCAAGATACTAAGGATTATAAAGCTAAACATAGCCATGCCTTATAACCGAGCAATCCCACTGCTGAGAGAAATAGCCTAATGTTCAGACAAAACCTGCATGCAAATGTTTCTAACAGCTCTATTTGTAATCAACAAAAACTGAAAATAACTAACCTGTCCCTCAAGCTATAAATGGGCACACAATTACAGTCTGTTTACACCATAGAATACTACTCGACAATAGAAAGGAATGAACTGTTGACTCGTGATAGCTTGAATGATTCTTAAATGTATCTTGCTAAGTGGCAGAAACCTGGCTTAAAAGACTATTATAAGGCCGGGCGCGGTGGCTCACGCCTGTAATCCCAGCACTTTGGGAGGCCGAGGCGGGTGGATCACGAGGTCAAGAGATCGAGACCATCCTGGTCAACATGGTGAAACCCTGTCTCTACTAAAAATACAAAAAAATTAGCTGGGCACGGTGGTGCGTGCCTGTAATCCCAGCTACTCAGGAGGCTGAGGCAGGAGAATTGCCTGAACCCAGGAGGCGGAGGTTGCATTGAGCCGAGATTGCGCCATTGCACTCCAGCCTGGGTAACAAGAGCGAAACTCCGTCTCAAAAAAAAAAAAAAAGACTATTATATACCATATGATTTCATTTATGACATTATGGGGGAAAAAAAAACCTAGGAATGGAAAACGAATCATTGGTTTTCAGAAGTGGGGACAGAAGACTGAACTACTATGGGATAGCATGGTAAACTGTGGGGGTGATGGAACTGTTTCGTATCATGACTGTGATAGTAGATATCCAACTCTTTGTATTTGTCAGAATCCGTAGAACTCTATAGGACAAAGTGAGTTTTACTGTGTATGTATATTACATGTATATACGTTTGTGTATATATATGTGTGTGTGTGTTAAAATTAATCAGATGTAGAGGCACCCCAAAATGAAATATGAGCTAGGACTTTTTTTAAGACAAGGTCTCCCTCTGTTGCCAAAGCTGGAATGCAGTAGCATGATCTCGGCTCACTGCAGCCTCAACTTCCCAGGCTCAAGTCATCCTCCCACCTCAGCCTCCCAAGTAGCTGGGAGTACAGGCATGTGTCACCATGCCCAGTTATTTTTTTTATAAAGTCAAGGTCTCACTGTGTTGCCCAGGCTGGTCTCAAACTCCTAGACTGCTGCCATCCTCTCACCTCAGCCTCCCAAAGTGCTGGGATTACATGTGTGAGCCACTGCACTTGGCCCTGAACTAAGAATCTTTTTAATGGTTTTAATGACCTCTATACCTTCATAAGGACTTGATAGTCCATAGCTTACTGCATTCAATACTGTGACACCCTGCCCCACGGAACATACCTTCTTCCCTTAATTTCCAGAAACCACCATCTCCAGCCTTCCTCCCCCTATACTGGCTTTATTTTCTCAGACTCAAGTTCTTTCTTCTCTACTCAACCTTTCCACGATGCCATTCCTTGAGTCATGGGCCCAGGCCACTCTCTCTTCTTTTTCTACAAGTTCTCCCTGGACAAACTCTATCACTCCTATGATCTCAACTGCCATATATGCCATGACTCTCAAATTTACTTCTCACATTGGCCCCTCTTCTGAACTCCAGACTGACCTATGTAACTGTTATACTTTAGAGGCATCCAGTTTTGATTAGAATGTCCAAAACTGAACTTGCACCTGGCATGGTAGTTCATGCCAATAATTATTCCAGCACTTTGGGAGACCAAGGTGGTGGGACTGCTTGAGGTCAAGAGTTTGAGACCCATCTGGGCAACATAATGAGACCCTGTCTCTACAAAAAAAAAAAAAAAATTAATTAGCTAGGCATGAGCATGGTGGTATGCACCTGTAGCTCCAGCTACTTGAGAGGTGGAGGCAGGAAGCTCGCTTGAGACCAGGAGTTCAAGGCTGCAGTGAGCTGTGATTGCACCACTGTACTCCAGTCTGGGTGACAGAGTAAGATTCTGTCTCGAAAACAAAATGAAACTAAACTAATCTAAACTCAGATCAACCTCCACATCCATGCCTGCTTCTCTTTCTGGGTTCCTAACTCCTTAAAGATGATCATGGTCCTCAATTGTTTGTGCTAAAACTTAGACATTATCCTTAATCTCCCTCTTCGTCACTTCCCTCCAGTGCTGATCCCCCACGACTGATCACTCTCATTCTCTCTTGAATCCATGTGTGTTCTCCTTTTCTGCGGACTTCAGTGGTACTAGCCTGGTCCAGAGTGCCACCACCTCTTATCTGCACTCCTCCTTCTGTTTGGTCACCCAGTAGCCTCTTGTGCAAACCTCCTTCATGCTGCAGCTGGGATGATCTTTATGAAACACAATAAATTGTTGCATTCCTCTGCTTCAGACCTGCTACGGTTTCCCATTGCTTTTGTAATAAAGTCAAATTCCTGAGCACATCCTACCAGGCTCTGCAGGGTCTGGCCTCTGCTGACTTCCCCACCTTTATCCCCTGTGTGCTTCCCCATCTCCCTCTGTCTCCCTCCACACCTGCAGCAAACTCTTTTGCACCGCAGGCCCTTTGCAAGTGCTGTGTCCCTCACCTGCCCTTCGGTAATTCATCATTATTCACCCTCAGACCTCAGCTGAAATGTCACTTCTGCCTCCCATGACTCCTCTCATTACATGCTTTCGTAGTTTCTCTTTCTGAGCACTTATTTTTCCTATCAACCCCTCTTCTCTAAAAGGCAAGAAAGAAATGGGTTGGGCTTATTCATTGCTTTCTAGAGCCAAGGATGATGTATGTACTCAATAAATACCTGCAGGTGCTCAATAAATATCTATTGGACAGAAATAAAAATTAAGGTAATCAGCTGAGTAACCCACAGTACAATACATTGTATACAGGCAATGGTGGGCCATTGAAGGCATTTGTGCATGGAAAGACAGTGGGGATTGTGTTAAAAGCATTAACATGGCAATCATATGCAAGAAAGACTGGGGAAAGCAGCAACACTATTACAATGTAATAGGCCAGTCATGGAGTAATATAACCTAGATTAGAATGGTGACAATAGGAGGAGGAAAAATTATAGGATCTGATGACTAGTTATCTTTCAAAGGGATAAAGGAAAAAATAGATTCAGAGATTAGCATCCTGGCTGGACTCAGTGGTTTATGCCTGTAATCTCAGTTACTCAGCAGGCTGAGGCAGGAGGATCCCTTGAGGCTGGGAGTTTAAGACTAGTCTAAACAATATAGTGAGACCATGTCTCTAAAAACACGAAAACCATGAGCCAAGTGTGGTGGTGCATGCCTGTAGTCCCAGCTACTCAGGAGGCTGAGGAGGGAGGATTGCTTGAGCCTAGGAGGTCGAGGCTGTAGTCACACTGCATTCCAGCCTGGGCAACAGGATGAGACCCCATCTCTGGAAAGAAAGTGAGAGAGGAGGGGGTAAAGAAAAGAAAAGAAGAGTCTTATTATTTTTTAAATAATAAGAAATTAAGAAAAAAAGAACTAGGTTTCAGAGGCAGCTAATGATTTCAGGGCAATAAATTGTCACAGTGATGAGGAGACTTGTGAAGAATTCCAAGTGGCCTAAAAAACAGAAGTCATATTTCAAAGACTGTCTGCATACCTCTTCCAAATCAGGACCATCTGCAAGGAAAGCTCTCGTGAAATTGTTATTTATGCAGATAATTTTCTCAGCAGGTGGTCTCCTTTTCTTCAGGCGGAATTGTGCCAAGGCCAGGTCACTTTTCATAGGCAGGAACAGCCCTAGCACCATTGGGGAGGTACCTGCATTCCTCTAGGGAAACTTCCTGAACTATAGACCGCAGATCTTGGTATTCCGGAGCAACACGCCTCCTCTTCTGTTTGCATGCCCTGGAGCTGCCACTGATCTTTGGCAGAGGTGACCCAGAAATAGGCCAGTTAATCCACAGAAAATAAAGCAGTGCTTGTGAGCATGTGGGTTATGGCCCTGGTAAACTTTGGTTTTCTGAGGCAAAGGAGGAGCACGTGGGATCTTATGAAAACAGAGAAGCTGAGAGGGCCCTAGGAGGTGTGGGACTCCGGGAGACATTCCAGACACCTGCTGCTTACACAGTTAGGTGTGAGCTGAGATTCACACCTAACTGTGGAGGGGATGCAACTGTTTTGCCCATCCTAAACTTAGAGGAAAAACAGAGTGGCTTTAAAATACAAAGTACAGAGAAAGCAGTGTCTGAAATATGGAACTCAAGCTTGCAAAACCCCAAATAGAGAAGAAACCAGGACTTTGGGGAGACTAAAAGCCTGCTGGGGCTCTAAATGGATTGCTCTGTTCTGTGAGTGGAGAAGGGTCTATCCAGCTGTATCTGGAGACCAGAGGCCAGAAGCTATGGCCTCAGTACACTCTGTGGGGCAGGATCCATGCAAGCCACTTTCTGGTAGCTCTGGGACTAGAATTTCTGAGCTCTGGGGGGAGATGGGGAATGGATTTAAGGTAAATTTCATAGGCTGTCAGTCTGCTCAGACCCCAGACTATTTGACTAGCTCAAAGAGAGCAGCCTGTAACCCTCCTCTCTGATTGTGTGTGTGTGTGTGTGTGTGTGTGTGTGTGTGTGTGTGTGTGTGTGTGAGAGAGAGAGAGAGAGAGAGAGAGAGAGAAAGACAGACACACAGAGAAAGAATGCCTATTGGAGGACTTAAATTTGCCTGTGTCCATCTTAGAAGGGTTCAAGTTTAAGACCATACTGCACCTACTTTGGTCTGCTTACTCAACCACTGTAGAAAAAACAGCAGCAAGAAAAGCCTTCAGCCTCCCTCTCTAATCTTGTCAGGAGTCCCACTCTTGTTTGGGCAAATCTACTTCCCCACTCCCAGGAGGAAGATGGGAAGGCCCTTTTCATATACACTGCAGGGGTAGATCGTTTACTAGTTCTGCCACTGTGAAGATGATTCCCACCTGAAATGCTGCCTCATTTTACCTGCCAGGAAAGGGAGGCTTGATTTGATTTCCTCATCTTTTATCTGCCTGGCAACAATATTCCACCTGATAAGAGGTGATTGCAGCTGCATTCCTAGGACAGCCCTTTCCTTTATTTATCCTCTTCCTCCTCTCCCTCTCCTGTCTTCACTATAGCAAAACAAATCTTTTAGGGTTTTTTTTTTTTTTTTTTTTTTTTTTTCCTCATCACTCCACCTAGAAACAAGGGTCTGAGGCTGCTATTATGATAGTTAGTTAGGTCGGTAACAAGCTTGAAGATGTTACTCTACGTGGTCAGTAAAGTCTGAGCCCAGCCGTTTCACATCTGTTTCATGAAGAATAAAAGGCTTCCCTGCAGACAGTGACCCATTGGGTGTCTACAGTTCCCAAAGAGGATGCTCTGTGACTTGGTGCGAAGCCCAGGAGACTGCAGTAATGCACTTGTAATATACATTCAAATACATTCATGACATTGGGCATGAAAATTATCACTGAAGAGCGACAGTAAAATCAACATAACTAACCATCACCCTATCATAACGTGCCCCTTCCCTAGTCTATCTGCTGATCTGCGAGGTTCGTGGTAAATGGAGTGCTTCTCACGCTGCGTCTTATGTAAGACAAGCACTTAGTACATAAAGTGAACATTGCTCTTAGCAAGGCTGTCATTTAGTTTGTGTCCTGGCCCAGTTTAGAGAGTTGCCTTCAAGGCAAGAAATACTATTAACTTTTCCCTTTTCAAACTATTTTGCAAGGAAATCAATTCTCATACTATACAATATATTTCTAGTATGGCTGCAGGTCTTATTATTTAGATCTTAATTATCTCAGGTATTTTGCTTCTCTACTTTCTTCCTTTTCACTCAGCTTTAGAGAAATTGGATTTTTTGTTTGTTTGTTTTACATTTTCCTGAGAAAATGAGCTAGGAAAATAAAAATTCTGCTATATATTCCTATTACTATATTGGAAAATAAATAGAAATAAAAATAAAATGGAAAAATTTTATTTAAAAAATGAATAGAAATAATATGTCCTAAAAATATGCCCTAAAAATAAATAGGAAAAATATGTCCAAGGAACCTGAAATAAATGTTTTGCATCAGAAATGTTGTGGCCACTTTGTGGCCCTGCTAACAAACAGCCTTTAAGTTGCTTTTTATGGTGCTGTTTTTTATTTAAAAAAAAAAAAAAAAAAATTCCACATTACTATTGCTAAAAAGAGCTAAAACAACAAACTGCAATTTTTGCAGTCAAATCACAACAACAGTCAAGGTCAAAATATAGTCACAGCTTGATTAAAAAAAAAAAAAAGCACCCTTGCGTTAATAGCATATATTCTTGCAGAAACCCAGCTGATGGGACATCTGAGAGGATTGTTAGCAGTGGGTACATGGTATTGGCACAAGTTCCATTTTTTTCTCTAATGGTTATTAGTGGAGTTTTATGATTCTAAATTATTCATAAAATTATCTAAGACATTTAAATAATGTAAAAAAAGTTGTAAAATTTATTTTTAAGTATTTGGATTCCCTTTCTGGGCATGCTTAGAAAGCAGCAAGGGCATTCATTCCTGGGAGGATGTGACAGCCCTGGTGGATGCTTACATCAAGGATTTGAATGTGAGTTTTTAATGTTTGCAATTTTCATTTATTCATATTTTGTTTGCACATTATTATTGCTGTGCTTGGGAGCTAATAATGAATCAGACTGAAAGCTCTTCTCATCAAGGTATTCTGAAGAAATTAAGTGATTTAAATATACTGATGCAAATGTTAGATTGGACTATATGAAATTGAAATCATTAGGTCATTTTGCCTGTAACGTAATAATTTCATTATGTTTAGCCTAGCATTTTCACTTGGAAATTAGTCATCTTATGTTTTTCATGTGTTTTGGTTCTGTTTTTGCTTTTCACATTTTTAAATTTTATAACAGTAGTTTATTTATCTTGGCTGTTGGATTTTTGGTGTAAAATGTGACATATCCAGTGAGTGGGGAATTAAAAATAATTAATTAATATGGCATTTCTTTGGGAGGTTATGAAAATAGTCCAGAATTACATAGTGGTGATAATTGCACAATTCTGTGACTATACTAAAAACCGCTAAATTGTACATTTTTAAAGGCTCAGCTTTATGTTATGTGAATTACATCTCAATTTAAAAAAATATTCCAAGGTGTAAAAATTGAGAAGGAAAAAATAAAACTTGTTGAAAAACGCTGCACGTTGAATGAAGAAACCTTCCAAACAGGCTTTGTGTGACTAACATGGCTGTTTATTCACCTGGGTGCAGGTGGGCTAAGGCTGAAAAGGGCATTAGCAAAGGGCAGTGGAATAGGAGTTGCTTTTACAGGTTTGAGTAGTTTCTTGCCGGGCGGGGGTGTTGCAGAGTAAGTTCAGTTTCAGTGGTGTGGGGTAGGGGAAAGGGAGTATACATGACCATAAGTTCAGTTACAATGGCAGGGTTGGGTGAGAGGTATTTACATTATCATAAGAACATTAAGATGGCAGGGTTGGGTGAGGGGCTTGTCCTGGGAAGGTCTGCCACCAGGGGATCAGGGACAATGGCAAACGCAGGCAGGGGGTGGGAGACATTAGCAGAGGCAAGCAGGACTTCAGACTTTCAGGCTCCAGGCTTGCATATGGAGACCTGATAAAACTGTTTTTGGTCACAGATTACATGATTATCTATGTAGAAAATCTGAAACAACCAAAAAAATAAAAAATAAAAAAAAAATAGGCCTGGAATGATGAAGCAATTACAACAAGGTTGTAGGATAAAATGTTAATATACAAAAGTCAGTTGTTTTCCTATATACCAGCAACAAACAATTGAGACTTTAAAGTAAAAACACCACACCATTTTCATTAGCACAAAAAAACTAAAATAGTTAAATATTTAAGTATAAAACTAACAAAATATGTACAAGATCTATATGAAGAAAATTCAAGATTCTGATGAAAGAAATTAAAGAACTACTAAATAAATAGAAATATATTATATGTTCATGGATAGAAAGATTGAATATTGTTAAGATGTCATTTCTTCTCAACTTGATCTATAGATTCAATGAAATTCTAATATAAATCCCTGAAAGTTATTTCATGAATATCAACAAACTGATTCTAACATTTATATGAAGAGGCAAATGACCCAGAATAGCCAACATCATATTGAAGAAGAAGAGCAAAGTCAGAGGACTGACATTCCTCGACTTCAAGACTTACTTTAAAGCAACAGTAATCAAGAGAATAGAGAGAGAGAGATCCAAGATGGCCGATCACTAGCAGCTCGGGCTCCTAGCTCCCAGTGAAAGCGCAGAGAACGAGAGGACGCCACACTTTCAGACGAATATTTGTTGCTCACGGACCAGGAGATTCCCAGCAGAGGAGCCCCACGGGTCGCCAGGGAGACTCTTGTGGCCGGCGCGGCGGTTTTGCTGGTGCCTTAGCACGCCAGTTTTTGGTGCAGAGTCCAGAGATTCCCAGGCAGAAAAGCACCATCAATCTTAACACCGCTATTTTGGCTGGCGCAGTGGACTGCTCAGATTTTGGCGCTGGGAATCAACAAGTTGGACATCTGCTCAGAGACCTAGTTAGAAAGTCGGTAATTACAAAGACAACAGACGGATAAATATATAATGAAGGGAAGAAATCAGCATAAAAAGGCAGAGAATACTCAAAATCAGAATGCCTCTCCCTCTACAGGGGATCGCAATTCCTCATCAGTAACGGAACAAGGCTTAATGGAGAACGAGTGTGTTCCAATAACAGAAGCAGGTTTCAAAACGTGGGTGATAAGAAACTTCTGTGAATTAAAAGAACTTGTTCTAACCCAATGCAAAGAAACTAAGACCTTGAAAAAAGGTTTGACGAAATGTTAATGAGAATGGACAATTTAGAGAGGAATATAAGTGAATTGATGGAGCTGAAAAACACAACACGAGAACTTCACGAAGCATGCACAAGTTTAAACAGTCGAATTGATCAAGTAGAAGAAAGGATATCAGAAGTCGAGAACCAGCTCAGTGAAATGAAATGAGAAGACAAGATTGGAGAAAAAAGGATGAAAAGGAATGAGCAAAGTCTCCAGGAAATATGGGACTATGTGGAAAGACCTAATTTACGTTTGATAGGTGTACCTGAATGTGATGAAGAGAATGAATCCAAGTTGGAAAATACTCTTCAGGATATCATTCAGGAAAACTTTCCCAACCTGGCAAGGCAGGGTAATATTCAACTCCAGGTAATACAGAGAACACCACAAAGATATTCTTCAAGAAGACCAACCCCAAGACACATAATCGCCAGATTTATTAGGGTTGAAATGAAGGAGAAAATACTAAGGGCAGCCAGAGAGAAAGGTCAGGTTACCCATAAAGGGAAACCTATCAGACTTACAGCAGATCTGTCAGCAGAAACCCTACAAGCCAGAAAAGAGTGGGGACCAATATTTAACATCCTTAAAGAAAAGAACTTTCAACCCAGAATTTCCTATCCAGCCAAACTAAGCTTTATAATCGAAGGAAAAATTAAATCCTTTGTGAACAAACAAGTACTTAGAGAGTTCACCACCACCAGGCCTGCTTTACAAGAGCTTCTGAAAGAAGCACTATACATATAAAGGAACAACCAATATCAGCCTTTCCAAAAATATATCAAAAAGAAAAGAACATTAACACAACGAAAAATTTACACTAACTAATGGGCAAAACAGCCAGCTAGCATCAAATGCCAGTATTAAAGTTATGTATATTCTAATTGGATAAAAAGCCAAAACCCATTGGTATGCTGCATCCAGACCCATCTCACATGCAACGATACACAAAGACTCAAAACAAAGAGAAGGAGGAAGATTTATCAACCAATCAGAGAGTAAAAATAAACAAATAAAAAGCAGGAGATGCAATTCTCGCCTCTGATAAAGTAGACTTTAAAGCAACAAAGAGCAAAAGAGGCAAAGAAGGACATTACATAATGGCAAAAGGATCAATGTAACAAGAAGAGCTAACGATTTTATAGATCAACGAGACAGAAAATTAACAAGGACATCCAGGACTTGAACTCAGACCCGGAACAAGTAAACTTAATAAACATTTATAGAACTCTCCACTTCAAATACATAAAACATACATTACCACCTCACACCTATTCCATAAGTGACTACATAATTGGAAGTAAATCACTCCTCGGTAATAGCATAGCATTTCATAGGTTTAAATGAAATATTGGTTGGCTGCTCGTTTGTTATTTTCTTCCCTTATTCCTTCCTGTTTACATCAAGTATAATTATAGGTATAAAAGAGGTTTTCAATACCCATTACTAAACTTCATTCTAGCCTGGGTAAGAAAGCAATACTCCCATTCTCTCTCTCTCTTTCTCTTCCTTTTTCCTCCTCTTCTTTATTCTTTTTCTTTCTTTCTTTCTTTCAAAAAAAAAAAAAAATGATCAGAAACAGGTGGTAAAGCAAAAAAAAAAAAAAAGAAAAGGTACAGTAAAACTGTGGCATTATAATACCACTCACAGTTTCTGCCTTCAGGTGGGACCCAACTCTTCTCTTTAAGGCCTACCTAGGACAATCTCCCTTTAGATGAACTCAAAATCAACCAGTTTGGGACCTCAGTTACTTCTGAAAGTCCCTTCATTTTTCCCACAGTCCACTGGCTAGAAGCAAGTCACAAGTCCCACCCAAGCTCAAGGGGAGGGGGCTATGCAAGATGTCAATGGCAAGGGATGGGAATCCTGGGGTGTGTCTCCCACACCCCTCTTTTGGAGACCTCAGGATCCAGTACCCTAATCCCTCCCCTCACTTGTGAGGACCCACACCCTGCATCCCCCAACACTAAAAAAAAAAAAAAAAAAAAGAGAGAATATAGTATTGGTGAATGAATAAACGGTTCAGCCAAAAGAATAAATTCCATGCCCTCCAAAAATAGACCAACACAAACATTCAATTGATCTTTGAGGAAGGAGCAAAAGCAATACAATAGGTGATATGTTTGGCTGTGTCCCCACCCAAATCTCATCTTGAATTGTAGTTCCGATAATCCCACAACACATGGTAATTGTATCATGGGGGTGGGTTTTTTTCCATACTGTACTCAGGGCGGTGATTAAGTCTCATGAGATCTGATGGTTTCATAAATAGAAGTTCCCCTGCACAAGCTCTCTTGCCTGCTCCTATGTGAGATGTGATGTTGCTCCTCATTCACCTTCTGCCATTATTGTGAGGTCTCCCCAGCCATGTGAAACTGTGAAGCAGTTAATCCTCTTTCCTTTGTAAATTACCCAGTCTTGAGTATGTCTTTATTAGCAATGTGAGAACAGACTAATACAATGAGAAAGAAAGTGTTTTCAAAAATAGGGTACTGGAACAACCAGACAACACATACAAAAAAAAAAAAAAAAAAAAAGAAAAGAAAAAGAATCTAGACACAGACTCACACCCTTCATAAAAACTAACTCAAAATGGATTGTAGGCCTAAATATAAATGCAAAACAATAAAGCTTCCAAAAGATGGCACAGAAGAAAACTTAGATGATCTTGGATATGGTAATGACTTATTAGATACAACAAAAAAAGCCACAATCCATGAAAGAAATAATTTATAAGCCAGCCTACATCAAAAATTTCTGCTGTCTGAAGGACAATGTCAAGAGAATGAGAAGACAAGCCAAAAACTGGGAGAAAACATTTGTAAAAGACACATCTAAAAAAGGACTATTACATAAAATATGCAAAGAACTCTTAAAACTCAACAACAATAAGACAACCCAACTTAAAAATGGGCCAAATAACTTGACAGATATGTCCCTGAAGAATATATACAGATAGCAAATAAGCATATGAAAAGATGCTTTACTTTTCATTAGATAAATGCAAATTAAAATGATGAGATACCACTACACACTCATTAGAATGGCCAAAATCCAGAACACTGACAGCACCAAATGCTGACAAGGATATGGAATAGCCAACACCATCTTGAAGGAGAAGAACAAAGACAAAGGACTGACATTCCCCAACTTCAAGACTTACTTTAAAGTAATCAGGATAGTGTGGTATTAGTGATTTAATAGATAAATAGGTCAGCCAAAAGAATAAATTATTTGCCCCCCCAAAATAGACCAACACAAACATATTCAACTGATCTTTGAGGAAGGAACAAAGGCAATACAATGGGTGATACGTTTGAATGTTTCCCCACCCAAATCTTGTCTTGAATTGTAGTTCCCATAATCCCCACACATTGTGGGGATTCATTCATTGCTGGTGGGAATGCAAAATGGTATATCAACTTTGAAAGCCATTTGGCAGTTTCTTACAAAACTAAGCATACTCTTACCATGTAATCCAACAATCATGCTTCTTGGTATTTACCCAAAGAAGTTGAAAACTTCTGTCCACATAAAAACCTGTACACAGTTGTTTAAAGAAGTTTTATTCATGATTGTCAAAACTTGGAAGCAACAATGATGTCCTCCAGTAAGGGAATAGATAAATAAACCATGGTATATCCAGACAATGAACCATCACTCAGCACTAAAAACCCATGAGCTATATCAAGCCTTGAAATCTTTTTCAAGATATGAAAGAATCTTAAATGCATATTATGAAGAGAAAGAAGCCAATTTGATTCCAAATATATGATATATGTCTCTATACGACATTCTTGAAAAGGCAACTGGGGAGATAGTTGAAAAAGATCAGTGGTTGTCAGGTGCTGAGAGGTAGGAAGGATGAATAGGTGGAGCACAGAGGATTTTCAGGTCAGTGAAAATACTTTGCATGATACTATAATCGGGGGTACAGGTAATCATACATTTGTCAAAACTTATAGTATGTACAATGCCAAGAGAGCACCCTATGGACTTTGGGTGAAAATGATGTGCCAATGGCAGCTTGTAAGAAATATACTCACTGTGATCCAGATACTGACAGTAGAGGAGGCTGTACAAATGTAGGGACAGAAAGTAGATGGTGACTTTCTGGATCTTCTGCTCAATTTTGCTATGGACCTAAAACTAAAAAATAAAGTATGGTTTTAAAATGTTATCTGTACTCAGAAAAATGATGAAGGATGCTTTTTAAAAGTTGGCAAAGCAACATTTGATTAAGGTTGCTGTTCATCTGGTTTTACCTGGAATAATCAAGGTGGTTTCCTTCAAACACATTCCTCTCTGTTTAGATTCTGAGTAATTTTCTACTTGGAGTTTGGTGAGGATACCACAGAAAATGGTGAAAATGATGAAACATCCTACTGCAAGATGATGATGATGCATATTTTATAGTTATATAAACATAAAGATGCATGCCAACTCAAGAATACACCTATGAAGTCCTAGGTTTGGGTCCAGATTGAAATTCTGGTGGCTCATAGAGGCAAAAAAAGGTAAGGAGAAAACTCAAGCATCCTGGAAAAATTGATTCAGGGAACACCTGAACAACACAAAGCATCAAGTTGCAAAGATCACAAGTCTGGTAGACAGCAAAAATATAAAGACTCAACCATGAGGTTCAGCCAGATGAGTGGGTGCAAGAGAGGGAAGGGCAGGTAGAGCCCAGGATGCACTGGGAGATAATTCATGTATCAAAGGTAGCAGCTTTTTAATGTCTCTCCTTCAGCCCATCTCATAGGCTAGGGTGAAATGCCCCTAACAGCAGTGAGCTGGGCCAGGCATGAATAAGCTTCTAATTTCTCCTGCCCAGGAAACTGGTGGTATCTGTTCTCATCTAGAACTGAGATTCTTCTTATTCCAGGCCCACTGATCTCCATGGTCTGCAGGGACTGCAGTTCTGCTGTCTCCCTTGGTCCTCTGCGAGGTTGCATTGCTCCTGAGCAGAATAGTTGCATTCATTTCTCAGCAAATCTTTATTAAATACCAAGTATGTTCCAGGTACTCTTCTAGGATGCAATGGTGAAGAAACAAATCAAAAGACCAGGTTCCTGCCTTCCTGGGGCTTTCAGCCTAGAATGGAAGCCATTGCAACCATCAATCCACAGAAGGCATGCACACATGTGGAAACTTTCCCTGGTTGGAGCCCTGGGGGAGGAAAGGCACTTGGGCTATACGGTGTGGAAAGAGGGCCTTGATCAAGGCAGGGAATGCCTTCCCAGGGAGTGGTAAGGCAGTGAGGCCTAAAAGAAGAGTAGAAGTGATTAGGAAGTTGGAGAGAGGGAATCTGGTGATGGAATGGGAATTTGTGTAGCTGTTTTGTGTAAAGTAGAAGTTACTAGGAAATTGGAGACAGGAAATCTCATGATGGACTGAGAATTTGTGTCTAAGCACAGGGCATCTTGTGATGGAATGGGAATTTGTGTCCTAAGCACAGGCAATCTTGTGATGGAATGGGAATTTGAGTAGCTGTTTTGACAATACCCCACCACATATCAGATGGTGGCAGTGTATGCGGCATGCTCTGTGTAACCACTTCCAGGACACAAGGGTGGAAGAGGCAGTTCATTGTCTACCATTGCCTCCTTGGTAACAGGACCCTGATGCTTGGCTGGGACAATGGCATCTAGAAAAAGATTGCATTTCTCAACCTCTCTGGCAATTAGGTTCTGCCATGTGACTATCTATAGACTAACCAATGAGATCATTTCTACAGTGATCTCATTGGTTAGTCTATAGATAGTCACATGGTGGTAAGTGATCATTTCTACAGGACTTCAGGAAAAAATCTTTCAAAAGAAGGAGTAAGAACATCTTCTTCCTATTCTCCTTCCTCCTGCCTCGAATGTAGAGTAAATGGATGGTGCTCCAGTAGCCATTTTGAACCATAAGGCAACTTGGAGGCTGGAAGCCAGCTGTAGGTAACTAGATTATAAAGCCTATTGGGGACTTGGTCCCTAATTATATGAATTTCCCGTTCAAGCTCTAACTGCCTGAGTTGACTTCATTTACATGACAGAATAAAACCCTTGTGTGTTTATGCCTCAAAGATGGGAGTTGGAATCTCAGTTACCTACAGCTGAATGACACACCAGGAATCAGGAGGTCATTGAGTATCCCATCTTATCCCACCTTGCTATTGTCATGCATTCTATACCAGATGCTCAGCAGAATGAATCTCAGCTGTCTCATCTATTTACATAATTTTTCTGCCTAAATATAAAGGACAGGACTAAATGCCTGTCCTTTGGAAAATCCCCACCAGCTACTTCATCACCGGTTCTTTTGCTGATGTTGTTGTTGTTTGGTTGGTTGGTTTTGCTTTTTCTTTCCAACTTTTAGGTTCAGGGTACATATGCAGATCTGTTACATGGCTAAATTGCATATCATGGGGGTTTGGTGTGCAGATTGTTTTGTCATCCAGGTAATGAGCATAGTATCCAATAAGTGCTTTTTCAGTCCTCACCCTCCTCCCAGCCTCCACCCTCAAGTAGGTGCCGATGTCTGTTGTTCCCTTGTTTTTGTCCATGTGCACTCAGTGTTTGGCTCCCACTTATAAGTGAGAACATGCAGTATTTGGTTTTCTGTTCCTGCATTAATTCACTTAGGATAGTTACCTCTAGTTGCATCCATGTTGCTGCAAACAACATTATCTCACTTTTTATGGCTGCATAGTATTCCATGGGGTATACATATTACATTTCTTCATCCAGTTCTGATGAGCATCTAGATTGATTCCATGTCTTTGCTATTGTGAATAGTGCTGTGATGAACATAGGTGTGCACGTATATGGTAGAATGATTTATACTCCTTTGAGTATATACCCAGTAATGGAGTTGCTAGCTCAAATGGTAGATCTGTTTTGAATTCTTTAAGAAATCTGAAAACTGCTTTCTACAGTGGCTAAATTAATTTACATCCCCATCTGCAGTGTTTAAGCATTCCCTTTTCTCTGCAACCTTACTAGCAGCTGTTACTTTTTGACTTTTTAATCATAGCCATTCTGACTGGTGTGAGATGGTATCTCATTGTGATTTTGATTTGCGTTTCTCTAATGATTAGTGATTTTGAGCATTTTTTCATATGCTTGTTGGCCACACGTATGTCTTGGTTTGAGAACATCACCAAGTCTTAAATTATCCATCTTGGAAGTGAATGTCTGGCTATGTTGTATCTTCTAAAAATTTTTAACAACACTATCAGAATCTTTTACCAGACCCTTGTACTCACACAAGGGATGGAAGTGTTGCTTAGTGCTGCAAAGGGGAAGAACAGTGCTAACAAAGTACTGTTTGGGTTATCACCTTTAAGTCACTTTCGTAGTTATAGAACTAGAAAGTGAAGCAGAAAAAAAATAAATGAAATATTAATGGTTGATCATATTACTCTGTGACATAGTTGGTGGTGGGATGGGGTTGCCCAGTAAGGGTAGGTTTAGGGGTTCATCTGGAAGAGGGTCTACAAGCACACAACAGGCAGCAGAGGTCAAAGCAGGGATGAGGGAAGAAGTAGCCAAGAAAGTTCCAGAAGACTTATTAGATTTGACCTCTCATTCTAAGGAAGGCTATTTTATTTTATCTACTAGGTGTGAGCAACTGTGTAACCACAGGAATTGTTTATAAAGGAAGAAAATCACACATTTTCAGAAAAATACTAACCTCTCCCGAGGCAGAGGCAGAAACACTAGGATCACTTCATAGCCAAAAATATTTCGGTAGCAAAAACAGATAAGAATGCCTGATGACCATGTTATTAACTCGAATTCAATGACTGAGGGTTTCTTAAAATTGAGAAGACATAAGGAGGTTGGATAGTAAATAACAGCTGGATGGAAAATTTTTAAATGTGGTACTTTCAGTTTTAAAACATATTCAGAATATACATGTGGGAATTTACTGTCCAGAAAGTGTGGCTTGAGTCCTTTGTGAAATAGTTAAATGAATAGCAGGAGAAAAGAAACCTTGAAGTCAACTAAAGATTAGAAGAATGAAGATCAGGAGTCATCTTTTACTAATTCAATGGCTTTTTTATGGAATGATGAAATTAATGGATGAAGAGAATGCAATTGATGTAATATATCTGAAGTTTCAAGAAGCAGCTATTATTATTATGTCACCAAATAATACTTGATAAGTTGATTCAAGCATGCCAAGATCTAAATATGTCCCCTCGATTGGAAAGTAGATGGAAATCTAGTCAACATAATAAATAATAAATGATGGGGGAGACAGGAGGAATGAACATGCTCTCAAAACTGAGTTTTTTGTTTTTTGGTTTTTTTTTTTTTTGAGACGATGTCTCACTCTGTTGCCGAGGCTGGAGTGCAGTGGCATAATATCGGCTCACTGCAACCTCCACCTCCCGAGTTCAAGCGGTTCTTCTGCCCCAGCCTGCCAAGTAGCTGGAATTACAGGCATGCTCCACCACACCCAGCTAATTCTGTATTTTTAGTAGAGACAGGATTTCCCCATGTTGGCCAGGCTGGTCTCAAACTCCTAATCTCAAGTGATCCACTGCCTCAGTCACCTAAAGTGTTGGGATTACAGGCGTGAGCTGCTGTGCCCGGCCAAAACTGGATATGTTTGAATTTCACTTTATTTGTCACTCCTTTCACTAATGATCAGAGGGATGGATCAGCACTATGAGTAACAACAAACAAACAGTGCCATTATGGGTGCCTACATTATTTAATGTCGCAGATGGAAAGATGCTAACTCTTTTGTCTGTGTTCCCAGTTGCCTTTTTTTTCAATTGGGATGACTATCTTGTTTTATATAGTTAATTGAGTTTATTAACTTTTCAGTTGAACTCTGGTCTCCTTTTTTGATTAAATTGTTTTCAAGATAGATTACTGAGCAACGTTTACATTGAGCCACAGCTTTATGATCTTTGTATGGCTCCTACCTTCTGTCAATAATTCTCTATATGGATTAACTACGCTGGAGAAAACCAGGGGAAAAATGAACAGATGGAAACTGGAGGGTGGGGTAGGAAGTAAGTTCATGGGGATCTGATATCAATAGAAATCCAGATGGACATTCAAGCGAAATTGAAAAGTGTTGAAAAAGAGGAAAAAATGCTGAAAGTAAAAGGAAGAATGGTAAAACAAAAGGTAAGTCCCAGAATAAATGTAAAAATAACCAGAAATAAGAAGTCAGTATTTGGGGGATATAAAAAATATAGGAAGAACTCAGTAGCTGTCAACGTGATCCAAGACAGTCATAAAGGATTTGGTTTGAGATGGATTTGGAATCCATCAAAACAAATAAAAATTCTGTTAGGTTGTTGTTGATATCATGGTTTGTTTGTTGTTGTTTGAGGCGTGTCTCTCTCTCTCTCTCTCTCTCTCTCTCTCTCTCTCTCTCTCTCTCTCTTTCTCTTGCCCAAACAGAAGTGCAGTGGCATGATCCCTGCTCAATGCAGCCTTGACCTCTTGGGTGCAAGGGTTTCTCCCACCTCAGGTTCCTGAGTAGCTGGGACTGAGGCAAACCATTATGCCTAGTTGACGTTGTTTTTTATTGATAACTGTTTACAAACCCATCAAATGCAAAGTGGCTCTGGCATAACTGTAGTTGAGAATTAGACCTTGAAACCATCTCAGTTACTTGAGTTTGTATAAGAAAATTGTGGTTCCTAATTCACTTTTCATGTTGGTAAATTAGTTCATCTCTGTCTTCATCTGAGGACCGACTAGTTGCCTATATGTATCAATTACAGCAAAAGTATCAGCACAGATCTTAAGAGTTCTCTCTTATCTATATGAGAGAAGTATTATTAAAATTAGTGTATTCTTTCACTTTATTCAGTGCTCGTGGGGAGCCAAAAATAGTTGAAAAAATGCAGATTCATTTTTCAAAGGAGCCTGTGTGCACTGTAATGTGCACTATTAATGATTGTTATGATTAAACAATAAACATATGTAAAGTATTTGGCATCCCTTGAATGGTGAAATGAAATGTTGCAGTTATGTGGCTACAGAAGAAAAATATATTTAGATTAAGACACATTTATGCAAAATCCTGCCCGATAATTTCTTTCCTGTCTTCCTGGCTCTGATTCCTTCTGTGGGCCTTAAAAAAAATAAAACCCAAAATGTATTTGTCTTAATTTCTCTACCTAAAGCAAATGGATTAGAAACCTTTGTTGAACAGCCCTCTGAGAAATAACTCATTAATTAATGTGAAATATTCCCCAATGGCAAAACAGCATAAGTTTTAAGTGCTCACTATGCCAATAATGTTTCCGCATTGTAAATTTGGATTTTAAGTTATGTGGAGAAAAAATAGGTTAGAGCAAAGCAAATTTTAGTTTCTTCAAAGTGCATATTAGAACTGAGATAATTTGATACCCAGCCACCAAAATCTATTTTTAAGTTATTTTTCAGACATGACACTTTTAGTAATTGTTTTCTTTATGCATTCTTATAACTTAAATACTCAGATTTTAGCTACAGTGGGCATTGTATTAATATTTTCAGTGACACATTAATGTATGCCAAGAATGATTGTGTTGTGTGGTTTGTTTATACCACTAGTTAAATTTGATGTTAGCGATTTGGTACAAAATACAATTCTTACACGTTATGGGAACATAAACTTTATTGCTGTCTCATTACCATGCAGAAGCCAAATATGAGCAAAAGAATAATATCCTGTATTAATCTTCCAAAGATTGGCTATGGGTAACCCAACTGATTGTGTTATAGTTTAATTAATGGAATAAAAAGGGAAGAAATAGCTTCGGTGCTGCCTAATAAAGGTAATTCTCCCATGGCAAGATATGTACACTGAAACATGACACAAGAATTCTGATGGAATGGCTTTTTGTCTAGTTGAATAATGCAATCTTCTCTTCTGTGCCCATAAAAAAAGATATATCCATCCTAAGGCTATATTTTGTAGTGGCATTTTAGGTATTCATTTTGGGGGAAAAATCCTTGCTTATTCAGCTTTAAGGAATTAGATCTCATTGAACTAGAAAAAAAAGATCTAAAATAGCTTAAATTGTTTTTTGATTTGTGAAATAGAAAAACTCCTCACTGTGGATAAGTGAAGCCACATTCATTTGAACAACTTGACTGACCTTTTTCTCCTCTGCATAAATGCTTGTCCGTTGCTGATAGTCCTATTGACATGTCTGCAGGCAGAAAAAAATCAGAGGGGTGTATTTCTGCAGCAAAAATTTAGATGACGGGGTTTGTAGATGGCTTAGTTTTTTAGGTTTTGTGTGTGTGTGTTTTGAGACAGGATCTTGCCTGTCAGGCTTGAATGCAGTGGTGTGAACACAGTTCACTGCAGCAGCAGCCTCAAACTCCTGGACTTCAGAGATCCTCCTTATTCAGCCTCTCCTGTAGCTGGCACCACAGGCATGTACTCAGCTAATTTTTTAAATTCTTTATAGAGATAAGATCTCACTATGTTAGCCAGGCTGGTTTCTAACTCCTGGGCTCACGTGATCCTCCTGCCTTGGACTCCCAAAGTACTGAGATTACATGTGTGAGACACCACACCCCATCAAGATGGCTTAATTTGAGTTAATTACAGACATTTTCCTGTAACTTTCAGATTTTCTGCAAACAAAAGCATTGGAAGAAAGTAAAACGTCACTACATATGTAGGGGTGTCATGAATAGTAGGGCATGTTTAAAGATAAAAGAAACTGCAACTAGCTTTATTTTCTTCCACAAAATTAAGGTTACTTCTCAGTCCTTCTAACGTCACACGTCTGTAGTGGGTTGGTTCAACAACCTGGGAACAGACAGTCATGAGGCCAAGATGTTTTATTTCTGTATGAACAGGATGGCTTTGTTTTATTTCATAGGCTTAAATGTATAGCCTGGTGTGGTGGATTGAATAGTGTCCTGAAAAATTTATGTCCATCCAGGAGTTCATAATGTGACTTTATTTGGAAATTGAGCCTTGCAGATATAATTAAGTTAAAATAATATCATATTAAATTAGGGTTGGCCTTAACTTCAATGACTGGTGTTCTTATAAGAAGAGGAGTCACACAGAGACACATGATAATGCTATGTGAAAACAGAGGAGGCAAGGATTGGAGTGTGAAAAGCCAAGGCCTGCTGGTAACCCCCAGAAGCAAGAGAGGAGCACAGAACGGATTCTCTCTCCAGCCTCCAGGAGGAACCTACCATGCCACACCCTGATTCCAGACTTGTGAACTCCAGAACTGTGAGAGAGCAAATTCCTACTGTTTTAAGGCACCCAGTTTGTGACAACCTGTTACAGTAGCCAGGGATAACTTCTAGACCTGGACACACAGCTTGATCACATTCTACCTGTAGCACAGGCATTCAACTGAGACTGCAGACATCCAGATCCACCAGTGGGAAATAACAGTTTACCTATTGTTTTTTATTTATTTTCTTGCACTTTAGGTTCTGGGGTACACGTGCAGAACATGCAGGATTGTTGCATAGGTACATACATGGCAATGTAGTTTGCTGCCTCCATCCCCATCACCTGTATCTGGCATTTCTCCCCATGTTATCCCTCCCCAACTCCCTACCCTCCACTGTCCCTCCCCTAGCCCCCAACACAGACCTCAGTGTGTGATGCTCCCCTCCCTGTGTCCATGTGTTCTCACTGTTTGACACCCGCCTATGAGGGAGAACACGCATTTTTTCATTTTCTGTTCTTGTGTCAGTTTGCTGAGAATGATGGTTTCCCGATTCATCTATGTCCCTACAGAGGACACGAAGTCATCGTTTTTTATGGCTGCATAGTATTCTGTGGTGTATATGTGCCACGTTTTCCTTGTCCAGTCTATCATTGATGGGCATTTGGGTTGGTTCCAGGTCTTTGCTATTGTAAAGAGTGCCTTGATGAACATACATGTGCATGTGTCTTTATAACAGAACGATTTATAATCTTTTGGATATATACCTAGTAATGGGATTGCTGGGTCAAATGGAATTTCTATTTCTAGGTCCTTGAGGAATTGCCACACTGTTTTCCACAATGGTTGAACTAATTTACACTCCCACCAACAGTGTAAAAGTGTTCCTATTTCTCCACATCCTCTCCAGCATCTGTTGTCTCCAGATTTTTTAATGATCACCATTCTACCTGGAGTGAGGTGGTATCTCAATGTGGTTTTGATATGCATTTCATCTAATGTGATGATAAGCATTTTTTCATATGTTTATTGGCATCATATATGTATTCATTTGAAAAGTGTCTATTCATATCCTTCGCCCACTTTTGACTGAGTTTGTTTTTTCTTGTAAATCTGTTTTATTTCTTGGTAGATTCTGGATATTAGCCATTTGTCAGTTGGGTAGATTGCAAAAAATTTTCCCATTCTGTTGATTGCCAGCTCACTCTAATGATTGTTTCTTTTGCTGTGCAGAAGGTCTGGAGTTTAATTAGATCCCATTTGTCTATTTTGGCTTTTGTTGCCAATGCTTTTGGTGTTTCAGTCATGAAATCCTTACCTATGCCTATGTCCTGAA
Organism: Aotus nancymaae; assembly: GCF_030222135.1. Lineage (NCBI taxonomy): Eukaryota > Metazoa > Chordata > Mammalia > Primates > Aotidae > Aotus > Aotus nancymaae. The sequence continues at coordinate 10,840,891 of NW_026988492.1, read as the reverse complement.
TGGTTTTGCCTAGGTTTTCTTCTAGGATTTTTATAGTGTTAGGTCTTATGTTTAAGTCTTTAATCCATCTGGAGTTAATTTTAGTGTAAGGTGTCAGGAAGGGGTCCTGTTTCTGCTTTCTGCACATGGCTAGCCAGTTTTCCCAACAGCATTTATTGAACAGTGAATCTTTTCCCCATTGCTTGTTTTTGTCAGTTTTGTCAAAGATCAGATGGTTGTAGATGTGTGGTGTTGCCTCCGAGGCCTCTGTTCTGTTCCATTGGTCTATATGTCTGTTTTGGTACCAGTACCATGCTGTTTTGATTACTGTAGCCTTGCAGCATAGTTTGAAGTCAGGTAGCATGATGCCTCCAGTTTTGTTCTTTTTGCTTAGAATTGACTTGGCTATGTAGGCTCTCTTTGGTTCCATATGAAGTTTAAGGTGGTTTTTCCCAGTTCTGTGAAGAGGGTCATAGGTAGCTTGATGGGGATAACATTGAATCTATAAATTACTTTGGGCAGTATGGCCATTTTCACAATATTGATTCTTCCTACCATAAGCATGGAATGTTTTTCCATCTATTTGTGTCCTCTCTAATTTCCTTGAGCAGTGGTTTATGGTTCTCCTTGAAGAGGTCCTTTACATCCTTTGTTAGTTATATTCCTAGGTATTTTATTCTCTTTGTAGCAATTGTGAATGGTAGTTCGTTCTTGATTTGGCTCTCTTTAAGTCTGTTACTGGTGTATAGGAATGCTTGTGATTTCTCCACATTGATTTTGTATCCTGAGAATTTGCTGAAGTTGCTTATCAGTTTTAGGAGATTTTGGGATGAGATGATGGGGTCTTCTAAACATATAATCATGTCGTCTGCAAATAGAGACAATTTGATTTCCTCATTTTCTAATCAAATGCCCTTTATTTCTTTTTCTTGCCTGATTGCTCTGGCTAGAACTTCCAATACTATATTGAATAGGAGTGGTGAGAGAGGGCATCCTTGTCTAGTGCCAGATTTCAAAGGGAATGCTTCTAGTTTTTGCCCATTCTGTATGATATTGGCTGTGGGTTTGTCATAAATAGCTTTTATTATTTTGAGACACGTTCTGTCAATACCTAGTTTATTGAGGTTTTTTAGCATAAAGAGCTGTTGAATTTTGTCGAAGACCTTCTCTGCATCTATTGAGATAATCATGTGGTTTTTGTTTTTGGTTCTGTTTATGTGGTGAATTATATTTACAGACTTGTGTATATTGAACCAGCTTTGCATCCCTGGGATGAAGCCTACTTGATCGTGATGGATAAGCTTTTTGATGTGCTATTGCAATCGGTTTGCCAGTATTTTATTTAAGATTTTTGCATCTATGTTCATCATGGATATTGGCCTGAAGTTTTCTTTTCTTGTTGAGTCTCTGCCGGGTTTTGGTATCAGGATGTTGTTGGTCTCATAAAATGATTTGGGAAGGATTCCTTCTTTTTGAATTGTTTGGAATAGTTTCAGAAGGAGTGGTACCAACTCCTCTTTGTATGTCTAGTAGAATTCCGCTGTGAACCCATCTGAACCTGGGCTTTTTTTGGTTGGTAAGCTATTAATTGCTGCCTCAACTTCAGCCCTTGTTATTGGTCTATTCAGGGTTTCAACTTCTTCCTGATTTAGTCTTGGGAGAGTGCAAGTATCCAGAAATTTATCCATTTCTTCTAGGTTTACTGGTTTATGTGCATAGAGTTGTTTGTAGTAATCTTTGATGGTAGTTTGTATTTCTGTGGAATCTGTGGTGATATCCCCTTTATCATTTTTTATTGCATCTATTTGATTCTTCTCTCTTTTCTTTTTTATTAATCTGGCTAGTGGTCTATTTTGTTGATCTTTTCGAAAAATCAGCTCCTGGATTTATTAATTTTTTGAAGGTTTCTTTGTGTCTCTATCTCCTTCAGTACTGCTCTGATCTTAGTTATTTCTTTTCTTCTGCTAGCTTTTGAGTTTTTTTGATTTTGCTCCTCTAGCTCTTTTAATTTTGATGATAGGGTGTCAATTTTAGATCTTTCCTTGCTTCTCATGTGGTCAATTATTGCTATAAATTGTCCTCTAAACACTGCTTTAAATATGTTCCAGAGATTTGGGTACATTGTGTCTTCATTCTCATTGGTTTTGAAGAATATCTTTATTTCTGCCTTCATTTCATTGTTTATCCAGTCAACATTGAAGAGCCAGTTGTTCAGTTTCCATGAAGTTGTGCAGTTTTGAGTTAGTTTCTTAATCCTGGGTTCTGATTTGATTGTACTGTGGTCTGAGAGACTGTTTGTTATGATTTCCGTTCTTTTGCATTTGCTGAGGAATGGTTTACTTCCAATTATGTGGTCAATTTTAGAGTAGGTGTGATGTGGTGCTGAGAAGAATGTATATTTTATGGATTTGGGGTGGAGAGTTCTGTAAATGTCTATTAGGTTTGCTTGGTCCAGATCTGAGTTCAAGTCCTGGATATCCTTGTTAATTTTCTGTCTCGTTGATCTGTCTGTTATTGACAGTGGAGTGTTAAAGTCTCCCACTATTATTGTGTGGAAGTCTAAATCTCTTTGTAGGTCATTAAGTACTTACTTTATGTATCTGGGTGCTCCTATATTGGGTGCATATATATTTAGGATCATTAGCTCTTCTTGTTGCATTGATCATTTGACCATTATGTAATGCCCTTCTTTGTCTCTTTTGATCTTTGTTGGTTTAAAGTCTATTTTATCAGAGACTAGGATTGCAACTCCTGCTTGTTTTTGCTCTCCATTTGCTTGGTAAATCTTCCTCCATCCCTTTATTTTGAGGCTATGTGTGTCCTTCCACGTGAGATGGATTTCCTGGATACAGCACACCGATGGGTCTTGACTTTTTATCCAATTTGCCAGTCTGTGTCTTTTGATTGGGGCATTTAGTCCATTTACATTTAAGGTTAATATTGTTATGTGTGAATTTGATCTGCCATTTTGATGCTAGCTGGTTGTTTTGCCCATTTGTTGATGCAGTTTCTTCATTGTGTCTATGCTCTTTATCATTTGGTACATTTTGGAGTGGCTGGTACTGGTTGTTCCTTTCTATGTTTAGTGCTTCTTTCAGGAGCTCTTGTAAGGCAGGCCTGGTGGTGACAAAATCTCTAAGCAATTGCTTGTTTGTAAAGGATTTTATTTCTCCTTTGCTTATGAAGCTTAGTTTGGCTGGATATAAAATTCGAGGTTGAAAGTTCTTTTCTTTAAGGATGTTGAATATTGGCCCCCACTCTCTTCTGGCTTGTAAGGTTTCTGCTGAGAGATCTGCTGTGAGTCTGATGGGCTTCCCTTTGTGGGTGACCCAACCTTTCTCTCTGGCTGCACCTTAGCACTTTTTCCTTCATTTCAACCTGGTAAGTCTGGCGATTATGTGCCTTGGGGTTGCTCTTCTTGAGGAATATCTTTGTGGTTTTCTCTGCATTTCCTGGACTTGAATATTGGCCTGCCTTGCTAGGTTGGGGAAGTTCTTCTGAATAATATCCTGAAGAGTGTTTTCCAGCTTGGATTCATTCTCTCCTTCATATTCAGGTACACCTGTCAAATGTAGATTAGGTCTTTTCACATAATCCCGTATTTCTTGGAGGCTCTGTTCATTTCTTTTCACTTTTTTCTCTAATCTTGCCTTCTTATTTTATTTCATTGAGTTGATCTTCAATCTCTGATATCCTTTCTTCTGCTTGGTCGATTTGGCTATTGAAACTTGCATATGCTTTACAAAGTTCTCGTGTTGTGTTTTTCAGCTCCAGCAGTTCATTTATATTCTTTCTAAGCTGTTTATTCCCGTTAGCATTTCGTCAAACCATTTTTCAATGTTCTTAATTTCTTTGTATTGGGTTAGACTATGTTCTTTTAGCTCAGAGAAGTTTGTTACTACCCACTTTCTGAAGCCTGTTTCTGTCAATTTATCAGACTCATTCTCCATCCAGCCTTGTTCCCTTGCTGGTGAGGAGTTGTGATCCCTTGGAGGAGGAGAGGCATCTGGTTTTGGGTGTTTTCATCCTTTTTGCACTGGTTTCTTCCCATATTTGTGGATTTATCTACCTGTGGTCTTTGTAGTTGGTGACTTTCAGATTGGGTCTCTGATTTATTGATGATGATGTTATTTCTTTCTGTTTTTTAGTTTTCCTTCTAACAGTCAGGCCCCTCTGCTGTAGGACTGCTGGAGGTCCACTCCAGACCCTGCTTGCCTGGGATCACCTGTGTTGGCCGCGGAACAGTAAGGGTTGCTGCCAGTTTGTTCTTCTATTTGTCCTAGAAGGATACCCGCCAGATGTCAGCCTGAGCTCTCTTTTATGAGGTGTCTCTTTGGATATATGGGGGTCAGGGAGCTGCTTGAGGTAACAGTCTGTCCCTTATAGGAGCTCAAGTTCTGAACTGTGAGCTCAGTTGTTCTGTTAAAAGCTGCTGGGCAGGTAGGTACATTTAAGTCTGCTGCAGCAGAACTCATAACTGCCTTTTTCTCCCAGGTGCTCTGTCCTGGGAAGGTGGGGCTTTATTTATAAGTTTCTGTCATGCTGCTGCCTTTTTTCAGAGATGCCCTGCCCAGTGAGGAGGTAGCCTACTCAGTCTGCCAGCAGAGGTGTTGCTGAGCTGCTGTGAGCTCTGCCAAGCTGCTGTGTGAACTTCCTTGCAGTTTTATTTATAGGGGTATAGTTAGAACTGCCTCAGTAATGGCGGTCTGCCTCAGTAATGGCAGACTGTCTCTGTAATGGCAGACTGCCTCGGTAATAATGGATTGCCTTAGTAATGGTGGATGCCCTTCCCCCCACAGAGCTGGACCATCCTGGGTCCAGCTGTGCTTGCTGTGAAACTCTCAATCCAGAGCATTTCAGATTACTGGTCTTTGTAGGGATAGGACCTGCTGAGCCAGATCACCTGGCTCCCTGTTTCAGCCCCCTTTTTCTCAGTTGAATGGGTGACTGTGTCTCCCAGGCATTCCAGGTGCCCCTTGAAATGGCTGCCCAGATTTGTGTGAGCTTTTGTGCGGAGACCTGCTGCACCAGCTGAAACAGCTATGCTGGAGACTTGTGGTGGTTTTCTGCCCAGGGACTCTCCTGGTCTGTGGGCAATAAAAAATCATTTGGAAATGTGGTGATCACTCACCCTCTATGTTCTCGCTGGGAACTGCACTCCGGAGCTGTTCCTATTCGGCCATCTTGGATCGTCCCTGTGTTTTTCTTTTATGTTTACTATTGTGTCTCCAAAATCTAGCACAATATCTGGTATATAGAAGACAATCAATACTTAATATCTACTAATCAATAATAAGAATGAATGCAAATCTCTGTATTTGTCGATGTTAAAGGGTAACATTACAGTCAGTTTACCTGTTTTCTAAAAAAGGATCTTTACAGTTTAAGGTTACAACTAACATGCCCAAGTCCATCCCTGGTAAGCATCAGCTCAGGCTCTTTACTTAATAAGGAGCATGTCCAGAACATGGAATCTCAAAAGTGCTGCTAAATTCTACCACCTCAACACCACCAAATCTGATGACAAAGCAGTAGAAAAGCTTTCTAAGGAAGCCAGTTTGTCCCTGCAAGAGTGTCTTTAATTAGGGACGACTGTTGTAGAAGATGACAGCATCCACTCTATTTTAAACAGAAAAGGAATTTTGCTCACAAAGTCACTGGAAAGGCTGGAAGATCAGGATCTAGGCTGGGATTCCAAAAGTGGCTTCCTAAAATGAAATCACTGAGCAGAGCTCGCTGCTGGGGGACTGTGCCCTCTGTTGTGACCAGGAAGATGAGGACCAGGAAGCCACTGTCCCAGCTGTTGACTCTTGTATCTCACCACCTGATGCATTATCCAGGGAACTGGAAGCTACTGCCATGCTTCCCGGCTTTTGGAAACACATAACTTCGCTCTCTCCAAAATAAAGAAGCTAATACCAGAACTGTTAGCAGGACCAGCTACGTATTCATGTGGCCAGTGCAAAATGAAAATGCAGACCCCATGTTCAAAACTATTAAGACCCAGGTCAGCAGCAACAGAGCATTAAACCAAGCATGGGGCCCTTCTAATCATGGAGTCCTGTGTGACTGCTCTGGTCACTGCCCATGAAGCTGGCCCCACCTGTTGGCCTCAAAGCCATGGTGGCCTGATAATCTGCACCTGCAAAGGGATCAACATGGATTCATCCTGTACTATCCCTCTTCCTCACTTGAATCAGCACAAAGTTTATGTCTGTGAGACTCTGGAAGACTGGAAGGCAGGGCCTTGCTGGAAGGGAGTCTGAGGAATGTCCTTTTTAGCTGTCCAGGCTCTACCATGAAGGAAGCACTCCAGAAGGAGCTGCAAAAAAATGCTGACCGAGTCTATCTACTGTGTCTAACCAAGTGATAACTTTTTGCAGAGCAATTGGTTCTCTTCTCACTTACAGACCCACCCTGCTGCAGCCAGCTGAGTACTTTCTGTACACAGCACTCAACAGACAGCTGACAGAATCATGTGCGTATTTCTCTACACCAGATGTGTGCTGGAAGATGGGGATACAGTGCTGACCCAGGAAAACGAGGTCCCTGCCCTCTAATTTCCCTCAAGTGAACAGACACAAGAAATTAACAAGTGAACCTTCTCACTCATTCCCACTCTTTCTTCCCGCCAGTCCATTCTCAACAGCAATTCTGGAGAAATCCTTTGAAATACACAAGTCAGTTCACACACATTTCCCTGCTTAGATTATTTCCATAGTTTTGCCTTACCCTTGGAAAAAATCCAGACCTCCTCATCAATCTTGACAAGAATCTCACACCATCTGGTGTTTGCCTATCTCTGATGCTTCCCCACTTGCTCACTACACCACACCAGTGTCCTTTTCAGAACATACCAGATTCCTTCTTACCTCTGTCTTTGATTTTGAGCTTTCCTAGCTCACTGCACAGCTGGTTCCTTCTCAGCTTCCAGCATGCAGCTAAAATGCTACCTTTTCAGGAAGGTTCTCTCTGATCATCCCACCTAAGAGAGAATCCCCACCTCAGCCCAGTTTTTCTACATCTTATCACTTTGCTTATTTCTCATCAAACATTTATCACAATCTGAACTTAGCCTGTGTATAAGTTTGTGTGTTTCTCTTTCCTGTCCATGAGGCCGGAGGCCTTGCCTACCTGGCTCAGTGCTTTACCCCAATCCCAGCACAGCACCTACATACAGCAGGAGCTCAAGAAATATTTGTTGATGAGCTGAGTTACTGGCAGAGAGGTGCATTTTAAAAATTAGGTACATTCATGGAAAGTTGGATCTGCATTCATTATTTGGATAAAAGAAATTGAACCAAAAAATGAAGCATCATTTGGGATGGCTATGGAGTTTGGGAAAATTAAAGCAGAGAGTTCAAGGCAACTGGCAGTCACCAAATCACACAGGTCAGCTATTCTGGAAAAAAATGCGGGCTGGTGTTGGGGTAAGAAGGCCAGACAAAAAACTGTCCAGTAATACACAGGATCTCCCACTTGTTTATGGGTTATTGTAAGGCTGTTCACTTCCTGTTCCCATATTGTGAGTTCTCACAGTGAGATCACTTACTCACTGAGAGAAGAGACCCCCGTCTTTCTGCAGTAGCCCCCAGTGCCCCTTGTAGCTCTAAGAAGAGCTTCCTGCTTCTCATTTAAGTTCTCTAAGGATGGAAGGTGCTAAGTACTAGGAAAACTTGACTTCTATGCTTTTTGCATGGTGCCACCAGGTAAGATGGCCGACCATCTGGATTCCTTGAAACTGGGCAGGTCCCTGGATGCAGGGCCTTCAGTTTTAACACTGGAACAGTTCAGGAAACAAATCAGGATACAGTCATCTTTCTACTGGGCCACTAGAAGAAGGTGGCCTCATTCTTATTTTGGCTCAAGGTCTTAGTCCTACCAGCCTGCTTCAGCCCATATCATACTCCATTTACTAACTTGTAACCAATCTGTTATTTCAACCTCCCCTTATGGCTTCACTGTGCTTCCCAGTCCTCACCCTCAGCCCTGCTTCTCTGACTTCCCTCCTTGACAGTGTCTGGATTCTTTCTCTGACTGTGTTATCCGACAACACTCCTACCTCGTCTGATCCATCTTGCCCTCTGGGATCTTGGGAGTTCTACCCCCATCCCAGGCCCGCAAGAAGCCCACTTATCACACTTGCCCCAGGAGTAGTGGGAGGACATTGAGTGATCAGAATTATCTATGAATACAATTACAGTGATACACCTCTGACTGCACAGCTCAGAAAAAAAGGCCAAAAAATTCAGGAGTTATCTGGTGACCCTCTATCATACAGAGGAGAAGTCTGAAAACTTTCTCTGTAAATGGACAGATAGTAAATATTTTGGGCTGTACAGCTCATGCAGTCTCTCATAAGTGTGCAGGTCTGCTGTTGTGTCAGGAAAGCAGTTAGAGGTGATATGACAACAGAGACAGCATGGTCTGAAAAGCCTAAAATATTTGCTATCTGTCCCTTTACAGGGGAATTATTCAATTTTTACATGTTCCAATAAAACTTTATTTACAGATATAGGCAATGGGCCTAATTTGGCCCATGGGCCATAGTTTATGGATCCTTAAATTTTTTTATGAAGTTTATAAAAGTCTTTTTCATCCTTACCACCCATATGGATTGGCCATAGCTCCACACACACAATTTATGCATCTTCTTCCGAATTACTCTACCTCTCTTAATTTCTCACTCTGTCACTCACCTGGGCTTATGGAAACTTTTACTCCACAAAAATTAATTCTTGCACCAACACACATGGAAAGAAAGATTGTGTGGTACTTTTTTTAGAAGAATGTTTAACACATTTTGTAATATGAAAGATAGTTATGGAGTTAAACTGTGAGGATAACTGAAATTAATACATGGTTACTGCTTTGTTAGATTACAGGAGAAAACCTCCTTTGATGAGCAGGAATATCCTTATTCTTGGTAATAAGGATGGAAATAACTCCAAATCATGCTTTTTTATTTTTATTTTTTGAGGTGGAGTTTTGCTCTTGTTGCCCAGGCTAGAGTGCAATGGTGCGATCTTGGCTCACTGCAACCTCCACCTCCCAGGTTCAAGAGATTCTCCTGCCTCAGCCTCCCAAGTAGTTGGGATTACAGGCATGTGCCACTATGCCCAGCTAATTTTGTATTTTTAGTAGAGACAGGGTTTCTCCATGTTGGTCAGACTGGTTTCGAACTCCCAATCTCAGGTGATCCACCCACCTTGGCCTCCCAAAGTACTGTGATTATAGGCATAAGCCACTGCGCCCAGCCCAAATAGTGCTTTTAAAGGTGAGTTTTGGGGCTGAGCACAGTAGCTCATGCCTGTAATCCCACCACTTTGGAGGGCCACCATGGGAGGATCGCTTGAGCCCAGGAGGTGATGCCCCATCTCTACAAAACCCACAAAAATTAGCTGGATGTGGTGGCATGTGCCTGTAGTCCCAGCTATTCAGGACGCTGAGGTGGGAAGATCACTTGAGCCCAGGAGGTGAGGCAACAGAGTGAGATCCTGTCTCAAAAATAAAAACAAAAAAGTGAGTTTTGGGCTATTCACTATTTCTGGTTTTGTTTTTAAACTAAAGGGTCTCAATCTGCCGCTGTGAGCAGCTTATACAGAGTCCTGCTTTCTTCATATGTGTAATTTAATATTCCTGCGCAAAGCAGTGTCTTCATAACACATTTGGAAATGTGCTGCCCTGAAAAGTGTACTTTCATATGGAAGAGGAGTGGTAGGAGAAAGAAAATGCTGATAACAGTTTAAATTAATCTTTCGGAATGCACTCACGAAATGCATAGAACTGGAAACTGCTTGTATCAGATAAGAAACCTGGGAAATGAATGTGAAAAGCCAAGAAGGGAAGGAGGGTGGGAGAAAGGAGAGCAAGAAAAATAACTGTCAGGTACTGTGCTTAGTATCCACGTGACAAAATAATCTGTGTACCAAACCCTGACGTGAATTTACCTCTATAACAAACCTGCGCATGTACCCCTGAGCCTTAAATAAAAGTTAAAAAAAAAAAAAACGAAAGAAATCCGTAGGAAACAAGACTGAATCTAGCAAAATGTCCTTACGTCCATTTCTCTAGTCCTGGAGGTAAGATGTGGTTCAAATAGGGATGATGACAAACAGGACCCTAAAATGCTGTTGAGCTGCCTCCTCCACTTGCTGCTGTGATCGCAGGATGACAGTTCTCTGTAGCGCAGAGGCAGCGCATGTGGGCTCATTGCTGAGCGGATTCTGCTGAGCCTAGAAAACTGAGCGCCTTAACAAGTCAATTCCACACCCCCTCGAATTTGTGCCTCGGTAGGGAGTCCTCAGCAGGAAACCCTCCATCTGTTTTCCTTTACTACAAGGGACTTCAGAGAATGAGTTCATTTCTCTTCAAACATCCTCACGTTGCTGTAAAACAGCACTGGGCTGAGTGATGAGAAATGTCACCAGGAATACAGAGGACGCCTTCAAACGGAGATAGCAGAGACAGTTACACTCTGAATTAGAGTTAGCTTTGGAGAGGATTTATTTTTCTTTTGTTACTTACATCCTGGATTTGCTTTTTTTCTTTTTTGTTTTTTTTAAGGGCAGCTTTGTTTTTACTACTTCTTGTAAAGCATGGACATTTGAAGAAATAAATATAAAAGGAAGATTTCTCAAAGATTTGTCCTGTTGAGTAACGGAGCATACCCTGAGGACCCAGGGATTAGAACTAGATCAGTCTTTCTTTTTGAGCAAAAAAGCCTAATTTGAAATTCAGGATTGCTTTTAAAATATCACTGCAAGTAAGTACTCTGTCTTTGTTTTTTTCTCTTTTCTTCCTTCCTAATCCCCTAATCAGCCTTTTTTGCATATTATAATCTCAGTGAAGTTATCAGTTGGACTATAAATATGAGTAAAATGATTTGCCAACCCATGGATTACTTACAAGATGAGATACTGAGTTTTCTGCTCTGAGCACTGTTCAGCACTAGCAGGTAGCAGGCAGTATTCATAGTAATGTTTATGTTTTTATGTTGAGAATCATTTGATTTCATTAACATTTCACGTGAATATCTTTTGCCTCATTTCCTCCAGTAATATAAACTATACTTTAAATTGGAAAATGAACAAGGAAAGTCTCTTCTGAAAAGAGCATTGCTGCCCTAGCAAGCAAACCACTTGATTTCAACTTCTGTCGACTTCTCTGGAACATCCAGGTAGATTTGCCGAAGGATCTGTAAATCTACAGAGTAAACTTGGCTAAAAAAATAACTCTTGTGAACCCCTTTTGAAACTGCCATAAACTCATATTGCAAATGTGTTAAAAAAAAAAAAAAAAAAAAAAACTCTGTAGCAAAAGGGCATTGAAACATAAAAATATGTCAAACTGCTAGTATCTTTGGTGGCAATATTAAGTTGAACTACAGCTGTGTGTGTGCCAAAGCCTCCTCAGAACTCCAGGAATCCAGAGCTGTGGGACTGATTTAGCTGCATATGGTTAAAGGGTACACAAGTAACCAGAGAGGTTTTCCAGAAGGGGCCAGAATGTCCTGCTCCCTTTGAAGCTCCTAACATCGACCCATCCCTCCACTCTCTCATCCTTACGTAGTAGCCATAAATTGTTATAGTTTGCTATTGGAGGGGTCATGCTACCTCTCCCAGCGGTCACTTTAGGGAAGAGATGGCTGCTTCAGTGTGCTGTCTGGCCAGTGTCTGGGCAAGAATGAACATAAAAGTGACCTGTGCTTCCTACACATCCCAGGTCTCCTACGTCACCAAAGCCATCACCTGTGCCAAGGCTCTCTACAGACCAGCAGGTCTGTAGGAGAAAGACAGTGGGTGAAACCCACTTCCATGGAGTGGAAGTAGGGTGAGTAAAATGAAATAGGGTGTTGCATTCTTCCTCCAGCTTCCCCTATTCTTTAGATGCTGTCTGCCTCATCCTCCAAGAAACATGATTCCAACTCATCATCCGTTGCCATAGCCAAGTGCTCCTGGAACTGGCCTTGTTACTGTTTAGCCCTTCAGTTAAAGATCATTATCTACCAGGCCATCTGTTATTTTCACTTAGGAAAGTGTATTATTTCAGATCTATAGACAGCCTTTAAATTTCCCCTACATGTTGTGTAGTAACTAGATGTAGTCCAAGGGTATAGTCCCACTGTGAACAATGGGAATCGGTGTCCCACTTTTGAGAGCATCTGTGGCAATGCTATAATCTTAGATGGCCACAAACCCACCCCTGGGAGATGGGGAGGGGAATCTGAGAATGCTGAGAAATGAAATAAAATGAGAGCCTGGTTTTTGCCATACAGAACAGTTGTTGCTTTCAAAGGGATTACTTGCTTTCTGGTGTAGCTATGTTTAAGGATTCATGCTTCTTGCTATGGGGCATAATGTTGTGCTTACAGCCCCTTTTATGAGTGCTGACTAGCTACCCATCAGCTATGGTGATCTTGGCACTCCACACTTAAAAAGGGAGCCATGAAAACTTTGAGTTGTCCTACCTGGCACATTCCTTCTTGGATATGAGGAAATATAGAAATGCTTCATGGATAGCATTTCTAGGAGAAAACAGGTAGCCTAGAATAGGTAGCAGCCCGGGGTGGGGGTGGAGTGGAAATAGACATTGGTACTTCAGCAGTGAGTTTTTGCTACATGTGTTGGAAATTGATTTCAGTTGTCTTTCCTCTGTGTTAACCTCTATGTAATGTAGAACTTCACCCATGCCATGCTTTTCTGGGCTTCAGTTTCTGCAGAGTTATGGGGATAATTAAGCCTTTTTAGCTTAAAGCGTTGATATTCTTGGGAGAAAATAGAACCGTAGTGAATAATTGCGTTTTAGTTGTTTGTGTTGAACTAGATTTTCACTGGGAGCAAATAAGACACTTAGAAGATAGAATGAAGTCTTTCAAATTGCCAGAAAGGAGGAGGGAGATGTTAAATGTTTTGCTGTCATAAAACATGTTTTAAGTAAAATTTACTATAACATCTATGAAAATTTTATCATATACAACAAATAGAGGTTAGCTGATTTGTAGATGACTTTTCAGCATGAAAGGCATATTAAATAATTAACAAGTGAATACAGAAATAAGTTTGTAAATATGGGAAGGGAAGTCAGTTGGGGTTAGTAACACATTTCTTTGTTTTTATATTGTTTCTAACCTTGGTTATTGGGAGCATTTTTAGGCTAATTTGCCACATTTCTTACATATTCAATGATTATTTACTGAATATCTCTTGGGGCATCACTAAGAGGTATGGGGTGGGTGTGTTAGACACAGACATACGTATAAGTACATAACGTGATTATCTTGTTGCTTTGTGTTCAATTTTTTAAATTATTTTTTAATTTCAATTTTTATTTTAGATTCATAGGGTAAATGTGCAGATTTGTTACATGGGTATATTATATGGTGCTGAGGTTTGTACTTCTGTTGATCCCATCACCCAGGTGTGACCATAATGCCCAATAGGAAGTTCTTCAGCCCTTCCCCCCATTCTTTTGGAGTCCTTAGTGTCTCTTGTTCCTGTCTTTATGTCCATGCGTACACAAGATTTAGCTCCCACTTACAAGTGAGAACATGTGACATTTGGTTTTCTGTTCCTGCATTAATTTGCTTAGGATAATGGCCTCCAGCTGCATCTATGTTGCTACAGAGGACATGCTTTCATTCTTTTTTATGGCTGCATAGTATAGGTACCACATTTTCTTTATCCAATCCACCATTAATGGGCACCTAGGTTGATTCCATGTCCTTGCTACTATGAATAGTGCTGTGATGATGTGTTCAAATACTAAATATATCAGGAATAGTCCATGATTACATTGGAGAACAAATGTACTGCTACCAGGTGGTTATATGCTTTGAAGGTGGTATCCAACAAGAGAGAAAAACCAAATTCAGAAATACTATCCTCTCACAATTGTAGATTCACACACATTGAAACTAGAATGGATTTGGGATCCTCTTGTCTGATTCCTCTTTACAAATAAGAAAACTGAAGCCAATGTAACAAAATTATGTACAAAACGTTGCTAATTAGCTGCAGAGCTAGAATGAGAATTCTAGCTTCTAGCCTCCAAATCTAATGCTTTTTATGTTTACTTTTTTGTTTTTATATTTTAAAAATATTTTTATAATAATTAAAAAGTAATGAAGCAATCACATTGCTCTTTTGATTTTTAAATATTTTAATGTAAATTATCTCAAACATACAAAAAATAAGTCATCTGCAAACTCACCACCAAAAATTTATGTTATTTTGTATATATTAGTTCAGATAACTTGTAAAATAAAAGGAAGCTTATTATAAATACAGCGAAAGTACTGCTCTTTTCTCTTCCCCCTCCTTTCCAAGATAATTATTGTCCTAAAATTGCTGTATAACTTTCCCACATGCATTTTGGTATCTTGGCATTTTTACCGTGTGTATATGCATGCGTGTGTGTGTGTGTGTGTGTGTGTGTGTGCTGTGTGTTATAACAGGCATATTCATGTCTGTATGTGGTTGTGTCTATTTGTGGTTATACTACTGTTTCTAAATTTTGAAATACATAGTGTTCATATTCTTATGTAACTTTGTTTACATTCAACATTATTTTGGGCACGTATTTAAATTGAGACATAGGTCCACTTATTGTAATTGCAGGATAGTATCATGTTGTATAAATAATCCAAGATCGATTTATCCATTTTTCTGCTGAGGGAAATGTGGGTTGTCCCTGCAGTTTTACCATTACAACCATGCTGCAGTGTTCCTTGTACATATCTTTTACTCATGGGCTAGAATTTCTTGAGGGAAATTTCCTAGAAGTTGATCATAGGAGACACATATCTTTGCTTTACTAGATATTATTAAATCGCTTTGCAAACTGTACTGGTTTACTTGATTATTGATCAGTAGTTCTGAACTCTAGTTGCAGATGACAATCACCCAAGGAGCTTTTTAAAATTACCAGTGTTTAAGTCTCACCCCAGACCAATTAAATCAGAATCTCTGGAGACTTGAAAATGGCAGTTGTGTAAAGCTCTCCAGGTGACTCTAACATACAATTAGGGTTAAGATCCACTGGTTTCGCATTTATTTCCCCATATCTTTTCCGATACTTGGAATTATCAGACATTCTTTTTTGCTAATCTCTTGGATGTAAGGACTTTCTGATTACTGGTGAAGCTGAGTATATTTGTATAATGTTATTGAGGCTTCCATTGAGAACTGTATTATATATTAGTATTCTGGGAAATAATTTTTAAGGGGGAAATATATGACTTCCCCCTTATAGATAATTAATATCTACCTCCCGGTCAATGACTTTTCCCCCACTTTATTTATGCTATCTTTTATCATACAGAAGTTTAAAGTTTTAGTATAATTAAATCTATCAATATTTTATTTTGTGGATAAAAAATACTTTGGAGAATCTTAAGAAACATTTCTCCATATGATGTAATAATTATTTTTCTATACTTTATTTTAAAAGTTTTACTTTCTCTAAATGAGATCTTTAGGATTTGTATTTCTGTATGATGGCATGTATTGTCCTGATTTTTATCTCTTTTAGTATGAATAAGCAATTGTCCCAGTACCATTTATTAGTTTATCATGTTTCCAACTATGCTGGACAGTTTACTTGTTTTAGAAGTTTGTAAATTATTTTTTATTTTAAATCAATCATTATATGCAAATAATGGCATCTCTGTTCATCCTTTAGTAATATTTATATATTTGTATTATTTCTTTTTCTCTTCTTGATATTATGAGTAGGACCTCTTGTCCAATGTTGAATAGAAATGTTGATAACAGGCATCCTGTCTTGTCCCAGATTTAAAAAGGGACACCTCTGACCTGAGCCATTAAGTGTGGTATTCTCTTGGGATTCTAGCATATGCTATCTTAAATAGCTTCCCTCTATTCCTTGTTTGCTCAAAGTTCTTATCAAAAAAGTGTTTTTAATGTTATCAAATATTTTCTGTATTTATTGAGATGAATTTGTTTTTTATCTTTTAATGCATTAATTGGTAAATTATATTAATAAATTTTCTAAAATTAAATCATTCTTCTCTTCTGGGAAAAAAACTACTTGATCACAGTTTTTTTTAATATCCATTCTAAATTTAGTTTGCAATATTTTCTTAGAATTTTTATATACATAAATGAGACTGACTTATGATTTTTCTTACACATTTTATATTAACTTTATCCTACCTTATAAAATGAGTTAGGAAAGATTATCTGGTTTATTCTATTCTATGGGACAGTTTTTACATTAGATTTACTTCTCCTTAGAAAGTTGGTAAAGATTTGTTGGCTGGGTGCAGTGGCTCATGCCTGTAATCCCAACACTTTGGGAGGCCGCAGCAGGCAGATCATGAGGTCAGGAGTTCGAGACAAGCCTGGCCACTATTGTGAAACCCCATTCTACTAAAAATAGAAAAATTATCCAGCAGTGGTGGCATGTACTTGTAGTCCCAGCTACTTGGGAGGCTGAGGCAGGAGAACCACTTGAACCCGGGAGGTGGAGGTTGCAGTGAGCTGAGATTGTGCTACTGCATTCCAGCCTGGGTGACAGAGCAAGACTCTGTCTCAAAAACAAAAACAAAAACAAAAAAAAAGAAAGAAAGCTGGTAAATATTTGTCTGAAAGAATCCTATGACTTGTGAATTTGTGTGTGTATATGAATAGACTTTGACTTGATTCACTTCCTCTTATTATTGGTTAATTCAGACTTTGTATTGCTTCTCGTGTAATTGTAAGCTACATTAATAATGAATTGATGATTTTGGCTAGATCTTCAAATGTATTGATGTAAAGTTGTTTTTGATATTTTCTTTTTAAAAATCTCTACCTTCTCTGTGATCACGTCATTTTTTTCATACTAATACAAATAGTCATTTCTGATTTCCCTTTCTCTCTCTTTTTAAATCAGTCTTGTGAGAATTTAGTCCATTAGGTTTATTTTTTCCAAAGAAACAGTTTTTCATTTTCAAGGATATGAATGACAAATATCCTCCATAGTCAGAAATTAATTTAGTTGGACATATTCTTCTAGATTGGTAGTTATTTTCCCTCATCCTTTTGGAGATATTTCGCTGATAACTATCATTTATTTTTGTTTCTGAGGAGTCTACTCTTGTCTACTTGTTATATCTTGGTAGCTAACTTATGTTTTCTCTCTGTCTGCTTTTAAGATCTCTTTTGTCTCTGTGTTCTGCAGTTTCTGCTACAATGTGGATCATTGTGGTAATCTTTATTTCTCCTTATCCCAGAGTAATCATATATTTAATGAATTCTAGGAAATGTACAGGCATGTATCATTAAACACTGTCAATTCATAATTCTATTCTCTTTCAGAAATTTATATTAAACATGTTGAATTTTTTGTTCATTGCATCCTATTTCTTAACTTTATACTTATCCTCTTATGTAATTGCATTCTAAATTGTTTCCTTAAACCTGTCTTTCAGACCATTAATTATGTTTTCAACTTTGTCTGAACAGCTGTTTCACCTGTTCATTGAGTTTTTCATTCAGTTGCTATAGTTTTTATTTCTAGATGTTATATTGTTTTAATACCATATTTTTCTTTTCATATAGTATATATGCACTTTAGTCTTAGTCACTTAAAACATGTTAAATAATCTGTTCTTTTCTTTATTTATCCAAAGTCCTTAGGATCCAGAGTCACATATTTATTGTTTTTGGTGATGCAATTCTTCTCATGGCAGAGTGTTTCTTCATGTAATTTGTAATTTGGGATTATGAGCTCATCTTCAGTGGGGAATACTGTATACAAATATGTACCCAGACCGGATAAAGCTAGCCCTTCAGAGACATTTTGCATTTGTTTTTGATTCATGCCCTAAGTGAATCCTTAGGCTAATTTCTTATTTCATTTATTCCTGAACCACCCACATAGCCCTGGTTATAAATTCTGAGTGAGTCTCTTTCCTTCACTTGGCATCTAGATAGAAACAGACATATCATTACTATGCCCATTTATTTGGACACTTTCACTATCCCCTTATGTCCACTACATAAGAATCTAAACTTAAGCTTCTAGGTCACTGAGACCCATTAAGTCCCCTTAATGAAGATCAACATCAGTTTGTATCTTACCACACTGCTCTTAGATCTCTGTACCTTACACCTTAGTCTCTCTTTCTGCAAGCCCAATAAAGCACTTGAAAAGGTACTTTTTTTGCTCTTTCTCTCTCTCCTTTTGCAAGCCCAATAGAGCACTTGAAAAAAATGTCTTTTTGTCAGTTATTTCTAAGTGTTTATAGTAGGAAAGTTCTCAGGTTTTTTTTAAGGAAAAAAAGGCAGAACAAGAAGTTCTATTTTGACCTTTTGACCTAAAACTAATCATATTCTCCATGCAAAAGTTTCCTGCTAGCTTCTGTCCAAATGTAGACTGTCCAAAAACCAGCTTGAAAATTATTAAACTAATGTAACCCTGAGTGTCTTACTATAAAACCTTTGGGGAGTTGTGTTCCTTTGAACTTCTGCAATAAATACAGCCATAGCCTGGTGTGTTGAGAAAACATGGGATGGGTTAGGGAGGGTTTATATCCTACATTGAAAAAAATTTCAGGGAGTATATTGCAGAGGAACACAGGGTGTTTTCTGAAATTGTGCAAACGTCTTTTGCTTTTCCTTATTGAGAGACTAGAAGAGACTTTTTAAAGGTTATAATAAAAATCCAAAGCCCTTTCTATCCATGGAATCCTCCGATTTTTCTACTGCCTTGAGACATGTTTCTGACAAATCTTTTTATAGCCTGTGTACAGCTTTATAATCAAATTCTGAGTATCAGAGTAGTCCAAGCTTTTCACAGTCCACTCCAGTTCTTTCTACCACTCACCATAGGACCCCAGCAGCTTTACAAATATGAAGGGGACTCTATTCAACTTTTTCTCTGCTATTAATATTTCTCATATCTCATTGTCCACATAATTTTATGACATGTCAAAGAGTACATTAGCAAATAAAATAGTTAAAAAGAATGTAAGTTATCAAATATTATCTAAACATGACATATTTCACAATACCCACTATTGGAAGTTTTTATTACTTCCCTTGGACATCCTGTAATTTTGAAATATTTTGCCCTAAAATTCTCTTTAAAAGCAACAAGTTAGTAATAAGTCAGCAGTAAGACACAGTTAAAATAAAAACAAAGAATTCACACACATACAAAAAAAATAAACATGTTGCAAATGTTCTTTTCACACTTGATACCCAAAGTTATTTCTGAAGCCTCACTAAATTATTTTAGATTAATTATCTAATACAAATTATTTTTAAAAATCCATTATTTGCTGAATTTTATTCTCTGTTTGGATTGAAGTGGAATCTGTCTTAGTTTCATGATGAGAGCTGAGACACTGAATCTTTTTATTTTCATAATTAAGAATTATCATCTCAGGCCCTCTTCAGTGGTTTACAATGGCAATAATCTCTTCCAAAACAGTTGTTAGTCTGGATCCTAAGGGGTTTGCCAGAACATTAACCTCAACTTGACCCCTCATGGTTGCAGGAGGAGGATGCAAGGGTCAATAATCATTTCTAGAAAATTATCCAGCCTGGGTTGCACCCTAGATTATGTAACTTGCTTTAAAAATAATGATAACGTGTTTGTCATTTTAAATGACTGGGATCAGCAAAGCTAATGAAAATGTTTAAATCCTTATCAGTTGGAATGAATAGGGCTGGCTCCAGAAAGTGCTGACTTCAACATTTTTGCGCTGCCTTTGTTGATCCCGTCTGCTGATGCACACGACCTATTGATGTGCAGCTTCGCATGCCATGGGGACTCATTCATCCATGTTAGAAGTGAAAGGGGCTTCCGGGCCTCTACATGTGCTGCGGCACATTCCTCTGGTTCTCTAACAAAGCTTTTAATTGGCGTCTGTGACTAATGAGCATGAAGTCCCAGGAGAAATGGAGCACAGTCTTCTACCACCCATTAAGACGAGCTCCAAGTTCAGAGTTTATCAAGCTTGAACCGGTAGCAGGCAGAACCAAAGACCTGAGATAAATAAGAATGAATAGTTTCATTTTCTACCTTCATAAACTGGCATTAATAATTCTTAGCTAAAGTACATTGCACTTGTGGTGTTATTACCTAAGCTCTCATAGCCAAGGCCCTCAGTGGCCCTGTTAAAGGCCGCTTACCTCTTTTCAAGAGAATCAGAATTAACCCTACTTCAGCTAAAGTTTAGTCGGAGTGCATTTCTCTGACAAAGAAATATTTTCCCTTTTTGTATAAGGTAGCAGTCCTTTCTCCCCTGAAGTCATATGGGATGAAGTAAATGCTGGAGGTGGGCCATATCAAGCTAGGGAGAAGGGAACTAACCTCTTACTATGTACAGAAAATGCTGATGCAGATAGTTCTACCCGAAGGTTTTTGTTATCTTGTCTTTTAATTTATACTTTCAATTATGTGCCTTGCTGCAAGTGTAATAGAGTCATTATATGGATTAGAGGAGAGCCAGGATGAAACACTTATAGTCATTACCTGTTATTTATTATATCTACTCAAAGGTGTCAAATAAATAACATCATTAGAATTGGTAAATTGTTGAAATCAGGGGTAGGAGTTAATGCTTACTCCCTAAGATCTTAGCATTAATGTTTGAAAGGGCACTTGTGGGTCTCATTTGGTCACTGGTGTATTGTAGACTTCATACTTTTAAGTGGCATAAGTGAGTATGAAAATATATTCAATAAATACTTCAAATATCTTTAAAGGATATAATCATTAATGTTTAACTCTGAAACTGTTATACTTCGTAATCGATAGGACTCTTGCCACTCTCACAGTTGTTCTTGATTTTAAACAGCCTATCATATGACTCTACTACTGTATGACACCTCCCTACCATATGATTCTGTTATCTCTTGTTCTATATCTCTGTATCTGATCATTTCAACTAATGTATTTCAGTTACTTTATAATTTCCTCTTACCCCTCCCTAGAAACTTGGTTTGAATTCCCTTTTCTCCTGCCCAGATGGACCATCCAGTTCTCAGTTTTTCACAGAGCTATTTTGTCTTTACTCTTTTTATGCCATTCCATTGGCTTATTATTGTTTTGATTAAGATTCATGATCTTGCCAAGCATGGTGGCTCATGCCCGTAATCCCAGCACTTTGGCAGGCTGAGGCAGGCAGATCATAAGGTCAAGAGATTGAGACCATCCTGGCCAATATGATAAAACACTGTCTCTACTAAAAATACAAAAATTAGCTGGGCATGGTGGTGCATGCCTGTAGTCCCAGCTACTCGGGAGCCTGAGGTAGGAGAATCACTTGAAACAGGGAGTCGGAGGTTGCAGTGAGCCAAGATCGAGCCACTGCACTCCAGCCTGGCAACAGAGTAAGACTTCGTCAAAAAAAAAAAAAAAAAAATTATGATCTTAGGTTTGATGTGTCTCTCATGATCAAGGGCCAGATTCATGATCACAGGCTCCATGTGTCTTTGCCAACATCCTCTGTCCCATATTACCTTTGACTTCCTGTGCTCCCTTCCTCCTTTCCTGATAAGGCCCTCCATCCTTAATATCTCCAGATTCTTCAGAAACTTGCTGACCACTTGCTTCTGCCATCTCTCACAGAAAAATATTTTTATTCACATCCCTTCCCCCTTCAGTGTACAAGTTCTAACTCAACCTTTCAATGAAAACTTCCTAGATTAGGCTATTGGGTTAATTATTATTATTATTAATTTAGAGACAGGGTCTCACTCTGTCTCCCAGGCTGGAGTGCAGTGGTGCAGTCATAGCTCACTGCAACCTCAGACTTCTGAGCTATTGGGTTATTTGAAATGCTACTACTTCAAATATATTCTATACTTTGAGCATCACTGGTTTCCTACATAAACACATGCATAACTGGTATGCATTGGGAAAGCCATGTTTTATTATTTTCCTGGAACTAGATTATAGGCTATTTTAAGGCAGTTATGAAGTTTCATGTCCTGTAGCATCTTGTGTGCATCAGTGAATCCTTTGCATAATCCATATCAGAGCAGTTAATGATGATGGTAGTATCCAACTCCAAGTGTAAAATGAACGTCTAGCAAATGTGTGCCTGGAATATGGAATTGATAGAGTACTGTGGAGTTCCTGCATTCCTCTTTAAGAATTGAAAAATGTCAAGAAATAAATATCCAGGAACTATCCCAAATAGATGTATCATTCATCTGCTCATAAAAATCAGAATAATGCCAATTGGAATTACCTTTTCTTACACCTCGTGACTACCATATAGTAAGTTCTCAATAACTATTAAATTTACGGTGAGTGGAATATGCATTCAGTACCATATAATTCATCACCATCATTAACTTTTCCATCAACTTCTGTATAAAATCTCTGGCTATCTTATGGTTACCCCTAGATTGCAAAGGCCAGTTGGTAGACATGACTTTAAACTGATGCCTTTTAATCTATGACCACAAGCCTCTATCTTTCCTTGATATACTGAAAAGACAAAAATTTAAAGATTGCCAAGTTTGGTGAGATAGTAATTACAGTTCTTCCTCACAGAAGAATAAAAATACATATCTTTAGGTTACTACATGAATGATTTAAAGAATTATTACAGTTCAGTGTTATTGAATATTGAAACATTATTGTTGAAGATATGGAACCACTTCCTTATATTTTATTAAAAAATAGCGTTAACATACTGAGATCCAAGGTGGATTTGAAGACCATTTTAAACTCTTCAGACCTAGGATTTTACATTCATCCATAATAACTGCCGTTCTTCGATTACGTGGTGCTTCTTTTGCGGTATTTTTAACCTGGGAACGCTGAAGCAAAGATGTTCAAATTCAACCTTGGAGCTTCACATCTTTCACCAACAACATTTACCCATCCTGTCTTATTTAAAGGCCAAATGGAACTGTTATGGTGAAAATCCGAAAAGAATGTCAGAACGAACACAGTATGGAGAACACATTTTCACAAAAATAGTGATTCCAAGTCTTATAATTTAATATGCATGGTTGAATGAACTTATCTTTCTCCTACTCCAAAAATACAGCCTGCCACATCCTGAACTGCAGCCCTTTGGAAAAGAGACCAAGTCTGTAAGTTAGCATTCCATAATTATGCCCACTGTACACCTTTATACCCCATAACAATTTTCTAATTAAAAATGAATTCTTTGCCTACAGGCCTGAGAAAATGATTAAACGAAGGAAATAATTGTTCTATGTTTCTTTGAACTAAAAACGAAATCATTTATTCTAAAAAGAATAATGAAATGCATTTTAGGTGGGGGCATGGGAACTGTCTTAGAAAAGAATAGATCGTGTACCTGGAAGCTGAGGAAATACACTTTTAGCATGTTCTGCAGGGAGTTAATAAAAAGTTCCTCAAAGAATTTCCTTAGCTTGATTTTAGAGGTATATTGTAAGAATCTAGCCCTCTGTGTTAGTGGGCATAACCATGATAAACAAGATGCACATTTCAGTGGCTTCTCACATAAAGGTATGGTTATTACTCACAGCATAGTTCAATGATGGGCAGATGAATACAGTATGAGGCTCTGCTTCGTGCACTTTTTCAGCGTCCCAAGCTAATTAGAACGTGCAGCTTTGCTATTTCTAGGGCCCCACCTTCTCTGCCTGCAGTCCACCAATGGTAGAAAATCACGGAGGACTGCCCAGGAGGTCTTCTGGGTCCAGACCTGACAGTGATGTACTTCACTTCTGCCTTCATCCCATTGGCTGGAACTCAGACAGTCCCACCTAACTGAAAGGGAGGCTGGAAAATGTAACGCAGATGGCTGAAAGACGAAAAGAAAACAGGATTTGATGAACACAGAGCAGTCTGTCACATCCTAATAATTTTGAGTTGGAGTTAATAAGGTGTGTAAAAATAGCTCTGTGGTTGGTCCTGAATGTTAGTTTCTAGAAGAAAACAAAAGACCAAGTGTGTCCATTTTGGAGAGCCATAGCTACGTATTGCCTATGAGGGAACATGCTCAATTTTAGAGGGTACGAGGAATATGAGATGAATTGAACGTTGTCTCTGCCCTCAGGCAGTACTCAGTCTTCTAAAGGAGCAGGTTCTCTGTAAACTGTTTTCTAGCTGTGCACTAGGATGTTAAATTGGATTTCCTACTGAGGCTCCCAGTTCTGACAGATATGAAATTCCAAAGTGAGGTACCAGATCAAGGTGCCAATTTCCAACAGAATATCAAGAATGGGTTCTATAGTGAAACATTTTTCAGCATAAAGAGGATATGTGGTCCCCAAGAGTGAAGGTTAAGAGAGGATTTCATGAGGAGAATTTCTGTTTTTAAAAAGACACCGGATGAGGCTGGGGGGCTGTCTGCCACCTCACCTAAATGCTAGGAAGACTGACTTCAACAGTACCATTTTGAGAACTTGACACATACCTCCTGGAGCTGGAAGAGGGTAGACGTGGATTCATGACTCAAACCTGAGAAATCTGGAGGAAGTTACACCCTAACTGGCTAGTTATTCAGATGGCAAGAGCAAAGGAAAGTTGTTGCTGGGTTGAAATCAACCAGCAGGAGCTTATTTCTTAGAAGAATGAGGATGCATCTAATATGGCCACTGAGAGAAAAAAAAATGGAACCTAAGGAGAGAAAAACTTTAAGTGGAGCCTAGATCCCTAGGGGCTGAGAAAGAAGCAACCAGCTGAATTCAGATTGCTTGTCTGAGTTAACAAGAAAGAAGGAGTAGGAGAATCTCTGAAGAACCCACAAAAGTAATCTTAGAGAAAGGATCACTGTTCAATATTGGTTAAGCTGTCATGACTCTATTAGTCAAAAAAGATCTTGGCCAGGCACAGTGGCTCACGCTGTAATCCTAGCATTTTGGGAGGCCAAGGCAGGAGGATCACTTGAGGTCAAGAGTTCAAGACCAACCTGGACAACGTGAAACTGTCTCTATTACAAATACAAAAATTAGCCAAGCATGGTTGAGTGCACCTGTAATCCCAGCTACTGGGGAGGGTGAGGCAGAAGAACTGCTTGAGCCTGGGAGGCAGAGGTTGCAGTGAGCCAAGATTGCACTACTGCACTCCAGCCTGGGAGACAGCGAGACTCTGTCTTAAAAAAAAAAAAAAAAAAAAAAAAAAAAAAAGTTGTGACTGTTTCTCTTATCTCTTACATCAACCCTGGGGATGGAAGTTGATCAGAACAGCAGTTAGTGAGTGAAGGAGAATAGATATGAGACAGCCAAATATATTCTTTATATTGAAGACATCAGTTTGCCTGTGGGCAGCCATGGCTGTAAAATGAAGTGTTAGCTTTGAGTGATGATTCACGTGCTAATGAATATTGGGCTGGACATCCTAATTTCTGAATTCAGACTGTGTTTTGTAATCTACTGTGAAAACAGAACTTTTTCTTAACTAGGAGTGGTCAGAAAATAGTGTTTTTCATCAGGAGCAAGAGAAAGGGCTAACTAACCCCTCGGATCAGGCTTAGAAGAACAATGACAGGCAAAAACAACATTCTTTTATGACTCTTGCTGACACAGCTGATTTGTACAATATGATGTTTGCCTTTGAATTCTGGGGAAGTGCCCCAGGAGAAGTACAAATACAGTACTCTGGGAGGTGAAATAGACATCACTTGCTTCTAGCTGGAAGAGAAGTGTGTTTAAGGAAGGGCTTCATGGAGATTAAGGTATATGCACCAGACCTTAAAGATAAAGGGAGTTACATGTGCAGAGATTTGGGATGGCTAGGGGAGGAGAAGTGGCTGTTGGTGCATTGTTAAGGGCATTTTAGCAGAGCAAACATAAAAAGGCAAGGAGACAGAAAAACATAGCGATGCAGGTGGAAGAGCAATTAGTTCCATTTGGCTGAAGCCAAGCACAGGATAATAATTAAAATTAAGGTAGAAAGTGCTGGCTTCCAGCTTGGGCAAAAGCATAAGATATGTTTGAAACCTCAGCAGGTTGCCTGCACAAAAGGCAAGTTATCTGGTGCTAGGTAATGAGGGCAAAAGCAGAACCTTGTAGTTGCGCTGACCTTCACAGTAGGTAGTCAGATGTCTACTTTACTGTATCCATAGTGTCCATGGAAGTACTGGGCATTAATTTATTTTTTTAGAGGCAAAATCTCACTCTGTTGTCCAAACTGGAGTGCATCAGCATGGTCAGAGCTCACTGCAGCCTCGAAACCCTGGGCTCAAGCAGTCCTCCTATCTTAGCCTCCCAAGTAGCTGGGACTATCGGCACAAGCCACCACACCTAGCTCACTTTTTTTTATATTTTGTAGAGATAGGATCTCACTGTGTTGCCCAAGCTGATCTCAAACTCCTAATTTCAAGCAATCCTCTGGCTTCAGCCTCCCAAAGTGCTGGGATTACAGGTGTGAGCCACCATGCTCAGCCGAGGCATTAATTTTTATCTAGACCAAGCGGGCAAATGTGATAGGTTAGGTTTGAAAACAAGGAAGTGTAGGCAGTGGGATGATAAATTCAGTAAGTTGTGCTTGAAGGTAGTACCCTAAGCTTGGAGCAAGTTTGGTAGTCAAATTTCTATAGATAGGAAAAATTCCTTTTCTGACAGGCAGCTTCTACATTCTGTGACCTCCGATAAGTAATTTAACTTCTCTAAACCCCTGTTTCTTCATCTGTAAAGTGGTAATAATAACATACAATAAAACAATCCACACATTCCCTTCTCTTTCCTCCAAGAGGAGGAGGATGGAGATTCTCAGTAGCAGGCTGCCAAGCAAGTGATGGTCCCCGTCTCAGCAAGGGATCCGGAGGGAAAATCAGGAAGATGAGGCAGATGTTCTGTTTCGTGAACAAAACGAGTGGAAGTGGGGGGAAGACTTTAAACCAGTGAATTTTAGCTCTTGTAAATATCAAGCTTTCAGCAAGAATCACTCACCCTCTGCCAGTTCTGCCTCTGATTGCCTCCGGTGGGATTGGCGTGGGGACTGGGTGGGGCTGAGTTTGCAGGTTCCAAGTCCTCTGTCTAAAGTGCTCAGGAAGGCAGAAATAAAATGGATAATGGGGAGGAGACATGCCAGCCAAAAGGGCTTGAATGTTATTCCAGTGTGATCACAGGCTTTTAAGGAGGACAGAGCTAGAGGAGAGGAGAGAGCTGACACCTGACATATCCTTCCATGCAGCGAGGAGAGGAGATGGCAAGGTGAGCAAAGGGCAGGACATTCAAGATAGAGGAAACAGCACAGACCTAGGCCTGAAGGCAGAAAGGACTGGCAAGAAGCAGGAGACAGGGACTGTAGTCCCAGCTCTGCTGTGAAGTTTTCTGAGCTGTGGTTTCTCCGTGTATCAGATAGGTTCTAAGTGACACCTTACTTCCATAGAGGCTGCAATTTGAAATCTCATCTATCCAAAATTTAGACAGACATAAGAAGTAAGTAAAAACTGTCTCTGGGCATTCCGTGTAGGTATTATTACAACTTTCATGCTGAAAACAGGAAACAGGACTTCTCTCCAGCTTCTTCTTCAATAGCTATTTGGTTTAGATCGTTTGGAGACAATTTTAACATATTTGACATTTGAATTATTCTTCCCAGAGAAGTGAATATTTTGCAAATGAAGAGGGGTATTAGAGTATGAGTTTCAGCATGTGAGTAGGAATAAACTAGAGTGAAGGGTCCACTCTAAGGAGGAGATAAAAGGAAGCAAAGGAATTATTTCCAAAATAGCCATATGGATCCATTCTGCATAGGGACAAAGAATATACGCATCTCTGTATGCTCTGGAGGTCTATGCATATTTGTGCTATAGTTTCTGGAATCTTCAAACATAATGAGTAATTGATGCTTGCAGAGATACTTCTGAGTCATCAAGAAATGGACAAATTATGTTCAGAAATCTTGATTTCTAAAGAGGCAGGGGAGGAGGGTGGAATTTTTAAAGTTCTAGTCGAGATTATAAAATTTGTAAAACTAGGGATTTTTGAGAGGATGAATTTTCATTAAGTGAACATTTATTTATTTAATGCTTATCTTTTATAAGTCACACTATTCTTACTGTGATAATGGGACTATAAAATATAAAGACTGCTTAAAAAAAAAAAAAAACGAGAGAGAGAGAGACACCAGAACATAGTGAAATGACTGGTCGTCTTCAAGTCATCTACTGTTTCGGCCTCTTAAAATGCTGTGATTGTAGGTGCGAGCCACTGGGCTGGCCTGTATATTTTTTCATGTACTTGTAATTATTATGTATATAATTAGACTTTTTTCATTAAATTAAATGTTTTTATGCTATTGTAAGCTATTTATAGACAAATTTTATTGATGATACAGTTTTCCATAAAACAGATATTCCATAATTGACTTAGCTAATTTCCTGTGGTTTTAAATTTAGTTTTCTTTCATTTATTAACCAAAGGAAGAAAAAAACACTCCAATGAGCCACTTCCCCATATCCAGAATTAATTTTTTGAGATACAGTCTCAGAAATGTTACTGATGAAAATTGTAATTACATTTTTAAGAATCTTCACACACATCCTGAATGCAGTGTCTAAAACCTTTTTGTTTTGTTTTTTAACCATTTTACAGTTTTATATCAAATGGCTTCAGTGTCATGAGATTTTACTACTTGTTAAAGCTAATATGTGTCATCATGATGTAGCTTCAATGTGCTCTTTAAAATGTGAGTTTTTTTCATATCTCATTTTTAATAAGGAAAGAAATATATTTATGTCCTTTAGGGTCTGAACGTTTTCTTAAAATTGATGTGATCACTGTATTAATAACAGTAAAACTTTGTCATATTTGTGTGAACATTTTTTCCAAAAAGTTCTGGTTTTTTCATTTTATTTTAGTTTTCTGTATAATTATTTGTATTTTTTTAAACAACAAAATATATTGATTGCTGTTATCACTTTTAAGCTTAGGAAATCCTTTAGAGATACAATAATATTTACTTCTACTTGTCTAGTTTATTAAATGTTCCCATTTTTAATATATATATTTGGAATTTAGGTATATGCTATACCATGTAACTATACATACTCTTTTATAACTAGCTAAATGATTATTCCAAAACAATTTACTTTTTTCCATATTGGTGTGTGGTATTTTTTGAGTATATATTGATTTCTCATATATAGATTCTGTTTTGAAATTATCTATGTTGTCTCAATCATCTACACATCTTTCTGTATCAGTGCCAAAAGATTCTAATTATTATACCTTTCTATTATATCTCAGTATTTGTTAGGGTTTGCCCGCTTCATTGTTATTCTTTTCAATAATTTTTTCAATTGGTCATCTTTGAGTAAGGGCACAAGTTTGACAGTCTACCTAGCCTAATATACTGGATCTTCCATGAGTTGACTATGTGATCTTGAACAACTTACATAATTTATTTTGGTCTTAATTCTTTCCTATCTGTAAAATGGAGATGATCATAATAATTTCCATCTTATAGGTTTATTATGAAGATCATCTGAGTTAATGGACACAGTAGTCCCCACTTATCCATGGGGAATACATTCTAAGACCCCCAGTGAATGCCTGAAACCACAGACAGTACCAAGCCCTATATATACTGTTTTATCCTATACTATGTTTTTATAGCTATGATAAAGTTTAATTTTTAAATTTGGCACAGTTAGTAACTAATAATACCTAGTAATTAATCAAGCAAATATAACAATATACTGTTCACAATTTTGTGAGTAAATTTTTTCTTCCCATAGATCTTGGCAACCTCAGCATACATTTTTTTTTCCTTATCACACTGAGAACTTTCACCTTCTCACTTAAAAGAATCACTTTATGGCTTCTTTTTGGCATATCCAAATTGTCAGCATCACTTTTCTTGCCCTTTGGGGCCAGTATGAAGTAAAATAAAGATTACTTGAACCCAAAGACTATGACACCTATACCACGACAGTCAATATGATAACCCAGATGGCTCCTAAGTGACTGTGGGTGGGTAGCTTAGACAGCATAGATCCTCTGGACAAAGGGATGATCCTTGTTCTGGGCGAATGAAGCAGGACTGCATGAGATTTCATCACACCACTCAGAATGGCATGCACTTTAAAACTTAGGAATTGTTTATTTCTGGAATTTCCCATTTAATATTTTTGAACTGAGGTTAATTAAAATGTTGGAAAGCAAAATTGCACATAAGAGGGGCTGCTGTATATAAATTATCTAAAAGTCTTACTTCGCACAACTTTAGTAGTTGCTAAATGTTAACGCTTATTATAATTTGCAAATAGTGATCCTATTGTCTCCTTTCCAATGATTATATCTTATTTCTGTGTCACGTCTTATTGCATTGTCCACAATGTCTAAAACAATATTAAATAATAATAATGGTACACGCCATGTTTTGGATAAGACTAAAGTCACCGTGTCTCTCCCATTGAATGCAACTGAAAAACCTGGACAGAATGCTTGAAACAACTTTTTGAAGACTGAAAAGCCTTCTGGGGTGGAAGAATAGAATTCAAACTACCATCGAAATGACAATGAGTTTACTTTGTTTCCTCCAGTGTCTCCCAAACTAAGCTCAAAAGGGCATTGGTGCCAACAGACACCCTAAGGAGAATCCCCTTATTTCTGGCTCAAAGAGCAAAAAGGTATCTCTTGGTGCTCAGAGAAAAACTAGAAAACCCCCATTTCTCTCTTCTTTCCTTTTCTCTGTTCTTTGAAGAAGGAGAACTTTTCTCTCCAATCCTTCTGTCAAAGGAACTGTGCTTCCAAGAATCTGGGGCAAGTACCTGATAGTTTCATTTTCTTTCTCTTTCTCTGTTTTTCTACCACTTGGACCCAGTGGTAATCACAAGAAGTATGCCACAGCAGCAGAATAAATGAAGTTTCAGATTCTTTGAAAGCCTCAGGGAATGAAAAAGGACCATGCTGCAGAGATATTGCAGAAAAGGAGGAGCTTAGGAAGGCAATCACTTAAAGTTGTGTATGAAGTCCTGGGCCCATCCTCAAATTGCATGTGCATAGTTCTGACCCTGAGCAGCATGCATCAGTCCTTGAGAACCGAACTATGGGAATGGCCACTGGACAAGGGTCACACTGGACACAGAAAGGTGCACATGCAGGACAGACGTAAACAGCACTGCAAAGGCTTTGAAATCGTAAACAATTAAATTCACGTTGGAATCACAACCCGTAGATAAGCCTGGTCAGAACTGGCAGCCTGAAACCAACCAGGTCGTATGTGAACACCTACTAGCACCTTGATCGTGGACTTCCCAACCTCCAGAACTGTGAGACATATATTTCTATTGGGTTTATTTTAGTGTTTTTGGTTTGTTTTGTGTTTTTTATATTTTATTTTTCAGCCTCAGTATATTACCACATTGTAAATATTTGTTGTTTATAAGCTACCCAGTCTATGGAATTTCACTATAGCAGCCCAAATAGAGAAAGACAGCAATATATCCAAAATATTAGTTTAGCATATAATCAATATTTTTTAATGTTAATGAGATTTTTTATTTTTTTCTTTCAATTAAGTTTTCAAATTCCAGTGTGCATTTTATACTTACAGCACAGTTCAACTCAGGCATTAGATTTTCATCAAAAATACCTGATGTGTATTTGGATTTCATAAAATCTACAATTGAAAAAAGTGCATTTGCATACTCAGGTTGTTCCAAACATGCCTAAAAGTTTTCCGGTCAATGGATCAAGTATCAATTTACGTTTATAAATTGAGGGGCCTACATGATGTGTTCCTGGTCTAACCATTGGTGACTCTGCTTTTTGTTAAATTATGTGATTCACCATTCTTAAGCATGATCTTACTACAGGTAAGATAGTGCCAAGGCAGTGTCATGATGTAGATAGGATGGTTTCCCTGTGTCCAGAAAGATGAAAAGAGAAACCCAATTGGATGCAGAATAGCTGGAGAAAGAAGGAAGATGGACCTGTTGGGTCCAATGCACACTATTTGAGTGATGAGTGCACTAACATTTCAGACTTCACCACTATGCAATATATCCATGTAACAAAACTGTACTTCCACCCCTTGAATCGATAAAAAATAAACTTTTAATTTAAAAAAGGATAAAGATAGAAGATGCTAAGAACTATTTTTAGAAAGACAAGAGGAAAGAGAGTTGCTGTCACCCTTGAACACTGTCGAGAATTTGAGAAGGATAAACCAGCCTGGCCGCCCTTGGTGTCATGTGACCAAGAGAAACATCACTGTTGTCCCTGTAGTTTTAATACAAAAAGTGACTGAAAGACAAAATCTGAGTACTATTCTTGATACTAAAAGACAGGAAGATATATCAGGAAGAGGAAAGGAATTTATTACCAGTGTCAGAGACCAAGACTGCAATAATCCACAGCAGGGGGAAAAAACATTAATCCATACCATGCTGAAATTGTTTTGTTAGGCCCTTAAAAAGCAGAAGGGCAGAGAGGCCAAATAGCAGTGAGCAATTTACTGGTCCTCTCAGGTAGATTCTTCAAGGTTACAAGGAGCAGAGAGATGTGTAGTTTACCTTAGTTGAAGAAAGTTTAAAGTTAAATAGAGAAAAAAGGAGGGACATGTCTCCATTTCTGCATAGAAATATCATGGAACAGGAAAGCCACTCAGGATGCAGCTGTACTTCCAGACATCCTCTGGACACCACAGCTGCAGTGATCCACTCAAGTTGTTACGCCCTCAGCAAGCAGTATCCATTTCTTCTTTTTTGAGACGGAGTCTCGCTCTGTTGCCCAGGCTGGAGTGCAGTGGCACGATCTGGGCTCACTGCAACCTCCGCCTTTCAGGTTCAAGTGATTCTCCTGCCTCAGTCTCCTGAGTAGCTGGGATTACATGCATGTGCCACCACGCCCAGCTAATTTTTGTGTTTCTAGTAGAGACAGGGTTTCACCATGTTGGCTGGGCTGCTCTTGAACTCCTGACCTAGGTGATTCTCTGACCTCGGCAGCCTCCCAAAGTGCCAGGATTACAGGCATGAGCCGCCATGCCTGGCCTAGTATCCATTTCTTCTAAACCTGTGTCCCACCATTTTGGGGCTAAGCAACTTTCTGTTTCTGCTTCTACTTATTTGTGCTGCTGTAACTTAGTAAACAGCTAATTTTCCCAGTGTATCCCATATTCGGTCACACTAAGAACGAGGGCGTGATTCGTTTTACTGGTCACCACTGAGACAGGGCAGCCTTATTAACATATCTGGCCTCCCCCTCTGCTAGCAGCAAACATTTTGATTGGGAGCTCATTCCTGATTAAAAAGACAGCTCTGACCAGGACAACAGGATCATATGGTGCCAGGCATCTGACCTAGAGATCCATCAGTTTCATCAGAAGGGAGTTGTGGGCATGGCAGACACTCAGTGAATCATGGACTTCTCAGAGGATTTAGGGTCAAGTCTGTAACTCGTCTCTGTAAAAATTAATGTGCATGTTTATTATCTGCAGTACTAGACTAGACATAAATCTACATAATCTAGATAGAAAAGTGAGAGGAAAAAGAACCCCCAGTAATAAATAGGATAAATATAATTAAGTCGATCAAAAAGTTTTCTTACAAGGATTTTGTGTTTATTCACACATTCATTCCAATCTTAAAAGCATTTTTCAATATTCAGTGAGGAGCCACCTTTTCAAAGTTTGATTCTCATTTTAAATTATCTAAGACACATTAGCAATTCAGAAGCTTTTCGCTGATTAACATTTGGAAACTAAGCAAAAGAATATTAAGATATCTTGCAGAGCAAAGGGCAGAGGGAAATAGAAGAGCAGATACTGAGCAAAAATTAATGTAGAGTGAACTCTGCTAAGAGAAGAAGGGATGCATGTTTTAAAATGTGTTTATAAGGCACACACATCTGCTTTGCCCTCATGCTCTCATGGTTGATTGCAAAGGCAGGAGGGGTAACTATTATTGACTTAATTTTGTGATTCTGGCAAATTCCCAGAGGGAAAGCAATCTAACATGTGACTGATTTTTTAAAGTAAGAAAATAGAGAATCCTGCTATAAGGACCACCGGCTTGAAGCAGGATGCGCAATCAGTACCTTTGCTTAACAGATAGGAAGGAGATGATGCATTTTTAAAACATGCCTTTTTATAGATCTAAACTTGAAATGGCAGGATCTGGAGTACAATGACAGATCAAACATCTTTAGGACAATTTCCTATGGTTCTGCTATTTTTAGGTGTTTTATGCTGGCTCTGTCCTTAAGTCCCCCTAGCCTGCCTTTTATTGTTCTCCGAGTTACTCAGTATCTCTGCTTTTCTCTTGTTAGCCCCACCTTTCTCCTTCCCCTCACATTCTTGATAATTTATATATCCTGCTTCTCTGCCCATTTTGCCAATCCTAGACAAAGGGTTATTTACAACTGCCAAATGGTCACAATGGTTTTGTAAACAGTGAATTTATTTGAGTTAATGATTATCATCTTATTTGGGTTTTCACTGTAGATCAAAGAACAGTTTGGAATTTGATTTCGTATGAGATTGAAATTCTTAGAGGTCCTATTTTGGAGTTGCACAGAGAGAAGATTGCAAACAAAGTCTTCCTTGAAAGGGGCTGGCTCTTATTCTAAGACTCCTCCTCTGTGGTTCATACTTGTTAATACCTCTGACCCATTTCCCACAGTCACACAAACAGGTCTTGAATTGCTCAAAAATCAGGGTAACAATTTTAAGCAATCTGGTCAAGGACAACTTGTTATGTTCCTTACTGTCTGTTTCACTCTGACCTTGAGGCTTTGCTCACAAACACATCCAGGTGTTGATTATTGGAGATTAGTCAGAAGCTTAAATTATAACTAAACATTGTGTGCACCTGTGTGTATGGACCACAAATGAGAGCTAGTCTGGCAGTTAATTGTTATCAAAGAATCACATAAACAAACTTCGAGAAAGGCGAAGCCAGAAAATAAGTGTTTACTAAGTGGATCAAGGTTCTCTAGAGGGACAGAACTGATAGGATAGAAGTATATATGAAGGGGAGTTCATTAAGGAGTATTGACTCACATGATCACAAGGTGAAGTCCCACAATAGGATGTCTGCAGGCTGAGGAGCAGGAAAGCCAGTCCCAGTCTCAAAACCTCCCAAGTAGGGAAGCCGACAGTGCAGCCTTCAGTCTGTGGCTGAAGGCCCGAGAGTCCCTGGCAAACCACTGGTGTTAAGTCCAAGAGTCCAAAAGCTGAAGAACTTGGAGTCTGATGTTTGAGGGCAGGAAGCATCCAGCACGGGAGAAGAAGATGAAGGCCAGAAGACTCAACAGTCAAGTCCTTCTTCTGCCTGCTTTATTCTAGCCACGCCGGCAGCTGATTAGATGGAGCCCACCCAGACTGAGGTGGCTCTGCCTCTCCCAGTCCACTGACTCAAATGTTAATCTCCTTTGGCAACACCCTCTCAGACAAACCCAGGAACAATACTGTGCATCCTTCAATCCAATCAAGTTGACACTCAATATTAATCATCACATTGAGTAACCAGCCAAATAATTTCAGCTTTGTAAGAAATTTCACATGTACCTGATAAAAGGGAAAAAAAGAACCTACTTGCAGTAAGGATCGACCATTTCATACTGAATTTATCATATTTGCTCAGGAAACATACAAAAGGGTTACATAATAATCTCTCTGCATGCTTTTCTTTGTATATTTTAGCTTCCCTCCAAGCATTTGGTCACCTGAAGAAACTTCAGAAGTTGCCCATCCTAAGTTTTTAAGTTATATGAAATATATACAGAAATAGTCCCTTGATAAAGTTCTTTTTACTATTTGTTATCCAGAAGAGAATTCAGGTGCACCAGAGTCATCAACTTGATCTGTAGAGAAACTGAGTCTTTAATTGGACACAATCTAATGATCATCAGGCATTTGTTAAGACCCTGATGGAAATGTCCAACAAGCCAGCCTGGGCAGCATGGTGAAACCCCAGCTCTACAAAAAATACTAACATTAGCTAGGTATGGTAGAACATACTTGTAGTCTCAGCTACTCAGGACACAGAGATGGGAGGATCACTTGAGCCCAGAAGGTCAGGACTGCAGCAAGGAGTGATCACACCACTACACACCAGCCGAGGCAACAGAGAGAGACGCTGTCTCAAAAAAAAAATTGTCCGAGGAGAATACAATAGGCTCAACCTTTGTCTCCTGTGCTGATGGAAGGAGAGAGGCGAGGACAATCCACTTTTCCACCTCCCAAATGTCCCTCTCCCAAAAATGACCCACCTCCCAAAAATGGAGAGAGAAAGCAGTCACAGAACAGGAGAGAAAGAGAGTCAAAGAGAAAGTGTCTTGGAAAATATTTGGTGCATCCGGAGGGATTTGAGCATTGCTCATATCTTCAACATCATGCTCTGTGACTTGCACATTTCAGTGTTCCTAAGAATCATTTAGGGAACATGTTTTGTTTTGTTTTGTTTTTTTAAAAAAAAGTTCCCAGAGATTCTGATTCCAATTCAAAATTTGAATGATTTGGTGAGGGCCCAGGATTTGCAGTTTTAATTACCCTTTCTCTCTGATTCTGAAATGGTTTGGGTAATCGCTTCTGCTGGTTGATAAAAACAGAACACCTTGCTCTTTTCTACCATGTTTTCTTTGCA
Source organism: Aotus nancymaae (assembly GCF_030222135.1). Lineage (NCBI taxonomy): Eukaryota > Metazoa > Chordata > Mammalia > Primates > Aotidae > Aotus > Aotus nancymaae. Next base: position 10,804,407 of record NW_026988492.1, on the reverse strand, counting down.
GACATCTAAGAAGTCCGTATTTTCTTTTGACAGTTTGAAAATGTAATATTTTTATTTTTGCAGTTCAGTGGGGATGAGGGATAGTGAAGAGTAGATTGTCTTTATTTCCCTAAACACATTTTGTTTCGTAGGAAAAGGAAAACTCTTTAAAGTGATCTGTATTGTCAATGCTTAGAGAGCCTCTCCTAACCTTGAAAGCACCACTCTAAGAATTCTTTGAAGAGGCCAGTTAATACATCTGAGTTTTAGAGAGTAGATTGTCTAACAGATGCGCTGTGTCTAAATTGTGGTAAAATAGCCACAATGTCAGAAATGCATGCTGAGTAAAATCATATAGTCATTGTGATACCAGCTACTCGGGAGGCTGAGGCAGGAGAATCGCTTGAACCTGGGAGGCAGAGGTTGCAGTGAGCCAAGATTGCACCACTGCACTCCAGCCTGAGCAACAAAGTGAGACTGTCTCAAAACAAAACAAACAAAGAAAAAATGAACTTTCTACTCTATACCTATATTCACATTTTCAATTATGTACTTTAGAGGATTCATGGTGGCTCACGCCTATAATCTCAGCACTTTGGGAGACTGAGGTGGGTGGATCACAAGGTCAGGAGATTGAGACCATCCTGGCTAACACAGTGAAACCTTGTCTCTACTAAAAATACAAAAAATTAGCTGGGTATGGTAGTGCACGCCTGTAGTCCCAGCTACTCGGGAGGCTGAGGCAGGAGAAATGCTTGAACCCGGGAGGCAGAGGTTGCAGTGAGCCGAGATTGCACCATTGCACTCCAGCCTGGGCAACAGAGTGAGACTCTATCTCAAAAAATAAAATAAAAAAAAAAGAAGATTCAAAATGAAAGCTATTACACTTAATGCATGTATTACCAAACCACTGCCTTTTAAAATAGAAGGTTAGAAATTGTTTTGAGTATGGTCATTTTTGAGCGTGTAAATCCACAAGAGACAAAAGGCTTTTTTTCTCCTATTTTCTAAAAAGAAGTTGCCTTTGAATAAAAGCCATATATGGATATTTATCCCTAAAAGAGACTTTTTTTTTTTCTTTCTTGGTTTTAAATTACTGAAACTATTTTGCATTCTTAACTACAGCATTCATTACTATGAATGGATTTAAAATTTTTCTTGCACAAATTGAACTGAGTTTTATAGAACACTTATGTAGTATTATGTAGAAGAATTGCTACTTCTAATGCTCATCTTTTACATGTAAATATAAAGATACACTTCTGTAAAGCTAAAAAGGAGCAAAAAACTAAAGTTAAGCTTAGTGGTTTTTTCCATTTTATTTATTGATATGGTTTGAATGTTTGTCCCCTCAAATTTCATGTTGAAATGTAATCCCCAACGTTGGAGGTGGGGCCTGGTGAGAGGTGTTTGGGTCATGAGGGCAGATCCCTCACGAATGGTTCAGCATTATCCCCATGGTAATGAGTGAGTTGGGTTCTTGCTGTAAGTTCCTGTGAGACGTGGTTGTTTAGGGAGGCTGACACTGCCTCCTCACTCTCCTCTTGCTCCCTCTCTTGTCATGTGATATGCCAGCTTCCCCTGTGCCTTCCACCATGACTGTAAGCTCCCTGAGGCCCCACCAGAAGCTGCACAGATACTGATGCCATGCTTGTACAGCTTGCAGAACCGTGACCCAAATAAACCCTCTGCTTTTTACAAATTACCCAGACTCAAGTCCTCCTTTATAGCAATGCAAAATGGACTAACATACATCTTTAATTGTTTTGGGGAAAGATAGATGTATATTATTTTTCAATCTGAATGTATGTTTCTGTTTCTATAAAATATTCATTCCTGATCCTCAGATCTTAATCCATGTTACATATCTTTAAATGATATGGAAAATTCTTTGAGTTTTTTACTTTTTGTTGACAACAGATTACCTTGTTCTGTGTTGAGGTGAGAATCTTGGTGTTGGCCTGGCCCCTGCTTACTGCCTGCCATCTCATTCACTATGGAAACATAGTTAAAGTTTTCTGAATTTTACAGAAATATGATATGAATGATTTGATAGAACTGACAGTTTATTAAAGAGTATAATATTAACAACAATTTTATTCCTCCTCAAGAACAGTATTTTTCTTTAAGGCAGAGTCTTATTCTGTCACCCAGGCTGGAGTGCAGTGTTACGATCTCTGCTCACTATAACCTCTGCCTCCTAGATTTAGTGATTCTCCTGCCTCAGCCTCCCTAGTAGCTAGAATTACAGGTGTTTGCCACCATGCCCAGCTAATGTTTTTTGTACTTTTAGTAGAGATAGGTTTCACCCATGTTGACAAGGCTAGTCTTGAACTCCTGACCTCAAGGGAGTCAGGGGACCTCACTCGCCTCAGCCTCCCAAAGTGTTGGGATTACAGGCGTGAGCCCCCATGCCCAGCCCTATTTTTTGCCATGTAATAAATTAGAGGCAGCTTGTTTATAAATAGGCGCTGGATGTTGTGTGTGTGCATCTGAATTTTCTAGAGGTAAGAAAGAAAAACTGTAGACAAATTTTTATTTTAAATAAAACTAAAAATGGGAGAAGGATGAAGAGTAGTTAAGGGGTACAAAAATACAGTTAGCTAGAAGGGGTACGGTCTAGTACTCAATAGAACAGGAGACAGATTATGGTAAATAATTTATATTTCAAAATAGCTAGAAGAAATATTTGTGATGTTCCCAACACAAAAATAAATATTTGAGATGATGCATATCCTAGTTACCCTGATTTAATCATTACACATTTTATATATGTCAAAATATCACAGTACCCCCAAAATATGTACAACTATTACATATCAAATTGAAAAAAACACAAGCAATAAGAACCAGAAGACAATAAAATGATATAATATTGTACCAGATGTGAAAGGAAAAACAATAAAGCTTAAAACAGAACTAAAAGATATTCTGTATTTTTCTTTCTTTTCTTTTCTTTTTTGAGACAGAGCTTAACTTTTGCTGCCCAGGCTGGAGTACAATGCCGCGATCTTGGCTCACTGCAACCTCTGCCTCCTGGGTTCAAGTGATTCTCCTGCCTCAGCCTCCCAAATAGCTGGGATTACAGGTGCCCACCACCACACCTGGCTAGTTTTGTATTTTTAGTAGAGATGGTGTTTCATCATGTTAGCCTGGTCGCTAACTCCTGACCTCGTGATCTGCCCGCCTTGGCCTCTCAAAGTGTTGGGATTACAGGAATGAGCCACTGCGCACAGCTTGTTAGAAGGTAGTAAGACCTTGCCAACCAATGTGTTCGTATTTGAAAAGAGAGCCATCATTGAAAATCTTCTTAAGAGAATAATTATCTTACCTTCATACCTCTAGAGATTGGTCTGATTCTGTCTCACTGTGTAGGCCAGACCAGATGAGGTCTGCAGGAGCAGAAGGGTTTGTTTTGAAGCCTTTCTGGAGGCGTCCAGATTTCCAAGCCTATCATTCCCTCCTTCCCTTCTATTCTTTCAATTGTCCTGATAGAGTTTAAGTATTAGAGATCTCACTCATCAGGCCAGAAATAAAAACAAATTAGCTTGGGTTGGAGGTTAAAGATAATCAATTGGATATGCAGTAAAATCGCCAGGGACACCTCAGGATCAGGCATGGCTGCATCCTGGATCCCAGAAGTCTTCATTAGGAATCTCCCCTCCTCCCGCCATCTCTAGCTCTGTGTGCCTTCATTGTCAGCAGCTGAATAATCCGATAGAGCTGAAGTTCAATAAAGAGCATGATTTTCTTCTGACAGCCTCGATCACTGGAACTGAAGAGGGTTAGTTATCCTTCCTCGGGGTTACTGAGGCAACATGCTCCTGGCTGTCATCCTTGAAAATTCCAGTTCACACCTGAAATGGAAGGGCATGTTATCCAAAGTGGCCAGGAGTAAGATAAGCCTGAGAGTGAGATTTAGGGAGCTAGAGAAGCTAAAATCTGACTCCTGTCCTGGGAGACAAAGCTGGAGGAACAAAGACCAGGTGTGCCGGGAGCTGAGCAGGGAGGGGTAGTGGAGTCAGAGGCGGGAGTCGCATCTGAGCCAATTGCTGCAAATTAAGTACAGGAATGTGCTCTTCTCCTGCTGTTCATTTACTTTTTGGTTGTAGAGGGTTGAGGAAGCACTTATTAAAGCCAGTCATCACGTACTTGATTTCATAGTTTGGGCTGCTTGGACTGAATTTCACATATTTTATCTCATTGAATCTTTATTTTAAACATTTAGAGTTAGCAACTGCCATGATTAAGGCTAAGGAGACTGAGGCATTACGAGACTAAGAAACTAACCCATGTGCACTTAAGCTGGGCAAGCATAGAAGCTGACCAGAAGAGAGGTTTTTCTGGAGTTTATTCATTGAGTATCCAACATGCATTGGGCATGGTTCAAGGTTCTATGACAGGCACTGTAAGAAGGATGTTCCAGCCCCAGCATGGAGGGATGTACACAGTGCTGTAGGAGTTAATGTGGTTTAGGTATGTGTGCTTCCGAGTTGATTCATAAGAATTCAGAAGGACTTGAGGTCTCTCTGGAGAGAGAATGCTGTCTTAGCTCAAGGAAGAGTATGTCCGCCTTCCTGCCTGCTGAAATCCCTCCCTGAACTTTGCTGACTGTTAACATGGAAGGTCCCTCGCTAGATGCACCACTGGCTGTTTGTGTTACTTTATTAGAGAATCACAGTCTTTTACAGCTACACAGACTTAGGAGGAGGATTTTACCAATCCCCTCATTATACAGGTTAGAGAACTGAGGGCCAGAAGGATGAGTGGTTTACCCAAGATCACACAGCTGGTTAGTGGCAAATCTATGATATGAATTTCATCTAATTCCAAATCCTATCTATGCTCTATCCATACTCTTCCCAATCATTTAAGTTTCATGTTTGAATAACCAAAGGTAAGTTCCTTGCTGTTAACCAGAGTAGTTTTGTGACCATAGGTCAGACCTAACATTCTAGTTTTCCTTCTTCCCTTCCCCTCCTCTCCCTCCCTCTCTTTCCTTCTCCCTCCCTCCTCCCTCCCTCTCTCCATGACTCTCTCCTTCTTTTTAGCCTCTGCTATCTTAGGAATGCGTTGGTTCTTATATATGGGCAATAACCTCTCTTTTTCTCTTGCTCAGCATTCAGTGTTCATGCAACGAGCGTATGATTTTTTCCTGATGTGGTTTTATGTATTTTAAACTCTGGTTTGACTAGTCTACATTTGCTGTAAATGCCCAGATTGCAAATGGTAGCAACGTGCTATAAAAATAAAATGTTCTTATTGTAGTAAATATCCACAGATACAGAATGAGCGCCTGTTTCATCTCCATTTCCTTTCCTTCTCATTTACTGGCTAAGTACTTAGCCTTTTAAAAACCTTTCCATGCGAATCAGTATGTAAAATATTTGTTATGTGTCCAAACTGAAAGTTAATGAATTACAAAATATTCTTATTTTGTGAAATAGCATTTTTCTCTCTTTATGCATAAAGTACACAGAAAGAGGCAGCGGCTTTAAGTGATGATGGTCTTGGCAAAGCAGAGATGATGTTACTTCTGTGAGATTTCTAAATCCCCCTTTATGTCCAGTAATGCTCTCTTTGGACTAAATAAGGCAGAACATATTACATCTTTTCTGTCCATTGTCTAACACTTAAATAAACTTTACTATCTCGTACTTTCTATTTCCTTAAAAAAACTCTTTGTAAAGAAAGATTGTGCTTTTTCGTTTTAAATGCAACACTAAATATTTCACTATAAAGGAAAAAGTCTAAGGTTGAATTTTTTTTCTTACTAAAAACAGTCTGCTCCTAGATATTATGGAATACTTGCTTTAATAAGGAATATGTAAGTCTCAAATGACTAGTATAGAAGAGCAACAAAATCCACTCATTCCGAAATTAAGAATAAACGTAATAACAGCCATGTATGCAACAAAATCCTAGAATATCTACAAGAAGAACCTATTCAGACCGGTGCCTGCTGGGTGCAAATCCCCTGTTCTCCAACGTTAGAGCCTACTGTCAAATTCATGCCTTAGGTTGGTTTGCCCATCACAGGACCTCTATCCTTTTTAGCATGAAGTGTGACTGTGGGGCTGTTTTGCCCCTGGGTTGATTGGCTACAGCTGGTCTTGGACGCAAATATCACTTCATATAACATTAAGGGTTGCAAATTCCTACACCCTAGGATTCACCAACAGCTGAGACAGCAGCCGGGAAGGGTTAGTTTATACTTTTGAGGGTAAGAACACCACTTGTGGTTATGTCTGTCTGGAATCTTATTCTGTGCTTTCGAGAGACATTTAACTCTAAACATTGGATGTAATAAAAACATGTTCTGTGGTTACACGGTACCATATGTCTTTCAGAAGGCACTGGGAGCTTTACGCATTTGATCTAACTCATTTTTATTTCACCTTGGTTTTGAGAAGGTACCTTGTGTAACTTCATTCTTAATAACGTACGCATACACATAATTTATAGAGAGCAGGAGAGTGAGCCACTAAGGTTTTAAGTAGTCTGTTATAATCCAGTCAAGGCTGAGAGTTGAATGAATTCCACTGACCTGTATATTGTTCTCAAACTTCTGTTGTCTCTTTACTAGATCACTACCTTCTCATTAAATGCGTTGTTATTGAATTGCAGGAAGTTTCAGGGCTTTGGAAGCAGCTGACTTATGTGTCACTGCTGGGCTGGTTACTTCTCAGTTGTATGACACACAGCTTGCTGCAAAGACTTAATTGTTCATCTTTTTGGCATTATTTAAAAAGATAATTCCCCCCAGACTTATGCGTGTAATCTCAGCACTTTGGACGGCTGAGGCAGGAGGATCACTTGAACCCAGGAGTTCAAGACCAACCTGGCAACATAGTAAGACTTTGTCTCCACAAAAAATACAAAAGAGCACCTGTGAGGTATGAGGATCGCTTGAACATAGGATTTTGAGGCTGCAGTGAGCTGTGATCGTGCTACTGCATTCCAGCCTGGCTGACAGAGTGAGACTCTGTCTAAAAGAAAATAAAAATGAAGAGGATAATTCCTACTTCCTGACTTATTGGAAGGATCAAATAAGATAATATAAAAGCACTTAGTACTTTGTGTGATGTTGCTTACATGAAGTACCTGGGGTAGTCAGATTTATAGAGATAGAAAGTACAGGGGTGAGGCCGGGCGCAGTGACTCACGCCTTTAATCCCAGCACTTTGGGAGGCCGAGGCAAGGGGATCCCCTGAGATCAGGAGTTCAAGATCATCCTGGCCAACATAGTGAAATCCCATCTTTACTAAAAATACAAAAATTAGCTGGGTGTGGTTCTGTGCGCCTGCAGTCCCAACTACTCAGGAGGCTGAGGCAGTAGAATTCCTTTAACCTTGGAGGCAGATGTTGCAGTGAGCTGATATTCCACCACTGCAGTCCAGTCTGGGCAACAGAGTGAGACTCCATCTCAAAAAAAAATAAAGAAGCAAGTAGAGGGGTGGTAGCCAGGGGCCTGGGGAAAAGGGAATGGGGAGTGAGTGTTTAATGCATACAGAGTTCCAGTGTTGCAAGATAAAAAGAGTTCTGGAGATGGGTGATGGCCATAGTTGCAGATCAGTGTGAAAGTGCTTAATGCCACTGCACTGTACACTTAAGAATGACTGAGATGGTGGCCGGGCACAGTGGCTCACGCCTGTAATCCCTGCACTTTGTGAGGCTGAAGCAGGCGGATCACCTGAGGTCGGGAATTTGAGACCAGCCTGACTAACATGGAGAAACCCATCTCTACTAAAAATACAAAATTAGCTGAGCGTGGTGGCTCATGCCTGTAATCCCAGCTACTCGGGAGGCTGAGGCAGGAGAACCACTTGAACACAGGAGACAGAGGTTGTGGTGAGCCAAGATTGCACCACTGCACAGTCTGGGCAACAAGAGCAAAACTCCATCTCAAAAAAAAAATGATTAAGATGACAAATGTTATGGTATATGTATTTTACCACAATAATTTTTTAAAAACACTTAGTGCAGTCCCAAACAACTCCTGTTAACCTGCTCCTTCCTCCTTTCCTAGACTTCCTTTTTGCCCTTGACAAGTGGCTGTCAGTAATTGGAGATAGGATTGGGGTTATCTGAAACTCTGAGCTTGGCAACTTGGATAGATCCACAGAAGCCTAGTTAGAGGTGCTGGATCCACAGTTCAGAAATGACAAGTACGTACAGACATCTAAGTTCCACATATTCACATTCTACACAAGAAAACTGAGGTCTGGAGGAATTGAATGATTTGCCTAAAATGACACAGCAAATCAATGGCAGAGCTGGAACCAAGACCCAAGATTACTAATTTTGAGTCCAATTTGCTTCTCAAAAGATGTTAGGGGCTGGGCGCAGTGACTCACGCCTATAATCCTAGCACTTTGGGAGGCCAAGGTAAATGGACCACCTGAGGTCAGGAGTTCAAGACCAGCTTGGCCAACATGGTGAAATCACGTCTCTACTAAAAAATACAAAAATTAGCCAGGCTTGGTGTCGGGTGCCTGTAATCCCAGCTATTCGGGAGGCTGAGGCAGATAGAATTGCCTAAACCTGGGAGGCAGAAGTTGCAGTGAGCCGAGATTGCACTACTTCCAGTCTGGGCAACACACCAAGACTCTGTCTTAGGGAAAAAAAAAAAAAATGTTGGGTTTGCAACTATCTCTGGGAATCATTTGGGCCACTCTGTGACCTGAAGTTCAGCTAAGAGTTTTCTCTATTCTGATTAGATAACTTCAGAGACTGGGATGTAAAATATTCCTTTGAAAAGCAATTGTTTGAAATAGCTTACCTTTAGTAACTGTACACATTTAAATTGTCCTATTTGACAAGACGACATATGTATATACCATGAAACTATTACCACAATCAAAATCATGACATATCCATCACCCATTTTTAATGTTTTTCTCCATCATACCTCATCACCAGGCCATCACTGATCTGGGTTCTGTCACTAGAAATAAGCTTGCTTTTCTAGAGTAAATGGTATTGTACATACTCCGTTTTTGTCTCCCACTTTCAACCAGCATAATTATTTTCAGATTCGTCTACATTTTTACATGCATCAATAAGTCATTTCTTTTTCTTGTTGAGTAGTAGCTTATTGTTTGGCTATACCATGATCTGTTTGTCCATTTAACTGTTGACGTATATTTGGGTTGTTTCTAGTTTGGGGCTAGTGCAGATAAAGCAAATATGAACATTCTCATAAAGTTTTTATATGGAGATAGGATTCTGTATTAATCATGTGTTTCTGATATTTCGACATTTGAAACCTTGCTGATCTTAGAGACATTACCTCTCCCAGGGTAAGTCAGTTCCTAAAGGTAACAAGACTCACCCGCCAGCATCACTTTTCTATGTAAACTAGCCAATCTCCAGAGCCCAGAATCTCCCACTTCCTCTTACACTCTGGGCCACTATCCATCTGTCCTAATCACCCCAGGGTTGAGTACTTGAAAACTAGGGGCAATCGCTACACCCTGGAGCCAGCTGAAACTATTCAAACTAGCCAGTCCTAAACTCCTTTAGCCTCCTTATCCTGCCTCACACATTCCTTCCTGCAGAAACCACATAAAGGCCCGTGTTTTCCCTGGCTCTCTTTACTCAGGACTGATCTAGTGCTGACTTACGTGGCTTCTTTGTGTGCCATGCCTCCCACTGCTAGCGAACTGTGAGTAAAACAACTTCCTTTACAACAGTCATTTCTGTGTCTGCATGTACTACCAAACCTGATTAAAGCACATATCAAGTTTACTTTTAAACACTCATTTTTCTTGAGTAAAAACTAGGAGTGGAATCATATGGTAAGTATCTAAGGTTTTAAGAAACTATCAAACTGTTGTCCAAAGTGCTTGTCCATTTCACATTCCTAGCAATAGTATATGAAAGTACCAGTTGTTCTACTTCCTCACCAACTTTTGCTATGATTAGTCTTTTTAATTCTAGCCATTCTAAGAGCTACATTAATTTGCATGCCCTTAATGAAGAATTATGTTGAACATTTTTTGTGTGTTAATTTGCCATTCTTTTATCTTGTCTCAGATGTATCCATACAAATCCTTTGTATACTTCTTTATTGGGTTGTTTTCTTATTGTTGAAATTTGAAAGCTCATTTCATATTCTGGATACAAGTCCTTTATCAGATGTGTGTTTTACAAAGATTTTTCCCCAGTCTCTGGCTTGTCTTCTTGTTCTCTTAACAGTGTCTTTTGGAGAGCAAACGTTTTACATTTTGATGAAATCAATTTGTTCTTTTATGGATTTAGGTTTTGGTATTATATCTAGGAAATGTGACCCAAAGGTCACAGAGATTTTCTCCCCTGTTTTCTCCTAGTACACCAGGGATTTGTACAGATATATATGAACAAAAATACAAGGATGGCAAATTAGCATACAAAAAATGTTCAACAAAATTGTTTATTAAGGGAATGCAAATTAATGAGATCATAACTATACCAAGTGTTGGTGAGGAAGTAGAGCAACTGGTACTCTCCTATGCTATTGCTAAATAGGAGTCATCGACACAATGGCAGCCTTTGCCGTGGAGCCCCAGGCACCCTTGTTAGGGTCTGAACCAATGGTGCTAAGCTCACCCACGTCTCCAAAGTCAGGAGTTAATGCCCATTTCTTACCTGGATTTTTAATGGGAGATTTGCCAGCTCCAGTGACTCCACAACCATGATCAATTAGTGGCCCTTCAATAGGAGTAATGGAAATAAGATCACCTTTACTTGCAGGTGGGTTACCACCACAACCAGTTGTACCAGCTCATAGAGATAAAAGTGGCACTCCACCAGTTAGAAGTATTTATGATGACATTTCTAGCCCAGGACTTGGATCAACACCTTTAACTTCAAGAAGACAGACAAACGTTTCAGTAATGCAGAGTCCTCTTGTTGGAGTTATATCTACTCCTAGAACATGGCAAAGTATGTTTAGTCCAGTAAATATCAGTCAGCCATGAAAGACAACATTATTTCCTGCCCAGTTGGATCCTTTTTTTACTCAGGGAGATTCTTTGACTTCAGAAGACACCTCATTGACACTTTGGTGACTGTGTTTGGGTTTCCTCAAGTATCTGCTTCCTACATATTATTACAATTTGCACTGTATGGGAATATCTTAAAACATGTGATGTCTAACACAGGAAATTGGGTGCATATCCATTATCAATCTAAACTGCAGGCTTGGAAAGCCTTAAGCAAAGATGGGAGGATTTTTGGAGAATCCATCATGACTGGTATAAAACTACGTGTTGACAAAAGTGTTATGGAAAGCAGTGACAGATTGCTTTATCATCTCCATCTTTAGCCTTTACACCAACAATCAAAACTCTAGGTACACCAGCACAACCTGGAAGTACTCCTAGAATTTCTACCGTGAGACCTATTGCTACAGCATGCAAAACTTCTACTAGTGATTATCAGGTTATTTCTGACAGACAAACGCCAGAAAAAGATGAAAGTCTTGTATCCAAAGCAATGGAGTATATGTCTGGCTAGTAGAGGACCAGTGAGGAGGTTTCTACACTAAAGCAGAGTTAGCAGAGTGCTGCTGGCGCCTTCAGTTAGTTATGTAACCATTCCTGCAGTATTGGATAGCTACCTCATACTTCTTTCAGAAAGAAGCCTTTTTCATTAAGGATACAGCCTTTTTGTAGCTGCGCTTTAAAAGATGCTTGAGATACATTTTAAAGAAAACTATAAATCCCTGTAAATAGGATTTTGTGCTTTCCATAACAGTGCATACTTCAGCACAAAAACCTCAGTGTTGATTATTGTAAATTAAATAACTGAAATTGTGGTGAAACTTCATAGTCTTCATGAGAAGGTGGGGGTGAATTTCATGAAGGGGAACTATAGTTATGTCTACCAAGACACAAATACTATAATTAGCAATTTCAGTTATGGTGTTTTAATTTAGACAATATTTAATATTTTACTTATCCTTATTTGTATATGTCCTGTCACAGAGCGTCCTCTTAGTGTATTCTAAAACCAACATTCTTTTAAAAAACCTACTACTAGCCAAGCGTGGTGTCTCACACCTGTAATCCCAGCACTTTGGGAGGCCGAGGTGGGCAGATCACCTGAGGTCAGGAGTTTGAGACCAGCCTGACCAACATGATGAAGCCCCATCTCTACTAAAATACAAAAATTAGCCAGGTGTAGTGGCAGGCACCTGTAATCCCAGCTACTTGGGAGGCTGAGGCAGGAGAATAGCTTGAACCCAGGAGGCGGAGGCTGCAGTGAGTGGCGATCTTGCCACTGCACTCCAGCCTAGGCAACAAGAGTGAGTCTCTTCTCAAGAAACAAACAACAAAGCAGAACAAAAACCTACTGTACTACTAAAGTTTCTTGATAATAAAGATTGTCAATTATTTTAAAAAAATATATAAAATAGGATACATTGCACAACAGTTTGGTAGTTTCTTAAAAACTTAAACACGTATGATTCAGCAATTCCACTCTTAGGATTCACTCAAGAAAAATGAGTGTATGAAAATATACCTGGAATTTGTTTTAATAATTTTGTAGTTTTAGGTTTTACATTTAGGTCTATGATGTATATAGTGTTAGAATTTTCATCTGGTGCAAGATACCCACTGAAGTATGTTTCCGTCCTTGATATCTAGTTGTTCCAGAACCACTTGTTGAAAAGCTTATTTTTCCCCATAGAATTGCCTTTGTCCTTTCTGGATTTTCTAGTTTGTCCCATTGATCTATTTGCCCATTTTTTCTCTATTAATTTCATACTGTCTAGATTACTGTAAATGTATAAGGCATGACATCAGTTAGTGTTCGTTTTCTGACTTTGCTCTTCCTTTTCAAAATTTTTTCAATAGTTTTGACTATTCTAGTTTCTCCCCATCTAACAAGCATTTTAATATCATTTAACAAGCACTTAATAATATCTTGTCAATTTCTACTAAATAAAGCCTTCTGGAATGTTTATAGGCATACACTAATTTAGGCAAAAATGATACCTTAGCAATATTTTTTCCAACTTAAAAATGTGGCATATATCTCTCCATTTATTTAGGACTTCTTTAACTTTTGTAAGCCACCTTTGATACTGTCGATGTACATATAGTACACATCTTTTGTGAAATTTATCCGTAAGTATTTCAAGTTTGGGATGCTATATAAGTGGTATTCTTTTCTTAATTTCAATTTTCAATTGGAAAGCAACCTTGTTACTTCAAACTTGAATGCTGCGTTTCCATAGAGAACAGTAAAACAATAGTTTCCCTGTTCTGTTTTGGCTCCTATCTCTCTAAAGAAGTTCTACAAATGGATTTTCCTCTCAGCCTTTCAAACTAAATGCCAAGAGTCCTATAATGAGGCTGAAAATGTGACCAAATCGCCCAGAAGGAGCTAACTCTGCCGTGCTCTTTTGCAAAAGGAGCTAAATAAATTGAGTATATTAGAGACACAAATTTCTAGGACTTGTAAGGATTCTGTCAAAAATGTGTAACAGGGATGAATTACTCTTGCCCTGAGAACTTCAACTTTTGCACTTCCTGACTTTGCTATGGCTAAAATTGAAATACCGAAGTGGTATTCCCCAAAGCGTTTGAATTTAATAGCATTAATGACTAGGCTCCTACAAGTCTATAAATTTCTTATTTGAAAATTCAGCTTTTCTATTTGTACTTTCTGGGAATGCTTAACTTTTAGTTTCCTACCTGTAAAATTTCCAAAAAGCAAATAACCTCACTTCAGACATCAAGTCCTTGTAAGGAGTGAGTGAGCAGCCCTACCTCCCTAAAGAAATAGCTATATTCAGAAGTCACGTGGTTTAAATTTAGCTTGGTCTTATCTCCTTCTATTCCATTGAACTCTTATGCTCTCACAGCCTTGAGGAAACATGTCCTGGTAAACTCCTTCACCATAAAATATTAAGAACAGAGAGCAAGTTAACACTTCTAAGACCATGCACATTTCAAAAGACAGCAACTCTAAGGCACAGGCATTCATGGTAATGGTGGGTTTCAGGCATTGTGGGAAGGAGAGACAGAACAGCAAGAGAGTCTTTCAGCATCCCCTGTAATCTCCTCATTAGTCATGGCTTTTGGGTGATATGGTCCAACCTTCACCTCTGACTCTGTGAACACTGGGCTCTACCTCCTGAAATCCTCTATTAACACACACAAGACTTTTCTGTCCTGTGTCTCCAGCTCTGTGACAATGGATCATGGATTTTTGTTTTGTTTTGTTTTACGTTCCACACAGGAGTGTTGAGAAGATAGAACACAATACTCAAAATCACAGTAAAGAAGTTCAAGTCCAGGTTGAGTTGACGTTATTACCATTATTCAACCCCTTCCTTAGCACCCCTGCCTCTCAGGCAGTGGCATTATTTGGTGACATTGATTAAACCTCCACTGCTAAAGCCTTGAATTTCCCTTCTCTTTGAGAATCAATGTTGGGAGCTAGGAAGCGCACCCACAGAGACAAGAGGAATGTAGACCCAAGCTCAGCTCTTCTGAATGAAGCATAATGGCTCAAAGTAGATGCTTAACAAATGATACACGCTAGATAGAATCACTTTAGACAAGCTTATAAATCTGATGAGCTCAAACTTAACAATGAAGAAGGAAATAGATGCATTCTAGCAGAAAAACAAGGGAGGTATATCTGAGTACTCAATGATGCTTTTTAGACATAAAGTACACAAGCACAAATAAATCCCACTCCCTAAACTGCAAGTATTTTAAAGTGTCCACAGCACTGGAACTGGTTAAGAAAACACCTAATTTGAGTTCAAAGGTATCTTCAAGAATTCTTTCTTTCTTTCTTTTTTTAGGAAGGAAATAAATTATATTGAAATACAGTTCCTAAAATACTAACAATAAAATTAGCAAGATATATATCTACATATTCTGTCTACACACACACACACACTTCTCTTTATTAACACATTAAATATAGCAGGTGTAATAACTACCACAATTTTGAAGTACTGATGAGTACATTCAATATTTCAAGTCATCTGAAACAACTGTAATATGCTACGAAATATCTGAGATTCTTTCGGTGACAAAGTGAAAGGCTCTGCTAATATTACTGTGGCTTACTAGCTAAATTCATAAAAGAAGGGAAAGCTAAATTTCAGTTAAAAGTTAGAGGCCAGGCACTGTGGCTCACACCTGTAATCCCAGGACTTTGTGAGGCCGAGGCGGGAGGATCACCTGAGGTCGGGAGCTCAAGACCAGCCTGGTCAACATGGTGAAACCCCATCTCTACTAAAGATACAAAAATTAGCCGGGCATGGTGGTGGTCACCTGTAATCCCTGCTACTTGGGAGGCTGAGGCAGGAGAATCACTCAAATCCAGGAGGTGGAGGTTGCAGTGATCCGAGATAGTGGCACTGTACTCCAGCCTGGGCAACAGTGAGAGACTCCATCTCAAAAAAATAAAAAAGTTAGTGAAGATAAGAATGTAATTTTTCCTCCATCTAAAGTCAGGACCCTTCCCTCTGAATTTTATCCATTGTCTCTTTCAAGAATTCTTTCTACAGACTCCAGAATAAACTTGTAACAGGGCAGGGAAAGAGCAGCTTCTGGAAATTTCCCATCCTCCGAACCCATAAGACAGCAGCAGGAGATTGTTCATGTTTAAAGGAAGTCTGCCTAAAGCCCTGCTTTGTATTCACTCTTCTCTGTGAACATCAAACTGCTGCCATGCCTTTGTCGCAGTTTTGCCAAGGGAAGTTGAGCACAGGCTTACACCCTCCATGAATTGTCCTTGAGGAGGCGTTGTTAGCATTTGGCAGAAACATTCTCCAGCTTCTTCATCCCTGTGGCAGAGCCTGAGCTCAGGCAGGTCCCGGAGCAAGCAGGTGCCTGTCTCTCCCCTGTGCAAGGAGTGAGAAGGTAGCATTGTCACTAAGTAATGCAGCCCATCACATGGTACCTAGGATGATTTCAAGGAATTAAAGCACAATGCCTGTATTAGTTATCTGTTCTGCACAAACAATTGCCCTCCCGAATAGCAACGTGAATTGTAAATTTTTATTATCTCACAGTTTCTGCATGTTAGGAATCTGGGGGCAGCCTAGCTGGGTGGTTCAAGCTCAGGATCTCTTGTGAAATTGCAGTCAAGCTCTTGGCTAGGGCTATAGGTGTGTGAGGCTAAAAGATCTGCTTCCAAGCTCTCTTATGTGATTGTGGGCAAGACTCAGTTTCTTGCTGGCTGTTGCTTGAGTATCTCACTTCCTTTTCATGTGGGCCTTTCCAAAGGCTGCCTGAGCAATCTCATGACAAAGCAGCTGGCTTTCCCCTGAGGACATGTTCCAAGAGAAAAACACCAATATGGCAGCCACAGTCTTTTACAACCCTATTGGAAATGACATAAAAACAATCACTTCTGTTATATTCTATTGGTCATACAGACCAACTCTGAAACAATGTAGAAGGGGAATGTCAGGAAGCAGGGATCACTGGGGACCCTCTTGGAGGCTGCCTACCATACCTCTCATCTAATTGTGCTGAGAACACAGTTGGCACTGGCCTTTGACATAATGTATATCAAGTAACACTTTTTAGAGGTACTGTAACGTAGTGGCAAGTCTAGTAGACTGCTAGTAAAGAGATTTGGATTCCAGTTCAGTTCTGACAATTACAAATGCTCTGTGCCTTTGGAATGCCGCTTAACCTTTTTGCACTTCTGTTGTCTCATCTGTAAGAGAGAATATTGTCATTAATGGTCTCAAGAAGTCTCTCAACTCTAAAATTCCATCTCTTCATTCATATTTCTTAATTGCCATTAAGAAATATGCCATTTCAGGTATGAAAGTTATGAAGGTGATTTTATTTTACAAAATAGACAATTTTCCAATGAGTTTCCCTTATTTTAAAGTAATAAACCAACTGGAGAAATGGCAACCTAGAATTTTCTTGAAGCTTATTTCTTTTCCATTCATTATCCATACTTTCGTAAGTAAGCCTTACAATAACATACTGTTATTTGTATGATGCTTTAAAGTGTAGTACACATATTTTATGTATACAAGTGAATTCATCTGTAAACCACATTAGGAAGATATCAGGCACAGAAAGCCTTTCAGCTTCATTCTTCTGTTGCCTGGTGGCCGATGTTTACATGGCGGCAATTTGGCCAGAACTACAATAGCCTTCTAATAAAGACCCTCCCAGGCACGTGACCCAAACAGATGGGTGAAAAGGGCTCCCTCCTGTCTAAAATTTCTAAGTCTAATGAAGACACAGTGGCACCTGTAGTCTCAGCTGCTCAGGGGCCTGAAGCAGAAGAATCACTCACTATGTTGTCCAGAAGTTCAGGTACAGCTGGGGCAACATAGTGAGACCTTGCCTCTAAAATTAATCACTTAGTTTAATTAAATAAAAAATAAATCTCTAAATCTAAAGAGACAGCTGCAGTGGCTACCACATGTAGAGTGGACTAGCAATGGAATGCACAGTAGAACTCTTCATCTCCTGTACAGGCCTAGAGCAAGTTAAGGACAGGGGACAACATCTTGGGAGATTGAACTTCTAAGATGAGAATAGGAAAACCACCCAGTTGTTTATCTTTCAATTCCTTAAACAAGACAAACAGGCTCCCACCCCAGGGCCTTTGTACTTGCCCTGCCTGGGAATCACTTAGGTTCAGTTCAAGGATCACACTTTCAGGTAAGCCTTCTCCAGCCACCAATCTTAAGTGACATCCTCTCTCCTACAAGCATCCTCTACCACACCCTATTTTGCCATCTTGGTAGCCCAATCGAAAATCATCTTACTGATGCACCTGTTTCAAGAGTTCACCTCCAATAGAGTGTAAGCTGTCTGAAAGAGGTAACCCCATCTATCCTGGTTACTGCCACATCTCTAGTGCCTGGAATAGTTCTTGGTGTAGAGTGGGCACTCAATAAATATTTGTTAAATGAATGAATGCGTTGGTCAGTCTGAAAAAGCTTGTGGTTTGATGGCTGTGAGTTTCAGGAGACGTTTGGATAGTAATAGAAAAGAATATTAAATGGACCTGTTTTCTGTTGCCTTGGAATGGGCAAGTAGGGGTGAAATGTGAGAACACAGAGGTTTGTGTATCCCACATAATTAAGATGACCCCCAGCAATTGGGAGCAGACACCTCCCTCAGGGATTCTAGGGGGAAAGGCTGTGCTGTCAGAACCACTTGTGCCCCAAGAGGAAAAGAAGAAGAGAGAATAATATTTCTGGACTATTTGGGACCACTCAGTGGATGCCATGCTCATCGTGACAGGGAATACTCTCCTCTGGGGGCAGGAAGGGTACCTTCCCGTTCTCGAAGCCAAAAGAACATTGCATTGAAGAGAAGAGTGAGTGCTGGCAAGAGTGGAAGACTGGGACCTCTTTGGCTGGGTGGATGTCTGCTTAAGGAGCAAACCAACAGTTCACTTCCTGAGCTTTGTTAACCTGGGAAAAGGGAATAAAAGAAAAATGGCAGAAGAAAGCGGAGAGAAGTGGCCACTGTACTTACACTGCAGGGAATGGCAAGGATGGCGGCGATTCCCACGTAGACCACAGACAGGCCGGTGCCGTCTTGAGAGTTCTCCACCAGCCAACAAGGCTCCCAAGCTTCTCAGAGGATCCACTGGTGTGTATAAGGGTGAAAGAGTACTGCTGGGAATGGCAGAAGTTGAACAGGAGCCTGACCTCTCACCTCCAGGAACTGTGCACACTCTGGCCTGGCACCTAAGATCCACATTTGGATGCCTGTCCCACAAGAGATGCTAAGAATGTATCAGTGTTAGTACAAAATACAAAATTTGGAAAACCTAAACCCCCAGAGAGAATTCACCTAATCCCTCCTCACTGACCCAAACCCACCAAGGAGCAAGATTTTGGATGGAGGTGGAGGTGAAGGTACCCAGAAGCAGAACATTTTCTGTACCCATGGGGTATCCCTTGAGTCATCGCCCAGCCTGCACCAGAGAAAAGAAAGAGATAAGATTGAAGTTGGATATGAAATTTGAGTTTTAAACTGGCCTAGACTTTTTTTTTTTTTTTTTTTTGAGACGGAGTTTCGCTCTCGTTACTGGAGTGCAGTGGCGCGATCTCGGCTCACCGCAACCTCCGCCTCCTGGGTTCAGGCAATTCTCCTGCCTCAGCCTCCTGGGTAGCTGGGATTACAGGCACGCGCTACCATGCCCAGCTAATTTTTTGTATTAGTAGAGACGGGGTTTCACCATGTTGACCAGGATGGTCTCGATCTCTTGACCTCGTGATCCACCCGCCTCGGCCTCCCAAAGTGCTGGGATTACAGGCTTGAGCCACCGCGCCCGGCCTGGCCTAGACTTTTTATAACTGCAAGTGATCAGTAGTTTATAGGATCTTGCTCAGGTATCATTAAGGAACAGGAAAATGGTATTTGACAGAGCATGGTTGAAGGCCATAGCTGGAAAAATTAAATAAATGAAACCACTTCATGTTTTCAACACTGAGCTCAAACTATCCAGTCTCCTAGTTACAGCAGAAAAAAAGGCAGTTTGCCGAACCATTAGCAAGAGAGTTCTTCAGGCATTTGATTTACCTTCGGGTGAACTATGGCTGGCTTTTGTCAGAGGTCGAGGTGATAAGACAGTTTATAAAATGCAAGACTCAAGACACACCCTTGGTACTGCAGGCTCAGCTGCCTTTCTTCTTCCACGCACCGTCCCCCTCCCGACCTCCGATTTTATGAGTCAGAGAGGAAAGGATTAAAAACGTATTTTTTGAAAGTCATTTTTCTGCAGCTTCAAAGGACTTTTTAGACATTTGGACAAATCGTTTGTAAAATTTCAAGGATACTTTTTAATAAAACTGAGTGGTTAGTTTAAAAAGAAAAACACCACCCTCATTTCCTCCTTCCTTGTTAAAGGAATCACCTTGATAAAGAAATCACCTGTGAGATTGTTTCTGCGTGACTGCACATCCTAGAAAGGCATTTCCTGTGACTGACGGAAACTAGTTTAAAAAGAAATGCATTGAAGTTTATGTTAAGAATAACTTTGGTTGTTAATGGATACAAATATACACTTAGATTAAAAAAATATGATCTGTTGTTCAATAGATCAGTAGAGTGACTATAGTCAACATTAATCAATTGTATATTTCAAAATAGGGGCCAGGCACTATGGCTCACTCCCATAATCCCAGCACTTTGGGAAGCCAAAGTAGGCAGATCACTTGAGGTCAGGAGTTGGAGACAAGCCTGGCCAGCAAGGTGAAACCCCATCTCTACTAAAAATACAGAAATTAGCGAGGCGCGATGGTGCACACCTGTAATCCCAGCTACTTGGAAGGCTGAGTTACGAGAATCACTTGAGCCTGGGAAGCAGAGGTTGCAGTGAGCTGAGATCACACCACTGCAATTCCAGCCTGACTCAGTCTCAAAAAAAAAAAAAAGCTAGAAGGGAATAATTGAGACATTCCTAGCATATAGAAAACATAAACATTTCAAGTGATGGACATCCCAATTACCCTGATTTGATTATATGGCTGTATCAGATTATCACATGTACTACAAAACTATCTACAGATATTATGTATTGACAAAAAATAAATTAATTTTTTAAATAAAAGAATAATTTGGATTAAAAGAAACACATTTCAGGTACTGAGAGCTGGAGAAGAAAGCTGTTTTGGAAAGGGATGATAGTGAACAAGTTAAAAGTTAAGCATATAGCTTTGGGTTTCACATAATCTTTTTAAAAGGAAAATACATTTCTTAAATGATTAAAAAACAGAAAACACATTTACTTTTTAAAAAAGATATTGAATGACAGTCAACTGGTAAGATTCCTTTCTGCTTAGACTTCTCTAGTCTTTGTTTCAGGATGTCTTTGCGTTTACAAATTCCTTTCATCTTCCTGATAAAAGGCACTGAATAACAAAATAACACTTACTTAGAAATATTAGAAAGATTTAGTGTGCGTGCACATGCGTGTGTGTGTGTGTGTGTTACTTTAGATGTTACAAAAATACGAAACAAACCGATGCCCTATATTTGTCCTTTCAGAGTATTATAGGATTCAGTAGTGCCATGGCATTGGTGAAATCATTTGTTGGTAAGAGCCCAAACTCAGGATGTCTTCATTTTTCCTGCAGTTCTCTACAATGTGTGCAAAATTGAGCCCAAGATGGAAAGGCCTCTTGTCTCTCTGTGTCAGTCAAGGGGTGATTACCTTGTAGAGGGACAGACCCAGGCGCTCTCACTTCTGAGAGCTGAGTATTTTTTTATCTTTGCCCAACTTGGACAACTGTGAAGATCTCACCAGCCTTCCATTATTATGTTTATAGTCATCAACAAAACTCTGTCCTCACTGACACTGCCATCTCCCTCACACAAACCCAGTGTTTTCTAGTGATCATTTAGAACACTATATGCATGTCTTAGCCTGTTTTGTGCTCCTGTAACAGTATTCCACAGAGAAATTTATTGGCTCATGATTCTGGAGGATGGGAAGTTCAAGATCAAGGGGTTGGCATCTGGTGAGGACCTTTGTATTGTGTCATCCAATGGTGGAAGGAACAAGTGAGCCCAAGAAAGCTCAAGATGGGGGCCAAATTCACTTTTATAACAAACCCAATTCGAGATAACATTAAACCATTCAGGAGAGCAGAGCCCTCCTGAAAACATCTCCCACTAGGCTCCATCACCCAACACTATTGGCATTGGGAGTTAAGTTTCCAACATATGAACCATGACCTCTGTTAATATGTAGAGCACAAGGATTCTAATTCTGGCAGATTCTTCACTCTCCAGATATTATTGAACTTGAATCCTGAAGATTGCTAGGGGTATGTGACACAAGGACCTAAAAATTATAAGATTTGAATTATTAATCACAATGATAAAAATTATGACCATCAGTTAAGTGCCTACTAGATGTCAGGTCATAGAAGTATAGGTATATAATTTTTAGTCCTAAAGCTTACTTATAAGGAGGGAATTTTTTTTTTCAGACAAGAAAACTTAGGCTGCATGAAAGTAATAACTTGCCCAAGCATGCACAACTAGAAGATAGATGAACTGGGATTCAGTCCTGAGTTTGACTACAGCATGGCCTCTTTCCAAAGAAAACTCTTAAGCAGAAGCTGAAACATAGCAGGACATTTCCTCTGTGCTATGGAGACCTTTTGTTAAACAGTGGGGGTGTGGACCATTCTCTCCCTACATGGGACACCTACATTTTTCTTAAAAGAAACGTGACCAAGTGAATGGCTGATTATTTAAAAATTAGGTCCTTTTCTGTATGATAAAGTGAGGTGGAAAGAAAGAGCAGACTGGCCAATGTATCAAAGGATTTCCTGACACTCCCCAAAAGCAGAAGACAGGCTGTCCCTGTTTCCTCTGTTCACTGAAGCCAGCCTTGATTCTCTCCGGCCACTGTCTGACATTATCAGTGTTCACACACATTAGCCTCAAAGGCTGTCCTGCATAACAGAGCACCTCTCCTCTTACTGCCTAGAGAAATTATTTTTCTCTTATTAAGCAAAGGAAACTCCATAATCTAAAGAGGCCGTTTTTCATCTGGATCATCAAGCAGTGGCTCTGAAGGTGTGTTTAAGTCCACTCTCAGGTGTGCTTGCCAAGCACACCATCTAGGTTCTGGCAGAGCACGGGGTCATTCAAGTGCATAATTCACAGGACTCCAGCTGCCAGCCAGTGGGGCCTGGAGAACCAGGCAGGAAGCACAGTTGATATAATGAGCATAGTTAACCCTTCAGAAGCATGAGATACAGCAACATTTTCAAAAGTCTTCTACGTGTCAAATTTTTGTGCTGTGCCCAATGTTGATCTTCATTTATTATTTATCTACTATCTTTAAAATGCCCAGAGCGTGAAAGCTCAGAACTGTAAGGATGTCAGTAAATGTACATTGCTTCTCATCACATTTGGCATAAAAGTTTATGAGGCCTCAGTGGTTTGGCCTGTGCCTGTTCTTCCTGATCCATGCTCCATCACTCAACTCTCATTCCCTCTAGTCTCGAAGGCTTTCTTACCCCCAGTCACCGTCCCCTGCACCCCCCTGAATAACACCGCCATCAGTGTCTAGCATATATTCTGCTGTATCTTCCCTCACTGCATTGACTACTCATTGTTTAACATTGTCTGCACCACCAGAAGGCTAACTCTGCGAGGATGGGGAACTCGTTTTGTTCTCTGACATAACTGAATACATAATAGTTATCCAATGAATTAAAAATCCATGATGAATGAATGAATGAAGTGTGGATCTGGAAAACATGGTTGTATTCAATCAGGAAGTCCATCAAATTTTATGAAGTATTTAACTTGTCCCGGGTTTGCTGTGCCAGGGTCTGCACAGCCCGCAGGCATCCTAGGTTGCCAGAACCCTTCCAGGGAAAAGGGATCTTCTCTTAGACAAACATGAGCTCCTCTTCCAGTCTGGGTCATCATCTGGTTTCCATGGCAACCTATATAAAGTGCCTCCGACCCAGAGCAATTTATGGGACATAAAATAGTCCACACTCATAAAACAGTAAACAAACAAACAAAAAAAACATTAAAAAAAACCCAAGCTCTCTAAATTACTATTTTGGAAGATAATTTATTAGTATTCAAAAAGCTTTAAAGGATATTTTTTCATAAACAGGCTATATCTGATAACAGTTGAATGTGTTATACAAGTGCAGCTCTCTGCTAACCATGGAAAATGTAGATTTTATGCTAGTAAAGAGACTATTGGTTGTGATTATCTACATACATCCGTGCTTTATACAAAAACCCAAATTAAATTAAGAGTAACATTTTCCAATGTTAGTTTGTTTCTGTCCTAAATACAGCGGTGTTGAAAAGACTTTATTCTACATTCAATATTTTGCAGCATTGGTTGCTCTGTGCTGGGTGGCAAGTTGGGGCTTCAGAACAGGGAAATAAATAGACTCGTTCCTGAAAGGAGAAGAAGGTGGGATTCCCAGGGGAAGCTGGCCTTTGTATTTGATGAATGAGTCTTTTTCAAGTATCTCTGTTGTTTGTTTTTTTAAAGGAAACAGAGAAACTCTCCAATCTGTTCCCAGACTCATTGTGTGAAATTTGCCTCGTTTGGGAACTTCGTTGTTTTCCTGGCTGTGAAATATTGAGTCAGTGGGTTTTGCAGGATTGCAGTGTCTGGAGACATTCCCAGGGGAGGCTCTTTGACAGCTTTCCCTGTACCAAGGCCGAGGACGGGTGCACAGTAAATAAGTCCAAAGTCAGTGGTATGGAGAGGACAGAGGCAGTAGTGAATGGACAGGATGGTCAAAAGACCCTCACTACTTCTGACTCTCTTTATATCTCCACTACCTCTCCTGCTTATAGAGCAAAAGATTTAAGTTGCTGCCATTCATTTCTATTTTGACATGACTAGAGGTTTCCAAATCTAAATAAGTGCCCTATAAACTTGAAGAAAATTATTCACGCGTCGAAAGTTAGAAACCCACAAACTAATACTGCGTGTAGCTGTGACATATCCTCCCTGGAACTGCCTTATGGGTGAAGGGGACCCATATCTTGTGGATGCTCTGGCTGTGACATCCCATTGAACGCACGCCCAGATGGGCCTGTTCTGTTCAGGGAAGTGTACTGCCCAGTAATGCCGAGTGAATAAGCGAATTCCAATGTTGTTTTCTAAACACTCTCTTTTCTCTGAATGACATCAGTAAGCTGAGCCGTACCAACCCACTGGGGACAGCTAAAAGCTTAGATTGGTAGGATCAATCTGCCAAGAGCAAAGAAAACATCAAGCACTTCATTCACTCAGAGACGTAATCAGAATTACCTTCAGCCAAATTAGGTACTCCTGAAATGTGAGTGCTCAAAGCAAATGGGTTTGTGCTGACATTGTCATCATGATCATCGTTGTTTTCATCATCAGTTTACAGTGAATTTTTAATAGCAACATATATGGCTCTGGTAAGAAAAGCAACAGGAAACATTTTTATTGAAAAGCTCTCACAAATAGGGAATACAGCATGCCTAGAAGGGACTCCACTAGTCCAGATACTTACAAAGTCTTCACGAAATTTTTAAAATAAATGATTCTAATAAAAAGCATTGGAAACACCTAAAATTTAAAAAATGAAAAATGTTCAATTTCCAAGTTACGACAAATGTTTTTTCAAGTTAATATTGTTTTTCCTCCAATAATAATGATGATTGACCACCATAATCAAAATCATAGCCAAAAGCTAGAAGTTACTGAAACCTTCCTGCAAGCTAGAAACTGTGGAGAGGAGTTTACATGCATTGTGTCGATGTCATCCCCACAACATCCTCTGAGGCTGGGACTATTATTATCCCCATTTAAACAAAGAGGGAACTGAGGCTTAGACCTGGTAAATGGCTCGACAGAGATCATACAGTTGATATGTGATGAAACCAAAAATTAAGCCCAAAACCATTGGCCATTATACCGAGAGTATAATTCACACAGGGTAGTACAGAAAAGAAGAGAATAGACTTGACATTCTTGGTTTCTGTTGAGACAGTAACCATTTAAATGGGAGCTATGGGCTTGTTCTATCTTGCCCCGTAGTGGTGGAAAAGGAGAAGAGATTTACAGGAAACGCTGTCAAATAATTTGTCACTCCTGGAGGGACCGCTATGCCGAGAGGATATTCTTTCATGTCCAAATTCATAGAGACAAGAGAGGCTGTTCTGGGTTTCTGAAGGGAGAAAGCATCTCAGTAACAATTTTAAAAAGCAGTTTGTGTAGTGCCTAAGAGCACAAAAACCAGAGCCAAATTCTCTGGGCTCGAGTCCTGACCCCAGTGCATCCTAGCTGAGTTACCTTGGAAAAGTTGCTTAGCCTCTCTGTGCCTCCCTTTTCTAACTGCAGAATTGAGACAGTAATAGCACCTATTTTACTGAACCACTGTGAGTTTAAATGAGTTAACATTTGTCCAGTGGTTAAACATGCTTAGCACATAGTAAGACTTTACAGGTGTTGGCTATCACTAGTACCAACCCTGAAATAACCTATTAAAGGTCTGAAGGATGCAGTTGACCAAAGATATCAGCATTGTTCATATTTCCTTGCCTGTGAACAAGTTCAGACCCGGGCACTCTATTTTTTTTGTTTTTACAGGTGTTTAGGATCTGCTTTTCACCTCTGTTTTCTCCCTTTGATTTGATAGTTCAGATCTGCTCTTGCCCCTCTGGCTCATTCTTAAGTGAACTGTGAATTGTTCCCTTGTTTTGTACCCAGAATTATGTTTCAATGAAGTTATTAACAAGACAATTCTCAGAAGCATAATACTCTAAAGCAGGGGTCCCCAACCCCCTGGCCATGGACTGGTACTAGTTCACGGCCTGTTAGGAATCAGGCTGCACAGCAGGGGTGAGTGGCAGGTCAGTGAGTGAAGCTTCATCTGTATTTAGAGCCGCTCCCCATCACCTGCATTACCTCCTGACCTGGGCCTCCTGTCAGATCAGTATTAGATTCTCATAGGAGCATGAGACCTATTGTTAACTGTGTATATGAGGGATCTAGGTTGTGTGCCTCTTATGAATATCTAATGGCTGATGATCTGTCACTGTCTCCCATCACCCCCAAATGGGACCATCTAGTTTCAGTAAAACAAGCTCAGGGCTCCCACTGATTCTACATGATGGTGAGTTGTATAATCTTTCATTATATATTTCAATGTAATAATAATAGAAACAAAATGTACAATAAATGTAATGCACTTGAAACATCCAAAAACCACCTCCTGACCCTTGTCATAAAAAAATTCTCTCCCACAAACTGG
The DNA here is from genome assembly GCF_030222135.1 of Aotus nancymaae. Taxonomy (NCBI): domain Eukaryota; kingdom Metazoa; phylum Chordata; class Mammalia; order Primates; family Aotidae; genus Aotus; species Aotus nancymaae. Next base: position 10,777,694 of record NW_026988492.1, on the reverse strand, counting down.
TGTGAAAAAGATTGGGGACCTGTGCCCTAAAGTTACCAAGACTACTTAGATGATATCATAATAGTTACAGAAGCTAAGACTTCCACTTTTAAAGAGATCATCCGGTTCAATCCTCTACCTAAAAGATGGTTCAAATTTACACATTAAAATATTTGATAGATAAAGCAGAAACTGATTCTAAAACTGGAATTGTTCCTAGATAATTCTAGATCTTCAAATGCTTAAAATAGGTCCATAGGAAATGCTTAACAGTTATCAGCTACCTTTTTAATAAGAGTATTAGTATTAGTTTGAGTAACCCAAATCTTTTTCCTCCGAAGCCTGTGACTTCAAAAAAAAAAAGTCAGTTGCCTTTTAAATGTCTAAATTGCAAAGTTCAAGCTGCATCTCTTTGCCATAAGCTTATCACTTTCCTTGTGCCCTTCAGGCATTTCTAAATGTCCCATGGGGCTGTCTTGTACCCTCAGAAACATGTGCCTTGTGGCACCTGTCATGTTCTCCTCCATGTGGAAATGCACCATCTCTAATTCCAGTTGATCTCTGTAATGACACTGTCAAGTCTACTGCCTCCGGACCTCTGGAGAAGGGGCTCAAGTCTCAGCAGGGGTAAGACCAGGGTTTCACTGTGCATGGAGACAAGCTTTTCTGGAAGTTGTATGGAATGACAATAGGACATGGAGTGTGAGTTATCATTACTACCCCTGCCCAGTATGGCTCAGAGACCACAAATGCAGGCCCTTCTATGTCTGTCTAGCTCTTGGCTTGCTGCCTTGTCACCTGGGCATCTTGTCCTTCACCAAAAGGTGTGTCCCAGGTATCTCTGCACATCTTCGCGTCTCCACCAACCACACTAGACCCTAGGGGAGAGGAAGGCATCCCTCCCATTCAAACTGTATGCAGATATGTGCATGCTGTGAACACACACACATACGCACACAAACACAAACGAGTCTAAAGCTGTACTTAAAACCACATTTCCTATCCCAGAAGAGGATTCTTCCAGGAGATTGAAAAGTGAGAATTCTATTTTCTTCTTATAGGAGCAGCATCCTCATAACAGGAGAGGTGGGTGGTCTTGCCTCATGGCCCCCAAAGAAGCAATTTCCATCAGAATATGTCATTCCCAGTCCCAGCCAGCTCTGCTAAAAATATTCAAGTTACATAGTCAGACCCCTGGATATCTCAGTCTGAACTATCTGAATTCAGGCGTCATTTTGGCAGATTTTCATCTTTCCCTTGTTTATATTTCTAGGATTAAAAAACCCATTCTCTGCCCCAAGGTGAAATCCAAGTCTCCACTCATAGAACCTATACACAGTGTATTACTTTCATTAATTCACTAAATTTAATTTTTAAAGGTGAGAGGGCATACAGTCTCAGGGGATTCCTGTAGAAAAGACAAGTGTAAACCCACTCAAACACACACATACACACGTACACACATGAATGAGTAAATTAGAGTGACGCTATTAATGATTTGCCATAATGTCTAGAAAAAGAGTCTCTATAAACTTCTTCACAGGGAGATGGGCTAGCAGGCTATTCTAATCGTTTAGGTGTGAGGAGATGGTGACTCTGACAAAGTGGGAGCAGTGGAGATGGAGAGGAGAGAGATTGGGGGTATATTTTTAAGGTAGAGTCAAAAGGTCTTACTGTCTAAACTGGATATGGGAGTGTAAGGAAAAAAAAAGTTATTTAGGGCCTAGGCAATCTTGTGAATGGGGGTGCCATTGTACCAAGGTAGGGCACACTGGAAGAAGAGCAGGATTGAAAGGGGAGGAGGTGGAAGGGGTCAGTTAGGAGTTTGATTCTGGGCATGTTAAATTTGAGAAGCCTGTTGGAGACTGAAGTGGAAATGTCACAGAGACAGGCGGGCCAGTCTGGAGCTCAAAGGAAAGGTGGCGGATTGATCAAAGGACACTGAATGATAAGTAGAACCAGGAGGAGGCAGTGCCCCAGAAACCAAGTGCAGAAAGTGCTTCAGGAGGAATAAAGTGATCAGTGGTCCACGCTGCTGAGAAAGGTCATGTCGAATCAGAACTAAGAGTTGACTATCACAGGATTTGTCAAGAGGAGAACAGTCCTACCTTGACCAAAGGGGTTTCAGTGGAGCGGGGCACAGGGATGAAAGCCCAAGGGAGAGGGACTTCACGCCTACCATGTAAAGGGACCCATGGGGTCATCTTGGTGACATTTTCCCGACAGGCTCAGACTGTTAGTCAGAATTGTGAGTTCACACCAACTCTTTGTTTATTTCATAATCTTCATCTTTAATATAGGCATAACATTTTGAGGGGAACATTTTCCTCACCAATAGACATAACTTTTTCACATCTTATAAAAGAGATGCTTTTGCAGTTATTATAGCACAGGAAATAGAGGATTTTTTTGGAAATGTCAGGTGTGAACATCGTTGCTAAAATTTAGGAGAAGAGTTTGAATGATTATGAGGATGCTATTAGTCAAGCCACCATTAGATTAACCCCCAAGGTGTGTGATTGTTGGGGAGACACCTGACCTGTGCCTTGCCCCCTTCTCTCCCTGTCCATCAGCTGATTACGGCCTGGCTGACTCACCCTTCCTAGGAAGTAGCTGGATTTTACACTCCTTAGAGGGGCTGGCACAACTTGGTGCATTGGCGGTGGAGCTGAGAATCCCATCTCAGCTGGGACTAGCTGGCAAGCCGAGCTGCTGCCTAGTCAGGTGGAGCTGGAGGGTAAAAGTGGAGACATATTTAAGGCGTAATAAAGAAAGAATCAGGAGCCATAATGTGAAATCAAAAGGGGACCTAGGAGAAGAGAATATTGAGAAAATAAAAAGAACAAAATGGGAGATGGTGAAAAAATATTTCCTTTTTTGAGACCAAGGCTCCCTTGGTGGCCCAGGCTGTAGTGAAGTGGCATGATTGTGGCTCACTGCAGCCTCAACTTCCTGGACTCAGGTGGTCCTTCTATGTCAGCCTCCTGAGTAGCTGGGGCCAGAGATTCACACCACCACACTTAGATCATTTTTGTAATTTTTGTAGAGATGGGGTCCGGCCATGTTGTCAAGTCTAGTCTCAAACTCCTGAGCTCACGAGATCTGCATGCCTCAGCCTCCCAAAGTGCCGGGGATTGCAAGCATGAGCCACCATGCTCAGCCGAGAAAAGATTTCAGAGAAGGAAGGAAGATGTATAAAGAAGGGTTTTTATGTTTGCAGTGGCCAGCTGAGCCCTTTAAAGGGGCCCCAGAAAGACAATTACCTGTAGTAATAGTATTGGAGAGGCCAGGCACAATGGCTCATGTCTGTAATCCGAGCGTTTTGGGAGGCCAAGTTGGGAGGATTGTTTGAGCCCAGGAGTTTGAAACTAGCCTGGACAACACAGTAAGACCCCATCTCTAAAAATAATAAAAAAGAAAATAAATAATAGTATTGGAGAAAAGGCTCATTGATGTCTTATAAGATTATCCCACAGGATCAAATTTGTGCTATCTGGAATGTTTATAGGTTGTATTGAGTCCCTCAGATGGGTATATTGAAGTCCTAAACTCTGCTACGTGTGAATGTGACCCTCTTTGGAAGTAGATGTAATCAGGTTAATATGAAGTCATATTAGAGTTTGGTGGGCCCCACTCTAATGTGACTGGTGTTCTTATGATAAGAGGAAAACTTAGGCACAGACAAACACAGAGGAAAGATGGCCATGTGGAAATGAGGTAGAGATTGGAGTTGTACTGCTGTTAACCAAGAAGCCTTGGGCTACCAAAAACTGAAAGTGGCAAGGAAGGATCCCCACCTAGAGGCTTCAGAGGGAGCATGACGCTCCCAACAACTTCCTTTCAAACTTCTAGCCTCCAGATCTATAAGAAAATAAATGTCTCTTGTGTTAAGCCACTCAGTTTGTATTACTTTGTTATGGCAGCTCTTAGGAAACTAATTGAAGAACTACAGACTGTTTTTTAAATTTTATTTATTTATTTCAATAGGTTTTGGGGGAGCAGGTGGTGGTTGCTTACATGAATCAAGTTCTTCAGAGATGATTTGTGAGATTTTGGTGTACTCATCACTGGAACAGTGTACAGTGTGCCCAATGTGTGGTCTTTTCTTTTTTTAATTGAGTTAGAGTCTCATTCTGTTGCCTAGGCTGGAGTGCAGTGGTGTGATCTTGACTCAAGTGATTCTCCTGCCTCAGCCTTCCGAGTAGCTGGGATTACAGGTGTGCACCTCCACGCCTGGCTAAATTTTTTTCCTGTGTGTATTTTTAGTAGAGACATTCTCACCATGTTGGCCAGCCTGGTCTCAAACTCCTGACCTCAGGTGATCTGCCTATCTCAGCCTCCCAAACTGCTGGGATTACAGGTGTGAACCACTACCACCAGCCCAATATGTAGTCTTATCCTTCCCCCACTTCCATCCTTTCCTTGAGTCCCCAAAGTCTATTGTATCATTCTTATGCCTTTGCATCCTTATAGCTTAGCTTAGGTTTGATTTTCCATTCCTGAGTTACTTCACTTAGAATAATGGTCTCCAATTCCAGCCAGGTAGCTGTGATTGCTATTATTTCATTCCTTTTTGTGGCTGAATAGTATTCTATGGTGTGTGTGTGTGTGTGTGTGTGTGTGTGTAAATTTCTTTACTCATTGATCAGTGAACATTTAGGCTGGTTCTATGTTTTTGCAGTTGTGAACTGTGTTGCTATGCACATGCACATGCAGGCATCTTTTTCATATAATAATTTCTTTTCCTCTGGGTAGATGCCCAGTAGTGGGATTGCTGGATCAAATGGTAGAACTACAGACATTTTTTGACCTGTGATGTGTGTAAATGTGTATAATAAAGATATTCTACTACTTTTTAAAATGTCTACCAAGATGGCAGTTTAAAAATCTCAACTCAGAAAAAAGTACACAAAATTCTAATCAATGCCTATATTTATTTTTCCCCAAGTAATTAGACAAATTGAAGGTGGTGGGGGAGGCTAGCTTCACTTGATTTCCAGTGAATAGTGCTGATGAGTCAGGACCATTACATCTCTCAGAAAATGCCCTGTAAAAAGCAAAATCTGAGTGTTGTGTTTACTAAAGTGATACCATATGTTGGTTGATTAACAAGTTGTCAGAATATTAGAAGTTCTTGGCTGATTGCAAGAAGGAGCATCTGTTTGCTGGAGCCTTTATCTAATGTATGTACAGATAGCACCAGGTCTGGCACTTTTCCTAAATACCAGATATAAACTCCTATAGTATTTAGCCTTTAGAGAGTAACACCGATGTACAGCTAGAGTTGAAGATGTTTATTCTGAGGAGAGCAAATGAAGTAAGGCCAGACAAAAAGATAAGTGTGCATATGAGAGTATGTCATTTAGCATTGTTTTACCATTATCTCTGACATCATGTACCACAATGAATGTTTACTTGAATGTCACTTGCATAGGGATTTAGGAAAAAGAAAACAAGAAAAATCTTTTTTAGAGCTGTTTATTGTTTTATCTGTTGATGGAATTTAATAGTGCTTTATTTGTAGAAAGTGACTTACAGTTTATAAATGCTTTCACATCGAATTCTCACAACCTTGTAAAGATGGCAAGGAATCCTATCCCCATTTCATGATGAGGAATCTGCAGTTGAGTTGGGATACATCCATCTGGCTTAAGTGTGGTGAAACCGGAACATAAAGCCAGGTCTTCTGAGGTGCTGTGACGGGATTTGCTCAGGGTGACATTCTGGAATTTTCCTTTGTGACTTCTTGCACCTGTTCTCCACCACCTTTGATAACAGCCAGTCACCGTGTATTAGATCGTACCATTTTAATTTTAGCCAGTAGATTCCTTTTCACTGCCCATCAAAGCAGACATAAAATAAGTAAAGGGGGAAAAGGGACTCTTCTTATGTTAACTGAGTTCAAAGTTAGAATTACATTTCAGTCGTTTCATTTCCTTTGAAGTTTCTCAGAACCCATGATCTTAAAACTAAGTGGCTCTGTGATATGATACACATTTCACCTTTTTCTTTAGCCTAAGTCTTTTTGTTCTATATTTTTACAGCATACAGGAAGACTATGTTATGGAGAATTTTTTTAACGTTTCAGGAAATGGGACCTATTAGGAAAAACAGAGTATTTTCTTTTAAGTATCCCAAAGTTTAGTTATTTATTTAAATCATAAGTCAGATGTCACTTTTGGACATTTCTTCCTATCATTCATTTGCTTAATGTAGGGGAGGAAAAAACTTCTTTACCCTTTTAGATTCAGTGGCCAGGGTCTGTGAATTAAACTGATAAAAGACAATTAACATGAGAAAGCGTTTATCTCCCATGTATGCAGAGGGCCTCACATAAAAAAAAAGTAAAAACCTTCAAAAAGTACTTAGGCATTGATGCTTATATACCATTTTAACAAAGGGCAATAAATTGTGGATAAGTGACAAGACAAAATAAAAGACGTTTGGGCTTCTGATATGGTTTGGATCTGTGTCCCCACCCAAATCTCATGTTCAGTTTTAATCCCTAATATTGGAGGTAGAGTCTGATGGGAGGTGATTGGATCATGGGGGTGGTTTTTAATGATTTAGCACTGTCCCCCCACAGTGCTGTCTCATGATAGACTTCTTGTGAGATCTGATTATTTAAAAGTGTGTGGCACCTCCCCCCATCTTCCTCCTACCCTGGCTATGTGAAGATGTGCCTGCTTCCCCTCTGCCTTCTGCTATGATTGTAAGTTTCCTGAAACCTTCCCAGCCATGCTGCCTGTACAGCCTACAAAATCATGAACCAATGAAACCTCTTTTCTCTTTAAACTGCCAGTCTCAGGAATTTCTTTTTTTTCCTTTCTTTCTTTTTTTTCTTTTTTTTTTTTTTTGTCTGTTTGTTTTGTTTTTTTGAGATGAGGTCTCACTCTGTTGCCCAGGCCGGAGTGCACTGGAGTGTTCTTGGCTCACTGCAACCTCCACCTCCCAGGTTCAAGTGATTCCTAAGCCTTAGCCTCCCAAGTAGCTGGGACTACAGGTGTGGGCCACCACATCTGGCTAATTCTTTGTATTTTTAGTAGAGATAGGGTTTTACCATGTTGGCCAGGCTGGTCTTGAACTCCTGAACTCAGATGATCCACCAACCTTGGCTTCCCAAAGTTGTCGGATTACAGGCATGAGCCATCATGACTGGCCCAGGAATTTTTTATGGTAGTGCAAGAACAGACTAATACAGCTTCTAAGTGCAACAAATTGGAGGAAAGTAAGTATATGGAGGAAACTAATGGAAGATATGGATTATTTAATTAGTTTTATTATGCAGACTCGAGTTATTACAATCTTCAGTGGTAAGAGTTATCTCCTCTTCCTGGTATGAAATTTATCCCTTGCTTTTAGGCAGAAATGGGGGTAACAGAAAGTTCCTTCTGTATCTTCTGTTTCTCAGTTGCCTTCAACTCAGAATAATGCTTATGCCAAAGTGGCCTCTTTTAAGGTGGCTTATTCTGCTCACCTTCATTAACTTTGAGGACCTACAGTCAGGTCCTTCCCTATCTTTCCAGCTGTATCCCCAACATTTTAACTTCTGAAGCTTTTTTGTTTGTTTGTTTTTCAGAGACAGAGTCTCGCTCTTTCACCCAGGCTGGAGTGCAGTGGAGCAATCTTGGCTCACTGCAACCTCCGGCTCCTGAGTTCAAGCGATTCTCCTGCCTCAGCCTCCTGAGTAGCTGGGATTACAGGTGCATACCACCATACCCGGCTAATTTTTGTATTTTTAGTAGAGACTAGGTTTCACCATATTGGCAAAATGCTGGATTTCTAGCTCTACACTTTCCTTCCTCTGAACTCATGTACTCATTCTCATCTCTCTGTAATAGCATTTCCTTTCCTCTTCTCCTTCCCAACCTTACCCATCCTTCAACTCAAGTTTAAACTTATTTTCCTATTTCAGTGACTCCCCAGACCTCCAGCTATATCAAGTGCTTTTCCTTCCAAATGTTTTGAATATATGTATCATTGTCTGAGGAATTAACTTGACAATCTGTTATTTAGTCCTTCAGATTTTCTGTAGTTGTGTTGTTTTAACAGTTATGTAAGTCTCTATTGTTATTTAGCTTATCACATTTTGCTCCCCTTTGTCTCTTTAACCTCAGTTGTGCTTCTCTCCCTTGCTCTGTGTATCCTGGAGTATTGCTTTCCAAAGTGTGAGTCAAGAAGAGTGTGAGTCAAAATTCATCCCCTATTGTTGTTGAAAAGGTAGAGTCTGGATACTGATCATGAATCGGCTAAATTGGCTTCCCAGATGATTCCTATACATAGTAAAGTTTATGAATCTATGATGTAGACAGCACATGTTATTCATTCATTCATGCAACAACTATGTGAGCACACGTTAGGTACTAGGTACCTGGGATACACTAGTGAGTCAGGCAGACATGGTCCCTGCTATCTTGGAATTTCTCATTTAGTTTGGAAAATAGAGTTAAGATATGATGTGGGTTACAAAAGAGAGATGTAAAGAGCTGTGGAAATATCTCAGAAAGGAATCTAATCTGGCAGGTGCAGGTATTGGGATACTTCCTAGAGGATATGGAGTTGAGACCTAGAGAGAAGTAGGACCTGGCTAGATGAAGCGAGAGAGGGGAGGATGAATCACCTATAGAAAGGTTCTGAGGTGAGAAAGAGCATGCCCTCTTCTTTGGAGAGACAGGAGACAATGTCAACCTGACTTGAGTCTCCAGGTCAAGGGAGAAAAGTGATAGGAAGAAGAGCTAGGGAGGTAATGCATGACTGGATGATGCCAGGCTTTGAGGCCATGATAAGGAGTTTGGAACTTCCTAAGGGTAGTAGGAAGCAGTTAAAGGAGATTAGCTTGATCAGTTTTGTCATTCAGATTATTTCAGTTCTAGAAGGGAACTAGAATGTACCTGCAAAAATAATTAAGGGACATAATGTAATTTTCCAGGAGAAAGGAGATGTTAGTTTTGTCCAGGTTGGTGGTAATATGATGGATTCAAATGGTACTTAGGAGATAGATTAGATGAAATTTAGTCATTAATTCCTTTTTCAGAGAGAGAAACTGAATGTCAAGGATCTCTTTGATTTTTGTTTTAATAACATTTTGTGGAACCACATAACGCTGAGGACCAGGTTTTAAGGACAGAAGTTCAGTTCTGGGTACACAGGTTTTGGAGTACCTACAGAGCATTCAGGTGGAGCATGCATGTACTTTTTCATATTTCCCATAGAATGGGGAATTTTAAGTGGGCTTTGGGAGAATTGTGGAATTTAGATGAGCACCAGTGGGATCCAGTGAAAGGACCACAAATGTGCTTGTCCATCAAAGGGGTACCTTTGTATCTTTTTTCTTATTTTATGTTTAGTGATGCACTGAATTCATAGTTCTATATTTTTTAATCCATCTTCAACAATGACTGTGTTGGCTGTGTGCAGTGGCTCACACCTGTAATTCCAGAACTTTGGGAGGTCGAGGCTGGCAGATCACTTGAGGCCAGGAGGTTGAGACCAGCCTGGCCAATATAGTGAAACCCCACCTCTCCTACAAATGCAAAGATTAACCCAGCATGGTGGCATTCACCTGTAATTCCAGCTACTTGGAAGGCTGAGGCAGGAGTATCGCTTGAACCCAGGGCAAAGGCTGCAGTGAGCCCAGATTGCACCTCTGTGCTCCAGCCTGGGCAACAGAGCAAGACTCCATCTCAAAAAAAAAAGGAAAGAAAGAAAGAGAGAAAGGAAGAAAGAAAGAGAGAGAGAGAAAGAAAGCTGACTGTGTTCTCCAAGAAGATTATGATGGCTTTGTTTGTTTGTTTTCATTTTGTTTTGTTATAAAGTGATTTGAGTCAATGAGGCTCTTTGCATGGATTGTATTTATGTTTGGTCCTTTTCCTGGGAGTGAGCTAAGAGTAAGAATATATGTTCTTTAAAGTTAATATGTAAACATGACTTATATTTCTCTTAATGTAGTGTATTAATCAGTTATGGGTAAGTTCAGACATACTTGAGGATATGAGAACTTCCATGAAGAGAATAGAATAAGTGAAAGCAGGACTATATCATTTTGTACTAAAATTGCAGTGTTTCTGGTAAACATGTTTGGAGAGGGATTTTAGTAGGTGGTTTGCAAGAATGAGTTGATCTTTGATACAAATACACTCTAGTTATGCAAGGGGCTATGGTTTGAGCATGATTTATTTGTCCCTACCAAAATGCATGTTAAAATTTGATCCCCAGTATGGCTGTGTTAGGAGATGGGATATAGTGAGAAGTGTTTAAGTCATAGATATGGGATCCCTCATGAAAGGCTTAGTGCCATTCCTGTGGTACTGAATGAATTCTTGTTCTGAAAGGACTGAATTAGTGCCCACAAGAGTGGGTTGCTATAAAGCTGGGGCACCCCCCAGGTTCTCTCTTCACACACGTCTGCTTCACCTTTGACCTTTCTTTACCATGTATGACGCAGCACAGAAGTCCTCGCCAGAAGCCAGGGTCATACCCTTGAACTTCCCAGCCTGCAGAATGATGAGCTAAATGAACCTCTTTTCTCTATAAATTACACAGTTTCATGTATTCATTTATAGCAACACAAAACGGATTAAGACACATTTCATAGAACTATTCAAATATAGCCAAATTTCCAAGAAAGAGGAAATAATGGAAAGCTACAGATTCTCCTTCTACCCCTTTTCCTCTGATTGTCCTTCCCCTCTTTCTGTTAGTCATCAGCTTCTCATTCACCTTCAGAAAAGAGAATAATGAAAAAAAGACAGTGGGGCTAAATCACTCTGTGTCCTAAAAATAATTCCCCCAAATCATTATTCACTACATTTTGAAAATTATACAAAACACTTTATAACTAAGGATGAATAATAGAATGTAAAAATGGATCCTTTGCTTGTCCTCATGCATTCCAGTATGAGAAATCCCTTCACACCATTCCTGAGCAATCCTCAACTAGCCTCTGCGCAGTTATTCTTAGCAGCGGGGAACTCCCTCTTTATTTTAGGAATCAACCATTTTTTCCCACTAAATCTGATTAGACTGAATCTTTCCTAAAAGTGAATCAAAATTAATCTACCTTGTGGAATGGTTCTGTACCTCATAGCAACGCAGAAGGAATCTATTCCATATACTTCATGACAGCCTTTCAAATATATTAAGACAACTGACATGTCTCTTCAAGTCTTCTCTTCTGCAAACTAAATATCCCCAATTCCCTCAGATATATTTCTTATAGAACACAATGTCTGCATTCTTCACCATCGTTACAAAAACATATCTCCCCTGGGCCCTCCCAAAGGACAATTATCCCTTTCTGAGTGACACTCACACTTTGGACAGCACCATCTATAATAGGACAGCTGCCTCTTGGTTATTCTTGTGTTTACTTTTAATGACAAACACTTTAGCTTTCAACAGAGCCAGTGAGTGGAGACTTAGGGATGTGTGTTGTTTTTAAAGCTTAGGTTTTCCAGGGTAGGTGGAATGTGTAGGTATGGTTTCTAACAGAAGTGGTTTTTCATTTGTGGGACTTGAAATGGGCTGAATCCCAGCAGAATCGCTGGGTAATAAAAGGGAGGGGTTTTAAATTTCATCAGAGTAAAATGGGAAGATATTTCCCCTTTTTCACTTTTTATGTGGCAGTTGTACCTTAATCTGCTTTTAAGAACAGCTGTTGTAACAGATGTTCATTTTAGATGGTATCTTTTTTTAAAATATACCCAGCAAATCCTTTTCATAAAGAGATGTTTATGAAAGCCCAAAACTTTTTTCTAATGCAAATAAGCTATCATTTGTGGAGCACCTTCAGACCATCACCCACACAGACTAAGCATCTGCACAGCACACAGTCCTCAAGTATATGTTATGGAGGATTTCCCATGAAGCCTGAGCCCCATTTTTGCCTCTAGAAACTTTCAATGCACTGACTGCTGTCCAGCAGCAGGATTCCAGCCCATGGGGAGGCCACTGGTCAACAGAGCAGGGCTAGGAGAAGCAGGAAAGCCGGCTGCAAGACTGGCAGTGTTCAATTCAAAACCAGGAGCATAGGATTGTCCCTTTTTCTAGTTCTCCTTTCTGCCAGATTTTTGAATCTGGCCCCATAGGTGGTAATTCAAACCAGACAAGGTTTTTATACTTGGAAATCACAGGCATGCTGGAGAATTCTGCTCTTGGTTGGTACAGGGACAGAAAACCATATTATCTCAGAAAAAGATATATATATATATATACACACACACACATATCTCATTACATATAGTATCTAATATATACTATAACATTGGTATATAAATATACTAGACATATAACATTAGTATATAAATATACTAGACATTTATAAACTATATGTTTCATAAGTAAAAAGAGAGATGCATAGGCTGAATTAATTTTAATCAATAAAAGTTCTTTCTGAAATGAAACAGGACACCCTTAAGAAGAGACTCCTCTTATTAGTCTCTGCTCTTCTCTAATCTCTCAGCTAGAAGGGGAAATTCTTTCTAACGGAAGAACTCTCAGAATCACCATTTACCCAACTGTCGCTGTTGTGGAAGTCTTTACGCTTCCACTACATACGTAGTAAAACCCACAGGTAACCTGCAGGATAAGGAATTCCAGTGGGGGTAAGTTACCAGCACATCCAAGGACGCCCCTCAGTTCCGCAGTTCGGCTGCTCAAGGCTTAATGAGAATCTCTTTTAAGACGTTTGCTTCAGCATCTCCTTGCAAGTCCTCAAACTCTTCCTTTGTCGTAACTATCTGTTATTTTATTACTTTTAATTTATTTTAATTAATCCGTACCCATGATTTTTAAAATCAAAACCTACTAAATCATTCTCCTATTACCTGATTCACCAGCTTTAAAGAATCGACTCTTGGCCAGGTATGGTGGCTTATGCCTATAATCCCAGCACTTTGGGAGGCCACGGGAGATGGATCACTGGTGAGACCAGCCTGGCCAACATGATAAAAACCCGTCTCTACTAAAAATGCCAAAATTCACCAAGTGTGGTGGCAGGCACCTGCAATCTCAGCTACTCTGAGGCTGAGACAGGAGAATCATTTGAACCTGGGAGGCAGAGGTTGCAGTGAGTGGAGATCCCACCACTGTACTTCAGCCTGGAGACAGAGCAAGACTGTATTTAAAAAAAAAAACAAAAAAAAAACAACTCTCCATTTGAAAAATGAGGAAAATCAACATATTTACTCTAATTTCTGTCTTCCCTTCCCTTCCATTCCCAACTCATGTTAGCAGTATTATTTTTAAATGGTCACTGCTCTTAAAACTTAAGTTCTGAAATCATCACTCCTATGGTTGCCTTATTTTTAGTTTTAGCACTAAGCGGGTCAGTCCTCACAGCAGCCCTTTCGCCCTGACTTTTTCAATTTTCTGTTGGATGACTAGGGTTTGCTCTTCCATATTTCCTCAAAAGGGCTCATGGGAACTATTTTCCTGAGCATTTAAATTTGAAAATCCTCTGGCTTTATACTTGGATGACAGCGTTGAGCATAAAATTCTTGAGTCATACTTTACAGCTCTAAAGACTTTGTGTCTATTATCCACTGCCTTCCAGAATTGACTTTTTCTCACTTACGATTTGACCTGTACCCATTTTTTTTCTTAGCCTGTATTTCAGTGTAATTCAATGCATGTCTTTTACTGCAGTAAAGCTTCTTGAATTATCTTCGGATATAATTATACCTTTTCCTCTTCCAGTTACTTGGTTTTCTTCAGTGATACCTATTACTTAGAGGGTGGATCTTTGTTATGTCTCCCATCTATACATGTTTAATCTGGCCGGATACAGTGGTTCATGCCTATAATCCCAGCACTTTGGGAGGCTGAGGCAGGCAGATCTCCTTAGGTCAGGAGTTTGAGACCAGCCTGACCAACATGGTGAAACCCCGTATCTCCTAAAAATACAAAAATTAGCTGGGCATGGTGGCAGGTGCCTGTAATCCCAACTGCCCCAGAGGCTGAGGCATGAGAATCTCTTGAACCCTGGAAGCAGAGCCTGTAGGGAGCCGAGATGGTGCCACTGCACTCCAACCTGAGTGACAGAGTGAGACTTTGTCTCAATAATAATAATAATAATGTTTTTCACTCCCTTCCCCCGCAGTTTATTTTATTCAGTTTCCTCAAATGTACACTCTGTGACTCAGGCTATGCTTTTCGGCATCATGTCTTCTGCTCAAATCCTCCTCCAATGGTGCCCCATTTTTACGGTGGTTTTATTGATCTGCCTTTGAGACTCTCCACGCAGCCCTGGTCTGCCATCCTGACCATTGTCCCTCGGATCTGTTCATAAACAGTCACAGAAAACCCCGATTGTAGACCCTGGTTGTAGACCCCGGTTATAGACCCCATCTTTGACTCAGTTTTTCCTAACACGAGCTCCCTGTCATGTCGCTTGTCACAGCATCCTGAGTCCGCTGCCCCCTTTCTCTCATCCTTTTCTCTTTTGTATTTGCTCACATAACCTTTGTGGCTGACTGAGCTAATGGCGATTAATCTGCTCAGAATTTCTCCCTCCTCACTGCCTCCAGGTCATTTATTTCCTTTCTCAGGCCAGAGAGTCCAGCTTCCAAAAAAATGTCACTGCTCTATACTTCTCTTTCTCTCTTCACTCATTAATGTGTTCTGTACTTTTAATTCATTTCCACTTGGCCATAAAGCATCATAACTATCAGCAGAGAAAAGAAAACCAGTGCCCTTGGAGATTCAGCATGCAGTCCTGAGCGGGTGGGCCTCCGCATGCCATTTCTTTGAACTCCAGTATTTTATCTTAGAAAATAAAGCAATAGGCTGGGCACGGTGGGTGATGCCTGTCATACCAGCACTTTGGAAGGCCAAGGTGGACAGATCACTTGAGGTCAGGAGTTCAAGACCAGCCCGGCCAACATGACAAAACCCCATCTCTACCAAAAATATAAAAATTAGCTAGGCGTGGTGGCAGCCTGTAATCCCATCTACTCAGGAGGCTGAGGCAGGAGAATCGCTGAAGCCAGGTAGGTGGAGGTTGCAGTGAGCTGAGATTGTACCACTGCACTTCAGCCTGGGCAACAGAGAGAGACTCTGTCTTGAAAAAAAGAAAAGAAGGCAATAATTTCATCCAACACCATAATATCTGTGTTTGTTGTAAGCATGTTTATTTGTAGTGTTTTAAGTGACTTATGTCTTGAATTAATTGACCCCTTCATCCCACCTCCAAACCTCAAGGAAAAGTGAAGCCTCCTAAAAAGAAGCCATAATACTAATGAGTTTTTCAATACTTTCTGTCCTGCCTCTGGGAGTTCTCAGGGGTAGAGGATCACAGCCAGGGACAGTCTTGAACAAGCATGATTGGAGGCTGAATGCAGTGGCTCATTCCTGTAATCCTAACACTTTGGGAGGCCAAAGTGAAAGGATTGCTTGAGCCCAGGAGTTTGAGGCCAGCCTGGACAGCCTAGTGAGACCCCATCTCTGCAAAATGAAAAGTTTTGAAATTAGCTGGATATAGTGGTGCATGACTATAGTCTGAGATACTAGGGAGGCTGTTACAGGAAGATTGATTGAGCCCAGGAGTTCAAGGCTGCCATGACCTACGATCATACCACTGCACTCCAGCCTGGGTGACAGAGTGAGACTCTGTCTCTATTAAAAAAAAAAAAAAAAGTATGATTGGACACAAAGGGTGTGATCTAATGGTAATAAACTGGGGGGAACTTAGCAAGGCCTGTTTGTTCAGATTCTTCTTGACCTCTCTTTGTGGCATTCCTCTCCTCTGGGTATAAGGCAAGATACTTGACACTTAGGGATCTTATGGACTATTTTCAGGAGAGGTCAGTTGGAGAATTCCTTTATGGCTGGATCTTAAACAGAAAGACTGGGGAAAGTCAAAGCTAGTGACCTGCATGTTACCCTAGCTTGGGGGAACATGTTTTGCACCCCAATGCCCAGAAATAGTAAAGCAGGAAGCAGGAGGAGATTGTACATACAGGTTCTATGCTGTAGCCATTTCTCATCCTTACTTCAAACCCTCAACTTCCCCAAGCAGCTTATTGTGTATTAGGGACTGAACCTGAGCCTTCCTCGACTCAGAGCTTGCCTCATGGTAGAATGGTCAGCAGCCCTAAACTCCCGCGGGCTTTAGAAGTTAGGGCTTTCCCATAGCAGGATTGCCCCGGTTGACAAACACAAGGAGTCCAAAAATTTCTCCTACCCACAGATTCCCCCATATGTCCTGGGAGAACCCAGTGCTATCTAGGAATTCCAGAATTAGAACAAGCCACGGAGGATATCCTGTTTAAGGGAAGCAGGCTGCTGACCAGTTATTTTCTTAACACCTTTCCATCCTTTGGCACCTACTCCAGGAAATGCCAGCCAGAACTCTCCAATTAGCTGCCATATGGATAGAATCTATAAGAAGAAAATGTGTAATCCATATCAGTTACATGCTCCGAAGAGCAGATGATTCCATGAGGATAAAGGGATAACCAGGACATGGGTTTGTCATGCTTAAAAAATGATCAGAGGCTGGGCACAGTGGCTCACGCTTGTAATCTCAGCACTTTGGGAGGCTGAGGTTGGCAGATCGTTTAAGCCCAGGAGTTCAAGACCAGCCTGGGTAACAAGGTGCAACCCCATCTGTATACAAAATACAGAAATGAGCTGGGCAAGGTGGTGTGTACCTATGGTACCGGCTACTTGGGAGGCTAAGGTAGGAGGATGGCTTGAGCCCAGAAGGTGAAGCCTGCCAGGAACTGAGATTGTGGCACTGCACTCCATCCTGGATGATGCAGTGAGATATATTCTGTTCTTTTCCCCTCTGTAGCGGGGAAAAGATTTCATTGCTAGCTTCATGGTTGAGACGTGTAACAAACGACTTATTAGCAAGAGAAAAGTATACAAATTTACTTTTTTTTTTTTTTTGGAGACAGCGTCTCACTCTGTTGTCCAGGCTGGAGTGCAATGGCACAACAATCTCAGCTCACTGCAACCTCCACCTCTTGGGTTCTGTCTCAAAAATATACAAAATAAAAGATCAGGCACCTTGTACCACAGAGTCTAATTTTTTCATAACACAGTTTTACTCTATTTAATGTGATTTAAAGACCTGCATTCCTGACTATTAATCTAGTCAGGAATAAGAAACATTTAACGGGCACGATAGGAAAGTTCTCCATTCAGGAGAGTTATATAAGGTTTTGAAATTCCTGCAGAAATCAGACATACTATTTGATGGTACAATAGGGTGACTAAAGTCAACAATAACTTGATTGTACATTTGTGTAACTGCATTGTTTGTAATACAAGAGATAAATGCTTGAGGGGACGGATGCCCCCTTCTCTATGATGTGATTATTTCGCACGGCACGCCTGTATCAAAGCATGTCATGTACCCCACAAATATATATACCTATTCGGTACCCCCCAAAGTTAAAAATTTTTAAAAAAATAAAAATGTTTGCAAAAGCAAGCCAGAAGAGGATCAAGAATGGAGGCACTAAAACTGTGATGGGGAAAAGATTCCATTGCCAGCTTCATGGTTGAGACGTGTGTAACAAAGGACCTATTAGCAAGAGAAAAGCACAAAATTTTTTTTTTATATATAGAGTTTTGCTCTGTTTCCCAGGCTGGAGTGCAATAGTGCAATCTCAGCTCACCACAACCTCTGCCTCCCAGATTCAGGCAATTCTCATGCCTCAGCCTCTCTAGTAGCTGGGATTACAGGCACTCACTACCGTGCCCAGCTAATTTTTGTATTTTTAGTAGAGACGGGGTTTTGCCGTGTTGGTCTGCAACTCCTGATTTCAAGTGATTCACCCTCCTTGGCTTCCCAAAGGGTTAGGGTTACAGGCATGAGCTACTGCTCCCAGCACAGATTTAGTTAATGTAAGTTTGGGTTGACACGAGAGCCTTCAGAAAGGAAGACCCAAAGAAAGGTGTGTATGTTTACACCTAAGTCTGAGGAAGAGCAGGACAGCCACGTAGAAGTATGATTAGCAGTTGAAAGGAAGTGATCTAATGGTAAAAACTTGAGCACTCAGTGAGGCCTGTTTGTTCAGATTTTTCTCTCTGTCCCTGTGTCGTCAGAGACGAGGATGCTCCGTTCTTCCGTGTGGAGGGAGGACACCTCTCACATGAGGGTCTTGCCACCTGCTTCAGCGGGGAAGGGAAAGGGGAAGGTGAAAGAGACCTTCCTGCTTCTGCTGTTTTCTCAACGCCAAGGTATCACGTTTAGGGGGTGGTTTTCTCTGGACCCCATAAGAGCAATCATTGTGACCTTTCCAGTGCCATCCCCACACAGTTACGTGCTTCACATCCCACTTCTTCATGGCCCAGGCTTCTAAGAGAAGCACATTTGGGACAGATGGCATGGGGCCAGGAGATGGCCTCCAACTTCAGTTAGAGGTCATGTTCAGACCAGGACTCTTGAGGTCCCTAAAAGGCTGGAGAAACACACAGGACCCAGTTAATTCACTTTGCGTATGTGACCAGAGGTGACATTTGCAATGGCTGGGGTGATGCTTACAGCAAGACCTTGGGAAGCTTATGTTATTTTGTGTGTTTTTATTTCAGATTTTGAGACAGGGTCTTGCTCTGTCACCCAGCGTGGAATGCAGTGGTGCAATCATAGTTCACCGTGGCCTTGAACTCCTGGGCTAAAGCGATCTTCCTGCCTCAGCCTCTGAGTAACTGGGACTACAGGCATGTGCCACCACGCCCAGTTAATTTCTAAATTTTTTTTGTAGAGACAGAGTCTTGCTGTGTTGCCCAGGCTGCTCTTAAACTCCTGGGCTCAAGCAATCTTCCTATCTCAGCCTCCTGAGTAACTGGGACTATGGGTATATGCCACCATGCCTAGTTAATTTTAATTTTTTTTTTGAGAGACGGGGTCTTGCTATGTTGTCCAGGCTGGCCTTAAACTCCTGGGCTTAAGTGATCTTCCCACCTCGGCCTCCCCCTCCTAAAGCGCTGGGATTACAGGCATGAGCCAGCACACCTAACCTAAGCTTACGGTATTTGCGGCTAAAATGCTCTGGCTTCTTAAAGATCCCTTAAGTAACTTTGCACTTGTCTCAAATAAATCTTATAACTCTCTCTTATAGGAGTCCTCCTGACTTATCTGGAGAGAAAATCTGCTATAAAGCGACCGTCTGATGTAAGATATTATACCAGATATTATATATTCAATTTCAATAGCTACTTGGCAAAGCGTTCCTCCCTGATCCAAATGTAGCCCTGTGTAGACAATGGGGTCTTTGCTGTCCTATCTCTGGCCATCTGTCCTGCTCAGTTATAAACACAGTGTTAGATGTTTCTTCATCTTCCCCACAGTCAGGTCAGATAATACTTGTCTTCCTTTATCTACAAGGGGGAACTCTCTAAATTGTTGCTATCTAACCTGAACATGAACGATGATCTAAATTGTTTCTTCTTGGGGAAATAAATGAGCTGTCACATGCAGCACTGTGCGAATCCAGATAACTCCATCTGTGTCAACAGTAGATGAGGAAGGTCTTCAATTCTCAACATTTGACATGTTAGAGTAGATCACAGTACTCAAGGATTTTGTTGTTGTTGTTATGATCTTCATCTTCAGCTTTTTCTTCACACACACACACACACTCACACACAAGCAGTAATGTGCATGTACGTGTACTTTGGTTTCTTCATTTGGAAATAATTTAAAATAGGCTGGGCGCGGTGGCTCACACTTGTAATCCCAGCACTTTGGAAGGCCTAGGTGGGTGGATCACCTGTGGTCAGGAGTCTGAGACCAGCCTGGCCAATATGATGAAACCCCATCTTTACTAAAAATACAAAAATTAGCCGGTGTGGTGGCATACACCTGTAATCCCAGCTACTCAGGAGGCTGAGGCACAAGAATCGCTTGAACCAGGGAGGTAGAGGTTGCAGTGAGCCAAGATTGCACCTCTGCACTCCAGCCTGGGTGAGAGAGTGAGACTATCTTAAAAGAAAAAAAAAAATCATCTCTAAGGAGCCTAAAAATAATTTGCCAAACTGTCTGTGAAACCTTTCCCACCAATCTTGGCCTTCATTTTGATTCCCTCCCTTCTTCTTTCCCTCCCTCCCTTCCTCCCTTCTTTCTTTTCTCCATTCCTTCTTTCTCTCCTTCCTTCCTTCTCTCCTTCCTTCCCTTGCTATGTTGCCCAGGCTGGCCTCAAACTCCTGGCCTCAAGCGATCCTCCTGCCTTAGCCTCCCAAGTCACTCGGACTACAGACACTTGCCACAACACGTGATCTCTGGCCTTTATTTTAATTCTGCTGAACTCCCAAACCAGGTGTGTCTACAGCTCACTTTGTCCTTAGCACAGGCAGCCTGCTTTCCTTGTTTTGGGGTTTTTTTTTTGGTGACGGAGTCTTGATGTGTCACCCAGACTGAAGTGCAATGACATGATCACATCCCATGATCTTCCCATCTCAGCCAGGCTCAAGCAATCCTCCTGCCTCAGCCTCCCCGGTAGCTGGGACTATAGGCATGCACCATCACACGCAGCTAATTTTTTTTTTTTGTAAGGAAGAGAGTCTGAGTATGTTACCCAAGCTGGTCTCAAACTCCTGACCTCAGGTGATCCTCTAGTCTCGGCCTCCCAAAGTGCTGGGATTACAGGCATGAGCCACCATGTCCAGCCTCTGTCTTTATTTCTATTCTGTGTGACCGTTCTTCCTCTGTATGTGGATAGCAATTCCCCAATCTTATCCCTCCATGATCCTTCTGTGTTCTGGAGACCAAGAGGAGAATGAGGCTGTCTTCCTCCTTGCCTGGTCCCCTTCCTGCCAGGTCACTCTGGGTGGGCTATGTTCCTCTAGGGAAGGCAGACTCCTCCAGGCAGGCTTCCCTTGACTCTCTCTCTAGGCTGGAGAAGATGCTTTCTCCTCTTGCTCCTTCAGGCCTAGGAGATGCAAGAGTCCCTGGAATGCAGCATCCCTGGAAGTATGTTCAAAACCCTGTCCATTCCCATGGTAACACTGCAGTGCCCTTTATTAAGCTCCCTGTATTTCCAGCTTCAAGGTGTCGTGTCTTCTTACTCCAGACCCTGCCTGAGCAAACCATTAGGCAGATGGCTCAGGAATATTTAGCCTTGATCCGGCAAAATGAAGCCCAAATCATCCTTCAAGGATGGCGCTGACTCTGCAGGTTGCCCAAGACAAGGAGCCCAGGAAACATGGCTTTTGTGGACGAGGCAGCCATTAAACTGCCCTGTCTCAAAGGTTCTTTGGGCATTAATTGTTGGGATTGGGGATAAGCGTTTCTGTTTTAGGACTTCTACCTCCAGAAAAGAACAGAGGGAGGTTGGAATCAAAGGGCAACAGAACCACTAAGATGATGTGTGAAAGTGCTCCAGGAAAGTCAGAACATGGAAAAATCTGATGACAGCGAGTTGCTGCATGAGAATTGTTCTTAATCAGGCAGGAAAGGAAGTGGCTCAGGGGAGAGCCACGAAGATGAAATGTGCTAAGAAAGGGAACTTAGGAAAGGTTTAGCTTCGGTTTTTCTTGGTTTTTATAAAGAACTAGGGTTTTGCTGATTATATCATTTAAAAAATATGTAATTTGTATTGACTGGGTGCGGTGGCTCATGCCTGTAATCCCAGCACTGTGGGAGGCCAAGGCGGGCAGACCACCTGAGGTCAGGCATTCCAGACCAGCCTGGCCAACATAGCAAAACACCTCCTCTACTAAATATACAAAAATTAGGTGGTGTATGCCTGTCATCCCAGCTACTCAGGAGGCTAAAGCAGGAGAATTATTTTAACCCAGGAGGTGGAGTGAGCCGAGATGGTGCCACTGAACTGCAACCTGGGTGACCGAGCAAGACTCCTCTCAAAAAAAAAAAAAAAAAAAAGGTATGTATTGGCCCAGGCAGAGTGGCTCACTCCTGTAATCCCAGCATGTTGGGAGGCTGAGGCAGGAATATCGCTTGAGGCCAGGAGTTTGAGACTATTCTGGGGCAGCACAGCAAGATTCCATGCCTACAGATTTTTTTATTTTAATAATTAGCCAGGCATGGTGGTGTGCACCTGTAGTTCCAGCTACTGGGAGGCTGAGACGGGAGGATTGCTTGAGCCCAGGAGTTCAAGGCTGCAGCAAGGTATGATTGTACCACTGCATTCCAGCTGCATTCCAGCCGGGGTGACAGAGTAAGACCCTGTCTCAGAACACACACACACACACACACACACACACACACACACACACACACACACACACACACACATTGCCCTAGCAGATTGGAGAATACTTACGTTAAAGACTTCATTGTTACCTGAGATTTGAATTAATTAGGCATCCTGTACTTTCCCTGGCAATCCCACCCACCGCGCAGTGCCTCTGGTCACACTGCCCGGCTGCTGAAGGAGCACCCTGGGGCCTCACAGCTTCCAGCCAATTGCATAGGAGGAAGCTCAAAGCGGTAATTAATCTTGGGAAATTTTCCTGATTCCTGTTTTCATTTTTAAACTTTTATTAGGAAAAAAAGAAGTATTGCCAAAGGTGGATGTTTCCAATCGCTTGGGGGTAAAATCTTACTATGATTCATGATTCTTGCTGAACCAAGTATCCAGGATGATTAGCGAGAAGAAATCCGAGGATGCTTTCATTGGAAATTCAGGAAAAAGTTTACACCTTGATGAGGGCAAGGCTGACGTTCAGATGCAGCCTTTTGACTCTCTCGCCCTCTAGTGGCCAAATGACTGAAGAGGGGCTTGCGTTCCTACTGGAGACCGGTACATCTCCTTGGACTTCTCCATTGCACTAACTCTTGTAGTAAGTGAAGTAATAACAAAATATATAGAAAGGTGAAGGTCCAGGCGTGTCTAAGCCCCAAAGCCAGCCTGAGTGGTGCATAGAGACAGGGCTGAGGTGCAGATGCTTTGCTGCTCCTCTGTAGCCTGCAGCTATTTTATGGGGCTCCTGGGCTAATAAGGGAAAATCTGTCTTCAACCCTGGGGAGTGAATCTGCCCAGAGCTGGTTGCCTTAATTTACACTCATTTACCCAACAAATATTTCTGGAGTGCCTACTATATGCCAGGCACTGTGCCAGGTGCTAAGCGTAACACCTGACATCCTTCACTATGATTTGGAGTTAAACTGAGGAGTTTGCACAGAGTTCTAGAAATTGTACCCAAAGCAAACTGAACACACAGCTGGGCACAGGCAGAAATTTTAGAACTGTGAGGGGACCTGCATATCCAATGCCCTTTTAGTTAAACTAATATCCCTGCCACCTTTTTCCCTTGTAACTTATACGCACAGGGTTTCAGCATCTTTTTTGATCGATGGTCATTAGACTTTTTGACAACTATTTATAATTCGGCACCCAGTAATCAATCAGAATTGCATATAGTACAAAATTAATGTCATGTGATGTGCCTGGAGCCATTTCTGACTTATAAAAAAAAGATGGTGTTGGCAGAATGTTGAATTTTTGTCCCTGTTTCTAGAACGTGCAATGCTGACTTGCTGACATTGAAATAAACTACTAACAGAAACATATTAGACCAGTGAACTTGTTTTGGAAATAGTTGGGTTGGGCCTATTTGTGGTGGTACCAACCAGACTCAATCGGTGAAAATAACTGAGGCCTAACGTTGAAACATAACCTGATTTTGTCCGCAGTCTGGAGGCCATCTCCCAAATTCTGCTACCCTACATTCAATTAATTTCTATCTCCGGCCAGTTTCACTTCCTGAGTATTTCTCAAATCTTTGCTCTCTTTTTATCTTTATAATTCCCATAGTTTCAAATCTCACATCTCTTTTCCTGAATGACTATAACAGAAACTTTATTGTAATCTCTTTTCCTGCTTCTCTCAAATCCATTCTCCACACAGATTTATCTCAAACGCAAATCTGATCATGTCACTAGTCTGCTTTTATCTTGTTCATAACTCCATGGTGCTTGCCGGACACAGTTCAAGCTTTTTGTGCACGAAATGCATAGGCCTGGCGCCTGTCCTGGTGCACTGAATGCATGAGACGGATACTTGTCCAGCCACGTCCACCATCATTCCATCATCTTTCCTATCTCATCCCTGCTGGGGTCCTGAAGGTGCTCTGAATTGGTCTGTGAGCTTGTTGAGTGAATATCCAAACTTATGCATCTTTGTGCTGTGTTGCTTATGAGTGTTCCCCTTGGTAAACCAGGTAACCCCTACATGACCGAATCCCATTATTCGAAACATGTTATGAATCTGCATTGTTTTAAAGTGTCCCATTATCAGTGGGTGATATTTCTATCAGATTCCTGAGGCTTCCTGCCCTTCTCTTCCCCACTTCTCAATGGCAGAGAATTCTTCAGCTAATTCTCTTTGGGTGTTCAGGGTTTCATTAATTGAATTCTGACCTCAACATGGAATGGAAATGTTTGGGATACACTCTGGGCACAGTGGGTCATGCCAGTAATCCCAGAACTTTAGGAGGCCAAGGTGGGTGGATCACCTGAGGTCAGGAGTTTGAGACCACCCTGGCCAACATGACGAAACCCCGTCTGTACTAAAAACACAAAAATTAGCCAGGTGTGGTGGTGCATGCCTGGAATCCCAGCTACTCAAGAGGCTGAGGCTGGAGAATCGCTTGAACCCGGGAGGCAGAGGTTGCAGTGAGCAGAGATCGTGCCACTGCACTCCAGCCTGGGTGACAGAGCAAGACATGTGTGCCTAGGGCTGGATAGGAGCTGGGGATTCAGAGGCAATAAAGCTAGCCTTACTCCTTGGCAACCTCATAAATCTTATGAGAGAGGTTCACATGTAAGCAAAGAAAGTGCAATAAATGTTCACAAATCTCTGGCTTCTCTCATTAATTTCAGCATCTTAGGCCTCCACCACTGGCAAATTAGGGCTTGGTAATTTTTTGAACAAATGAAGGTGTGAGTGAATGACAAGTTGGATGAATTGATAATCTTTGTCCTAAAGCAGTATTCTCTAAACCACTAAGTCTTAGGAGGCAATCTTCAGTGCTACATGAACAAGCCAGGTATGGTGGCTCATGCCTGCCATCGTAGCACCGTGGGAGGCTGAGGTGGAAAGGTCACTCGAGACCAGGAATTCAAGACCAGCTTGGGCAATGTAGTGAGACCATGTTTCTACAAAAAAAACTGTAGATTAGCCAGACATGGTGATGTGCACCTGTAGTCCAGAAACTCAGGAGACTGAGTTGGGAGGATCCCCTGAGCCCAGGACTCTGGAGCTGCAGTGAGCTACAATTGCACCACTGCACCGCAGCCTGAGTGACAGAGCAAGACCCTTTCTCAAAATAGAAAAGAATGAAATAAAACATTTTACATTTCTAACAGTTATATATTTACTATACAGGATGTAAGAAAATATATAACTGTTTTTTCAAACCCAGAATTAAACACTAATATAGATGGGAAAAAGCTTAATATTTTAAGCAAGCCAGTGTAAAGTGAATACTAATATAAATGGTAACAATTTGACCCAATCACCTATTAAAGACCCCCCCTTTCCACACTGCCACGCATTAGGGATTAAGTTTCAAACATGAATTGTGGCGGGGACAGACATGCAGCTGAAGAGAAATTGTTGAAGTTTGTGAAACGAAGTAATTTTTACCGTTTCCTTTTCATCAGGTTTCATTCTTTCCCCAAATTCAGCCTGTAGTTCACTGTTTCATATGCAACCAATGGCAGTTTTTAACTCTGGAACTGAAACCTTTGAAAAGATAAGACAAAGCTGTGTGTGTGTGTGTCTGTTTTTAAAGATGAACCAAACTATGTTTTTTATTTATTTTACTCCATAAGTGATTCTGTAAACTGTCCACTTGAATGTCCTGATTTTCATAGATTATGACCGGCCCAGGTGACAAGAAATAGACCTAATAACTTAATCACCTTGCTTTATTATTTATATTTAGAAAAAAGGAAAAACAGGAAATGGCTTTCCCAAGCCTCCAGAGCAACATTTAGATTAATTTTTAATACACACACACACACACACACACACACACACATATTTTATATGACACAGAGTCTTGCTCTGTCGCCATTCTGGAGTGGAGTGGTGCGATCTTGGCTTATTGCAACCTCCACCACCTGGGTTCAAGCGATTCCTGCCTTAGCCTCCCGAGTAGCTGGGACTACAGGCGAGTGCCACCACACCTGGCCAATTTTTTGTATTTTAGTAGAGACGGGGTTTCACCGTGTTGGCCAAAATTGTCTCGATCTCCTGACTTCATGATCCGCCTGCCTTAGCCTCCAGAAGTGCTGGAATTACAGGTGTGAGCCACCGCGCCTGGCCGGTTATATTTATATATATATTTTTTAGGATAACCTTTAGGATATAACAGTAGTGGCATCAGGCTGACAGCAACTCCGGGAAACCCACAGGAGTCTGTTCTTCCTGCCATGCAGCCCCGCCCAGCCTTCAGCGTCTCCAATCCTGCTTCCTTTTCTGCCTCCTGCTGCCACACAGCCTGCTCTTCTGACCTCTCTCTTTCTCCTTTTTTCTCTCTTTGGTTTGTGCTGCCTCATGGCATTTGCTTGCTGTGACTTTTTAAAATTATTTTTAAATTATTATTTTTTTTTAAGTGATGAGGCCTCACTCTGTTTCCTAGGCTAGAGTGCAATGGAGCTATCATAGCTCACTGCACTCTCAAACTCCTGGGCTTTTGGCTACTTTTCGGAATTTTTTTTTTAAAGACGAGGTCCCTCTGTGTTGCCTGGGCTGGTCTCAAATTTTTGGGCTAAAGTGATCCTCCTGCCTCAGCCTCTGAGTAGCTAAGACTACAGGCACATGCCACTGGGCCA
The DNA here is from genome assembly GCF_030222135.1 of Aotus nancymaae. Classification (NCBI taxonomy): domain Eukaryota; kingdom Metazoa; phylum Chordata; class Mammalia; order Primates; family Aotidae; genus Aotus; species Aotus nancymaae. Next base: position 10,750,963 of record NW_026988492.1, on the reverse strand, counting down.
CCATGCCACTGAGCCACTGTGCCACTGCACCACCTGGCTGTGCTTGCTGTCTTTGTGCATCTCAGCTTTCGCCTGACCTACTGCCTGCATCTGGGGTGATCGACTCAACTCAGTTTTCCTGGGACTTTTCCAGTTTTAGCACCAAAATTTCCACAACCGGGCAACACCCAAAGTCCTGGGCAAACTGGGATGGTTGGTCACCCCACCTGTATACCTTTGCTATACATTTCATATTTAAATTCTGTAAAGGAGAAGAGGGGAAATGTGACTGGATCACTTAGTCCGTTGTCGAGCCCAGGGAACCTCTGAGCTCTTCCAGCTGAGCCTGCTGACTATACCAGTCAGGCTTGGGGGTGACAAAAGGAAGCATTCCCAGCTGCCTTTCACAGAAGGGGCCTGTGAGCAGAGCAGGCCTGAGAATATCATCAGGTCCTGTGACCCACGCTCCATACAGGTATGCATCCGTCCTGGTGATGAGCATGTCAGGCGAAGGTATGTGTGATGAGAGGTGGCAGTGGGAGCAGGCAGAAACGATTTTAAAAGTCATTGTACCAGCTCGGTGCCATGGCTCACACCTGTAATCCCAGCACTTTGGGAGGCCGAGGAGGGTGGATCACCTGAGGTTAGGAGTTCGAGACCAGCCTGGCCAACATGGCGAAACCCCATCTCTACCAAAATACAAAAATTAGTCGAACATGGTGGCACGTGCCTGTAGTCCCAGCTACTCAGGAGGCTGAGGCAGGAGAATTGCTTGAACCCAGGAGACGGAAGTTGCAGTGAGCCAAGATCCCCTGACTGCACTCCATTCTGGGTGACAGAGCAAAACTCCGTCTCGAAAAAGAAATCATTGAACCCTTTTCACTTTCATGAACTCAAGCATTACACAAATTAGGTTCATAATATAGTTATAGAAACCCTGGCCCAACCAGTCATTAAATATTTTATCCCACTCAATATTGTTCAGTTCAGAGATTATAAAGTTTGCAAAAGGGGGTGTTTACAAAGCAAAACAATGTCATCTGGGAAATGAAGAATGTTAAGCTCTAGCAGCCCTGGGGACAAACTACAAATCCACTTGGGTAGGGCAGAGAAGCTGAGCCATCAGTGCTTTGAAAATCCTGGAGGCTTCCTCTAACCTCCCGCATTCCAGTGCCGCCTCTACCACTTGGCTCCAGAAATCAGTCCTTCTGTATTAAAACTGCTTTTTCCATCTGCAAGGAGCAGAAGTCCCCACCCCACCCTACCCTGCCTCCGCTTCCGCCCCGCCTTAAATTCTGTGGACTGGGGTGGGGAGAGAAAAATAAAATCACTGTAAAAATACTTAACTGCTGAAGCACGTGACCGGCTTTCAAGAATTCTACAGACTCAAGGGTGAGGCATTTGAAGAAGTTGGAGGTGTCGCTCAGGGCGAGGGAGTGGGGAGGGGGCTACTTTGAGCCCTCTGAGTCTCCAGACACCTCTCCTGAGCGCCCCCAACCTCCTGATCACCCCCAATCCTTTGATCCTTTCAGCCACCACCCCATTCCCAACTTTTTCTGATGTTCTGAGACCCCAGAGGGAGCGCAGTCTGCGCGCAGGCGGCACAGCCCCGAGTGCTGGGTGACCCCCCTCAGCTCCAGGTGTGGCTGCAGGACCGTCAGCTTCCCCAGGTGACATGGAAAGGCGAATGCATTTGCACTGTGCCTTTCATTCTGTGGCATCTGTGTCTCTGTTTTTCTTAAAGCCTGTGGCCATCCTTCAACCAGAGGCTGAGAACTGATGAAAAGGGAAGAAAAACAAAACAGAACTAGTTGGCATTGCTGACACCAAGTCAATTTCAGTGTTTATTTCGCAGAGAAGCTAGTAGAGATGATCAAAGCGATCAAGGCAATTCGCTTGTTTCACTGGCCCTGGGAGGGAAGGTGAGGAGCTCTGAATTCCGAAGGTGGGGCAGAGGAGAGCGAAGCTCCGGGGAGAGAGGGTCAGGAAACTCCCTGGGCACAGACAATCCCCGCCAGGACTCCAAGACTCCAGTCATAGGCTTCTCCTTCTCCTGCATCAGGGTGACCTCCAGGGTGCTGCTCTCTGAGCCTCCACCCTGCCTCCACCCCGGGCTGCACCACTGCCCCGAAGCCTTCATGGGCACCCCTGCCCAAAGGCCATGCTCCCAGTCGACCCTTGCACCCAAGCTCCCCGCACAGGTGCGTTCCCCTATCTGAGCGGCTCCACACCTCCTCTGCACCAGCTCTGAGGGTAGTTTCCAGCTTTGGCCTCCTCCTCCAGGAAGCCCTGCCCCCAGGGAGGTCCCTGGCATCACAGTCTTAGCATACAAACTTGAGGTCTCAGCGACTAGAGCAGGCACTCAGTTCCAGGGAGACTTTGATAAATATCTATGGCCAAACTGCATGATGCCTTAGGGCTCTTACAGCAATGCCCCCCAAATAATACCAGACCCAATTCTCTAGTTGAAAGAAGAGGACTTTCAGAAAACAGGCATACCAGGCAGGGTGCAGTGGCTCAGGACAGTAATCTCAGCACTTTGAGAAACCAGGATAGGAGGATTATTTGAGCCCAGGAGTTCGAGACCAGCCTGGGTAACATAGTGAGACCTAGTGTCTACAAAAAACATAAAATTAGCCAGGCATGGTGGAGTGTGTCTGTAGTCCCAGTTACTTGGGAGGCTGAGGCTAGAGGATTGATTGAGTCAAAGGGGTTGAAGCAGTGAGCCATGATCATACCACTACAATCCAGCCTGCGTGGTAGAGTAAGACCTTGTCTCAAAATAAATAATAAAAATTATATATATATATACACACACACACACACACACACATATACACACACACATATATATATCTCATCTTCCCAATTCTCATTTCATTCTTCATTTTTATCTCACAAAATAATAATAATAACAATGATTGAGGGTCACCTAGGACAATTGCCTTGGACTTTAGTAGTGAAAAAAGAGGATACAAGATCCTAAGGTATTCATCGAGAATAACAGAGCAAAGGCTGAACCCTGAGACGAGAGAGATGGGAGAGATGAGACCTGGACATTCACGAATGCTCCGGGAGTCAGTTTGCTCATCAGCAAGGCGGGGGGATGTTGGTGGGAGCGGCAGGGAGAAGTTTACTACATGATTCCAGTTTCGGCGATTTGATTGGTTCCCCTTCCTTCCTGTTCCCCCACCCCTCCCACCCCCGCCACCACAGGTCACTGCCGTTTGGAGAGAAGGGCAGGGGGAGAAGTTCAAGGGCAGAAAATAAGTCAGTCGAGTCTCTTTCCAACAAATACTCTATTGAAAGTGTTGATAATGGGGCACTGTGGGTAACGCGAGGTAGCAAACCAAGTGTTTGTATCTGCAAGCTCTCATATCCTCATGGATTCCACCCTGGAGCTCCAGGAACTCTGTGAAATGTGCCACGGTTTAGCTCCCTCTGGGATAAAAGGGGTGAGCAGATACACGTTACAATTTTCACTTACAAATTGCCACCTGGAATCCAGACTGTCTGCAGTGACCAGAGGGCAGAGCTGAGTGGGGCTTTCAAGATGATATACAGATGGTAGCTCTGGCCACAGTGCTGTGCAGACGGGCAGATGCCTGCCCAGCATCTATCTTCCAAATGAAAATAGATAAAAGAAACCCTGATAAAAACCAACATCAATGGATTCTCTTAAAAAGAAAGCAAATATGCTTAAAGTATTAGCACACTGGATCTATGTGTAGTTTCACATTATATGACCACATGAGGAATTTGTGTGGAGGGGCAGGAGGAGAGTTCTAAGACATTTGATAGGGAGACTTGAGTGCCGGGGGTGGGGAGGGGCCCTGGACACCTCACTTATTGTCTAACAGGATCTCCTTGGAGCCACAGGAATTTTAAGGACTTCAAAGAAGGGAAGATTGGTTACCCTCTGGAGAGCATGCTGGAGATGTAAATGGTTACCTGGTGAAATGGTTGCTCTTAACACGGAAGGGGAAATTCTAATGTGGAATTTGTGAAATTGTGAATGAGGCTTGTAATACAGTTCTTGTGAGGCTCACAACTTTGCTTTAATTATTGTTTAAGATTAATTATTGTTAAGATTCTTTTATAGGGTCTTTTTTGGGAAACTCAAACAGCATTATTATGTTCCGTTCACATTTGGAAAGCTAAGGCGCCCAGAGGGCTTATCCTGGGATCACACATAGGTGGCCATCTGTGCTGGTTTGCCAGGGACAGTCGTGGTTTCTTACTGTCCAGTTGTAATTATTAATAGAGTCTCCTTTCCCTCTCACAAATGTCTGGTTTATCCTTAAGTATAAAGTCACCCTAACCACCTGACACATTGCTGTCAAAACTAGGATTGCAGATCCTACATTTCACATGCGCCAGATCATCCACTTAAGCAAATGTTATCCCAGTTGTTAAAAATCCCTTATTTCTGACTTACACGGCACCATACCATAGCAGCCTGTCTTTTAGAAACAGTTAATGTGAAACACATCAAACATGAGGCCTCTGGTTGAAACGCTTTCGTTGACTTCTTTGTTTTTTACTTTATTTTCTTTTGTTTGGCTCTCACAGTTATGAATGCCTTTGCGAAGTACATTTTAAGGACTTCAGCAAGCATTAATTATTTCTTTTGTGTCCTGATGTCAAGTCATTTGCAACTATCTCGTTCTTAATAGCATTTAAAATGAAAAAAAATTAAATATGTATCAGGGCAATTCCACTTACTCTTGGTTCTTGCAATTATTTCGCCCTTGAAAAACTTGCATAGGCCGGGTGCGGTGGCTCACATCTGTAATCCCGGCACTTTGGGTGGCTGAGGCAGGCAGATCACTTCGGGTCAGGAGTTTGAGATCAGCCTGGCCAATGTGGTGAAATCCCAACTCTATTAAAAATACAAAAAAAAAAAAAAATGAGCCAGGCATGGTGGTGGGTGCCTGTAATCCCAGCTACTCGGGAGGCTGAAGCAGGAGAATCACTTGAACCCGGGAGGTGGAGGTTGCAGTGAACCGAGATTGCGCCATTGCACTCCAGCCTGGGCGACAAGAGCAAAACTTGGTCTCAAAAAAAAAAGAAAGAAAAGAAAAACTTACATAAAGGAAGTTGACATGCTTTCCACAACCCTGTAATTAAATTGGCCTGCTGAGAAATCATATGCAATTGTTTACGACGTTTATGATTAATTCTATTCATGGTGGATGCCATTTATGTTGCGTTATCAACGTCGATAATGGTCCAGTTGTGTAACAAGTTAGCTATGACTGCAGATCACCATTTGTCTTCACATATAGCACTCTTTCATCTCCTCACTTGTCTTTCCTTTTAAATGACACTTGTTTTATGTGGTAGCTCATTTCGAGTCATGAATTGCAACATGTGGAAACACTAACCAAGAAATGGTCTTGCATCTTTCCCTGTGAACAGAAATCGAGTTGAAAACTTAGCCTCCTGGTATTATTATTCTAGTTCTCTATATGACCGGAGGAAAATCAGATTTCAAGTTCTTCCTGCTTTCCTTATGCCTTTCGCAGCAAATTTCAAAGTATAGCAGTAGGCAGATCGCATTGTAATAGCGATTTTTAAGCCCAGAAATTAAATTAAGCCAGAAAGAAATACATCTACTTCTAGTTCAAATAGTGTTTCTTCCAGAAAGAAGAACATCTCCACAGTAACAGCGGTGACAATAAGAATATTTTCATGAAGATCAGAATTAGCAAGTTTATAAGATTGCAGAATACAGCTACTGTTTTCCAGAGAAACTGACAATCATTGCTAACTTGTTAGGAAAGTCTCCATGCTTTGGAGAAAGATATGGAGTAGTCGGTGCAATAGCAAATAGAGTGCCTTCTCAAACTGCTTTTAGTTCCTCTTATTAAGGTGGAAGGAAAGGCCAGTACGTAATCCAATAGAAGCCTCTCCGTGGAGAATAGTCAGAAATTTTGATCTTCAAAAGAACATATTTTACTGTAAATACATGTCTGGATTTCATGGTCCTTAATCATTTATGTTCTCTTTCCCCTAATGCCTTTTTCTCTTGTGCATGTCACAGAGACTTTTGCTTCCTGGAATATCAGCAGAGACAGCAGTTGGCTTGGCCCATATGGGGGAGGGGAGGGTCCTGGCAGCTGGAACGCAAGGTCAGCTGATGACCAAGAGGTTTCCTTAGGCTGCCTGGAAAATGGTCATTCAGACCTGTTGGGAGACATTCCCCTATTTTTGTCCATCTAGGGGTAAACAGAGGCCTGAAAGACTGCTCTGACACTTTCCAAACAGCCCCCAGGAAATCATAATCAGTATCTGCCAATGGATCTTTTCTGCCTGGGTTGAGCGAGCGGGGAGGGCCAGGGGGCAGGGTGCTGTTTGTGACTGCCAACTCCCATGGCAGCCCTGTGCTGCCTCCTTCATCCTGGGGTTCTTGCCTCTGTGAGCTACATCAAATGACAGGTAGGGGCCGCTAAGGGTGGGCTCTCTGCACCCCAAAGCAAGTGGGCTGGGGTCAGAAGTCAAGGCTGAGGACGCCTGATTTGGGCTGCTGCCTCTGCTGCTACAGTGTTTTCTCTCTCTCTCTCTCTCCTCTCTCCTTTCTCTCTTTCTCTCTCTCCTCTTTCTCCTGCCCTCCTCCCCACTCTTCCTGGCCTTAGTACTTCAAAGGCAAACACACAACAGTAGACAAGAATGAGGATGATCTGGAGCTGAAACGCTGAACACAGGGGGGCCCTCCTTCATGAACATTTTGCACCTAAGGAAACAGTAAGGTTAAAACTAGATTCATCTGGCCTTTGCCCAGGGGCCATCGGGACAGAAACTGTGTAAGATTGGTTCCTCTTTAAAGCAAGATTGCCAGGTAATCCTGTTGCAAAGTCCTAGAGACCTTAAGTTATCTGCCCTGCAAACCCCACTGGCTCTATTCAGGCTGCCAAGGAGATTCACTGCATCTTGGATTTCAAGAAAAATCCAGTTAGGAATTGAGGGGCTCTCTTCTTCCCCTCTGATGTGAGCATAACTCACTTCCTGGTCTGTCTCCTTTCCTTTCGGTCCACATCCTTTGTCTGCTAGGTGCTTCTACCTCCTTATGTCTTAAATAGCCAAAATACGTCACCCCCACTGCCGAAACACACAGGTCACTCCGGGTCATAATCTGGAACATAGGCCGGCCATTGTTCTGCACACATTCTTGATCTAAATCAATCTCAAACCTTGCTGGAATGCCCTGTAAACTGGGGCAAGGTATGGTCACCAGACCAACCATTGTCCTTTTTCACCCCTGCAATGATGGGGCTACTACAGGTTACAATATTGTACTCTTCCTCCCAGCTACTGTGTTACTCTGAGTATCTGACGTCGCAGGGCTAACGTTGCCTAGATTATTTTCCCATCTTGTTTTTTTCTTTTCTTTTTTTTTTTTTTTTTTGCGGACATCATGCCTCCTATTTTCACTCTCTGGGAAATCTGCCAGTTTTTCAAGGACTGGGTAAAGAACAAAATAAATATTTGTAGGTGGTTTAAAAGGAGAAGTATGTTGGCTGTAACTCTGCCCATCTGAAGAAATGCATTTTCACTGTCTTTCTTCACTGTTTTGAAGTTGTTGACTGGGAGAGCTTCAGAAGGTTGACTTTACTAGTTTACCTTTGAGATTTGTGATCAAGGGGTGAGAGAGAGAGAGAGAGAGAGTGTGTGTGTGTGTGTGTGTGTGTTGGGGGAGGGAGGACTCTGAGAAAGTGAGGCAAGTAAGTAGAAACCTTTTTTAAAAAAGTCCAGATTAAGTGATTGAAATCGACTGTGTGGAAATGACACTCTACCTCTTCATAGATGTTAATGGACCCTAAAAAGTTAGTGCTAGAAAGTACTTGCTTACCACACTCAGCATGTATTCTCTTTCAAATTGTTTGGGATTTTTGTTTCGAAGGGAGTTCACTGAAATTTGGGAGGTTCAACAGGTTGCTGTTTCTTAATATGTGGATCACCCCATTTGGGAGGCTCATTCTCCCTCCGAGATTAAAGAGACCAGGGCAGTGGCTCCCAGCAAAGGCTCCCGGCCTTAATCATGTGTGAAATGTTTTCCTTCCTCGGCTGCAGAGCCTGGGTGATTTGCAGCGGTGGAACCAGGCAGGCTGAGTCGCGGGTAGGAGAGGCCGTCACCTGTTGGGGCCTCTCCCCCCGCATCGCAACGCGGGGCCCTGTCCGGGCAGAGCCCAGCCCCCAGTCCCCAGGGAACGCGCCTGCGGACGGGCAGACGGACAGACCCAGGGACGGAGGGCCAGGGCCAGGGGGAGATCCAGGAGGCCCGGCGCTGGAATGCAGTTTTCTCGGGCGAGGGAGACTTTGCACCGGAGTGGAAAATAGTTTGGGGTGGGGTTTCGCACCGTCCCCTCCTCCCCAGCCCCGGGTCCCCTCCCAGGCGCTTTCTGGGAGCTTTTAGAACTGCGCTCTGAAGTTTCCAGAGAGCGAGGAGCTTGTGCGGCAGACAGAGACAATGGAAGAAAATGAAAGCCAGAAATGTGAGCCCTGCCTTCCTTACTCAGCAGACAGCAGACAGATGCACAGTAAGTAACAGACCCATTCAAAGATGGAGTTACGGGGACGCGTGCCCCTTGCAGCTTGCTGCTTTTTATAAACTGCAGCCCTGGGACCCGGCAAAGGAAAAAAAAAAAAAAAAAAAAGAGGCGATTTCGCGGGGTGGCGAGTAGAGAATAGCGAACTGTGATTTCTTAGGCTTGACTTTATCTCTGGCATGATTTTCTTAAACAGCAAGAGAAGTGGTGGGGTGATGTCACATTTGTAGCACAGTGAGCCATCAGTATGCGCTGTATCTCTAAGCAATGACACATAAATCACTAAGCAGCTTTTAATCATTTCCCCCGGGATCCAGCCATGGGAGAAAGGAGCTGTTTTTGTGAAACTGTCTCTAGGACGGCAGCTTCCATTCATTGGTTGGGGGATTCCATGTGGCAGATGCATGCTGGCTGCAAAGTTTCAGAGTTAAATCGCAGAAACCAGGCATGTTTTATTTTACAGATCCGAGCAGCTGGGGAGGGCTTGAGCAGCTGGGTGATAGACAGAACTCTAGATCTTCTTTTAGGTTTTAATTCAAAACTTGGGGGTTGGACAATTCTGGTCAATTTTCTCCAGGCGGTTTCCTTTTAATTATGTTTATAATAGACTTGTCTTTTCCGTAGGGAATTTCCAGAAGCTTATGTTGTTCCAAAGAAATTTCGAAGAGTGATTGGGTGGCCAGAGGAGGTCCCTGCTCTCTGGCATCTGACGCCTGTGATGCCAGGAGCTGGTCCTATGGGATGCTATAGGCAGCATGTTCATAAACGCACAGCCCTGGACCACCCGCCCCGCCCTTCCTCAGGTTCATGCAGGGGCCAGTACACAACAAAAAGACGTGCGGGGTGCAGGGCTGTGCGTGGGAGTGGGGAGTATGCACAGGGGAAAAGGTGTGTGTTTTATGAAAATGTGAAACGGAAGTAACACATGACTCATCCACGCTGAAAATGCAAAACTGAGCCAGACGGGAGAACAGACAATGACAAGAGATAGAAATCCCCCAGTGCAATGCAGAAAACTTGAAGTTTGGTAATGGCTGGAGAATCCCTGAGCCGGAACAGTCATCTGTTGAGGTGTCTGCGTTCGTGCTTCTAAAGCACGGCACTCTCCTCGAGGCTGCCAGGGTCAGTGGCATCCAGGGGGAGATCAGGCTAGCTCATCCCCACCCCGACCCCCGCAAGCCCCCACATTTGCGACTACAGGATCCTACTGCAGGAATTCAACCCCTGGGCCCGTCCTGAAAGAAATGACCCAGATTCTACAGGGGCCGTTAGAAAGGGATCCATTTAAGAAATGACTTTCCAGCCGGGCGTGGTGGCTCACACCTGTAATCCCAGCATTTTGGAAGAGGCCAAGAAGGGCATATCACCAGGTCAGGAGATTGAGACCATCCTGGCTAACACGGTGAAACCCCATCTCTACTGAAAATATAAAAAATTAGCCGGGCATAGTGGCACATTCCTATAGTCCCAGCTACTCCAGAGGCTGAGGCAGGAGAATTGCTTGAACCTGGGAGGTGGAGGTTGCAGTGAGCCAAGATCGTGCCATTGCCCTGCAGCCTGGGTGACAGAGGGAGACTCCATCAGAAGGAAGGAAGGTGGGAAGGAGGGGAAGGAGGGAAGGAGGAAAGGAAAGAAAAGACTTTCCAACAATCACAGCAATTCAGAGGCTTCAGAGGCTAGGATGGTCAGTCTGAGACAGTGTGCTTCTTTGCTCATTCATTCATTCACTCAGTGAATGTTGAGCATCTGTTATGTAAGCATCACTGCTCTAGCTGGCGGACATCCAGCAGTGAACAAAGCAGACTAAAAATACTTGCCTTCATTGAACTTACAGTCTAAGGACCAAGTTTCAGGGGCTTGGGGGATGGTAGAGACAGACAAGGAACAAATAAATAAAATCTATAGCATGTTAGATGGCAGGGTTGCTGGATTTAGCAAATGAAAATACAGGATGCCCAGCTAAATTTGAATTTCAGGTACAGTGAATTTTTTTTTGGTATAAGTATATTCCATGCCATGTTTAGGATATACTTATGCTAAAAATACGTCTCTATTATTTATGTGAAATGCAAATTTAACTGGGCAATCCTGTACTTTATCTGGCAACCCTATTTGAGGGAAATAATGTTGTGGGGAAAAATAAAGCAGGAAAAGGAATAGGAAATGGGGGGTGGAGAGGTGAAACTGTAAGTAGGATTATTAGAAAGAGCTTCACTGAGGTGATATTTGAGCAAAGATGAGATACGTAATAGCAATAATCTAATGTATTCAAAGAACAGTGAGAACATGGGAGACGAATGACAGGGAAACAGGTTGAGAAGTAATCCCAGGCCAGATCACCTAGGGCCTATGAAACCATCTAAGGACTAGAGCTTTTGTTTTGAAGGAGGTGGTACTGGTCATTTTTTTTTAGAGATAGGTTGTCACTTGTCACCCAGACTGGAGTGCAGTGGTGTAATCATAGCTCACTGCAGCCTATAAAAAGACAAATAGGAATCTGTCTTTTTAAAGGCGTAATACTGGGTGCTGTATTAAGCACAACCCAAGTGGGGTTGGGAGAAGGGCAGGGAGGCCTTTAGGAGGCCTCTGCAGTCAAGGAGGCAGGAACCAGGGCTAGCTTGGACCAGGTGGTGATTAGCAGGTGGTGATACGCAAGCAGAATCTAAATGCATGCTGAAGGTAACACCAAAAGCATTTGCTCTAGCCTGAGCAGCATAGTGAGACCCCATTTCTAGAAAAAGTGTTTAAAAATTAGCCAGGCATAGTGGCACATGCCTGTAGTTCCAGCTACTTGGGAGGCTGAGGCAGGAGGATCACTTGAGCCAGGAAGTTGAAACTGCAGTTAACCGTGATTGCACCACTGCACTCCAGCTTGGGTAACAGTGTAAGCTTCTGAAAGAAAGAGAGAAAGAGAGGAAAGGAGAAAGGGAGGGAGGGAGGAAAGAAAGAAGGAAGGGAGGGAGGGAGGGAGGAAGAAAAGACAGAGAAAAGAGAAGAGACAAGACAAAAGCAATTGCTAAAGGATTCAATGTGGATGTAAGAGGAAAAGCGGAGTCAGAGATGACTTCCAACATTTTGGTGTGAGAAGCTGGGAGAATGGAGTTGCCATTTGCCTAAGTAGAGGAGCATTTACGGAGAATAGATGAGAGGGTGTTTATAGTTAGGGGGTCTGAGGAGCAGAAAATCTTTTGCTAGATTAGGATTGAGAAGTTTATCAGGCATCCAAGTGGAGATGTTGATTGCAATTTGGATATTGATGACTAGAGCTGAAGGAAGACTGATAACTGAGAGATCCCCTAGGATTGAATCTGTGCAGACGAAAAAGTCCAAACGATGTCCCCCCACCACCCCGGGGCACTCCAGCATCCAGAGATCAGGGAGATGGGAAGGAAGGGCTGGAAAAATGGCAAATGTGGAATAAAAATCCAAGTTAGATTTTTTAAATCCTGTTCAGTCCTGGGTGAATATGATGCTGGAGAGAAGCGTGGCTTCATTTTTAGTTCTCCTGGTGAGCACCAGTACCGCAAGGGAGAGCAGCATCTCTGACGCTGACGTCACCCATAACGTCCATTTCTATCATTGCACTCTCTCTTGTGTCTGCCTGTGTATCTGCTTTACCCAATTACAATGTGATATTCCACAGCAAGGACTATGTCTTATTTATTCACAGTTTGCATTTCCAGCCTCTAGCAGAGCACCAGGCACAGTAGAAGGCACTCAATAAACATTCGTTGAATGGAAGGCTAATTGTACCACTTCGGGACTTTGAGTTTATTATCCTACTATAGATAAGGCTCCCTGGGGTGATCATGTAACTTATTGTCCAAATGAGATCCTTTTGAGAGTGAAAGGGAACCCTACAAATAATTTTACTGGGACACCAGTTGTAACGCAGAGCTGTTTTGGCAAAGGTGGGGCATATGATCACCCTAAGAATAGCTCTAATCAATGAAGCTTCCACGGCTGAATAGCCCGGCTACCAGGTAAATAACAATGGGAAAGTGTAGCGCACGGTGTGCTTTGCAGAGTAGGCCTCAATAATTATTAGTGGAACCTGACTCTAACTGTATCATATTCCCTTTGAAGGCCATGGGCTCTTCAGTGTGATGCTGGGGGACAGGAATTCCTTGGATGACTCTGTCCACAGCAGTCCTGACATGTGTGCTTTTGCTCTGGTCTCCAAGGTCTTGAAACCTCTATGCAAGTGAAGTGCTATCTGGCCACCTGCTTGCCTTCCCCACCCTCTGATTGGCAGCCTCCCACCGAGTGCAAGCCTGGGGAATCACAGACATGCGGAAGCCTCCTCTAAAGCAGCCCCTTCAGTCTCTGTACCCTTACCCCATTTCATTCTTCAAAGTACTTATCACTACGTGACATTTAGAGTATGTATTATTTGTCTGTGGTCAGCCCGTCTATTTCAAATGTGGACTCCTCTATGAGGGAATTATGTCTGTCCTGATCTATTTCACCACTCTATCTCCTGACTCCTTTTGGTGTAGAAGCAGGCAGTCAATAAATATTTGTATGAATGAATGAATCAATCAATCAATGCTTGACACAGAATGCTTTTCTGGGAAAAAGAGGTCCTGTCTCTATTTTGTCTAAGATCTATGCCAGATATCCTCTTCATCATTGACGAAATTTTAAGGTACTATGGAGGAATAGAATGACCTGGTTTTAGCTGTAATTTCTGTGCTGATTCGTGTATATGGTGATTATCTTTATGAAAGTCCCAAGGGAGCTAACCCCATCACTTTGGAATGCTGAGGCAGGAGGATCACTTGAGGCCAGGAGTTCTAGACCAGTCTGGGCAATGTAGTAAGACCCCATCTCTACAAAAAAAAATTTTTTTTAAGTAGCCATGCATGGTGGTGTGAACTTGTAGTCCCAGCCACTCCAGGTTCTGAGGCAGGAGGATCACTTGAGCCCAGGAGTTTGAGGCTGCAGTGAGCCCTGATCACATCACTGCATTCTAGCCTAGGTGGCAGAGCAAGACCCTGTTTCTAAAAACAAAGAAAAACAAGGGAGCTGGAAAACTGAGGGATGCTGTAGGAGCATGCGGCCCACTAACCGATTATGTGTATTGATCTGATAGGCTAATTGTTGTAACCACCCTCTAATATTGGTGGCTTTGCATGATCAAGGTTGGTTGCTCACTCATACACACCATGGTGTGATTTCCGTGGCCAGGTGGATTTCCTGGGTGGCCACTGAAGTTCCTCCTGCCCTGTCACTATGCCATCCCCCAGGGCCTTCGAGGGCTCTGCTGGATCCTTTGTATTCAACTGGACAGAGTAAAGAGAGAACATGAAAGGTTATTCAGGAGGTCCAGGGGCCCCCACCGAAGGCGGCCCACGTGAGTTCTGCCCACAGTGCATTGCCTGGAATTAGTACAAGGCCCCAGTGAGATGGAGCTGGATGGAAAATGCGGTCTTCCTGTGTGTAGCAGGAGAGGATTCTGGCTGAACATATAGGGCTGTCTCTGCCACGGTACAACCAGACTGAAGAGCAACTTCCCATGATGTTCCCTGTGACGAGAGAGCTTAGCTTTCCAGCACAATCCAGAAGGAGACAACAAACCAGAAGCCACTAGAAAGAAGAGAGGGACACTTTCCCCGAGGAGTCTGCGGCCTACCTAATCTTGACCCAGGAATACAATCTCAGGGAAACTGTCAGCATTGCTGCTGGCTCTGGAGCAGGTGTGGAATGGCTGGGTGATGCAAGGTCGCAAATCCCTGGCTGCAGGTCAGCTGACCCAGCCGGAGTAACCAGAGTTGAGGCGAAGAAGCTGGCCGAGGCGGCGCCTGCAGTCGCCTGCCTGAGGGACTTGCAGTGCGGCTTTCTCCTTGAGGACGCCCCATCGTCCATGAGCCTCCGCGTGTTTGGTGTCTGCCCCAGCCCCTACTTCCCACGTTCTCTTTCCAGAATGCCAGATCCTAGCCTGGGAGCCCCATGGATCCCTGAAGAGTGTCTCTGTAGCACTTCTGCCTGCCTTGTCTTCACTTCTCCAGGGAACCTTCCAGGAGTTTTCTCGGCTTTAAGCTCTTCTGTTGCTCTTTGCCCTGCTTGAAATGAGCTCCCAGGAGGAGTTGCCCTGGGCCCTGCAGAGGCTGGGAGGGGCAGGAAGGGGAAACAGGGCTGCTTTTCAGCAAGCCCAAGCCTTCCCTTCATGCTACAGCTTCATTATTTTGTTTGACAAGGATTCCCAGAATAGCGAACAGCTAGACACACCCATATTTAAATGTTAACACCAAAGTGCATTCCAAACAAGAAATCGAATTGTATTTCTGTTTTGATGGCTTGGATAATCCACACTTGAGCTTTTCTCTATTCATGTGGATAATGAGGAGTTGGCCAGGCTCGGATCTCTGACCACATGGCTGTGGAATTGTGACTAAATGTCCTCTGCCTGCTCCCTCTCTTGTTTGTAATCCTTCTTAGTTTTTCTCCGCTGAAAAGACCCCTTTCTCCCCACATTGCTGGAGTGGTAGAGCTGTTGCTTTTCCCTCAGGTGTAGGACCTGACAGCTTCCGAGAGCTCAGCCTTGTGGAGGAACAGGCTGAGATGACGGATGGGGTAAAGTGGCTTTGTGTGGAAGGTGGCGTTGGGTGGCTCTGAGTGCTGCTGACAGTGGAGCAGGTGCCTCGAGGTAGGAGGGGAGGCAGGCAGGATGCTAGAGCATTGGGCATTGGGTGGAAATGAAGACCAAAGGAAGGTGAGAGCTCTGAAGGCAATCCAGTGTTTGCCAAGTGGCTCCATTGAGCCTTCCAGCCTCGCTAATGGTTGTTGCTGTTTGTACCTTTCCTCCAAATCACATCAATCCTTGTTAAGCAACTGGAGACATTTTAGAAAAATCCACAAGAAAGAGAAAAAACGGAAAAGCAATATGAGGTTGATGTGACTTTCCCTGCGAAAAGTGCTGGGAAAAAAACGGGGGTTTGTTGAGTTTAGTCCAGTAAATCAGGGCTGCTCAGAGATTAATGTGGACAGAAGATTGGCTCTGACCCCCACAACTCTCCCCTTCCAGGTCCCTTCCCATCTCATGTCAAAAAAGAAAGTATCGTCTCTGAGGGTTTAGCATCCTGGCTGTCTAGACCTCTTCCGATGATCTTTGGATGAAACGATAGATCATATGAGCCTATGCGGCGTAGTAAGGCAGAATGCGACTTTCTTCCCTGTTGCTGGGATTGGACATGCGTGGATGTTTATCGGTATTGCTGCATATGTGTATGTGGATGGATGTGTGTTATGCATGCATAAGAAACCACTTTTTCAGAGGCTCAATCCTGTTAATTAATCTACCTGTCCTGGATAACTTAAAATATGGTTCCTTGATAATGTCAAAACTAATCTTCAAACTCCGCTTAAAAATCAACAGTGTTCCTGGGTGTGATGGCTCATGCTTGTAATCCCGGCACTTTGGGAGGCTGAGGCAGGTGAATCATTTGAGGTCAGGAGTTCGAGACCAGCCTGGCCAACATGGTGAAACTCCATCTCTACTAAAAATACAAAAATTAACCAAGCGTGGTGGCACGTGCCTGTAATTCCAGCTACTAGGAAGGCTGAGGCACAAGAATCACTTGAACTCAGGAGGTGGAGGTTGTAGTGAGCTGAGATCGCACCACTGCACTCCAACCTGAGTGATGGAGTGACACTCTGTGTCAAAAAAGAAAAAATAAAATAAATAAAGATAAAATAAATTAGCCAGGTATGGTGGCACTCATCTGTGGTTCCAGCTAGTCAGGAGGCTGAGGCAAGAGGATTGCTTGGGCCCAGGAGGTCAAGGCTGCAGTGAGCCATGATCGAGCTACTGCACTCCAGCCTGGGTGACAAAGCAAGACCCTGTCTCAAAAAAAAAAAAAAGGCACAAGTGTTATATCAAGTATACAACAGTTCTGGCTGATATGAAACACATGCACAACACACTCAAAAGATAAAGCTAAACCTCTTCAGATTGCACAGGTATTTATCAACCTGAGGCAGCATTTTCTGCATCTAGCTTTGCTCAACAGATCCTGTTGTTTCTATATTATCAAGAAAGAGATCATTTAAAAGGTAGCCATGATGTGAGTCTAAAAGTTAGAAAGGTGACCTAAATAAACGAAATGACAGTATAGCCCCCAATATCTTTGAAACCAACAGCTCCATCTTCTTCTCCTTTTAAACTTACTGCTGAAACTAATGAAAACTACAAGAATTGACTAATTTGGCTTTGCTTTTCCTCCCATTCCCCATCAGTGTCTGATGGAGATGCTATAATTAGCAATGTAATGAGAATTGAAGGGTAAACAAGAAAAATTACTCCCAGAACACACATCAAGGGTTAGAAGACTGGAACAGGAAAACCAGCCTGAGATTAAAATATTTTCTCTGCCCAACCAAGGGGCATCTATTACTAGAGTTCTATACCCAGATTTTTCTAGGCAAAGACAAGGGAAAGAGTGTTGGCATTGCTTTCAGGAAACTGGTTTTTGCCTAAACTCTCAATACCTGTTGCTTTGCAAAACTAGCGTGAAGGTTTGGTTCTCTGTTTATCTGGGATTCAAATGAGCAGAACTCTCAAATATTGAATCTCTATTTTTCTGCACTTTATTTGTAAAGATAAACAATTGACAAATACGCCGTTATTGGAAACTTATTTTAAAAAACAATTAGAATAGTTTTAAAAGATTTAGAGGTAGATGGCTCTTTGCATACCTAATGTTAGTTCAGTCATCTTCATTTTATTCACGAAGAAAATGAGACTGGGAGAGGTCACATTGTTTGTTCTAAATGTCGGATAAAAGCCAAAATTCCTGAGATCCAGCCTAGTACTTTTTCCAGGGAATTCAATGAGAAGGAAACATTATTCTGCCTCTATCAGCAATACTGTATGGTAAGAACTGTTCTCCGTGAAGAGCCTGACTTCATGAAGAGAGCCTAACTCCTGAAGCACTTCTGAATGTTTTACTTTTTCTCCCTAATCTATTCATTGTTTTAAAAAGTAACTCTCTTTTCTCAGCTAGCTGGAATATTCAAACCTGTTACCCCATCTCCCATCCATTGAGGATGAATGGAGATTCCCTATACATGCTACTCACTGTCAGGATTGACATTGCATGGCTTAGTTGATCTGTTCTTAGCAGAAACCAACTTGTCCCTTAAAAGTCAGCTCAGAAGGCAGGAGGTCTAAGGTCCAGGCTGTTAGGATGTACCATTGCTCTTCCTTTTCACTGTGAGTTTTAGGTAAAGTCCACTTAAGTGAAATTCATCTAAGCCTTTACTTTATAAGCCCTCGATTGTTACTTCTGATGATATTCTTATGCTTGCTTGGTTTATGCCAATATAAGAAAACAGAATTTTCAAATGGTTCACATGTGTCAATGATTACTTATGTACAGGGTGATAGCTATTTTTGTTCTTGGTGATGAAGCAAATGTTTCAGAAACCCTATTGAGCTTACATAACAATCCTGTTAACAGAATGAAACTGTTATTAAAAATACAGAAATAATCAGAGTCACTGGAGTTAAGTCTTTCTGTAATTACAGACAAGGGTAAGGAGTAACCCAATTGCCTGCATGCAAGTAACCTAAACAAGTGTTCTTGTGGGTTTTCTTGTTATTATGTTTTGAGACAGGGTCTCACAACTGTCACCTACTCAGGCTGGAATGCAGTGGCACGATCATAACTCACTACAGCCTCGACCTCCTAGGCTTAAGCAGTCATCTTTCTTCAGCCTCCTGAGAAGCTGGGACCACAGGCATGCACCACTACACCTGGCTAATTTTAATTTTTTGTAGAGATAGGGGTCCACCATGTTACCCAGACTGGTCTAGAACTCCTGGGCTCAAGGGATCCTCCTGCCTTAGCCTCCCAAAGTGCTGGGATTACAGGCAGGAGCCACAATGCCCAGCGAACATCTTTATTTCTAAAGTATGATTTTTCATATTTCTTTGATTGTGGATTTTCTCCCCTTCCTGCTGCAAAGCAGAAAAAGAAAAAGAAAAAAGATTTGCAAAGTTAACATTCATACATTAACAACTGCCGCAAACCCTCATGGTGTTCTGCAAATGAGATTTCTAGTGTGAAACCATTAATTGTGAACTGAATTTTTTTGTCTTTCAGAACAAGGCAAAGGCAATCTGCATGTAACATCGCCAGAAGATGCAGAATGCCGCAGAACCAAGGAACGCCTTTCTAATGGAAACAGTCGTGGTTCAGTTTCCAAGTCTTCCCGCAATATCCCAAGGAGACATACCCTAGGGGGGGCCCGAAGTTCCAAGGAAATACTGGGAATGCAAACATCTGAGATGGATCGGAAGAGAGAAGCGTTCCTAGAACATCTGAAGCAGAAATACCCGCATCACGCCTCCGCAATCATGGGTCACCAAGAGAGGCTGAGAGACCAGGTACAAATATGCTCTCATTTCTCCTTGTGTAGCTCATTCTTTAATGAACATCAAGGAAAGCAAACTGACTTTCAGCGTAAAAGGCAAAGGATAATTCAAGGGACTGCGCATACTATTTAGTTGTTCTGGATCTCTTTGGGCGCTTGGGAGGAGGATGCTGGGTGTAGAAAACTTCTGCCCGCAAGCTCGGTCTTCTTTGCCAATACAGCAAGAGAACAGGAGGCCAGGCCAGAGAGGAAGGGCCTAGAGAGTATGCAGTTCCCCAGAAGAGTATTCCCATGTTCAACCACAAACACATCTGAAGTACAGGCAATGAAAGGGTATTACTTTACTGAGGAAAGCATGGCCCCAGCTACTGTGTACCCTGAAAGCACAGAGTGCTTAGCACTGTGAATGAGTGAATGAATACACAAATACATAAATTTATTTTCAGGGTAAAATAGATCTTAGAGACATAGATGACTTGTGGTAACTCCTTTTCTTTCAAAAGTTTATATTAGGGTTTTGTATCTGCTCTTCTTCTTTTTTTTTTTTTCAGATGGGTTTTTCCTTTATTCCCCAGGCCAGAGTGCAGTAGTGGGATCATAGCTCACTGCAGCGTAGAATTCCTGCACTCAAGATCCTCTCACCTCAGCCTCCTGAGTAGCTGGGACTACAGACACGCACCACCATGCCTGGCTAATTTTTTTATTTTTAGTAGAGATGGGGTCTCGCTCCATGGACCAGGCTGATCTTGAACTCCTGGCCTCAAGTGATCCTCCTGCCTCTGCCTCCCAAAGTATTGGAATTACAGGCATGAACCACTGTGCCTGGCATTTTTTCTTTTTAATCACAGATGTGCTCCTTCTACACGCCTTGCTTTGTGCTAGCTTTCTGTCTTCACTTGTTTCCTCTGGCTATTTTGACAGCCACATAGACATCACCCAACTGTAGCTAGGGATGTTTTTGTGTCTTGGCTGTGTGCAATTACTTTTAGCAGATAGAGCAGGCTTGGGGTCACAGGAGATATGAGGCCTCCTCTACCGACCTCACTGGCGTGTTATCAGGTTGACCTTTGAGTATGGAGAATGTAGGGAAGGAAGCAGAAAGCACTTAGCCATATGTGTGATGGGTGGGGGCGGGAAGGAAGACAGGCTGATACTGATTTCCACACAAGGGAGGCAAGTGCAGTGTTTTAAGTCTCCTATCTTCCCAGTTAGGTGTAAAAATTATGTCTAACTCACTCAGCTTTTGATTACCCATGGAAACGGACATTGGCATCGGCCTAAATAATTGAAATCTATAGTTTATTCTCAATCTCATATTCTTTCCTACGTTCAACCTTGTCTTCTAGGGAATCATTATCTGAGTGGCTTAAAATATAAAACGTGCTCTCTGGACTTCATGTTTGCTTTTTGTTCACAATTCCAACAGTCAGTAAACCCAGAAGAGGAGAAAAGAACAAGAATCCTGGTTGCTGTAAAATGGGCTAATGATTAATTCTTTGATAATTTTAAAAAGGAGCTGGGCACAGTGGCTCATGCCTGTAATCCCAGCACTTTGGGAGGGCAAGGCAAGAGGATCGCTTGAAGCCAGGAGCTTGAGACTAGCCTGGGTAACAGTGAGACCCCACCTCTACAAAAAAATTTTTAAAAATTAGCTGGGTATGGTGGCATACACCTGTAGTCCCAGCTACTCAGGAGGCTGAGGTAGGAAATCACTGAAACCCAAGAATGAGACCCTGTCTCTAAAAAAAAAAAAGTATTAATTTTGCTGAGAAATACAGAAATTGACCTGTCAAAAATATGTCAGTGATTATTGTTACTCTTCTTATTTTCTGGTGTCATAACTATTGCTATTGCTATAATAATGGTGGCTTTGGTTAAAACAATTACAAGGGCATCCTAACTGTAATGAAGGTTGAAAGGAGTAATGAATGTATTTTGGTGCCCTCAAGCTCTGATCTGCTGTTACATACTGCTAATTCTGCCCTGGCTGGCCAGCTTTCTCTTCTCTGGGTAATACGGAATGAACAAGTCACACTCTGTCTTTCTGCTTCTTTCATATTCCAAGCTGACCCTCCAAAAGGGGAGAAATTTTAATGCATGAATCTATGTACACATTTTCATTTTGCTGTTAACAGGAAAGGGATCCTGATCCAGACCCCAAGAGAGGGTTCATAAATCTCCCACAAGAAAGAATTCAGGGCGAGTCCGTAAAGTGAAAGCAAGTTTTTTTTTTTTTAAAAAAAGGCAAAGTTTCACTCTTGGTGCCCAGGCTGGAGTATAGTGGCGCTATCTCGGCTCACCACAACCTCTGCCTCCCAGGTTCAAGCGATTCTCCTGCCTCAGCCTCCCTAGTAGCTGGGATTACAGGCAGGCGCCACCACGCCTGGCTAATTTTTTTGTATTTTTAGTAGAGACGGGGTTTCTCCATGTTGGCCAGGCTGGTCTCAAACTCCTGACCTCAGGTGATCCACCTGCCTCGGCCTCCCAAAGTGCTGGGATTACAGGCATGAGCCACCGTATTTTTTTTATTTTTTTATTAATTTTTTTTTTTTTGAGATGGAGTCTTGCACTGTCACCCAGGCTGGAGTGTAATGGCGCTATCTTGGCTCACTGCAACCTCCGCCTCCCAGGTTCAAGCGATTCTCCTGCCTTAGCCTCCAGAGTAGCTGGCATTACAGTCAAACATCACCATGCCTAGCTAATTTTTGTAGTAGAGATGAGGTTTCACCACGTTGGCCGGGCTGGTCTCAAACACCTGATCTTGTGATCCGCCCGCCTCGGCCTCCCAAAGTGTCGGAATTACAGGCATGAGCCACAGCACCCGGCTTTAGAGCAGTTTCTTACCTAAAATTTTGGGAAAAAAGGACATAATTTTTTTTTGACAATTAAGAAATCTAATATACTGTGTGCAGAGCAGATAATAATAGCACCAAAATCTCGCAAATCACCATTAAAGAACTTACTCAAGTAACCAAATACCACCTATTCCCCAAAAACATATGTAAATAAAAACAAATAAATAAATAAGCCACAATAGGAAGAGGGAAGAAACACCCTTCCTCAGACTGTCAAGAACACAGAGAAAGCCGGTAACATGCGCAGTATTTTTTAGCACTATTTTTTCAACAACTATTAATAATGGTGAAAAAGTGGAAAAGACCATAAGAGGAACATATTATTGCCATCAGCTAACATTGTGGCGCTGTTTCTCTTTACACATATTACAGGTTGAGTATCCTTTATCTGAAATGCTCGGGACCAGACATATTTCAGATTTCAAATTTTGGGGGTGGATTTTGAAATATCTGCATTTTATACTTACTGGTTGAGTATCTCTAATTTGAAAATCTGAAATCCGAAATTCTCCAATGAACATGACCTTTGAGTGTCACAGTGGTATACTCAAAGTCTCAGATTTTGGAGCTGTTCGGATTTTGAATTTTCAGATTAGGGATGCCTAATAGTCCATCCCCTCTACAACTCTGTGGAGTAGACACTACTATTTGTTTTGTTTTTTGTTTTTTTGGAGGCGAAGTTTTGCTCTGCCATCCAGGCTGGAGTGCAGTGGCACAATCTTGGCTCACTGCAGTCTCCACCTCCTGGGTTCAAGCACTTCTGCCTCAGCCTCCCAAGTAGCTGGGATTACAGGTGCCCGAGCCATGCCTGCATAACTTTTGTATTTTTAGTAGAGACAAGGTTTCACCATGTTGCCCAGGCTGGTCTTGAACTCCTGACCTCAAGTGATCCACCCACCTTGGCCTCCCAAACTGCTGGGATTACAGGCGTGGGGTAGGCACTACTATTAACTGTAGTTAACAGAATGGGAAACAGAGGCACAAAGCAGTTCAGGTTGTCCAAGGGGACCCAGCCAGTAAGTGGCAGCACCGGTATTTATATCCAATTATCTTTCTGTGGGGGCCTTGCTCTTAACTTCTAGGTGAGACCACCTCTCTGATGGGGGATGGAACAGAAAGATGTTCTGAAATGCTAAGGAAAAGAAGGACTGGACTGGAGACCAGTCTGCCTAGTGTCAGTAGGTGTGAATGAGATTTAGCGCTCATCCTAAAATGGAGGAAGTGCCAGCGTCCTGGTTGGATCTGCCTTTAACAATTTGAAGAAGAAAAGGATTTTGGCACTAAAGAAGCAGTGGTGTAGCTGTAGTTCCAGCTACTCAGGAGGCTGAGTTGGGAGGATCATCCAAGCCCAGGAGGTCAAGGCTGCAGTGAGCTGAGCAGTGATTGCGCCTCTGCACTCCAGCCTGGGTAACAGAGTGAGACTCGGTCTCAAAAAGAAAGAAAGAAAGAAATAGAGAGAGAGAGAGAGAAAAGAAGCAGTTGCATATTTAGTGGTGAGTATGCAGCAAGTGAAAATTGAGAAAATGTTAAACATTTTCAGAGCAACCACTGCACATGAAAGAAGTATAGTGTTCATAACACAATCACGAGTCATATCTGGAGAATTTATATTATTGCATGTATGAGCGTGTGTTTAATGGAATACTAGAGGCCCGGGAGCAAAGAATATGACAAGATTGAATCAGTATAAAAACATCTCTTGGCTGGGCATGGTGGCCTGTAATCCCAGCACTTTGGGAGGCCGAGGTGGGCAGATCAGAAGGTCAGGAGTTCAAGACCAGCCTGGCCAACATGGTGAAACCCCTTCTCTACTAAAAATACAAAAATTAGCGGGGCATGGTGGTGTGCGCCTATAGTTTCAGCTTCTTGGAAGGCTGAAGCAGGAGAATTGCTTGAACCAAGTAGGCAGAGGTTGCAGTGAGCCAAGATCACGCCACTGCACTCCAGTTTAGGTGACAGAGTGAGACTTCTTCTCAAAAAAAAAAAAAAAAAAACTCTTGTCCTCATAGAAATTCCAGATAATCTTAGATATGTCTAAGGAAAATCAGGATGTGGTCAGTGACCAGAGACAATCGTCATTTAAAGTTGGGTGTAATGAAAAACCAAAGTTTTTAAAAAATGAACAGAAAGAAGAGTCTAATATCTAAGACAGATGATGTTCCTCAAGGGATGAGATGAAGGAGCTAGCCTGAATGTGATTCCTGGAGGACTGATTTATATTTTACTTTTTATTTGTTTATTTATTTTTGAGATGGCATCTCACTCTGTCACCCAGGCTGGAGTGCAGTGGTGTGATCTCAGCTCACTGCAACCTCCGCCTCCAGGATTTAAGTGATTCCTCTGCCTCAGCTTCCCGAGTAGCTGGAACTACAGGCACATGCCACCATGCCTGGCTAATTTTTGTATTTTTAGTAGAGATGGGGTTTCATTCACCATGTTGGCCAGGTTGGTCTCGAACTCCTGACCTCAAGTGAATTCACCTGCCCTGGCCTCCCAAAGTTCTAGGATTACAGCATGAGTCACTGCACCTGGCCAAGGACTGATATTTTGAATTGTGACTCAAAGGTCATTGAAGTACATCTCAGAAGATTTGGACCATTACATAGTAGGACATCTTGCAGCAGAGACTGAATAATTGAAAAGACTAAATTCAGGGGTTGAAGTTTTACTTGCAAAATTGATTTACAGTTGACATTAATCACCCAGGATGCAGAAAAAGAGCATCCTAAATAGGGATCATTCATAACACATCACTTTTGATCCATGTTTAATTGGTGCCACCAACCTCAGCATTAGCTTTCATTTTAATTAGTGATGTGGAAGAGCAAGAGAACGTATCTTGAGAACAGTGCTATATTAAGAAAAGCTCTACAAGAAATCAAAACATGATTCTACTAGAACACCCGCTAAGGAGTGCCCAGGGGTAGGTGGGGAAGTATGGAAAGGCAAGAACCAAAGTCTAGCTAGGCAGTGTCAGGAGACACCTGGAAAGTGGTAATCAGCAAAAGCTAGAGGAAATTGCTGCAAAATTAGATGGAAATTTTCAGTGTTGAGGGATCTAAAACAGATCAGTGTGATTAAGTCCAGTGCATAGATGGAGAACTCGTATTGCAAATTTTCAAATTGTCCTTCCTATCTTTTCTTATCAAACTTGAGTCTTTGCCATTTATTCATTCTTCCTGCAGGTATGTTCTTGGATTAATTCATTCAAATGCTTATTTATTATGGATCTACATTTTGAGGTTGACATTGAGCATTCTATAAAAAGTACAAGGCCGGGCATTGTGGCTCATCCCTGTAATCCCAGCATTTTAGAAGGCTGAGACAGGTGGATTGCTTGAGCTCAGGAGTTTGAGACCAGCCTGGGCAACATGGCAAAACCTTGTCTCTACAAAAAAAACACGTATATATAAATTAGCCAGGCATCTTGTCTCTACAAAAACACACACATATATAAATTAGCCAGGCATAGTGGTGTACACCTATGGTCCTAGATACTTAGGACACTGAGATGGATGGGAGGATCATTTGAGCCTGGGAGGTCAAGGCTGCAGTGAATCATGATCATCCCACCAACTCCAGCCTGGGTGACAGAGCAAGACCCTGTCTCTATAAAATAAATAACAATAAAAAATATCGAACCCAACATCTGCCCTCTGTTAGTCCACTTATGTTGCTGTTAAAAATACCCAAGGCTGGGTGATTTATAAAGAAGAAAGGTTTATTTGGCTTATGATTCTGAGGGTTGGAAAGTTCAAGATTGGGCATCTGCATTTGGTGAGGGCCTCAGGAGGCTTCCACTCATGACCAAGAGGGGAGCCTGTGTTTGCAGAGATCACATTGTATGAGAGGATGCAAGGGTGTTGAGGAGGTGCCGTGCTCTTTTAACAGCCAGTTCTCATGGGAACTAATAAAGTGGGAACTCACCCCCAAGGGACAGCATTCATGCCATTCATGAGGGATCCACCAGCCCCCATAACTCAAACACCTCCCGTTAGGTCCCTTCAACGTTGGGCTTAAATTTCAACATGAGATTTGGAGGGGACAAATATCTAAACCATAGCATGCACTGTCAAAGAGATGTCTCTTTAGTGGAAAGAGTACAAACTTTTGGGTGTGATCTGAGTGTGGGGTTACCCAGGAATATTTGATTTCCAAGTAGCTGAGGTTATCATTATTCATTTATAATTTTGTTAGATGTGATCAGAGAATGCAGTCTGTAAAATTCTTACTTTTAAATTTCGCTTAAAGACTAGTTTAAAAAGTTTTTCTTAGAATAAAACACACAGTGTTTATAAGAATTGCATAGATATTCCTGGACAATTATTTATTCTGTATTCTATGCATATACATGTACACATATATATGTTGGGTTTGTTGATTGTATTATTCATTTCTTCTCAGTCTTTATTTTTAAGGTTGTTCACTTCTAAGCAAAGTATAATGAAGTCTCCCATTTAATTGTATTTTTATCTTGATTTTCCTGCATTCCTAAGAATTTCTGCTTCACAGGTTCTTAGTTATGATGATCCTACCTTCCTTAGAAATTATGTCTTGAGCATTATCAGATGACCTCTTCGTTCTGTTTGGTGTCTGTTAACTTTTATTTTTTTTAATATTATCACTCTCGATTTACATTTGTTTGCATCTGTCAAGTACATCTTATCATTTATTTTAAATATTTCTGTATTAATACAGGTTGAGTATCCCTAAATTGAAAATCCAAAATGAAATGTTTCCAAATCTGAAACTTTTTGAGCACCAACATGACACTTAAAGGTGGTGCTCATGGAAGCCTCTTGGATTTTGGATTTTTGGATTAGGGATTTTTTGATTAGGGATGCTCAACTGGTAGGCATATAATACAAATGTTCTAAAATCCAAAAAAATCTGAAACCTGAAGTCTGTTATTGCAAGCATTTTGGATAACAGATACGCAACCTGTAATGAGGATGTTTATTAGAAACTACACACACATATTGGTTGGGCACAGTGCCTCACGCCTGCAATCACAGCAATTTGGGAGACTGAGGCGGGTGGATCACCTGGGGTCAGGAGTTCGAGATCAGCCTGGCTAATATGGTGAAACCCTGTCTCTACTAAAAATACAGAAATTAGCTGGGTGTGGTGGCACATGCCTATAATTACAGCTACTCAGAGGTTGAGGCAGGAGAATTGCTTGAACCCAGGAGGCAGAGGTTGCAGTGAGCCGAGATTATGCCACTGCACTCCAGCCTGGGTGACAGAGCAAGACTCTGTTTCAAAAAAAAAAAAAAAAAAGAGGAAAGAAAGAAAAAGAAACTACATATAAATAACTTGGTTTTTCTTTTTTAGCCAAATTCGTTAACCTTTTTTTAATGGAAAAGTCTGTCCATTAACATTTAGTATTACAACTGATGGACTTTATTCCTCCATCTTAATTTGACAAAAAGTACTGTATGTGTATTCTTCTTCTCTCTTAAATATGTCTCATGCTATGTAAATACTAAACAATTGCTTTAGTTTAGGGCTTGACAAGCTGTATCTGAAATGACAGTGGTTACTCCAAGTGAAAATGACTGTTAAACAGCTGGAGATAGAATAGGACTGGACTCTATGCCAGAAAACAAGACTAGACAATACGTGTTGGAGGTATCCGCTGTATTAATGACAGTTCTTCAGAATATCAGAACCAGTAGCAGAATTCCTTTTTCTTTGGGGTACCTCAGTCTTTGCTCTTAAGGTCTTCACCTAGTTAAATGAAGTCTACTCACATTATGGTGGGCAGTCTGCGTTACTCAAAGTCTACTGATTTAAATGCTAATCACATCTTAAAAATACCTTTATAACAACACCTAGACTTGTGTTTGACCCAACAACTGGGCATCACAAACTGGACAAGTTGAAACATGAAATTAACCATCCCCCTCTGCACCATAGCAACAGTTGCCAAAATGTGAATGGATAATTTCTAAAAACAGGTAACAACTACAATCAAACACAGAGCCAAAGTTCAAGGGTTTAGCATTAGAGAACTGCCACAGTTGGGGGCCATTGTTTCATTAAAGGATCCAAGCATTCTTATCTTTCGGTGGAACTTACAGTGTGGTCTTGACTTAAAAAAATGTGTATCTGGGTTTTTCTATCTTTTTCATGTTTGACAGTTTTTCTTTAGACCAGAACTTCAGATTGCAGATACTTCTTAAGAGTCGCTATTTCATTAGCTTTATCTACGTCCTAAAGATCTGTTTGCCCTGGGGTTTTGAGGGCTAAGCCCTGAGTTGCAATGCATTAACTCTGTTCTGTGCAGTCCTACTGGGACTAAAAAGAGCCTGCAGCTAAATACTTACTCCTTCTCCAAGGCGGCTGGTGTGCTGATGTTTCTGTCTGAACTACCCCAGACCCTGGTACCATCTGTTAACCTGGTATCCCGGAGGATCTGCAGAAGGTCTGAGTTGACCCTTTACAATCCAGTATACACTTTCAGACTCAGCTACTAAATAAATCCTTTCAGCTTGGCTTCATTTACTTAGGATCTTAGTATCCCAATTATAAGCAATTTTATTAAATCAGGAGTATCAGTGCCTGGTAGTTAAGCACAGGTGTTTTGGGTTTAAATCTTGGGTCAGCCTGAGTTCAGGCTGAGTTCAAGTTTACCAGGCCAACACATAGTAGCCTGGTAAACTTACTGAAATTACCTAACCTCTCTAAGGCTCAATATTTCCATTTGTAAAATGGGAATAATGAGTGTTCTTACATCATACTATTGCTGTGAGGCTTCAATGAGATAACAGTTGGTTATTTCAATGGTAAAAAGAATTTGGTATTTCTCTTCAAAGCAAGTATTCCTCTTCTACCTGACAACTTCCAATTCATGTTTCTTTTCTTCTTTTTTTTGTTTTGTTTTTTTTGAGACAGTTTTGCTCTTGTTGAGCAGGCTGGAGTGCAGTGGTGCAATCTCGGCTCACTGGAACCTCCGCCTCCCAGGTTCAAGCAATTCTCCTTCCTCAGCCTCCCAGGTAGCTGGATTACAGGCACGTGCCACCACGCCCAGCTAATTTTTTTAGTATTTAGTAGAGATGGGGGTTTCACCATGTTGGTCAGTCTGGTTTTGAACTCCTGACCTCAGGTGATCCGCCCGCCTCGGCCTGGCAAAGTGCCGGGATTACAGGTGTGAACCACCGCACCTGGCTCATGTTTCTTAAGAAACAAAAATTCAAGCCATAAATGCAGTAGTGCAAACATGGCTCACTGTAGCCTCAAACTTCTGGTCTCAGGCATTCCTCCCACCTCAACGATCTGAGTAGCTTGGACTAGAGGCACACAGCAGCAAGCCAGGCTGATTTTGGCATTGTTTGTGGAGATAGGGTATTGCTATTTTACCCAGGCTGGTCTCGAACTCCTGGTCTCAAATGATTCTCCCATCTCAGCCTCCCAGAGTGCTAGGATTACAGGCATGAGCCACTGCTTCTGGCCCTTTTTATACCTCTGTTATAAAACAGGTTTATTGAAGTGAATTCAAGACAGAGAATTTTATTTGCTCTCCGAGTCAATCATAGGTACCTATGATGTTGCTAAATTTAGAAATAAAAATAACTCATCTACATTCATTTATTGGGCTCTGACTTGATTAATGTGATCCTAAGGTTGCCATCGGGCAAATCACAATGTCATTAAGGCTTAGCGAGGTATTTTTCTCATTTGGGGATGGTAGGAAAAATCATCACTGGACTGGTCACTTCTAATCAAGTCTTGGCATTTCTGCCCAGCTCTCACGTGTTGCCAGACAGTTTCCCAGCTCCAAGTTGTTCAAGACCTCTACATCATCATAATAATGTCATTGCTGGTTATCAGTTCTTCTCTTGTGTTTACCTCTGCCTGCCTACCGATGAAACTGTTCATGGAGTTGCTTTGCCATCTGAATTATTTCTGTGACTATCTCCATTTGCCTTTACAATCTGAATCTTCTCTCTTTTCCAAGCCTGAATTCAATAAGCAAAAACTGAGATACTGTAATTTCCTAAATAACCCAAAGGGAAGATCTGGCATAATTTACAACCACTCTGACTGCTGAATCAACTTGCACTGCTCTTCTCTCTAATGGAACTTTGAGGAATAACTGTAATTGAATAGTGCCTCCGTCCCATCTTCAGATTTGACTGAATCAAGCCTAGATCTGGTTATATCTGGATTTTGTTTGTTTCACGTTATGTTTCTGCCCCACTGGGTAAAGCCCAAGCCCGGGCTGCATCTGAATGCATTTTTATCTCACAGAGGCATTAATTGAATCTCTGACAGTAGTCTTGCCTCCGAGGAGTGCTCCAACTCTGGCTGCAATATTAAACCAGGGTAATTCTTGGTTCCCTTCAAAGGTAATGTCCCATCTGTTGACTGAACTATGGCGATGCAAAGCTTGCAGAATCATTCGAGGAGAGGATCCAAAACATTTACAATTCCCTGCTATGCAAAGAGTCATTCTGAGGTTTTTGTTTTTTTTTTAACCTATGATTGCTCTTTCTGTAAATAGCTGGGTGCACCCAGCAAGGTGTAGAGGTTAATGTCTGCCCTCTGACCTTTGAAGACGGATGCACTGAACTTGTTGCAGTTTGCAGTGGGATCTGTGGCAAGTTACAGAAGACTGCTCATTCAGCTACTGCTGTTTCCAAAACTCCGCAGTGTCCCACCTTGCTCGAGGCTGCCTTAAAGTGCTTCTCAGCTCATTCTGAGTGTGTAACTTCATTCAGCTCCCTGCTCAGTCCCAGTGAAGAACTTTGTACTGTGGCATATGACAGAGACTTGATAACATTATGATAAACTCCTATGGGTTTGAACTGAGTCCTATTCAAATTTTCTGGTGCCTGGAGGTCAGCAGTCTTAGACTTAGGGAGTGAGAAATGTGTCTGCAGTGAATTTAGAGGTGAGAAGAAAGAGGGCTGGACTCAGATATTGACTATCTTAGAGCCTACGCCATTTCCCAAAGCCGAGAATAGATTTCAGTGTAATTCTGGTAAGTTACATACACTAGGATAGACATGCAAAATAAGTGGATATGTTAGGAAAGAGTTAAAAAATTCTCCACACCTTTTCCTACCACCTCTGCAGCCACAGAAGCCAAGGAGAAATGCACACACACATACACACTCTGGCAGGGAACCTGTTTTGCAAGTTTTGCTGGTAAAAAGTAGGAAGGGGGCTGGTGGAGTGCAGAGTGGAAAAGCCTTAGAAGTATCAGTTGAAGGTTTTTCAAGACCTGCGTTTTCAAGGTAACTTTATCCTGCAGAGAGAGATACACATGGCTGCTGTAGGTTTTTCTTCCACCAATTAAGTGCATTGTTAGACAGGGAGGGGCAGATTAACGAATGCCTATAATTTTGATCATTGTTTTCTGCAAAACAGCTCAGGCTTTGAAAATGAAGCCATCGTTCCCGGCTAAGTTTCTGCCAACAGCACAAATTACACTGTGCAGAGATCCAAAGCCCCTAAAAAGGTTTCATTAATGAACAATTTCAGACGATTGTTTAAGTCTCGGCCTGACAGGTAATGTTGGCATGTCGGCAGGTGGGGTTAGGGTTTCCATGGAGATTTATGATGTCATGCTTGAAAGAGCATGTCAAGACAGCCGATTTAACAAGTAGCTACTCAAAAAGTCCTATAGGCTACAAGTAGGTTTTATGCAAATGACGAGAGTTTCACTGGGAAAAACTGCAAAAGAAAACAGCACAGACATGGAAGGGGGTTTTACCTGACAGCTCGGAAGGAAGACCCTGGAGTCTATTGGAGACAAAAACTTCCAGAAGAATCAGATTTTCTGCTTTAACTGCCGCCTCACCTGTGGAGCTCTGGGTACAGGTAAATATGCGGGGTTTTCTTCTTCCAAGTTTTTGCCAAAAATTACTTGGAAACATTTCGCTCTGTTTCTCGGCATTGTTCTCTTGGCAGGAAGAACTGAATCAATAAGCCCAGCTTTCCCATAGCAATGTTCGTGCTTAAGGGCTGTTTTTAGGGGCTTTTTTTTTTTTATATTGAATGAACTGAGATTTTTGAATAGAGCTGAAAACAAGTGATGCATTGTGCATTCTGCTGATTGTGCCCTGTGAATACTGCTATAAAAATGCTGCAGATGATAAGGGTTAGATGGGCAATATGAAAATTGAGATGCTCTATGTATTTGTTATTTATTCCCAGATGTTGTGTGTGTGTGTGTGTGTGTATGTGTGTGTTCTTTTACTCTTAAGACAGACCTGAAATTGAGACTTTTGTATTTTCACGTTGTGAAAATGCCGAAAATAAAATCCATGGAATATTGCAGAAATAGTCGTTGAATCAGGTTTATGAACATTGCACTTTTTTAAAAGTATGTATCTGTATGCTTTTCTCACCGAGGCATTTTTCCGAGACCAGAAAAAAAAAATCCTGTTAGAGACATTACAGTTTTTAAGTTTTAGGGAAGCTTGACTTCTAAATTCCAAGAAGACAAAGACTTCTTGCGGGAAGGTGGGGTGTGGGTGATAAAGGTAGTTTTTAAAGCATGGTTTGAAAGAAAATCCTGGTCACTTGGGAGTATGAGGTTTTTTTTTGTTTGCTTCAGCTGCTAGTGAGGGTAAGCAAACAGTCTTGCCAGCCATTTGGAGGTGATAGCAATCATTGGATGTGGCTGTGGATCTGCGGGTTAGCTGAAAGGGGTTAGTTCAGAGGTATCAGTTGCCCTGTGGGTAGTTAGGTCTACCAAGCTTAAAAAGAACACAAAGAAAGCTTATTGTTTCTTCTACATAGTGCCTGGCGGTGTGGGAGGTTAAAACACAGAGTTCAGAATCACTGAAAGGTACCTGTGAAATGGGAATTTGGACTTTTGAAAGTAAAACTCCTTAGGAGCAAGTGGACAGGCTTTCAAAATGTTTCAAAAACTGCCTCGTGTGAGAATGAGACCCCCTGAAATTTTGCAGTTAGATAATGTGGATTAATGCCAGAGCTCACATTCATATTAAATTGTTACCACAGTTATTGCAAAACAGTGAATGACAAAGAACTATGTCTCCAACATCAGAAGACCTGAGCGTTTGAGTTCTGGCTTCACCACTTAGTGGCTGTATAAATACCTGGGGAAAGTAAATTCATGTCCTTAGGCCTCAGTCATCATGTCCATAAAATGGGATGCCAGCAGCTGTGTTGTAAGGATTAAATTACAAAACACAATAGCACAGTTCTAAGCATTTGTGTTCTAAACGTTAGGGATTGTTTTTACTTACCATTGAAATGGCATTGGATGTTTATGAAGTGTTTTTATAGACAGGTGGCTCATGCCTGTAATCCAAGCACTTTGGGAGGCTGAGGCAGGTGGATTACCTGAGGTTGGGAGTTCGACCACCAGCCTGACCAACATGGAGAAACCCCATCTATACTAAAAGTATAAAATTAGCCAGGCATGGTGGAGCATGCGCTCAGGAGGCTGAGGCAGGAGAATCTCTTGAACCCAGGAGGCGGAGGTTGCAGTGAATCAAGATCACGCCATTGCACTCCAGCCTGGGCAACAAGAGTGAAACTCCATCTCGAACTCTAGTTTGGGCAACAAGAGTGAAACTGTCTCAAAAAAAAAAAGTGTTTTTATATTCTTTACTTCCTCTTATCATTGCAAGTAATGGCTAGAAGTCAAGTAAGAATAGCAGTCTTTTTTTTTTTTTTTTTTTTTTTTGAGACAGGGTCTCTCTCGCCTAGGCTGAAGTGCAGTGGCGTGATCTTAGCTTACTGCAACCTCCACCTCCCCAGCTCAAGCAATCCTTCTACTTCAGCCTCCCGACTACTGGCACATGCCACCATGCCTGGCTAATTTTTTGTATTTTTGGTAGAAATAGGGCTTCACCATGATGCCCAGGCTGGCCTCAGACTCCTGGGCTCAAGTGATCCACCCACCTTGGCCTCCCAAAGTGCTGGGATTACAGGCATGAGCCACTGCGCCCGGCCTCAGCTAGCAATCTTTATTTCCACTTTACAGATGAAGAAACTGTGGCTCAGAGAGATACTGGAAAATACAACATAATCAACTGTCCTATACTGCCTGTACTTTTTCTCACTTTAGGAGGCATAAAAAAAAATGAATGTGTTATTGAAATAACTCCCAGCAGTAGCAATTATTCTGTAAAGTAATTAAAATACAAAATGTTAAGTATGTCAAAGGAGCCAGATATTTATATTTTTACATTAATTATGGTTTTGCCACTTTTTTTCTAGACAGGCTCTAGAAGTGATATTAAGTTCCTTTTTACTGGTACCTACTGATAAGAGCTCAAGTACTGCACAGACTTAAAATTTTATAGTTTACCTGCCTGAAATTTTTCTTGGCCATACAAGTAGAGTCAGAGTTTGACATTACAGGTATTTTCTGAGTGAGAACCCAAGTCACCAAGGGGCTGTGGTCGCTACAGGGTGCAGAAGGAACCTAGGAGTTGAAGACACTGTCCTTTATTCCTTCTGTATTCTAGACATTGGCACCTCCTTCCTTGCCTCTGTCCCAGACAGAAACATAGCCCATAATTATATTTTACATCCCTTGTATGTAAGAGACAAATATGTTTTTCATTGTGCTATTTTCAGCTGCAGTGTTTCTAGCCAGGGAAAATACTCTCTTCGTTCCAGGGTTTTCCTAACAACTTTTCCAATTTTTCCATGTCAGACTATTCAGCTCCCACACTCCTGGGAGAAGGCTCTTAGTGGAGTATTGAGTAGGCTCATCAAGGGGGATTCTAGAGGGGTTTCGGCATCTGAGCTGCTGAGGCTGAACTCATTCTGTGACAGATGATGTCTGTGGTCCCATGAATTAGGCTTCATTGAGGACTCTCATTCCAAGCACTATCTGGGGACACTGGGAAAAGGTTGGGTTATCATATCCCAAGGGCAGATCTATAAGGAAAAAAGCAAATATTTAGTTATTTATTTTAAATTTCTGCTTTTGTTTTTAGATATAGGAGGTACATGTACAGGATCGTTGCATGGGTATACTGGACCCAGATAATGAGCGTAGCACCCAATAGGCAGTTTTTCAACCTGTGCACCCCTGCGTCCCCACTGTAGTAGTCCCCAGTGTATACTGTTCCCATGTTTCCATCCGTGTGTGCTCCATGTTTAGCCCCTAATTTCATAGGCAAATTAATGCAGACATAGAAAACCAAATGCCACATGTTCTCACTTACAAGTGAGAACATGGTCTTCAGCTCCGTCCATGTTGCTGCAAAAGAAATGATTTCATTCTTTTTCATGGCTCTATAGAATTCCGTGGTGTATATGTGCTTCATTTTCTTTATCCAGGCCACCACTGATGGGCACCTAGGTTGATTCCATGTCTTTGTGGATAGCACGGTGATGAACATATAACTGTGTGTGTCTTAATCCTTTGGGTATATACCCAATAAGGGCATCACTGAGTCACATGGTAGTTCTGTTTTAAGTTCTTTGAGAAATTGCCACACTGCTTTCCACAGTGGCTGAACTAATTTTACTCCCCCCAACAATGTATAAGCACAACCTTTTCTCCACAGCCTCCCTAGCATGTTATTTTTTGACTTTTTAACAATAGCCATCCTGACCGGTGTGAGATGGTATCTCATTGTGGTTTTGATTTGCATATCTCTGATGATCACTGATGTTGAGCTTTCTTTTCATGTTTGCTGGCTTCTTGTATGTCTTCTTTTCAGAAGCATCCGTTTATGCCTTCTGTCCACTTTTTAATGGGGTTGTTTTTTGCTTGTTGATTGAAGGTCCTTACAGATTCTGGATATTAGACCTCGGTTGGATGCATTCTCTGTGAATGTTCCCTCCCATTCTGTAGGTTGTTTGCTCTGTTGATGGTTTCTTCGGGCGCGCAGAAGCTCTTCAGTTTAATTAGGTCCCACTTGACAATTTTTTTACTGTTGCATTTGGAAGCAAATATTTATTTCATTCAAAGTTTTAGTTCCAAATATGAATCACAAAGCTGCAATTTTAGGCTAGGAAAGAGTTGTGAACTCAAACATGGTACCAAAATTCCAAATAGGTTTTGAGTCACTGATGAAGTTTTTCCTAAATTGTATTTTATGTAACTTTAGATTTAGAGGGTATATGCACATGTTTCTTAGAGGGTATGCTGCCGATTGCTATGGATTGGGCTTCTAGTTACCATTATTCGAATAGTGAACATCATACCCCCATAGGTAATTTTTCAACCCTCACACTCTTCCCACCCTCCCTTCTTTTGGAGTTTCCAAGGGTCTGTTATTTCCATCTTTATGTTCATATATACCACTTGTTTAACTCCCACTTAATAAGTGAGAATATGGAGTATTTGGGGTTTTTTTTTTCTGAGCTAGTTCACTTAGGATAAGGGCCTCCAGCTCCAACCATGTTGCTACAAAAGATACATTTTATTTTTAAAAAAAATATATATATACACACACACACACATACCCCATGAATGTGTAGAATATTTGTATATATGAATATATATGAATGAATTTATATGTGTGTGTAGATATAGATAGATAGATAGATAGATAGATAGAGAGATAGATAGATAGATAGATCCTGTTTTAGAAGGCCAATGAGGCTTTTTATTACACGTAATTGTTATAGTGTTCAGAGATTATCTTTTATCAATAAGTATTGATTGCATCGAGCAGAGCTTTGCATCTAGTGGGTTTTAGCAAGGGCTTGTTAAATCACAGAGGCTGCGGGCAGGGCCTGAAGAAGTCCACTGCCTGGATTCGCATCCTGCCTTCATTACTTGCCCATAGCGCAGGCTTTCCACTGGAGAGCATATGAAGTTCTGTTCCTATTCCAAACAAAATGAAACATCTGAATTTCCAACACCTCTTGGCGAAGGAATTAGTTATAAGTATTATATTATTCTCTTTTAATGACATTTTTGGCATTTTCACAGTAATGATTTCTTCAGAAAGAAGGCCACTGGAAGCTCCCAGTTCAGAAAATGTAACTAGAAGTTCTTCTCAGTTGGCTCCTGGAAAGATAGAGAGCAGACAGTTCTCCCGGGTGGGAGGGATTTCTAGAAGCTCTTTATAGCTGAGGCCCTTTTCATCGCTATTTATTAATTTGGCTTGATCAGAAACAATCCAGTTTTGAAGGTGTAGTTTCTAAAATCTCTTGATTTCAGAGAAAGTCATCCTGAAAAATGGTGTCATCCCAGATAACCTTGCTTTGCTTTTTCTCTTCAGATGTCTGGCCACAGAAGGGATCAGCAGGTAGAATAGGAAGTGGATTTTCATCCTTGGGCATTAATTGGGCTCCCTTCTTTTCTTTCTTTATTCTCTTTTGTTTTTGTTTTTGTTTTGAGATGGAATCTCACTCTGTCACCCAGGCTGGAGTGCAGTGGGGCGATCTTGGCTCACTGCAACCTCCACTTCCCGGGTTCAAGCGATTCTCCCTCCCTTCCTCCTTCCTTCCTTCCTTCCTTCCTTCCTTCCCTCACTCCCTCCCTCTCTCCCTCCCACTTCTTTCCTTCCTTCCTTCCTTCCTCCCTCTCTCTCTCTTTCTTTCTTTCTTTTTTGAGACAGGGTCTCTATCACTCAGGCTGGAGTGCAGTGGTGCAGTCATGGCCCACTGCAGCCTCAACCTCAAGCAGTCCTCCTGCCTGAGCCTCCTAAGTAACTGGGACTACAGGTGTGTATCACCACATCAGCAATTTTTTATTTTTTTTATTTTTAAATAGAGTCCAGGTCTCACTTTGTTGCCCAGGCTGGTCTCAAACTCCTGGGCTCCAGCGGTTCTCCCACTTTAGCCTCCCCAAAAGCTTAGATTAAAGGTGTCAGCCACTGCG
This sequence comes from Aotus nancymaae, assembly GCF_030222135.1. Lineage (NCBI taxonomy): Eukaryota > Metazoa > Chordata > Mammalia > Primates > Aotidae > Aotus > Aotus nancymaae. Next base: position 10,713,425 of record NW_026988492.1, on the reverse strand, counting down.
CCCGGCCAGATCTCATTTTCATAGCAGTCATTGGTGGTAAGGCTGATCCATGTGCTGCAGCCATCCTTTGGCCTGTGTTTTGGAGGGGCCATTTTGTTTTTTATTGTCTCTTTGAATTTTGCACAAAGAAGGGTTGCATGGGCTCCCTTCATCTTTAACTGTATTATTATTTGTATCGTTTTTCATGATAAGTTTTAAGACTGCTGAAGAAAGCAGCTCCAGCTAAGCGCCTCACAAAGGCCAGTTTTTAGTTTCTCCCTTGTGGAGTGTGTGTGTTTATGACGGTCAGAAGAACACAGACTCCGATTTAAAACTATTCTCTCTTCAGAGCCATTATAAAGTGGCCCCATCGTAGATGAACTTGACCCCTTTTAATTGCTGTTTAGATTGCTTCTTTTCTCTCCCTGTTGTGAACAGCCCTGCAGGGACCATCTTTGTACCTGTGCATGTGGCAATGCATCTGAAGGACAAATTTCTAGACCTCAAGTTGGATTGCTAGTTTTGGAAGGTATTGCCCATATTTTTTTTCTCAAAAACACTCAGTTGATCCTGTCAATCTGAATGTTGCAGGGGATATTATGGTACATTCAGATAATACTCACTAGAGCGATGCCAGTGTGTGAAATATACTTGGCATGTGGGTAGGGACACATAACCAAGTTGTATTTACTAAACAAGCTGCAGAGCGGTGTAGTTAGTATGATCCCATTTATATTATTTTTTAACAATTACTTATTATTTAAATAATAAGTATATATATCTAAATATATATATACTTATATATAAATATAAGTATATATAAATAATAAGTATATATAAATAATAAGTATATTTAAATAAGTATATTATTATATATAATATATATTTATATATAATAAATGTATTTAAATAATAAGTATATTTAAATAAATAAGTTATGTAATATAAATACATACTTATGATTTATATATAATTATTTAACAATTTTTTTTTAACAATTAGTGATTATTTTGGTTCTTGCTTTTTTAAACTGTTAACCATGAACATATAACTATTTAAAATTTACGTTGGACTTGGTGCCTCACATCTGTAAGCCCAGATTACATGTCTGTAATCCCGCCTTGGAAGCTGAGGTGGGTGGATCACTTGAGGCCAGGAGTTCGAGACCAGCCTGGCCAACATGGTGAAACTTTCCATCTCTACTAAAAATACAAAAATTAACTGCACATGGTGGTGCGCATCTGTAATTCCAGCTACTTAGGAGGCTGAAGCAGAATCGCTTGAATCCAGAAGGCGGAGGCTGCAGTGAACAGAAATCACACCACTGCACTCCAGACTAGGTGACAGAGCAAGACTCTATCTCACACACACACACTCACACACACACCATGTATTATTCATTAAATGCATGATCATGCTTATTTAACCAACAGTATGGCTTTTGGGTTAGTCTCATAGCCTCTCTGACCCTTATTTTCTTTTTTTCTTCTTCTTTTTCAAATGCCCCTTTCATTGTGGAACTTTTTTAACTTTTATTTTAAGTTCAAGTGTATATGTGCAGGGTTTGTTAACATACATAAACTTGTGTCATGGGGGTTTGTTGTACAGATTATTTCATCACCCAGGTATTATTTTATTTTTGTTTTAATTTTTTATATTTCTTTATAGAGATGGGGTCTCACTGTGTTGCCCAGGCTGGTCTCAAACTCCTGGTTTCAAGCAATCCTCTCGCCTCGGCCTCCCCAGGTGTTGGGATTACAGGCGTGAGCTACTGCACTCAGCCTACCATTTGTTTTAAAAAGGGTGAATCCTATTTGTATAAAAAGCCATGTGTATTTTCTGTGTACTTGTCTAGACATTAAAAATTTCTAGAATGATGTCCGATAAATCAGAGGGAGAGACTAGAAGGCTAGTGAGGACAGAAGCTTTTATTCTTAACGTCTGTACCTTGCTACCATTTATATTTTCTTTATATGCATATAATACTTTAACATTTAAAAATTAGTTTAAAACAGATGTGGTTGCCCTGGAATGTGGCCTGTGTTCCTTTCAAGGGAGGCCAGCAGTTTCTACATAGGCTGAGGTGGTCCCTTCATCTCACTCACCCACGCAGGAACACATTTGTGCATTGATGTGGTTTACCCTTGAAGAAGGAAGCAGTTTTTTTCTTCCTTCTCCTTTATAGGATCAGTCACTTCTGGGGGGCATTAGTAGTCTCATTTCCAGTGGCATCTTCCATAGGCAAGAGGAATCCCAGATAGGACCCCTCACCTTTCTTTTTTTTTTTTTTTTTTTTTGAGACGGAGTCTTTCTTGCCTAGGCTGGAGTGCAATGGCATAATCTCCGCTCACTGCAACCTCTGCCTCTCGGGTTCAAGCAATTCTCTGCCTCAGGCTCCTGAATAGCTGGGATTACAGGTACCCACCACCACACCTGGCTAATTTTTGTGTTTTTAGTAGAGATTGGGTTTCATCATCTTGGCCAGGCTGATCTGGAACTCCTGACCTCGTGATCCATCCACCTGGGCCTCCCAATGTGCTGGGATTACAGGCATGAGCCACTGCGCCCAGCCAGGACCTCACCTTTCTAAACAAATGCTATTTTGTGTCCTAAGCATCAAGTGTTTGGTTTAAATATTTTTAAGTTGCCTGGAATTATCAACAAAAGAAGTAAATTCATTGTAGGTCAGGGCATCTTTTTACACATTGTATAAAACATACACTTTATACAAAAATGTCCTTTATATCTAAAGCTTACCTCTTTCTAATTTGCTGATGGTTCACTTTAGATAAAAGGTGTTTCGGTTTTCAGATTGTTTGTAACTGTATGTTATGATTCAGTTTCCTAATGAAAAAAAAAACTGTTTTAATGTACAAACTATTTAGATTTGAAAAGACTATGAGAGTTTTTATATACATATATGTATGTATGTGTGTGTGTGTGTGTATATATATATATATGTAGAGAGAGAGAGAGAGAGAGAGGGCAAGGCAAGAATAGAAGGCATACTGCCAGAGGGATGTCTTTTGAAAAAAAAGAAACACCACTTTTTATACTCCCAAATCACTGAGGAAAGCTTTAGACATTATTTCAAACTGTAGCTCCTGTTTAATTCAGATGCACGGAATGCATTAAAACCACAAATGGAGTGGGTCTGATGTATACATTCTCTTAGCACAAATCAGTACCTATCTTCACTGTAATTAGACTTCTCTTCCTTTCGCCTTCTCAAAAGCTATTCTTGAACCCTTATGTTTTCCCTGGATATATTTTCTTTACTTTATAAAATAGCTCAGTTCTGCAACTAGCTGAATATTTGCAAAAGGAAACAAATGTAAAATAAATGTTTCCTAATGCGGTGTTTGGTGAAGAAACGTATGTCTGACATTAGTTGGTTAATCTGAAAAATAGTAAGAAACAACTCTACTTAGAGAAAAGAGGGTAGAATTGAGGCTGTACTGGGCAAATCAAGAGAAAGCTATAATCTATGCAATTTTTATTAAAGAGAATATAATTACTGTAGCCTTGGGGTGGTGCTAGGTCCTGTTGAAGCCTAATTGAGCTTTTTCTATATCATTAGAAAAATGGGCCAAGTTTCCTGTATTACAGGGTAAATACAACATTTTCTTCCTGCAAATATAAAAGACCACTGGCTTTTTAAGACATATACATCCAAATCTCAAATGTCTTTGTGCATGCCAAGACAGTACAATAAAAATATTTCCCGTATGTACTCAAATCACTGCAAATAAGCCTTAGAATCCCCACAAATATTCTTACTTACTATATATCAGAAACTTTTACAAAAATTATTTCAAATATAGTTCTTCCAAAAAAAAAAAAAAAAAACCCTACAGAGAGATACTTATAAATACGGAAACCAAGGCTGAGACCAGCCTAGAAAGTTGATTCTTCAGGCAACACGAGTGGAGATTTGAACCCAGCTATTCTGACTCAAGCAAGCCTACGGCATGTTTCCGCGATCCCTAAGGTGTGCGCTGTGAAAACGGTGGCTCATTTTACTGGTTGGCTTTCCAAGTACTACAATCACAATCGTGCCGGGAATGACTGATTTCCTTCCAGCCTCCGCGGCCTGAAGTTCTCCTCTGTACCTCCTACCTTTTTGCCATCTCAGTGGTGCACCAAAGGGTGGAGTGGAAGAACGTCACTTTTGCTGCTTGTTAGCAATACTCTAAAAGGCGTGGGGAGGCAGAGGTTTAACTCACCCCTGAAGTCAAGCCTGGAGATTACTTGTCAGGAATGTCAAAAGCATTTGTTAAGCAACCTTCTTCCTGGCATTATAAGAAGAAAGCTGCATACACAGATCAAATCCCTTCCTTCACAAACCTGTACTCTGTGAACAGACCCTTGGAATTCAGCCCAGAGAAAGAATACTTGGTGTGGTTCATAGAACTTAGTTCACAAAAGGGTGCTGCCCACGCATTTTGCACAGCGACCCCCAAACACACACAATGTGCATTGGCAACAATTTTACGTCTGTTTGCAAAAGTGCTTACTGGAGTTGAAGGGACAGGGACACATTTGGCAACTTTCTTTCTTTCTGTTTTTTTTTTTTTAAGATGGAGTCTCGCTCTGTCACCCAGGCTGGAGTGCAGTGGTGCGATCTTGGTTCAATGCAACCTCCATCTCCCAGGTTCAAGTGATTCTCCTGCCTCAGCCTCCCAAGTAGCTGGGACTACAGGTGCCAGCCACCACACCCGGTTGATTTTTTGTTTGTTTTTGGTATTTTTAGTAGAGTCAGGCTGGTCTTGAACTCCTGACCTCATGATCCTCCTGCCTTGGCCTCTGAAAGTGCCGGCCACTGCGCCCAGACACATTTGGCAACGTTCATTGGTCAATGATTGATACAGGCCAGAATAAGAATAGATCAGGTCAGGTGCAGCGGCTCACATCTGTAATCTCAGCACTTAAAGAGGCTAGGAGGGCCGATTGCTGGAGAACAGGAATCTGAGACCAGCCTGAGCAACATAGACAGACCCTGTCTCAATAAAAAATTTGAAAAAGTAGGCCAGGTGCTATGGCTCACGCCTGTAATTGCAGCATTTTGGGAGGCTGAGGTGGGTGGATCACCTGAGATTGGGGGTTCAAGACCAGCCTGGGCAACATAATGAAACTCGTCTCTAGTAAAAATACAAAAATTATCTGGATATGGTGGTGCACCCTTGTAATCTGAGCTACTTGAGGGACTGAGGCATGAGAATGACTTGAACCCAGGAGGTGGAGGCTGCAGTGAGCCGAGATCGCATCACTACACTCCTGCCTGGGCAACAGAGTGAGACTCTGTCTCAGTAAAATAAAATAAAATAAAATAGCCTGATGTAGTGGCAAATGCCTATAGTCCCAGCTCTGCGGGAGGCTAAGATGGAAGGATCGCTTGAGCTTGGGAGGTCAAGGCTGCGGTAAGCTGTGATTGTGCCACTGCACTCTAGCCTAGGAGATAGAAAGAGACCCTGTTTCAAAAAAAAAACAAAAGAAAAACCCAATCAGAGTGCCTGGCCTGTGGCCAGGTTCTCCAGAAAGGCCCGGACAATGGAGTTTTCATGTAAAAAATGTCTTACATCCTGATTTTAAAAATCAGATGATCAGGAAACACGGAGTTCTGATTCCTTTGTTACAACTTCCACTAGAGCTAAGTAACAGCTGCTCTGTTAAGATGGGGCTCCCACTCTCCATCCTAGACCTGCCTCCCTTACCTGCCTAACTCCTGTTGTAAACAGGGACCCTAATCTAATCTTTCTATAGTCCCTTTCCTAGGGGCGCTGTGGGGAGGTTGGAGGAATTTTGTTTTTGGACAGATTTAGGTTTGAGAACTGGTTCTACCACTTACTATTTGTGTGGTCTTGGGCAAGTCACTTGGTCCAAGTAAGCTTCTGCATCTATAACCAAAAAAAAAAAAAGGGGGGAGGGTGGCGGGCCTAAGAATTCCTGGTGGTTTGCAGATCAGAGACAGTGTGTAAGAAGTACTTAACCCAGCATCTGGCATGTAGTAGATGTTCAGGACAGTGTGTGAGAAGTACTTAACCCAGCACCTGGCATGTAGTAGATGTTCAGGCCAGTGTGTGAGCAGTACTTAACCCAGCACCTGGCATGTAGTAGATGTTCAGGACAGTGTGTGAGAAGTACTTAACCCAGCACCTGGCATGTAGTAGATGTTCAGGCCAGTGTGTGAGCAGTACTTAACCCAGCACCTGGCATGTAGTAGATGTTCAGGACATGGTGGCAACAGTAATGGAGACATCTCACAAAACATTTTGTGAGAAAGGATCAGTTTCTGTCTAGTGAATGTCTTAAACTTTCATAGGTTGTTCATGGTGGGAGCTGCTCCAAGAATCATCCTAGTTCTATGGAGAAGGAATCTGAAGCTGAAGGAATTGTCTGGTTCAAGATTACTTAGTTAAAGGCAAACAAGTTCATAGCCAGTGGCTCTTCACCAACCCACAAAAAGGCCTCAGATTATAGTTTTGATGATTAAGTATATGAAAGTGTGCTATTTGAATGATTAAGTGTAAGAATCAGATCATTTTGAGCTGGTGAGGTGGCTCACACATGGAATTCCAGCACTTTGCGAGGCCCATGAGGGAGGATCGCTTGAGCCCAGGAGTGCAAGACCAACCTAGGCAACATTATGATAGCCTGTCTCTACAAAAAATTTTTTTAAAAATTAGCCAGGCATGCTGGCACACACCTGTGGTCCTAGCTACTCTAGAGGCTGAGGTCAAAGGATTGCTTGAGCCCGGGAGGCTGAGCCTGCAAAGAGCTCGGATTGCGCCACTGCACCACAGGCTGGGCAACAGCAAGATGCTGTGTCCAAAAAAAACAAAAAAAGATAATTCTGATTAGCACGAAGTTGGGACAGCTACATGTGATCAACAGATTTGGAAATAAGAAACAACCACCATCCATTCATTCATTTACTCGGCAGATTGAGTCTAGTTTGAACAGGTCTTGCCCTAGTCTCTGGAATGACAGTGAGAGGCAAAACTGACAGACAGTCACTGCCTGCATAGATCTCAGAATGTAATGGGGGTAAGGGAGAGGAGAAAACAGATACACTGATAATTTTAGATGGAGATACTGGCCATGAGGGAAGTAAAGAGGATGGCCAGGTTCGGTGGCTCATGCTTGTAATCCCAGCACTTTGGGAAGCTGAGGCAGGAAAATTGATTGAGCCCAGGAGTTCGAGACCAGCCTGGGTAACATAGTGAGACCCCCGTCTCTACAAATAATTTTTTTAAAAAAGAAATAGGATTACATGGGAAGGAGCCAATCTTGCAAACAGCCAGGCAATGAGTGGGCAAGAGTTTTTTGGGAAGAGGTGCACACAGCAAATGCTGAGACCCAGAGGAATGAAGAGGCTTGTCTGCTGAAGGACCCAGGTGCCCTGGGAGAGGTGGCCAGAGGCTTAGTAAACTGCAATCAGGATTTTAATCTTAATATAGTGCTGAGGATTTTAAGCAGAAGAGTGATAGAAGAGATGTAGCTTTTGTGCAAGCACTATTTTTCATGGAAGCCCCCTTTCAGTGGGGTAGTGGGGACTCCTAATTCAGCTGTCCTCCTATCTCTGTGGCTGTCTCAGAGGAGCACTATGGAACCCCAGGACTCCATGTAGCTCACCGCAGAGACCCCCAATCCAGGCCACTTATAGAAGCTTGAAGATCTGTGATTTGCTCATCCAGGGTCCTATGCCTAGTGTTCTTGTCATTAACTCAAAAGCCAAATGCTGTTATTTCTGTTCTTGTTTGATTGTTTGTTTGTTTACTAGATTTCAACATGTTAAGTGTCCACTTGGTTACTAAAACATTTCCTCCTTTGCCTGGTGTGTTGGCACGCACGTTAATCCCAGCTACTCTGGAGGCTGAGGTAGAAGAATATTTTAAACCTTGGAGGTGGAGGTTGAAGTGAGCTGAGATTGCACCACTGCACTCCAGCTTGGGCAACAGAGTGGGACTCTGTCTCAAAAAAAAAAATTATCCGGGCATGGTGGCACTCACCTGTAGTCCCAGCTGCTCACAGGGTTGATATGGGAGGATAACCTGAGCCCAGGAGGTTGAAGCTGCAGTAAGCCATGATCGCACCACTGCACTCCAGCCTGGGGGACAGAGCAAGACTCCGTCTCAAAAATAAAAATAAAATAAAATGTTTCCTCTTGACCATAAAAAAAGGATATATGTCTCTGTAATTGTGTGGAACAGGATGCATGTGTCATCCTGAGTTTGGGTTACCTCAATTACATGACCATTTACATAATCTTTGCTTTTTCATCTTCTCTCAATTGAAAAGAAAGAAATCATTGATTATACTGCAAGATGCTGACCTATAAGCTTCTCCCCTCTCCTGGCTCAGGTCAGTCACTCAGAATGCACCCAGCAAAAATTAGCTGAACAAAGATGTGGAGATGTTGTGAGTCTCACTGATGCCCTTAACACTGGGCATTGTTCAACTTGGGGTCATTTGTGAAAATGATGGGAATGCCACGTTCTCACTTTACAGGTGAGAAAACAGCCTCAGAGAAGTGCTGGGATGTGGGTTGGTCTCACACCTTGTGAGTGTCAGAGTCAGCCTAGAATACAAGTTTCTGACTTGCAGTGACTCTTGCCCAGCAGGACACGTTCTTCAGAGGCCATGTGTTGAGAACAGTCAGGCAGGGAGGGAGCTGTAAGGAAGTGGGGGGATGTCCTCAGGGGGGTCCTAAGCACTTGCCTGTTACAGCCTCGCCTTTCTTTATGCTGCTGTTCTAGAAACTGCAACCTGGTGTGCTTTTAAGGCTGATATGGCCACAAATGAAGCATATTCACATGACTGCATTGCCTTTCTGGATGAAACAGTTTGACCAAACACTGGTGTTGAGATAATTGGCAATTTGTGCTTTGCCACATGGGGGGAATGACACGATAAATATATTTTGATATAAATTAAGTAAAGACCTGTCTCTAATCTTAGGCTGTATGTGAACATTAACTGCCCAGTGGATACTGGGTAACTATTAATGCCTCCGTCCTACTCTGTTCAACTCATATTTTGTTTTTTTAGACAGAGTCTTACTCTGTCACTCAGGCTGGAGTGCAATGGCACATTCTTGGCTCACAGCAACCTCTGCCTCCCACGTTCAAGTGATTCTCCTGCCTCAGCCTCCCAAATAGCTGGAATTACAGGAGCCCACCACCACACCTAGCTAATTTTTGTGTTTTTTTAGTAGAGATGAAGTTTTACTGTGCTGGCCAGGCTGATCTCAAACTCCTGACCTCAAGTGATCCTCCCACCTTGGCCTCCCAAAGTGCTGGGATTACGGGCATGAGCCACTGCACCTGGCCTTTAATTTTCTTTAATGACTGCCACATGGGTGGAACCCATTTGGCCCAGTGAGATCTATGGAAAAGACACCCATTCTTGCCCTTGTTTTTGGTGTCCACATCCGGATTTACCTAAACCCCACCCAGGTTGCATTTGCATAGTAATGAAAAACCGGTATTTTCTAGCTGTGAATCACACTTCAAATCCTGAGTGGCTGTCAGAAGTGCGTCAGGCCTGCTTGCTGGGAGAATGGGCGAGCTGGTCGTGGAGTGGGCAGGTCCCGCCACCCGTGGGCTTAGCACTCAACTGCTTTCAGAACATTAACAGTCTGGCTGACGTCCCATGCCACATCTGGACATGAAGACCCACGTCTGCCCTCCTGTACAAGGAACAAGGAAGAAAGGAGGCATCACGTGTTTCTGCTGTGGGGGTCCCTTCCAAGCAGCAGACAGGAGCAAGGTACAGGAGTGGCCTGATTCTGGGGGTTCCCTGCCCTCCCTGGGGTCCCTAAACTGCTGTGTGGTATGTTTCTAACTACCTGGACAGCTCACCCAAGAGTGAGCTGTTCCCAGCCATTTCTTGCTGAGTATAAGCCAGAGAGGGCCGGGGGCCAACCTGGTTTCTTTTAAGTGAAATTATGCTTCTCAAGCAGAGAATGATCGCCCGCAGCAGTTAAACCTTGTTTAATTATAATTAAAATGCTTTTCTTCACTTTGAAAAATCTCTTAATTTTCTGTACAAAGGCAGGAAGCATTTTTCTTTGATTCCACAGCATGTTTCTAGGTATGGTGTAATCAGTTCATCTTACCTTGCTGGACTGTGAAATAATGAGTGTGTGGGATCAGACTTGGAAATGCCGCAGAGGTTAGAAAGCCAAGTGCTGCCGAATCACTCAAGCTCAGGTGACCCAAAAAAAAAAAAAAAAAAAAAAAAGCTGCTTTTCTCCTCACTTCTCCCTCCGATTCTGTCTCGGTACTTTGCTTAGGAGTTTCTTAAAGCATGCGCAGTTACCTGAGGGGCTGGTGTGTATCCCTTTGCGAAGTGCAGATGAGGTCTTGCGTGTCCTGTCTTGTTCCTGCCTGACTACAACTCTGCACACAGGCATTGTTGATCTGGCTTGGAGCCCACAGTGGCAATCCTTGGAGTGTAGACAGTAGAGACTTCAGCTCTTCCTAGTGCTTGAGAAGTTAACCAGCCATCTTTCCCATGAGGAAAACGTTTTGGGACTATGGAAGCAAAGAACAGACTTCACTGAAACCCATAGAAAATAAAAAGAAAACTCTCAAGAATGAAAATCCCTAGCCCCGGAATGAGTGCAGGTGACAAGGCTTTGTAGCTGATGTTTCCTTCCGTGTCTCTGGCTTCCCACTGCCTGAATTAGGATGTCCTGAAAAGAAACCTTAGGAAAAAAGAGCACAGTCCCCACATTTGAAGTAGAAATAGAATAGACGGGAAATGTGAGTTTCCTGAAGGAACAGAACCAACTCTGGTTTTACGTTTTAGTGAAACTATTTGCGGTAGGGGGATTTGCTGTGTGTGTGTGTGTGTGTGAGAGTGTGTGTGTGTGTGTATGTGTGAGTCTGTCTGTCGGCTTTGCCTTGTTTTGGTTTCGACCGTACCACTGCTAACTCAGTCTTGGAGGTTGATTTTGTGACCCAGCATGTTTCATTCAGACGTCTTTGTGGTGAGGTGATACTGAGCCAGCAGCCAAAGAAATGCAGGCCAAGATGTGGAACATTCGGTCAATGGAGAATAACAACAGAGTGAGACACATCATAAGGTCATAAGTCGGTGAAAACAGATGCTAGTCATTTATATGGAGGAGAGAAGAAAGGCTCAGAGGGTTGGAAAGACCACGAAGGTATTTTGGACTGAGCGGAGCAAAGGGGTTTGGGGACATATAAATACATGGAACAAAATAGTCAGGAAAACAATTGTTGTCAAAGGTAGCGTGAATAGAGTGAGGTAAGCAAACCCATGGCCATGGTATTGGTGGCCTAATGGGAAAAGGCAGTGTAATGACTTCTACATGGAGACTTCAGTTCTGCCCTTAATATTGTTGAAGCATATTCTGTTCAGAGATGCTCTTCAGTTTCTACCTGGTTTTCTAACGTCTTTTTAAAAAACTTCGTTGTATTGAGGGAATGGAAAGAAGGGTATTTACTGGAGAAGTGGTTGGCAAGAAGTGCCAAGGTTATTCCTGAGAAAGGATGGAGCGGCATGGGGGGTGGAGGGAGGGTTGGAACCATGCTCTGAGTTCCCCTGAGGCCCACACGTGTTAACAAGACATCTGCGGGGAGCCCAGATCAGATGTGGGGCCCTTTCCCTTTCTCATTTTCTTTCTTAGATCCTTGATCAAAATGGGTTCCTGATTCCCTGATCCTCCTCTTAGATCCTTGATCAAAATGGGTTCCTGATTCCCTCATCTTATCCCAAGACCCTTTTCTAGTTGCGTTACCACCTAGTGTAGTCTTTTGAGTCTTGATCTGAGAATCAAAACAAACTCAGATCAAAGTCAACCTCAGGGAATCAAAGAACAGAAGCTGAAAGATGTATCCAGCCTTCCCTAAATGGCAGACGAGGACACTGAGGCCGGGAAGCTCAGGTGACTGATCCAGGAGTGTGCAAGTACTTAGCCAAAGATCCGTAACTGGGATTGAGGCTTCCTGAGAACAGATTCCTGCCTGGAGTGCATGACCCTGCTTGAGAAAGTGCAGAGGGACAGTGAGAAGGTACAATAACATAGCAGTCCCAGCAACTTGGGTACCCATCCTGAAGATTCCCCTAGGCCCTAGTGTTTTATTTTCTGTTAAACCCAAACCTGAGTTAGGTTCTGCCTCCTAACTCCTTTCTCTTCCTTCAGTGGGCCACAAAGGAGGCACATAGAAGCAGAGAGGGGTTCCTCCCAGGTACATATGTATAGTGCTTGTACATTGCTCTTTTAAAAACTTCAGCCAGGCATGGTGGCGCATACCTGTAATCCCAGCTACTTGGGAGGCTGAGGTGGGAGAATCGCTTGAGCCCAAGAGGTCGAGGCTGCAGTGAACCATGATTATACCACTGCACTCCAGCCTGGGTGACAGAATGAGACCCTGTCCCCTCAAAAAACTCCACTCTGATGAGGACTATATTACAAGTGTTATATGCCAGATTCTGGATGGAGAAAAAGTGATTGTAGGTAAGAGAATATTACACTTGATGACTATGTTGTCTGAACCTCAAATGCATAGATACACACACACACGCACGAATGGGACAGGATACTTGAAATCCTCACTGGCTTCGAAAATCTGAGGCTAGTAGTTAGAGGAAGTGAGAGGTGAATGTGAGAAAGCAAATTTGTAACAGGTACACCCTGAGAATCAGGGCTCATAAATGAAAAGTAGAATCTATTGCACCTAAGCCTTCCTACCAGCCTAAGCCTTTATACTAGAGCAAACCCATGTGCATGCAGACAGCACACAGAAGCAGTCCCTGTCACTCAGGGGCTTACATCTTAGCCCATAGCTGCCTGTTGACCTGGTGTCATCATGAAGGTGGTCACTTTTTTCAGCAAGCTATTTGTCCTTCAAAGCCCAGGACTCAGGGGCAGCTCTTGGAAGATGAGCCACTGTCTGGTTCCAGAGAGGCACATGGAGAGAGGTTAAGCTGCTTCTGCCCTGTCCAACTGTGATGAGATTCCAGGAAAATCAGCATCGAGGGCCTCTGTGTTTGCAGGGGGCTCTGGTATGTTAGAAAAACTAGAGGGAGGGAGGGGTCTGCCTTTGTGTCTATTTGTGAGCATGTTTACTCAAATAGGAAAGGGGAGCACAGATTCCGCCCCCCAGGAAATCATTATTTACATTGTTACAGTATGTATAGTCTTTATGTAAAATCGTGTTACAGTAGCGTGATTTTTTTTTTTTGGTAATCATTACATTTTATTTCACTCTGGTCTACCTATATACCAGACACTAGAGAGAAAATCAGACCCTACATACTGCTTTGACCCAATCAATTACAAAACATTAATAAATACATTCTCAGTTTTTCTTTAGCTAGCTGTCTTTGAAAACTTTATTATTTCCAAACCAGATTTTTACAAAATAGGCGTGGGTGGTTTCTTGTGGTCTTTCCTAACCGAAACCATGTTTGCCAGAGATTACTTGGAATTACCCTGATAAGTGCTTTGTCAAAATGCTCCTTGCTCGCCAGATGTGGTGGGTCACACCTGAAATTTCAGCACTTTGGGAGGCCAAGATGGGAGGGTTGCTTGGGACCAGGAGTGCAAGACCAGCCTGTGCAACATAGTGAGACCCTGTCTTTACAAAAACAACAACAAAAGTCACTGGCTGTGGTGGTGTGTGCCTGCAGTTGCCACTACTCCGGAGGCTAGGGTGGGAGGATTGCTTAAGCCCTGGAGGTTGTGGCTGCAATCAGCTATGATTGCAACGCTGGACTCCAGCCAGGGCAACAGACCAAAACCCTGTGTCTAAAAAAAAAAAAAAAAATTGATGCTGAAAGCGAGCCCCCTTCAGGTGTCTCTTCTGGAAACTCCCGGAGCCTGGAACTGAACTCCATGATTCCTCTGTACCTTCCCTCGGGAAGCCTGAGCATCCTTGAAGGTGACAGTGTCCTGTAGGGATCACTCCTCTCAGCCATTCTCTACCTCATAGAGAAAGGGATGGATGTGAAAGAAAAGCCAAAAAACCTGCACTTCCTTCCTCCCCACCGCCAGAGTTGAGATTCTTCTTTCTCCTGTGAAACTGAATTCTGCAAGGCCAAACCATTCCATCTGCTGTATTTTGGCACAATTGCTCAAAAGAGCTCAGGTGTCTCCCTTTGCAATTTCCCCATGGCTTAAAATTCAGTCCTGCAGACCTGTCCCTAGTAGGAAATGGAGGGACTTTCCTTGTGCCTGTTTTTCCTGCCCTGTAAAGTAAACATAAAGGTATAAGTTTTCACTGTGAGGGCCTAAATTAGGAAGGAAAGATTATTTAAATCGAAGCACTCTTATTGTAGAGTCATGAGCTTGGATTTTCTGTGTGTTGTGTTAGCTCAAAACACAAAGTTGAGAGTCAAAGCTCTTTGAAGGATGAGGAAGGGGACCCCGGAGTCAGCAGCTCTGCTTCAGGAAGCATGTTTTAATGTGTGTTCCTTAAAAAGGCTCTGTAAAAGTGGTTTAGGAAGATCCTGGGCTAGGAGGGACGCAAAGTATGTGAGTCAGTTATGATCAAATGTGCCATAATCAACATTTGAATTGTATAGTAGCTACTATGAAAAGCACAGGCATATTTAAAAAGACAATTCTGAGGCCAGGCATGGTGGCTCATGCCTGTGATCCTAACACTTTGGGAGGCCGAGTCAGGAGGATCGATTGAGTCCAGGAGTTTGAGACCAGCCTGGGCAACATAGTGAGACCTCATCTCTACAAAAAATAAAAATAAATAAAAATGAAAAGCCAGGTGTGCTGGCACATCCCAGCTACTTGGGAGGCTGAGGCGGAAGGATCACTTGAGCCCAGGAATTCAAGGCTGCAGTAAGCTATAATTGCACCACTGTACTCCAGCCTGTGCAACAGAGTGAGACCATCTCTTTAAAAAAAAAAAAAAAAAAAGGAGAAAGACAATTTTGAGATAGAAAATAGCCCACTAACAGCTTCATCTAGACTGCATACCTTTTGTCTAGACTTGACAGAATTTGTTAAACACTAGAAAGTTATATTTTTAATCTTATTTCCCCTGTTCTGTCTGTAAATAGAGATGTTTGTTCTTTATCTAGTTTATAGGACCGTCATGAGGAAATTACATAATAATGGGTTCATAGTATTGGAAGAGGGGAGCAAAATGCCAGTTTACAAAAGAGACCCAGGTACAGAGCTATGTGAAGTAAATATTGAATGTCAATTCTAGGTGATGATTCTCAATGTCACATGTACCTCATGTATTAATACCTCTTTACCATTATACATACGTCCTTCTCCAAATGATGGCTTGTTGCTGTAAAAGTTTGTCTTCTAAGCTGGTTGTGTGGAATTACACCCCTACCTTCCAAATTGTCCCATAGAAGTGCATTCAGGCCAGGTGCGGTGGCTCATGCCTATAATCCCAGTACTATGGGAGGCTGAGGCAGCTGGATTACTTGGGGTCAGGAGTTTGAGAGCAGCCTGGTCAACATGGTGAAACCCCATCTCTACTAAAAATACAAAAATTAGCCAGGCATCATGGTGGGCTCCTGTAATCCCAGCTACTCGGGAGGCTGGGGCAGTTGAATTGCTTGAACCTGGGAGGTGGATGTTGCAGTGAGCCAAGATTGCACCACTGCACTCCAGCCTGGGTAATAGAGCAAGACTCTGTCTCAAAAAAAAAAAAGTGCATTTAATCTGGTACTGAGCTGACCTTTTGTACTCTAATTTTTCCAATGTTTAGATTGGAAATGGGTTCTGAGTTCTAGTTCTGTTGGAAATGGGTTCTGAGTTCTAGTTCTGTATTTAGGACTTGGTGTCTGCTTCTCTCCCAGGCTTTGATGGTTTCGACACTGGAACCCTCCATGAGGGATCTGGGGGATCCTCTGGGGCAGGGGAAAAAGAAGGTGGGTGACTGGGGAGTGGGCTACTGAAACCAGGACTCTGAGGACAGGCGCAGGGTCACTGATGACTGCAAAGAGTTGGAGGTCCTGCCACCATCCATTTTGCATGGGAAGGACATTTGCCTGAGCTAAGCCATGGGAAAAATCTAAATTTAGCTACCTGAGTTCTTCACAGCAACTGAGCCAAGACACAGTAGACGGAATGGTTTGACCTTTCAGAATCCAGTATTATACATACAAGGACTCAATTTCACGGAAAACCCTTCTCAATGCCTTTGTGTGTATGAAAAGAAAGTTAGACCTGCAGGAATCATTGTAATGTATCAGATCCATATCACAGCTTAGTTACCCCAAGGATTCAGAAAGGAAAAACCAACAAAAATGATAAAAGGAATAGAAAAGAATTGGGTTGTTATGGAAGAGAAAGCTAAAGGGGATTTATCTGAGGCCTGGAAGTCTGTGAAGGGTTGTGTTCAGATGTCATCCACATGTCCACAGACCACACAAGGACTTCAAGGTGAAATAGTGGCTGATCAAGTCCTAGGAGTCTAAACAATCAAACATTGGCACATGTTACCAATTAAGTAGAGAGGCTATTGGTGTTTTAGAGGCTTGATGATTGTCTGTCTTTAAGACATTGTCTTTAAGTGTCAATATTTGTGGCAGTCCCAATTTAAGGGGCTAGGTAAATTGGAAGTTCCATCTGAGGTTTCTTTAAAGATAAAATGCCTTATAAAAATATTATAAGGCAACCTGGCCAACATGGCAAAACCTCGTCTCTACTAAAAATACAAAAAATATTAGCTGGGCACAGTGGCGGCTCACACCTGGAATGCCAAGTACTTGGGAGGCTGAGGTGGGAGGATCATGTGAACCTTGGAGGTGAAGGCTGCAGTGAGCCACAGTCACAGCACTGCACTCCAGTTTGGGTGACAGAGCGAGCCCTGTCTAAAAAAAAAAAGAAAGAAAGTATTGTAAGTCATTTTAGTATCAAAAATCAGGGCCAAAGTCCACTCACTTCTAACAATCCCCCTCAGAGGAAGACTTCTGTGTGTCTCATGCACACTTTGTGCTGTCTCTGAGGTTGTTCATTCCAGTTTTCCTGCTTTTCTGTTCCAGACTTGGGCTAATATCTGAGAGTGTGCATTGCCTGCAGGGGTTCATCCTCTCCTTTCTCTGTGTAGAAGATTAGCAACTATGCATGAACTTTCCAGCTGTACTCCCTTCCTTAATAATGATTACTGCTAGTCTTTGTTGGTAGCTGAAGGAAGCGTCTGTATGGAGGTGGCTTAGAATTGAAAATGTGCAGAATTCCATGCTGTTTCATGGGGGCTGGGGGAAGGCTTGGAAATAAACGCGTGGGTCATTCCCTTGTGCTTAGATCTTGCAGGAAACTTTTGCAACACCACGTTGTTGTGTTATCATCTGCCTGGGTTTCATCCCCAGGACGGAATGGCATGAATGGCGTCTTTAGTGTCTCGCAGAAGGAACACTGGGTTCTTGAGTGTCTGCCATCTCTGTCTCATTTTGACTCTCCAAAGGACATTTTAACTTCTCATTGCCTTGTTTTCCAGCCAAAGATATATTAGCTGTTTGTCTCCCATATGCATTCTGGGAGTTTAACCACTAAGCATTTTATTTTTTAGGTGTGAGGGTCTGTTTCCTTCTAAGACCAGCATTGTTTCTGACTAACTTTACCCAGTTGAGTGGAGTTGTGTCTCTATTTCACGTTATGAGATGCCTCTAACATTTTTATTATGAATATAATTTTTTTTTGTTGATTGAAAAGGTTTGGGAGGGGTATCTAAGTTTTGTAGGATGATTATAGATACTCTATCAATCATACACGCTTTTCTTTTTTTGAGACAGAGTCTCACTCTGTCACCAAGGCTGGAGAGCAGTGGTGCAATCTTGGCTCACTGCAACCCCTGCCTCCCGGGTTCAAGTGATTTTCCTGCCTCAGCCTCCCGAGTAGCTGGGATTACAAGCGCGTGCCACTACAACAAGCTAATTTTTGTATTTTTAGTAGAGAAGGAGTTTCACCATGTTGGCCAGGCTGGTATCGAATTCCTAACCTCAGGTGATCCGCCTACCTCAGCCTCCCAAAGTGCTGGGATTACAGGTGTGAGCCACTGTGCCCAGCCCAATCACACACTCTCAGTCCCTGCAATGAGTACAGTGGGATTTTTCTTTCTGTGTTCTGGTGCAAGCAGCTTGGTAGAAATATTATTAAATAAAGGTCAAAACTGTGTTCAGAGTGCTGGAAGTTCAGTCTTTTCATGTTTTTGCTATATGTTTGAGACATGCAGAGACATGCAGACAATGCAGACAAAAAGATGCATTTAAGAAGGAGCTAATCCCAGCACTTTGGGAGGCCAAGGCGGGTGGATCACAAGGTCAAGAGATCGAGACCATCCTGGTCAACACGGTGAAACCCCGTCTCTATTAAAAATACAAAAAATTATCTGGGCACGTTGGCGCGTGCCTGTAATCCCAGCTACTCAGGAGGCTGAGGCAGGAGAATTGCCTGAACCCAGGAGGCGGAGGTTGCGGTGAGCCGAGATCGCGCCATTGCACTCCAGCCTGGGTAACAAGAGCAAAACTCCGTCTGAAAAAAAAAAAAAAAGAAGGAGCTGCCAGGGAACACATACCAAAATGGTAATTTGGGAAGGGGATGGACAAGATGAAACAAAAGCAGACGGGCTCAGATTTTGTCGGGTCGACACAGTTGTGTAAGCAGATGAAAGGGGAAGTCTGTGATAACGTGTCAGACTAGTAAGACCAGCTTTACAGTTTAAAAAAAAAGAAGAGGAAAAAGTAAAGAAAACACACACACACAAACAGAGCTGCCCAGAACATTCCAGGAAACCATTGAACTGTGAGTGATAACATGTTTCCTTCTTTTCCTTCAAAGATTTGTTTTAGAAGATAGCTGGGATACGAACTTGTGCTGAAAAAACAATGAAAGGGATTTGTAAAGAACCAGAATGATCTGACAGGGCATTTATTACCACCAATGTTTTTCTTAAATTAATTTAACTTGAACTTACTTTTGTGGTAGTCTCCATCTTTCTTTCTTTCTTTCTTTTTTCTTTCTTTCTTTCTTTCTCTCTCTCTTTCCTTTCCTTTTCTTCTTTTCCTTTCTTTCTTGCTTGCTTTGCTTTGCTTTCTTTTTCTATTTTAAGACAGGATCTCACTCTGTTCCCCTGGCTAGAGTACAATGGCACAATCACAGCTCACTGCAGCCTTGACTTCCCGATCTCAGATGATCCTCCCTCCTCAACCTCCTGAGTAGTGAGACTACAAGTGTGTGCCACCACCCACCACACCCGGCTAAATTGTTGTTGTTTTGGGTGGTATTGTTGTTTTAAGGAGACCAGGTTTTACCATGTTACCCAGGCTGGTCTCAAACTCCTGGGCTCAAGCAGTCACCCACCTTGGCCACCCAAAGTGATGAGTGCTGAGATGACAGGCATGAGGCACTCTGCCCAGCTTTTTTAAAGACTTTTAACCATGGCCTTCATGTTTATCTGGACTTGAGAGCTTCATTCTTTCGACCATAGATGATGCTTAAATTGGTCTATCACATGGTTTCAGATCCACAAACATTTCATTTGGGTCAAATAACAATCGTCTTCATAATGCCACCATGTATGTATGTAGTCCTTTGGAGAATATTTTAACATCATTTATAACTGACAACACTGTGACTTTCATCCTCATCTTAGCTCATATACCTTAATCCCACAACAAAATGTACTGCGCCATACAGAAATATTCCTCCTTCCTCTCAGCTTGCTTTCTTAGCTTTTTCTGTATCCCCAGACAATATCTGAACAAAGGCTCTTCATTCTTGGTGCAACTCAGAGTTGGAAGAGTCAAGGGTGAAGGGGCACTGAGCAGCCGGCCACAGCTGCCTTTTTCCTCTCTTAATGTCTGTCTCTCCCATCTTCATGTGGACAATTTCTCTCTTCTTCTTCTTCTTTTTTTCTTCCCCCGGTGAAAAAAACAGAGTATCTGTTTTGAACTGGTCATTATGCTAGATGGTTGATGTGCAAGGGTCAGCGAGATGGGCAAGGTTTCATCTTCACGTATATTTAAACTTGGAGGGAATAAAACATGAAAAGAAATAGTTGCAAGGGTTGCGAGTAGTAAGAAGAGATAAGGGATGTTTAGCAAGGGGAGCTGACAGAGGGTAAAGATGGAATGAGGAGTCAGTGAAGTCTGAGTAAGTAAATTCAGGGAGAAATGAAAGAACGACACTCTAGATTTCCCTTTAGAAAAAAGGAAGGGGAAAGAAATAAAATTCCAAAGAGAAAAGGGCAGAAACATGCTTTGTTTTATACAGAACACTAAAGGCCACTGTGTAATCAACTCCAAGTTTGTGTATCTGCAAAGGCTGATCTTTTTTGTTTGTTTGTTTTTTGAGACGGAGACTTGGTCTGTTGCCCAGGCTGGACTGCGGTGGCATGATCTCAGTTCTCTGCAACCTTCACCTCCTGAGTTCAAGCATTCTCCTGCCTCAGCCTCCCAAGTAACTGGGACTACAGACATCCACCACCACACCCGCTAATTTTATATTTTTAGTAGAGACAGGATTTCACCATGTTGACCAGGCTGGTCTTGAACTCCTGACCTCAGGTGATCCACTCGCCCCGGGCTCCCAAAGTGCTGGGATTACAGGCATGAACCACTGCGCCCAGCCTAAAGACTGATCATTTTTTATCGGTTGTCCAAATACTTCGTTTCTCCTTCTCTGATACCATTACATTCAACCACGTGCCACTCACCCGTATCTTCCCCTATGACTAGATGGCAGGCATCCACAAACACCTGCCAGGATGGTATGGTGATCATGTTGCCAGGCATAATTGGAAGCGAGGAGTTTGGAGTAGAAGTTTGTCTGTTTTTATAATAATGAGGTTGAATTATTCACAGATTTGTGACTTTCCTCTTCTCCGTAAGTATAATTAATTTTATTAGGCATCTATTCCTAAGAGCCAGGAATTCACATAGCTGCTGGGGATATGAAGATTAATAAAGACCACTTGTGGTCTCTCAACGAGTCCGTTGGCAGAGACTGGCATACATAATACAAACGGAATAAATATTCTATTGGGAATATGGGTAAGGTCTTATAGAAACCCAGAAGAAGAAAGAGTTCCCCCAGGGTAAGGGAACCTAGAAAAAGTTACAAACAGAAAGAGCTGTCTATCTGTATCTATATCTATATCTATAGAGATGGGATCTTGCTGTGTTGCCCAAACTGGTCCTGAACTCCTGGCCTCCAGTGATTTTCCCTTCTTGGCCTCCCAAACAGCTGGGATTACAGGCATGAGCCACCATGCATGGCCCCAAGAAGGGATATTTGAGTCGATCCTAAAAATGACAGACTGCTGATAAGGCAAAATAGACTTTTTTAGAGAGTCCAATTAATTTTGTATTTTGTAGGTAATGCTTAATACCAGTGATTATGATTATGCTTCAGAAAGAGAAAGCACCAGTCAAAACAAGCCTGTTTTCTTTTCACCTAGGCGTGGTAGTTGCTATGAGTTGGCCTAGAGACGACTTCACATTCTACTCACACTGCTGCATGGCTCGCCTAAGAGTGCTCAACAAATGGAATATTGAAATTTGGGTGTGGGTTGAATTTTCATAAATCAGATTTCACTTCCCATTATCTTACATTTAATTAAAGAGATAGTGTGCCTTCTGATTACCCTGTAATTGGCAGTGGTAACTGGCCCTTTAACTCTGTTTCCCTGCCCTGAAGCTCCAGTCTCCAACAGTTAGTTCATCTTATGTACACATAAACTAACATCACGTGGACAGGCGCTATTTAAAAAATGCACACAGAAAGCTGTCGGTGAATGGGAAAGGAGTCGGAGCAAGCCATCACTCTCTAGTTCATTTGGCTACAAAGGTCAGGTTGCCTATATTGACCTTTCATGAAAAATAGGCAAACTAGTAGTTTTCATGAGCAATATGTCAGTGACCTGTTATATTTGAAATCCTTTTAAATTGGGGGGTGAATGGTGTAAAACTTTACTATATTTTCTCCCTGCCAATTAATTGATTTGCTAAGCTCCTGCCAAGATTTGTCTATTTTAAAAAGGATTGTGCCCTGGTGGGGTGGCTCACGCCTGTAATCTCAACACTTTGGGAGACCAAGGTGAGAGGATCACTGGAGGCCTGGAGTTTGAGACCACCCTGGGCAACGGAACAGACCTCTTCTCTACAAAACAGTGAAAAATGTGAGGCGGCCTGTTGGCCCACACTTGTAGTCCTAGCTACTGGGGAGGCTGAGGTAGAAGAATGGCTTGAGCCCAGGAGTTTGAGGCTGCAGTGAACCATGACCATGCCACTGTCCTCCAGCCTGGAAAACAGAGTGATTCACTGACTTAAAAAACAAAAAGATTGCTTTAAACATTCATCAAAAAACATAGAGCAAATTATACTTTGGCAGAAACATGAAGGCTAAAATTTGAATCCAAGCACCCTCTCCCTCTGGGCTTATCACACTGAAGGCAAAATGAGTGGGGTTGGTTTTTCTCTTCAAGAAATGTTGTTCTAGGACAGTGAGTCATTGGTTTTTGTTCTTGCAACCCTTCATCATAAAACAGGTTTGGTTACCTCAAGAAGTTCTAGGAAATATTCAAACAATGCAGATATTTATCAAGGGCCATTTTTAGGAGTAGCAGGGTGTCAAGAAATCAAAGATCAGGGCCCCATACTATATACAGTATTCAAGTTCCAATTCTGTGATTGAAAAAGACCATGAGAATGCCTCCAGTCTCTTCCCACTACCATCATCTGCAGCAGCCCTACACCCAGATCAACACAGGTAAGGAAGAGTCGCCCCCTGCCACAGAGTAGGCAGTAAGTGTTAGACCTCAGACTGCTGAATTCTGGCTCTCAGTCCACCCAAGGCTGGTCTGTTTCCCTAACTGTAGAAGGAAGGTGTTAGAAATTGAAAATCCTGAATACATTCTTTGATTTTTCAAAGGAGAATAGTTTATTTTAATCATCTATCTTAGTAAACCTTTCCCATTCTGCACAATTATTCTAGACTCAAACTCAAGATTGTAGTTGATGTGAAGAGTCAGCTTGGTCCCTCAGCACTGTCTCATCCAGCTCTGGGACACTCACATGAGCTTGGTCATAGGTGGCGAATGTTCCCCCACTTACTGGGTTTCCATAAAGCCGCTCTCATGGGCTGTTAGATAAAATATTTACAACCCATCCCTCCATCATCATCAAAGCGATTTATATGCACAAAGTCCACAGTCACTAAATCACATGAATACATCCATCTTTCTTACTTTCATCTTTTGAAAATTAGCAAGCTTGAAAAATAAAGACAATGGATTAAACTATTGCATTGTGAAGAGTAGCTTAGATTTCTTTCTTTCTTTCTTTCTTCCTTCCTTTCTTTCTTCCTTCCTTCCTTCCTTTGTTCCTTTCTTCCTTTCTTTTCCTCCCTCCCTCCCTCTCTCTCTTTCTTTCTTTCTTTATTTCTTCCTCCCTGTTGCCCAGGATGGAGTGCAGTGGTATGATCTCAGCTCAATGCAACCTGTACCTCCCAGATTAAAGAGATTCACCTTCCTCAGCCTCCTGAGTAACTGGGATTACAGGCACCTGCCACCATACCCAGCTGATTTTAGTATTTTTTTAGTAGAAGGGGTTTCACCATGTTGCCCAGACTGGTCTTGAACACCTGACCTCAAGTGATCCACCCACCTTGGCCTCCCAAAGTACTGGGATTATAGGTGTGAGCCACTGCACCCAGCCAGATTTCTTTCTTTTGATGATACTTGGGAGTAACCCTGGCATGTGCCCCTTCCCACCTCCATCGTAAAGCAATATTTTTTAAACTACAAAACTTACTATGTACTTCACTATTTATTCTGCTGAGGGGAAATGGGTGAGACTGCCAGAATTCTATGAGAATTACAGGGTTTTCAAATCATTATGGAGAAAATGACTGAGGTTCAGTGTCATTGGAAAAAGCATATTCTTAATTTGTCTGTAATTTTTCCTTTAATTGGTAGTTTGGCTCTATTTTCAAAGTGCTTCTGAAGTTTTCTTTTCCAATTTGGCATCAAAGTTCTTTTTCTAAATGTCATTCAATTTGGGGCTTATTTTCTATTTTGATTGACATAAAATATGTCATTATGAAAGAAAAAATATCAACACAGTTTTTGAGTAAGAAACTCAGTAATATTGAGCTTAGTAATCACCTCCCTAGGCATGAAATTTCATGGTTATAGATACTGAAAAAACCTCACAATATAACCAACATGCTATCTAAATCTTGATTGAGATTCCAGATCCTAAGTGCTAATTTCAATTCAGACTATAACCAATTCATTAGTTAATACTTATTCTTTACTAAAGGAATAAAGGTGGGAATAGTCTGGGCAATGTGGCTCACACCTGTAATTCTAGCACTTTAGGAGGCAGAGGCAGGTGGATTGCTTGAGCCCAGGAGTTCAAGACCAGCCTGAGAAATATGGCAAAACCCCATCTCTACGAAAAATATAACAATTAGCCAGGTGTGGTGGCATGCACTTGTAGTCTCAGGTACTGGGGAGGCAGAGGTGGAAGGATCACCTGAGCCTGGGGAGGTTGAGGCTGCAGTGAGCTGAGGTCGTGCCACTGCACTCCAGCCTGGGTGACAGAGTAAGACCCTGTCTAAAAAAAAAAATAAGAATAATGAAATTGTACACACACAGGCCTTCTCACAAACTTTGACCTTGTCACACCCCATTCTAACTCTCTATGTTTCTTGACCCCAGCCTCTTCATATAAAAATTGTTTTATTCAAAAGTATGACCTAGCCTTATACAATATAAGATAGCCCTCATTGCCGTGTTTGTGCATCTCCATTTTAGGTTGGTTACAAGAGGCACAGAGAGACCAAAGCCCATGGGGACACTCATGAGAGTGGGAAGTTGAGTGGAAAGGGTGGACTCGGGAGAGAACCTGACATCTCTCTACTTGAAGCCTAGCAATGATATTAAAAGTTTCCTCATGCTTCCTTTTCCCTCTCTCTGCATGATTAGGATTCCATTCCTGTAGCAGATGGCAATGTGTTTAGGCAGTAAAATTAGATAAGGGGGATTACTAGGGAAGTCATTACTTGGGGATGTCAG
Organism: Aotus nancymaae; assembly: GCF_030222135.1. NCBI lineage: Eukaryota > Metazoa > Chordata > Mammalia > Primates > Aotidae > Aotus > Aotus nancymaae. Next base: position 10,688,412 of record NW_026988492.1, on the reverse strand, counting down.
TGACGCTCACTGCAGATCCAGGTTAGTAATAAGAACTCCAGACAGTAGCCAGGAGGGCTTGGATCTAGCCTCGCTCTACTCTCTAACTCGATGTGTGACTTTTTTTCCACTTAATTTTTTTGGCCTTGGCCATCTTATTTGGAAAAAGTATTCAAGTTGCATAAATAACTAAATAATGCCTGAGTTTTCATTCAATTCTAAAATTTCTCAATTGAGCAATCTGTTGTTGAAAAGAGAGTATGAGTTCCAAAAGCTACTCTAGGGAGCTTTACAGTCACCAAGCCACTCCGTCATTGTTGGGAATAAAATACTAAGGTTGACTCACTGTCAAAGCCACATTCTACTCAAACTGAATGTACGTAACTCACATTCTAGCCACATTCCAGCCAAATTGAGATAGCTATTCAAATAGTCATGGATTTATTTAATAACTGTCTTCAAAATTCTTTACTTACTTCTTTCAAGGTGGCATTAACAAGTATCTTGGAATTTCAACAGAGTTCAGTTTTCACGCCCTCCTCAATAATCCCTGTGAAATAAATCTTATTGAAGGGTGTTTTCCCCTTAAGAGTTATTCGCCTGAAGGAAGAATTCTTCATTTCTTTTTCTTCTAAATGCATGTTAGAATAAAGTCTTCTTTGAAAAGTCTTAATGAAAAGAGCAAAGGTGGAATAACATCCACCCCAGTTCTTTCTCTGGTCCCTGCAGTCTGAGAAAGAAGTCTTAGACAGCTAGCAGAATGTCAGGGGACTCCCATTGCGTAACATCTATGCCCTTCTGCCCCTTGGACAGTTGATGCGTTGACTATTTATGGACAGAAGCCTTTAAGAAGAAGAAAATTGAAGACTAGTTAATTCTCTATGAGTTATTTTAGCAACACTACATATATGAGAGAGAGAAAAGATGGCATTTTCTGAATGAATGAGATGGCTCTTCATTTTGCCCAACTCATTGGAGACTCAGGAGAGAAAAAAGGGAAGAATTATGTTTAGAGGCTGATAAATTTCCCTGTAGTTACTATCAAGAGATCAGACTTTTATTAACATTTGCGAAGTGTGAACAGAGAAGCATGTTTGAACAATAAGCATAGATTAAGTACTCCTCTTTCCTTTATTCCCTTTTCTCTAGACATATTCTCAGAGAGTTCACGCTGAGTATTAATGAGCTTCTTTGAGGTTAAATATACCCTTGCTACTTTCATTACATTATTATTTTTATGTTCTTCCTTTTGGAATACTCAAGGTAAATGACATGGCAGAATCTGTCCCAGTCCAGTGAAGGTGTCACATAAGAAGCTCTTTGCTTCCCTCTATGCACAACTGACCCACATCACATCTTTAATTAGAAGTCCAAGTTACTGGCAGGCACAGTGTCTCGCACCTGTAATCCCGGCACTTTGGGAGGCTGAGGTGGATGGATCACCTGAGGTCAGGAGTTCAAGACCAGTCTGGCCAACATGGTAAAACCCCATCTCTTCTAAAAATACAAAAATCAGCCGGTGTGGTGGCACGTGCCTGTATCCCAGCTATTTGAGAGGCTGAGGCTGGAGAAGCACAGAGGTTGCAGTAAGCCAAGATCGTGCCACTGCACTCCAGCCTGGGCAACAGAGCAAGACTCCATCTCAAAAAAAAAAAAAAAAAAGTCCAAGTTATTGTTGTATAGATTGGAGGACTGGGGACATCTTGCCTCCCTCAAGTTGAGAGCAATAGTCCCAAATTTAAAAATGTAGGATCTTAGTCCAACCAGAGCAGATGTTTGGTGCAGGGAATTTTCTGATACAGTACCAATGAATTAGACACATACCTCAAACCAAAAAACACCCCTATCCAGTAAATAATAAGGCAGTGATTTACATTTCACATATTACCAGATTAATGACTAACAGCACATATGTATGAACTGAAAAGTGACTGATGCTTATTTTCAGATGGGTCCAAAATTATTGGATAATTATAGAGAATAATGAATGCTTTCTGAGAGTCGTTAGTAAGAAGATAATATCATTGCTGGCCGGGTATGATGGCTCACACCTGTAATCCTGGCACTTTGGGAGACCGAGGTGGGCAGATCACCTGATGTCAGGAGTTCAAGACCAGCGGGGCCAACATGCTGAAATCCTGTCTCTACTAAAAATACAAAAATTAGCCAGGTGTGGTGGCATGTGCCTGTAATCCTAACTACTCAGGAAGCTGAGGCATGAGAATTGCTTGAACCCAGGAGGTAGAGTTTGCAGTGAGGTGAGATTGCACCACTGTACTCCAGCCTGGGCAACAGAGTGAGACTCTGTCTCAAAAACTAAATAAATAAATAAATAAATATAACCATTGCTTACTTTTTTTTTTTTTTTTTTTTTGAGAAGGAGTTTCGCTCTTGTTACCCAGGCTGGAGTGCAATGGCGCGATCTAGGCTCACCACAACCTCCGCCTCCTGGGTTCAGGCAGTTCTCCTGCCTCAGCCTCCTGAGTAGCTGGGATTACAGGCACGTGCCACCATGCCCAGCTAATTTTTTGTATTTTTAGTAGAGACGGGGTTTCACCATGTTGACCAGGATGGTCTCGATCTTGTGACCTCGTGATCCACCCGCCTCAGCCTCCCAAAGTGCTGGGATTATAGGCGTGAGCCACCGCGCCCAGCCCTGCTTACTTTTAAAACTTGAAAATTGATTTAACAAAGTAGTGCCCAAATGAAATGAGAGTAAAACATTATAAAAGTGTACACTCCGTGTTAAATAACTTTTGCTTTTCTATATTTAAAAGGCTCTGTTCCTTTTTATTCTAACAGTTTGGTTGTTGAAATTTAGCTTTCTGTAAAAAAAAAAAAAAAAAAAAAAAAGCAGGCCTTGGAGAGCATTGGCAATGTACCTTAGACAGAATCACTGCATTGTCCCTGAGTTAAAGCAGTGGCTACTGTTTCATATCGCTTTGGGTAAAGATCAGCTTTGCATTGTGGGCATGTACAAGTCTTCACTTGCAGAATAATAGGTAAGACTAGATTTGAAGTCTTAACTCCCAGATGAACGTGAGTAGTAGCACACCTCTAAAATCCTCATTTGGAGCGATCTCAGCTCACTGCAACCTCCGCCTCTTGGGTTCAAGTGATTCTCCTGCCTCAGCCTCCCAGGTAGTTGGGATTGCAGGTGGGTGTCACCACATCCTGGCTAATTTTTGTATTTTTAGTCGAGATTAGGTTTCACCATGTTGGCCAGGCTGCTCTCCAGCTCCTGACCTGGAGTAATCCACTTGCCTGGCCTCCCAAGGTGCTGGGATGCCTGGCCATACCTCTTTTTTCTTAAGGTAAAAATATATATTATATTTAGGAGTCAATTATAATAATTAACTGATTTCTAATAAACCTCACAATATAGAGAAGACAGCATAAGTACTAGCTGGCTATGTTCTCCAGTCTAAGTCCAGTGGTCAGAAATTGTCAGGTTCTCACATCTGTAAAACAGTAAAAAAGATGAACCTGCTACAGCTAAATGTACTTTGTCGTTTTCCTACAAGCCCTTTTTTACATACTTATGGCATTTTTACTGCAGTTTGAAAATACAATCGGTTCTTGTTATTCAGAGTATTTATGTTCTATAAAGTTGCCCTAAATACTGCCTTAGTGAGTCCTGAACTTATTAGTGAATACTGAATTTTTTAGGTGAAGTACAGTGTTAGGTTCCTGTGAGCCTTTGATTACATTTTTATCAACCAATCAACACAAATCCTTGTTTTATGTGTATTTTTGTTTGAAGACACCTTTTAAAATATATATTATTGATTCGCTAGCATTGAATTAAGCTTATCTAATGCACATTTTTTTTTGTAAGGCACATCATTGAGCTTAGGAATGCCAGCCAGTACTTCCATACCATACTTTAAGGGCTATATTATTTCTTTTTTAAAAAATTATTTTAATTTTTTTTATTTAAAGAAAAAAAATTTTAATGCAGGGTCTCGCTCTCTTGCCCAGGCTGGAGTGCAGCAACACAGTCACAACTCACTGCAGCCTCAAACACCTGGGCTCAAGTGATCTTCCCGTCTCAGCCTCCCAAGTATCTGGGACCCAGGCACACACCACCATGCCCAGCTGATTTTTAAATTTTATTTATTTTTTTTGTAGAGGCAGGATCTCACTATGTTTTTGAGGTCTTCATTCCCTAATGAACGTGAGTAGTATATCCCATGCCGGTCTTGAACTCCTGGCCCCCAAATATTATCTTGCCTTGGCCTCCCAAAATCCTGGGATTACAGGCATGAGCCACTGCACCTGGCTGGGGCCATTTTAAATAGTGAAATCACTCACACACACTCTCACACACATGCACGCAGCTACACACATGTACAAAGACACGAAAATCCAAAACATAGGGCACTAAAAAGACTGTGGAAAGGGCACTTCTTTACAGTACGGAAGGCAGAGTGTTGTTTGCTTAGACTCCACCTGGGAACGTGCTTCTTGGGCAACTCCAATTGTCCACTGTTCTGCCATGTCCGTGATGACTGTGAACATTCTGGGAGTATTAATTTGAGGGTCACAAACAGATTTTAGGCAATGGGCATATTTACAAATACAGAATCTACTAGTAATGAAGATGACCGTATAATAATTTAGTAGTTTCAAGTATACTTTTTACTCATTAAGCCTTTGCTTAAGATGCAGGCAAGACTGATGCTGTTAGGTTGGTGCAAAAGTAATTGCGGTGCTTGCTGTTTAAAAATAATGGCACACGCTGCAGTTACTTTTGCTCCAACCTAATACTTGGCTGTATTGACTTTAGCATCAGTGCAGTTTGGTTAATGATAAAATTTTCCAAAGCAGTGTCTCATCTGCAGGAGAAAACTATAGCAAGGGCCCTGGCCATCCCTTCTCCCTTCTGGGCTTCTTTGATATTCCTTTCTAAACTGTCTTTCCATAACCCTCCCTCCAGTGGACTTGGCGATGTTACAAGGAATAGCAGAGGGAAGGAAACTCCTCCCCAGTTCTCACTGACCATTTCTCTTTCTCCTCAGTCCTGCTCAGAATGTAGAAGAGAAGTTGAATTTAATTCATAAATTCAGCAGCTTGAGGTCTGTTTTGTCATTATTTAGTGAAATGGTAATTGAATTGGGCTACAAGGTCACTGGAATCAGTGCTGTTTCATTTCATATCATTTTACATGTTATTATTCTAATAAGGGTACAAATGGAGTTTGATGCCATTTGCTGATCATCCATCTAACCGATGCCATAGAACAGAACGTAGAAACACAAAGGGATTTATAAGGCATTTCAGCTTTGATGTCCTTTGAAAAATGAAAGTCTTTTCAGAAATGCAAAAGACAAAATGACTTATAATTCCATCTTGTTCTGCCTGGTTTGAGAGCATCCCTTGCTATTCCTTAGATAGCTGCTAATAAGAATCCTGAGGAAATCTGGGTTTTAATTTTAAAAAAATTTTTTTAAGAGAGAGGATTTTTTGCTCTGTCATCCAGGCTGGAGTGCAGTGGCACAATCATAGCCCCTGTAACCTTTAAGTTCTAGGTTCAAGTTATCCTCCCACCTCAGCCTCCCAAGTAGCTGTAACTGCTGGCAAATGCCACCAAGTCCAGCTAATTAAAAAAAAAAAATTGTAGAGAAGGGTCTCCCTATGTTGCCCAAGCTGTTCTCAAATTCCTGACCTCAAATGATCCTCCCATCTCGGCCTTCCAAACCTCTATGATTATAGATATGAGCTGCTATGCCTGGCCTTAAATTTTTCAAAAGTTTTTAAACTAATTTTAAAATATTTTATCCTCTTAGAATCATGTCCCTAATTTTATATCTTGGAAATTCTTGCTTTGTTGAAATTATGCTTTAACTCTGGCCTGATTGGAAAGTGGCGGCTTTTCAAATGTAGGTCGTGGCAGCGCCCAACCTGGATTCCCCAGTTGCAGAGGACTGCTTTTGCTAGATTGCTGAATTTACTTCCAACTTTTCAGATGTTTCTGAGGTTGATCCTGGTGTGGTTCCCACTCTAAGTGGAGCAAGCAGGTGGGTAGCGGGTCTTCTTAGAGGCTTCCTAGAAGGAAGCCTTGTGAGTGCAGTGGGGGACATGCTGCCCTGGGATAGCCCAGGAATGGGGAGACAGAAGGCCACCTGCTATGCAGGTGATATGGTTTGGCTGTGTCCCCACCCAAATCTCATCTTGAATGGTAGTTCCCATAATCCCCATGTGTCATGGGAGGGACCTGGTGGGAGGTAATTGAATCTTCCTGGTGGTTTTCCCTGTGCTATTTTCATAATAGTGAGTGAGTTCTCATGAGAGCCAATGGTTTTATAAGAGGCTTTCTCTTTCGCTGGGCACTCATTCTTCTCCTTGCTGCCGCAATGTGAAGGAGGACGTGTTTGCTTCCCCGTCAGCCATGATCCTAAGTTTCCTGAGGCCTCCGCAGCCCTGCGGAACTGCAAGTCAATTACACATCTTTCCTTTATAAATTACCCAGTCTCAGGTATGTCCTTATGGCAGTGTGAGAATGGACTAATACAGTAGGTGTTCCTGAGTCCTATCTCTGACTTACCCTCTGACAGCCAAAAGACAGTGGCAGTACTGCCAACCATCAGCCAGGGGACTTCTCCCCTATGATAGAAAGCAGTGCTTGCTGGCTTCTCTTTGTGATACTTTTGGACAGCAGGTCGTTATGCCTTTTGTCCTTTGAGGATGGATGCACAGTCTGTGCAGCTTGAGGACGCGGTCATGGGTGAGATGCTGTGGAGCGTGGTGACGCCACCTCTTAGGCTGTGTGTGAAAGTAGTGAGGAGTGGCAGGGCCTGCATGACCCACTTTGGAGCAGGCCATGGAGAAGAACGTTTCAGCCACTTGTGGGGATGTAAAGGGTCAGGCTGACCACTGGCTTCTGGAAAGTCTTCATTTCTGAAAGACTGTCAGGTAGAAGATGGATGAGAGTTACTCTGTGAGGCCGGAAATCTAGAACTTGGACCATTGTGTGCAGACCAGGGAGAGGCACTGTTTGGGGTGAGATAAGCAGAAATTTTGAAGTTACACAGACCGGTTTTTGAATTCACTCATGAGCTGTGTGACTTAGAGAAGGCTATGTAATCCCACTGACCTTCATCTGTGAAATGTCCAAAAATAATACAGAGCTTGCAGATTGTGTGGATAAGGGATAATCTATTCAAAGCATCTGGCCAGTGGCACGCACAATGTGGGCACTAGGTAGGTGGCAGGTCCCTTGTATTGAGTCTCATTCATCTAGTCAGTGAATGTTTGGATGCCAACTCTGCTGTTCTGGGCATGATGTTAGTCACTGAGGAGACAGAAGGAATGAAAGAGACAGGCAACCTGATGTGTGCTGTCTGGTGGGGACTGCAAATAAAGAGGTGGTTCAATAAAATAGCGTGTGATAAGTTCTGTGATAAAAGAAGAAGCTGGTGACAAGAGAATACATAGAAGTGCCTCTTAACCCACACTTGTGGGGTCAGAAAACTTTTCCATGAGGAAGAAATATCTACATGGATCCTTGAAAGATGAGTTAGACAGACAAGGAAGTAGGCAAGGACTGGGTTTCCAGGCACACAGAGGAACACATGCAAAGCCTCCGGAGAGAAAGCAGCATGGGGATCTTTAGTGGAAATCAACAAAGTTCATGGCACCTGAGCACAGGTGTAACAGGATGTGTCAGACTTCAGGGCGTGGTTGGAAGGGAGTGGAGGGAAGGTGAGCAGAATCAGGCGGCCATATCAGAGCCTAGAGTTTATGTTAAGGGAAACAGGAAGGGGTGTTAGATGCAGAGCAACATAACCAGACTTGCTTTTAGAAAGGCTGCTGTCTGTGGGGTGGAGATGGGATGGGAATTTGAGGTTGGGGAGACAATGGTAAGAGAGCCGGCAGGGACAATTGGTAGAAGATTAATCTGTAAGCGATTAAGAGAGCCTGATTGGATAAAGAGAGAGACAAGGAGGATAGAGAGAAGAAGATGGGGTCAAGGTGTGTTAAGGATTCCCAGTCCTGGAACCAACGGGACTTGTTGAATGGAAGAGAGGAAAGAAGGAGAAAGGGGAGGTGATTCCTCAGTTGCTAGCAAAGACATCAGAGTAGATGACAGTGTCTTTCACAAGATGACGGAGCAGTTTGAGAGGTGGAAATAAAGCGTTTGGTGTTGGCTGCTGTGTTTGGGGTTATATGGGACACTTGACTGTCATTAGGCAGTTGAACAACATAGGTTAAGGTCTAGGAGAGAGAAGGAAGCTAGAGGGAGTGATTTGAGACTCACATGCATGTAGCTTATTTGAAACCAAAGAGTAGATGCGATGACCAAGAGGAATGGGCAGACAAGAAGATGGGGGCATAGGACAACCTCGTCCACAGTGGTGCAGGACCAGAACGCCGAGTTTGTTCTTAGACACCTCTTTGCATTTACCAGGTTTGATTAGTTATATCCATCAGCAAGTAGAGTAAACAGGAAGGCCAGATAATTGTCTACATTTTTCTGCTGGGTAATAGCAAGAACAAAAGTATTTTTATACGGCGCATTTTAACAAGTTTAGGGAAGTGATGAGAAGGACTTTAGAGAGACAGAGTATTCTAAGAAAGTGAGGCATTCGTGAGAGAAGTTATTTACATAGATCAAGACGCTTACAATTAAATGATGTTCTTTAGAAGATTATGAAATTTATCTCTTAGGATGTCCAATTTAAGCCCTTCTAGACATATATCACTTGTACCTCTTACTTTGCAAGTAAAATAAAATAGAGTTTTATTCTGCAGGTACTATGCAGTTGTTTTTAAGTGTATAACTCAGGGGTATCCAATCTTTTGGCTTCCTTGAGCCACATTGGAAGAAGAAGAATTGTCTTGGGCCCCACATAAAATGCATAACACTCAGGATAGCTGATGAACTAAAAAAAAAAAAAATCGCAAAAAAGTCTTGTAATTTTTTGTTTTTTTTTTGAGATGAGTCTCGATCTGTTGCCCAGGCTGGGAGTGCAGTGACGTTATCTCAGCTCATTGCAGCCTTCACCTCTGGGTTCAAGCAGTTCTGCTGCCTCAGCCTCCCAAGTAACTGGGATTACAGGCACATGCCACAATGCCTGGCTAGTTTTGGTATTTTTTTAGTAGAGATGAGATTTCACCATATTGGCCAGGCTGGTCTTCAACTCCTGGCCTCAGGTGATCCACCCACCTTGGCCTCCCAAAGTGCTGGGATTACAGACATGAGTCACCGCGCCTGGCCGAAAATTTCATAATGTTTTAAGAAAGTTTACAAATTTGTGGTGGACTACATTCAAACTGTCCTGGGCCAATGCGACCTGTGGGCTGCAAGTTGGATGGGCAAACTTGGAACTGTTATCTTGAATAACATGGAAGATATTGTAATTTAAACCTCTGAAGTCCTATAAGTTAGCAGAAAGCATGTAGCAATCAAAATTAACATTTGGTATACTTGGTATTTGTGTTCAACTGTCCGTCTTGTTAGGACTTCCTGTACCGTAGCAGTGGGGACAGATTCTCTGTGTGCATTAAGAAAGAGGACTTCTTAGCATTTGCTGGTGTCTAGTTGAACCAAATTTTTAAAAGTCTGTGCCACAGTCCCTGGATCAAGAAAAGCCACACAAAATGATCTAAAAAGCACATTGGGAAACCTATATTCTGTCTTTGTAAAACTTACTCTCATCTTATTATCTCTAAATTGCATTTCTATTTGAGACACTTTATTTAAACTAGTGTCTGCAGAGGAAATTGGCACAGAGTTAATGATCTAGATCTTACGGAGAGCGAAGAATACACAATGAGTGCTGTGTCCTGCACACATTTTAAGTTCTTAGCAAGGTGACTCAGGCTAGAAGGGCCTGCCAGTACCCTCAGCCAAAGTTCCCAACTGTGCCTCAAGTTACAAGTTAATGGCATCATAGCATCAAGGGATTTAAAATCTTGCAAAGTAATAGTGAGTGTTTTGGTTATGTAATTAGAGATTAATAAGCAGGTTCAAGATGAGGTAGTGCTACAGACCTCATCTGCATTTGAGTTTCTGATCACTAAGAGGAACATGCAAACTCTTTCTTGAGTTATAGACATCTTCAGCCTTCCTTGCATGGAAATGTAAGTTGTTTCAGCAGCTGCTTGGCCTTCTGCAAGAAATCTATGCTGACTTTGTCATTTTTCACCATAAATGGAAGCAATTCCTGTGTTATGTCTGCTTGGGCAGAATACTGAAATTTTAAAGGTAATTGTTCTAAATCCCAAGATTCATTTTTGTTAGGGTATACATCATTGGGTTTTGGGAAGTGGCATCAACGCAGGTTTTTAACATTTTATTTATTCTGGATTTAAAAATTTGGAAAAGTACGACAAATAGCCCTTCAGAGTCCCATTCCCAAGAAGCAATCCCTCTTACCACTTTTGTTTATAATGTTCAGTATTTTATCGATGCATAGATATTTTTAGACAAAAATGGGATGTTTTGAAACACTCTGACCTTCTAAATTTGTCAACATTTCATGAGCTTGTTTTCAAGTCGTCAAGTAATATAACTTTTTAATTTCTTTCATATCCTCTAAAAACTGAAAATTCATCCCACTTCAACTGTCTGATCCCTTTGTAACTGTTCAGCAAACTCCAAACTGAGAGGCTGTCTTCAAGCAGTAAATGTAATATTGCCTTGTCATAACACCTTTGGGAATAATCGTAATTCTTCTATCTCACTTATATCAGAGATGTCAATTTAAATATGAGATAGACAACTGGAATCTATTATTTATCTCATCCAGTTATAGGAAGTCCCAATTGGGTATTTAGCATGTCATAACTGACACCATCTCCATCAAGAAGTGTTAACTAAGCATATAATCTACAAAGTATCCCACGATCAACAGAAAAACTACACTGCTTAATCCCTGCCTTCAAGAATTTACCACCGCAGGTAAATGAAGTGTTTTTGTTTTTGTTTTCTCAAATACGCGGTCTGGCACATCAGGAGTCAAAATTGGTCTTAGCTGCATCACACATAGGTATTGGTCGGCTAATGTAAATCGCTGATGCTGGCTCAAGCCATGAGGTATGTTCTAGAAAACCAGCATTGAACCAAAGCACAATGGTTTTTGGGTCTGCTAATACCAACAGCGAGATACCCCTTGCAGAATGAATTGGGTGTTACCACTAATGTGCTCTACAGTGTCATGTTAGAGAGAAATTTACCTCCTTCCAGTGGCCACCACTTCCTTGTTTTAAATAAGAAATGAGTTAAAGTTGCTAACTGTGAATACTGAGTAATTTGAATCTGCTGTTGATGTACTCAGATTACTTTTTCATTGTTGTTTGTTTGTTTTGGAACGGAGTCTCACTCTGTTGCCCATGCTGGAGTGCAGTGGCTCTATCTCAGCTCACTGCAACCTCCACCTCCCAGGCTCAAGCGATTCTCATGCCTCAGCCTCCCGAGTAGCTGGGATTACAGTCACGGACCACCACGCCTGGCTAATTTTTGTATTTTCAGTAGAGACAGAGTTGTCCAGGATAGTCTCGAACTCCTGACCTCAGGTGATCCACCTGCCTTGGCCTCCCAAAGTGCTGGGATTACAGGCATGGGTTGCCGCACCCAGCTCAGATTACTTTTTTACTCAGATTAATGGGGACAATTGAGGATGAAGCAGGGCAGGGATTCCTCATTCTTTTGCTTGCTTCTTTGGGTTGCTTGTATCTGTTGTTTTTTTTTTTTAAAGATTTGCAGAGCCTATTGTGTTCTTTGCATAATCCAAGAGTCCAGTAGCATCCTTGACTTCAAAGTCTGTTAGCATTGATGTATTTGACTCAATCATAACTGTCTTTAATACATCATTATAAAACCCACAGTTTTGCTCAAGTAAAGATATTATCATGTAACTAGGAGGTATTACTAATTAATGAGATTGTGGAAAATTTTCCCTAGAAAATGAAGTGTTTGTGAAAGGTACTGAAGGGTTTTTGCAGAAGAGTCTATGAGAATGATACTATAAACCAAAGGGTTATGAATTGTGCGTGTGAAATATAAATGGCTATTAAATATTTATTTTATTGCAATTAAAAAGTGTAATGAAATTAGAGCTTCTCATTAGGAATCTGGGATTTATATGGAAACTTATAAAACTGAAAGGTAATACATGCAAAACAGAAAAACAGATTTACCAATTAACTTGAGTTAAAGCTTTTTACTTCTTATTGCAGTGACAGGAGAAAAATACATCCTAGATATGTTAGTATGGTTTAAAAAAAAGTCAAAATAACATTGCAAGTAGACAGAAAAAATAGAGTCATTAAGAGGGCACAAGTTGATCTGATAGTTGCAACTAAGATGTTCTAAAGGGCTTCTCTAAGTTTAATGTTTGATTTTCTTAAAAACCGATTTGAAAATTCATGGTGCGCAGGACTCAGTGAAGGCTCATCTTGCTGAAGAAATAACTCTGAAATAAAACGAACATATAGGCCCTTTCTCCTTTTTAATGGGATGGCACGCTTGGGCCCGTGAAGATAGGTGTGGTAGAAGTTGACGTTCTTCCTTTATCCTTAGATTAATCATTGATGCCTCTCTAGAAAAGAAAGGCTGATGTCTTTTAGGATAACCATAGGATACTGGCGATTACGTATGTCAAAAACAGTAAAATATCTGCAGTTTCATGTCATTCATACTAATGAATTCTAAATGGAATGAACACCTTGACTCACCAGAGTTGGCAAGGAATAGGGGTCCATACTTTAAGGACAAAAGACTTGAAGCCTGTTTGCAAATCTGTAACAAACATTTTTGCTTTTCTAAGAGTTTGGAAATAATCTGGAGCACAGGCAGGTGAATTATATAAGTGAAGGAAGGTGAAAGGGTGCTATAATGTAAAATGAAAAGCTGCTGAATTTCACCACTAATTTGAATATGCCTAGATTCTAGGTTGAAAATGACCTTTTCCCCACAGGTAAATAAAATATTCCCATAAAAGAATAAACCTAATTCAACTTCTTCAACTTAAGATTGACATTTCTCTACTTAAGAAAACAAAGGTATCAAATACTCTAGAGAAAGTTGGGTTTATATTCAAATAGCACAATATCAGCACATGTGAAGGTCATTATTCCAAAGATGTGTATGTTCATAGTTAATTTCAAATCAGTATGTTTTGTTAGACTGCTGATAGGCAATATGTGGTAGAAAATAATGTGATTTTCTAAACTTTGATGTGTATTTAAAATAAAGTTTTTATTTTAGAACAATTTGAGATATACAGAAAAATCATAAAGATAGCACAGAGCTGCCACACAGAGTATCTGCAGCTTACCCTAGCATTAGCATCTTACACCAGTATGATACGTTTGTTTGTTAGGATTAATGAACCAATATTGACACGTTGTTATTATCTAAAGTTTATATTTATTTTTATTGCCATAGTTTTTACCTATCTGTAAAGTAAGTAATCATTCCATTTCAGTATATGCGAGCAACAGCCTCGGAATTATTAACCCATGCCCTGTGTGAAAGAACTTTATCAACTAGAGTGCAGTGTTTTTCGACGGTTTCTTTTGTCTTTTGTCTTACAGACATGGTTTGTTTCCAACATTAATTAGGTCAGCATCTTCTCCCCACCACCCTTCCACTTACACTCACCCTCAGTGAGATTGTCTCAGGCATTTGTGATACAGTTAGATCGCTTGGTGAGATCGGTTCCTTAGGCTCTTCTTGGCTATGACAGCTTCTCAGAGTCTCCTTGTTTTTAATGACCTTGACAATTTGGAAGAGTACTGGTGAGGTGGTTTTGTAGAATCTCCCTCAATTGAGACTTGTCTGGTGTTTTTGTCATGAGTAGACTAGGGTTAATATGTTTTCAGGAGGAAGATCACAGAAATAAAAAGCCATTCTCATTATATCATGATATCATATCAAGATTACCAGTAATCTGGCCAAGCATGGTGGCTCATGCCTGTGATCCCAGTACTTTGGGAGGCTGAGGCAGAAGGATCTCTTGAGGCCAAGCATTCAAGACCAGCCTGGGCAACATAGTGAGACCTCACCTCTACAAAAAAATTTTTTTCCAGAAAGAATACTAATAATCAACATGATTTATTGCTATAAATATCAACTTTGATCACCAGGGTGAGGAGCATTTGTCAGGTTTCTCCACTGTTAGGTCACACACACCCCCACCTCTTTTTTACACTGTCTTCTTTTGAAGGAAGTCACTACATGCTACCCACCCTTAAGGAATGTGCTGTGTCCCCTCTCCTTCAGGGTGGAGAATCTACGTAAATTATTTGGAATTCCTCTGCATGAGAAATTTGTGTCTTCCCCGTGTTTGTTTATTCAGTCATTTGTTTATAACAGTATAGACTCATCGATATTTATTTTCACTTTGGGTTTGAATCCAGTATTACTTGATTAATGTTGTTCCTGACATTGGTCCAACATTGGCCACTGAAAGCCCTTTCAATTGACCCCTGTGTTCCTTTGCTATACCCTCTTCTGTGTGGTTTGTGGGTTGTTTTTTGTTGTTTTTGTAGCTCTTCTTTACTGTATGGCACTTGAAGATACTCCAGGCTCATCTTCTACATTCCCTGCCACAATCCTAGAATCAGCCATCTCTCTAAGGAGTTCTCAACCAAGATGGATTCTTTGCTACTGAGGCATTGCTTCTTTTAGGGCCTTTTACTGACAGAGCAAAGAAATATATGTGTGTGTACTAAACCATACACAGACACATATCTATATTTCCTTCTTTCTTTTGCCTTTTCCAGAATGTCATATAATTTGAATTGTACAATATGTAACCTTTTCAGACTGGCTTCTTTCACTTGGCAATATGCATTTAAGATTTGTTCATATCTTTTTGTTGCTTAATGTCTTTCTATTGCTTCATAAGAAACTGACAAACTGGCTCGGATGGTGGCTTATACCTGTAATCTCAGCACTTTGGGAGGCCAAGGTGAGCGGATCACTTGAGGTCAGGAGTTCAAGACCAGCCTGCTCAACATGGCAAAACCCCATCTCTACTAAAAATACAAAAATTAGCCAGGTATTGTGGTGCATGCCTGTAGTCCTAGCTACTCGGGAGGCCAAGGCATGAGAATTGCTTGAACACAGGAGTCGGAGGTTGCAGTGAGCCAATGTCATGCTGCTGCATTTCAGCCAGAGCGACAAAGCGAGACTCCATCTCAAAAAAAAAAAAAAAATTAGAAAAAAGAAAAGAAACTGATGAATTGTCTTCTAAAGTTGCTGTACCATTTTTGCATTTCTGTCATCAATGAATCAGAGTTCCTGTTGCTCTGTATCCTGATCAGCATTTGATATTGTCATTTATTGGATTTTAGTCATTCTAATAGTGTGTAGTAGTATCACGTTGTTTTAACTTGCAATTCCCTAATAACAAATAATGTTGAGTATCTTTTCTCTTCTTTTCTTTTTTTTTTTTTTTTCCTGAGATGGAGTCTTGCCCTGTTACCCAGGCTGGAGTGCAGTGGCACGATCTTGGCTCACTGCAACCGCCCCCTCCCAGGTTCAAGCGATTATCCTGCCTCAGCCTCCTGAGTAGCTGGGACTACAGGCAAGTGCCACTGCACCTGGCTAAATTTTGTATTTTTAGTAAAGACAAGGTTTCGGCATGTTTGCCAGGTTGGTCTCGATCTCTTGACCTGGAGATCCGCCCCCTTGGCCTCCCAAAGTGCTGGGATTACAAGGATGAGCCGCTGTGCCTGGCCGAGCATCTTTTCTTTTTTCAAAAAAATTTTAATTTGCGATTCAGCGGGTACGTGTGAAGATTTGTTACAAGGGTATACTGTGGATGCTGAGGTTTGAGCTTCTATAAAACCTGCCACCCAGATAGTGAACACGGCACTCAATAGGAAGCTTTTCAGTCCTTGTTCCCCTCCCTCCTACTCTTCCCCCTTGGAGTCCTCAGTGTCTGTTGTTCCCATATTTATGTCCATGTGTTTATTAGCTCCTACTTATAAGTGATAACATATGATACTTGGTTTTATTTCTGTGTTAATTCACTTAGGATAATGGCCTTCAGCTGCATCCATGTTGCTGCAAAGGACACAATTTTGGTTTTTTAAAAATGATTGCATAGTATTCCATGGTGTACATGTAACACATCTTCTCTATCCAGTCCACCACTGATGGGCCCCTAGGTTGATTCCATGTCTTTGCTGGATTCTATGTGTTTGTGGATAGTGTTGCAGTAAACTTACAAGTGCAGGCGTATTTTGGTAGAAAGATTTATTTACCTTTGGGTATATACCCAATAATGAGATTGCTGGGTCAAATGGTAATTCTGTTTTTAGTTCTTTGTGAAATCTCCAAAATGCTTTCCACAGGGACTGAACTAATTTGCAATCCTACCAACAGTATATGAAGTTCCCTTTTTTCCACAACTTCGCCAACATGTTACCTTTTGGCTTTTTAGTCATAACCATTCTGACCGGTGTGAGATGGTTTCTCATTGTGGTTTTGATTTGCACTTAATGATCGGTGATGATTAGCTTTTTTTCATATGCTTGTTGACCATCTGTATGTCTTCCTTTGAGAAGTGTCTGTTCACATCCTTTGCCTACTTTTTAAATGGGGTAGTTTTATTCCTGTTGAATTAAGTTCCTTACAGATGCTGGACACTAGTCCTTGTCAGATGCATAGTTTGCAAATATTTTCTCTCATTCTGTCTCTTTAGCCTGTTGATAGTTTCTTTTGCTGTGCAGAAGCTCTTCAGTTTAATTAGGTCCTACTTGTCAATTTTTGTCATTGTTGCAATTGCTTTTGAAGACTTAGTCATAAATTATTTGCCTAGGCCAATGTCCAAAGGGGCATTTCCTAGGTTTTCTTCTAGGATTTTTATAGTGTGAGGGCTTATGTTTAAGTCTTTAATCCATCTTGAGGTAATTTTTGTATATGGTGATAGGCAGAGGTCCAGTTTCATTTCTCTGCATATGGCTAGCCAGTTTCCCCAACAGGGAGTCCTTTCCCTATGGCTTATTTTTGTTGACTTTGTTGAAGATCAGTTGGTTGTAGCTGTGTGGTGTGTGGCTTTATTTCTGGGTTTATTTCTTATTCTGTCCCATTGGTCTATGTGTCTATTTTTGTACCAGCACCATGCCGTTTTGGTTACTGTAGCCCTGTAGTATAGTTTGAAGTCAGGTAATATGTTTTTTCTTTTTGTTTAAGATTACTTTGGCTATGTGGGCTCTTTTGTGGTTCTGTATGAATTTTACAATAGTTTTTTCTAATTCTGTGAAAACTGATATTGACAATTTGATAGGAATAGCATTAAATCTGCAGATTGCTTTGGACAGTGTGGACATTTTAATAATATTGATTCTTCCAATCCATGAGCATGAAATATTTTTCTATTTGCTTGTGTTGTCTATAATTTCTTTGAGCAGTGTTGTATAGTTCTCCTTACAGAGATCTTTTACCTCCTTGATCATATATATTAATATTTCTGCCCATTTTATTATTTTGTGTGTATGTGGCTATTGTAAACGAAATTACATTCTTCATTTGGCTCTCAGCTTGAATGTTGTTGGTATATAGAAATGCTACTGATTTTTGTATGTTGATTTCATGTTCTGAAACTTACTGAAGTTGTTTATCAGGTCAAGGAGATTTTTGGCAGAGTGTAGGTTTTTCTAGGTGTAGAATTGCATATCTTTTCATATGCTTATATACATCTGTTTGTGTTCCTTGGTGAGGTGGTTGTTCAGATCTTTTGCCCATTTTTTAAATTGGTTTTTTAAAAATTGAATTTTAAGAGTTCTTTGTATAACTTTATTTTTCACAACTAAAATATTCTATGCATTTTAAGAGATCTTAAATGTAGTCATCAACTTCTTAACTTCATAGATTTTAAAAATTAATTCAGAATAAAGTTTACCCTTCCTCATTAATACAGGTTAGGATATTTGTTTAGTTTTACAAATATATATATATATATTCTGTTTATATATATATATATAAAGAATCACTCCTTAAATGTGCGAGACCAGGACTTTACTTTGAGAAATTTCAATTTAGAAAGGAAAATTCAATGGGAGGTATTATTATAGATTTAATTTGATGGGAAATGAGGCAGAAAGTTTCAAGGACGTTATCCCCTTAATATTCTCTTCACCCTTTGCTGATTCTGGCTTTAAAAGATTTCAGAAGTCTTCCAGAGACATTTATGCATTTTCTGAAGGAATGGTAAAAATCGTAATTCTGGGTAGCTTTGTTTTACTCCAAATTCTTGGTGCTAAGATTCTATTCTGTAGTTTCTCACCAAAGCATTCTGTCCCCTACAGGAAGTTAAACAATTGACAAACCGAAACACGCATGCCCTCTCGCCTTTTCTACTGGTGCTAATTGGAAAGGCTGCCTGGTCAGCCTATTTATTTCACTTTCAGTCATGAGATGGGGGATTCTGTCATGAGATGGAGCATTCTAATTATGTTTGATTTAACCAAATAATACAAAATTCCTCAGTTCATGTTTATGGATTTGGACTTGATAACATCCTGCCTTGATCTCTCAGAAACTGTCCTCCCTTGTTTTTAGTTTTGTTTTGTTTTGTTTTGAGAAAGTCTAGCTCTGTTGCCCAGGCTGGAATGCAGTGGTGTGATCTTAGCTCACTGCAACCTCCACCTCCCTGGTTCAAGCAGTTCTCCTGCCTCAGCCTCCCAAGTAACTTGGATTACAGATGCATGCCACACGCCTGGCTAACTTTTTGTATTTCTAGTAGAGACAAGAGTTCACCATATTGGTCAGGCTGGTCTTGAACTCCTGACCTCAAGTGATCCACCCACCTTGGCCTCCCAAAGTGCTAGGGTTCTAGCCTTGAGCCACGGTGCCCAGCCATCTCACTTGTTTTGAATCAGGATGCCTGGGTCAGTGAGAGCCTGTGTGAGTCAAAAACAGCCACATTCATCTTTGAAAAAACTTAGGCCGACAAATCAAGTTTTTAATTACAGGAAATAATCACAAACTACTGGAGATGCAATTAAAGGCATTTTTCTCTGAGAGAAGCTTGTTTCTCTTTTATGTTTTTCCCCCAAGCTCATTATAAAAAATGCGATGTTCTTTCATACTTATAGTCTCAGTTCTATCACTTCCTGCTGTGAGTATGAAAATGAATTTTGTTGAAATCAAAGAAATTAGTTAATAGGATTTTTTTTAGCCTGTTAGTAGCAGTGGCTTAACGTTTGTAAAGAATACTTGCTTTGCTCATAATTTAACTGAATGAGACAACTGACCTCTGCTGTCTATCAAATTCATTACCTCTTTTTGGGACCTATGAACTGCTTCAAATTGTACTAGCTGAGAACTGATGAAATAAAACCATTCAATTCTCCAAACTGCTTAGAATTCAAATGGGTGAGACATATCTCATTTAATAACACGAGGAGGGTTTTTTGTTTTTCTTTTTAAATTGTTCACTCTGGCCTTTAGTGGCCACCAGGGAGACACAGAAGTTGGAAAGGGCATCTCAGGTCAACTAAAAGCCTGCAGAGGAACTGAGCTGGCAGAATATAATCCTGCCAGTTGAAATATAGCCAGTCTTGGAAATTATTTTCATCAGTAAAGTACCACAGCATTGTTTTTAATGACGTAGTAGACACTCTACTTAGAAGCCTACTCCCTAATGCCTTTTTCTACTTACTCGTTTATTTGAAAGTTATTGTGATGGAAGTTGGATTATGTGTATTATTATTGCTTTTCTTCCTGTGTATCATTTTCATTTGGAAATGTCAAAGTATCTCACCAAGTATTTTCCTATTTTACAGATTGGTAAACTGAGTTATATGATTTTGGTGAATTTAGCTTCCAGGGCTAGATCTCCATGTAGCTTTCTCTTCTACTATTTAGTGTAGTCCATACAAGGCTAGCTGTATTATAGAACATTTTATCTGAATCCTTCTCTTGTTCACCATTCCTTCAGCAAATGCTTATTGGAGAGCACCCACATGCCAGGCAATAGAACTGCAAGTGTGGTCAGTTCCATTAACTTGTCCTCAAGCCTTAGTGGGAGACATGGCATGGAATTGCTATATAGGATGTGAATGCTCATTGAAGGGACAGAGCCTTCAGGGGACCCGAGAAATGGGGCATGAGAACACTGGAGGGAACAAAAGGGTAAGAGGCAACTTAGATCAGGGAGGGCTGAGGCTTGAAGAATGAGTTAGAGTTTGCCAGTCACAGAAGAGTCCCTTGGAAGCAAAGAGATCATGGTGTATCCTGTGCAGAGTTTAATGAGCACAGCGTGTGTAGGGGACATGCTTAGACATGAGACAGATGGGGCCGAATCAATGCAGTACCTGGTTAAGAAGTTTGGACTTAATCCTGTAGACACTGGGAAGCAACTAATAAGGCAATTAGGGAGGTGACATGACCAAATTTGCATCTTAGGCAAGTCCAATGAGAAGGGTTTGAGTTCCATCTTATGAAAAGCTGCTTCTCGATGCCCTGTAATTTATACAGCTACCATATATTACTTCCCTACTGTGTGCCTGGGCAGGCCCATATACTTTTTTCTATACTTTTTACCCTTTTTTCTCTACTGGCTCTTACCTGCCTCAACCTATGCCAAGTTTATAAACATGTTTCCATTTAATATTATAAATAAAATAAAAACACAAAGCCATTCAGATGAAGGTATTGCATTGCTGTTGTATTCAGCAACCAGGAGACTCTGAAACCTTGGGAAGAGCTGCTTCAGTGGAGGGCCTGGGCACTGGGGTGGTGGCTGATTGAGAGGTGAGGAAGGGGAAGTGGAATGTAGATGCTCCTTCTGCGTGCTGGACTGTGAAAGGGAGAGTTAACCAGTGAAAGTTGTAAGATGTGTGGGCACTAACGGGGCCTGAGAGGAGGGACCCTGAAGGCATGGAAAAAGTTGGTGGGTAGATTTGCTTTTAATAGAGGAAAGAGAAGGAGAAGGCGGAGGAGGAGGGATGGACGGAAATATTTTTTCCACTGTCAATGATGGAAGACAGGAGTTGGGGCTGAATTGTCTTCAGTGGGGGAGGAGGAGGAGGGGGAGGTTGGAGAAGGTTTACTGCTTGCCTTCGATTTTCCCAACAAAGATCATTTACTGAAAATGGGAGAAGAAGTTGATGAGGAAGGAGACTGGAAGAGAAGGGACAGGCTTGAGGGAGTTTCCGTGTGGGAAGGAGAGGGAATGTTGAGAAGCATTGTCACTAGGGCCCTGCCAATGACAGGAACCACTGGTAGATAGTCTCAGCAATGACCAGCAGCCCAGTGTGGGAACAGGAAAGGAGGCTGGGACCCCCTGCAATTGAGATTGGGCCTTGGGGGGATGGTAGGAGGGAGGGTAAGTGGTCAGAGGAGCTTAAGCCTTTGAGAAAAGTATGGGCAAGTGCTAGATTATGGCACCAAGTCTCTTTAGAAGTAGGCTGAAAGAAGATATGGATGGTCAAATATTCGGGGATTGTTGGAACCAACGGGTTTTGAGCAAAAGCAAAGAGAATAGAGTTGAAGATTTCAGATGTAGAGCAACAGTTCTGAGTGACACTAGCTCCAAGGGATGGCGGTTCATGTACAGAAAGCAGGCAAGAGTCCTGGGAGATAAGGAGGCCAAAGAACCTGGAGGCAGAGGTGCCAAGCCTTGTCCTAAGGGCCTTGAATCCCCCAGGGTGGAGGCAGAAATTGGAGGAAAGAGAGAGTGGGAGTAGAACTCCCAAATCATCAATGAGCAGTGGGCTCTGCTTAAGAGTGAGGATTAATGCGAAATGTGCTCCCTCAGAAAAAGCTTCTTACTTACATCAAAAATATTAAGAGTAACTCTTAAAATCTGATTTTAATCACAGTTTCTATCAATGGATTTTAGGGATTTGGAAAAGACCACAAGTACCCCCAAAGTATACTGAAAATTGTACCTGCAAACATTACCTGTCATTCATCTCTCAAATGAGGTTGTATAAGTTCAAAAAAAAGTCATTTCTTTTTTGCTGACTTTCACTTATCACCATAATGCAACAGGAAGAGAGTTTCAACAAAGCATAATATAAACAGATGTCTCTCTTATGGAGTCTCACTCTGTTGCCCAGGCTGGAGTGCAGTGGTGTGATCTCACTGCAACCTCCAACCCCAGGTTCAAGCGATTCTCCTGCCTCAGCCTCCTGAGTAGCTGAGATTTCAGGTACCTACCACCATGCCCAGCTAATTTTTGTATTTTTAGAGAGACAGGGTTTCATCATGTTGGCTGGACTGCTCAAACTCCTGACCTCAGGTGATCTACCCACCTCGGCCTCCCAAAGTGCTAGGATTACAGACATGAGCCACTGCACCTGGCCATGATGTCTCTCTTAAGACCTTTTATTGTTGGGGGTGGGGGAGATTGAAATAAATCCAGTGGGAATTGTGCCTTCTTTTCAAAGGTGGTTTTCCATCCATCATCTATATTTGAATTGTTCGGTGTAAACAAGTTTTGGAATGCTTCCTCCTTGTTGACCACAATGGTTGTTGAAATAGGCAGAGGTTGTTGGGATAGGAAGAGATCACTGAGGTTGTCTTGTGGACAAGAAGACCCAAAATATCTTTTCTTCCCACATACACATGGGCTATCCTAGAGCCCAGTCCCCTCTGGGATGTGATCAACTATTATCTTAGAAAATTTCACTCCATCAGCCGGGTGCAGTGGCTCGTGCCTGTAATCTCAGAACTTTGGGAAGCTGAGTCGGGTGGATCACCTGAGGTCAGGAGTTCAAGACCAGCCTGGACAACATGATGAAACCCTGTCTCTACCAAAAATACAAAAAATTAGCCAAGTGTGGTAGTGGGTGCCTGTAATCCCAGCTACTCAGGAAGCTGAGGCGGGAGAATCGCTTGAAGCGGGGAGGTGGAGGTTGTAGTGAGCCGAGATTGTGCCATTGAACTCCAGCCTGCGCAACAAGAGTGAAACTCCATCTCAAAAAAAAACTTCCCTCAGTCATTTCACTTCAACCTCTCCCACTCCTCTTTGGAGTGTGAGAACCCCCATAAGGTGGTCTATGGGGACAGAAACTTTTAGCTTGTGTCCTGTTCGGTAGAGGGCTTTTATCAGCAGTATGCTTTTGGTCACACTGCACCATTTCTCCATACCACCATAGGGTCGACAAACAGCATTCACCCATTTCATCTTGTTTTTCTACTCCAATTTGGAGGAAAAAAAAATCCTACTAAGGATTGCATTTCTCTTGTAGATTTTTTATATCAACAGCTATTATTTTAAATACAGGGACTCCTGAAAGTCTAACACTAAAAAGTTTGGGTTCATTTTGCATATGTTAAATTCTCCCATATACACATGGGTCTGTAAATAAAGCATGATAAATAGGTGGCCCCTATCCTTGCAGTTGCATAGAAAATCTATACCCTGAAATAAAATGAAACAACATTGGAGGATTTTTGTTTAGTGACTTAAAAATTCAATAATACTTGAAATACTTTGTCCAGGTCTTCAACAGAGATACTTGGATGAGTTTTTTGGCTTTTCTAATCAGGAAAGACTCATTGGAGAATTAAAGGAGATAGGATTGAGGAAATAAAACACAGACAATACAAAAGTTTTCTGGATTATTATGAATAAAAAGGAACCCCAAAGGATTAAGTGGATGTAGTTTGGAGTTAAGTGGTCATGGCAGTTTACTGTGGACATTGTTTAACTGATGGAAAACTCCAAACGATCGACCCAGGAACTGAAATAGACCAATTTGGACCAAGAAACTTGGAGCTCAGAATTAGCCACTGTATTTTTCTAGTCCATATACCCATTCTTCTTCCCTGGAAACTCAGGCTGCTCAAACAAGCTTCCTTAAAAATTCTTATGATTCTGCCTCTACAGGAAGGCCATTTGCCTCACAGAAGTATTAGGGGTTTATTCTGCATAACCATGAACAGGTTAAAGAGAAGGGTGGGGAGGCCATGAGGGTTCTTATGTTTCATCAGGAGTTAAACATCTCCTGTTACCCTCTGAAAAATGTGACAGAATTTGCCCCACACTTTTTTGTTGCACTTCATATCTACTATGGAATTACACTGAGAGCTAATGTATTAGCTCTAAAAATAGAGAAACCCATTGCTCTGCTGCTTTCATGATAAGGAAAAACTGCTGAGTCATGGTTGAAGTGGGCTGTTTCACTGTTTCAAGAGTTCCCACTGGGCTGGGCACAGTGGCTCGTGCCTGTAATCCCAGCACTTTGGGAGGCCAAGGTGGGCGAATTGTGAGGTCAGGAGGTTGAGACCATCCTTCCTGACCAACATGGTGGAACCCCATCTCTACTAAAAATAAAAAATTAAAAAATTAAATTAGCCGGGCGCAGTGGCACGCCCCTGTAATCCCAGCTACTCTAGAGGCTAAAGTAGGGGAATCGCTTGAACCTGGGAGGCAGAGGTTGCAATGGGCAAGGATTGCGCCGCTGCACTCCAGCCTGGGTGACAGAGTGAGACTTTGTCTCAAGAATAAAAATAAAAAGTTCCCAATGAGTGAAGGTGAACACTTAGGATATTGCAGTCTGAGTGGGAGGCACTGCAAAGTGTAGGTGCTTCTTGAAGTTCTTCATGGTGAGTGGAGAGGGAATACTGAGCACATGCTTGGATTCGGAAAAAAAAAAAGAAGAAAGGTGGTCTGCAATATGATTTGAGTCTATCTAGAAATTTACAGACATCTGCTACTGTAGTTGCAGCACTCTGTGAACCAGAAGCGCAACTTCTACCTGCTGCAAGCTGCACTTCAAAATGCACCCAAAATGCACACTCAGGAAGATTTTTTTGTTTTGGTTTTGTTTTTTAGACAGTTTTCCTCTGTCACACAGGCTGGAGCACAGTGGGGTGATCTCGGCTCACTGCAACCTCTGCCTCCCAGGTTCAAGCAGTTCTCTTGCCTCACCCTCCCGAGTAGCTGGGATTATAGGCACACATCACCGTGCCCGGCTAATTTTTTTTTTTTTTTTTTTTTTTTTTTTTTCGTAGAGACAAGATTTCACCACATTGGCCAGGCTGTTCTTGAACTCCTAACCTCAAGTGATCCGCCAGCCTCGGCCTCCCAAAGTGCTGGGATTACAGGTGTGAGCTACTGTGCCTGTCCAGGGAGTGGATTTTAGTGGCAATAACCAAATTGACCTTGCTGCCTCTGCAGGCACTGCCCCGCCCCTGTCCCTTCCACTCTAGAGGAAAGCACCTGGCATTTAGCATTTTTCATTCTACACCCAGAACAACAGATATGCTCAGGGGCTTTTCCTCTAGCTTGTAACCAGGGATGGCTATTGGGCTTGGCAGCCATCAGGCTGAGAGTGACTCAGCTTAAAAGCGTTCATTGTTGCTCTCTGCCCTGAGCATGCCCCTTTGGACTTGGAGTTCCAGGATGTCTTGTGTCTGTGCTTCAGCATCTGAAGCCCCTTGTTGCCTGTTCTTGAGATAGACTGCATTATCCACAGTGTCTTAAAGTAATAGCTTCTCTCCTCTGGCTGTTCACCTGCCACAGCTGACATGAGGTTTCTCAGCTCTGAGTGCCTGTTAATGAAGCTCACACCTGGAGTGCAGAAACCCTTGGAAGATCTGTTTTGCCAGCTTGCTGGTGTCCTGGCATGAAGAGCTACCACCGATGTCTTTGAAATAGTTCCTTTCCACATGGAGTAGACTGGCCACCTTGGGGCTCCACCTTTGCCTGCTTGGTCCAGGCACTTTTGTCCCATTTCGTGTACATTTCACTCTCTTCCCCTACTAGCTTCTCACAGTTTAAATTCTTGATGTGATTGCCTACTCAGACATCTACTTCTTTTAACAGGCAATGGTTTAAAGACTCCAGTTTCTTTATAATCATCAAGACAGGGATTGAACAACTGGCACCCTCCCTGTCTGTCCATCGAGGGGCATGTGTTTGATTTGTGTGGATGCCACTTCCGTTAGGCAAGTTAATGGCAGTTACCTGCTTTCACACTGGGGAGGAAACAGACCACCGTGTATGCATTTAGTACACACAAATGTAGTCAGTGGATCTGTTTCCTTAACAGAACATGGTTCTGCTGCACTGTACACTTCGACCGACCACTTCAGAGCAGGCTTATTCCTTAGAAGAGTTTTCATTTAATTAGGATTAGAAAGGAACATGGAAACTTTAAGATCTCTGTTTAGTCTTCTGTATACTTCAGGGACTTCCGATTTCTCCTACGGGGACAGGAAAGGAGTCAGCGGTCTGAAACTCTTAAGACCTGAAAGACAAGTGCAATTCGGACACTGTCCACATTGCCAGGGTGTCACATCACACATACTCTGCCTGCTAATCTGGGAATTGGAGAATTTAAAATTACAGTATTTTCTACTGTGGAGCACCTTGCATTCTCCCACTCTGTAAACCACTATTTTGGAGGCAGCCCCTCTCACTGCATTTCAAAACCAGATGCTTTTCTCTGGAAATACTGGAAATATATGTCTTCTGGGCTGACCTAAAACCAAGACAGTACTGAGCATTGAAGTAAGAGGACATATGGTCAGTGAAGCTAAGACCTCCTCTTCTGAGAATGGAAAATGACTGACTATTTTGTGTTAGGTAGGACACTATTTGTTAATAGAGAACTTATATCTTAAGTATCTTAAAATAATTACAGAATCTTTTAGTTATTTCTAACATAATCCAGGAGTGAGCATTCCAAGAACATCATCTTATAACTTTTAATTGATATATCCATTTTTCTCTAACCCTTAAAGAAATGCTTGTAACTGCTTGTCCAATGAGGAAAAGATGGGTCATTATTCAAGTAAGATCCAATATAAGAAGCTCAGATATAAATAGTTCAGCATTTCCGTTTCTTACCAAAGATTTATGACTGTGTCTATTTTAGGATTTATTTCTTCTAGACTATTTCAGGAGCCTCTTCACTGGTCTTTCAGCCTCTATTTCTTTTCCTCCGCCTTTTCATTTATTTCTCCCACTGCTCTGAGGACAGTTGTCATAGAGCTCACTTCTAGGCTTCTTGACTTGTGTCTGGGTGCTTCCCAGCTCTTCTGAGACCAATTTGTCAGCACCCTGTTTCACCATTTTATTCACGCCTCCAAAAGGCGTTCCCTCCCAGTGGAACTTCTCCCTCTTCACCTGAGGGCGAAGGGTCTTTGTTGACACTGGTCCCTCTGCCAGGCATCCTGTTCCTTCTGCACCTCCCTATTGCTACCAATCTTTCCTTCACTAAGAAATTAACCTAAATGCCACCGTCTTCATACCAGACATGCGACCACTCCCGAGCCCGGAGTAATTAATTCCTTGACCTGTCATATCACTCTTATAGCACGTAGCTCTTCTGTCTGATTTGGGAAAAATGTATCTCCTTAGGCAAATTTTAAGTTCTTTGAAGGCAGGGTCCATGTTTAGTTATTTTATGCCCTAATGTGCTGTAGTACTCAAAATATCCTCTGCCGGCCAGCAGTAAGGGCATCACCTGGGAACTTGCTCACAAAGCAGGCTGTCACCCCCCGTCTGAGATATGTGGGATCCGAATTCAGGTTTTTTTTTTCTTTTTTCTTTTTGGAGACAGGGGCTCGCTCTGTTGCCCAGGCTGGTGTGCAGTGGCACAATCATTGCTCACTACAGCCTTGACCTCCTAGGCTCAAGCGATCCTCTCCCCTCAGCCTCGTGAGTAGTTAGTCTTACAGGCACACACCATCATGCCTAGTTAATTTTTAAGTTTTTTGTAGAGAGGTCTCTCTGTGTTGTCCAGGCTGGTCTCAAACTTCTGGTCTCAAGCAGTCCTCCTACCTAGGCCTCCCAAAGAGCTGGGATTACAGGACTGAATCACTATGCCCGGCAGTATCCACATTTTAACGAGGGGGCCTCCAGGTGATTCCAGTGCACCTGAGTTGGGAGTTCTGGCATTGCACAATGCACAGAACCTTGTATAAAGCAGAGACTCCCTGGATATCTATTGAGCAACTAATGAATAAATTACATTAAAAGCTGAGATTCCTCTTGCTGACTTAGAGGGAGGTTATCTTGTAATTACTCAAACATAGAAAATGTAACCCAACATGTATCATTTTCCTATGACCATTCTGAGTGTTAAAAACATGGAGACCCTTTTCCTTTTTTAAAATCTTGGATTTGTTACTTCAGGTCACTTTTGGTAGTTTTCCTTTCTTTCATTTTTTGTATACCCTCACTGGGTGGTGTTTGGCCTTCTTGAAGAAGGAGAGAGAGAAAGCTTGCTAATTGGGTCTAAATACAGATTATGTGCAAAAAAAAGAAATTGCTACCATCTAAAAATAAGCACTCTAAGCGTGTATAGTTTTATAATCTTATCAGCTGTGATCTTCAGGACCAAGTAAGTGGCAGCTACAGGTTAGGAGGATGTCAAATGCTGACTGTTCCAACTCTCACTTACTTGATACAATCATAGAAGGACATGAGACTATAATACACTGGGATTTTCAAAATGCTAAAGAATTTGATATTGAAGTCTTGTTAGCTGTCTAGGAATAAAACAAGCGTGGGGAGAAACATTTAAAGTAAGGAAGAATATCTGTCTACAGCTGAAACCAGGCAAAAGGACCACCCACTATGGCATATCGTGAAAATTTACGGGGCTACTTTTGTTTGTTACAATAACTGGAGCAGTTGGTTGAAGTTTACAGTGCAGCAGGGCCATGTTCTGTTAAGGAAACAGATCCACTGACTACGTTTGTGTTGACTAAATGCATACTCAGTGATCTGTTTCCTCCTCAGTGTGACATAAGTGACTATTATTCATTTGCCTAATGGACATAGCATCAACACACATCAAACAGATGCCCTTTGATGGACAGACAGTGAAAGTACCAGTTACTCAGTCCCCATCTCAGTGATCATAAAGAAAACTGAAATCTTTAGGCTGGGCCTGGTGTCTCATGCCTATAATCCCAGCACTTTGGGAGGCCAAGGCAGGCGGATCACTTGAGGTCAGGAGTTCAAGATCAGCCTGGGCAAGATGGTAAAACTCTGTCTCTACTAAAAATAAAAAAATTAGCTAGGCGTAGTGGTGCATGCCTGTAATTCCAGCTACTCAGGAGGCTGAGGCAGGAGAATTGTTTGATTCTTGGAGGTGGAGGTTGCAGTGAGCTGAGATTGTGCC
The DNA here is from genome assembly GCF_030222135.1 of Aotus nancymaae. NCBI lineage: Eukaryota > Metazoa > Chordata > Mammalia > Primates > Aotidae > Aotus > Aotus nancymaae. Next base: position 10,659,381 of record NW_026988492.1, on the reverse strand, counting down.
CCTGCATTCCACCCTGGGTAACAGAGCAAGACTGTCAAAAAAAAAAAAAAAAAAACAAAGAAAGAAAAGAAAAGAAAAGAAAGAAACTGGAGTCTTTAAATGACTGCCTGTTAAAAGAAGCAGATGTCTGAATAGGCACTCATATCGAGAATCTTAAGGGAGAGAAGCTAGTAGGGGAAAAGAGTGAAATGTACATGAAATAGGACAAAGGCCAGGGATGCTAGATACTTTGCAAGGCATAGGATAGTCTCATGCTGTGAAGAATTGTCATGTGAGGCCATGACTTTAGAACATCAGCCTGACATTTTGGGGGTGAAAAAGTGTTTATATTACTAGACTCTGAAAATATTTTATATATAAACATAAAGCACCTTAAATATATGCTAACTTTTTCAGGAATGCAATTACCTTTTCAATAGAGAGGAAATTGTTCTGTGTTTTGTTGAGAACTTTACTATACAGTAATGTCTCCGCTTATATCAGTCTGCATGTATAACTATTGAATTCACATTGATTCTACTTAGAGGTATCATCTGCTGTCATTATACCCGAGCATTTGTATATTGAAAAATACCTTGTTTGTTTAGAAATTTTTCTTTCTTTTTTCTCCTTCGTGTAATAGGACATTGTATTGATTTTTTTAAAATGTATGTGACTAGGCAAGTTTTTAATTAATTATATCTCAGGATATAAAAAGAGGACTTGGATCGGATGAGTGTGAGAATTGCTGGCATGGACAGCCTCATTAGTTCTTGTCTTAAGACAGAGGATAATAAAAGTTAAAGGCTCATACTTAATCAGAGTGTTAGAAATAGGAAGAGTGGGCCAGGCACAGGGTCTCACACCTGTAATCCCAGCACTTTGGGAGGCCACGGTGGGTGGATCACCTGAGGTCAGGAGTCTGAGACCAGCCTGGCCAACATGGCAAAACTCCGTCTCTACTAGATATACAAAAGTCAGCCGGGCATGATGGTGCATGCCTGTAGTCTCAGCTACTGAGGGGCCTGAGGCAAGAGAATCCCTTGAATCCAGAAGGCGGAGGCTGCAGTGAGCCAAGATCGCACCACTGCACCCCAGCCTGGGCTACAGAGGAAGACTCCATCTCAAAAGAAGAAAGCAAAGAAAAGAAACAATAAGAGCATATCCCACAGGAAAAGAAGCTGGGAGAAGATCAGGGAGGGAATTCATGTATTGGGCAACTTGTCAGAATGGACAGAGCTTGGGCTCAGGAATTAATGTACTGAGTTTGGCACTCTTCTCTGCAACTTTCTACTGTATGGCCTTGGTAACTGTCCTGAATTCTGGCTTCTAGGAGTCCCAGCAGGGTCAGAATGAATATTAGCGATAATGACCTTAAAACACCTAGCACAGAGTTGCAAAAATGTTACAAATTGTAAATAATATACATAATAACGCTAATGCCATCTGACTCTTCAAAATGGAAAATGATGAAGCCATGTTACTGGCTTTTAGAGAAGTTGACCGAGTTTCTACAATTGCTCATGGCTGGATTTGGGGGCCAGGCTCTAAAATCCAGGTTCTTTAGATTATTTTGAGCCTAACACCCAACTGTAGGCTTGACCTGACTTAAATCACTCTCTCTCTCTAAAATTCCCTCAACTCTTTGTCCATATAGAACCTGTCCATCAAATTACACCAAATATCACACACTCCTGTGGCTTTCTTATGGCAACATAAGTGCCTTTGACATGTGAGTTTTTTCCTTTTTTTCTGGAAACAGGGTCTTGCTCTGTGGCCCAGGCTGTGATTGCAGTTCACTGCAGCCTTGACCTCCCTGGCTCAATCCTCTCATCTCAGCCTCCCAAGCACCTGAGACTATAGGCATGTGCCACCACACCTGACCAATTTTTTAATTTTTTTGTAGAGACACAGTCTCCTTGTGTTGCTCAGGCTGGTCTCAAACTCCTGAGTTCAAGTGATCTCACCTTGGCCTCCCAAAGTACCAGGATTATAGGCGTGAGCCACTGCACTCAGCCTAGCTTTTTCCTTTTCAGTAGTCACTTTTACCCTTATGAGTGAACTACAATTTTATCAAGCCTGTGGGTGCTGGAGTGATACCTACAGCCCTGGTGCTTCCTCTGTGGGTTCAACCTGCCCTGTGAACTCATGCAATTTAACTCGTGTGGTACCTTCTTCACACTTAAACTTCTTTCTCCGACCAAACTGCTCTGTTCTCCTTCCTTTTAAACCCCCAGAACCTGTACAAGCTCCAAATCCAGTAAGAACTTTCTCCTAGATTCTTTACTGCTTGTTCAATTCCAGATGCAAGAGGTAGAGCTTCACCAGTGCTTCAGATCTTCTTATGATTTATCTGTGGCCACAGGGAGTAGTCACCAACCTTTAGCTCAAACACTAATGCCAAGGCTACGTACAGAGAGATGCTCTACCATTTACTCACCTTCCTCACTGAGCATCTGCAGAGACTCCTAGAGAAATGTTTGTAAGACAGCATCAGTTACGAATTTTGGATTCAAAACCTTTCAAACTGATAACAGAATGAATCCGTGTCCCATAGTGCGAAGAGAGCACTACTTGGTCAGTTTCCTTTTGGAAGAATTATTTTTGTTTAAGTTAAGTGCTAGTTATTAGAAAAGTGACCACACGGCCACCTGTCTGTTCAGATCTTTTGGTGCGTTGTCCTCCTCTTCCACACCCCTTGATGTGCTTGTCACATGTGTTCCAGGGATTTCTTCTGTTCTTATCTTTGGCAGGGTCATCTTTGATTAAGAGTAGTGTAAATATATCCTGCCTCTGTTTCAACTATGAAGGCCCCTCTCTCTGTATTTTGTGCGTGGTTCCCTTGGGCTTTTCCATGCATTTTGGGTGGCATCTGCATTCTTTCATTTTTTTTTTAATGTTTTTTGAGATGGAGTCTCGCTCTGTCACCCAGGCTGCAGTGCAGTGGCATGATCTCAGCTCACTGCAGCCTCGCCCTCCCGGGTTCAAGTGATTCTCCTGCCTCAGACTCCTGAGTAGCTGGGACTAGAGGCATGCACCACCACACCCGGCTAATTTTGTATTTTTAGTAGGGATGAGGTTTCACCATGTTGGCCAGGCTGGTCTCAAACTCCTCACCTCAAGTGAACTTGCCTGTTTGTTTATCTATTTATTGAGACAGGGTCTCACTCTGTCACCCAGGCTGGAGTGCAGTGGTACAGTCCTGGCTCACTGAACCTCTGCCTCCTGGGTTCAAGCAATTCTCATGCCTCAGCCTCCCGAATAGCTGGGATTACAGGCACCAGCCACCACGCCCAGCTAATTTTTATATTTTTAGTAGAGACAGCATTTCACCATTTTGACCAGGCTAGTCTCAAACTCCTGACCTCAAGTGATCCACCTGCCTTGGCCTCCCAAAGTGCTGGGATTATAGGTGTGAGCCACCGTGCCTGGCCACATCTGCAGTTTTTAAAATTGTGCTTTAGATTCTGGGGTACATGTGCAGATCATGCAAGATTGTTGCATAGGTACATTCATGGCAAGGTGGTTTGCTGCCTCCATCCCCCCATCACCTATACCTGACATTTCTCCCCACGCTATCCCTCCCCACCCTCCCTCCCACTATCCCTCCCCTAGCCTCCCCCAATGGACCCTGGCGTGTGATGCTCCCCTCTCTGTGTCCACATGTTCTCATTGTTCAACACCCGCCTATGAGTGAGAACATGTGGTGTTTGATTTTCTGTTCTTGTGTCAGTTTGCTGAGAATGATGGTTTCCAGATTCATCCATGTCCCTACAAAGGACACGAGCTCATCGTTTATTTATGGCTGCATAGTATTCCATGGTGTTTATGTGCCACATTTTCTTTGTCCAGTCTATCACTGATGGGCATTTGGGTTGGTTCCAGGTCTTTGCTATTGTTAACAGTGCTGCAGTGAACATGTGTGTGCATGTGTCTTTATAATACAACGATTTGTAGTCCTTTGGGTATATACCCAGTAACGGGATTGCTGGGTCAAATGTAATTGCTATTTCTAGATCCTTGACGAATCGCCACACTGTCTTCCACTGTTGGGAAAATGGGAATTTATACTCCCACCAACAGTGTAAAAATGTTCCTATTTCTCCACATCCTCTCCAGCATCTGTTGTCTCCAGATTTTTTAATGATCGCCATTCTAACTGGCATGAGATGGTATCTCAATGTGATTTTGATTTGCATTTCTCTAATGACTAGCGATGATGAGCATTTTTTCATATGTTTGTTGGCCTCATATATGTCTTCTTTTGTGTCTGTTCATATCCTTCACCCACTTTTGGATGGGTTTGTTTGTTTATTTCTTGTAAATCTGTTTTAGTTCTTTGTAGATTCTGGATATTAGCCATTTGTCAGATGGGTAGATTGCAAAAATTTTTTCCCATTCTGTTGGTTGCCAGTTCACTCTAATGATTGTTTCTTTTGCTGTACAGAAGCTCTGAAGTTTAATTAGATCCAATTTGTCTATTTTGGCTTTTATTGCCATTACTTTTGGTGTTTTAGTCATGAAGGCCTTGCCTTTTCCTGTGTCCTGGATGGTTTTGCCTGGGTTTTCTTCTAGGGTTTTTATAGTGTTAGGTCTTATATTTAAGTCCTTAATTCATCTGGAGTTAATCTTAGTGTAAGGTGTCAGGAAGGGGTCCAGTTTCTGCTTTCTGCACATAGCTAGGCAATTTTCCCAACAGCATTTATTAAATAAGGAATCCTTTCCCCATTGCTTGTTTTTGTCGTGTTTGTCAAAGATTAGATGGTTGTAGATGTGTGGTGCTGCTCTGGAGGCCTCTGTTCTGTTCCATTGGTCTATGTCTCTGTTTTGATACCAGCACCATGCTGTTTTGATTACTATTGCCTTATAGTATAGCTTGAAGTCTGGCAATGCGTTGCTGCCAGCTTTGTTCTTTTTGCTTAGGATTGTCTTGGCTATGCAAGCTCTTTTTTGGTTCCATATGAAGTTTAAAGTGGTTTTTCTAGTTCTATGAAGAAGGTCACTTGTAGTTGGATGGGGATAGCGTTAAATCTATAAATTACTTTGGGCAGTATGGCCATTTTCATGATATTGATTCTTCCTAACCATGAGCATGGAATTTTTCTCCATCTGTTTGTGTCCTCTGTTATTTCCTTGAGCAGTGTTTTGTAGTTCTCCTTAAAGAGGTCCTTTACATCCTTTGTTAGTTGTATTCCTAGGTATTTTATTCTCCTTGAAGCAATTGTGAATGGGAGTTCGTTCTTCATTTGGCTCTCTATTTGTCTGTTACTGGTGTATAGGAATGCTTGTGATTTCTGCACATTGATTTTGTATCCTGAGACTTTGCTGAAGTTGCTTATCAGTTTCAGGAGATTTTGGGCTGAGACGATGGGGTCTTCTAAATATACAATCATGTCGTCTGCAAATAGACACAATTTGACTTCCTCTTTTCCTAATTGAATACCCTTTATTTCTTTTTCTTGCCTGATTGCTCTGGCTAAAACTTCCAATATTATATTGAATAAGAGTAATGAGAAAGGGCATCCTTGTCTAGTGCCAGATTTCAAAGAAATGCTTCCAGTTTTGGCCCATTCAGTATGATATTGGCAGTGAGTTTGTCATAAATAGCTTTTATTATTTGTGATACATTCCATTGATACCTGGTTTATTGAGAGTTTTTAGCACAAAGGGCTGTTGAATTTTGTCAAAGACCTTCTCTGCATCTATTGAGATAATCATGTGGTTTTTGTCTTTGGTTCTATTTATGTGGTGGATTACGTTTATAGACTTGCATATGTTGAACCAGCCTTGCATCCCCGGGATGAAGCCCACTTGATCATGATGGATAAGCTTTTTGATGTGCTGTTGCAATTGGTTTGACAGTATTTTATTGAAGATCTTTACATCTATGTTCATCATGGATATTGGCCTGAAGGTTTCTTTTTTTGTTGAATATCTGCCGAGTTTTGGTGTCAGAATGATGTTGGTCTCATAAAATGAGTTGGGAAGGATTTCCTCTTTTTGTACTGTTTGAAATAGTGTCAGGAAGAATAGTACCAGCTCCTCTTTGTATGTCTGGTAGTATTCGGCTGTGAACCCATCTGGACCTGGGCTTCTTTTGGTTGATAGGCTATTAATTGCTGCCTCAACTTCATCCCTTGTTATTGGTCTATTCAAGGTTTCAACTTCTTCCTGGTTTTGTCTTGGGATGGTGCAAGTGTCCAGGAATTTATCCATTTCTTCTAGGTTTACTGGTTTATGTGCATAGAGTTGTTTGTAGTAATCTCTGATGGTAGTTTGTGTTTCTTTGGGATCAGTGATGATATCTCCTTTATCGTTTTTTATTGCATCTGTTTGATTCTTCTCTCTTTTCTTTTTTATTAGTCTGGCTAGCAGTCTGTCTATTTTGTTGATCTTTTCAAAAAACCAGCTCCTGGATTTATTGATTTTAAAGGGGTTTTTGTGTCTCTATCTCCTTCATTTCTTCTCTAATCTTACTTATTTCTTGTCTTCTGCTAACTTTTGAGTTTTTTTGATCTTGCTCGTCTAGCTCTTTCAATTTTGATGATAGGGTGTTGATTTTAGATCTTTCCTTGCTTCTCATGTGGGCATTTATTGCTATAAATTTCCCTCTAGACACTGCTTTGAATGTGTCCCAGAGATTCTGGTATGCTGTGTCCTTGTTCTCATTGGTTTCAAAGAACATCTTTATTTCTGCCTTCATTTCATTATTTATCCAGTCGACATTCAGGAGCCAGTTGTTCAGTTTCCATGAGGTTTTGCGGTTTTGAGTTAGTTTCTTAATCCTGAGATGTAATTTGATTGCACTGTGGTTTGAGAGACTGTTTGTTATGATTTCCATTCTTTTGCATTTGCTGAGGAGTGATTTACTTCCAATTATGTGGTCACTTTTAGAGTAAGTGCAATATGGTGCTGAGAAGAATGTATATTCTGTGGCTTTCAGGTGGAGAGTTCTGTAGAGTCTATTAGGTCCACTTGTTCCAGTTCTGCATTCAAGTCCTGGATATTCTTGCTGATTTTCTGTCTTGTTGATCTGTCTAATAGTGACAGTGGAGTGTTAAAGTCTCCCACTGTTACTATGCGGGAGTCTAAGTCTCTTTGTAGGTCATTAAGAACTTGCTTTATGTATCTGGGTGCTCCTATATTGGGTGCATATATGTTTAGGATAGTTAGCTCTTCTTGCTGTATTGATCCTTTCACCATTATGTAATGGACTTCTTTGTCTCTTTTGATCTTTATTGGTTTAAAGTCTATTTTATCAGAGACTAGAATTGCAACCCTTGCTTTTTTTTTTTTTTTTTTTTTTTGCTCTCCATTTGCTTGGTAGATCTTCTTCCATCCTTTTTTTTTGAGTCTATGTGTGTCTTTGCATGTGAAATGGGTCTCCTGAATATAGCACACCAATGGGTCTTGACTTTTTACCTGGTTTGCCAGTCTATGTTTTGATTGGGGTATTCAGACCATTTACATTTAATGTTAATATTGTTATGTGTGGATTCGATCCTGCCCTTTTGTTACTGGTTGTTTGTTTTGCCCAATGGTCAATGCAGTTTACTCATTGCATCATTGGTCTTGACCATTTTGTTTGTTTTTGCAGTGGCTGGCACTGGATGTTTTTTTCTGTGTTTAGTGCTTCCTTGAGGAGCTCTTGTAAGGCAGGTCTGGTAGCAAGAAAATCTCTCAGTAATTGCTTGTCCATAAAGGATTTTATTCCTCCTTCACTTACGAAGCTTAGTTTGGCTAGATATGAGATTCTGGGTTGAAAGTTCTTTTCTTTAAGGATGTCGAATATTTGCCCCCACTGTCTTCTGGGTTGTAGGGTTTCTGCCAAGAGATTCACTGTGAGTCTGATGTGCTTCCCTTTGTGGGTGACCTGACCTTTCTCTCTGGCTTCCCTTAGCATTTTTTCCTTCATTTCAACCCTGGTGAATCTGACGATTATGTGCTTCGGGGTTGCTCTTCTTGAGGAGTATCTTTGTGGGGTTCTCTGTATTTCCTGTATTTGAATGTTGGCCTGCTTTGCTAGGTTGGCGAAGTTCTCCTGGATAATATCCTGAAGAGTGTTTTGCAGCTTGGATTCATTTTCCCCATCACATTCAGGTACACCGATCAAGCATAGATTAACTCTTTTCACATAATCCCATATTTCTTGGAGCCTTTGTTCATTTCTTTTCACTCTTTTTTCTCTTTTCTTGCCTTCTTTTTATTTCGTTGAGTTGGTCTTCAATCTCTGATATCCTTTCTTCTGCTTGATCCATTCAGCTATTGAAACTTGTGGATGCTTCACAAAGTTCTCATGCTGTGTTTTTCAGCTCCATCAAGTCGTTTATGTTCTTCTCTAGGCTGGTTATTCTAGTTAGCATTTCATCTAATCTTTTTTCAAGGTTCTTAGTTTCTTTCATTGGGTTAGAACTAATGTTCTTTTAGCTCAGAGAAGTCTGTTATTACCCATCTTCTGAACCCTGCTTCTATCAGCTCGTCAAAATCATTTTCTGACCTGTTTAGTTCCCTTGCTGGTGAGTCTCTGTGATCTCTCTGGGAGGAGAGGCATTCTGGACTTTGATGTTTTTGTCCATTTTGCACTGGTTTCTTCCCATCTTCTTGGCTTTATCTACCTATGATCTTTGAAGTTGGTGATTTCGGGTGGCATCTTTGAGTGGATGTCTTTTCTGTTAAAGTTGGGGTTATTTCTCCTGTATGAGGCTTTTATGTTTAACTCAGGTGTCAGTGTGCTGCTTGAGATAGTCTGTCTGTTGTCTGCCTGTGGAGGCACTGCTGGGCTGCCTCGGTCTGGGCCAGGCTGCTGTTTATTCTTCACCAGGTTTCCACTTATGCCGGTGGGATTAGACCCGCCTTCCCAATGGCCGGCTTCTTTCCCTCTGTCATGCCCACTGCTCCCGTATGGAGCTCCATCTGATGTGTTAACTGCGAAACTCTCCCGGGAGAGGGATTCTGGTTGCTTGATCTTCTGGGGGTGGGGCCTGTCTGGGCATGTCCCCCTCCCCACTTTCAACTCTCCCTTCTGTGGGATGGGCAGTTCCTTCTCCAAAGCTTTCTTGGTGTAAGACCAAGTCTCTGCCCTGGTCTGCTCTGACAAGGCTCCGGTCTGGCTGGGGCTGCTGGCCTGGGCTATTTCCCAGGTCTGCAACTTGGGGCAGTTCTCAGCCAGGTGGCGTTTTCCTGGGCTGTGTGCTGCCAAAGTCTCAGAGTGAAGTGCTGAATCTGATTCAGAGTACCAAGGAGGTGACGCCTCCCATCCTCCGTGCCAGATGCACTTTCCAGGTGGGGCAGTGCCCCGCCTTGCCTCGGCTCGCCCCCTTTGGCCTGCTTTCGCCTCCTTTTTTTGGGTTAATCCCACTGTTCTGTCAGTCCCTTTGGAACAAACCCGGTACCTTGCTCAGAGACACAGATATCGCTCTTGTTCTGTGTCTCACTCGGTGGGAGCCACACTCCAGAGAAGCTCCCTTTCAGCAATCTTGGTCCTCCTCCTGCATCTGCATTTCTAATGCTACTTTTCAGCCTGGCGATCTCAGACAGTAAAATTCAGTGCAGCTGGGGCGGATAAGTGTCCTCTGCTCTGACATTTCTCTTTGGTCTTGGCATTTTCAAGTTAGACCCAGGTCATTATTTCTATATCAGTGACATTTCATCATGCACTAAATACTGAGGTGTTGAAAACACCAAAAAAGGCCTTAAAATGCCTGGAACATTATCCGAAGCATTTGCTATTAAGGATGATAATCTTTCACATCTCTTTTCAAATATAAGTTGACTATAAAGCAGTGACTTCAAGCCGAAGGTTTTGAATATCTGGAAAATTGCAATTTTTTTGCAACCTTCTCCGTGTCACCACAGTGCCACATGCAGCATCATGCTCAGTGCCCCACACGCCTTCTAACTTCCATTCCCTAACAGGTCTTCCCTCCTCACCATTCCCAAACGCAGCCATCTCCACCTGCTGACCCTGTAGCTTCGTCCCCAGATCACTCCAGCTGAGAGTAGTTTTCCCTTTTCTGGATTCCAAGAAGGACTTTGCAAAAATATTTATTTTTATTTTTTTAAAAAAGGCAACAGAAGTTCCACAATTAATCTTTTCTTATAAGCAGACTGTACTTTTTAGAACAGGTTGGCCAGGTGCAGTGGCTCATGCCTGCAATCCCAGCACTTTGGGATGCTGAGGTGGGTGGATTACCTGAGGTCAGGAGTTCAAGACCAGCCTGATGATCATGGTGAAACCCCATCTCTAATAAAAATACAAAAATTAGCTGGGCATGATGGTGTGCACCGTAGTCCCAGCTACCCAGGAGGCTGAGGTAGGAGAATTGCTTGAACCTGGGAGACAGATTTGCAGTGAGCCAGGATCACACCACTGCACTCCAGCCTGGGTGACAGAGCACAACTCCATCTCAAAAACAAAACAAAGTAGATTTAGGTTCATTGCAAAATTAAGTGGAAGGTACAGATAATTCCCATTTACCCCTTCTGCTCAACATGCAAGCCTCCCCACTGTCAATATCCCTGACCATAGTGGTGCATTTGTTATGTCATCCAAAAGACCACCAGGATGGCTAAATACTAGAAAAGATGCTTTGTTGGTGATATCTGTTTGCAAGCCAGGAAGAAAATCTCCAGTGTGGACTGCAGGTGTTCTCTCTTCAAAGAGGGGAAGGACAGGTTGGGTTTTATGCCTTACAGGGCCAGTAGCAACACATTCAGCAGGTTTGGGAGAAGAGCTGTACATTATTTATGAGGGGAGTCATGCATATATATAATGGATGAACGTATATGTAACAAACATCCCATGTTCACTTGGGACAAAGTTTTAGCATCTAAATTAGGTGGAATTTGGCTATTTATGTTTAAAGGTGAACTGTAGGAAACAAAGATGGTTTGCGTGCAGCCTCTGTAAGCTGCTGAAACTGAGTTACTGTCCACAGTTGCTCAGGAGAAAAGAATATTTGTAAGGCCAGTCCTCTGTCCAAGTAGAGCTGTGGTAGTATAGGTCGAAAATCAGAGTTGATAGGTCTTATCGTTAGGAAGTTTAACCATAGGAATTTAGACATGTACCATGCCAGCTAGGCCATGAATCCTCACCCTGCAGGTAACTCGGTTCTGTAACTTTAAGGTACATCTTAGTTGATAAAGGGGCATCTATTTTGGTCTTTCAGATCACTGTTACAATAAAAGAACCCACATTAGCACGTCATTTTCACCCAAAGTCAATAGCTGACATTAGGCTTTACTCTTCGTGTTGGCTATTCTATGGATTTGTAAAACTGTATACTGACATGTCTCTGCCATTACTGTATCATACAGAGTAGTTTACCCTAAAAATCTTCTGTGCTTTACCTGTTCTTCCCTCCCTTCCCCACGATCCCTGGCAATCGCCTTTTCCAGAGTCTTGTATAGGTGGAATCATACAATATCCATATTCAACGTTTCAAAGTCATACTTTATCTTCCTGAATGTAATACAGTGAGCTCCTTGAGGACAGGCAAGGATGAGCCGGTCCTTACTGTGTACCCAGGTCACTGTGTGATGTCTGTTGGATGAATAAGCAGATAGGTATCACTTACTGCACTCACTATTCTTACAGTTGCATGAGAATTGAGTTTTTAGAACAGACTCCAATGAGGGAAAAACTTATTGTTTAATAGACACTTTCAAGGAAGACAAATGATTATTTTGTAGCATGAAGAGTCACTACCTGTAGTGCTGGACCCCTACTGACTCCAGTAGGGATGGCACTGAGTCTGTGAGAAAAGACCAAAGAAAAGACCCAGAGACAGCAAAGGAGACATAGGGTTTATCAGGAGAACTTACATACAGGGATGGTGTGGTGGCAGGTTGCACAGGAGAACCACTGCCATTTGTAAAAAGCATACAGCTTATATAGCATTTTCACTTAGCACCCTACACCTAGTAAACTCCATTTAACCCAAAACAAAAGGCCTTGATCCCCTGTATGGCCTGCGTTTCAAGAGACAGGCCAAGGGTTGGAATGTCCTTCATGGATAAGGAGTGAATCCCTGGGTTGGCCACTCCTGGATTCCTTAGCTCAGAACTCTGAGCGAACATTCTTCTTGACCATGGAGCCATTCTCAGGGCATGCCTTATTGCTGTCAGGTACATCTCTATACACTCCCAAATGTGTTGCTCTTTTATGAGTGAAGTACCTTTAATTTGACATTACGTTTTCTATGCCCATGTTGTGCTCCTCTTTTATTTATTATATTTCGTAAGGGCATATTAAGCACTGCTATAGACATCTGGAAGAACAGGGAACAAACAAAGTTCCTGCCTTCTTAGTGCCAGCATTTCAGGGAAAAGAGGCAGGTGACAAGACAAATAAATAATGACATAGGGTATAAGCACTAGGAAAAAAATAAGACAGTGTAAGGGGAATTGACATGGGATGCTGTAAAGAAAAGGCCTTCCGGATGAAAGGACAATTTGAGCAGACACTAGGGAGCAGTGAGGGAGCGGGTGGCCACGTGGATGTCTGTCTGGTGGTGGAGCCCAGCAGGCAGAGGAAATAAGGCAAGACAGTTAAGACCAAGGCCTTAGGTGGGGAGGTAGGATGGCTAGATGGGACTGAGGGACCATATGGGGGTGAACTGGGGGTGGGACATAGTCAGTCAAGGTCAAGGTCATATAGGATCTTGTAGGCTGTGGTAAAGACTTGAATTTTTACTTTGAGTAAGAGGGTAAATTATTGGCTTTTTATTTTTCTGGAAGTGGGATCTTGCTCTGTCACCCAGGCTGGAGTGCAGTGGCTCGATCATAGCTCACTGCAGCCTCAAGCTCCTGGGCTCCAGAGATCCTCCCATCTCAGCCTTCATAGTAACTGGGACTACAGGTGCACACCACCAAGCCCAGTTAATTTTTAAATTTTTTTAGACAGGATTTCACTGTGTTGCTCAGGCTGGTCTCCATCTTCTGTCCTCAAGCAATCCTCCTGCCTTGACCTCCCAAAGTGCTAGGATTACAAGCATAAGCCACGGCACCTGGTCTCTATTGGAGGGTTTTAAAGACTTACATACTTGGTTAAAGCAGTCTGCAGGGGGATAGGGGCAAGACTGGAAGTGGGCAGACCCATGAGGAGGCTCCTGCAGAACCTAGTGACAACGGGCCATGACTAGGGTGGTGGCCGTGAGAGGTGAGAAGTAATCAGATCCCAGTTCACAGAGTTGATGGGATTTGCTACAAGTCTGATTGGGAAGGACTGTGAAGAAAAGCAGGGAGTCAAGGATGATTAGAAACAAGGTTTGCATCCTCAGCAACTGGAAGATTCCTGATGTCATTTGCTGAGATCGGGGATGGGTTCTGAGGTGTGATTAAGCTTGAGGAACAAACTCAAGTTGGTTTTGGACGGGATACATTTGAAGTTCCTGTTGGACATCAAAGGCTGCTGGCTGTGAGTCTGCCTTCCAAATCCCTGAGTCCTTGAATTCAAGGTCATGTGTTGGCCGTCTTTGTATTAGAGCATCTAACACTCCTGTTTCACTTAATGGGATTCAAGTTTGCACACGTGGGGTTTTCTCAACGTGACCTACAGTTTCAGTTGCATCTTCATATTCTTTTTCATCATAATCTGAAAAAGCAGAGAAAAGACCATTGGAAAGAAATGCTTTATGAAACTTTCTGAAAATGGGTAGAACCAGAAATGATGCTGACAGGAGTTTTAGAAGTGCAAAATAGAGAGTATTCAGACCAAATATAAGTAAATTAGCATAAATCAGCATTCTCTGATTTCCACGCCTACTTACCCAAGTTGGTTGACTCAACAGCTGCTAAGACTACAGCTGTGTGATTCCTCCACATTTTTTGTTTGGGCATGGAAAAGTGTTTCAGTTTGTCATTGCTTCATCATTTCTAATTCCATATTAGGTTGTATTTTTTTTTTTTTTTTTTTTTTTTTTTTTTTGCCTGACCATAGTAGTTAAGAAAGTCTTGTAACTGTCCTTCATTCTGTTGAACCAACTACATAATATGTTTTGGCATTTTGTTTTAGATCCACTTGGGGCTTTATTTAAAAATTTTTTGATTTTTTAAACATTTTTTTACTTAAAAAAATTTAAATAGAGACAGTGTCTCATTATTACCTAGGTTGGACTGCGTAGGGCATTCATAGCTCCTGGGCTCAAGCAGAAAGAAAAGCAAGTGCAAACTTTTATAGATTCCACAAGGGCAGATGCATAGTTTAGGGTGGCTGCGCAGGACCTGGGAAGAGAGCTGAGTCACAAAGGGCAGATGACTGGCCAGAAATGAATGTCCTTATGGGTTATGCTAAGGAGTATGAAAAATGGGGAGTATCCAAACTTTAGAGTCCAGGTGTACTGTGATGAGATTGCAATTTTTTTTTTTTTTTTTTGCGACAGAGTGTCACTCTTGTTGCCTAGACTGGAGTGCAATGGTGTGATCTCGGCTCACCACAACCTCCATCTCTTGGGTTCAAGTAATTCTCCTGCCTCAGCCTCCTGAGTAGCTGGGATTACAGGTTCCTGCCACCATGCCCAGTTAATTTTTATATTTTTAGTAGAGACGGGGTTTCTCCATGTTGGTCGGGCTGGTCTAGAACTCCTGACCTCAGATGATCCACCCACCTCGGCCTCCAAAAGTGCTGGGATTACAGGCATGAGCCACCATGCCCAGTCCCAAGATTGCATTTTTTGACAAAGCTACTTTGACTGCCATGTGAAGAGCAGATGGGAGGTGAGGGAGCCTGGTTAGAAGGTCCTTGATGATGCAGGCCAAAAGATGATGAAGCTGTTATAAAGTTCTTTGAGCCTCAACTGGAACGTATTTAGTATGACATGTGTTTATAACATAAAATTAAATGTGAAAGCAGAAAAATTGGTGATGGAGAGGAGAGCGCAAAATTGGGGAGATACTGTAGCCAAGCTGCAAGCTCATACTGCTCACCGCACAACAGCCAATAAGGCAAGAGACAAGGAGTTGGGGTAAGGAAAATGACTTTATTTGGAAAGCCAGCAAACCAAGAAGATGGTGAAGTGGTGTCCTAAAGAACCATCTTAAAAGACGTGAATCTCTTTTTATGTTTGGGAAGGGGGAACAAGGAGAGGGTTCAGGTGACAGATGACCACGGACATCTGAGCAATAGCAGGAGTCCGAGAGGTTTATGTAACTTCTTTATCCTTGGTCGGGGCATAGTGCTCCTATTAATGTTGAATATGATGTTGTTACTTGTGTCTATGCACTTTTTACTTCCTCGCTGGTTAGTTTGGGGAAGAGACTGTTATCATCCTTGCTTTAAACTGTAAACTACATTCCTCCCATGGTCAGCTTGGCTTATATATGGGAATGAGGAAAGGCAGTCAGCTCGAGAGGTTAGAAGCAAGATGGAGTTAGTTAGCTATGTTAGGTTTCTGTAACTGTTATGTCTTACATGTAGTATTACATTACAACATCTACTTGGATGAATGGTGATGTCATTCTAGCATGAGGAGCAGGTGGGGTTAATTGGAGGTTAAATGGAACCATAGTTCTGTATGGGTATGTCATCTTTGTGGAGCTTGGGGGTCATCCATTAAGCAGCTGGAAATACAGTTCTGAGGCTCAGCAGAGACCTTGGCCTGGAAGAACATGTTTAGAAGTCTTCAACATCTCATTAGGAAAGAGAAAGAGATCACCCTGGAGAGGAAATAGAGTAAGGAGAGAAAATGGCCGAAGAAGGAAACCATGCTGGGATTGAGTCTCTGTGGTACCAATGGTCTTACCATTGATGCCAGAGTTAAAAAAGAAGAGAGAGTTATATTCAAATTCCGGTTGATTTAATCTCTTATTAACATTTTCTTACCACTGGTAAATGTCCAAGAAAAATATATATTTTTTTGTTTTATCAAAAGATATACCTGCTATTTGATCACTCTTCAGGTATTAACAAATGTTGTCAAGGAGAACATTTTAACAAAATGTCCCTTCTGTTGTTCATACCCACAGCAACCAACTTGGAAACTAGTCGTCATAGAAGACAGCTGCAAGTTCTGTCTTTCCCACATCACCAACAATTCACACCTTTGTACATGGTTCTGGACTGTCTGTTTCTAATATTACACAGCACTCAGTGGCACTGGACACTTGGGGAATCTTTAGGACTTCAAGTGGTTTGTCGTTTTGCCTCAAACCTAGACACCACTATAAGAAGCCCTACAGGCTACTCTTACCAGCAGTAGGGGCTCCTGAGCAGTATCACAGAACGATGAGAAGTCCTGCACTTGTGAATTCTCTTTACAGCTCCAGGTGCTTAAGCAAGGCTTTTAAAGCTGAAGCTGGCTCCCTGGCCACTTGGTAAGTTTGAGTGACTTGCAGGCAGCTATGTGTCTTGAGCAGGAGTTATTCTCTGAAACCATAGAAAGTGTCAGGGAAGGTTGGATACACATCACGTATGTGCATGAGAAATGATACTTTCAACAGCAGCAGCATCTTCCAAGTGACAAAAATAACTCCGCTTTAGTCAGTAGCCCTGAAGCCAAGTGTCCCCTTTCACTGCCTGTTCTCTGTTGGTATCCTTCAAAGGGACACTGTGTCTTCCACAGTTTGGAATGTGATGTTTCTGTTCTCGCTGATGTAACTGTCTTAGTATCTGTCTGCTCTTCCTCTTGTCATATATTTGGAGAGTCCTCACCTCTTGATCACTTGCAGTTTACAATCTTCTTAACTGTTGTTCATTCATACGGCAAGAAATTGACGGCTATCTGCCGGGCTCGAGTTAGCAAAGCTGCTTATACTCTGATTTCTACTGTTCTCCCAGTGTTTAGACTGTAGCTGTTTAATTAGTGTGCAACAACATTCATGCCAGTATTTCTCCTAAAGGTCTTAGTTTACTTTATTCCTCTATCACAGAAGGTTCCTTCAGGTCCTGCCTTCTGAAAATAGATGTATTTCTTCCAAAATACTGAATCAGCTTTTAGATTCTTGAAAGTTCTTGGCAAGTCTCTGTTTGGATATCTTGACTGACTTGCGAATATGATTTCTCCTTTTCTCTTAGCTCTGGGTTGAGCACCCTCTCAAGAGCTCTTGTGTTATAAAGCTTGTGTTCATGAGCAGAAAAGGACTGATACTGATAGAGTATTAATCACTGAAAGATGTGGCTGTCACTGGTGTTATTTCCTGTGTCAAGCTTCCCACCAGCAGAGCTGGCTAAGTGTTTGGTGCTGTGGGAAGAGCCTTCAGGTACACACAGCTTGGCCTTTCACCTCCTTCTTCCCATCAAGACATAATGATTGGCTAGGCATGGTGGCTCATGCTTATAATCCCAGCACTTGGCCCAGAGGCCAAGGTGGGAGGATCACTTGAATCCAGGTGTTTGAGACCAGCCTGGGCAACATAATAAGATCCCATTTCTACCAAAAAAAGAAAATGAGCCAGGCATAGTGGCACATGCCTGTAGTCCAGCTACTTGGGAGGCTGAGGCTGGAGGATTGCTTGAGCATAAGAAGTCGAGGCTGTAGTAAGCTGTGATTGTGCCACTGCACTCCAGTCTTGGTGACAGAGTGAGACCTTGTCTCAAAAAAAAAAAAAAAAGGAAAAGGAATGGTGTACATCTCCACCCAGTTTGCTAGAGCAGGCATGCCGTTCATTGGGGAGGCAAAACTCCCGCATAGCTGCTAAAAGAACTGCTGAGTGCTTTGCGATAGAGAGAAACAAAGGAATGCTAGGTCACTGCGTGAGTCGCGGGGTGTCTGCCTGAGCCATAGAAAGCTTTTGATTTCTGGAGCCACATTGAATGGACTGATTATGTTTAAAATTATAAAAGAAAAATATAGCCTAAGATAATTGAGTACAGTAAACCAATTTTATCTTATTTGTTCTTACATGTAAAAATTGTTGAGTAGGTACCCTGGTACCCACTCCATTGCTAAGCCGTGGAAGGAGCCTTGCTTTCAGCTCTTCCCATCATTTCCTTCGCTTTGTCCCTTTTCAGCCTCCTGTGCTAACTGATAGCACATGTGTTTCAGAGTGGAACCTGGAAAAGGAATGTGTGCAGCCCTCGTAAGGATATACCATTCCAAATTCCATATGCTGTTAGATAATATGCTGGCTAGAGCGTCAACAGTTACCCCAGGAAGGGGGAATTTGGATTGGAAAGGAATCAAAGGAATTGGAGGTAATATAATGGACTGCAGTTAAACAGTAATAGGGTGGTCTGGACAACTGGACGAAGGCCAGGTTCAAAATTGCAGGCAATCCCCCCTGCCCTTTTAGAACAAGGCAAGGTCCACTGAACGGAGAACAAGACAGGTCATCAGATTTCTTAGGGTTTAATTCAAACATGGGCCCTGAGCTTTGTCTTTTGTTCTCTTGAAAGGAACAAAGCCATTGAATTCAGCCAGAAAAGCCTGTGCATATTCATCATAAACATCCACAAAATCTTCTTTAATCTCCCTTGTTATTCTCTCTAAAAAGCATGGCTCTGAAATAAGTTCTTGGTTGCATCTGATAAGTGTCAGCTGATGTCCGCGACCCCTTCATTTACTGTGTCCCTTGCACTTGACACAATGTCTGACATAACCTATTTGTTGGAATAAATGAATGGATGAATGAATGAATGCCAGTAGTGGCTAGACACCGTGGCTCACGCCTGTAATCCTGGCACTTTGGGAGTCAGAGGTGGGTAGATAATTGAGATCAGGAGTTCGAGAACAGCCTGGCCAACATGGTGAAACGCTGTCTCTACTAAAAATACAAAAACTAGCTAGGCATGGTGGCTCATGCCTGTAATCCCAGCTACTCAGGTGGCTGAGGCCAGAGGATCGCTTGAACCCAGGAGGCAGAGGTTGCGGTGAGCTGAGCTCACACCACTGCACTGCAGCCTGGGCAACAGAGTCTTAAAAAAAACTAAACAAAACAGGGAAAGTGTGAGTGAGTGAAGAAAAACAATGAAATCCAGTTCCAGGGTAAAGAGTATGCTATCAGTGTGATGACGGATGTGATATGGTTGGAGGTTGGGGTTTTCCAAACTGTATTCTTTAGACCAGTAGACTGTGATAAATAGGCTCTCTCTCTCTCTCTCTCACACACACACACACACACACACACACACACACGGGCTTTCATGTTCTGACGAATGTTGCACACTCTATCTACTGTGGGATCACAGTTTACGTTTATATGCTGAAGTCTCTGAAAAGACCAGCAATGAAGAAAACCCAGTTAACCTTTATTTTTACTCAGCGTTCCCCTGTCATATGGACTGTGGAACCCTCTGCATTATACCCCTTTACATCCCAGCACCCACTGAACACAATTTCTTCAACATTGGTATAAATTTACAAAACCATCGTAGTCTTGAGTCCAGCTGACCTGAGTGTGAATCAAGATTTACTACATAGTATGTGATCCGGAGTCAAATTAAGTAACCTCTGGTTTCCTGCTTCATCTACAAGATGAGGATAATGTCCATCTCCTCAAAGGAGACAATGAAAGCAGATAATGCAGGTGAACTATCTTGCCTGCACTCAGCACAGGGTGGCTCTTCTCTGGTTGATTTCCACCCTGATGCAAGGAATTTCTCTATATCACTCTGCTACCCACAAAGAGGGGCTTCTTAGGATATAACCTATTGTCCTTAAACTTTATGAGCAGTGCAACAATTGTTATTTGCACCTGTAAAATGTGAATAACTGGTCTTTCTTTTTTAAACGCTTTCCCAAAGGAAAAGTCTGGCAAAGAGCTCACGTTCTAAATAGTTTCACATGTGTTGGTGCTATCACCTCTTAAGTTTTGGCAACGTTGTTTCTCTGCTTTTTTCTTGACTCCCCCCTAGTTCTTCTAAATTGGATACTAAACAGGAGAAGTCTTTTTAATATCCTGGAAATGTGTTTTATTAATCTACCAAACAAATGGCTGTCCAACAACTCCACGAAACAAGAACAGCCACCAACATTCATTTTGCTTTTACCAGGCACCAGGTAGTGCTGTAAATTCTTTATGCGTGTAATTCATTTCATCTTCACAACAACCTGATGAGGTGAGCGCTGTTATCTGCAGTTTGCAGAGAAGGAAACTGAAGCTGGTGGAGTAACATGCCTAAGGCTACCCTGCTAGGGAAAGATGAATGACCGTGACTCTGTATGACTAACGCCCTAAGAACAAAGATGAGTTAAAAATGGGAGAGCCGCCTAGGGTAGAACCCCAGAGTTTTCATTTTCTTGCCAAGTTTTAGTAAAAATTTCTCAGTTTTCAGGAAACAAAAGTTATATATTTTAAAGTTTGAAATCACAAATTAGGCCTCACTCCCCCATCATTAGCCTCTATATTTTTAAGTAAGATCAACAGAACCCAGTGGCTTTCCACGGAGTTCAGGGACCTTGTTCCAGGTGTGCCCACAAAACTCAGTCCCTTTTCTAAGGCAGGGCACATATAATTGAATATAGGCTGAGCATGATGGCTCATGCCTATAATCCCTGCACTTTAGGAAGCTGAGGCAGGAGAATCGCTTGAGCCCAGGAGTTACAGACCAGCCTGGGCAACTTGGTGAAAACCCATCTGTACAAAAAAAAATGCAACAATTAGCCAGGTGTGGTGGTATACACCTGTAGTCCTAGCTACTTGGGAGGCTGAGGTTGGAGGATCACCTGAGCTTGAAGTGACTGAGGCTGCAGTGAGGCAAGATTGCATCATTGCACTTCAGCCTGGGCAACACAGTGAGACCCTGTCTCATAAAAAAAAATTGCCAAGTATTTTAATGTCAGTTACTGTTAATTTAAATGTCCACCAGGGGTCTCCCTGAAGTCAAAAGCTGCTGTTTTTTCCCAATGCCAGAACTCCTAAGAGTGGACCCCAGGCCCTAGGAGGTGATCTAAGGGCTTTGTGTTCTGCGTATGTCATGCAACCTCAGGATCGGACATGTGTGAGGTCCAGCCTGTGTCCTGTGACACCTTGGAGAACAGTTGAGACTGGTTGATATTTGGAGGGTTAAGCAAAGGACCTTTCTTTTGCCAGCTACTCTGCTGTGGTCTAAGTATCTTGAGGGCTGTGAACGGGTCCTCGCTGGGCTTGTCTCTGAGCTGCACACCTTGACTGGTCACAGGAGTCAAGTGGTAAGTGTTGGTTGAAGGAATCAGCGATGCTTGGCTACCCATTGTGTGCTCTTGAATATTTGCTAGGGATGTGGTAATAACGGAGGAAAAGGATCAAGGAGTAATGACTGAGCCTGTTTCTGGGCGAATCAATGATGTGACCACATTGCTTTTTCTTAGCCGATAGCTGCAGTTCCATGCAACTTTTCTACTTATTTTTGGAGGTAATCACATTCCAACCCTGAGGACTGGTCCCATGCTGGGCAGCACTGCAGTGGCCTCTACACTTGAGCTGACGTTTCTTGTATCTCACGAGGGTCAGGGCCCTATGGGAACTTTTTGTCATATGTGGGGGGAGTCTTTTAGGAAAAAAAAGTCTCCTTTGTATCCTTTAGGGGTAAAAAACGAGTGCTGTTAGAATAGGAAGGGGCTTCCTGTAGGCTTGAAAAGAGAAAGACTTGACAGGTGGCACCTGGGCTTTGTTCAGCAGGACTGAGAGGGCAGGAGTGCAGCTGGCTTCTTCGCAAGATTCACAAACCCTATGGCTCATTGATGAGATGTTCTCTGCCCTACAAGGTGGACTTTCCTTGTGGTGGAATTTTATTTTCCTCCCTGTGCCGGTGTTAGATTCTCTGGATATATAAGGTGACCCGAGGAGAAGCAGATGATGTCGTCACAGTTTGTTTGCAGGATCTGGGCTTTCTTCTCCAGAGGAGGTGGCACTCACGCCTGAGATGCCTGCTATCTCCCCGAGCCTTTCAGCACAAGGGCAGGAAGGAGAAGAACCCAGCTAAGGGGGACCAGCCCAAAGTCATTCAGGAAAAACAGATATACACAGACATAGCCGGAAGCCTGCATGTGTTTTTCCACTGCAGGAAGGTTAAAGTGGAAGTTTATATCATAGATTTAAGAGATAAAAAAAATGAAGGCTAGGGCCGGGCACAGCGGCTCATGCCTGTAATCCCAGCACCAAGGCAGGAGAATCACCTGAGGTCAGGAGCTTCAGACCAGCCTTGCCAAGATGGTGAAATCCCTTCTCTACTAAAAAAAATTGCTGGGCATGGTGGTGCATGCCTGTAATGCCAGCTGCTCAGGAGGCTGAGGCAGGAGAATTGCTTAAACCCGGGAGGCAAAGGTTGCAGTCAGCTGAGATTGTACCACTGAGCTCCAGCCTGGGCGACAGAGAAGACTGTGTCTCAAAAAGAAAAGAAAAGAAAAGAAAAAAAAACGAAAGCTGGGCATGGCAGCTCATGCCTGCAATCCCAACATTCTGGGAGGATGAGAGAGAGGATTGCTTGAGTCCAGGAGTTCAAGACCAGCCTGGGCAATATAGTGGAACCCCATCTCTACAGAAAAATTGAAAAATTAGCTGGGTGTGGTGGTACACACATGTGGTCCCAGCTACTTGGGAAGCCGAGGTGGGAGGATCACTTGAGCCTGAGGGGGTCTGGGCTGCAGGGAGCCTTGATTGTGCCACTGCACTCCAGCCTAGGTGACAGAGCAAGTCCTTGTCTCAAACAAAACCCTACATATCTTAAGAGGTATTGGAGAGGCGTTCATACATGCCAAGCACATAGGACTCAATGAGCAATTCTCTGTCTCAGAAATAAATAAATAATAGATGTTTAAGAATATACTACCATTAAGCACCTCAGGTATGGAAGTTCATGAAAGATACTTTATTTAATAAGACGTGAGGGGAAATTTAGCATCACTGACGGCATCCTTCTCTCTCCTCCCTGCAGTCTCTTCCAGTTAACTGGTGAATGCAAATGAGCCGTGTGGAGCGGGATGTATTTTGCAGCTCAGTTATTGATTTGTAGGGAGCCCGGGTGGGTACCCTCCTCTCTGTCTCTCTGAGGACAGTGACAGGAGCCCTCAATGCCAACAGAGATAAGAGTGAAGTTGTATTTGTATTTGTTCACAAGCCCTGACGTGAACACATGACAAAGTGCTCTTACTGGTAGGCTTGAGGAGAGCAGCCTGGTGATTAAATGTTCTTATTTCGAGTGAGCAGCTTGGCTATGTTCAGAAGGGCCCATTAGCAGAGCACAGGACCCATCAACAGTCTAATTAAGAGCAAAGGGATGTGACTACGGAAATATTAATGGGCTGTGTTGGTAAAACTGCCCGGGGTTAGCGCCAGATGGAGCTTTTCTGTATAAAGTTTGTAGGAAACTCTTGTGTATTTTCACGCAGGATGCCCTCCTGCAGAGGAGGCTGGTTTTAGATAATGACTGTTTTGCTTTTTTGGGATACCACATGCAGAAATGTGTTTATTTTGACTGTTGATAGATTGCAGAAAGTTAGCTGGTGAAACCACCTTGAGAGAGGTGATCCTTTGAATGAATGTTTTTTCCATCCAACACCAAAAAATTACAGACTGTGATTGGATCTTAGAGCTGATTCTTGGTTTGTAGGACTGCATGGTTTTGATGAGCATTCTTCTTGAATGATGAAGTCAACCTTACTTACCCTTGAAAGATGACTTAATCCTTAACAAGAGAGTTTCAAAAATACCTGTTATTCTGTACCTTCATTAAAAAATAAATCCTATTGCCTTGTTAACTCCTATCCAATGCCTACTGTATCTGTGTTTACATATTATACAATAAGTAGAACCAGTTACGTGTCTTTGAAGGACCAGCCCCGTTAGTCCATAGTAAGAATTCTGCCTAAAATGTAAGCATCTTGACAGCATGCAAAAGACTTAGATAGGGGCAGGGAAGGATCATTTATCAGAAAAATAATGCCTCAGCTCAGCTAAGCTGTGTAATCTATCCAAGGTAGCACTTCAGCAGTTTCCTAAATGAGGGAGGATATTCATGCATGTATGCATGCATGGTGTCTGTGTGTGTGTATGCACACATGTATGCATGTGCTCACGTATGTTATGTCTCCAGAAAACAGGCCGGGGCTGGGGGGGCTGTGATTTGCCCTATGTTTCTATAAGACCCCCTACAGCTCTAACTAATTTCCATGGTTACTGATGGAGGTTCAGCTGTGAAATCTAATGGTGTCTGTGATCCACAAGATAAACCCATTGTTCACCTGAGAACCTACTCGTGTCTTTTGGGTGGCTTTCCATCTCATCTTGGTTCAGACTCTGTGGGACCCACTGATACCCAGGACCATCCCTGGAAGGTTGAAACAGAGGACAGAGCATGGAAAAGATGTGGAGTAATATGTAGGAAGCTTCCGAAGAGAAGTGGATGCAAGATGGCACAGAAACACATTCAGTTGTCTCAGCTTCTGATGTTCAAAATAACTGCAGAAAGTCAATTCTGCTATATCCAAAAGAAAAGGAAGGTGGAACTAGGGGCCTAGAGTGAATTTTTTCAAAGGTAAAACGGAGCCCAAATTTTACAGAACAGCGCTATATATAAGAATTTTGCCCTGTCCTTGCCAGATCTCCTGCTTCAGCAGGGGAGCCCCTCTAAGGACACCGTACACTTCCCTGCCTACTGACCATTGGCGCCGTTCGCAAGGAAGGAAGCAGGGCTTTGACTGATTGCACACACAGAAATTTTGTGTTTTTGAAGTGCAAAGACTCGGTCCTGTGCCCACGAAGCCTCCTTTAGAAGGTTACTTGTTGACATAGCCCATCACCCAGAGCTCCTGCTGCCAGGTTTTGAGCCTTAGGGTGCTTTCAAATGCAGTATCTAGGCCAGGAGTCGTGACTTTGGGAGGCTGAGGCAGGAGGATGGCTTCAGGCAGAAGGATTGAGGTCCAGGCTGCCATGAGCTGTGATCGCTCATGGCCACTGCGTGCCAGCCTGGGCAAGAGAGCAAGACCTTGTTTCAAAACAAAACAAGAAAAAACAACAACACATGCAATATCCTCATAACTTTGTTGCCAGAACAGGAATTAAATATTTTTTAAATATGAACAGTGAAGTTAGTATCAGTTTAAACCTCCTACATTTTGGTTTTCTGTGATGACTTTAACTTTGGATCATTTTATCAGTAACTGGATGAAAGTTTATCTTTATTTTATCTAATAGTGGGGGAATCCAAGGAGCTTTTCAAAGACAACCGGTATAATTGGTTATAAAGGGTAGTTCCCTGCTAGGCTAAAAATGCTACTTCAAACACTGTAGGCATCCATTTCTACCCAAGGGATGCATTCTGGAGCCCAGCCTAGAGCACAGGCCACTGGTCTTTGATGTGTTCAATATGTATCCTGATGATGTGTGAAACACCAGGTTCCCGTCACCTGCTTCAGGTAACTTGTGTACTCCAACAGGTATTCTGTAGTCCGAGCTGTTCGTCAGTTGTTAAATTACTGTGACTGAGTCCCTTCAAAGTGAGATCGTTGGCAGCAAGAACTATTTTATAGTGTCATATGTGTGTTTAAGGGCAGAGGGATGGTGTTATCTAACTGTCCTGTCCCAGTTTGCAGGCATTGAAGGAGTTCCTTGGATGTGAGACTCAGTTTTAAAACTGGGAAAGTCCTGGACAAACCAGGATGAGTTTTCAACCTCTTGAGGGCAATGGATTTGGCCATAAACTTCACCATTTCAAAATATTATATTGTTGGCATTCTGAATGCCCCTGGATTTATTCTGCTTCATAGAGTTGACTTGTTCCCCAGTAATCCATGTCTGCGCCGAGTGGACTCAATCAGTTCCTGACACACCCCTACTAGGAACAAGAAAATGGTTGTAGAATGTGTTTCATTGTCCTCGTCCACAGATACAGACACTTTGGTGACTCTGTGTTCTAGCCGAATGGGGGCTGAGACTACAGAATACCCCACCCTCCTTCTGTCCCCTGTCCTTCATCCAAGGTGTCACCACTTGTATCTATCAGGAGGGAGGCTTTGCAGCTAAAATTTAAAATAATAATAATAATATATTCCCGAGCCAGAGATTAGAAGCTGTACATCTCTTCTGGCTCCAGCGTTTTATGGTGTTCTGTGGGGAAAGGCTAATTTTCTGAAGGCTTTGAATGGAACGAATTTAAAGGAAACTGCCTGTTTGGATGGTTGTGAGGATACTGAGAGATGCTCAGTGTGTGGTCTTTTTATTTTTAGTAAAAGTGTTGGAAAAAATCAGGTTATGTTTACACTGAGTGTCTGGGGGTGCTGGTGAGATTGTGTAGTCTAGAAAAGACCGGAATTATAAATTATTATAAACGTCGGCCAGGTGGGGAAATTCATATACCAAAAAATACTGCAATGTATATCAGCCTATAGATTTTTCACCTAGTTTCTTGTCCAAAAATGTATACATTGGGTGAAGACAATAAACTAAGAAAGTGCTTTCACAGAAATCTAGAAATACATTGGACTGTGCTATTCTTTTGTCGAATGTGTTTCTATATCAGATTTCTTGTCCAATTTTGTGTTCATTTGTTTTTGTTGTCTTTATTCTAAACCCTAGCATGGATTTGGTTTTCTGTTAGATGAATACATTCAAATTGTAATACTTCCTAGTTTTTAGTATTAACCAAATATTTTGCCAATGTTCTCTGAGTCGCCATTTATTTTTAGACTTTTTTTTTTTGAGATGGAGTTTCACTCTTGTTACCCAGGTTGGAGTGCAATGGCACGATCTCAGCTCAATGCAACCTCCGCTTTCTGGGTTCAAGTGATTCTCCTGCCTCAGCCTCCCGAGTAACTGGGATTACAGGTACCCACCACCATATCGGGCTACATTTTGTATTTTTAGTAGAGACAGGTTTTCCCCATGTTGGTCAGGCTGGTCTCAAACTCCTGACCTCAAGTGATCCACCTGCCTCGGCCTCAGATCTTGTACTGTGAGGTGTATATGCTCTCGGGGAAAACAGATATGATGGAACATTTTTTCCTAACGTTTCTGCCTTTGGCTTTTGCTTTGTAAGGTCACATGTTACACTTGTGTTTTAGGCCACTCACAGACTCAGCTGTGTGGGTGAGGCTGGGCTCGTCCCTGGGACAAAGGCTGGTACAAGTTTATTATTGCAGAGGGTGTAGACATTTTAAAGCCCATTTTAATAAAATTTCTGCCTGTGAAATGTCTTATTAGAGGCCATGTTAATGGCTGCTGCTTCTAAATCAAAGGGAATTTCCCTTTTTTTTTTTTGAGATGAAGTCTTGCCCTGTAGCCCAGGCTGGAGTTCAGTGGCGTGATCTCAGGTCACTGCAATTTCTACCTCCTGGGTTCAAGTGATTCTCCCGTCTGAGCCTTCTGAGTAGCTGGGATTACAGGTGTCTGCCACCACACCCAGCTGATTTTTTTTATTTTTAGTAGAGACTGGGGGTTTCACCATGTTAACCATGCTGATCTCGAACTCCTGACCTCAGGTGATCCACCTACCTTAGCCTCCCAAAGTGCTGGGATTATAGGCATAAGCCACCATGCCCAGCCACAAATCCTCATTTCTTACCAGGCTGGATACCCCCCATCACAGCTGCTTTCTCTAGATAGGAAGATGTGATAGAAGTTAAAGGTCTTGCTATGTTGCCCAGGCTGGTGTCGAATTCCTGGACTCAAGCAATCCTCCCACCTCAGCCTCCTGAGTAGCTGAGACTACAGGTATGAACCACCACACCTAGCTTAATTTTATTTTTATAGTTAAATATGACATAGGTGAAAGCCATTACCCAGACCTTCAAGGGAGTGTCATGACGGGGTTGGCAATGATGACAAGGGGAGGTGAGGACAATACATTGCTAGAAATCAAGTTGATAATAAGTTTGGTTAAAGATCTAAGAAATTTAGTTTGGAACCTCTGAGGTAGGAAAACTGGGAATTCTCCTCTTTAGAATATACATGTATATTGGCATGCATGTAGAATATGCATGTCTGAAACTCCAGACTACAATCTGGGCTGCAGCCATCAGTGTACATGTTAAAGGTTCTTAGGCTTTCTCTGTCCATGGCATTCCTGTAGACCAAAAGAAACATCTAACAGCTCAATGTATTAAGTAGTAAAGTCCAAAGAACTTAATAAGTATTTATGATCTAACAATTTAGAGGTCGATGGAAAATAGAATCACATCAATTCAAAAGAAAAGATGTATTTGTTCATTTTTAGGTGATGGCTGGTTTTATGTATCAACTTGTGTAGGGCATGGGGCCTAGATAGTTGGTCAGACCCCAGACTGGATATTGTTCTGAAGGTTTGTTTGTTAGATGAAATTAACACTTAAGTCAGTCAACTTTAGCTGGGTGCAGTTGGCCCATGCCTGCAATCCCAGCACTTTGGGAGGTGAAGGCAGGAGGATCACTTGAGGCCAGGAGTTTGAGACCAGCCTGGGCAACATAATAGAACTTGTCTCTAAATAATTAGATGGAGAGATAGATTAGATAGGTAGGTTGATAGATGATTGATTGATTGATAGATAATAGATGAATGGATATAGAGATGATAGTTAATAGATGAATAGATAGATAATAGATGGAGAGAGAGAGAGTTATATGGATAGATAGATGGATAAATAGATGATAAATATAAAATAGATACATGGATAGATAGATGATAGATGGATGGATGGATGGTTGGATAGTTAGATAGATAGACTGACTGACTGACTTTGAGTAAAGCAGATTATCTTCTATACTGTGGCAGGCCTCATTCAATGAGTTAAAGGCCGCTAGAGAAAACAGATTGAGGTTTCCATGAGGATGAGGGAATTCTGCCTCTAGACCATCCTTGAACTTGAGCTGCAGCATCAATTCTGCCTTGGGGTCTCCATCTTACTGACCTTCCCAGCAGATTGTGGATTTGCCAGCCTCCACAATCACATGAGCCAATTCCTTAAAATCAATCTCTCTCTCTGGTTTTTTCTCTGATGTATACACACACCTCCTCCTCTCTTCTCTGGAGGACTCTGCCTTCTACACTTACCAGTGGGATGTGTGCACCTGTTGGACACAGCACAACTCCCCAGACTATGGAACCAGATTGGACACCATTTTCTGTTCCACTTTGATTTTTCTGCAATACTTGCATTTTATTCTCAGCTGCCTCTGAATACCTCACTTTGCAAAGATGACATCATCAAAAAGAATGCAGATGATCTAATGTTGAAAATGTGAACTACCTGAAGCGAGTAGTTTGCACCATGTTTAACAAGTATTGCTGTGTTTCCCTCAAAAAAGTTAAAACATCCCTCAGTGCCTCTGTGAGTTTGCTATGGCATCCCACCCAGGACACCTGGGTGCACAGTTTGGGAGCTGCAGGTAGAGGGGCAGCAGTAGTTATGGGAGTAGATGAGCTCAGGGGGACAGCACAGGAGGTAGAGACAGCAGAGAAGAGCTTCCCAGAGAGTATCTAGGAGGGGAAGCTGAAGAAGAGCTTTGGGGCCGGGCACAGGAGGTAGAGACAGCAGAGAAGAGCTTCCCAGAGAGTATCTAGGAGGGGAAGCTGAAGAAGAGCTTTGGGGCCGGGCACAGTAGCTCATGCCTGTAATCCCAACACTTTGGAAGGCCAAGGCGGATGGATCACCTGAGGTCAGGAGTTTGAGACCAGCCTGGCCAACATGGCAAAACCCCTTCTGTACTAAAAATACAAAAATTAGCTGGGCGTGGTGGTTCATGTCCAATCTCAGCTACTCGGGAAGCTGAGGGATGAGAATCCCTTGAACCCAGGAAACAGAGGTTGCAGTGAGCTGAAATCATGCCACTGCACTCCAGCCTGGGAACAGAGCGAGACGCCGTCTCAAAAAAAAAAAAAAGTGGGGTGGAGGGACTTTGGAAAGGAGAGTCTAAAGGGAGACTAGAGACACAGGAAAAAATTTATGTACTGTCTGTGACCAGCAAGGAAAATATGATTACACCGAATAAATGAATTTGACATAGGCGAGAAGGAAGAAAAAGAATCTATACAGCTTGCATAGTTGGGGGAATTAGGAGAGGCCAAGGCCACATGCACGTGGAACAAGAGGTAGAAGAGGCCCGGGGGCTAGAGCGCACCCTGGTGGATAATACGAGAATTGCACAGCTGGCTGAGGCCTTGAAGACCATTCCAGGGGTGCGTGTTAGCAATGCATTTATGAAAGACCCCAAAAACTAGCCCTTAAAAGAAGCTTTCAGTGGCGGTATGTGGCCCTGCTTGAATTCAGAGCTGTAGTTTTAACAAGCCAACATTAAATCCACACATCTTTGCCAAAGCACTTTAAGTCTCTTGACGTTTATTGGAATTAATTTACCTGCAAGAAAGTTCATGTATCCACCTTTGTTAACTGTACATTTTGGGTAAAATGTTTCTGTGAGATAACTAAAACCCATATTAATGATACAATACTGTGACAAAAACCCAAAGGTGGCTTTATTAAGCATATAAAACTCCCGAAATTTTTTGCAGTTACTATCATCTCATAACTGGTTGTTTCAGCAGGTAAAAGCAGTGATACTACAAGAATCTTGTGGGTAGAATCAGCGGAATTATATGTATGACATGAAATGCTATTTGGCATCTATTAAATTTTTATTTTGAAGTAAAAGTAAAGGACAAGGAAAGCATCCTATTCCAAGTCTCCAAGAAGGTTATGTTTTTGATTCTATACCACAGAAAATGCAAACGAATTTCTAATTACACTTCATGCATGGAGATCTGTAGAGGAAAAATAAATTGGTACCCATCCACCCGAAAGCCACAAATCAGGCATAGAATGGCTAATCGCAAATATAACTTGTGTGCTTGGTGCTGATTACTTTCTCCGCAGTCTGTTGTGAACAATTAGGAATTTAGATGTTGGGCTGGGAGTGCTGTTTTTTAAGTGTGACTCAAAAGCATAAAGTTCATTTAAATTTCTCCTAATCCTGGTGTGCACTTTCTATTCCTTTTTGGTTAGAGTATTATCTTCAGGAGGCCCCATATCAAACTATAAATAATTCCTTGGGGTAGTGTTCATAGCACCACAGCACCCATCCGTTTATCAGAATAATCAGCTCTTCCTGGTGCTGAGAAAACACTACCATTTTTACTGTGTAAAAACAGAACAGCTTATAGTAGTGGTTGCCATTCATTGATTTCATGGCAGGACGATGGAAAATTCTCCATTTTCTCATTCTCATTAGTCACCTAAGAGCATCTTAAAAGCTGCAGAGAAAGGGGGCAGCTGCCGTGGAAAACAGTGGGGCGGTTCTTCAGAAAAAAAATAAAAATAGAATTATCCTATGACCCTGCATGCCCACTTGTCAGTCTGTACCCAAAAGAATTGAAAGCGGGGACTTGAGGTATTTGTACATCCATGTTCATAGCAGCGGTATTCACCATAGCCAAGGGATAGGCTGGGTGCTGTGGCTCACACTGTAATCCCAGCACTATGGGAGGCCAAGGTGGGTGGATCACTTGAGGTCAGGAGTTTGAGACCAGCTTGGCCAACATGGTGAAACCACATCTCTACTAAAAATACAAAAATTAGCTGGACATGGTGGTACATTTCTGTAATCCCAGCTACTCAGGAGGCTGAGGCGTGGTGGTGCACGTCCAAAATATCCCTCAGTGCCTCTGTGAGCCAAGATCATACCACTGCACTCCAGCCTAGGCAATAGAGAGCAAGACTTCATCTCAAAAAAAAAAAAATAGGCAAAGGGTGGACACAACCCACTATAGGCATGAACCACCATGCCCAGCTTATTAGAAAAAAAAAGTTTTTGTAGAGATGGGTCTTGCTATGTTGCCAGGGTTGGTCTTGAACTCCTGGCCTGAAGTGATTCTCTCACTTCAACCTCCCAGTCTTCTTTCTTTTTATTTGCATACCTGACTTCAGCCCTTTTGTTTCTTCAAGGGCCTGGACTTCTCCTGGCCCAGGAGTATGTTGTTAAACACTGATGACCTATGCATCTATTTAATTTATATGTATGCACGGGATATTTTTGCATGTGTCAGTGGCTAACCAAATCAGGCAAACTAGAGTTCATTTGAGTGAGTCCTCCCATGCCATGAGACATCCCTGACGGGGATCCATTCTCCTTTTCCAGAGATTTTTCTAGGAGTCAGTAGCAAGGCCTGGTGTTCCTACTCATGTTCTTTATTGAATACAATTCATTTTGAGTGACCTTTACTGCTCAGTAGTAGCTCTTTATTCGTGAAAAGCAGTTTGCAAACAGTCTAATCAACCCTCTGGCTTCTGGTTACTAGCATTCCATCTGCTTTGTAATGTCATTGTAAAAACCAGCTGGGTAGGAAGAAAAAAAGGTATTGATTGAATCTTTTTCACTGGAAGAAAAATTTGTATACCAATAAGATTGCCCCAGATTCAAATGGAATTTGAAGACAGTGGCAGAGTTTTCCTTTGTGTGTGTGTGTTTGACTAGCTTAGGGTGTTTTTTTCATATTTCTTCTTAGTACCTGAGAGTTAATGTACCCTAGTTAATTAATGATGGGTTGTTTCTAAAAACCAAAGGAAGAATAATAATTATAATAATAAAATGTTATAAAGGTAAGCATAAGATCTTAGGCTAAGGAACCACTGTAAATACACCTGTAATCCCAACACTTTGGGCGGCCAAGGTGGGAGGACTGCTTAAGGCTACAAGTTTGAGACCAGCCTGGGCAAGATACCAAGACCTGGTCTCTACGAAAAAAAATTTGTAAATTAGTTAAACATGGTAGCATGTGCCTGTAGTGCTACCAGGAAGGCTGAGACAGAAGGATTGCTTGAGCCCAGGAGGTCGAGACTGCATTGAGCCATGATGACACCACTGCACTCCAGCCTGGACAACAGAGTGAGACCTTGCCAAAAAAAGCAACAGCAACAGGCTGGGCGCTGTGGCTCATGCCTGTAATCCCAGCCCTTTGGGAGGCCAAGGTGGGCAGATCTCTTTAGGTCAGGAGTTCCAGACCAGCCGGGCCAACATGGCGAAACCCCATCTGTGCTAATAATATACAAATTAGCCGGATGTGGTGGCACTTGCCTGTAATCCTAGCTACTGGGGAGGCTAAGGCAGGAGAATTGCTTGAACTCAGAATTCTGAGTTGCAGTGAGTGAAGATCATGTCACTGCACTCCAGCCTTGGCAATACAGCAAGACTCCATCTCAGACAAACAGACAAACAAAACACAGCAACAAAGAAAGTATGGATAAATTGACCCAGCGCGAGAGTGTTAGTAAGGACTTGGATTTTTCTCCCTAGACTATGGCTTATCAGTTATTTTGTAGTTTTGCTCTTTCAGGAATCTTTGTATTATCTCTTAGACCCTGTTTTGTTTTGTTTAAAAAAGGTGATGTTAATAACTTGTCTGTGGGCTGGTCTTGTTAAGTCTTGCAAACTTGTACTGCTGTTGTGCTAATTTCTTGGATAGGAGACTGAGATTATCATGTTTCCCTAACAATGCTCAAACTTGCTCCTATTCAGCAACGGTTTAGACAAGCCTGGCCTTCTTGGGTTGCCCATGAACTTGGCCTCCTAGATACTGGCAGTGAAGAACTGGAGTAGAAAAAAGAGTTGAAAAAGGTGTAAGCAGGTGACTCTCAAAGTGCTGGTCAGTTGCCACCTTCTCTACTTTCAGTAATCCTAGAAACTCTCACTTCCACTTCTCAAAGAAGAATCCATAGCCACTTAGAAATGGGGCTTTATTTACATGGAAGCTCGGGTTTCTGAGTCTTCATTCCTTCAACATTTCCTAGTTACAGAAGTGTGGGACAGTGATTTGAAAGTTCTTTGACGGTGGTGGTTTATACCGGGGATGTTCTCTCCTTTTGGGTTTGGAACTCAGCTCTTTGATTTCAAGGAGGGAAACTCAAGCAGGCTGTGCCAGCTCAGTGCTCTGCAGGTGTCAGTTCCTGGCATTATGGAGAAATTCAGTATTTTTTTTTTTTGAGACAGCGTCTCACTGTCGCCCAGGCTGGAGTGCAGTGGCGCGATCTCAGCTCACTGCAATCTTCACCTCCTAGATTCAAGCAATTCTCCTGCCTCAGCCTCCTGAGTAGCTGGGACTACAGGCATGCACCACCACGCCCAGCTACTTTTTTTGTATTTTTAGTAGAGACTGGGTTTCACCATGTTGGCCAGGATGGTCTCCATCTCCTGACCTCATGATCCACCTGCCTCAGCCTCCCAAACTGCTGGGATTACAGGTGTGAGCCACTGCGCCTGGCTGAAATTCAGAATGTTTAAGGGGAATTGTGGAAGCAAGATGAGACGAGAAAAAAGGGTGTGTATCGCCCCTGAGTGGGCATTTAAGAATGAGAGTGAGAAGGTCATCTCGGTCCCAGCCCTTCAACTCAGTAGCAGTTGTCATTAATTGATTTCATGGCAGGAAGATGGACAATTCTCCATTTTCTCCTTCTCATTAGTCAGCTAAGAACATCTTAAAAGCTGCAGAGAAAGGGGACAGCTGCCGTGGAAAACAGTGGGGCAGTTCCTCAGAAAAAAATAAAAGTAGAATTATCATATGACTCTGCACTGAGGGGTCCAGAGAGAGCACAGAGCTTGCAGGCAAGGTCTCAGATGGTTAAGCCAGCTCTTCCACCAGCCCCTTTTCAACTGCCTTTTGCACCACCGTCTGGATAGATTGTCTTAAACCTCTCAGACAAGACTAATTACAAGTGGCCAGTTGATCCTATAATTCACTGATTTGTCTCGTCTGGCTATGAGATTAGAGAAAATTATGCTCTTAATGCAGAGTGTGGAAAAACAGAATGGTAGGTAACGTGGTGGAAGTTTTGCTTTGCATGTGGGTCTGTATGGACATGTACAGAATGTACATGCATCTCAGAGGGACAATAAGGGGAAGAAAATGAAGACGTAATTTGCCATTTTCTCTCCTCAGTTCAATTTCATAACTCAGCGGGAAGCTCCTCTCTCTAAATGAATACTTCAATGACTTTGTAAGGGAAATTTAGTAATTTAGAGAGTTACATTATTTATAATGTTGTGAATAACACTGAAGCGAGCCGCAGCAGCTGTCTTAAGTTTTAGGTATGCCAGTTAACGGGACCTGCCCCGCCAAGGCCTGGTTAGAGTGATGTTTCCGTTTCAGCATCCTCCAGGAAGAAAGCACCGCTATAAAGGCCTTGAACATTTGGGAAAGTCAAGGAACTTTACTTCATATCCAGTTTTTACTTTGTTGTGTGTTTGTTGTTGTTGTTGTTGTTGTTGTTGTTGTTTTGAGACGGAGTTTCGCTCTTGATACCCAGGCTGGAGTGCAATGGCGCGATCTCGGCTCACCGCAACCTCCGCCTCCTGGGTTCAGGCAATTCTCCTGCCTCAGCCTCCTGAGTAGCTGGGATTACAGGCACGCGCCACCATGCCCGGCTAATTTTCTGTATTTTTAGTAGAGACGGGGTTTCACCATGTTGACCAGGATGGTCTCGATCTTTTGACCTTGTGATCCACCCGCGTCGACCTCCCAAAGTGCTGGGATTACAGGCGTGAGCCACCGCGCCCGGCCCTTTGTTGTGTTTTTTATCAAGCTCTTGCCTTATTACTAAAGTACCTCTATTGACACTGTTAGATAAATTGTAAAGTTTGCATAGGCTACCATTTTAATCATCATTTCTCCTAGGGTCGCTCATTTCACCCAGGATGTTGAAATTAACACCTTATAGAAAAAAAAAGACTTAAATCACAAAAATTCCAGTTGCTTCCTTGACCCCCCCACACTGGAAGAATGGAAAAAAAACTTGCTTTTTTTAAAAAAAACGTTAATGGCTGTAATCCCAGCACTTTGGGAGGCCGTGGCGGGTGGATCACGAGGTCAAGAGATTGAGACCATCCTGGTCAACATGGTGAAACCCCGTCTCTACTAAAAATACAAAAAATTAGCTGGGCATGGTGGCGCGTGTCTGTAATCCCAGCTACTCAGGAGGCTGAGGCAGGAGAATTGCCTGAACTCAGGAGGCGGAGGTTGCGGTGAGCCGAGATCGCGCCATTGCACTCCAGCCTGGGTAACAAGAGCGAAACTCCATCTCAAAAAAAAAAAAAACCTTAATGGCAGAATATTTGTTTTAGCTCATGAAACAAATATTTGTGGTGGCCTAGTTGGAAAATAAATGACAAAAGCACTTTTATAAAATAGCTGTTGTAGTTGTATAATTCGTTTTTTCCAGCATGCTTTAACATTTCATGACTCTAAAGGTGTGAAAGGCATGGTTATCCAAAACAAAGAGATGTGAATATTGCTGCTATTAAATGTCATGCCTTTCATTTAGTCAGTCATGTATTATCTGGGAAATAAAATGAATATTCTATTCTTTTTTTTTTCATTTTCTCAACTGGTCTGTCCACGAAAGTTTGTGGTATTCCTGTTTTTCCAGTGAAAAATGGAGACCTCAGTTGCTTTTGGATATTTTCACAATTATATAAATTAATTCTGGCCCTCAAAACCCTTACATATAGGAAAGCTACAGCTGGAGATAGAGTGGCATTTTAATGATAATTAGGGGAAAAAGGATATGAAATTACTTATGATTTGTAAATGATGCTTATTGAGCAGAGAAAGGTGGTGAATTTTGTCTACGTTGGGAGTGTTTTATGCATACCTTTTGGTTTTCCTTTTGTTTAGTTATTGCTTCTTAGTGTTTTCAAAAGACAGCATAAAACATTTGAGTTTGTTTTCAAAAGACAAGATGTAAAATGCAAGCTCATTGATTTATATTAGAATGGATTCAAGCTGGCTGCAGCCTTCTAAATTGGTATCGCTTAGCCTTTGTTGAGAGATAGTTTGGGTATTGTCAGTGTTTTGGAAAGCCATTTCATAAGTACTGCCTTCAGAAACAAGGTGAGATGCCAAATACAGATGTTTCAGAAATATAGGTACAGTGAGCTACCACCCCTGTGATACTCAGACCAGTTATATTATCTAAGTGAAATGTTTAAGAGTGTCTCCTAAAACATGGCTACCTATTTGACTTTAATGTGTTTTTACTGTTTTATTAGTTGATGTAAAGTCGCCTGGAAGTGTAAATTTAGGTAATTTCTCATTGAGTCCTATGTGCCTAACATGTATTAACGTCTCTTTAGTACTTTCCAAGATATGTGGTTTTTTTGTTTGTTTGTTTGTTTTTGAGACAGGGTCTTGTTCTGTTGCCCAGGCTAGACTGCAGTGAAACAATCATAGCTCACTACAGCCTCAAACTCCTGGGCTGAAGCGATCCTCCCACGTAAGCTTCCCAAGTAGGTGAGACTACAGGTACACAACACCATGCCTGGCTAATTTTTGTACTTTTGTAGATATGAGGTCTCCCTATGTTGCCCCAGCTGGTCTCAAACTTCTGGACCCAAGGGATCCTCTCACCTTGGCCTCCCAAAGTGCTGAGATTAGTGAGCCACTAGTTTTATCTTTATTTCCATTTTACTGACAAGAAAATGGAGGCACAGAGGATTTAAGTAGCCTGCCTGTGATCACAGCTAAGAAATGGCAGAGCCAGGATTCAAACTCTAGTTCTAGAGAAATAGAACTAATCATTAACCCATTTTCTTCTCGCCCAGGATTCTGGTTCTCATG
Organism: Aotus nancymaae; assembly: GCF_030222135.1. Lineage (NCBI taxonomy): Eukaryota > Metazoa > Chordata > Mammalia > Primates > Aotidae > Aotus > Aotus nancymaae. The sequence goes on along the minus strand of NW_026988492.1, from coordinate 10,621,976 downwards.
TTCTTCACCTCCTACATGCAGTTCTGCTGCACCCTATTCCAGAGGCTAAATGTTCATGTCATCTCTGTGTCTGACCTTGTAACTTCCTGATTGGGACCCAGACTAAACTACTTAGCAGTGAAACTGTTATGAAATACTAGGGATTTGGTCTAGGTCCTGCTGCTCACTGCACAGAAAGCCAATCACTGAGAAAGCAAGTATTGCCAGGGAAGAAGGCTATCCAGGTGCTGCAGTCAAGGCGGTGGGAGATAAGTCTCAAATCCATCTCCCTGTCTGACTAAAATTAGGGGTTTATGTAGCAGAGAAGAAATGTAACTGTGCATGGGAAAACAGAAATCAGGGAGAAGTAAGGAAGAGGAGTTGGTCAACAGGAAGCAGGGGATCAGTGAGGCATCATGATGGGTGACGAGTCTGACATATTGTTCAGATGCAGTGATCTGGTAAGTTTCAGTTTCTTGATGCTATCTGGAGGCCTAATGATTGGTTTCCTGAGGAAAGAACTCAGATAAGACAAATGTAACCATCTCAAGTTTTAAGACTGGGAAAATCCGTTTTTATGATTTTTCAAAAGAAACCATAAACATCAGCTCTATAGGACAATTGGGTCAGTTTAAAAATACCTTTATTTTTTTTTCCAGAGGTTTGCAGAATATTTTTCTAAATTTTTTTGTGCGTGTCCAAGTTTTTTTTTTTAATTTAAGTTCTGGGGTACATGTGCAGAACGTGCAGGTTTGTTACATAGGTATTCATGTGCCATGGTGGTTTACTGCATCTATCACCCCATCATCTACATTAGGTATTTCTCCTAATGCTGTCACTCCCCTATCCCCCACTCCCTGCTATCCCTCCCCTAGCCCCCAACCTACAAACAACTTTATTAACATAGATGATGCCCTAAAAACAACTTTATTAACAGAGATGATGATGTATTTATTTTTTATTTACTAGGAATAAGTAATTGATATATTGTTGTTGTATTTTCAAGTTTTCAAGACTGGGTACTTTCCCTCCTCTCTTTTTTATAACCACAAAATGTCCTCACAAACAACATAATTAATATAAATTTTATCTCTTACTTGTTGAGATACATTTACTTTTCTGTCCATAGCTTGTCCTAGCTTGATTCTATGCACTGAGCTGAACACCATACATATTACCGTTATGCTGGGATCCCAGTTTGTGAAATGAATTTGCAACACAATATACGGAATCAGTGTCCTTCAGCATGTGTCTTCCCAGTTTTCATAACTGACAACATAACTTTATAGGGTTCACTTGTAGCATTGTCATGATTTATACCATATTACATTTACACTATATTACATATGGTATAAATATATACTGTTTATATACATATTATATAAATAGTATATAGTATATGCTATATATTTAGTATATAATGGTATATATTTATAGATAGTATATAAATAGTATATGTACATAGTATATAAATAGTACACGTGGTATATAAATAGTATAAACATATGCTATTTATATACATAGCATATAAATGGTGCAAATATAAATAAGTTTATAAATTTTTAAATAGAAGTATAAATATGTATACTGTATTATACATAGTATAAATATATGCAATATACTTGCTGCTCAGTGGAAAATAAGAATTATTTGCTTACACTTAAGTAATACAAACTATTTTCTAGGGTAAAACCATGTATAAATTTCCCTTTCTTCAGAGCCAAAGGAGAAAAATAAATTGTCTTCAAATATTAGGGCATCACTCATTGCGTGATCCATCCTTTACAGACCTAATGGACAGTGACACACAGTGTACCCTCTGATGGAGCATGTCCATGGGAAGTTGAGTGTGAATAGCCCTGCATTTTACTAAATCAGAAGTTATTTAACTACTCTGAAACTAGATGTTCCTATGTGTTAGGAATAAAAATACCCATCTTATCCGGTTTACTCACATTGAAATATGATCATGGAATATGCTTGGCACTGTGCCTCCCTGCCTCCTAATGTAGGCACTAAATAAAGAACAGTTACCATTGGTTCTTAGTAGACTGCCATTGGAAACTTGAGCAGGTTTGGAGAAGTGGCCATTAGCAAAGAAATCATCATGGAAAGAGGCTAGGAAAATACACAAAGCCAGCACTGTCTTATGGGGTTGCTTACAATACAGGAAATAAGGGGAAATTAGGGCAAGAAAATCTCTGTTCTTGACTTAGAACTTGCTTAACTTCTCTAATGTATAATTTACCTATGGGTTCAGAAGTGTGACTGCTTAAGAATAAGTAGAAACGGCGGGGTGCAGTGGCTCACGCCTGTAAATCCCAGCACTTTAGGAGGCCAAGGCAGTCTGTAGACTCCCATGTCCTGTCTATCAGGGGTACTGAAATATTTCTTTAGAATAATTGCCTCATGGAACACCAGCATAGAGAGAATATAGAACTAGAAAAACTGAGATGTCATTTGTATGTAACATGGGGTGAAGAATGGCCTTGAAATGACAAATCTGAAAGCTTTTATGACCTAGAAGAAAATTTGGGATGGGTGGGGGTAGCAGGTATCATCACAACATCAATTTGGAAATGTGTTACAAGCCAGAAGGTAGCAGGTATTAGCAATGTGGTTTTAAAAAGAGCAACTCCTGTCAGACTAATGCATTCTCTCTCGGTGACAGAGTAGATGGAGGAAAAGTGAAAGATGTGACCTAGATTGATTTTAGGAAGGTTGCTAATGTGTATCCGTAAGTCACACCTGTGGGACCACAAAGAAATAATTTTTTACTATTGAGCTCTTGGAGGGACTACCTCATTAGAATACATGTAAAGTGTATTTAATTAAGAATTAAATGGTTATAGTAGACTGGGTAAAGAGGGTCATATTAAGAAATGTTCTGTAGTGACCAGTAACATACCCAGTGCTCATTCAACATGTTCCATAATTTGCAAGATGACAGGAAACTCAGAAAATGGCCAGATTGGTGGCAGGGGTAGGAGGGAAGGAAGAATTTAGGATCAGAGGTCAAAATGATTATGATTATTTAGAGGCACAGTCAGAAATAATGTAGTAGAAGGTAATGTGAAAGACAGAAGGGCAGGGCAGAGAGGACATACTGGGTTTGTGCGTGTGTGTGTGTGTATGGTTTTTTTTTTCAGATGGAGTCTTACTCTGTCACCCAGGCTGGAGTGCAGTGCCGCAATCTTGGCTCACTGCAGCCTCCACCTCCCAGGTTCAAGCAATTCTCCTGCCTGAACCTCCTCCCTAGTAGCTGGGATCATAAGTACTGCCACCACACTCGGCTAATTTTTGTATTTTTAGTATAGACAGGGTCTCACCCTGTTGGCCAGGCTGGTCTCGAACTCCTGATCTCAAGTGATCTGCTCACCTCAGCCTCCCAAGTTGCTGGGATTACAGGTGTGAGCCACCACAGGATACTTACTGTTTTATGGAAAAGGAATATGATGATGAATGCATGCCTAGAAGGCCTACATGCTGAGTTTATGTGGGAGTGGCATTTATTCCCAAAAGTGTATCTTTTTCATAATTTCAATTTTTATTTGAGATTCAGGGTGTACATGTGCAGATTTGTTACCTGGGTACATCACAGGATGCCAGTATTTGGCTATGAGATCCCATCACTCAGGTAGTGAGGTAAAAGTGGTATCAAATGGATTTCTTTCTGAGCCCTGTAAATTGGTTCTTTCTAGACCAACTACGCTTTAAGTAAAAATAAGAGAATATCTTGTAAGTATAAAGCTAAAAATCAATAGGCCAGCCTACAAGATGAAGTAACAAAGCACATTGTTTCAAGCTCAGGGTCTTAGGCTTAGTCGAGCAGGGATCTGATCTGAGCAATGCAAGTAAAAGAATGATTAGAGACCTTGAAAAAGCCTTCAAGATGGTTAAAAGGTTGGGGAAAATAAGGCTTCCAGGCCAAACAAAAGTTGAATTCAGTGTGGAAAAATGTTGAGAGATAAGTTATTAATGTTAAGTATGCAAAGACTTCCTAAAAGCACATGGATGTCAGGTATTCTATATTTCATTTGCTGACAAACTAAGAGGATAAAGTCTTAACTGAATGAAGGATTTGCCTTGCATCAATTTGGAATAGATTTAAAAGAAGATAGTATGACTATTACTAAATATGGAGATAAATGAGTTGGGGAGGGTGTGTGTCTCCTTCTAAGAGATCTTTAAATGTATGAGCAATTGTGGTTGGAGGATAAATACATGTTAGGCATTTATAGAATATTTGAGTTTGAACTCAAAGTAGAAAATGAAGATGAGCCCCTTTGTCTCTTTCAACTATGCATCAAGATTTGCATTTGTTTTTGAAGGACTTAGTCTTTTGCAAGGAAGTTTTCACAGGGAGTTGGGCATGGTGAAGCATGCCTATAATCCCAGCTACTTGGGAGGCCAAGGCAGGAGGATCACTTAAGCCCAGGAGTTCAGATCTAAATGGGCAACATAGTGAGCCCCTGTGTCTTAAGAAAAAAAGATGAAGGAAGGAAAGACGGAGGGAGGAAGAAAAGAAAAGAAAGAAGGAAAGAAGAAATTTTAACTGGCATTTTCCTCTTCCTACCACAACTATGCCTTCAGCTCTCTTCTAACTACCATTTAAGTCCTTATAATAAGGACTTACAAATCCTTACGTCTAAGTCCCTTACAGTAGTGTTTGTAAATTCTTTCTGTATTTGCTCACCTAACAGTCTTCTCGGTGCCTCTCAGCTCTGTGACTGGACCATGTCTACGCTTCTCACTCACCATTGTAACTCTACTTCCAACAGAGCTTGGCACATAGTCATAATATCTGTAGAATGAATGATGGATGTTGAAAGAATTACAGCACAGAAGGTTGCAAGCTTAGAAGGTTGTCATTTATAGAATGATTTGTGGAGGCTGCAATATCACTAAGATGTATTTCCCAATCTTTTTCATACTGTTGAAGTTGTACTGCTGGAAATCTGTGTCATTTGAATCAAAGAACTTCCTCTGTAAGCATCCTCTTTTTAAATGCAAGTGGAATCCACACAAAAACTCATACATGAATGTTTAGAACATCACCCTTATAATCGCCAAAAAGTGGAAACAACCCAGATGTCCGTCAACTGATGAACTGATACACACAATGTGATCTATCCAAACAATGATACTAATACGTGCTACAACATCAGTAATCCTAAAAATATTATGCTATGGGAAAGAAGCCAGCCAGAGGACCACCTGTTATATGATTCCATTTATATGAAATGTCCCAAGTAAGCAAATCCATAAAGATACAGAAACTATACTGGTGGTTGTCTAGAGCTGGGAAGGTTAGGAGGAGATGGGAAATAACTGCTGATGGGTATGCAACTTTGTTTGTTTGGTTGGTTGGTTGATTGGTTGGCTTTTTGGGATGTAGTCTCACTCTGTTGCCCAGGCTGGGAGAGCAGTGGTGTGATCTCACCTCAGTGCAACTTCCGCCTCATGGCTTCAAGCAGTTCTCCTGCCTCAGCCTCCCTAGTAGCTGGGATTACATGTAGGCACCACCACGCCTGGCTAATGGATATGGAATTTTATTGTGGGATGATAAAAATGTTCTAAAATGATCTGCCATGATGGCACAAGCCTGTGAATATGCTAAAAATCAATAGATTATGTACTTTATTTTTTAAAGACAGGGTCTTGCTCTGTTACCCAGGCTGGAGTGCAGTGGCAAAATTATAGCTCACTGCAACCTCTGACTCCTGGGCTCAGGGAATCCTCCAGCTTCAGCCTCCCAAGTAGCTGGGACTACAGGCATGTGCCACCACATCCAGCTACTTTTAAAATTTTTTTGTAGAGATAAGAGGTCTCCTAATGTTGCCCAGGCTGATCTCAAACTCCTGGACTCAAGCAGTCCTCCTATCTGGATCTTCCAAGGTGTTGGGATTATAGGCATGAGCCACCACAGATTGTGCACTCTAAATGGGTGTATTTTGGCTGAGCACGGTGGCTTAGGCTGGGTGTGCAATGGCTCAGGCCGGGTGCAGTGGCTCACGCCTGTAATCCCAGCACTTTGGGAGGCCAAGGCAGGCAAAGCACTTGAGGTCAGGAGTTCGAGACCAGCCTAGCCATCATGGTGAAACCCCACCTCTACTAAAAATATGAAAAACTAACCAGGCATGGTGGCAGGTGCCTGTAATCCCAGCTACTTGGTAGGATGAGGCAGCAGAATCTCTTGAACCCAGGAGGCGGAGGTTGCATGACCTGAGGCCGGGCCATTGCACTCCAGCCTGGGTGAAATGAATGAAACTCGAAACTCCGTCTCCAAAGTAAATACATAAATAAATAAATAAATAAATGGGTGCATTTATGGGGGCATCCATCATAAAGGAGATTTGTCTAGCAAGAAAAAGAGCACAAAGGGCATGTATGGCAGATGGCACAAATTCACAGTTTTTCCTATTTTTTAGTTTTGCCCTTTGCTAACTGTGCTTAACAGTTACACTTGAGAAATACCTTTTCTACCACACAAGCATTGTAGAGTGTTGATGTTTTCCCTTAGAAGGTATGCAAACTCCTCGTCTTGCACTCAGTATCTTAGCTCTGAAGTGTGGATGTCTGCGTGTGTCTTGCCCTTCACGACATGAACCTGAACACTGTGATTCCATCCTGTTAAGCATTGCGTCTGTGTTTATTATCCCAGAACCCATGGTAGAAGGACCACAGATATTTCCTGAGCTATCTATTCTTTAATATAAATGATATAATGGCCTGGGGAGATTTTTTTTCAAGAAGGAGTGCAGACTCTATTATGAGCTTAACGGAGTTGTCTGCTTAGAATATGGTTTTTAAAAAATTAAAACTCAAATAATTTTCAACAACAGTGCCAAGATCATTCCATTGGGAAAGAAAAATCTTTTTAACAAATGATACTGGGAAAACTGGATATCCACATTCCAAAAAAATGAAGCTGGATGCTTACCTTATGCCATATACAAAAATTAATTCAAAATGGATCAAACATCTAAATATAAGAGCTAAAACTATAAAATGCTTGGAAGAAAATGCAGGGGACGAGTTTCATGACATTGAATTTGCCAGTGATTTTATAGATATGACAAAGAAACACAGGTGACAAAAGAAAAAATAGATGAATTGGACCTCATCAAAATTTAAAACTTTTATGCATCAAAGGACACTAATAGTGTGAAAAGGCAACTCACAGTGCGAGATTAAATGTTTGTAAATCATACACCTGATAAGGGGTTTATATTCAGAAGATATTTAGTTAAACTCCTGCAATTTAACTAGAATGAGTTTTAAAACCCAATTTAAAAATAAATCTAGGGCTTGAATAGACATTGCTCCAAAGATGTACCAATATCCATTAAGCACGTGAAAACATGATCAACATCACTAGCCGTTAGGGAAATGCAAATCAAAACTATGATTACATACATATCACACCCCATCCGTATGAGTATGAAGTAGTGTCTCATCGTAGCTCTGAAAGGGGTCTGGGAAATTGATGCCATGCCTCCGTTCTCTCTTCTGTGAGCTACGACTTATGTTGGGTTGGTCTGCCCATGCACATCGCCCTCCATGAGAACATGACAGATAGCATTTTCTTAATCTGCAGACTTAAACGTTTTTATATTTGCCTTTTCCTAGTCGTTTTGCCAGTTTCAGCAGTACATGGGGGCATTGTCATCTCTCAAAATGCTTTCTAAATTTAACTGGAATCTGTCAACTAGAAAGCAGCCAACAAATGACAACGCAGCATGAGTCTCAATGTCCCACCGCCCTCACTCGATTCCCCTTGAATCTTTTTGTCACCAGAAGTTCTGAGTAGTTTATGTCCTGGTGTGGATGAATTTCTAGGTTCTGCCGATGCAGAGGTTTATTCTAGGTTATTCAGGTCATCCTAAAGAGGCCGGAGACAGCTGTCCTTTTCTGAGTCTTAAGGTTGAACCCGTACCTATATCTATGCATGTGCGTTATCTGGTGTCTGAAGTGCAGCTTCCTGACATCTCATTATGGGGATCAGAATTTTAAGCGACCCTCTTAACCCTAAACCCCCAATCCTGGAGGTTGATATGTAAGTGGCCTGAAAAAAAATGACATTGGCTGCCCCTTGCTTCTGAGCGACTTACAGATACTCTCTAAGTCCTATAGCATGTGCACATGTCAGAAAGCACCCCATAAAATTATTCACGCATTCAAGCTGAACTGAATTTAATCCTTCAGAGAGAGACGGCTGTCAACTTTTTAAAAAGTTGAGCATCTTTTACAATTTTGACCTTGATGCTCAAGAAATGTCTGTGTCTGACCTAAAACGTGTTTGAAATAGGTTTTCTTTCCACATAATGTAAACTTACTTGCCTTTTCCTCATTCTAGAAGCAATACATGTTCATTTAAAATATTGTCAATTTGAGACATTTTAAGTTTATCTCCTTTAGTTCTTTTCTTGTGGCCAGGGAATCTAGGCAGAATTGATTCTCATGGATAACTCTTAAGAAAGAATAATTTCATCTGAACAGAATCATGTTGAAGCTATCTTATAGAAGGTTATATGAAAAATATAAACTAAGATTCATTTCAGAAATAAATTCCATTTACATGCAGAAGGAAAATTTATAGTCAAAGTGACTTACAATGAAATCCTGGTTTATGCATGAACCAGCTTTTTAAAGCAAGTTTTTGAAGCTTCATTTCCTGATCTGTAAAACTGAAGTTCTCAGTGTTAATATGTGGATTGAATAAAATACTACATGTAAAGAACCTGATAGGTGTCTGGTGTACATAGCAGCACAAATGATCTCCCCACTTCGCACTATCTTCCTTGTCTCTAATTAACCTCTTTTCTTTTTAACACATCCGTTTTTGGATATCTCTTTAGTAGCATAGAAAATATGTTTCTATTGGGTTGTAATCATTACAATTCAGTCATTGAATGTATACATGTATTTCCGTTTTAGGCATTGTCACCCAATTTTGGGCCATTCATTAGCTCTTCATTAATAGTTCATTATTTATTACCTAATTTCAATATAAACAAAATTATATTTCTAAGTGGAAGGAAATCCCATGTCACCTCTTGTAAAGAATTTATTTTCTTATTATCAAAGTAACATGTTTGAAGCTCAGCCTCAATATTACATGGATGGACCTATTGAATTACTAGGTTCACAAACCAGTAACCCCAAAGGTGAGGTGATAGTCAGAACTTGGTGTTTGTTGAATATCTACTGTGAGCCAGGAACTAGGGCAGGTGCTGTACATGCTTCCACATTTAATTTCACAACTCTCTATTAGGGATCATTATCACTGTTTTACAAGAGAGGAAATTAAGGGCTGCAGAGGTTGGTTAAGTCAATGAGGATAGCACATTAAGAAGGCTCTGGGCCAGTGTTGCACCCAGGCCTCTCTGAGATTTTTAGTATTTTCCACCATTTAATTGCACTTAGGGACCATGATTATGGGGAGACATCTTTTACAATGAAGAACTTTAGTATCTCCCCAAAGCCAATGTTAGTCTGTCTCCCAAAACAGATTCTCCCCTTTCCTTTGACTCTGTCTTCTCTCCCCTTCTTCCTTGCTGGTCAGAATAACAAGTTCATTATTGAGAGTGGGTTAGCAAATACAACGAATTCCAAAGATTTAGAGTGTTGTGATGTCAGGAAGGAAGACCTGCTGCAGGCTGTGTGGTTCCATGGGGAAGGAAAAGGGTGTCTAACCATCCACTGGCTTGATCTCCTGGCCATTTGGGATTGGGTAGGAGAATGGCTGGACTGAAAGCTCTCTGATTTGGCCCTTTTCCTTTGGAGGGGTGTGAATCTGATACTGCCACAATTTCTGCCTTCTGTCAGTGACATGGTTTGACTGTGTCCCCACCCAAATCTCATCTTGAATTGTAGCTCCCACAATTCCCATGTGTTGCAGGAAGAACCCAGTGGGAGATAATTGAATCATGAGGGCAGTTTCTCTCATACAGTCCTCGTGGTAGTGAATAAGTCTCATAAGATCTGATGATTGACAAAGGGTTAACCCATTCACTTGGCTCTCATTCTCTCTTTCCCACTGTCATGTAAAACATGTCTTTCACCCTCCACCATGATTGTGAGGCCTCTCCAGCCATGTGGAACTGAGTCTGTTAAACCTCTTTTTCTTTATAAATTACCCAGTCTTGGGTATGTCTTTATCAGCAGGGTGAAAACAGACTAATTCAGCCGATTAATTTTCCTTCAGTTCCCTCCACCAGCATCTCTTCCCTCCCTCCTCTGTAGCATCCATCACAGGACTAAAGCCAGACAAGCCTCCCCTGGCCCAAGCAGAGCAATTCATTGTGAAATTTACTCCTGAGAGTTTTCTTCTGCTTTAAACTGCCACAAAAAGAACCATCTAAACACTTACCATGTGTAGTTGACTGCCCTGCGTTTAATAGAATGCTCTTTTCTTCTGAGTTATCAACCTCATAAGGCATCATAAAGTTAACTTGGAAATTATTTTCAAGTAAGCAGAAATGCCTCAGCACTCGATCCAGCTTTCTAGCGGGTGGGAATATTCTTTGAATGTGTGTGAGCACGTGCATGCTTGTAAATGTGTCTGACACATGTTATGTGCAGATAGTTCTCTGTCATGTAATTCTAAGAAATGCGAATTCTTTCTCTCTGATTGCTTTGCTTTCCTTCCCTGTAGATACCGTGCTGTGCTCGGTAGGTTGCCAGGTCCATATGGATTAGATCTGCTTGTTATCCTTTACTTCTCCTGTCAAAATAACCACCACGGTATAAAAGGAAAACCAAGAAATGCATTCTCCCTGGGCTGACACTGAACTCAGTGTCCGGCTTGCGAGTGAACTCTTGTAATATTCTCTCTTTCTAGAAGCATTCCACAGTGATATATAATAGAATTCCCTTTTCCACGTCTTCTGCATATAGGCAAAGTCTGTATTAAACCCTTCATTGGGGTGGAAATCAGGAGGTCAGTTAGAAGACTGTCAAGCCAAGATGATTCCTTCTCTTCTGGTCTTAAGAAAAAAAACAAAAAGACCTCGTAAATTGTTTTTATTTAAATTGGATGATTTGTGCATCTCTGTCTGGAGTTGAATTCTCCTTTTGCTTTTCTTTTCAGCGGAGATTTGATGTTCATTTCATCACTTCCACTTGTAGCTAAGTATAGTATCTCCTCTATCTGAGCCCAACATTGCTTGGAAAATTTTATGAAGTTGATTCAGGGAAATAAAGTGTATTTCTTTTTATACTCTGTGTCATAGCCAAAGACTCCTTTACTACTTACTTTAATGAACCAAGGTTGTAATTTAGATTTCTTCAGTATAGCTTTTAGAGCAAAGAGCATGAAACTGGTATTAAGGAGATCCAGAATTTCCCACTGGCTTTGCCAATTGCTAACTGATAGCCTTAGACAAGACATTGAACTTTTATTAGTTCCAGTCTCTTAAATGTAGGAGTTGAACTGGGTGGTTTCAAAGATTCCTTTCAGATTCCAAATTCTGGAACTCTGAAAAAAAAGATAATCACATAGACTTGGAATATCATCACGTGTTCCTAAAGTATCATCCTTTATAATAATCGATGTTGTTTGAAAAGAGAGCTGATATATGGATCTTGGACAAACAATTAAACCTCAAGGAAGTCTCCCAGACTGTTCTTGCTAGCATGAATTCATGCTTGAAGACATAGCACTGTGGCCTCTGCATCCAGTCAGCTTGTTTTAGAAGCACAGTACACTGTAGACATCCTAGTAGCTGGGGAGCTCTGTGTACAAATACACACAAGGCTGTGGTCACAGAGAGCAGCAGCCACAAACATCAATTCAGATGTGGGAACAAGATAGTTGAGAAACAAATCATTGCCATTTAAGCCTGAGCTTTTAAATCTAAGAGACATACCTTACATGTTTGTCCAGTTTAGTAGAAGACTCTGGCAACAGAGAAAATGGCAGCCGACAGCAGAAACAGGACTAATTTTTTAATTAAAAATTCAAAATTAAATGTAATATATGTACATGGGAAAGTCTTCAAATCATACATTAAGCTGTGTACACGATCACAAAGTTAAAAGCTTCTGCCTTCAATTCTCAATCTCCCTTTCTAAAATTAACCGTTGTTACTCACGTTTTGCTAGATCCTTTCCTAAAATGGCATATGCATATCCCAGTAGATGGATGCATGGCTCATGTGAACATTTACGTAAGTTATAATAATGTACAGTTACTCTGTACATTGCTTTTCCACTCAGTGATGCATCTTCAAGATATTCCACATTAGCTCAACAGTACCACTACCATGAACTGAATAATTAACCTTTTCCCGTGTCGATTTGAAATGCCACCCTGTGAGATCCATTAGCTCCTGCAGATACAACTCAGTTTCTTGTTTCTTTGTTTTAGTTTTAGTTTTTTGTTTTTTAAGATGGGAGTCTCACTCTGTCACCACCCAGCAGTGGCACTATTTCAGCTCACTGCAACCTCCACCTCCCATGTTCGAGTGATTCTCCTGCTTCAGCCTCCCCAGTAGCTGGGATTACGGGCACACGCTACCACACCTGGCTAATTTTGTGTTTTTAGTAGAGATGGAATTTCACCATGTTGGCCAGGCTGGTCTCGAACTCCTGACCTCAGGTGATCTGCTGGCCTTGGCCTCCCAAAGTGCTAGGATTACAGGCATGAGCCACCGCACCCGACTGACTCAGTTTTTAATGATTACATTGTTTACCATCATATGAATTATAATTTATTAAATCAGTCCTCTATGCTAATTTAAATGATAATTTTTCCTAGTTTCCATCTTTCTCTATCTGCAACTCTTGCATTTCCATCTTTGTCCAATTTCTTAGGAAGGCAAAGCTGCCCTGGATGGTCTGTTCATATATCTGGGTATTTTTTTCCACATGGTAAATTTCTAAGAATGGAATTGATTGTTCATAATGTTTACAAATCTTACCAGAAAAGTTAGACACTTTTGGATATGTATATAATAGTCTGTAGCATATAAGAATGCTAGATGATAGTTGCTATCCTGTATATTAACTTTTTTAATGTTTTACTCACCCAATTAGTAAAAAAAAAGCTCATTGTTTTGATTTATATTTTTATAACCATTGATGTTACAGTATATTTTCCTGTATTAGTCAATTCTGTGTTTGTATGAAAAGTTCCAGTTTGCATTTTTACCCATTTTTAATTGGATGATGAGGTTTTTTGGGGTATTGATTTGCAAGACCACTTCATAAATTAAGGAATTAACTTTCTATCACACTTGATGCAAGCATTTCTCCAGTTTTTAAAGTTTGTTTGCATGTATTTTTTCCCCTAAAAATTTAAATTTTTCATACAATCAAATTCAGAAATCCTTCCTTTCCTATTTCTGCCTTTGGAATTGTATTTTTAGAAGGACCCTCCCTGTCCTAATGTTACATATTAAACATTGTTTGTGTTTTATAGGAGTGCTGTCAGAGTTTAGCTTCCATAGGCTGTAATATTTGATCCTTCTAAAGTTCATTTTGAGTCAAAGAGTTTGACAGAGATCTAGGTTTCTTTCTTTTTCCAAGTGGCTAAACAACAGTACCACTACCACGAACTGAATAATTAAACTTTCCCTTGTCGATTTGAAATGCCATTCTGTGAGATCCAAATTTCTGCATGTGTTTGAGTCTGTTTCTGAACTCTGTTTCATTCCATTGAGCTGTTTTTCCTTCTCCAATTCTACTATGTTTGAGTGACTATATTTTTAGTTATGGGTCGTACAGGGGGAAGATTTGCAAAACTGGCTGCTCAGTTCACTGTTTTGAGGCTACAGAATGAAGGGGCCTCTTTGTTTCCATTTTCTCGATTAACACCAGAATTAGTGTTCCTGATGACATTGTATCATCCAAAAAGAATTAGTGTTGCCGTTATAATAAGCCTAAGAAGATTGAATATAAATGAAATTTAAAATAAATAAGATAATGTTAAAAAATAGCATCTAGAAGGATATTTTTAAATGTCTTATCTGGAAATCTCACTTCTGGGACAGCATTCAATAAATCTACTGTACCTACTCACACACACATTTGTAGACAATCAGACAGAAAACTGTTAGTATTGCTTGTGCTTTGTTTTTTAGAATGTGGCACATCAAATAGAGTTATGAGTTGCCCTGATCTGACTGATTTCATATAAATGTCTTTGCTTTGGCAACAGTTGAGACCTATTTATTCTCCGAGGTAAATCTTGCAGACCAGGAAGTTGAGGTTTTGGGGTAGATTCCAAGAGTCAGTTCTGACCTTATTATTGGGGAATGTGGAAACCTAAAGCCTTCCATGAGTTAATAATGTGCACGGTGAAGGATTTTTTTCCCCCCCGAACTGATTGGGTATTTTCTAAAAGAGGATGAGCTTTTAATAACAGGAATGTAAGTTTTAATTTTAAACAGATCTGTACTTAAACATAGTCAGAGAATGGCCCCTGCTCAAAAATCTCCTTATTTGTGCATGTTATCGTTCAAGAGAGAGACCTTCCTATTTATATGGAGAGAAAATAAATGAGATTTCTTTCTATCTGTCTTCCATATGTTTAATGGTAGGAATGTGTCTTGGATCTTGAGTTAAAACAGACTGTGGATTCAGTTAGTTGATACAATTAAGAACTATTCTTATCTCAGAATCAACTCTGCAGACTATCTCAGAGAATCCAGTATCAACCATCCAGGTGGTTAATCCATCATCAACTGAATGGGCAATTTGGTTGTTTCTGTTCGTTTGAACAAACAGGCATAGGCACTCATCAGTTCCACACCCCGGTCAGAGAAGCAATATGGGTGTGTGACAAAAGGGATATATATTCTGTTGTCTTGGCTTCAAATATGAAAAACCTTTCTTCAATCCAACTCATTCAAGGCACCAAGCATAGTGATTTCTTCACCGACAGTTAGCATTGAAAATGAACTTCATTTTCCTCCTCACACACAAAGAGGGGCTGGTAGAAGCCACGGCAGATGGCACTTGGGGACAGCTGTAGTGCTTGGCTTGAGTTCCCCTCCGCGTGAAGCACCGAGCTGCCCACTTCAGAGGAATACGGCAATATTTATCTACGCATAGGAGTCTTTCCAAATAAAAAGGGTGACAGAAGAGATTGTAGCCTACTTCTGTGAGCCTATCCAAAGGGTATCCATACATAGCCCAACATTTGAGGTAAGAGCATAGTTTAAGATCTCAAGGAATCAAAATATTATGGAAACACTAAAAGGACCACTAGGATAAATGAATGAACCTAAGATCTTCAGTGAGACTTGACTGAGTGCAGATCCAGTACTCTTTGAAGAGGGTTGTTACGATAAGACTTAACTGTGACTAAAGTGACAAGGAATGGCCTCTGCCACACAAATGGGAGGCTAAGAATAATTTGCCATTTGAGCTTTTCTTATATACTTAGATATTTTGTAGAGAAACCTAGGCTGGTAGTTGGTGGTGTTTTTTTTGGAGGCAGGGGTCGTGGTTGATTTTTTCCCCTCTCATTTCCTTTATTTGACTATCAGCAATTTTACAATTTTTTAAATTGTAGTAAAATACACTTAATGTAAGATTACCATCTTAACCATTTTAAAGTGTACAGTTCAATGGCGTTAAGTATATTCACATTGATATGCAGCCAATCTCCAGAATGTTTTCATCTTGTAAAATTGAAACTCGGTATCCATTCACCAACAGCTCTCCATCCTCCCAGCCCCCAGTCCCCCACCCCCCCAGCTCCTAGCAACCACCATTCAACTTTCTGTCTCTGTGAGTTTGACTGTTCGAGACAACTCATGTAGCTAAAATCATATACCTACTAAAAGTGTTTGGAGTTTTCTGTGGCTGGATTATTTCATTTAGCACAACATCCTCAAGGTTCATGTATCTTGTAGCATGTTTCAGAGTTTTCTTCCTTTTTAAGGCTGAATAATATTCCATTGTCTGTCTACACATTTTCTTTATTCGTTCATCTGTCAATGGACATTTGGGTTTCATTAGCTTTTTTTTTTTTTTTTTTTTGAGACTGAGTTTCACTCATTGCCCAGGCTGGAGTATAATGGCACAATCTCGGCTCATGGCATCTTCTGCCTCCCAGGTTCACCAACCTCAAGTGATCTGCCTGCCTCAGCCTCCCAAAGTGCTGGGATTAAGGGATGACCACCACGCCCGGCTCACTATTGGCTTTTTTTTTTGAGACGGAGTCTTGCTTTGTCATCCAGGCTGAAGTGCAGTGGCGCGATCTCGGCTCACTGAAACCTCTGCCTCCTGTGTTCAAGCAATTCTCATGCCGCAGCCTCTGAAGTATCTGGGTCCACAGGCACATAGGCATGCACCACCACACCCAGCTAATTTTTGCATTTTAGTAGAGAGGGGGTTTTGCCATGTTGGCTAGGCTGGTCTCGAACTCCTGACCTCAAATGATCCTCCCACCTCAGCCTCCCAAAGTGTTGGGACTACAGGCATGCGCCACCACAACCGGGCCAGGTTTTATTGATTTTAATCAAGATAATATGCAAATACTACTTTTGTCCATCTGATGATGTCTCAATAAAGCCATTTTAGAATCTGAAGATACTTCCTAGTTAAATTGTTACTATTGTTAACAACCGAATGTTGGCTTAGCGATTGTTAAGGCATATAAGAGCAGTCCACATAAGTGACATAGAAATAAATGACAGTGATTAATCACTCACTAGTCTTGATACCTCATAGCTTTCTCACTTCAAGTTTAGACAGGTGCAGGGGTCATGAAAAAAAAGCCAAAAGATAAAGGTCGCAACCACTTGGTGAGGGATGTATGCTTTCTTGAAATGATAGCCCTCTACCCAGCAGCATGAAAAGTGTGTTTTTCATGGACGTTTTCAGGCCTCTAAGCTTGAGGTGTGGGTTTATATTCTGAAGGATGCAGCGCGTGATCTTTCTCACCAAACTCTCAAACCCTCCACTAGATAAACACTCAGAGGTCTGGGAAGTGGGACTGGAGGGAGCCATTGAGATGTTTTTTACATCCTCTTGTCCTGGAGTACTTTCCTTCCTCCACACTTCCCTCACGTTTCTCAGAGAAAGAGAAAAAATGGAAGCTTGGTTATTTGTGTATACATACGTGCCAGCTTTGACTACGCTTGGCTCTAGGTGAGTAGGAGATTAATTGTTGGGATTATGCCCATGGAAAAAGCCAGAAGGCTTACATCACAATTTTTATTTTTTTAATATTTTGTTTTCATAGCTGGGGATTACTCTGTTGGCATGAAAGTATGAATGTCTCCCATGACAGGGAGAGAGAATGAAAAAATATACTAGGATAAAAGAGGGAGTACTAATTAAAACCACAAAAGCAATGCAAACATATGTTAAAAGATACAACAAATTCCATGTCAGTTTCGTGAAGAAACGCTTTGAGGTTTTTTCCCCCCAACCTTTGTTGAGTATAATTGACAAAAACTTCACGTATTTAAGGTGTATGACATGACAATTTTATATACAAATACAGTGTGAAATGGTTACCACAATCAAATTAATAAATCCATCCATCACCACACATGGTTACCATCCTTTGAGTTTTAAGGTGAATTAATGGAATACATGTCATTCATATGCATATTCATATGCATGTTATCTGCATATATTCCTTGACTTGAGAAAATTGCTATATAAGTGAAAGATAATTACTAATCATATGAACTTAAGATACAATTATTCTCATCTGGCCGGGCGCAGTGGCTCACACCTGTAATCCCAGCACTTTGGGAGGCTGAGGCGGGTAGATCACTTGAGAGCAGGAGTTCGAGACCAGCCTGGCCAACTTGGTGAAACCCCATTACTAAAAATACAAAATTAGCCAGACATAGTGGCACAAACCTGTAATCCCAGTTACTCGGGAGGCTGAGACAGGAGAATCACTTGAACCTGGGAGACGGAGGTTGCTGTGAGCCAAGATCCCACCACTGCACTCTAGCCTGGGTAACAGAGTGAGACCCTGCCACAAAAATAAATAAATAAATAAAAATAAATAAATTTCTTATCCTACAAGGATTACCAGTAAATTTACTTCCAAAATAGATGTTATTCTAGTTCATTCCAATACTCACATTATAGACTCTACTAATTTTACAACTATATATTAAATGGTGAAAATTTCATTGAGGATAAATTATAAATGAAAATAAGTCCTAATATGTAATCCATTAGGAAATAAAATTCTAAATTTAATTCTAAAAATTATTTTGTGATTTTGGTAAAATTTACCTAAAGATAAAGGGAAGATTTTTAATTTGTTTAAAAATGGAAAGTTAGCAAAATCTTGGGGAAAAAGAAGAAATGTACACATATCAGGCAAGCCCACCACTGCATGTTCCGTAAAATCTTATAGATAATGGAGCTCAAGAATAAGCAGGCTGAATTTTCACACCCATCCCCCAAGTAGGTGAATCTTTGGGGATTTTCTTTCAGAGACATTTAGGGCCCCAGCAAAGACTGGATAGTGTTATGAAAAAGTTACTACTCCCCGGGGTAGACTCAAGCATTCAAAAAGAGCTGGGGGCTAGGCACAGTGGATCCTGACTATAATCCCAGAGCTTTGGGAGGCCAAGGTAGGAAGATCATTTGAGACCAGGAGTTTAAGACCAGCCTGGGCAACATAGTGAGATTCCCATTTTTCTACAAAAGGTTAAAAAAATTTGCCTATAGTTTCAGTTAGTTGGGAGGCTGAAATGGGATCACCTGAGCCCAGGAATTCAAGGCTGCAGTAAGCTATGATCATGTTCTGCCACTGACTCCCAGCCGGGGCAACAGAATAAGGCTGTGTCTCAAAAAAAAAAAAAAAAAAAAGAGAGAGAGAGAGATCTAAGATCTCGTATTTTTTGTAGAAGATTACATTGAGTTGAGTGTTAATGGATGCGTGTTAACTTACTGATTTTGTTTGTGAAGAACATGTAACCTGGTCATCTGAAAGAAAAAAAACATGACTACCAGAATGAACCAACGTGTAATATAGAGACAATCCCTCTGGCTTTGATTCCCTAACATCCGCGTGTCCTCTGGCAAGATTTTTGAGTGAGAATGAGCAAAGCGATGGTATTTGTTGAGCACCAGCTATACACCAGACACTGAAGTTATTTCATTTATTCCTGACCACAGCTCTGTATATACTACAGGGTGGTTTTCCCATCTTACAGACAAGAAGACTGAGGTTCACTCAGGCTAAGTTATTTGGCAGACGGTACATCTAGAACAGCCTGTTTCCAAGCCTGTGCCCTTCACAAAACACCTTCCTTTGCCTGGCCAGTCTGGTGGAGCTTCCTATAACCGGAGGCTGTGGGGTGCTGGTGGGACTGAAACTGCATGCCAAAAACTGAAAGCCATTAAGGAAAATGAGTCACTTTCTGGATGCATTAGATTATGAGAGCTTCGTGGAGAAATAAAGCTTAGAAACGATTTTTCTTCTTAAAAAGTAAGGAATATCTCTCTGGAGTAGAGATTGTTGGCAAGTTCATGTAAAATCATGGTCAGCAGAAAAGAAATCTAAGCAGTAATGAAAAGCCTGTGTACTTAGAATGCCTTTAACCCAGTGAGCTGAAGAGTAGGCCTTTGGAGGAATGTTGTTGGTTGGAGGTGGAGTTGGGGCAGGAATAGAATCCTGGTCCTAGAGGGAAAGACAGGTAAAAGAAAATGAGACCATTAAAAGCAGCCATGATGTGTGGTTACTCTTCATCCCTGGGTAAGGTGTGGTCACTCTTCATCCCTGGGTAAGGTGTGGTGACTCTTCACCCCCGGGTAAGGTGGTATAAATTGCTTTTGTTTGGCCCCGTCCCCCAAATCATTTTTTTAAAGAAGGAGAAGAAAACATTTTTGAGGGAAATCATTACCTTTTGGCTCTAGGCATAGAAGCCTCAGAAGCTGAAAGCAATGTTATATTATTCTATGCTGCAGATGCTTCCTGGTTTTAAAACAGTGACCTGGCTCCCAAACAATTACAGCATCAACATTGAAGGAGAACATTCTTGTGATTCGTGTAATTCCAGGAGCAGACATGGGGTAGCTTTTACAAAATTAGGAGGAAGGGAGGCGGTCTGGTTTAGATCATGAACTACTCAAAGAAAAGTTACTTGACATGACTTTGATTGTATGTTAAGATAATTTTTATTGTGTTCTAGTTCTGGGACACTATCGTAGATAACCTCTTTTGGCTGTGTGCATTTTGAAAGGTCCTTGTGTTGATGACTTGCTTTTGATATGTTTTCATGATCCGTTCAGACTACCCAAGCCATAGAACATCAGTAATTAAGAAAAACTCTCCATTTGGAGAAGAATCAAGAAGATTCTGCTTCTGTTATTTAATTTTTAACATATCTAAAGGAATGCAGTAAACTGTTTTTACCCATTAGTAATGGACTTTGAAATAGGATATGCCTATCATTTGAAGTCTACAAGTAAGTCTCAAGAGAAACTTCATGAAACAGATTGATCCTAAACTTCCCGCTTGCATTCATGGGAGTGAGCTGACAAGAAATACACAGTGTGAGGAAATGATGGGTGAGAAAAAAGGGCTAACTGATAAGATCTTAATTGCAAGGGTCATGTTCATGGTGGAGCATACCTAATGGGTCATGTATTTCAACTGTGGTTTTTTGAAAAAGTGATTATGCATCTTTTTTTTTTTTTTTTTTTCTGAGACAGAGTCTCATTCTCTCACCCAGGCTGGAGTGCAAGTGATGCAATCTCAGCTCACTGCAACCTCCGCCTCCTGTGTTCAAGCAATTCTCATGCCTCAGCCTCCCGAGTAGCTGGAGTTACAGGCATGTGACCATACGCCCAGCTAATTTTTGTATTTTTAGTAGAGATGGAGTTTCTGCATGTTGGCCAGGTTGGTCTCAAACTCCTGACCTCAAGTGATCTGCCCACCTCGGCCTCCCAAAGTTTTGGGATTACAGGCATGAGCCACCATGCCTGGCCAGTGATTATGCATCTTGTAAATCAATTTTTGGAATCTAACTTTTCCAAAATTTCTATCTGGCTTTCTCTCTTCCCCTCTAAGAGTCTGTATCTTCTTCCCTGCCCTGGGCTTTTTTCTTTTCTAGAGATCCTGGCAGTGGTCATGACCATGCACTTTATGGCACATCCAAAGTCATTGTTCGTGCATGTCCTCCTTTAGTCATTCCCCAGTGTGGGTGGATTTAGCTGTGTGACGTGCTGAATCCTGCTACCCACTGTGCAATGGAGGGGTCAGAGTCTTGTAGAAGAAGGAGAGCTGGAGAGCCAGGGAGAATACAGGACCTTTCTTCACCTTGGGTTGAGGCAGAACTCATGAAAAAAATGAAGCAAGAAATAATTTCCTTTTGCACCCGTTTTTTCATTTATGGGCCCCATTTCCTTCATCTTAGCAAAATCTCTCCTCAGAAAGGGTTCCAGACTTAGTAGGAGTAAATTGACCTATCTGATGGGGCTGCTGTTGGGTTTCTCTGAGCCATGTTTGAACTTTTAATAATGAAGTCCACAGTCCCTGCGTAGCTTATCAAGCAACTGTGGATTTGCGGGGTGTGGCTAGCAGGTTCCTGGAATAAGATGGGTCCTGGTTCCCCTAATGTCACTCTTCACCCTCCATAGTCTATCCAGAAGCCACCACCCTGCCTGTTCACAGGTCTGACACTGTCCTATGGATGATGGGCAGGGCAGGGCTCCACATATGCCAGTGTCTGGTAACACACAGGGGACCCACCAGAGACACCTCACACAGGATCACTTTTCTGGCTGGGCTATTTTTCCTCATCTTTCAACAGTGAGTGTTGGCCATCAGCGTGGCACTCTTCACTCCCAAGTGAAGCTTGCCTTTGCCTTCTGCCATGTTGCAGGCTCTGCTAGAGTGGAAAAGAGGTCAGCAAATGAACTCACAGTAACGCTAAGCATTGGACTAAGTTTTCACTATTAGTCTTTTCAGCTGACTCAAGAACTGCACTGTGAATGGGGAGGTAGGTTTGCTGTCTGAGTTAATCTTTTAAAGCGTTCATTGGAAGCCAATCTTCTTTCAGGTGTTTCACATAGAATAGTCATGAATTATGTAATATACTTGCACTGATGTGCAACTAATTGCGAAGTATGTATATATACTTTAGGTGGAAACTTAAAAACCTTGCTTTGCCCTTCTCATAAATGGGCTTGCTCATCTGCCTATTATAGATTATGGTGGCCAAAGCACCAACCTTCCATTAAAAAGTATAATTTTTTTTATGTCAACCAATCAAATGTTCCATCTGTTTAGACTCCGCTCTCTGCTCTGGATTTTAGAACAACTCAGCCAAGGTTATTCCTGCTCAGCAATCTTGCCTTGAAAGAGTGAGTTACTGTTCCCAGAGGCAAAGGCACTGTTTCTTGATGATATGCAAGTGG
Source organism: Aotus nancymaae (assembly GCF_030222135.1). NCBI lineage: Eukaryota > Metazoa > Chordata > Mammalia > Primates > Aotidae > Aotus > Aotus nancymaae. The sequence goes on along the minus strand of NW_026988492.1, from coordinate 10,599,641 downwards.
GATTTATTAGCTTTATAAAGGAAGTGGGAGGGCATCGTGATACATCATAATACTTGGCAAATTATGATAGGGGCTGGGGAAAGCAGTGTCAAAAAGAAAGGGATTCCTTGCCAGATGTCCCTAAGAGTTGAACTACCATGAAGAAAATAATCTGAAAATATGAGTGACCTTCTCAACTTTATCCTAAACCCCCATGCCTTAAAGTGCAAGGCAACAGAGGAAATCTGGCTTTATAGGGGTTTGCAGGTAGATGCGGAGGAGGGTGTCAGGTCAATTCCTCAGGGGCTTCCCAAGGCAGTGCTAGAGAGCAAAAGGAGTGCTGAGGCCTCCCAAGAACCCTAGAATGACCCCACATCCCTCTACATCAGCTCCAGACCCACAGCAGCCTCCTGGGACTTCTAGGTGAAAGCTGGGATAGAGATGTTCTGTCCTGGATGTGCTCAGGCAAGCCAGGGGCACTCATATAGGTGGTGCGGTTTCCTCTTTTGCAAAGGACAGGAGATAGAGCCACTTAGGCAGGTGTCCCAGATGAAAATGGCTGTGAAATAACAGTGTCACCCTAATACCCATTTGGACCTCATTATGGCAAAAACCACGTTTACCACAGCACTATATTTTGTTTGTTACAATCTCTGTTTTCCTTTCTCTTTCAAACATATTTCTCATTAGATTTATTCCATTGCATATTTTCATCTTATTTCTTTGATGATCCAACAGGAGGGGGGTTCCAGGAAGCTCCACAATAACTTTTTTTTTTTTTTTTTTTTTGCCCTTCTCCTGGCAGAGCACTTGGTAATCTTCTTAAATGTTTTCTGAAAGCCTTTTAATGACTCCACTCAGTGCCCTGCTGATCATTCATGAACTACAGTTGTACACCAGATCCCAAAGTTCCATATTTATGATGATAAAAAAGAGCTGTAAGATTTTTAATTTTGCTGAGGGGCTATTTTCTCTCCCTCTCTTGATGCAACTCAGTTTTTCAGCGTAGGGCCAGAGGCTGTTTGTGTACTCAGAGACTATGTTTTCAACTTTTGCTCTTGATTTTTCCAGGCAATCAGCAGTCTGTTTAGAGTTGAATTGTTATGAGCATACATTCTATGTTAATTCATTGTAATTAGAGGAATGAGCATTACACTTCTTTAAGAACTCCTAGAAGTCAATCTTCTGATTTCCAAAGATCAAAATCTTATTTTATGAACAAAAAATGTGACTGGATATGAAAAATGGCAATCAGTAATGTTCCTCCAGCTGGCAGAGTGTATGAACTCTGCTCCAGTGACTTCAAAATCATGCTGTAGGGCTGTGGCTGGGTTTTCTGATTGTTTCTCAACGGATTGTCTTTCTCAAATGCAATGTTAAAAGTAATAATTTGTCCTCAGTTTGGTTATGTTTATTATGATGATGACTGAACATACGAGCTGCCAATTGATGATGGCCCATGTTCCTGGTCTGTTTAAGTAACATCAACTCATCTTCAAATTTGAGAAATGGTAGGTAGCACTCTCTTATAGGATAGCTACTAGACCTGAAATGGAACTGTCAAGAATAGTGTTTGCAAAATGGCAGAGTTCCCTGACCTCCCTCACAGGATGTGAGACAGGTGTGGCTTGTCGGTCTGGCTGCCAAGCACTCAAACCCCTTGCAGGAAGGGAAGCACGCAGATGGGCACGTGCGGGAACGCAGGCAAGTGCTTTTGGAATCTGGCCCCATAGTAGCATCTAGGGGTGGGTGCCTGCAACTCCCAAAGCTGCGGTGGGTGTGTTACCATGCTCTGTTAGCTCTGCCATCCACAGACAGCTTAAGTGCTAACTAGCTCAGTGCCCTCTTGGTATCTGGGCCTTTGTCCTGCATCCAGAAAGAATCACGTCACACAGACAAATTGAAGCATGGTAAATGTGGGGATTTTATTGCCAGATCAAGGTGACTCTCAGAAGGATGGAGGGGGAGCTGGAGAGGAGATGGAGTGGGAAGGCGATCTTCCCCTGGAGTTCAGCCATCCTGGATCCAGTCTCCTCTCTGACCATTCCTAGCCAAACTCCTCTCAATGTTCAGATGTTCCTTCTCTTCTCTCCTCTGTTGCACCACTCTTCTGCTTGTGGAGCCTGAGATTTGGGGTTTATATGGGTACAGGATAGGGAGGCATGGCAGACCAAAAAAGACAACATTTGGGCACAGACACAGGAATGCCTGTTCCCATTTAGGGCCATGGGTTTCCAGACTTAAGGGTGAGGCTTCTGCCAGAGAACCGCTCTCTCCTACCCAGTATTTCCCTGCCTGCTGTCCATATCATTTGTACAAGAAAGCATTTTTCTCTCCATAAAGCTCATCAGTTTTCACAGAATAATTTTTAGCCCCTAAGTTATTTTTGGCTGTCTCCAGAGGTTAATAGGTCAGAAGCTTGAAGATGAGGCCAGAGTTCAGCATTGAGCTGTCTCAGGTGACATAGACTGGTGAGGGCAGGTAGGTTGGCTGAGCTCAGTTCCTGGAGCTTGCAGTCAGAGGAAGTTGCAGTTCTGTAAACAGGTGGGCCTCAACACCTCAGGATAGCAAGTCTCACAGCCAGGTCCCCAGCTGGGGATGCAGATGCTAACATCTGCCACATTGTCTTCAGTGGCTTATTATCTTAGTTTCAGCTGCTGCAACAAATACAATAGACTTGGGGGCTTAAATGACAGGAATTTATTTCTCATAGTTCTGGAGTCTAGATGTCCAAGAGCAGGGTGCCAGGATGATCAGGTTCTGGTGAAAACCCTCTTCCTAGTTTGTAGACCACTGTTTTCTGGCTGTATCCTCACATGGCAGAGAGAAAACATCTGTCTCATGACTCTTTTTAAAAGGACATTAGCCTGGGTACGGTGGCTCACGGCTGTAATCCCAACATTTTGGGAGGCCAAGGCAGGTGGATCATGAGGTCAGGAGTTCAAGACCAGCCTAGCCAACATGGTGAAACCCTATTTTTACTCAAAATAAAAAATAAAAAAATTAGCTGGGCATGGTGTCATGCACCTGTAATCCCAGCTACTTGGGAGGCTGAGGCAAGAGAATTGCTTGTACTGGGACCCAGGAGACGGAGGGTGCAGTGAGCCAAGATTATGCCACTGCACTCCAGCCTGGGCTACAGAGTGAGACTCTCTCTCACACACACAAAAAGGACACTAATCCCATCACAAGGGTTCCACTCTTGTGATCAAATCACACCCCAAAAGTCCCACTTCCAAACACCATCACATTGAAGGTTAGGGCTTTAGCATGTAAATTTGGGGCTCGGGGCACTAACGTTCAGTCCATGGCACTTGCAAACTGAAGCAAAGTGTTGTAGGTCTTCTGTCCCCACAGCCGATCAGCCTGAGATGGGCATAGCAAGTCCTCATTCTTTGGCAGCAAAACATTGTAGGGTCTCTTTCTTTTGTGCACAACTTAAGTTTCTTATCCTTCATAATAACAGCATCGTTTTATTATTTTTAGAGCTTTACAGTTAACAGTGCTTTCAACCAGTTTACTTCATTTGTGCTTCCTGGTGACCATTGTGAAGTAGGTGGGATGATTATTGCCATTCCGCAGGTGCAGAAAGTGAGCGTTCATGGTTTAATTGCCCCAGTAAAAAGCCTGATGCTGGGTTAAGTAATTTATTCAAAGTAAAACTGTAATGAGTGCTGAAGCTACATCTTGAACTCAGGTCCTTCTGAGTGCAGATCCTTCCCATGGGCATTTAGAGCTTTGCAAAAAGCACTTAGAGCTCTTGCCCGTTAGTCTAGGCCTTCCTTGATAATGACCTTGTGGGGGAAACCTCTAGTGTGGCCAAGGATGTTAGGAGGTTGCTGTGGTTTGAATGTGTCCCCCAAAGTTCATGTGTTGGAGACTTAATCCCCAATGCAATAGTGATGAGAGATGGGACTATAAGAGATGACTAGATCGTGAGGCACAACCCACAGGAGTGAATTAATTCTGTTTCTTGGAAGTGGGTTCCTAAGAAAAGAGTTTCGGCCCCTCCTCTCTCACTCACACACATGCTGCCTTGCCCTTCCACCATCAACCATGGGATGGCACAGCAAGAAGGCCCTCGCCAGATGCTGACAGCTTGATATTGGACTTCTAGCATCTAGATCCATGAGGAATGAATTTCTTTTCTTTATAAATTACCCAGGCTGTGGTATTCTGTTATGGCAATACAATACAGACTAAAACAGAGGCCATCTGTGTGTAAAGTAACCTAAAGCTAAGACTTGCCATAAAGGTTTAATCCAAGTCTTCATTTTAATGCATAAGGAAATTGAGATAAATGCCTAAGTTACATTGAGTTTGAGGCAGGGCCTGGGCTGGAACTTGGCCTTAGACTCTCGGCCCAGTGCTCTCCAGATCATTGAGCCTTACCTCTCCCTCATAGTGTAGCAAGATAAGGTGCCCCATAGGTACCCCTGCCAGCCATTATGGAAACTTTCAAGGTAGACATTGTGTGAAGGCCAGCCCCTGCCCACTGTAGGTAGAGGAAGACAAGACACTCAGAAGCATCACTCCGCTGCCGCCTGTGCCTGGAGTGGTATGAATCACCCTCCTTCAGAGGCAGGCTGGTCAGAATCTGTGAGTTTCTACACTCTGGGCCTGTTTTCTCTGGAAGAAAAGGGGGAATCAGAAGTGCATTCTGGACTAGCTTCACTAAATCATCCTACGTCTTATCCCATCTCTTCTCCCTATTAAAATTCTTACCTTTGGCCAGGCCCAAGCTTGAGAAGGCCACTCCTAAAGCAAGGCCCCTTCGGACTAGGGCCTGGGCAAGGCTTCACTGGCACCTGCCATCCCAGCACAAAGCTTAATTCCCCCGCAGCATCACACCCGCAGGCAGCTATTGAAGCCAGGATAGAATGTCTTACAATACAAAGCCTTTGTAATAATGAGAGGGAAATAGAAACCAGAGGTTTGGGAGCTGTTTTTTTTCTTGGGGGGTTCTGAGTATTTTTGTTTAACTTTAGTTTCGTGTTCCAAGGAAGGGGTGTTTTAGTGAAAATTGTGAAGGGAAACTCTGCCAAACAGAAATTCCATACAGGATGAGTATTTTCCTCCTTTCAAGGTGTGAGAGCGGCCAAGAAGCAATAACGCATAGGGGGTCGGGGTGATAGATTGGAATGCTCTTGGCGGGAGTGTGATTCGTGTCTGGAAGTGAGTCCCAGCAGGTTGGCCGGTGAGGCCCCGTGAGCACTGGGCCTGATCCGGGCCTGCGGAGTGTGCAGGCTTGCTTGAGGCTGTAGGCACCGCTGCCTGGGCCACGCACCTGAACTTCTACTGTCAGGGGGTAAGCCCCCACATCAAGCAAGCTGCACAAAGCCAAGCCTCCCTGGAACCAATGCCTTCTTCGAGCCTATCATTCGTTCATTCTGTAAGTGATGGATGTGGATACGAAGACATTCGTGCCTTTGTGATTCTCAGCATGGATGTGGAAGAAGATATTCATGCCTTTGTGATCATTACATTTCAATGTGTGGGTGCAAGGGGATGGAGACAGATGAGAAGTGAGCAAATGAGTCAAGTATCTAGTGTGTCTAGGGGTTTTAAATGTTATGGAGGCAAAAATAAGCAAGAGTTCTCGAGGAATTGGTCATCCTGATGTCCGTGGGCTGCACTTGGTTGGGGCGTTCTGAGAATATCTGTCACCCTTGCAGAGATGACCGGAGTTCACAACAGGCGCTTTGTACAACACTGGGCGGGGATACTTCCATTTCACTCTTTGTTATCTAGGAATGTAGAGGCTTAGGGAAGAACTCTGAGATCTGTGAATGAGATACCTGGTCCTCCTATAGCTAACCAATGTGTTTGTTCATCTTACAGTGTTGCATTTGTATGAGAATATTAACTATTTCAAAGTTCTCATGAATCTGTTGCATCACTTTAGTCTCATATCAAAGTAGGAAGGGTGGATATTGAGACACAAAATTGAAGATGAATGACTGTGCTGTGGCATGGGTTATCCAGTCAGGGCAGGGGCCATACGCAGTGGTTGGTCCTAGTGAAAACTGGCTGAATATTCACCTTGTGAATGACAGGTTTGCTTTGCAATTTGTTTTTGTTGTTGTTGTTGTTTTTTGTATGCAATGGCAAGGTCATACAAATAATCTTGTCACCCTTCAAACTCACTACTTTGAAAGCCAGCACTCCATTGTATGTATGTGTATGAGTATATATATATACATACACACACACACACACACACAAGTAAACCAAACAAGTATACTTTATGTGTGTATGTATATATGTGTATATGTGTATATATACGTACATATACACATATATACATACACAATTATATATATACTCCATTGTATGTGTATATACATATATACATACACATATGGAATGTGTACATATACATGTATATATATACATACACACACGAAGTATGCTTGTTTTGTTTTTTATAAATCAGTCTCCTTACTTTGACCCATGAGAACTGGAGCACACAGGAGTTTAGACATATCCATTGGCCTGACATAGTACCTGAGATCTGGGAATAAGTTCACAGTCATTCTGTAAATAGTTAGCCAATGTGTTTGTTCATTCTAATAGTTTTTTTTTTTTGAGATAGCGTCTCTCTCTGTCGCCCAGGCTGGAGTGCAGTGGTGTGATCTTGGCTCACTGCACCCTCCACCTCCTGGGTTCGAGTGATCCTCGTGCCCCCGCCTACTGAGTAGCTGGGACGATCGGTGTGCACTACAATGCCCAGAATATTTTTTGTGTGTTTTTAGTAAAGACGAGGTCTCATCATATTGGCCAGGCTGGTCTCCAACTCCTGACCTTAATTAAGTGATCTGCCTGTCTCAGCCTCCCAAATTGCTGGGATTGTAGGCGTGAGGCCTGGCTTATCTTTCATTTACATGAGAATATTAATTATTTCAAATTGCTCATAAATCTGTATTACTGTGTGTCAGATGTTGGCTTTAGCATTTTTCTCAAGTTATTTCATACAACAAAGTATAATATAAACATTGTTATTACTATGTCTTGAATGAGGAAACTACATGAAACATGCTTAAGGTAATATGACCAAAGTCTCACAGATAGAAAGTGGTGAAAATGAGGCTTAAGCCCAGTTTTTCTCTTTCTGGAAGTTATAATGTCAACCAGTATCCTATATTCACTATAGGATTCCTTAGAATCCTAGGATTTCTTAGGAAATTAGAAATTCTTAGAATTAGAAGCTCTTGAGATATCTTCCCTGAATTCTTTTTTGTTAAATGTTGCTGCTTTTTAGTTTATTTACCCTTTAAAGTCTCTGAGACCTTATATTTTATTATTGTTATATCAACTATAAATCTTAGCATGACTTACAAAATCTCACAAGGCTACATAATTTTATTCTATCTTTAAATTTATTTTAAACAGTTAGAAAAGGAATTATATTACAATTAGATTTCTAAATTGCGTAACTATTTTTTTAACCCCAAATAATGAGAAACTACTTTGCTCCCCTGGTTACTGATAGACTGTGTATCTTTAGGATAAAATTACTTTTTTTTTTTTAGATGAAGTGTCACTGTCACCCAGGCTAGCATGCAGTGGCACCATCTGGGTTCACTGCAACCTCTGTCTCCCGAGTTCAAATGATTCTTGTGCCTCAGCTTCCCAAGGAGCTGGGATTACAGGCACATGCCACCACACCCGGCTAATTTTTTACATTTTTGGTGGAGATGGGGTTTCACCATGTTGGCCAGGCTGGTCTTGAACTCCTGGCCCACATTGGCCTTCCAAAGTACTGGGATTACAGGTGTGAACCACCGTGCGTGGCCAGGACAGAATTACTTTTAAGACTATTTCCTTAACTTGGGATATTTCCCTAAGACCCAACCAAAGGTCTTGTCATATTCTTTAGTTTTTTGACACAGGGGCTACTAACTTTTTATCCTTCAGTGGTAACTTTATGAAATCTGCCAGACTTGCAGCAATCAACTCTTTCCCTTCTATCATGGGCTTTAACTATGCAAGCAGTCAGCCCGTTACAGTTTTTTCACAGACTGGTTATATTCAGCCCAAGTGAGTTTGAGCCAGGGGCTCTGGGAGGCGTTTGGAGAGGATGAAGATTCACCAAAAGCAATCGCTTGACCTGTGTCTTGTTTCCTCCTGAATTTGGGATTTCAGCGGCTTCCCTTGATTATGCCGGAGACTGTATCGTACTTGCTAGGTTCAGGGCACCCCCTTGTGGTGCAACTGATATGTAATCAACGTGAGGAAACAAAATGATGGCCAGATGAGGAGCACGCATGTAGATATGATTTTATTGTTCGTCCCATTAAAAAAATTCTCAAATCAAATCAGTTTTTCTCCTGTTGTTTCAAATTCATCAATAGCTATTTATATCATATTCAATGCTAAGTGGGGTTTTTTTTGCAGGTAGAAACAAATCAGAAAAGCAAGCACAAATAATGCTAAATCTTAGGTGAGTTTAAGAGTTTTTTATTGCAAAAGTAATCATGGATACTCTAGGAATGTTAGAAATAGATTAAGAGTAGGAGAATTATTTACAGTCTCATGACCCACATAGAATACCTGTGTTAATATTTTGGTGTATATCCTTCTCCTACGTTTTTCTAGGCATATAGACTCAAAGGAAAGAAACCACATGCCACAAGCACATGCCATTTTTGTTCTTATTTATCTTATTTTATTTTTTAGACAGGGTCTCACACTGTCACCAGGGCTAGAGTGTAGTGGCTTAATCATAGGTCACTGAGCCTCAACCTCCCCAGACTTGGGTAATCCTCCCACCTCAGCCTCCAAAGTAGTTGGTACTTTCAGCCTTTCAAAGAGATCTCAAATGCCATTCAGTATGACAGCAATGTCTGAAGTTTATTTTTGCCATTTTCTTATGATAGCCAATGAATTTATTAGGAGTTTTTGAGACAATAAATGCTCTTCTGTTTAATTTTTACAGTATTATTATTTTTGCCATTCTTTGAGGCAGTCGAGTCTTCCCGTTTCCTCAGTAACTTTCCTTTAATAATTTGTTTTTTTCTTGGAAGTAGAGTCTCACTCTGTTGCCCGGGGCTGGAGTGCAGTGGCACAATCTCAGTTCACTGCAACCTCTACGTCCCGGGCTCAAGCAATCCTCCCACCTTAGCCTCCCAAGTTGCTAAGACTTCAGGCACATGCCACTATGCCCAGCTAATTTTTGTATTTTTTGTAGAGATGGGATCTCACTGTGTTGCCCAAGCTGGTCTTGCACTCCTGGCTTCAAGCAATCTGCCCACCTCAGCCTCCCAAAGTGCTAGGATTACAGGAATGGGCCACCGCACCTGGCCCATTCTTTTAATCTTGATCTAACCTCTTTATATGTGATAAACTACCAATTATCATTAAAAAGTGAAAATACTCATCTCAGATCTCACCCACTCTTTTTTTTTTTTTTTTTTTTTTTTTGAGGCAGTTTTGCTCTCATTGCCTAGGCTGGAGTGCAGTGGTGCGGTCTCAGGTCCCTGCAACCTCCACCTCCTGGATTCAAGCCAGTCTCCTTCTTCAGCCTCCCGAGTAGCTGGAATTACAGGTGCCCACCACCGTGTCCAGCTAATTTTTGTATTTTTAGTAGAGACGGGGTTTCACCTTGTTGGCCAGGTTGATCTTGAGCTCCTGAGCTCAGGCGATCCACCTGCCTCGGCCTCCCCAAAGTGCTGGGAAGGTGTAAGCCACCATGCCTGACCACCCACTCTTATTTTTTAAGAACAATTTTCTATTTTATAGTCAAAGCCATAAATCAGGCTTCTCAATTCTACACACTTGATTTAGCAGGTATATGTGAGAGGCCTAATAAAAACCAGTTTTCATTTTTATTTCTCTTACTGTTGGGCTCAAAACTTGTAGGGCTCAAAACCTTTTCCACACAGATGGAACCTACTAAGAAGTGAAAAACAGTGCTCGGTGAGCTTCATTTTGTTCTCCTGAGAAAACGTATCTGTGATCACAGGATTCTGCTGCCTCAAGTCCATGAGCTTCTTCCATTGCATCTTCTGAGAAGGGCTTCCTGCCTCTCCAGCACCCCGGGGCCTTTCCTGCTCTGAGGCTGGGAGAGTCTTTCAGCTTCTAGGTTTCTGTGACCTCAGTTAGCAAAGGCAGGAAAAAAAATACAACAGGTAGAGTCGGGATTTGCTCCAAAGTTTGGAGACTTTGAGCAACTGTGTGTTTCTCTTGCCCCTACTTTGTTTCTTTCTTTTTTTGCAAGACAGGATTTCTCTCTGTTGCCCAGGCTGGAGTTCAGTGGTATGATCATAGCTCACTCTACTCACCACAGTCTTGACCTCCTGAGCTCAAGTGATACTCCCACCTCAGCCTCCTGAGTAGCTGGGACTACAAGCACTTGCCACCATGCCCAGCTAATTTTTTTCTTTCATTTTTTTGTGGTAGTGAGGGTCTCCCTATGTTGCCCAGGCTGGTCTCGAACTGCTGGCCTCAAGCAATCTTCTCGTCTCAGCCTCCCAAAGTGCTGGGATTACAGGAGTGAACCACCTCACCTGGCCTCCCCTAAATTCTTGACTTTCGGATGATATTTGCCTAAAGCAATGACTGTAGTGACTTCCCTTGCCTCTTTTCTCCAGGTATTTGATTTTCTTTGTTCTAAGTTACTCTGATGAGGGTCACCTAGCAGAGAGTGGTTGAGGTCTTTTTATTCTTCCTGGAAGCCTCACTGGGTCTCTGGTCTCTTCCAGGACCCCCTTTCATTTCTCCACAGGGCTGTGGCTGTCCTGGTCCTCTGTCCCCAGCCCGCGTTACCCATCATCTTATAATGGAAATGCTCTGTGATTTCCTGTGCTTTCTTTTTTCCTTTATTCTGTGCGTAGCAGCTCTTCAAATCTATCATCCTGTTTTTACCTCACACTTTTATTTACCATGCACCTGCAGGACTTTATTATTTGTGGTCTACTCCAGGGTATTTCTTTCACAGTTGATGAAGGCTATAAACTTCAGAGCAGAGAATCAGAGGGCCCTAAGCAACCCTCACCTTTATAGTGAGACTGTATTCACCTAGAAAAGGCTTTTTATGAGGTCACTTCAGCTAATCGTTTTCCTAATGGTGTCACTCCCTTTTTCTCTTAAAGATCTCTTCAAGTTCTTTTACTTATTTTTTTTTAATCCCTATGTGCATCTTGATTTTTGTCTGGAGACCTGTCATTTGGCTTTTTGGCTTTTGAGTATAGCCATCGGTGTTCAAATGTTCTTTCTCTTCTAGTGAATGTTTATGTCTGATATGAGTAGGACTAAGTTCTAAATAATATACACACATATATGTAATCTATGCACAATGGTGATATGGATCATGGATATTATATAATTCAGTTATGATGGTACTCAGAGGCTCCTATATGTTAATAGCCTATATGGATATATCTATATGCATATGCAGTAAGATATGCAGCTATGACACCCCACTGGCTGATTTTGAAACAGGAAGTCACTCTCCTTGCATGAGGATTATAGAAATTTTCATTTTTTAAGGCACAAGAAATATTTCACTGCCATGTTTTTTGTTTTGTTTCGTTTTGTTTTAAGTTAAGTTGCTCAAAAATAAGTGAGATGCAGTGGCTCACAACTGTAATTCCAGCACTCTGGGAGGCCGAAGCAGGCAGATCACTTGAGGTCAGGGGTTTGAGATCAGCCTGGCCAACATGGTGAAACCCCATCTCTACTAAATATACAAAAATTAGCCAGGTGTGGTGGTAGACGCCTGTAATCCCACCTACTCGGGAGGCTGAGGCAGAAGAATCACTTTAACTCAGGAAGTAGAGGGTGCACTGAGCCAAGATTGTGCCACTGCACTCCAGCCTGGGCGACAGAGCGAGACTCTTGACTCAGAAAAAAAAAAAAAAGTCAGTGGGATCAATGAGAATTAAAATATTTAAATACTGGCATAGTAAGCAAGCATTGTAAACTGACTGTACACTCCACGATTCACCAGGTATGAATATTAGAATTCGTGCCCTGAATTAAACAGTGCGGATCTTCTGTTCCTGTATGTATTTACCTTGGGTGTGTCATCCTGCATGGTACTCTCAGGCCTGCTCTTGTAGTGCAACCCAGTGGCCAGTGATCCTGGGGCCAGTGACAATCAAGATGGCAGCCTGGGTCATCACCACTAGACTGCATTCTGGCCAAGAAAGGTATTTCATTTGGGTGGGACAGGTTCTAGTAAGTCCTCTGAAGCTCTGGGACAACCTCAGGGACAGTGCGTCAACACAACACATTCTCCAATGATACAAGGTGAATCCAGAAGTACCTATGGCAGGATATTTTGGGGGCAAACCCATTGCTAGTTAAGGCTTCAACACGTCTTTATACAATATAAGGATGTCAAATACAACTGTGATCATTTTTCTTTCTTTTGGGGGTAGAAGAGTTAACTGTGCTACATTTTCATCATGAATAAATAGGTGGTCCATTTGGTCAACCTATTCTTTTTCTCTTCCATGTTTTCACCCCTTTTCTTTTCTATTTTTTTTCTTGTTTTCTCCTGGTCCACAGGCTTTGAAGGGCATGCTGATCTCTCTTCAGGCAGAACTTGACATTCAAAGGTACTTGATGAAAATTGAATCGTCTCAGCGAGTTAGTACCCTACCTGTTCTTTTTCTGCATTGAGTTGCACCCTCATCCTGCACCTCTTTTCCTCACCTGCAAGTGGCCTTCTAATCAGTGTCGGTGACTAAACCAGATGCCTGCCCTTTTTGCTGTTTACCCCAATCCCTGATTCAAAACTATCAGCGCCAACTGCTTGCAGCATTCTGAAATATGTGCATTTCTAAAAAGTATGAGAGTCAATATTAAAATGAACACTAATTGCATGCTTGCTTTGAAATATTTAATTTGCTCTCCACAGATTGGATTGTGGAATCAGCAGTAATGCAACAGCAAGCTGGAGATCTTTGAATACTTGTTTGAAAAGCGAGCATCTCTATGCAGAGATCCCGTCCTTGCCAGCTTGCTCAGGCAGAATGCTCATGGCAGTAAAACAGAAGCCTGCATCATTCAGACAATCCCAAAACTCTGTCACCCTGCTTTGCCCAGTTCCAATGTATTCCATGTTGGGTCCAGATCATTTTACTTATAGACATTTTAATAATGATCACAATGCAAATAAACACATTTCTATGGAACTTATATGCACCAGGCACTGTTCTAAGTGCCTTACAGGCATTAACTTCTCACAGCAACCCTGTGGGGTAGGTATACTATGATCCCCATTTTACAGATGAGGTGACTGAGGCCCAGAGAAGTTAAGTAACTTGCCCAAGGTCACACAGCTAAGTAATGGCTGTGCTTAGGAAACGTTCACCCATCTGGCTTTTGTACAAAGGTGATCTCTTTCCCTTTGGTCTGTCATCAGTGACCATGCTTATCTCCTTACCTTCCCCTTCTTAATAATCAGTCTCAGTGATCTCTTTTTAGTGTAGCAAGCTGAATCTAGACAGTTCCTACCCAAGCAAATAAACATAAAAGTTCAAGTTTAGATACTAAAGAGAATTGTCGTATCCCGTAACATCCCAATTCTGATGGGCATTTATCCTTAATTTCTTTCCATGAAAATGTGAGTCATTTTCACATTCCTATAATTCATGCAAAGTAGAGGCATCTTTATGATTTCCTTGCACACGTACTCTATGCTAAATAAAAATGCAGAAAGGGAGAAGAAGGGCATAGTGAACTCTTCCCTGTGACTTCACACCCTGCCGTTAACCATTCTTCCTACTTTCAGGATATAGATTTAACATAGCCCAGTGGGATTTTCCCATCATAAGTAGTACAGAGTTTGGGATCCCCTCCCGCTTTTCTTTTTTAATTCTGCTTGAAACAAATCAATCTTTAGGACTGATTCCTTTTCTTTTCTTTTCTTTTTTTTCATATCAGCAAATAATTGAAAATCTGAGCATTTTCTTGAAGTGCATTTTTTGGCATTTATAAGCAAGTTAAATTATAATGCTGTTTTTTGGAGATGGAATAGGATGAAGGTTAAGGTTGGAAATTGAAGATGTTTTTCTTCCCCTTTAGTAAATGAGTAACTCTCAGATCCTGTGCACATGTCAAGTTTTGTTTTGAAATTGGATGTAACTATTTACCTATCTCACAAGACCAAGAAAGGCATGGTGGATCCATTAGACGGTTGTTTGTACACTTCTCCTCTCACAAGGGGTCCCACAGGCCGTGGGACTTCCTGAGTACAGTAGGGAGCTGAGCCACCTAGAATCACTCTGCTGAGAGTAATACCAGCTTACTACCTAAGGATAGCTAAATGCTTGGCGTCTTTTATGATTTACCAATTGCTGTCCCATGCAATGTTTTTCCAGTTACTCCTTACTTTGTCAATTAGGTATTCTGATTATTTTATGAAAGAGAGAACTGAGGTTCAGAAAGGTTTCATACAGCATTGCATCATGAGTTCATGGCAGGATGGGAGTCTGCCTTTCATAAAATAACCTGATAAAAACAGTAAGTCCTTTTATGATAAATTTTGTCCTCTGTCTAGCTCTTCAAACACTGATATTCTTTCCTATAGCAGGACTGGAAGTTCAGAATCTTTGGCGCAGAAAGCTAGTTAGAACTTTCACAAGGTGTTTGTTTTTTTTCATTTCAAAATCATTCCAGTGAAATTGGGCAGGTGGTGGTGGTGATTGTTTTGGGCTGTGGGGATGGGAAATAGGTTTGAAATTAACAGGGAACTCTGTTCCCAGGATGTATGGGGAGGATCTAAGGCTCTGTCCATAAGCTCTGAGCCTTGGTCACCCCAGGAACCCATAAGAGTCCCTCTGGTCCAGCTCCCTGTGGCCTTCTCCAGTGTGGGGTGGTGAGGACATCGTAAGATCTCCCGTGGCACAGCCCAGACTCTCACTGAGGGTGAGGGTCTTTGCTATCAAGGAAAGCCTCTTTAGTTTGGCAGCAATGCAATTAAGCTTTAGGGGCAGCATCCTGTGGCTTGGGATCCCACATCCTCTCCATAAAGCGCTGAAGCCTAGGTTGCAGAGGTGAGCTTAAGAATGGCTTTTGTTAAGGAGGACTTCTAAGGTATGTAGTTAGCACCATGTTGTGCTGGTTGTATTTTACTCGAAATTTCAAAGGCTACAAGCAGGTTCTTTTCCTTTTATCAGTGTAATAACAGCAATCCCCACACAGACACCTTTTATCCTATAGCCTTTTAAAGTGAATTCCTGACTCTCTGAATTACAAAAGCATCTGCAGCCTTGCTCAGAACTCAGCCAACGAGGACTTCGGGAGCCAGAGCCTGTCCAACTTTTTGCTTATTTATAAGGCATTACTTTTCTTGTTTCAGAGAGAAAGGAGAGAAAGAATAAGTTAACTGCTTTATTCAAGGCAACTTGCAATAAAAAGCATCTACTCTAAGGTAGATACACTGAAAATCAAAAGGCAAAATCTCATAAGAAGAGGAAGCAAATTTTCAAATGTAGGTCCTATGATTAGCTTGGACATTAAACTTAGTTTCAAGCTTCCTGACATACATACATCACATAATTCTCGATATATGACACGGTCATACTAATCCTTCAGGAAGCAAAATCATTTTCTTTATTTTAAATTCTAAAGGAAACATCATTCATGCCTTTATAAAAGATATGTTGGTCAGCATAGTAGGCAGGACTAACAGGTAAACAGCAGTATTCTTCATCTGGCTTTTGTTTTCTTAGACACAGGATCTCCCTGTGTTACCCGGGCTGGAGTACAGTGCCATGATCATAGCTCACTGCAGCCTCGAACTGCCAGGTTCAAGGGATCCTCCCACTACAGGTGTACGCCACCACTCCTGGCTAATGTTCATGTTTGTTTTTTATAGAGATGGGATCTCACTACGTTGTCCAGGCTGGTCTCAAACTCCTGGCCTCATTTACCCTCCTTCCTCAGCCTCTCAAAGTGGGAGTATAGATGTAAGCCACCACACCTAGCCAAGGCTTTTCATTTTGTATTGGCAAAATGAAAAGAGGAACATATCACTAAATAAAAATTGCATGAATGTGTTTCTGAAAGGGGTAAAGATCAGACTTGGAACTTTTGATGATCTAATTTTCTAACTTGGTAGAAGGATGCTAAATGGAGACTATGGCAGAGCTAGGCTTTATTTTCTTTAAATAGCTGTTATCTCATTCTGTCTTTGGGGAGGAGTCAGAGAGCAGCCAATTCGAGGTGGTATTTCAATAGAGTCCATATCATGTTACAGGTAAGCCAGGAGGCAGGCACGTGGCAGGTTGATGTCTAATCCTGGAGTTGAGAAGGCCACTCTGCCTCTGATCTGATAAGAACTCCTGTCTCCTCTGCAAGGCAACAGGTTTAGTAGCTTTTCTAGGCAGAACCAAACCTTTCAAGGGAAAAAAAAGAATACTGTATCATCTACAAACTATGAAGAGGATGAAAGGTAGAAAATATCTGGGGAGATCATAGAAAATTGCTAAAATTACAAATTTACCTGGAATCAAATTTTAAGAGCCTTTAGATTAAATTACTGTAATGGTATCAGAACTACAGATGTGGAAGTCTGTCTCTTTAAAAGATGGAGTGCAATCTGCGTGTCTGAAACTGATTTAATGGCTTTGGTGCTTCTTTCTTAACTGTATCTTTTTGTAGATTTGGAAGTTCTTGCGATTCTGGATTCTTGCCAAATATTGCATGGCATGAAAATGAAAATGTATTTCCCTTCCCACGTTTTCCCTGTGCATTTGTGTTCTGATTTTGGGGGCCATCTCTAAGGACAAATTCTTAAACCTAGAATCCAATCATACAGAATACACAAGAGAAGAACAATCTATGGGACTGTGGGATCCATGTCATGCTTGCTACCTCAGGGACAGGATCAGTTGTCCCCTAAGCCTCAGCATTTTGCATTATACCCATGTAAAAAACTTGCACACTAAAATAATCTAAATTTAAAACAAAAGGTGAAATTATTAAGAAAAGAAAGTATGCTGTTCGTAACGCTACCATCAAAAGAAACCTAGCGCTGATATTTGGCTACATTGTGTTCATTTACTAAATTATGCCCAAAAACTCCTTTAAAACACCTTTATTATGAATGTAGTAGCGGTCTAGAGTACACATACATTGTAATTTGTTAACCAGCTTTCCAAATTGTTTCTTGATTTATTTATTCTATTAAAGATGTAATATGTACAGATTTGCTTCCTGACACTCCAGTACAAGAACTAAACTACCACTTTTCTTAATTTTCCCAAATCAAACTAATCTATCCAGCAATTATTGAGAAATTCATTCTCATCATATTAAGAGGAAGCATCGTCCCCTCACTTGGAGTCATAAGGAAATCATGGGGAGCTTGTCCAGTCCAATGAAACCAGGCCAAGGCCTCTGAGTCTCCTGGGACTCATAGAGACTTGCCTTCCATGCAGCCTGTTTGCAGCCAGGTTTATGGGGAGCTTTGCCAAGTATCCTAAGTGTGAGCAGCTGGTTTCAGCCACTCTAAGCATGTCACACATCCATCCTCCCAGTTGTGGGTTACTTCTTGCAAATCGAATACAGGTCTTCCCAATTTCAAGAGCACCAGCACCACCACTGACAGCAAAACTGCCACCCTCTTCTTGGTTCTGGGAAGTCGTCCACTCCCCTCTTCCTACCCAGTTGGAAACTTCCTCCTTTCCCCTTCTGGAGGCAAGTCCAGATTCCTTTTCCAAATACCTTTACCTTTTAACACCAATTTAGGGAGAGAGTCTTCAGAGTGGCCTCTGTAGTATGGAGATACCATTAACAACCCTTCCCTGTGGGAGGACCTTAGAACCAAAGGCTTGACAGTTTCCCAGGAGGTGATGGCTAGGAGCAGAAGTTTCATAAATTGTTTGTTTGTTTCTGACAACCGCATGGACAAGGTAAATTAATGATGCCTCAGGAGATGAATCTGACACACATAATACACTATGGAGAGTTCTTGCATAGTGTGGTGCTTCTTTAAACAATAAGGAAGCATCCTTTTCTGCACAGAGGTGTCCTTGTCATTTATTTGTTTGCAGCTGTAGGAGGGTAGGGGGCTTTGCAGGGTGACAGTGGGTTGGTAAAGGGGTCCTGCCTGGCTCATTTTGCTCTACACAGTGGATGCCTCGGTGCAGGGATGACTGTGGCTGGCTCTAGATGAGCCGCCCATGGGCAGTGGGTACTGGGCATCACTGCCCTTTCATCTTTCCATCTGATAATGAAGTAATACACACACAGAAGGAAAATGTTGAAACAAAAGGTGCACTTGTACTTTGCCCAGCTGCTGAATCATCTGATTTCCATCCAGAACAAATGCCATTCTGTTTTCACAGGTGAAAATCATGAATGATGTCTGGGTACGCTTTGGATGGAAAAGGGAGAAAAGTGTTGAAATATTAGCCTTAAAGAAACAGGATATAAACTGAGTGTATCAGGAATAATTCATCAAAATAAATCCTAGAAAAAATGCTTCCCCTTTGTCCAAGTCAGGGAAGAGAAATATTAATTTGCAGAGCTCAACTTAAAGTAGGAGAGACATGAGAATCTCAGATATGCACAGTTGGAAGTTGGCATTAAAACGGGGTTAGTGAATATCGATCTATTTATTGTAAGGACCAGAAGTTCCTGGTTACTAGTAAGCCTGGCACGAATCCACAGACTGCTCATATGCAGTATCCAGGTGTCCACTAAACACTCGATTTTGTGTGTGTATATATTGTACTGTACATTAACAGCAGGACCCTCTACTGCCTGCACCCAAGGTTTCTGTTAAAAACAAAAGCAGCTAATTTATTCTCCTCTGCCACCATTTCTCTGAGTCTTTAATGCCAGGCCCACCCCAAAATTGCAAGATCACAATAAAACTAACTACAGTGCTCTTCTCCCTTTGTGTTGCACTTCTCACATCCACTTGTCGTATTTTAGAATCATGGGTGTCTCAGTCTATTCCCCAGAGTGATCATCATTGCAAGAACGGTACTGGGGAGATATTGACTCAGATTTTGCTTTTCTGTCCATAAGCCACAGAAGCTGTGGGAAGTTTTCAAGAAGCCATGCATAGCCAAGGCCTGCTATTATTTTTTTAAATTTTATATTCTTCTATTATTTTTTAGAGACAGAAGTCTTATTCTTTCTTTCAAACTGATGTCCACTGGTGTCATCATAGCTCACTACAGCCTCAGCCTCCTGTGCTCAAGCCATCCTCCTGCCTCAGCCTCCCCAGTAGCTGGAACTAGAGGTGTGCACCATCACGCCTGGCTATTTTTTTTTTTTTTGTAAAGATAGAGTCTCACTATGTTGCCCATGCTGGTCTTGAACTCCTAGGCTCAAGCAATCCACCTTCCTAGGCCTCCCAAAGTGCTGGGATTACAGTTGCGAGCCACTGCACCTGATCCCAGGGCTCGCTGTTCTAAATATACACCTGGCTGTTGGTCACAGGACTCCCCAGAGAACGGCGGGTGGCCGCTTGAAGGAAGAGGACGTCAGCTGAGGCTGCCACTGGGGATGGGTTTATGTAAGGATGGGAGGTAAGGTGGAAGCCAGGTGTACCTGATGGAGCTCCCCGTCTTCCTTCCCACCCTTAGTCCCCAACTCAGCATGGACAGTAAAGACTGGAAACTAGAAAGGGGCCAGAGAATGGGAAAAGGGTGACTGCACTGTGGCTTGTAGAAAGGACTATGTAAGGAAACTTAGAAGTGTTGAACTTCCATAGTGACAGTTTGTTAATTTTCCTTTGGAATACTGTGGAACAGGAATGGTAGAGATAACCTAAACTCCATGGATGATTTATTCGTTAACTTAATGTTTTGTTCCTTGAATTTTTAATAAGAGTACCTAGCAATTAGAATGTTCTCTTCAACTGAAATCAGAATTTTGACTAAGTTTGAGTTGAAAGTTTCACAAGCGAAAGAAATGGGGCTAAAGTGTCTGAATGTCACGATTAAATTAAGTTCGTCATTTAATGAGTGCTAGGAATGAGTCATTCCAAGTACATTTGCATGTGGAAAACTTCATTGTATTTTCAGATTCCCTGTGGCAAATCGGGCATTAATTAGGATGAAGGAAAACTTCATCAAGGCGATGTTGATTTTTTCCTTTCACAATAGAACGTAATCTGAAGCAAAGTGAATACCTTGGCTAACCAGACACCCCAGTGTTCCTGGCAATTAACATATTATGTAAAGCTACATTTGCAGGTTCATTTTCTGAACCTCGAATTTCAATTTAGGGTTTAAGGGGCCTGAAAATGGGAATGAAAAATACATCATCAATGCCGCTAACTCTAACTGCCTTTTCTCTTTGGTGTTATCTCCAAATCCAATAGCATTGCAAGGGCTGCGAATAAATCTGATCCCCCTCACAAAACAGTGCACTTGGTGAACATTTCAGCAAATATTTATTCATGATGTTAAAATGAAATCATGGCTGGTTTTTAAAAATTAATGCTGTTCAACTATGTTGCACACACTTAAGGACGTAAATGCAGAAAACTAGATCTTAGCACTACCTAGCTACGTATTTCTATGGAGCAGATGCTATAGGATAAATAATTTGGAGGAAATCTCAGTAAACTTTTTTTTTCCTAGGTGACATGATCTTTTCTTCTTGTGTGATCTGTACTTAGAGTTAAAAAGTTTTGGTCCCGCAAGGGATCTGAGACACCAGCTAGCTCAACCTCTGGCTTCACAGATGAGAGAGCTGTGATTCAGGGAAGTTACACATTGACCGGTTTTTGGCAGAAACTGAACTAGAACTAGCATTCCCAGACTCCTGGTTAAATAAATATTTAGGTGGGGTGCAGTGGCTCACACCTATAATCCTAGCACTTTGGGAGGCTAAGGTGAAAGGATCGCTTAAGCTTAGGAGTTTGAGAGCAGCCTGGGCAACATAGTGAGACCTTGTCTACAAAAAATTTTAAAAATTAGCTGGGCATGATGGCACACACTTGTAGTCTCATCTACTCAGGAGGCTGAGGTGGAAGGATCGCTTGAGCCTAGGAGATCAAGGCTGCAGTGAGCCATGATCTCACCACTGCACTCCAACCTGGGCAACAGAGACCCTGTCTAAGACTGACTGACTGAATGAATGACCAACCAAACAATCTTACCACCGGTGTCAACTCTGGAATGGCCACACGTAATCTCAGCCCTATTCATTTGGTAGAATTTCAGGGCAAGTTACTTAGTCTCTTTTCTCAGTGGTAGTCAGTAGTATGAGGTTACAGGGAAGGTTAAATAAGATTACCACATGACAGTTACCTGGTTCAGAGCAGCAGGTTATATGCTATGTTGGGTCCTTTATTTCTTCCCTTATCCTTTCATTAGGAAGAGAATATTTCTAGAGTCAATCACAGATGCAGAAGAGAGAGAGCTTCATTGAGCTGGTTACACCAGCATGTGTCTTGGTGATAGAGAGTCCACTTTGAAGAAGAGAAGAATAGAAAGGACCAGTGGAATTCAGGTAGCTTGATTATACAGACCACCCCCTTCCTGAATGACCCCAAAGGGCTTACCATTTGGGTTTTCAGGTTTGGGGTTGCCTAATGATTTGGGGAAATCTTTACAAGGTTGTGATGGAAACAGAGGGATATTGGTGTCACGGATCTCCATGGAGTAAGGAGGAAAATCCAAAGTCTTATGGGCCTTTGAGTCCTGCTCAGGTGGCTCAGAGAGCATTCCCACCATCTCCTGCTTCCTCCTCAGTTAGGGGTAGCTCTCCACTCAGCAGCTTAGGTTAGCAGCTTCAAACACCAAGCTGTAGGCTGTGCATGACTGAGAAGAGTTTTCACCGGAGGCAAAATGAGAACAATAACTCCAACGTAAATACTTTTTCATTAGATCAAACCTGAAATTCCGTGAGTATACTGCTTCCCTTTTTTTTGATATTAAAGTATCTTTCTTACGGTAAAAAAAATCATACCACAGAGAATAAGATTTATTGAATGCCTCTTACTTTGCAACATAAAATCAACATCTCTGTATTGTAACCCCTCATAAATTTGGGGGAATTTTTTTTATAAATATTAATCTATAAAATAATGGGAACTATTATCATGGAAATAAGCTCCAGAGAGTTTAGCTTTCTCCATGGTTCTTACTAATATGAATATGAGAGCATCATAGCAGCTTAGCCAGGAGGAACCATTAGAATTGGTGTTGGTCAGTTATGGTTTGCTTGCAAGGCACAGAGTTATCCAAAACTAATGCAAGAATAAAGTTGAATTAATCGAAGAAATTCATTGGAAGGGGCCCACAGTGTACTGGAAACAGAAAGTGGGAAGTTCAGGAGACCCAGATGGCTGCTATTTTATCCTTCATGGTCTCCCATTGAAGATCAGGGAGGTCGCACGTTTTTTTTTCTTTCTTTCTTTCCTTTTTTTTTTTTTTTTTTTTTTTGAGGCTGAGTTTCGCTCTTGTTGCCCAGGTTGGAGTGCAATGGCACGATCTCGGCTCACCGCAACCTCCATCTCTTGGGTACAAGTGATTCTCCTGCCTCAGCCTCCCAAGTAGCTGGGATTACAGGCCACCACACCCGGCTAATTTTGTATTTCTAGTAGAGATGGGGTTTCTCCACATTGGTCAGGCTGGTCTCGAACTCCCAACCTCAGGTGATCTGCCTGCCTCTGCCTCCCAAAGTGCTGGGATTACAGGCGTGAGCCACTGTACTTTGGGAGACTGAGGCAGGCAGATTACCTGAGGTGAGCCACTGCACCCAGCCCACATCTCTGTTTTTTTAATACAGATCTACTTTATTTGTTTTCTCTGCATTTTTTTCTGTTTCACTTTCCCTGCCCATTTTAGCCACAGCTTCAAGTTGAAAATTAAGTTGTTTCAAGTCCTCCAGGGACATTGACTAATAGATCCTCTGTCCCAGATCTAAATTTACAGGGGAGAGAATTATTGGGCCAGCTAAGATCAGGTGACTACTTCTTGATTCAATCAGGAAAGACATTTCCAGGGGCAAGAATTTGATTGATCCAGCTAAGATCAGGTGACTACTGCTTAGTCCAATCAGGAAAGACCAGGCTTGGAGTGGGTGGCCCTACACTTTATTGCTCAGTTCAGAGCAACCCTTGCACCTCCCTCACCTACACTCTTCCTCCTCCCCCGATGCCCCTTTAAACTCAGCAGTTACTGTCCCAAACCCCTTCTGCACTCAGGATGATGTGCCTCTTCCTTCTTCCTGTTCATCTGTTGCATATATCTTATCTTTTGCCCCCTCATATAGACCGTATATGCTTGATGAGCTCAACAACTTTTATCCCTGGTGCACTTTTACCCCTGGTGCCTTGCACTGTGCTGAGTACAGAAATCCTGTTCCAAAATGCTATTTTGACTTTGGTTTTTTTTTTTTCGATATATCAGATCACAGGGTATTTGGCACAAATGTCAGCAATTTCCATTGTCTTTTGTCTGAACTAAATGATGTATCAGCAGCAAGCTGGCATCAGAGGGGAGACTACTGCGTGTGAGGAGATTGCTAATATGCAGCGATCGTTTGCAGTGAGAACGTGAATAACAAAAAAAAAAGTTTACATTTGGAACTAAATAGCTATGTATAGGAAGCGGGGGGCATATAGCCCTGCATCTCTGATTTTTCTACTTATCTACCACCACGATGACCCTGAACAAGAAATAGAGATTTGATTTTGATTTTCTTCAAGGATTATTGCCTTCTGCAATGGAAAATGACAACTCATCAAATGTATCGTTTCTGCCATGAGCTACAAAGATGACCAAACAGCAGAGGTTGTAAATGTAGCCGTGTTGCTTAAAGTAATATTATTTCTTGGCCAGACTTGCTAAACTGAATATATCTTCTTTTTAAAAAAGAAAAAAAAGAAAGAAAGAAAAGAGAGAGAGAGAGTCAGGGATGAGGACATCATACCTTGATAGTCTGTTTAGCACAGTAAGGAGGAAGATCCTTCACTGAGGACCACATGAATTTGTCTAAATCTGGGTGAACTGGGCAGTGATTTAGGCATAATTTTTCTGGTCAAATACTTGTAATGTATATCAAAGCCAGATCCCCATAACAGAAGCAGACTTTGTAAAAAAATAAATCTGGGAATACGCCACTCTGGAGACTTGCACAGAAAAACTAACCAAAGGAGACAATTTGGCTGTTCTGGTCATGATATTGGTGTGTGAGCTGAGCTGAGTTTCCTGTGGAATACCCAGTAATCTGCTTGAAGACACATCCCTTAAGAAACACAGGGTGGAAGGTACTGACCTAATTCCTGTTTTCCTCTGTGGGAAGGTCCTGAGAGGCATATAGGAAGGTGTGATTGTCTAGGTAATGCAGCAGTGCTGTTGAGAGGGGTCGTCTTTTGCTTTTAGCAAGAAGCTGCTCTTCCAATCCTCAAAGGGTACTGCTAGAGTATCAGGCATACTTCGGGCATCCCTGAAAGAAATCTATAGCCAAACCTGGAGGCAGGACTGGCTACAGAATTGTCAGAGTACCTTGTTCAAAAATCATTAAGAAGGCCGGGTGCAGCGGTTCACACTTTGTAATCCTAGGACTTTGGGAGGCCGAGGTGGGTGGATCACTTGAAGTCAGGAGTTTGAGACCAGCCTGGTCAACATGGTGAAACCCCATCTCTACTAAAAATATAAAAATTAGCCGGGAGTGGTGGCAGGTGCCTGTAATCCGAGCTACTCAGGAGGCTGAGGCAGAATTGCCTGAACTCGGGAGGCAGAGGTTGCAGTGAGCCTAGAGCACATCACTGCACTCCAGCCTGGGTGACAGAGGCAGACTCCATCTCAAACATAATAATAATTAAGAATTCAGGACAGCCACAGCAGAGCATGAAACCAAGCACAACCCCTTTCAAGCGTGATACACTGCATGACTGCACAGGTCATACCCCAGGAAGCTGGACTTACCTTGAGAGATGAGTGCCTTGGTGCTTAACTTCAGAATGCATCTGCAGCCTTAGGAAGATTTAAAGGAAATTAAGCAATGCAAACAAACCAAAAAAACTCAGCTCTTGGGATATAGAGAATGCCTGTATCCCATGCCAGCCTTTTAGCACCTGAGACATCAGAGTAATTGATTACTCATCTGCCTGATTGATTCAGGTCTGTTTGCCTCCCAGAAGGTGCCTGGAATTGTGACATGCAAGTCAGGGGTGGAGGATGCGAAGGTTGAGATAATGCATTCATTCGGCCTAATCTCCTAGTTCTACTGCTCTCTTTCTCTGCCCTTCCACACGTATAATCTTCAATCTCCACACAGCCTGAGCGATCTTCTAAACCATGTATCGCATCCTGCCTCCATTACCCTCCCCTGTCCCTGTGTCTCATTACCTTAGAATCAAATTGAGAATTCCCACTACGACTCCAAGACCGTGTGCGATCTGGTCTCTGCCTGAACAGGCTTCCAGTGCATACCACTTCGTTCCACCCAGAGGACTTTGCACAGGCTGTTCCCTGCACCTGGAATGTCTTTCTTTCTCTTCATACCTACCCGCTGGGTTACCCTGCCCCCAAACCCCCAGGTTTTCTTTTCCTTGAGATCAAAGTTTATGTACTTTTGACTCTCCACACGTATATACCCTCTTCACCTCTGATCTAGGTTGCATGCTCTTATTGCACCTCTAATTTGTCTTTCATGTCCATTCCCCTTCTAGATTGTAAGCACCATGAAGGCAGGAGCTGTGTCTGTTTTGTACATCATTCTATTCCCTGTGCCTAGTGTAGTGCCTGGAAGACAGCAGGTGCTCAATAGGTGTTTGGCAAAAGATAAATGGATGACACACAGTTCGTAGTTTACACTTAATTATAAACTATCTTTTAAATTTAATAATTTATTCACACAGATGTAATCAATACATTTTGTTTAATATGTATCTTTTGTATGTATTCTTTTTCTTTACAACATTTTGTAATTTCTTGGACTTCATTAATTTCACCAATTAGTCTAGAAACTTTGACATCAGCCAACATATTTTCTGCTTTTCTGAATCTCCCACAGTGTTCAACCTGTTCAAGGAATATTACCGACTAATAGATTTTGGGCATTTTACACATTCAATCCCTGCCATTACAGGATACACAGCTAAGAGAGAAATTCAATTATATGTTTTGTGTAGATTTAAGTTGTTATAGATACTTTCTGCTGATTGGCAAGGTAAGTCATAACAAAAGTTAGACATAATCTTACTTATGGGATTTCTGCCTCAAATAAAAATTCAATTGTGATATAAATATCTCCTTTGTAGCCAGGCCGGGTGGCTCAGGCCTGTAATCCCAGCACTTTGGAAGGCAGAGGCAGGCAGATCACCTGAGGTTAGGAGTTCAAGACCAGCCTGGCCAAGGTGGTGAAACCCCATCTCTACTAAAAAAATGAAAGTTAGCTTGGCGTGGTGGCACGCAACTATAATCCCAGCTACTTGGGAGGCTGAGGCAGGAGAATCACTTGAACCTGGGAGGCAGAGGTTGCAGTGAGTCAAATCACAACACTGCATTCCAGCCTGGAGGACAGAGTAAGACCCTGTCTTAATTAATTAATTAAATAGGAAAACTTAAGGACAATACTGTTTTTGCGGGGAAATTTTCACAACCGATGCTTTAACCCACAGGGTCTTTTCCCCCAGCCATGTTATTTTTCTAGATTAACAGAGGACATTGGACATATTTTAACACAATTAATAATAGTCTATTTTCCTACTTTCTTTAAAATGTCTTTTGCAGACAAGGAGCCCCAAACTGTCTCACAGTCCTCAACCACCCAGTCTGGGTGACCCGGTCGAGCATTTATCAGAGACATCTGCTGATTCTTTGGAAGCCATGTCTGAGGGGGACACTCCGACCCCTTTTTCCAGGGGCAGCCGGACTCGCGCCAGCCTTCCCGTGGTGAGGTCAACCAACCAGACGAAAGAACGATCTCTGGGTAAGCTTTAGAAAGCAGTTTCTGATGCCCCTTTCTTACTGAATGTGTCTCTTGTTATACTTCTGAGCCTACACCCTTGATTTCAACATGAATTTGCTCTTGATTTGCAAATACCCTAGTTCTGGGAAACTTCATTGGTTTAATATCAAGCATTGAGGATTTGCCTGCTGGGTAATCAGGTCAAGTGCAAGCTGGCTTTGAGGCTGGGCACATTCAGAAGTGGTTGGGATTAGCAATTCAAGACAAGAGGCTGGTAGTATTTTGCCTATATTCGTTATGCTATACAGCAGGAGTCTCCAGTCCCCAGGCTATGGACCTGTACCAGTCGGTGGCCTGTTAGGAACTGGACTGCACAGCAGGAGGTGAGCGGAGGGTGAGTGAGCATTTCCGCCTAAACTCTGCCTCCTGTCAGATCAGCTGTGGCATCAGCTTCTCAGAGGAGCTGAACTCTATCATGAACTGCACGTGTGATGGATCTAGGTCGCATGCTCCTTGTGAGAATCTAACTAATGCCTGATAATTCGAGAAGGAACAGTTTCATCCTGAAACCATCCCTCTACCTGCCATCTGTGGAAAAATTGTCTTTCGCAAAACCGGTCCCTGGTACCAAAAAAGTTGGGGACCACTGCTCTATAGGAGATAGCAAAGAACTGGCTGCAGAATGATCCTCTTCTCACCTTGCAAACCTCCTCTCCAATCCCAGAAGCCAGGGCAGCTGGCATTTCTACCCAGTGATGTGGGTTTCCACCAGCCCCGCTCCACCTGTCTGGCAGTCCAGTGGAGTAGATTAAGTGGCCCCAGGACAAAAAGGGACAATGTGGCCAGCACCTCCATAACTGTTCATAAGAACCACAAACCCGAGGCTGTTCCCACTGCCGCATCGAAGGATAGAGGGGCTTGGCGTGTGGAGTGCACGGCTTTTCTGAAAGGCAGAAGGATTCTTTTTATATTTTTTCCATGTATCATTCCCCTTTTTTGTACTGAAATTTCACTTTCTATCTTGCTTTACTTTTTTAATTTCTTTTTTTGGCCCTTTAATGAAATGGACAAGTCATGAAGATTTAGACCTCTGTGTCAACTGGGCAGATATTGCTTATGCTTCACTGCCATGTTAAGGTTCTGATTTGAGTACTTGTGTTTGTAGACAGATGGGCTTGGGGCTAAGAGGGGACAGGAAAAGGGTCAACATGCAAAAGCCTTCAGAGTCTGGCACGTGCAAAAGACAGCTGAACTCTGCCATGTAAAACTGAGCAAATGCCTTGTTGGAAGAAGAAAGAAGATAGCTGTGAGAGAAGGGACCCTGATTTTATTTCGTTTGCTACAGATGATGACCCAAGCAGACTGGATTCAGACATTGTCCTAGCTGTCCTCAACAAAAACCACAACTTCGTTATTATTTGTATTATCAATATTAATAGCTAACATTAAATTTTGTGTACTTGACCTTAGGTTAGTAATCTAGAATCTTCATTTTATAAATGAGAGAAGACCACAGACAATGTGCTTTTTGTTGATGTGTGTGTTTGCTTGTTTGAGCTCACACAGTTAATTAAATGGCAGCAGTGGGAAGTCCAGGGCTCCACTTCCCATGGACACGCAGGGAAGGGACACACCAAGGAGCATTGTGGGCCAAGGTAGCGTCAAGATGGCACAGCCTTCCACACCATCACCAGGATGGAGCTTTCTATCTGGATTCAAGAAATTTGTGGTTTCTTTTCTTTTTGAGACAGAGTTTTGCTCTGTCACCCAGGCTGGAGTGCATTGGCGTGATCATGACTTACTACAGCCTCGACTTCCCAGGTTCTAGGGATCCTCCCACCTCAGCCTTCCAAGTAGATGGGATTACAGGCATGCACCCCAATGCCTAGCTAATTTTTTATTTTTTGTAGAGTTGGGGTCTCACTATGTTGCCCAGACTGGTCTGGAACTCTTGGACTCAAGTAATCCTCCCACCTTGACCTCACAAAATGCTGGGATTATAGGCATGAGCCAGCACGCTTGGCCTGAAACTTGTGTTTTCTTAACTCCACTCGCACTGAGTCAGGAGCCAGACAAGGAGTGGGATTTCTCCTTTGTGCTTTGGAGGAAATGAGTGAAGCTCGGGTCTCTGTAAAGATAACCTCTGCCCTGCAAACCAAAACAAAGATAAGAATAAATGCCTATCCACCTTTCCCCATACCTGGGGATCTTTGATTCTGTTGGATAATGGATCTTTTGTCGTAAAGGCAGGAATTTCCTTTGCAGCCAAGAAGTTGGCAGTGCAGGTTGAGACTTGCTGGGTTCCGGAACCAAGCCTTGGGGCAGAGAGGCTGCAGGAACTGGGGCCGGCTTGCCCAAAGAATGGCTGAGGGTGGCGGTGTTTTCGCACGGGGATGGCCGTCTTCTGCAAATCGCCCCGTTTTACTCGGCATCCTTTGCTGTAGAGTGCCCGTGTGCTGTCACAGCAGGCTGAGAAATGCATCTCACCTGTTTATTCTGCCCTCCCTGTGAGGGGCTTTTGGGCCTGTAATTTTTCACTACTCCTGGATAGAAACAAAGGAACATGGTAAGAGGAGAGGAGAGAAATGAGAAGTTTCTTGCCAAAGCGAAGGGAAGCTCTGGTTCCAGAAAATGAGGCTGGCACTGGGCCAGCTGGGCTGATGTTGCCCTTGACCGCCTCTTTGTGGCCGATTGGGGAATGTCCCTCCAGCCGCACCTGGCCCTGATGGCGTAATCCAGTTGAGCCTGGATGGGAAATAAAGAGGAAAATGTGAGTCACAGCAAGTGCAAATACAGTCTCCCTCCCAGGGGCCTTGCTCAGCGTTAGTCTTTGGGAAACTCCCGCCTGCCTGGCCTTATTTAACACACAGACGCACAGGCTCCTGGGATAAACAGTGTTCCCCAGACAGCCCCGGCCATGTGCAGGGGTGTCTCCCAGCACCTGGGTGGCCCAGAAGCACAGCTGCAACTCCATGGGGCCTCAGAGATGCAGACCGTGTACTTTGAGCTGTGACCCCCTAAAAACTTGCTGTTGATGCCATCTGGAAGCCCCGGGTGTCTTTTGGGATCTGTACATTGTCACTGTATCTCAGTCCACAGAGTTTTAAGTTCTCCCATGAAGCCCTGTTGATCTTGCCTTTATTTAAAATGTTGATGGTTTGTTCATCATGGGTTTTTTTAAATCATTTTATTTTTTAAGAGCAAGTTTTTAGGTTTGTAACAAGATTGAGCAGAAAGTACAGACGTTTCGCACACACCTTGGCCTCCACGCACGCACAGCCTCCCCCATGATCAGCATCTCCCACCGGAGTGGTACATGTGTTACGGTCAATGAAATGAGACCGACACATTGATATCACCCAGAGTCCGTAGTTTACACTGGGGTTCACCCTTGGTGTTGTACATTCTATGGATTTGGACGAAGGTCAGGATGTGTAGCCACCATTATGGTATTATACAGAATGTTTCACTTGCCCTAAAAATCCTCTGTGCTCTGCCTATTCATCTCTTCCTCCTGGCTAATCACTCACCAGCCACTCGTCTTTTCCCTGTCTCCATAGTTTTGCCTTTTACAGAATGTCTTATAGTTGGAATCCCACAGCGTGTAGCCTTTTCAGATTGACTTCTTTCACTTAATAATTTGCATTTACATTTTCTCCGTATCTTTTTATGGTTGGGTAGCTCATTTCTTTTTCACATCTCAATAATCGGAGGGTTTTGTTGTTGTTGTTTTATTGCATTGTGTTGTATTGTGTTTTGAGACAGGGTCTTCTTCTGTCACCCAGGCTGGAGCGCAGTGGTGCAGTCCCAACTCACTACAGCCTCAATTTCAAGCATAGGTGATTCTCCCACCTCAGCTTCCTGAATAGCTGGGACTGCAGACATGCACCGCCATGCCTGGCTAATTTTTTGTACCTATGGGGTTTGGTCTTATGCCCAGGTTAGTCTCGAACTCCTGGGCTTAAGCAGTCTGCCCACCTCAGCCTCCCAAAGTGCTGGAATTACAGGTGTGAGCTACCACGCCCAGCCTGAATAATATTCTGTAGTCCAGATATACTACAGCTTATTTGTCTATTCACCTTCTGAAGGATATTGTAGTTGCTTCCAAGTCTTGGCAATTATAAATAATGCTCTATAAACATTCACATGCAGGTATTTGTGTGAACATACCTTGCAACTCCTCTGGGTAGATACCAAGGAACATGATTGCTGGATTACGTGGGAAGTCTCTGTTTGTTTTGTCAGGGGTTATTGCATTAATTTTGATTTTTTTAAATTATTGCACAAAAACTTTATCATGATCACTGAGCTTTTGGGAGACCCTCAAATTTTGCACTGAAAGTATGTGTCTTGCTGACCCCACCCCAGTGCCAGCCCCTCATGTCACCCCAGGAGTGTCAGATACTGTTACTGCCAGCCCCCAGCCACAGAGCCTGGAGTAAGGAGAGTGAGGAAAGCCCAGCTCCCCCGGCCTGCACTCTACATGGTGCCACCATTTGTCACTGGAGTCCTTCCCCAGCTCAGGCAGCACAGAAAGGGGAGGACTGGGCACCTTGAGGGTGGAGCCAGGACAAGATGGAATCCTCACACCACTCCGGCTCCTGCGGCGAGAGGAAACCTTCCCTCACTTCAGGCTGCCTGTGCCTGGAGATAAACCTGCCTGCCTCTTAGTTTCTCCACTCGAATGATTCCTCATTTCTATTGTTTCAGTGTATTTGGAAACTGGGAGAAATGCAGGAAGGCTGAGCATGGTGCATTTCACAGATGCAGTTAGCAGACGTGCAAGAGAGAGAATGGGGAACAGTAGCTGTGTTTTGGACCATCTTATACATCATTGGTGTCTGTGTGATGGTCTCCTTGGGTGCTGTGCTGGATGCAAGGCGTCTACTTCTCATTCGGGAGAAGCATTTTGACTTCAGGCAGAGCCAATGACAGCAACACACAAATCGCTTCTGAGGCTGAGAGCCTAGGGATTTACAAAGCGGAAAGGTAAAGAAAGAAATTGATGGATTCAGCAGCGCTGACTTATCCCATCACCAGATTCCAACAGCCTATGTGTCTAAATCTTTACTGCCCCGGAGTGGTGGTTTCCCTGGCCTTTCCTCTCATCCAGAGCCCCGCTGCAATTCTTTTCAGCGGAATTGATGCCCCTTCTCCTTTATTCTTTCTTCAGTGAAAATGGAGAAGACCAGGAGAAAGGAAGCCTAAAAAATAAAGTGAAAACCGCCTTCCAGTAGAATTTGGTTGTAGAAATAATTTCCATGAAAAATTGTCCTGCTGATATTGGGTCTGGAGTCTTAATGATGGAGTAGTTTCTTTTTAATCATGGTGCTGTCTTAGAAATGATCTGGCATGTGACCACGGACGGGGGCTGGTGTCTGGCCGCTGCGTAGTCAGCCTTCGGGGAAAGGGTAGCCACAAGACGTTCCCAGTCTTCTGTGAGCCCTCAGGAATTTGAAAATAAAACTCATGTGAAAACAGGAACAACAGCAGCAGCTTCTTGATGCAGACAGATTCCTTTGTTGACCATATTCTGAATGCACAGCTTTAGAAAAGAGACCTCACTGACCAGCCCAGCAGCCAGCGGTGTTCCCATTTCCTTAACAAACTGCCTCTTAAACACTCAGACTTAAAAAGCGAAAACAACCTTACGTGGCATAGGAGGATTTTAGACTGGTTAGGGGGAAGTTCCCCCGGGGGCGAATTATTGAGTATCAATGTGGCTGTTCTTTTATTTCAACTTGATTAACTTAGATGCTTATCATTCATTCCTTTAAGGAAAAGAAGGCTCATAATTGCCAGAATCTTCCATCCTGTGTACATGCGAGGCTGAGTAGGAGGTCAGGGCAAAGGAATTAAGAAATTGTCTATTTCTAAAGATGAAAACAAAGAGGAGGCAGCGACTGTAAGACTAATGTGAGACTGTCTGAATGTGAACAGTTATTTCTTCAATATTCAAAAATAAATCGATTTTATTTATTTATTTAAAGACAGGGTCTTGCTCTGTTGCCCAGGCTGGAGTACAGTGGCACAAACATAGTTCACTGTAGCCTTGAATTCCCTGACTCAAGCGATCCTCCCACCTTATCCTCCTGAGTAGCTGGGACTACAGGTCCACGTCACCATGCCCAGATAATCTTTCTATTTTTAATTTATTTTAGAAATGAGGGTCTCACTGTGTTGTCCAGGCTGCTCTCAAATTCCTGGCCTCCAGTGATCCTCTCACACTGGTCTCCTAAAATGCTGGGATGACAAGCCTGGGCCACTGCACCTGGCCCAAAAGATAAATAAATTTTAAACAAATGAAAAGAAATACTGCTCTGTAGAGTAAGTGAAACATTTATGAAATGTGTTTTCCGAAGACCTTGTAGTGACTGAAAGGTAATACTATAAAAACAAAACTGCGGAAGAGAGTTTCATAGCAGGTCAATAGGTTCGTGGTCAGGTCCTTAGGCTGCTAGCATAGAAAATGCCAGAGCATTCTCTCTAGCATCAGAACCAGCGCCCTGGCCTCAGTCGCTGGCAGTGGGTGGATAGGGCATCTGGCTGGAATCACCTATACCAGTCTCTTCCTAGGGCAGCTTCTGCTACTGCTGAGGCTGGAGAGCAGCATCTTTCTGGAATATCCCACGTGCTGGGTTCTGGAAGGTGAGAAGCAAGGCAGTTGTGAGGCTTGGGTTTGTTGTTGTTGCTGTTTTTCAGCATCGTTTGCTAAGGTCTTAGGGCTCGATCAGGTTGAGCCTGCTGGGGCAGGCATCCGTCTCTCTAGCACTGAAATGCAGGTGAGGCCCAACTCCACAGCAGCGCTGGCAGCTTCCAGTTGAGGCAGCATGGCTTTGGAATCACACCTGACCAGAGTTTAAAGAAGCTTCCTCTTTAGCAAAGCAGGGCTGTAGTCACCCAGTTTTACTGTGAAGATTCAGCCCAGTGATTCTGCAAGACATTTAATAAATCCATTTTTTTAACTGGCTGAACCCGTTCAGTTCTCTGCAACTGACCTCTGACTGCACAGGGGCCTAACTTACTACATTTGTAGATATTGTCATGCTGCCTGTTCCGTGTGTTTCAGGAAATAGGACAAGTGCTGGCGGGTATAGGTTGATGACTTCTAGAGGCTTAGCAGTGAGCTGGAAGTGTGGTCTTCAAACTATGTTCTAGAGAACATTGAGGTTCTATATTATAAATATTGCAATTTCATGTAAGATTTTATTTGAAAAGTGAGCTGATATTAAACTGTTAAAAAAAATACAATAAAATAAAACCCATACACATAATAAAGATTAAATAGACCAGTAGTATGGAAAAAAAAAGACAGGAGGGAGGGAAGGAGGGAGGGAAAGAAGGAAGGAAGGAGGGAGGGAGGGAAGGAGGGAGGGAAAGAAGGAAGGAAGGAGGGAGGGAGGGAAGGAGGGAGGGAAAGAAGGAAGGAGGGAGGGAGGGAAGGAGGGAGGGAAAGAAGGAAGGAAGGAGGGAGGGAGGGAAGGAGGGAGGGAAAGAAGGAAGGAAGGAGGGAGGGAGGGAAGGAGGGAGGGAAAGAAGGAAGGAAGGAGGGAGGGAGGGAAGGAGGGAGGGAAAGAAGGAAGGAAGGAGGGAGGGAGGGAAGGAGGGAGGGAAAGAAGGAAGGAAGGGAGGGAGGGAAGGAGGGAGGGAAAGAAGGAAGGGAGGGAGGGAGGGAGGGTTATGGGGAAATTTCAAAGGAAAAAAGAGAGGGAGAAAGGAAAGGAAGGAAGGAAGGAGGGAGAGAGGGAGAGAAGGAGCAAAGGAGGGAGAAGGTAAAAGGAGGAAAGGGAAGGAAAGAGAAGGGAAAAGAAGGGACGGGGGAAGGAAGGGAGGAAAGAAGGAAGGAAGGAAAGAAGGGGGAGGGGAGGAAGGAGGGAAGGAAGGAAGAAGGGAGGGAGGGAGGAAGGGTGATGAGGAAATGTCCTTTACACTCAGCAGCAGTCTTTACAGTACCTTAATTTGCCAAAACATTATCTCTTAGTTTTCTCACACTTAAAGTAATGAATGTCCTGAGAGGTAATTTTTTAAAAACCGAATCAGTCTTTAAATAAAACATGGATTTGGGGCTGAGAATTAACCACCATAAGGAATGTGTCAAAAATGTCCTCAGTGTAGTGAAACGTGCTTTTGTGATACAAGCATCTTCCTTATTTGTCCTTTATCGACTAGGATTTTCATATACGAGGTTTGCTGAAAAAAAGCAGCATTTGTCCAAGTTTACTCACTTGGCTCCCAATTCACCCATAAGAAAGAATGTTCTTGTAAAAGATCATGTGGATTCGTGATGCAATTTGTGCTTACTTTAAAAAACAAAGTTAGATAGCTTTAGGAATGTTTTGAGATTAAAATTCCTGGGTTGAAACTCTAGATTTCTCAAACTTTGAAGTAATTTAGTTAATATGGACCTGAGAGATTCTATGTCCTTTACCAAAAAAATAAAAATAAAAATAAAAATCTTCTAGGATTATCTTGCAGATGGGGCATGGGTAGGGAAAGCATGGACTAAGTGACAAGAAGATACGCTGAATGCCAAGGGTATGAACCCTCAGTGAAGATACGCTGAATGCCAAGGGTATGAACCCTCAGTGAAGATACGCTGAATGCCAAGGGCATGAACCCTCAGTGAAGATACGCTGGATGCCGAGGGTACGAACCCTCAGTGAAGCACCATTATTTACAGGGTCTTTCGGTGATCAGGTACTATGAGGAGATAACCTTAGCAGTGAGAGGGGTCTTAGAGAAGATTTAGGTACTTACTGGTTTTTTTTTTTTTTTTTTTTTTTTTTTTTTGAGACAGAGTTTCACTCTTGTCACTCAAGCTGGACTGCAGTGGTGCCATCTCGACTCACTGCAACCTCCGCCTCCAGGATTCAAGCGATTCTTGTGCCTCAGCCTCCCAAGTAGCTGGGATTACAGGCGCTCACCACCATGCCCGGCTAATTTCTGTATTTTTAGTAGAGATGAGGTTTCACCATGTTCACCAGGCTGGTCTCAAGCTCCTGACCTTGGGTGATCCACCCACCCTGACCTCCCAGCTGGATTACAGGCATGAGCCATTGCGCCCGGCCTGGGTTCTCCTGTGTCTGTTTCTTCCTTTGCAGTCAGGCTGTTGCTAAACCTGAAGTATAGGTTACCTTTTTATAAAGTTAACCTAAGACTTTTCAATGCTGGAGATGGAGCTATAGGGCTAAGTAACTGGAAAGGTAACATTTCCAAAACCATTTCAGAAAATCAATCTTCGCATAAGTTAGAGTCAATTATTCCATTCTCTCTCTGCTATAACTCTGATATCCCATCCTAACCCAGACACCTAGCTAACCTTTCTTTCCTAATGTAAAAAATATTCTAATTCAAAAAAGAACCCTCCATCAAGTTTCAAAGACAACAAAGAAGAAAGTAGGCAAGTTTTGTCTATTATTTGTAGCTTTCTAAATCCAAATTAGATTTGATCTGGCTTTATCGAAACCAATAAAAACATTAAAGAACCATTAAAATAAGAATTAAAACAAGTAGCAGTTGGGTACAATATGTGTTCCAGAAAAATTAAGATAAAGGTAATTGCTATAATTCCAGTTAATATTAGAAAATAAGGCAAAAGAAGAAATGCAAGGAGTTAAGTGGATTGCATTATTTAAAACAAGGCTTATACCAGTTCATTAGAAAAAAAAGGGTTTAAGGCATTAGCATCCAACAACTCTTATATCTTAATGTTCTTGGCATCTGATTATCTAGTAAGCAGGTCTATTTCACAGTTGTTTTCTGAAGTGTTTTTCATATGGCTACATCTTTACCATAAAACTTCAAAATCCAACAACAGACTAGGAAGTCCTGCAGTAAGAAGGCCATAACTTGGAATCTATAGATTTCCAGGGATCTAATTTGCAAAAGGTGATACAGTCTTGATAATTAGCCCTCAGGTGGTTGGTCCTTGGCTATCAGTTGTCTTAGCAGAGTGGGTAACTTCAGCTGAAGAGGAATATTTGAGGGCAGGTCATTGTTGAAAACTTGAATGGCAAAAGAGAGCTGGAAAAGTCATTTCTCCCACAGTGACAAAATTCCACCATTTTTAATATGTTCCAATAATACCAGCTACTACTCCACGCTTCCCCTGGGAATGAGACTGGGAGTTTATGGATTCAGACGCTGTACTTTTAGATGTTCTGCAATGCTTTGGTTGAAACAAGAGATGAGACATTAGGAAATGTTGCCTGAACTATGTATGAGGGAAAAGATTTTGTTTCTCAGTCTCTTTTGTTTTCCTTTGCCGTGAAAACTCTGTCTAAAATCTGTTTATCACGCCTTGCTGTTTCGGTAAATGCAAAATTTATTACACATATATTTTTTTTAATTAAAAGTTTCTGGATGAGTTAATTTGTTTTTTAAAAGCTAATTTTCCAATATGATCCTTTAGGGTTTTTTTTTAACTCGATACGAGTTCCCCCACATTTTTAGCACCAGCTTTTAAATACAGTCTATGAAAGGTTAGAAATAAAATTAAGGTGCAAGCCAGTTTTATGGCACACACCCAAGTAGAACTTCATCCTTGGTGTTCTCATCCTAGCAGTGGCCTCCAGAAGGCTGCCTGCTGATGTCCAAAAACTGAGATTTGGGGCAGTTTCTCATATTTCCAGCTCAGTAGAGGAACACGGGAAGGCACACGTTCTTCATGGCTGGAGGGTAGATTATGTCTTCTTAGGCGAAGCAGTTGGTGAAAGGTCCTGGTCTGTTGCCATCCGGATTTTGCAAGTTAGCTCTGTGGTATGGATTTGAGACTATGCAGGCCCCTGTCTGGAGATGAGGTTCTGTCTGGAGCAGGGAGGAGCCGGACTTTCCATCCAGGAAAGCTGCCTTCGAGCATGACAGCAGGCGAGAGCCCCTAGGCACTTGGTTTCTTGTGAGTTTGAGCCACTCTCTTAGGGGCTGTTATGGGAGTAATTGTGCCTACCCTCTCCCAGATTCATGTGTTGAAGTCCTAACTCCTCATACTTCCGCATGTGACTATTTGGAGGTGGGATCTTTAGAAAGCTTGTTATGTTAAAATGAGGTCATAAGGGTAGGTCTTCATCTGATATGACTGGTGTTTGTACAAGAACAAATTTGGATATAGATGTATATAGAGAGAAGACCATGTGAAGATGTGAGAAAAAGAGCGCTATCTACAAGCCAGGGAGAGAGGCTTCAGAGGGAACCCACACAGCTGACACCTAGATCAAAATCGGTCTCTGCTGTTTAAGCCCCTAGCACAGCCCCATGGAACTTAATTGTGGCAGCCTGAACAAATGAGTGTAGGGACTCCTGTCTTCCTCTTCTCACTTCCTGTCCCCTTTGTGGGGAATGTCAGGCTTATGCAAGTTGTCACAAACATATTGTGTGTCTTTCTTCTAGACATTAAAATTATATTTGTCAAGCTTTCCATTCCCTTTAATTTGTTTTTATTTCAGCACATCAACTGGGTTTCTTAGCATTGCAAGGGGAAAGTTTAAAACCTTTTTGCATATTTGCATATAGACTCCATTTGCATGGCCACTTTCGGCAAGTCTCAGGCCCCATCCTCAAACTGAGCAAACGGAAGTTGTTTGACATCTAACTGGTTTCACTGCATCCTATCAAGCAAAGCTCCTATTTTCAGCCTGCTGAGTTTGGCTTCTCAAAAGTTGATTAATGTCATTAAAAATGATATTCCCACCAACTTTTCATTTGCAGAATTTGCTAAGGTGTTAATTGGCTTTCAGACATCTCTGGCTAAGCATCCCCCTGTAATATAAAGTGAAACATGATGAAAATAAATTATTTGTTTTCCCCTCTCTTTCTGCCCCAAGTTTTGCCCACTCTCAGTTTTCTTTTTCTTCCATTCATGTTTTTATTAAGAATCGATTCTGTTTCTGGCACTGCTAAAGGTGCCATGATGAGTTATTTAAAAAATATATAAAATCTGGTTCTTGTATTTAAGGAATTTTCAGTATAACTAAAGACACATGGTAACTATGTAAGGACTGACTTTAAAATATCCATAAATCATAGACTTCCAGATGAAGTTCTGATTACACCCAGTCACCCCGGACTCCTGGCTGTTCCAGCAGTCTCTCCCCAGAACCTACGTCTTTGCTACTCTCTGCCTGGATTCACCCCGGAAATCCCAGTTTCCCATACCCACATCTAGATCTCTGCCTATCAGAGAGCCCTCTGCTGGGGAAAATATTAATAGCACCCCTGCGGCCAGTCTCTGTCTCCTCACCTGCTGCATTCTAGTTTCCCACACTTCTTTAATAGAACGGTGATTCTCAAACTTTAGAAGGAGACTTGTTAAAGCGCAGGTTTCCAGCCCTGACTCCTGCGTTTCTGATTCAGATCTAGGGTGGGACCTCAGAATTTGCTTCTCTCACAAGTTCCAGGTGACACAGTTGCTGCAGGT
The DNA here is from genome assembly GCF_030222135.1 of Aotus nancymaae. Lineage (NCBI taxonomy): Eukaryota > Metazoa > Chordata > Mammalia > Primates > Aotidae > Aotus > Aotus nancymaae. Next base: position 10,560,409 of record NW_026988492.1, on the reverse strand, counting down.
CAAGGGACCACTGATTGAGGGTGAGACGTGCCCTCAGAAAGAATGAGATTGTTATTTCAGTGACCACCATCACCACATAAGGGCATGTGAATCAGTCCCCAGTGGGGAAGAGAAAGTTATCATTTTACTTTGGCAGGAAAGATAGAGGCCCCCGCAGGGAGGAAATGCCAACGTGTGGCCTGGATCATGTCCTGAAACTAGAGGATTGAATCCCAGCACAGGTGACTAGCCTGCACCTCACAGGTATTTTGGAGCCCTCCTCCTGACCCAGGTCTCTCTCTCCCTCTCTTCTTTGCCATTCCTACTTTTGATGCCTACCTCATCTCTGAATCACTTCATCTGCCACCTCATCCCCCAGCTGGACACCCTTAGAAGTGTGCAGAGACTCAACACCTGACCTCTGCCCTGGTGCTCGGATCTTGGATAGTGATCTTTTCTTATGACTTCATGCCACTCTGCACACACATACCAGGTGACTTCGTTCAATGATTTCCCACACCAATGTCCTGCCCTTGTCCTGCCCAGAGACACTCTGGCTCCAACCATGGTCAGTTTAGCAACCAGATGTTGATATTGTTCGTGATGTGAATAAGGCAGAGGACCAATGCTTAAGGCCAGTGCACCTGACTTTGTCCCTGGAAAAGAAAGTTCCCCTGGGACAAGATGCTCTATGCTTCGATTCAGTAACCGGCCTTTCTTGATTCTAGGGCTAGGCACGTCCTTGTGCTTTCATTTGCCTTAATAAAAGGAACCCCATCGTGTAGGAGCCTTGTTTTAAGAGATAGAGTCTTGCCCTGTCACCCAGGCTGGAGTGCAGTGGTGCAGTCATAGTTCTGCGGCTCAAACTCCTGGGCTCAAGTGATCCTCCCACTTCAGCCTCTCAAGTAACTGGTGCACAGGTATGTACTATCAATCACACTTGGCTATTTTTTTTTTTTTTTATTTTGGAGAGGCAGGGGATCTCACTATGCAGCCCAGGCTGGTCTGAAACTCCTGGCCTCAAGTGGTCGTCTACCTCAGCCTCCAAAACTTCTAGAATTACAGGCATGAGCCACCACACCCAGCCAATAGGAGCCATCTTAAGAGCAAAAGTTCAATTAAAAATACATACTAATGCCAGCAATGTCCATGGTGCTTTATTAGCTGAGAAGAAAGAAAATCATTCTTTTAAGAAATGCTCACCAAGTACCTACCAGGCACTCTTAAGTTCCTAAAAGAACCACAAACCTCTGATCTTCTGGAGCGTTTGTTCTGTTGGAGGAGGCAGCTGATAAAGAAATAAAATATATAGTTGATTGTATAAGTGCTATGGAGAAAAATAAAGCAGGAGAAGGGATTTGGGGAGTGCTAAAGAAATGAAGATGGGAGAGTTGTAATTTTTATGAAGGACGGACAGGGGGAGGCTCACTGAGAAGGGAGGCTTCGAACCATGACCTGGAGCATGTGAAAATGTAAACCATGCAGGTATCTGGGGGAAGAGTTCCAGGCGGAGGAAAAGCCAGTGCAAAAACTCTGAGAAAGAACATGGCTGGAGCATTCAAGGAACTGCAAAAAGGCTACTGTGATTGGAATATGAGGTCAGAGAGGTAATGGGCCAAATATTGTGTGGCTTTTCCAAAACAAAGACTCTGGCTCCACTGGCCACATTGGAAAGAGAATGCATACTACATTGCAGAGTTAGGATCAGTGGTGCCTCTTCAGATTTAAAGACTATTCTGGCTACTAGGTTTGGAACAGACTAAAGGCAGTGTGGACAGGAGCTGGGAGACCAGTTAGGAGTCTTGCAATAATCCAGGAATATGGGAGTGTTCGCAGAGTGAATAGGGAAAAGAGTCTGGTTTCTGTAGATGCTTTGAAATAGAGTATGGTTGGTTTCTGCCATTCAGGAGCTTGTGTTCTAATGGAGAAGGCAAAGATGTAAAATACTCTTAACTCAGGGTATGATGCAAACATCACCATAGGAGCTAACGTTTGATAAGCACTCACTCTATGCTCAGCAGTATCTAATACACCCACCAGCAAAGCCAAGATTGGAACCCAAGCAACCTGTCTGTAGAATCTACACACTCAACCGCTACAATGTACGAAAAAGTAAAAAAGAGAAAAAAATTCCCATTTGGATAACTTGAAGAATTTTTAATAAAAAGTAGTATTTGATTTGAGTTTTGAGGGATGACTAGAAATTGACAGTTTGAAAAGGGAGATCTCTTGTAAGGGCAGTAACTATGATAATAAGCTTCTACTAATAACCATGTAGTGATCCCTTGAACTTCCAGCAGTGAAGCTGGAGCCACAGGGGTGCATTTCTCTCTACAGTGGTTATTCCACCCTATCTCATGCCATCCATACCTGCAGCGATAGCTGCTCCCCCAGCTCCACCCCCAATAAAGAAGGCGCTGAGTAAACCCAGAAGCAGCCAGTAATCAGGGTCACCTCATCTGGGTTCATTATTTACCTTGTTTGTGACGTTGGGCAAGTTAATCAATCTCGGGTCCCCTTCTCTAAATACCTGCCTCATAGAGTGTAGTTGACCCTTGAACAACACAGGGATTAGGGGCACTGACCCCCCATGCAGCTGGAAATTCACATATAGCTTCTGACCCCCCAAAAACTTAACTACTAATAGCCCACTATTGAGCAGAAGGCTTGCCAATAACAGAAGCAGTCAAGGAACACATATTTCATATGTTCTATGTATTCTACACTGTATTCTTACTATAAAGTAAGCTACAGAAAAAATGATAGACAATCACAAGAAAAACTATGTTTACTATTTATTTAGTGGAAGTGGGTCATGATAAAGGTCCTCATCCCCATCATCTTCACACTGAATAAAGCTGAACAAGAGGAGGAGGGGTTGACCTTGCTGTCTCACGGGTAGCAGAAGCAAAAGGAAATCCACATATTATTAAGAATGGCAGATATCTGACTTATGGCCGGCAAATATGTATGCTTCTGCAGCAGTCTTAATTCTTGCCTCCTCAGAAAAAACGATTCGGCTGAGGGGCCTGAGGCAGAAAAAGAAACTAAGGCAAGTTCAGAGCAGGAGTGGAAGTTTGCTAAAAAGCTTTAGAGCAGGAAAGAAAGGAAAGCACACTTGGAAGAGACCCAAGCAGGCACCTTGGAGGTCAAGTGCGGCATTTAACTTTGGATTTGGGGTTTTATATGTTGGCATACTTCTGGGGTCTTGTGTCCCTTTTTCCATGATTCTTTCCTCTGAGTGGACCGCTCACATGCACGGTGATCTGCTAACACCTAAGCGGTGAGCATGTGCAGTGTTTACTGGAGTTGTATGCATGCTCACCTGAGGCATTCTTCCCTTTTCCAGTGGCAGGCTCCCAGAAAGTCATGCTCCACCATTTTGTCTCTTAATGTGCTTGCCCAAGTCTACTGGCCCAATTCCTGAGCTGCATTACCAATTTCAAGTAGGGAAACTGCCTTTCCCTGGCACTGGCTGCGAAACCACCTGACCATCACCTGATGGTTGCCTGACATTTCTGGTGGGATTGGAGGGAGCCCTCTCCTGCCCTGCTCATGCCTGGCTAGCTGCCTACTGTAACAGTACAAGTGGATCCACACAGCTCAAACCATATTGTTCAAGGGTCAACTGTAATTGTACACAGCAAGTGAGATCATATGGGTCATGTCATTGATACACTGCCTGGTATATAGTAAGTACTATATAAATTAGCCGATGGTCATAGTGATGACCTGAGGTTTTTTTCTTAATGTCTATTACATTCTAAGACAGGACATTATGAATTTCATTTAGAAACATTTACACCATAATGCTTAAAATCAAGACATTTCTCATTTGTGATGTAGTCATTTTAACTTACTCTTTTTACATATGATGTTAACTCAAACCTCTTTCCCAGTTCAGAAAAATGCTCTATCATTGTCCTTTCACATCGTGTTTCATTTGCTAAGTTTATAAGTTATTTTATAATAATTAACATATTAGATTGGTCGGCTGAATTCTAGTAGTCTTTATTCTCATTGGTAACATGTCATTGATTGACATTTTAGGTTATCTTAGGCACCATCTCTAAATTCTAATGGCCATTCTATGATGCATTGTCCTTTTCAATTCTGTCTTTCAATTCCTGGGTCCCTCAGATCTAAGAATGTGACTGAGATATTCCAGCATGGAGGGAGTTAATATGAGGTTGAATGTGGATAATGCTTCAGAAAGAGTCCAAAAAATATAGAAAGTATGCTAACAGGGAAGAATGATTATCAGAAGTTTTCTAGCAATGTAGCAGCATGAGGGATCTTAGATGCTAACTGTACCCCTTGTTACCACAAACACAGAGACCCAGGATGAAATATAATAATAACAAAAAAAAATAATACGTGGCAAGTTTGAAGAAAGGAAAGGTGATCTCCAGATTCCAGAAGTAAAGAATATAAAAGTGGAAATAACCATGAACATGGATATTTCAGAGGTGGGTACCAAACCTTTGAGCTAGGACTTTGCTACTTTCATAGCAACAGGAAAATGAAAGAAAGATGGACTAATCACCCCTGCATAAATAGCCTAAAAGTTCAAATAGCTGATCATTTATTTTTTAAAGATGGGTACATAGAACTCTAATCACAGGAAAGTAGCAAAGAGGTTTGCCTCTGACATAAGAATTGGGGCAGAAAAAAAAATTATCTGGGACAAACAAAAACCCTAGACAGGAACCGTGTGCAGGGATGAAGCCTGTACTCATACTGCCTGCATTCTGGGGACTTCCCACAGTGTATCAGTCAGGATGGGCTATGCAAAGCTGCAATAACAGTTCCCAAATCTCAGTGGCACTTATCAAAACCACTGTTTATTTCTTGCTTAAGTTGCTTACCCAGTGCAGCTTGGCAAGAGCTCCTGCCTGTCATAGCCACCCAGGGTCCCATGCTGATGAGTCCCATCTCAACATGTCACAGAAGCAGGACAAAGAGAGTATGCAAATCTTGGCTCTTAAAGCTCCTGCAAAAAGTGATGGTTTGGTTAAAAGAAGTCACAGAGGCATGCTTACCTCCAAAGGGAACAAGGAAGTGCAATCCAACAATGGACCTAGAATATTTGTGAACAATACTAGAGACAATCACACCAAGCCTATACATTAACATAAAAATAATCAGGATCGTTGAACTCCCTAGTCCAGAGTATTCAGCTGAAGAGAGAAATGCTCAACTGGAATATAAATATGAGGAAATCTCACAATCTGAGGAGAGAAAACGTGAAAGGCCAATTTAGAGAATGAGAATGCAACCACGGCCACTGTGTCTAAGAGGAATTCTGGAAGCCAAGGCTAGAAAAAAACTGGGGAAAGACTAATAAAGGATGAGAGAATAGATGAAATTTTTTCTAGAATTGAAGACAAACCTGAGGCTCAAGATTTAAAAATAACACAAAATTCCAAGCAAGAAACACACACACACACACACACACACACACGGGCCCACTTTGGAGAAACTGCAAAACATCAAAGATCAAAAGAAAATTTTTAAAAGCAGCTGGAGAGAAATGACAGGTTACTTACAAAGAAAACAACAGCATGCTTTTATAAGCCAAGAAGTCAGAAAGCAAGAGCAATATCTTCAAAATCCAAAGGGAAAAAGTTGCCACCAACCAATATTTTCTTTAATCCAGCAAAATTATTTATTTGAAAGTGAGGGCAAAAAGATGCCATTTTCAGATAAATAAGATTAGGAGCACTTACCATTCACAGACTCAGTGAAAGTACTAGTACTATATGTATTTTACACAAAAATCCTTAATACAATATAAGCAAATCAGATTCATCAATGCGTAAAAATACAACCAAGTGAGATGTATTCCAGGTATGCACGGCTGGCTCAGGATTTGAGAATTTATAAAGTAATCCACCATATCAACGGGCTGAAGAAGGAAAATCATATGATCATGTCAATTGACAGTTAAAAAATAATAAAATCCAACAATTCATGATTAAAAACACAAAACTCCCAGCAAACTAGGAATAGAGGTGAATTTTCTCACTTCATAAAGAGCATCTACCAGAAACCTACAGCTAGCATCATACTTTCTCTCTAAGACTAGGAACCAACAGCATCTAACCTTACCACTCTTAGCATAATTCTGGACATGCTAGCCACTGCAATAGGCAGGAAAAAGAAATAAAAGGTGTGTAGTTTGGAAAATAAGAAATAAAATGGTCTCTGTTTGCAGATGGCATTATCTACATAGGAAATCCCAATGGACGTACCAAAGCAAAACTCTCCTAGAAGTAATAAGTGAGTTCAGCAGGGTCACAGGATTCAAGACCAACATACAAAATCTATTGCATTTCTAAATACTAACAATGAGCAAATGGAAGCCAAAATAAAAAACACAGTACCATTTGCAGTTGCTCCAGAGAAAATGAAATACTTAGGTATAAATAAAACATGTATATGATCTGTATGTTGAAAATTATAATATGCTGATGAAAGAAGTCAAAGACCTAATAACCGAAGAGACATACTGTGTTCACGGATAGGAAAATTCAGCCAAATAATATCAGTTCTCCCCTAAAAAGTCTATAGTTTTAAAAATATTCCTGTAAAATCCACAGCAAGTTTTTTTGTAAACATAAACAAGCTTATTCTAAAGTTTGTATAAAAAAGCAAAGGAGTTTGAATAGCTAAAACTATTTTGACAAAGAAAAATGAAGTGGGAGAAATTAGTCCACCCAATTTTTGGGCTTCTTGTAGAGCTACAGTAATCAGGACTGTGTAGTATTGGCAGACACATAGATCAATGAAATAGAAAAAAGAACCCAGAATATAGACCTACCCTAATACACCCACATGATCTATTACAAAATTGCAAAAGCAAGTCAGTGGAGGAAAGATAGCCTTTTTAGCATGTGGTACTGAAGCAATGGGATATCCATAGTCCCCCAAAAAAACTTCAACCTGAGTCTCACACTTAATTAAAAAATACTCAAAATAGATCATGAACTTAAATGTAAAATGGAAAACTATAAAACTTTTAGATAAATAAAACCCAGAAGATATTATTCGGGAACTGGGGCATTGTGAAGATTTCTTAGACATGACAGAAGAAACATGACCCATAAAAGGAAAAGTTGATAATCTGATTTTATTTTATAATAATTATTATTATTTTGAGACAGGATTTCACTCTGTTGCCCAAGCTAGAATGTCGGTTCACTGCAAGCTCCACCTCCCAGGTTCGAGCAATTCTCCTGTCTCAGCCTCCCAAGTAGCTGATATTACAGACATGTGCCACCACGCCTGACTAATTTTTGTATTTTTAGTAGTGACAGGGTTTCACCATGTTGGCCAGGCTGGTCTCAAACTCCTGACCGCAGGTAATCTGCCCACCTTGGCCTCCCAAAGTGCTGGGATTACAGGTGTGAGCGACCACACCCAGCCTGGATCTCATTTTAAAAAGCCTTTCTTAAGAGAATGAACAGACAGGCCACGACTGAGAGGAAATATTTGCAAACCACATCTGATGAAGACCAGTATCTAGAATATATAAAGAACTCTTAAAATTCAATAGTAAAAAAAAATCAAACAATCCAATTAGAAATTGGACAAATTACAGAAAGACATTTCACTAAAGAGGATGTACAGGTGGTAAATAAGCACATGAAAAGTTGGTCAACATCATTAGCCTTTAGAAAAATGAAATTAAGACAGGCACAGTCGCTCAGGCCTGTAATCCCAGCACTTTGGGAGGCTGAGGCGGGTGGATCACCTGAGGTCGAGAGTTTGAGACCAGCCTGACCAACATGGAGAAACCCCATCGCTACTAAAAATACAAAATAGCTGGGTGTGGTGGCACATGCCTGTAATCCCAGCTACTTAGAGGCTGAGGCAGGAGAATCACTTGAACCTGGGAGGCATAGTTTGCAGTGAGCTGAGATAGTGCCATTGCACTCCAGCCTGGGCAACAAGAGTGAAACTTCATGTCAAAGAATAAATTTTAAAAAAGAAAAATAATTAAAACCACAATGAGATATCACCACACACATATCAATATACTTAAAATAAAAAAATAGAGATAACAGCTAATGCAGGCAGAGATTCAGAGAAACTGGATCACTTATACATTGCTGGTGGGAATGTAAGATGGCATAGCCACTCTAGAAAGTAATTTTACAGTTCCTTTTATTACTTTTTTATTTTTTGAGACAGGATCTCACTCTGTTGCCCAGGTTGGAGTGCAGTGGCATAATCACAGCTCCACTGCAGGCTTGATCTCCCAGGCTTGTGTGATCCTCCCACCTCAGCTTCCTGACTAGCTGAGGCTAAAGGCGCATGCCACCATGCCCAGCTAATTTTTTGTATTTATTGTAGAGACAGGGTTTTACTGTGTTGCCCATGCTGGTCCCAAACCCTGGGCTCAAGCAAGGAGTCTCCCTCCTCGGCCTCTCAAAGTACTGAGATTACAGGCATGAGCCCCTGCGCCCAGCCCTACAGTTCCTTTTAAGACTAAAAATGGACTTGCCATAGGACCCAGTACCTGCAGTCTTTGCATTTATCTCAGACAAATGAAAACTGTATTTACCCAGAAACTTGTACATGAATATTCCTAGCAGCTTTGTTTTTAAGAGTCAAAAGCTGGAAACTACCCAAATGTCTGTCCTCTGTTGGGTAAATAAACTACAATACATCCATACCATGGAATACTGCTCCTCAACAAGGGACCAACTGTCGATACACAATGGCTTGGATGTACCTCAAAGGATTTATGCTCAGTGTGGGGAAACAAAAGCCAGTCTCTAAAGGTTACATACGATACCATTCCATTGATACAAAACACTGTTGAGATAGAATTATAGAGATGGGGAACAGATTAGTGGATGCCAGGGATTGGGGATATGGGTGGGTAAGAGGAGTTTGAATACAGAGGGGTGGCACTTGGGGGCCTAGTTATGATGGTGCAATGATCTTAATTGTGGTAGTAGTAACACACAGCTGTACATGTGATAAAATTGTGTAGAGCAACACAAAATTAACTCAATAACAAATTCACACATACATACAAATACACGTGTACGTATACCAACCTGAGTGAGCTCCGTGGGTTGCAGCAATCCCAGTGACCTGGTTTTGTTATTGCCCTATAGTTATATCATCGGGGGAGGGAGAACGAAGAGTGTCCGTGACCTCCCTATACACTTCTTTGCAACTTTCTTATTCTAATTTTTTCAAAATAAAAAGTTAAAAATACATATACTTCACTAAGAAGGACAATAAACCTAGAAGGAAAAAGTGAAATGTAAGAAGTAATGGTGAGAAAATAAATTAGTAAACATGTTTTTTGAAAACTTAAATAATAATAAATCATGTAAGGAGGTTAAAAGTAAGACAAAATAAAAATACCAAGCAGAAACAATAAAAGACCAGATAGGGTGGTCAGAATGAAAGTATCCTAAAAGTCCTCCTCCTATTTTCTAGAAGGAGACCGATTCCCATACACTTGAAACATTTCTATGATTGAAAGGTAGAATGGCATCTAACCTACTGATGCTATTTTGATATGAGGCATCATTTACTGAGCATCTGCTATGCGCCTGGAAACCTGCTAACATCACAGTCTCTATCATGATTCTGAAAGGAAGTAGCTTTCTTCTCTCTTTATTGATGAAAAACAAAGGTCAAACAGGGGATGAATAGTGTACAGGCTAGAGCAACAAGTGGCAAAGTCAGCATTTGAACCCAGGGCTGTCTAACTGCCAAGCATGTGTTCTTTTAACCTCACTGTCCCCTCCTGGGCGTAATGAATACAGAAATAAATGCATTTTCTAAAAAGAATGCTGCAATGTTTCAAAGGTGAAGTAGTTTTGCCTTTTATAGAATGAAATATAAAATCATCTCCAAACTATGGGCACAACAGAAAGCTTTCATATCTTCCCTTTTGATTTCTGAACTATGGACAAAACTGATTGCAAAATAGAAAGCGTTTCCATCTGTCCTTTCCTTTCACATTAGCTCCAAAAAGTCACTGTGAAGCCACGTGTCCCAGGAGCCTGTCATTCAATGAGTTGTGCTACCTAGAAGAATGATGAGCATCAATTCACATTCAGATTTGGTGTTTTCTTAATCAAGCTATGAGCATAGAAATGAAATTTTTGATATTATTCTGCATGGGTGAGAAAATAAAAAGTTGTATTTTGAAGATTAAAGAAAACCACAGCTCTCTTGATATCCCATATGTAAATCTTGTTTCTGTTTCTCCTGATGCTAAAATGATCTTGAATTCTAAATATGCAAAGGTACATTCACACACAGACAGACACACACACAAACACACACACACACCCCATGCAGGATGGACATACACATTGCTAATGGGTCCTAGAAAAGGATGCTAGGGCTTTGTCACACCTGTTCGTTGACAGGTTTGAATAAGAGAAACCTGAACATTCCCCTATGGACTATCAGTCTTTTTCTCCTTATTTTAGCTAAAGCTCTCCAGTTTATACAATTGAAAAGAGGGAGTACTTTTATCTTACCTGAAACATTGTGCAGCAAAAGCTTCTGTTTACTAACTCAAAAAAGATTTTATGCCTCATCTGTTGTACTTAAGATGACTATAGAGAATATAACAGAAAAAAGATTTGAAATGTGTTGCCTTCTGAAGTTAGAATTATAATCAGGTGTTTTATTGAACAATCCTATTTTCCATAATGTGTACAGATTTCAGCAATTGGCAGGAAGCATTGAAGTAAACCCAAATAGAGCATTAAGCAAAATGTAGCCTCAAACTCTAAAAACGTACGATTGCCACTCCTTTGTGTCAAGACTTCAGAATGATTTTGCCCAGCGCTTTCATAAAAGTTTCATCTGATGAAACAACAAAAGCACCTGTCACTGGGTGAGCTCACAGCCTTCTATAAAAACATCAGGAACATTCTGATCCCAGAACTACCATCGCAGCTCTGTCACGGAATAAGCCAGAGACCCTTGGCAAATCGCTTATCCTTTCTAGACCTCAATTTTGTCGTCGGTAAAATCCTGACACGTTTCCTAAGAAGTTCGAGAGGAAGATTGGCTGAATAGAAACGTTCTGAACAGAAAGATGTCCTGTTATCTCACTGATGATAATATTTTATCATCAGCTATCATAAAACAGGAGACTATTTATTTTGTGCCCTTGATAAAGTGAAGATAGCTTTTTTTTTTTTTTTTTTTTGTGTGTGTGTGTGTGTGTGTGTGTGTGTGTGAGATGAGGTCTCACTCTGTTGCCCAGGCTACAGTGCAATAGTAGAGTCATAGCTCACTGAAGCTTCAAACTCCTGGATTCAAGTGATCCCCCCTAACCTCAGCCTCCTAAAATCTTAGAATTATAGGGCATGAGCCACCACACCCAGCCAATTGCTATTCTTTTACCAGGGTGAAACCAAAAGGAAAGTATCAAGAGGAACTCATCAAAAGGAAGGCAGACGTGGCCATAATATTCTAAAGTGTTCATGTCCAATTCCATTTTAGAGTCAGTGTTTCCTGAGTGACCTTGAAGGAAGGCTGATATGGTCATAATACTCTAAAGTGTTCATGTCCAATTCTATTTTAGAGTCAGTGTTTTCCAAAGAGTTACCTTGATGGCAGTCCTTAGCAGCAGTCACTATTACTATGACTGTTACTTCATGACTATAGTCATGAAGAATGGCCCAGTAGCCCCACCTTATCCAGGTGGACCCATGAAAAGTCTTTTTTCTGTTCTTTTTTTTTTTTTTTTTTTCCCCTCTGGTCCTTGATTCAGGTTTATCATGTTCTTAACCAAAAAAAAAGAGGTTTCTGAATCTTTTTAAGACCTTAGTTTTAAATGAATGGCCATTAAAATATATTTCTCATTTTTTTTATTGGCCTACGTTTGCCTTGAGCAAAACATTATTTGTATGTTAATTTTGAGAGGTCATATAGCATGTGGTTAACAGCATAGACTCAAGCCAGACTGCCTGGGATCATGTCCCAGCCCATCATCTGCCATTGTGTGATACTGGTCAAATCAGTCAACTACTCTATGCCTCAGTTTCCTCATCAGTAAATGGATGTAAAAATAGGGCCTACTTCATAGAATTGTGAGGAGTAAATTAGTTAATTGTTCGGTATAGTGCCTGAACCATAGTAAACACTTCATAAATTGGGGGTATTGTGGTTGTTAAGCATTTCATAAAAGCAGCGTGGGAAAATAAATCATGAGCTATCAGCCCACCTCCGAATGTATGTAGAACCTGACCGCTTCTTATATCCTCTACTCCGAATCCACCACCACCTCTTGCTAGGACTTGTACAGCAGCCACCTAACTGGCTCACCCCTTGATTTAGTGAAAGTCAAGTACCAGCAGTCTCCATAGGGCAACCCAAGTAGTTGTTCCAACTAACTCCTAAGTCACATCACACCTTTCTTCCCTTCAATATACCGCATGGCCCATCATTTCATTCAGAATAAGAGGTACAAGCTCATCTACCGCCCCCTCCCCTCCCTTCACCTCTCTGCTCCAATTCCTGACACTTTGGCAGCTCCTTTAAGAGCCTAGTTTATTGCAAACAACCTCAAAGCCTCTGTACTTTCTGTTCTTTTTTGCCTGATATGTTCTTCTCCTAGACGTCTGTGGGAGAGTGGCTTCTCCTTCGTTCAATCTTTATTCAAACTCCATCTTATCTGAAGAAGGGCTCTCTGGCCATGATCTCTGAAATATCCTTTCCTTTCCTGTTAACTTTATCCCTAACCTGCCTTATTTCCCTATAGAAGTCTAATCGCCACCTGACGTAGTATATGCTCATTTTTAAATTAACATATGGCCTGTCTCTCGCTAACCAGCATCGGAGGTCCATGACAGCAGTTATCTTGTTTTGTTCACTGCTGTTCTATAAGCCCCTAGTATGGTGCCTGCACATAGCAGATGCTCAATAAATATGTGTTGCATTAGTTAATGAACTGGAGTGGATGATAGGGTCATTTATATCGGACTTTTGAAGCACTTTTACATATACAATCTTATTTAATCCTTGGAAGTAAGAATCACAGGGGGACAGTTTTTTTTCTTGCTCCTACACCTATAAAGATTGGCTCAGATTCCAAAGGGGCTTCTACTTTTTCCAGAACCAAGCACCCTGCCACCACGTTACTTTCATGCTTATGTTAAGTATTACTATTTTATTTGATTGAGTTTACATTGCATCATTTAATGTACTCTTGAGATAAGCAACTGTCTAGCTGTATCTCAAGATAATGATGCAGAATGAAAGAAGCCCGACCAAAAGAGTAGATACTTATGATTTCATACTTACGATTTCATTTCTTCAAAATTCCAGGAAATGCAAATTAATTTATAGTGACAGAAAGCACATCAGTAGTTGCTCAGGGGCTGGATGGTGGGATTACACATGGCCCACAGGAACATTTTAGGATGATACAGATGTTCATTATGTTTGTTTTGGTGATCGCTTCATAAGTATATCCATATATCAAAACTTATCAAATTGTATACTTTAGATGTATTCAGTCTTTAAAAAATTTTTATTCTCATAGGTTTTGGGAGAACAAGTGGTATTTGGTTACGTGAGTAAGTTCTTTAGTGGAGACTTGTGAGATTTTGGTGCCCCCATTACCTGAGCAGTTTACACTGAACCCAATTTATAGTCTTTTGTTCTTTTACCCCCTCCCACCCTTTCCCCTGAGTCCCCAGACTCCATTGTATCATTCTTATGCCTTTGCGTCCTCATAGCTCAGCTCCCACTTACGAGTGAGAGTATACAATGTGTGGTTTTCACTTACGATAATAGTATCTAATGCAATCCAGCTTGCAGCAAATGTCATTAATTTGTTTCTTTTTATGACTGAGTCATATTCCATCATATATATAATAAATAATAAGTTAAAAAATAATAAATACATAAAAATTAATTAAATAATAAATAGAGTAAAAAATAAAAAAGAAAGACAAAAAATTTTTTTGAGACAGGGTCCCATTCTGTCACCCAGGCTAGAGTGCAGTGGTGTGATCTTGGCTCATCACAACCTCTGCCTCCCAGGTTCAAGCAATTCTCCTGCCTCACTCTCTCGAGTAGATGGGATTACAGGCGCCTGCCACCATGCCCAGCTAATTTTGTATTTTGTAGAGATAGGGTTTCACCATGTTGGCCAGGCTGGTCTCAAACTCCTGACCTCAGGTGATCCGCCCGCCTCCACATCCCAAAGTGCTGGGATTACAAGCATGAGCCACCATGCCCAGCCTATACCACAATTTCTTTATTCACTCCTTGATTGATGGGCATTTTTGCAATTTAATATACATTATTTTGCTCAATAAAAGTGTTCTGAAAACAAAGAGCTACCTTGCCCAAGGTAACACACATTTTTCTGCAAATCTTGACTACACCCCATGTCTGTGGGTTCCAGGTGTGTCCTGCTCCTGTATTGCTCACCAGGTGGGTAATGAGGCTCAGGGTTTTCACAGTAATGATACCCATTTACAATGACATTTACTTATGTATTGTTCTGTGCTGAAAGGAGAACTTTGATTTTACAGTTTGGAGGTGTCCTCTACCACTTTTATAAGACTCTATCCCTTAAATTTAGTGAAAATCAAGTAGCCAGCATTGATTGGATAGTATTTGGGGAACTGCAGGTTAATAGCACTTTTATATGAAGAAATTGAGAGAATTAAACGATTTGACCGAGGTCATCAAGAACAGCAGCTGGGGCACAGGAATTAGAAACCGGATCACCCTTGCATTTTGTTTTTCAGCATCAAAGCTACATTTCTGTTCTCTCCATTCTTTATGGGCAAATTGTAACTCATTTTTCCCCCAAAGTACCTAAAATAATCTGTTTCTCACAGTCCTTCGTGCGTGTCTTCTTTTTCTCGCTTGTGAATAAGGCGTACTAAATGCCTCCTGGCATACACAGGACTCAGCGTTATATTCTTTTTTTCCCCTCAGTTCACCATGTAAGAGCATTACCACGTATTAAAAACAATATCCATAGAACTGCAGTCAGCAAAGATACCAGAATGTACCGTGTATGTCAGATTAGGGCTGAAATTCCAACTATAGTGTTTAAATGGGAACTCATTTTAATTAATAAATTTGATCCTGACAGTGCAATTGCTCTTCACATGATCAGTATTTTACCATTCAGATGGACAATTTTTTTTTAAGTTTACTGCTGTGTGTGACTGAGTCCCTACTTAATACTCATTGACACACAAGGATTCAAAGAGAAGTCAGCCTAGCTCTCAAGCAGACAGAATAGGACAGATATACAAGTGTTTTGCAATTGCAGGGAAGGTATACTAATTTTACGATACTTGAGATTTGAGGTTTTAAAAAAATGATTAATGGATCGCTATATTTCAGCTTTACATTTATTGGTTTGTCCCTTTTATTGTACTTACATTCCCAAGACTTTTGGTTCATTAATTTACAATTGTGATTTTAAATGCATTTTCATCCTGATTGCTATTTACAGGATATACTTGGTGAATTCTTTCATATATTAATATTACTCTCTGGTTTATCTATTATGAGAAAGTGTGTGTCTGTGTATGCGTGTGTATGTGTACATAGACATACATATGCACATATATACATTTTCTTAAATTGAGACACCCTTTACTATTGTATTTGCAAGTATCACTAAGGAATCTGAGGCCCGCCTACTCTGGCAGAGAGAAAGAAAACAATGGAAAATTAAAACTCCAATGTGACTTTTTTCTTTTTTTCATTTGTGTCATGCCTCTCATCTAAATGAGCACAAGTATGTTTCCTTGGGTCTTGTTGTAAACATTGAAAACTTTTAGTTATTCTTTGGATTTTGAAGAATAGATATGATCAGTAGGAAATCGCTAATGGAAATTGATGCTTTTGATTCCAGCCAAGCATACCGCAGAGGTCACAGAGGTAACATCCAACTTGTACACCAAACATGCCTTATAAAACTAGAGCAATCATTGCTGAGAGTGGCTTAGTAACGTCTGCAGAGGACCAGCCCTAGCTGTGCTGCCAGACTCATCACTGTAACCAAAAGTTGTTTGTGTTTGCAGAATTCTGAAAGAAAGATCCTGTGCAATTTTTATGTTTGTTATAATTTTCCATTAAGATTGTAAGAAATACTACAAAAATGTTTGGTTAAAAAAAAAAGAGAAGAGAAGAGAAGAAATCTGAATCTTCTAAAAATATTTCTCTTATTACTGGTGGCATTTGAGCCATGTCTCATCTGACTTGTTTGTCAGTCTTCAGCAGTCATTTGGGACTGTTTCGAGACTGAATGACCTGATATTTCAGCTTTAATGCCACATAGGCTACTGGCCTATGTTGACAAGATGACTAGAAAGGGATTATCTAAAAGCACTATTTCCAGTTCTTGTTCTATCATTTCTCTTGGACCCATCCACTGATGCTTTCAATCCCAGCACGCCACAGAACTCGGGTCCAGGTCACAGATGACTCCAGGAGTTAACCAGCGCTTGTTTCTCTTGACTGCCAATATGTCACATGCTAGACCGCTTTCCATCCTTAAGACAAAGCCTCTCTTGGCTTCCTGGACACCTCTTCCTCTCAGCTTTCTTATGACCTCACTGGCTGGTCCTCCTGGGTCTCCTTTGTTGATTGCATCTCATTTTCTCACCCATAGACATTGGCTTCTGCCCTAGACCTCATTGCTTCTCCAATTCATGCCATCAGTGTGCATGGATCTAGCCCCATAGTACCAAATGTCAGCTATAGGATGATGACCCCTCCAGCCTGGATGTGTCCTCTGAAATCCAGATTGATAGTTCAGATTGTCTGCATGACATCTCAACGTCAACAAGTCCAAAAATGAACTTCTTAGTTCCTCCAATAAAACTGTCTCCTCCCAGAGTCTTCCCCATCTCAATGAATTTTAACCCTGTTGTGCTAGTTACTCACAACAACACCCTTTGTATATTGACTCATCTTTTGATCTCATTTCATATCTAATCTGATGGGAAGTCTCATTCACTCTTCTTCTAATATGTATGCACAAATCCAGCCACTTCTCACCATCTCTATCTAACCCTGCACTCAGGTCCAACCCACCACAATCACTTTCCTGAATTGTTGCCCCAACTTCCTGTAGTCTCTTGATTTTAGTCCTTGTCCCTTGTAGTTAATTATTTTTGAGATAGAGTCTCGTTCTGTCATCCAGGCTGGAGTGCAGTGGCATGATCTTAGCTCACTGCACCCTCTGCCTCCCGAGTTCAAGTGATTCTCCTATCTCAGCCTCCCAAGTAGCTGGGAATATAGGCCCAGCTAATTGTTGTATTTTTAGTAGAGATGAGGTTTCACCGTATTGGTCAGGCTGCTCTCAAACTGCTGACCTCAGGTGACCCACCTGCCTTGGCCTCTCAAAGTGCTGGGATTACAGGCGTGAGTCACCATGCCCAGCCCCGTAGTTAATTCTTAACAGAGCAGCCCTAACCATTGATCTCATCTTGTCATGCCTCTGCTCAAAATCCTCTATTGACTTCCAGCTCAATCAAGAGTACAAGGGCCTCCACCATCTGACCACTTGCCACCTTTCTAACCTCATCTCGTTCCGTTTCTCATCTCACTCGTTTCCCTCCAAACGCAGTAGCTCTCTGCTGTTTCTGGAACACATCCAGCATGCTTTCATCTCAAGAAAACTTGCTTTTCCCTTTGCCTCCTTCCCCCAGATATCTACAAGGCTCGCTTCCACACTTCTTCCAAGTATCTTCACATCAGCAGGATGTGCAACTACTATGAATAAAATAGCAAGCCGCCCACTTCCACCCCGCTGCTCTCTATTCCCCACGCCCTGTTTTGTCCTTTACTTGGCACTCTCTACCCTTACTTGTTTATGAGCTTATTTTCTATCTACATCAATAGAAGCTATGATTGCTGAGCTTCCCATTGTAACCCCTGTTTTAGAGGACTGTGGTACATGGTGGTACTCAATAAATATTTCTGGAGTAAATGAAATCCATCTTTCACCATGCCCATTTTGTTTAAGTGTTAAGTTTGAGGCAATACTGTTGCTCTGTAAATCTAAAACAGTCCTAAGTTTCATCAACAGCTCTCTATTCCTAAAGGATTTATTTAAGGATGAAGATAATAGTTCAGTCTGCTTTGCTTTAGTTCCTCCTTGCATAAGCACGCCGCGTAGGTTGAATTATCTTGTCCTGTGGAAAAGGGACACAGACTATTATTCTTCCTTTTGTTGTGCTTGTTATATAAGCATAATGTTTATATTTGAGCTGAATTGCTATTATAGAAGGTAAAGCTGACAGAATGCACAGATGCCTATAAGGGAAGCAGATTCCTTCCACCCGGGGTAGGTGCTCAACTTGTTCAATGCATGTTATGATCGGGGGTAGCCCAGTACGGATGACTTTGCTTGATAATTTCCTTAGGTAACAAAAGAGATTGGGAGTGGTACCTACAGGATTGATTGCTTTTTTCCAAGTGCTTTAAGTTAAGTTGGAATGCCAACAATTGTTGTTTTGGTAATGAGGCATTTGGGGGGCTTCTACCTCTGTACTAATGAAGAGAGAAAGGTGATTGGTGGTGAATCCGGAAGGAGGACTTGTATTTTACAGGCAGTGATGGGAATATCGGGGGACATGGACCCGTCCAAGGACGGGCACCTTGTCTTTGCGGTCTCGCCCCACCCACCACTCTCAGAGCTGTTCAAACGGGACCCTGCATGCTTTCGCCACCCTCAGACATTTGTTCTTTATTGTGTGATCGTGTGGTTGAGAACAGAAGCGACTCATAAAAGGCTAGCGCCAGAACTTCAAACGAAAATGGCGAGGAGGAAGTAGGCAGATGTGATGTCTCCTAAATGCCTCTTCGGAAGGTAACAGAGAACGAAAGGTAAAGGCACGACCAAAAAGTCTTCTGGGGTTTTTTAAGGGTGGGTTGAAAAGTTAGGTTTGTGAAGGCCAGCCTTAGAGATTTAAGTCATGGGAACGAGTGCTCCCAGAGACAGCTGCTCTTAAAGTCCCTGCATGGTTGGAGGCCAGGCAGTTTGGGACAGCATGGTAGGCTGAGCTCTTTGTTTTTTCAGTCAGAGTCTTGCTGTTGTTGCCCAGGCTGGAGTGCAGTGGTGCAGTCTCGGCTAATACAACCGCCACCTCCCAGGTCCAAGTGATTCTCCTACCTCAGCCTCCTGAGTAGTTGGGATTATAGGCACCCACCACTACACCCCAGCTAATT
Organism: Aotus nancymaae; assembly: GCF_030222135.1. Taxonomy (NCBI): domain Eukaryota; kingdom Metazoa; phylum Chordata; class Mammalia; order Primates; family Aotidae; genus Aotus; species Aotus nancymaae. Next base: position 10,541,221 of record NW_026988492.1, on the reverse strand, counting down.
TTTGTAGTTTTAGTAGAGACAGGGTTTTGCCATGTTGGCCAGGCTGGTCTCGAACTCCTGACCTCAGGTGATCTGCCCACCTCAGTCTCCCAAAGTGCTTGTGTGAGGCCCCACACCTGGCCACCTGATCTCTTGTTACCCTCCACGCACCTGCACTTCCACTAGCAGTGACTCTTTTCTCCCACTTGCTCTTGGGGCCAGAAAAAAAAAGCATAAAAAGATACACCTTCCAACATTAGATGAGCCTTGCAAACACTTTGTAAAAACCCTCTTCCCTATCAGAACACATGCCACCAAACAACCCAGATCCAAACACGAGGCCAACAGATCGTTTCAACCCGCTTCCGTCTTTGCTTGACGCTCACACACTCTTGCACACTGGCACACAAAACTGTGATCTGAGAGTCTGTCCCCAGCCTTAGAGAACTGAGCTGTTTTCACTGCCGTCTCTCTGGACCCTCAGAAGCAGTAGCTCCCTCAGGAACCCCTTTGTTGCTCTGGCCAGGGCCGAGAGAAGGACATTCCAGTTCTCCCACAGGGGCAGGGCGTATAAAGGCAGAAGACACAGACAAGGCTGCCAGCAGATCCACACCCTCTGGCGTGGGTCTGAGGACATGGGAGGAGCTGTGCTGGGAACAGCAGGGAGACCCAGGGAGGGGAGTGGGCAGAGAGCCAGGAACCAGCCTCAGAAGGAAGGGATGATCCGGCTAGCTGCTAGCTTCAGGCTATAGTCAGGCTGGATTTGCCTGAGAGTGTCGCCAGGGCAGCTGTCCCTGTCACAGGGGAAGGAACTTTTCTAACAGCCCTAGGAAAACCTAATGAAAACTTTCAGTAGGAACCAGAGAGCGAACAAATAACAACATAATTGGCACGGGACAGTAACAGGAAAACCTTAGAGCTTAAATGGTAACAAACGTTGTTCACCGATGTAGAAGCAGCTCAGCATGACTCAGTTTTTGCTACTAACAAAAAAAAAAACAAAAATAAAGCAGTCAAATCCCTGCAGAATTAGAGGGTGTTCAGGTATCCACCTCCATAGCATGACCTAAGAAATAAAAGTAACATAACCTGTGGATGGAGTGGACAGCACAATAACGTGAGTGCCAACAGGCGGAGAAGGTTCTGTTCCTGGCTTTGATGCTGACGCTTGGGAAACACCCTTGTCTTTCTGCATCACACACAAGCCTGCCTGGGGCAACAATCCAGAGGCTTGTATACCCCACGTCTAAATATTGTTAAAAGTATAAATCAAGCTAACAAACTGTTAAGATAAAATGTGTTCTATCCTCATACTTTGACAAATATACCTTCATGATGACCAAGGACACCAGATTTGATTTTAGACTTCTCTGAGCCTTCACAGTTGTGGGCTGGATCATGTGATCAGGAAGGGTCCCCCTATCCCAGCCTGCAGCAAGCCACCTTCCCTCCTCCTCATCCTCCCTCCATCTCCCTTCTACTTTGCAAGGAGGCTCAGGCCCACGCGAGTGATTTTCCTAAACTGCATGGGCAGTTTCCCTCCACGTGCCCTGCAAACGGAGCTCTTTGTCACCCCTCAGTATAAGGGGTGCATACGCCAATGTTGGGCAAGGATGGGGGCATAGGGACTTCCTTCCCAGACTCCTCCTCCATTCCACAGATTGACCTTTATTCGTTCGGGACTTAACACCCCTAATCCCTGTACTTCCATCAAATCAACTCACGAGGATTTGGGGAAGCTGATCATTCCTAAAAGAGCTGGCAATGGATGGATTAGATTCCTTTATGTTTTCAGGTCACGTAAGAGATACAGCCTGTCTTTTTTTTTTTAAGAGCTCCAAAATGAAGGCCAGCGTGATATGAATTTCCTCAAACTGCCCACACAGTCTTTCTCCCCACCCACTGGGGGAAAAAATCTGAGCCTCCCCCTCAGATACCTAAGAAGAAGCTGAGAAAAATCTGCCCAGAAGAGGAACAGCTGCTAAGAGTCTGCCTCACCCTCCCTGACTGGCCATATTTCCAACTCTGTTCACTCCTTCAGTAGATTGGGGGAACGAAAAAGGAAGGAGTGAAATTTGAGTGTTCCCAAATCTCTCTCCATAGCTGCCTGTGACCAGTGTTACCTTTTGATTGAGGCACTCATATTTAAGGGCCACATGAATGAATGCACCCCTAACTCTGAGGACTCACAGTTGTGGGCTGGATCAGGAAGGGTCCCCCCCCGACATCCAAGCCTGCAGCAAGTCGTCTTCCCTCCTCTCCATCCTCCCTCCAGCTCCTTTCCACTTTGCAAGGAGGCTCAGGCACACACAAAGACCAGTCATTCATAGAATGATGGGAATTGTTCCCCTAAAATATTCCCCTGAGAGCATAGACTGATGCAGACTAGAATTGCTGGGACAGGGAACCCCCGTGGAGGGCTGGGCATTGAGACTCAGTGGAGAGGAAGGAGACGGTGGTGTAAAGTCTACGAATGGGAGTGAGAAAAGGGAAGAGGTGGGAAGAAGTGGTACCCAAGGATAAGACTTTATGGAATCTAAGCATCCCACATTTACTATTTTTAAAAATGAGCTTGAAAAAGTCGGGTGCTCATCCTATGAAATGGAATCCCACAGGCACAGGTCTGCTAACACTTGTTTACATTTGTTGTCAAAGAATGGCTTGATTTTTCTTTCTTATAATTAACATAAACGGAGTAAAAGTATAAAGAAGCACCACGTTTTTTTTGTTTTTTTTTTTTTTTGCTTGTTTTTTTTTCTTTTCTTTTCCTTTCTTTTCTTTTTTCTTTTCTGAGACACAGTGTTGCTCTGTCACCCAGGCTGTAGTGCAGTGGTACAGTCATAGCTCACTGCAGCCTCCCTAGTAGCTGGGACTATAGGCATCTGCCACCACACCCGGCTGATTTTTTTACTTTTTGTAGAGACGATCTCACCATATTATTCAGGCCTGCCTTAAATTTCTGGCTTCAAAGGATCCTTCTCCCTACTCAGCCTCCCAAAGTTCTGGGAATACTGGTGTGAGCCACTTCGCCCAGCCAACACTGTTCTTTTCACTTACAAAGTAGTTTTCCCTGGAAATTCCTGGGATCCTGACTTTGGTTTACCAGAGTGGAAAAGCTAATCGAGTTGATACATCTCCAGTGTCTTTCTCCTCCTACTCGAGGACCAAACAGGTTGTACCTTTTTAAGCAGAACAATTTTTTCCTAATAGTAGAAAATAAATGTTGAACAATAAAATTCATATACTTCACATTGACGCTTTGCTTATCTACTTGTAAATTATATAAAAATTAGCATTTCATGCTGAAAACTTTTTTAAAGATATATTCACTCCTCTTTAATAACTACTGGTTATCATCATGTAAAATACTAATACTTTAGCACCCAAGAAAAATTTTAGATTCACTCAGGCAGTTTCTCACTAAAGTCCATAATCTCTGCGCCTAAATCTGCTAATCACTGTGATTGAAGAAAATGCAGGAAGTATAAATCTCCTAGGGAGCAGTGTTTATAACCTTTTTTAAAAAAAAGAAATTATATTCAAAGTCTTTTTGATGCTTTGAAAACATGCATTAGAAACTGTTTCATATCCCTAAAAGGCCAATTTTTTTTTTTCCTGGGGCTACTATTACTGAACTTTTACATTTTTGTTCTTACCTTCAAGAAAATCTCTGCTGGACATGGTGGCTCACCTCTGTAATCCCAGCACTTTGGGAGGCTGAGGCAGGTGGATCACCTAAGGTCAAGAGTTTGAGACTATCTTGGCCAACATGCTGAAACCCTGTCTCTACTAAAAATATAAAAATTAGCTGGGCGTGGTGATGCATGCCTGTAATCCCAGCTACTTGGGAGGCTGAGGTGGGATAATTGCTTGAACCTAGGAGGTGGAGGTTACAGTGAGCCAAGATCACACCACTGCACTCCAGCCTGGGTGGCAATAGAGCGAGACCCATCTCAAAAAAAAAAAAAAAAAAGAAAGAAAATCTCTATCCCGTTCTTTATGACCTTTGCTCTTTGCTTTATAATAAAATTTCTACAACCACTCATCACAAGCTAAGGGAAACTTCCAAAGTCCCATAACTACATCCAGATTTGGCCTCCTGAGTCAGATCTGAGGGCTCTGTGGAAGGGGAACCATTAAGACAGCTCTCTTTTGTCACTTTTATAGTGATTTTTCGAATGGAGAAAATACAGAAAACATAATACAATAAACAGATGTTAGTGTCTGTTGAATGTCTGAGAAGCAGAATGGCACAGTGGTAATGATGATTAGCTGGGTAAGTCACACGACTTACATCTCTTTGCCTCAGTGTTCCTCGTCTGTGAAATGGGGATAATAGTAATGACCTCATAGAGAAGGTTAAATGAATTAATATGTGGAGGAGTTTGGATCAGTGGTTGGCACATAGCAAGTGCTACATAGGGTTTTGTCAGATTTGTTTATTTATTTTTTGTTTTGTTTTGTTACTGTTCTTTTTATTATTTTTTATTTTTATTTTTTTTATTGTACTATAGATTCTGGGGTACATGTGCAGATCATGCAGGATTGTTGCATAGGTACATACATGGCAAGGTGATTTGCTGCCTTCTTCCCCCCATGACCTATATCTGGCATTACTTCCCATGTTATCTCTCCCCAACTCCCCACCCCCTTGCTGTCCCTCTCCTACCCCCTCAACAGACCCCAGTGTGTGATGCTCCCCTCCCTGTGTCCATGTGTTCTCGATGTTCAACACCCACCTATGCATGAGAACATGCAGTGTTTGATTTTCTGTTCTTGTGTCAGTTTGCTGAGAATGATGGTTTCCAGATTCATCCATGTCCCTACAAAGGACACAAACTCATCATTTTTGATGGCTGCATAGTATTCCATGGTGTATATGTGCCACATTTTCCTTGGCCAGTCTATCATTGATGGGCATTTGGGTTGGTTCCAAGTCTTTGCTATTGTAAACAGTGCTGCAATGAACATTCGTGTGCATGCGTCTTTATAATAGAAGGATTTATAATCCTTTGGGTATATACCCTATATGCCCAGTAATGAGATTGCTGGATGAAATGGAATTTCTATTTCTAGGTCCTTGAGGAGTCACCTTTGTCACGTTTTAAAAAGAAAAACATGTTTCTGTAAATGCTTGAGCCCTTTTACGCTATAAAAGTAAAATATGGTAAAACCCCATGTACTTTCTTTCCCCATCCTTTCCCAGAGCTAACCACGTGCTGGAGTTGGAGGGTGTAACTGCTATTCAAATTTTGGGCTTCTACTGTACTCACAATGTGTATTATTGTTTTGTGTGTTATAAAGCTTTACATAAGTAGGATCATACTCCACATATCCTTTTGTAAGTTTCTGTGTTCACTCAGCATTGTTTTTGAGATTTATCCATGTTGATACAGATAGTTCTAGTTATAATTTGTTACTGCTGTTTACTGTTCCATTGTACAAATAAACCACTGAGAACAAGCAGATGACAAATGGTGCTACAATGAGCACCGTGGAAAAAGTGCCCACATATGAGATTTCTCTGTGATGGTCAGCGTAAAAGACAGCTAGGCATGGGAGACACCTCTTCAACTTTATCAGGTGTTTTGTAGTGATTATGCAAATTTACACTCTCACCAGCAATGAGTAACAGGTTCTATTTTCTCACGTCTTCACCAGTACTTGAGGCTAATAGATTTTCTGACTTTTGCCTTTGTGATGGGGATAAAATAGAATGTCACTTTTTTCATTTTTATGTCCATAATTACTAATGTATTGGCCACTGGAGTTTCCTTCCCATTGAATTGCCTATTTATATCCGTTTTTGGATATTCATTATTGTCCACTTTCTTATTGCTTTGTAAAGGTTCTTTAATTATTCTGAACGCTAACCTTGGTAGAGCATGTGAATTGTAAACATCTTCTCTCTGACTGTGGTTTGTCTTCATTACTTTGTTTACAATGTCTTTTGTAGTTCAAAATGCTCATTTCATTGTAGTCTAATTAGGCAACATTTTCCAGTATAGTTTATGATTTTTGTTTCTTTTTAAAATCCTTCCCTGTACCAATACGCTGGGAGACACCACCATGTGGCATTTTCAGTTTTTTGTTTATGTGAAGTTTCAGAGTTGAGCTTCTCACATGTATGTCTTTGGTCCATCAGGAATTGACTTTACTTACGGTGTAAGAAAGGGATGTATTTTTTACTTTTTCCATTTGGAAAATCAATTTTCCTGACACTATTTATTGAATCGTCATTTCCCCGGGTTTGTATGACCACTTCTGTCATATATCAAGCTCTCACAAAGCCTGTGTCTTTGTCTAGGCTCTCTGTTTCGCTGTGTACTCCTATTTGTCCTATCCCTGTGCCAAGCCACACTGTATTAATAGTGCTGGAATCTGGCGGAGCAAGTACCCCCTCTCATTATTGTGGGGTTCTTTTGTTGTTTTTGTTTGGTTTGTTTTTTTAAGACAGTCTTGCTCTGTTACCCAGGTTGGAGTGCGATGTTGTGATCTCAGCTCACTGCAACCTCACACCTTCTGGGTTTAAGCAGTTTTCCTGCCTCAGCCTCTCAAGTAGCTGGGACTATAGGCATGTGCCACCACACCTGGCTAATTTTTGTATTTTTAGGAGAGACGGAGTTTCACCATGTTGGTTAGGCTGGTCTCAAACTCCTGACCTCAAGTGATCCACCCACCTCGGCCTCCCATAGTGCTGGGATTAGGGACATGAGCCACCGCACCTGGCCATAAGTGGCATATTTTTATTAAACAGTATTCTCTATTTTTTCCAGTATTTCAGGTTGCTGTCGATCCTAGGTATTGATCCTATATCATTCAGTCATTCTGAATAGTTCTAATAGTGTATCTACAGGTGTCCTTACATTATTGTATCATCTATAAACAGTATCATTTTGGTTATCTCTTTTTAATACGTATGCCCTTTATTTCTTTTTCTTATGTTAACTGTGCTAGGAAGTTCTTCAGATACAGTGACAGCAGAAACTCCAAATTTTAAAACAATGCTTCTAACATTTCATCATTAAGCGTGATACTTGTTTGAGGTTTTTGCTGAGCAGTTAGGAACATTCTTTTTAATTCTTAAATTACTGGTTTTTAAAAAAATTATGAATGTGTCTTGGATTTTTCTTAACATTTAGCTGACTCTGTTAAGATGAGTGTGTTCTTTTATTTATTTTTATTTCAGACAATGTTAGGACTAGACTGTCTAATGTTAAACCATCCTTACATTCCTGAGAAATTATTTTGGATCTTGATGTATTTGTTCATATATTGCTATATTTGCTTTACTAATATTTTATTTAGGGCTTTGCATTTGAATGTAAAATCCCTTCTTTTTCTATATATTTGTCTATTCTCATGCTGTTAATAAAGACACATCCTAGATGGGGTAATTTATAAAGAAAAAAGGTTTAATGGACTCACAGTTCCACATGGCCGGGGAGGCCTCACAATCATGGCGAATGGCAAATGAGGAGCAAAGTTACGTCTTACATGGTGGCAGGCAAAGAGAGAGCTTGTGTAGGGGAACTCTCTTTTATAAAACCATCATCTCATGAGACTTATTCACTATCACAAGAACAGCATAGTAAAGACTCACCCCCATGATTCATTACCTCCCACCAGGTCCCTCCCATAACACATGGGAATTAGGGGAGTGACAATTCAAGATGAGATTTGGGTGGGGACACAGCAAAACCATACAATTCTCTTTGTCTAATATCCAGGTTTATACTAGCCTTATAACATGAATTGATATTACAATATTTGATTTAAACCACAGCTCACTTTAAGTGTAAGAGAGAATTCAGTTACAGTTGTAGCATAGTCATAATTAGAATCATGTTAACAGCATTTTCTTATAATATTTTCTCCTTTAATTGTTGAGTGACCTTTGAGATGAAAATGAAGACTCAACTGATGTGGCTACAAGTTCTGTTGTAACTTTGCATATAGCTTCTTCATGGACAAGTTTCTAAATATCCATGCAAAGGGACAAGAAGACCTATTTGGGATGATCAGGATCACAGCACTAGAAATCAGCATCTTTCACACAGTCTGAATTCCAGAAGTCATCAATCAAATTCTTCCAGCCATTTTTACGATAAATGCCTTGGGATGCTTATTTCAATGATGTTATCATTTCACTTGAATTCCAATTGCACCAATTTGTCTAAAACAAAACAAAGTTAAAGGGGTAAGCCCCAAGGCTTTCTGTTGAGAATGAGTGCCTCCTACCAGAATTCTGCCCAGTGACTGCCATCTGTCAGGTGGTTATGGGGGACAAGGCTCTATCACATATTACTTCCTATAGATCTGCCTTTTAACATGTTCCTTCAGGGTGCTAACATAGGTTGCCCACACTTATGAGTCTTTAAAGCACTTTTTTTTTAGTTAGAGTCTTAGTTTGTCACCTAGGTTGAAGTGCAGTGGCATGATCTCAGCTCACTGCAGGTGCTGCCTCCCAGGTTCAAGTGATTCCCCTGCCTCAGCTTCCCAAGTAGCTGGGATTACCGGCACACACCACTATGCCCAGATAATTTTTGTATTTTTAGTAGAGACGGGGTTTCACCATGTTGCCCAGGCTGGTCTCGAATTCCTAACCTCAAGTGATCCGCCCACCTTAGTCTCCAAAAGTTTTGGGATTACAGGAATGAGCCACTGCACTTGGCCTAAAGCACATTCAAAATTGGGATTTAGCTTAACATTACTATTGCCTGGAATTTCTCAGTCCTTCATAAAGATTCATTTAGAGACTGGCAAAGTATTACATTGTCTTCAAGTATCAGGTCACTAAGTAAAATAAGAAAATGACTGATAGATCCTTCTTGAATGCAGCAAAAATTTGGTGTTTACCCAATTCAAGATAAAAACAGTGAAATCCAAGAGTAAAGTTATTCCAAAAATTTTTTTTTAAATCCAGGCTTTCTGCAGAGAATGAATTTTCTATTATCTTTTTGTTCCTCACAAGGCAACTTTCATCATTCTGCTTTGTCACCTACTTGAAAAGCTATCCTATAGGAAGGGACTTAGCAGCGGGAGTGTTCTCTCAGGGATTTGAGAAGTTACTGATATCAGAAGGTATCCTAGAGCCATTTGAGGAACACACACACCCTTGTTCAAACCGCTGCTGTGTTTGAAACAAAATGTCAGCTGGTGTCAGGTATGCGTTGCTAACTTCTGAAGGATAGTGCCATTTATGGAACCACTGCAGGGGTTAGAACACAGAGGGAGACCAGAAAACACCTCCAAGAAGAAAGAGATTGAGACTCTTTTGATTGCTTTTGTACCCACCAGTTCCTGGCATAGACCTGGCACAAGATGGGAACTTGTCTAGTGAATGAATGAATGAAGTCATTTCTACAGGTGCCTCTAGGGTACCTCTAAGTACATTATATTCTTTCTGTTTTTGTTTTGTGGTTGTTGGTGGTGGTAGTGGTGGTGGGTTTTTGTTGTTTTTGTTTTTGTTTTTTGAGAAAGAGTATCACTCAGTCACCAGGTTGGAGTGCAGTGGCACAATCTTGGCTCACTGCAACCTCCACCTCCTGAGTTCAAGCAATTCTTGTGCCTCAGCCTCCCGAGTAGCTGGGATTACAGGCACGTACCACCACGCCAAGCTAATTTTTATATTTTTAGTAGAGACAGGGCTTCATCATGTTGGCCAGGATGGTCTCGATCTCCTGACCTCGTGATCTGCCTGCCTCAGCCTCCCCAATGCTGGAATTGCAGGGGTGAGCCACCACGCCCACCCTCTTTTTAGTTTTAAATCGTAAGAGTCTTGAATACAGTCTCTTAAGGATATACTATTATGTTAACTATACTGGAATCTTTTGCCTACCTTAAATATCAATGTCTTCCCCGTTTCAGATGCCAATGTACATTCTGCCAACTACACTGAAAGTTTTATGTGAGCAGCCCTTGGCTTATCTCCTCTGGCTTCAAAAATTACCCAGTTAACTGAGTAGGATTCCTAACTGGCCTGTCTGTTTAGCTATTTTTTAGACGGAAGTTTTAGATTTTAGTGTGGAAGTTGCCTTTGAAGATTATCAAATCAAAACATGCTTATTTTAGAAAGAAGATATGGAAAATCTTAAGGAAATCTGAATGAACTTACCACTCTTAACACTCTGGTGTATAGTCATCAGGGAGGTAGGTAGGTTCACTGTGAACCTAATGAAACCAAGGTTCGGGCCCCTCTAAATATAAATATCCACTTTCATACCTAAGTTTATGTTTTAAATGTTGTATTCTTATTCTTAAAGAGGCCCCTCAAAATTGTGTAAGCTTCAGGCCTCACAAAACATGGAGTCCATCACTGTCCTCAAGGTGATTAATTGATTTCTATAAATCTAGTTCTGTTTTATAATATGCTTTGTCACTTAATAAAATATAGTTTTTTGCCGAGCACGGTGGCTCAATCCTGTAATCCCAGCACTTTGGGAGGCCGAGGTGGGCGGATCACCTAAGGTCAGGAGTTCAAGACCAGCTTGACCAACATGGAGAAACCCCATCTTTAAAAAAAAAAAAAAAAAAAAAAAATACAAAAAATTAGCCGTGCATGGTGGTGCACACCTGTAATACCAGCTCCTTAGGAGGCTGAGGCAGGAGAATAGCTTGAACCTTGGAGTCAGAGGTTGCAGTGAGCCAAGATTTTGCCGCTGCACTCCAGCCGGGTGGACAGAGCAAGACTCTGTCTCAAAAAAATAAAATAAAATAAAATATAGTTTTTTCTCATTGCTGTATTCTCTTACAATTCCTTTTAGTAACTGTTGAGTGTTCCAGTGAATTGATTTATTAAATGAGCTACTTATTAAATCAATTCCCTATTGTTGGACATTCTCCCTCGCCCTATATTATCCCACAAATGATACATCATGGAGCGCCTTGGTAAGGATGTCATTGTGCCTAAATGTGTGAAAGTTGAATTACCACCTCAAACCATGTGTGCATTTTGGGGGCTTTTGATACATTGACAAATGGCCTTTCAGAGAAATGGTATCAGCTTACTTTGCCAACAGTGATACGTGGGAGTACCCATTTACCCATCCCTTGTCAGCACCATTTATTGTATCAACCTTTGCCAATGTCATGGGGGTAAAAATTTACCTTGTTATTTTAATTTTAATGTTTTTCTTAAGGTGAAAACTTATTTCCCATTAGAAAATGCTGTAAGAGTCATTTACATATTTAAGGCATTAGCCATTTGCCATTGGTATTGCAGATGGTGATCTGCATAATCCCAACATGGATGTGGAGAAACTAAGGCATTTAGTTTATTTGGAATTGTCACCATCACCTGCCTGCAGAAGATGCCCTTCAGAGAAAATGGTATTGCTATTCCAGAAGGCAAGCATACATCATATTAACTTGGCCACAATACAGGGATAATTTAATGTGTTTCAACTAAAGGTATCTGAGTGTCTACTAGGTCCCTAACTCTGTACTGTATCTTACCGTCTGATGAGGGAAACTGTATACAATGAACCATAGTGGAGGATTAAAAGCCATGCTTGCAGCCTGGCATGGTGACTCACACCTGTAATCCCAGCAGTTTTGGAGGCCGAGGCAGGTGGATCACCTGAGGTCAGGAGTTCAAGACCAGTCTCGAACTTAGTGAAAATCCGTCTCTACTGAAAAAATACAAAAATCAGCTGGGCATGGTGGCACATACTTTCAGTCCCAGCTGCTCAGGAGGCTGAGGCAGGAGAGATGCTTGAACTTAGGAGGCGTGAGGTTGCAGTGAGCTAAGATCATACCATTGCACTCCAGCCTGGGCAACAGAGCAAGATTCCATCTCAAAAAAAAAAAAAAAAAAAAGCCATACTTGGAATCTCAACTAAACACAATATGAGCACATAGGTGAGGTAAATTAATTCCTTCATTCTTAATGAAGAAATGATGGAGTAGCAATGGAGGAAGATTGTTCAGAGGTCTTGATGTGCATGTGAAGCAAAGAGGTAGTGAGAAGCCCGTGGCGTGGCGTGTGGGATGAATGTGCACCGTAAGAGGTCCAGGCTCCCTGTGGTACCCCAGCAAAGTGGGACGCTTTGGAAAAATAAGGCAAGAAGAGGAGTTGAGGTCACATGGTGAATATCCTTGGATACCATGTTAAGATAAAGATATTTTAGAAGATGTCCCACATTCTGGAACTGATTCTGAGATGAAAAAGATAATGAAGATGTGTGGGCACAAGTGTGACCTGCCAACGGCACCCTGCTTTTTGTAAAATGTGAGTAAGAGATCTTGGTTAAAATCCACGTTGCCTTTGCAAAGCCATGGAGGTGAAAGAACACTTCAGTGTTCAGGTTTCTCAGGAGGATACTGAGCATTGCAAGGTTCATGTCGACACTCACTCTGGCGCAGCTTTCAGAGCTCAGCGCCTCCCCCTCCCTCCCCACACCCCCACCCAGCATGTGGATCGATTCTAATCCTGTGATGGCATTCCTTTCAGTTAAGGTAAAGACGAGAATCTTTTTTCTGAGCTGCACCCAGCACACGTCAACATCTTCAAGCAGATGGTCAGTCTAAAAGTGTGACAACAGCTCAGGTCGCCCTGAAAGGATACTTGTAGGAGATGGACAGAGCTAAATGCAGGATTTCAGGAGCGATGCTTCTAGAGAGAGCATGGCGTCTATGAATTTGGCAGAAGTGGATATATAGTTTAGTGATGAGTTGTAACTTTTAGGCAGATTGCTTGGACCTTCTGAGTTTTTATTTCCTTATCTGTGAAATGGGGTCATAGTATCCATCTGACAAGAGATACTATGCTGATGAGATGAAATACATACACACTGTTTCTGATATACAGCAGGCATCTATAAATGCATTTCTCTCATCCTCATCCCTTCTTCTTCAAAAGGGAGTTTGGGATGCAGAGTCCCTGGGACAAACTCTGGGAATCTGAAGCAGCCAGCACTAACTTGGAGTGAGGGAAGCCGTGCCAAAGCACGCAGAATCTCTAGAAACCATGTGGGTTTTCTTCATCACCATGCCAATAAAACGCCGTCGGATATTAAGAGAATTCCTTCTGAGTCTAAGCATTTCTAAATACCTTTCCTGGACTGAGAAAGTAAACCGTGTAAAAGTCAAGCGTGAAAAGACCATTCTGTTGGCAGAGGCATCTTTCCCATCCTCTTTGGCTTGTCACGTTCTGTGACTGGACTCGTGCACCCAGCTGGCAGCTGCACCAGCCAGACCCTGAGGTAACTATAGTTTAGGCCCACTTTTTTCCTACTCCAGAGCATACAAATTCTATTTCAAGCACACGCATGTACAGAATGCAGATGTGGGGATGAAAACCAGACCATCTGGGGGAGCCAAGCTGCGATACTTAACTGTAGGGAGGCCATTAGTGGACTTCCTGCAGTGACCTCGCCCAGGCATGGCTGGGTCATGGACCTCAAGAGTGGTTTTGGCTTTTGATATAGCATAGCAAACACATGGGACATCACCACACCTCCCACTTGGGGCCAAAACATTGCATGATCTGTGATCAGACAGGCTTAAAAGGTATTCTCTGCATTCTGAGAAATGTGTAACAGCATGGAGATTCTGGAAAACTAGTTCCCTGAAAAAGCTGAGGGTCAACACAGGTGGAGAGGGGACATGGAACTCTTATGCCTGACATGAAAGGACTGCTCTAGTCAAGGAAACAGCCATTTCAGAATGTATTTCTACTGTGGACACAAACCAGGGGCAAGGTTACTAGGCTGGTTACATCATCTAACAAAACTCGGATAGACCCACAAATGAGACATTCCTTTTCAATGGCTAATAAATCATTCATTCATTCAGCAAATATTTATTGAGAAACTACTTCATGACTTGTAGTCTAATAGGTACTAAGCATACAGTTGCAAACAACAAAAAACTTAAAAAAAAAAAAATCCCTTAGCCCCAGCTACTCAGGAAGATTGCTTGAGGCCAAGAGTTTGAGGCTGCAGTGAGCTATGATCACACCACTGCACTCCAGCCTGGGTGACGGAGCAAGACCCCATCTCTTTAAAAATAAAAATTAAAAAATCTCTGAGCTCATGAAACTTACATGTTAGCAAGAGAAACTGATCATAAGCATAAGCAATATCATGAATTAAGATATGAATTATAACATATAGTAGAAAATGCTAAGAGATATAAAGCAAAAATGAAAGTATGAAATAGTAGGGAGAATGAATACTAAAATTCTAGCCAAGGGGACCACGGAATGCTTCACTGAGAAACCAACTTTCATAGAGACCTGACTGATGGTTTGGGTAGGTTTAGACCTAGATCAAAAATATTTATCTCTAGGTTTTCAAAGGCATTGCTCCATTATCTCTTGGTTTCTGAAGTTGCTGCTGAGAAAGCTAATGGCTTTCTGGTAACTGATCCTTCCTATGTGATGTTTTACCTGTTCTGGGAGCTTTTGGGATTTCTGTTTTCCTCCTGTCTTCTGGAATGTCTCAGTGACAAATCTGTGTGTTGAGCATTTCATGAAGTTTTACAATCTGCGATCTCATGTCCTTCAGTTTACAGGGAAAAAAGAACATTCTTATAATATTGTTTTGGAAAACTCTGTTTTTTTCTGATCTCTTTTACCCAACTCTTCATTACTGGGGATCTTGGTGCTCTGACATCATTATATTTTTCATATTGCTCTTCTCTCTTTTCTCATCTCTCAGTCCTTTTTTGTTTGTTTGTTTGTTTGTTTGTTTGTTTGGCTCCACTTTCTCAGATTGCATCAACTTTTTCTTCTTCACTGAATTTTTTAATTCTGCTTTCATGGTTCCCAGAATCTGGTCTTATCCTCCAAACACTCCCCCTTTTACTGGACTGTTTGGTCTCTTCTGAGTTTCTTCTTCCTGCTTCTTTGAGTGTTTTCATTTGTGTTAGAAGCTTTTATAAAAATATTTGTGAAATCTTGGGAGTCTGCTAATGCATGAATGAGGCATGGTTGTAATATCGGGAAGTTTTATACATGGGTCCGGCTGCTTCACTATGGGGTGACCAGACAGAAGCTGAATATGACCCTCAAAACTCTGTTTGTCAGGGCAGGTGCAGTGGCTCATGCCTGTCATCCCAGCACTTTGGGAGTCCAAGGTGGTTAGATTGCTTGAGCTAGGAATTGAAGACCAGCCTAGGCAACATGGCAAAACCCCATCTCTAAAACAAAATACAAAAAAGTTAGCTGGGTATAGTGATGCACTCCTATGGCCCCAGCTACTCGGGGGTCTGGGGCGAGAGGATCACTTGAATCCATGAGGTTGGGGCTGTAGTGAGCCCTGATCATGTCACTGCACTCCAGCCTGGGCGACAGAGCAAGACCCTGTCTGTCACATACACACACAAGTCTGTCTCTTCTTATGGGTCGGTCAGCATTCCTAGAGCAGACCCTCCAGTATCCTGACTAAGGTGCTAGCCCCTTTTCCAGCATTTGGTTGGAGGGCACATCAGCCCCCTCCCCTATGCCTGATCAGCCCGAATCCAGTGTGTCTCGTGTGGGCTCTTCCATCTTCTGTGGATGTGATGTGTGGCTACTTGGCTGAGTGGACTTCAGAAGAGAGATGGACATTTGCTACATCACTGGTCCCCAACCCTTTTGGCACCAGGGACCGGTTTTGTGGAAGACAATTTTTCCACGTACAGGGTTGCGGGGAGATGATTTCATGATGATTCAAACACATTAGATTTAGCATGTACTTTATTTCTATTATTACTGCTTTGTAATATATAATGGCATAATTAGACAACTCACCATAATGTAGAAGCCGTGGGAGCCCTGAGCTTGTTTTCCCGCAACTAGTCAGTTCCATCTGGTGGTGATGAGTGACACTGACAGGTCGTCAGGCATGGGATTCTCATAAGGAGCGCGCAACCTAGATCCCGCACATGCGCAGTTCACAATAGGGTTCACACCCCTGTGAGAGTCTTACGGCTGCCGCTGATCTGACTGGAGGCGGCGCTCAGGCAGTGGGGAGCGGCTGTAAATACAGATGAAGAATCCCTCGCTCACCCATCACTCGCCTCCTGTTATGTGGCCTGGTTCCTAACAAGGCAAGGACAGGTACTGGTTTGTGGCCTGAAGCCTAGGGAGCCCTGTGCTACACCATTTTAAAATAAAGTTCCATCCGGCACCATGCGTTCAACTCGCTCTGCGTTTCTTCCTTCAGAAGGGTCGGGAGCCCCATCTCCTGAGCTGCCCTGGCTCTGCGTGTTGTACGTTGAGTTATTCTCTTGAAGGTTTAGGTATCAGCTTCCTCTTGTCTACTTCCTCCCTCATTCCCTTACTTCTTTGATGTATGCTTTGTTCTCCCTTCTTGTCACTGTAATGGCATTTCTGGAGGAAGCGGAGACAAATGTATTACCTGAGCTGCCATGTTGAACCGGAAGTCAGTGTTGTCTCGTTTGAGTTTCTCTTGCCAAAGCTTACTCCAGTGGTAGTAGTTCATCCCGGTAGAGTCCCACAAAAAGCAAGACTGAAATTCAGTGTCAGGATTGTAGATATCCTGTTTCAGTTATCCGTTTCTGAGTAACTAATCACCCTAAGTATGGTGACTTCACATGACAGTCATTTATTTGCATATGATTCTGCAATTTAGACACTGCTTGGAGGGAGCATCTCATTTCCGTTGGCATCAGCTGGGGTAGCTCACCTGGGGCTGGGGAGTCCACTCCCAAGATGGCTCATCCACATAACCTCAGTGGTTCCAGCTGTAGAATGGGCCCTTAGATGGGTTGGTTCCTCAGCATGTGACCTCCCCGTTTGGCTAGGTTGGACTCCTCAGAAGCTGACTTCTAAAAGGGAACATCCCATGACCAAGCTCACCAAGAGGACAAACTCCAGGATATAAACACATATCAAGCTTTCCTTTTGCATCATACTTACTAATATCCCATTTGCCAAAGCAAGTCACGCAGCCAAGCCCAGAATCAATGTGGGACAGCACTGCTCTCCACAGGGGGATGAGGGCTAGGAGGTAGGGTGCACTGGGGCCACATACTCCCTGGGAACTCTGGGATCCTGTTCTTCTTCCATTTTATTTCTGAAACATTGAGGTGCTGGATTCTTTTCTTATAGATAGTTTAGCATGATATAAACATTCAATAAATATGTATTAGAACCACAGAAATCTTGTCGCATTTCCACTGAAACTGTTTCTGAATGGACTAGAAAGATTTAAGCTGTATAGCTTACCCAGGACTATAATGATTGTATTCCTAGTTAATGAAAAAAAATCACTCTGTGAGGTCAGGTTTCTAAATATACCTTTCCAGGGAATTAAGTATTCCCTTTTCTTTTTTTTGAGACAGAGTCTTACTCTGTCACCCAGGCTGGAGTGCAGTAGCATAATCTTGGCTCACTGCAACCTCTGCCTTCCAGGTTCAAGCAGTTCTCTTACCTCAGCCTCCCAAGTAGCCCACCACCAAGTGGTGGGATTACAGGCACCCACCACCACGCCCGGCTAATTTTTGTATTTTTAATAGAGATAGTGTTTCATCATGTTGGCCAGGCTGGTCTCAAACTCTTGATCTTAAGTGATCTGCCTGCCTTAGTCTCCCAAAGTGCTGGGATTACAGGCATGAGTCACCACACCTGGCTAAGTATTGTCTTTTGCTTTAGGCCACCAGAGGTTAGCTTTTTGAATTTTTCTTTGTTTGTTTTTGAGTCAGGGTCTCACTCTGTTACTCAGGCTGGAGTACAGTGGTGCAATCATAGCTCACTGCAGCCTCCAACTCCTAGTCTTGAGTGTTCTTCCCACCTCAGCCTCCTGAGTAGCTGGGACTACGGCATGTGCTACCACACCCAGCTAATTTTTAAAAAAATTTTTCAAAGACATGGGATCTCACTATATTGCCCAGGCCAGTCTTGAACCGTTGGCCTCAAGCGATCCTCTTGCCATGGCCTCCCAAAGCACTGGGATTGCAGACACGAGCCATTGCACCCAGCCCTTGAATTTAAAATAGTTGAAAATCAGGCTCTTTAACACCTGCTTGGACTTCAAAGAATGAAAGTGGGTACTTACGCAATAACCAGACAGTACATTCCTTAGAAATTCCAAACCAAGATCTCTTGTTTCATGCTTTCCAAGCTTGTCCTGGACGTTCCTAAGTGCAGCAGGAAAGAAGTGGCTCAGCTTGTGCTGTGTGTCCCGTAAGTCTTGACCTATGACTGGTAACTGTTTCCTTTGTGTGCAGGGGTTCTCTATCTCCAGTATGGAGATGAAACCAAGCAGCTCAGGATGCCGAATGAAATCACAAGTGCAGACACAATCCGTGCTCTCTTTGTAAGTGCCTTTCCACAGCAGCTCACCATGAAAATGCTGGAGTCGCCCAGTGTTGCCATTTACATCAAAGATGAAAGCAGAAATGTCTATTATGAATTAAATGATGTAAGGTAAGTTGTGACATCATTTTTTGCCTGCCATATTGCATTAGAGTTTTTTTTGTTTGTTTCTTTGTTTTGGGGTTTGTTTGGTTTTTTACCCACTATATTGAATTTAGAGTGGATTTTTTTCCCATCTTATCACTTTCACAGAGTTTGAACAAAATTCTAATTTCTCTATATTGTAGTGAAGAAAGCAGATTCATTATCCTGATTGGTAGGCTTATTTCATCCAGTCAGATGATTTCACTATCTGGTTTTCTACAATTCATTTACAAGGTATAGTTTATAAAAATGAGGACAAACTCCTCCCCCACAGATTTTTGAATGCTACATCTGAAAAGAACACTAGAAATGATTCAGTCCACCATTTTATCTAAGAGTTAGGGAAACTAAGGCCCAAAAAGGTGGTGGAGAGACCTGATCAAGGTCATAAGGGTTGAAGGCAATACTTCATATTAGAGCTTTCCCAATTCCCTCTCAAGTGTTCTTTCCTCCGTAGACAGACGCTCTGGATGTTTTAGGTAGTGATCCCACTGGGTCATTATTTACATATAACAAGTTAGAATAAAAACTGTAGACTGTGAATTATTTTCCACAAGAAAAAAGACTGAGAAGCATCCTTATTTTCTATTCATTTCTTAAATAGTTATCCTTTACCCGAAGATCTTACTTTCCAGGTGGGCTTTCTCCAGAGGTCACAGTTGAATATCCTCCAAAATTAAGCTAAAGAGACTCCTGCTATTAATGGTATTGGGAATAGTTTAGGAACAAAAGCAGCTCTCTCTTTCTCTCTCTCTCTTTCTCTCTCTCTCTCTTTTTCCATTTGGTCACCCAGGCTGGAGTGCAATGTTGCGGTCTTGGCTCACTGCAACCTCCGCCTCCCAGGTTCAAGCGATTCTCCTGCCTCAGCCTCCCAAGTAGCTGGGATTACAGGAACCCACCACTATACCCAGCTAATTTTTTTTGTATTTTTAGTAGAGAAGGAGTTTCCCCATGTCAGTCAGGCTGGTCTCAAACTCGTGACCTCAGGTGATCCACCCACCTTGGCCTCCCAAAGTGCTGGGATTACAGGCGTGAGCCACCATGCCTGGCCTCATCTCTCTTTTTTTTGAAGACAGGGTTTTGCTCTGTCACCCAGCATGGACCTTAGTGGCATGATCATGGCTCAGTGCAGCCTCAACCTTCTGGGCTCAAATGATCCTCCCACCTCTGCCTTCTGAGTAGCTGGGACTACCAGCACATGCCACTACATCTGGCTAATTTTTTAATCTTTTGTAGAGACAGAATCCCCCTATGTTGCCCAGGCTGGTCTGGAACTCCTGAGTTCAAGCAATCCTGTAGTCTCGGATTTCCAAACGGTTGGGATTACGGCATGAGACACCACACCCCACTCAAAAGCATCTTTATTGTCATTTTGGTGTCATGTATACAGCAGAAAGAACTCATTTGATCTGTCCCAACCAAACAACCTAGAAAACAGGACTTAGATAAACACAAGCAAGCAGTTGCTAGTATGGCCTCTAATCATTTTAGAACTCCACAGATTATTTGGTGGCTAATCCAGCCATTTCATTTTATGGAACCAGAAACTCAGATGCATAAAAGCTGAGGGACTTATTCAAGAGCACACAGCCACCTAAGTACCAAGCTCTGCCCCAAACATGGCTGTGCCAAACATGGCTGTTCACATTTCGTGGTCAAGAACTTTTGGATCCCTTTGAATATTTCCTCACCAAATCATTGGGGGCAGGACTTGGGGTTTCTGGGTCCACACGCTGGGGGATGGCAAGTTTCCCTGTTTCTTCATCATGGAATCAATGGGTACCACTTTTTAAAAATATGCCTCTAGTGCATAATAAATGTAAACCGATCTTTATCTACCAAAGATCACAAATGACATATTTAGGCATATGCCCAGGTGTATGAGTAATTTAGAGCTTTCAAAGCTTGACACATGCCCCAAGGTGTAGATGCTACATCTGTTGCACAACCTTACAGCTTTTTAAAGATGTGTTTAAATATTCATGAGTATCCGAAAATTCATGTTTGTTTTTGAACTAAATTATTAATCAAGCTGTCACCAAAAGAAATTTTTTGCATTCACAAAGTGTAAACTTGAAACATGAAATAATCACATTATAGTTAAAGACTATGTTTGTAGTAATATAATCCCATGTAGTGTTTTTACACGGAGCTGCCAGTTACAACAATCATCTTATATTTCTGCATTTGCAATTAGAGGAATTGAAGGACACAGTAATAGCAAGTAAACATGCAACTTAGGGAAGCCACAGTTGATTATGGAGCTCAAGGCTGACGAGGTTATTATGAATAATTGAGCCTTACTGTCTTGCAGCCTATGCAAGGATTTTTATATTACAATAAGGCACCATTTTCTATAGCCTTTCCCAAACTTCAAAGTATGGCTACTTTCACTTCTTTTTTGTGTTATTTGGGAAAGTCGAGAAGTAGTCACAAAATAAGAGAAATGAAAGGGAAGACTAGGAGGAAAAGGTCATGATCATCCTTAATGGAAATCTAGTTGATAGAATAAATGAAACCAGCACTTGAGAGAAGAGACGATCACTTTAAACCCTAATAATTCTCAGTCAATATGTTGACATTTGTGAAAGTCATGATCTTGTTGATCCATAAGTTGTAGTACTGATAGCCTGATGTTTTTTTTTTTTTTGAAACTAAATCTCCCTCTGTCACCCAGGTTGGAGGGCAGTGGCCTGATCTCAGCTCACTGCAGTCATACCTCCTGGGTTCAAGCAATTCTTGTGCCTCAGCCTCCTGAGTAGGACTACAGGTGTGCACCACCATGCCTGGCTAATTTTTATATTTTTAGCAGAGGTGGGGTTTCACTGTGTTGGCCAGGCTGGTCTTGAACTCCTGACCTCAAGTGATCTGCCCGCTTTGGCCTCCCAGAGTGCTGGGATTACAAGCGTGAACCACTGCACCCAGCCCTATAGCCTAATGTTTTTAAAAAACTCTCATTTAACATATTTAACTGGAAAAATCACTGATTCATAAATTTGCCTGTAATTTTACTTTTCAGTTACTTTGATTTAATTATAAAAAATGAACCTAAAAATGTTCAAATGAAGACAGTGTTTTTATTTGGTGATGACAATAATGTTTATGCTATGTGCGCACATGCATGTCATTTCCGAAGAATTATTCTATTTCTTTGATTTTATGCATAAAATGCCTCGATTATATTTTATTTGAATGGTAGAAGAAATTTTCACCACCAGCATTATATAAGACAAAAAAAAAGTGTCATGTAGATTTCAACTGATGACAATGACTTTAATCTTCTAAATTCAGAGACAAATTTCATTGCACATCCTTCAGTGTTTCTGAAGTGTGAGCATATTTGCTAAAGTTGCCTGTTTCATCATTGCGTTAGGTTCCTCATATTTTCCTTAGGGAAATGCTACTGAGAGTTCAGGTCAGAATATTGCGTTGTAAATGTTGCCACAGTAAATCCAATCCAGGCCTTTACTGTTGGTTCATCTCGAATGTATATGTTTCTAAAGTCATGATAAACCAACCTCATGCATTTTAAATACCTCCAGAATCACAGCCGTTTCCCTGGCTCCCATGAGGTTTTCTATTTTTTCACATCCTCACCTGTGACTTCTTTCTCTGGCCCAATGGTGAGCTGTTTTAGCGAATCCCCACATCCTTACCTCTGTGAGTCTCCCCTTCATGTTAACCCAGCCCCCTTTAATAACAGGGGCTGCTGGCTCCCCCTGAAGCTGACTTCTAACAAGCTACTGGAGCAACCGTGCAAGCTTGGGCTAGTCATTGCTTCAAAGCAATTACTGGCGGGTATTTAAAGGAGAGAAACAAGACTAGTCCAAGAATCCTCCACTTCAGTTAAAACAAAAACACAAGCCAGTAATTCCAGTGATTGGGTCAGCCCACTAAATGAGGCTGCACCTGGAGGAGAGGAATTCATCCTCCTGCACACATTTCTCTGAGCTAGCCGAGCCGGCGTTGGAAGGGATCGCAGTGTAGGCAGAGCCAACAGGGCCTTGGGTGGCCCTTCTGGTAATGAAAGCTGAACATGGAGAGAGAAGGACTTCGTAGACATTCATGTGCTCTTCAATAATTTCACGGTAGGCTCTGACCCTGTCTTTTGCTATGGTATCTTTTGGCTCTAAGAGCTGGGGTCAGAGAAAAAAGAATTTATCTGCTGCTATTTCTTCACATCCAGCAATTCGATTTGTATATAGAAAAACTATTTTCTAATCCACTGTGGAAGGAAAAAAGGCATGGTAAATATATTAGTTTAGATCTTTGTGGTACTGTTTTGTTTTTTCTTTTTTTTCTGGACTGAAGAGACCTTTTCTTTCCCTTGCCGAAAGTGTTTGAAGGCAAAAAAAAAATTCTTTCATGTGCATTCATTAGATAAGAAGCAAACCAGGTGTTTGAGAAAAGTAAACAATTAAATATTTAAATATTAACCAAATCTCTTTTAATGTATTGTAAATATTGGAACTTTACTGTTTTGTTTTTTTTAAGTGTTAGCTTTCCATATTTGGAATCTTGAAAGAAAGTTCATGCTACCCAGTATTTATGGGTGGGGAGCCATACTGGAGGAATAACACTTTCCTGAGGAATGAGAAAAGGAGAGAAAAGCTGAAGTCATTTTTCTTCTTCTTTTCCTTATTTATAATTACCTATTTTATGGTCCTATAACTTTTGACTGGAGTATTGTAGATAGCCTTTGGATTGTCTGTTCATGTTTTTTACCTGATCTCAAAGGGCAGGCTAAGGAAATGGCCAAAGTCAAGCTTCTTTCATCTGCCATAGTTATTGATGTTTTTGATTCCAGGAACATTCAAGACAGATCACTCCTCAAAGTGTACAACAAGGATCCCGCACATGCGTTTAATCACACACCAAAAACGATGAACGGAGACATGAGGGTAAGTGTTTCTGTCCTGTTTCGAATTTTATTCAGTGGGTCAATGCATCATTCCTCTTGCTTGTACTCCTGATGTAATCATACTCTACAACCAAGTTTTGGGGGATGCTGCACACTCATCTCACTTAGGGGATCGTTATTTGTTCTTGGTAGAGAAGATTTCCTGATTATGTAGGGCAAAAGGATTAAAATAAGGCTCAACACATCCTAATTTATCTTTAAGCATGGAGTTATGTCCTCACTTTAAAATTCTGAAAATCTTCCTATAAAAGGGTCCCTGGTCCATAATACATTGACTGGGTCAGACGATCTCTCGAATTTTTTTCTTCCAATTAAAGCCAACCTAACATACAATCAGGCAAACGACAAGGTGCACAATTGCATGGAAAATCTATTCATGTTCTTACATTAGCTCTTCCAAGTCCTAACATTCAATTTCTCACCTTCTAATTCAGGAGCTACGCTGGAAGAATTCTGTTGTTGTGCTGTCTTAAATATTTTCAGATATTCTGTGAACCATGTTGAGCGCATAATACAAAAATCTGCATGATTTGGGAGCTAAAATTCTCTAGATTTAGATTGTCTCGGGAGATTATCTGAACATTCAAAGCGTGCAGGGATGTTTTGAAGGAAAAGGAGAAAATGAAAAAGCAGATTTAAGATCACATTAATGCTGGTCCACTAGAAAGGGATTGAGTTTCTAAAAATAATGCTACATTCCTCTGTAGCAAAAATGGGAGGTAAAACGATTAGCTTCTCAGCTGTACACCCCTACACACACACACACACACACACACACACACACACACACATTTAGAAGACACTGTGCCATTTTTTTCTCATCTTTTCTACAGATTAGCACTTGGCTGGATGCTTAAGTTTAACTAGAAAAAGATAAATGATTACCTTTTATTGCTAAAGAAACCCAGGCACTGTTCTGTCCTGGAGTTGCAGTTTTGCTTCTGAGTGAGGCTGTCTCTGCTCCTGATAGCACATATTAGTTTCCTGTTGCTGTTGTGATAAATTATGACAAATTCAGTGGCTTAAAACAACACAGGTTTACTCTCTTAGAGTTCTAGGGTCTGTGGGCTGACGTAAGTCTCACTGATCTGACATAAGGGGTTACCAGCAGGTGTGCATTCTTTTCTGGAGGCCCTAGAGAGAATCTTCTTTTTTTCCCCAGCTTCTAGAGGCCACTGACATTTCTTGGTTTGCTGTCCTCTTCTTCCATCCTCAAACCCAGCAAGATAGCTTCCCTCTGACCCTGTTTCCGTGGTCACATCTCTAACCCTCCCGCATCCACTGGTTTTCGGTTTGTTTGTTTTGAGACAGAGTCTCACTCTGTCTCCAGGCTGGAGTGCAGTGGCGCAATCTCGACTCACTGCAACCTCCGCTTCCTGGGTTCAAGGATTCTCTTGCCTCAGCCTCCCAAATAGCTGGGACTAGACATGCGCACCACCACACCTAGCTAACTTTTGAATTTTTAGTAAAGACGGGATTTCACCATGTTGGCCAAGATGGTCTCAATTTCTTGACCTCATGATCTGCCTGCCTCGGCCTCCCAAAATGCTGGGATTACAGCCGTGGGCCACCACACCCAGCCAACTTTTAAAGACACTTTAAGGACTTTGAGCCTACCTGATACTCCAGAAAAAATCTTTCTCTTTCAAGTTCAGCTGGTCAGCAACCTTTACTCTCCCTTTTCCATGTAACTTGATGTAGGTTTGGGGGGCTAGGATGCAGATATCCTTAGGGGACCACCATTCTGCTTTCTATATGGGGTAAATTTAGAACCATAAAAGAGGCCAGGAGATCTAGCCGGAAGTGCTGGGA
The DNA here is from genome assembly GCF_030222135.1 of Aotus nancymaae. Taxonomy (NCBI): domain Eukaryota; kingdom Metazoa; phylum Chordata; class Mammalia; order Primates; family Aotidae; genus Aotus; species Aotus nancymaae. The sequence continues at coordinate 10,516,100 of NW_026988492.1, read as the reverse complement.
GAAGGTCTGTGTCATTCTGGACTGGAATATGAGTGATGACATTGTGGGATCAGAGCCTACACTTCTGGAGGAAAAGGCCTCTCACGTACTCAACTGCTGTTATTTTTATGTCAGAAATGATGTGTGACTTGAATTGAAAGCTGTGTCGCTACTTCAGAAATTCTAGGATTTTAAGGTTTATTTCGCTGGTTACACTTTATATGTAAATCAGAGCCACATGGAGACAGATTGAGTCATGCCAATCGTGAAGCATGGACTAAATATTACAGCACCATTTGCCTTTTATTACTTTCTTATTCTCTTTTGCGGAGACATTCATCAATGTCTTTGCTCCTTGAATATCTGTTTTTGCTATGTCTAGCCTTCACACTGGAGTTCCGTGGTGCTGAGAGTTCTGTTCCTGTGACATAGAGCCATTTCCACACAGCTTCCCCAGAATCGCCTCTGAGAATCTTGTTTGTGGCTGGAAGGACCCCTATTTTAACCCTCCAGCAGTCTGGTACCTACATAAGGACCAGCAGTGAGGACTGAGAGAATCAAATATTGACCATATGAGCAAAGCTGATCAGAATGCAGAACACGTGTTACGGGTTTCTGCAGACTGGTTCTGTTTTTACTTGAAGATGAAACCCTGCTGATCATTTTTTCTGGGTTACCCAGAGACTACTTTAAACACTCATTTTGTGTGTGTCAGAAACTCAACCATTGTCCCCAAATGAAGGGACAATAAAGGTTCACCGTTTAACCAACAGAAAAGCTTTTATGTTTCAATCCCGATTACTTAGAAATGAGAAATGGGAAGCGGTTTCAAACCCAGCTAGGTGTGATCATGCCTGCAGCTTGCAGCTTGGTTCCTATTCACAGATTGCAGACACTAAAAGGCATGGAATTCAGCTGCCTCACCTTTTGGCTCTGCAGGTTGGAATTCTTTTTCCTTTCTTGATGAATGTGGTTGCATTGCCATGAAAGGGCAGGAAGCTTTGCTGAGCCCTGCCTCTGGAGCCCAGCTGCACAACCTGCTGCTGATGGTGGAGAGCAGAAATAGAGAACAGAGCAAGGATCAATTGTTGTAGACTAAACCACACTGCACGGTGGGGTTAGGAAGCTCCATCCTCCCATATGTTTGCAATGTGAGCGTGGCCATGAAGGAATTCGATGCTAACTACTCACATGAGTCAGTCACTGCAGTCCTGCCCCTGATGTCATTAGACCTCACTCCCCAGCCTCTGGAGACAGCCTGGGACAGACCTCCCAGCTGCCTGCTTATGACCAGTAAACATGCATGTCATGAAAAACATCAGTTGGAACGAACAGAGGGGCAGCAGCAGTCACACTGGAACTTCTCAGGGGCTTCTGAGACTTTTCTTAAGCAATGAATGTGATAGCTTGCCTTTGAAAGAAAAGACAAGGTAAAACTCTCCATCTAAAACAATCAGTCTTCCCAGAGTGGCTTTATGATTGGAAATGTGTCACTTAGAAAGTGTGCTAGACTAGGCCTCAAGGTGTGCATGGAATGAACGCGTGGTGGGGAAAATGTGTATCTAGATTTTCATCTAGCATCTAGCTGAGCATTTTTGAGGCTGCTCTAAGGAGACCCGTGGTTCTCGGGTGGAACTCAGCACACCTGGCTCCTGTTTCTCTACCCACCACCCTGATCTAATTTAATTGCATGGCTTTTGTTTCCTTACATCACATAGGAGCTTTGATAATTCAGTTCCCAAGGGACTGAGCTCACCATATGGAACAGGCCCTTTTGCAAAATTTATATATGTACTCACAGCGTTTCAAATTCACAAATGTACAACTCGAAGATGGAACCATTCCATTTCATGACTCTCAAAAAGTACACTTTTTTCCATACCAGCAGTTCGTTGAAGGAATTGGACAATTGTCCTGCTTTGAGGGTGACTTGCTATTCACCAAAACTGGTGGCTTTTTCACAGCGTGGGGGCTTCTCCACCTTCTTCTGTGCTGTAAGACAGCTTTCCAAGATGCTCGGCTCTGATCGTTTAACACTCTCCCTCTCCTCTGCTTCCTTTAATTTCTCTTGCCTGTCTGATTTTTACTTGTATATGGAAAATTGCCAGATTGGCCCTGCCTCTTAAATTATTCCCTAATACCCAAAGTAATTGCTGCCTCCCAGTCCTCTTCTATTGAGCTTTGTGTTCGACACCAATGAACAGTGTCCTTAGAAATCATTGGTCTCCATGGCACTGCTGTGTCTAAATTCCTTGTCTGCGTTCACAGGCACCTCAGCCTCCTTCATTCCCTAGCTCTTCTTCCTCTTGCCTGTGTTCAAGCAGGCTTCTCTAGTTTTGGTTTTATTTGTTTTGTTTTGTTAAATATGCTCTTTTTTATCTGAACCTTTGCACTTGTGATTCTTATCTTAACACTTGTTTGACTATTACATCAATGTAGATGACCACTGAAACCGTATCCTGAGCTCTGCCATCTCTAGAATTCAAAACCCAACTGTTCAACTTCTAAGTGTCTTCACATGGAGATTATTTCCACAGTTTCCAATGCACTCTGTTGAAGAAAGAATTCCTAATCTTTTTTCCACTTTATTTATCTTTCTTGATTACCTTTTGAAGAATGGAGGGGCTATGATGGGATGTGTGTGTGTGTGCACAAGCGTGCGTGCATGTGTGTGTGTGCCATGCATATTTTGGAGAATGTGGGAGGAGGGATGTAACACTGAATTATCAGTGATTCTTCTCCTGCCTGACCCTTGTTTTTCCATGCATCCAGCTGGTCACCAGAGCTCATCACTCCACTCTGCAAGGCCTCTTACAGATGACCTTCCTGCCACTGCCTGTACCAATATTCTTACAATAGCTAACTTATTTGAGCACTTATTAAGCACTTTTGTGGGAGTTTTTTTTTTTTTTTTTGAGAGGGAGTCTCACTCTGTCACCCAGCCTGGAGTGCAGTGGCACAATCTCAGCTCATTGTAACCTCTGCCTCCTGGATTCAAGCCATTCTCCCACCTCAGCCTCCTGAGTAGCTAGGATTACAGGCATGTGCACTACACCTGGCTAATTTTTGTATTTTTTAGTAGAAATGAAGTTTCACCATGTTGGCCAGGCTGGTCTTGAACTCCTGACCTCAAGTGATCCACCTGTCTGAGCCTCCCAAAATGCTGGGGTTAAAGGCGTGGGCCAACACACCCAGCCAGTAATTTTAATTATTTATTTAATCCTCAAGATAAAATTTTGAGGCAGGTCTTGGTATAAGCCCCCCTATTTACAGATGATGCAACAGCTCCTTATGTTAAGAGTTTTCCCAAAGTCACACAGCCAGAGAGTAGCAGAGCTGAGATTTAAGCCAAGACACCATGGCTGCTGAAATTAAAGCCTTCATTATTTCTCTACTGAGCCACCTAACAGTTCTTACTTCCCACAGCTCATTCTCCCGTTCTCTTTTTCCAAGTGTCTCAAATTCATTCTCCTTCTCTAAGTATCTGCCTTTTTTTTGTTTTCAGACAGACTCTCACTCTGTTGCCCATGCTGGAGTGCAGTGGCGCAAGCTCAGCTCACTGCAACCTCCGCCTCCCAGGTTCATGCAATTCTCCTGCCTCAGCCTCCTGAGTAGCTGGGACTACAGGCGCATGCCACCATGCCCAGCTAATTTTTTTTGTACTTTTGGTAGAGACAGGGTTTCACCGTGTTTACCAGGATGGTCTTGATCTCCTGACCTTGTGATCCACCTGCCTCAGCCTCCCAAAGTGCTGGGATTACAGGCGTGAGCCACAGCGCCCGGCCCCATACCTGCCTTTCAAAATTTCTACCCATCTAACATATTCCAGGACAATTGTCCAATTTCTTCAGCAAATTGCTGGCATGAGAAAGTGTGGGAGGGAGTGTGGTTAGGTTTCTCGGGGCCTACTGTACTATAATAACAGAATGTGGCCTGTGCACCGTGTTCCAATTTTGGATAGAACAAAGCAACTGTAAAAGATATCTTTAAAACTATTTGGGAAATTTGAACACATGTTACGAATCAGGAGATATTAAGGGATAGCTGGCATAATAATAGGTTGGTGGATATGTTTTAAAAGATGGAACATACCAAAGTATTTACAGGTTAAATGACATGGCAAATGGATCTTGCTTTAAAATACTGCAGCAAACCAAGAAACAAAATAGGTAAAATGTTGAAAAACGTCAGCTGCCTGATGGAGGTGCCTTTTATTGTTTTCTCTACTTTTTTGTGTTTTAAAATTTCTATAATAAAATGTTTCTTTTCTTTCTTTTATATTTTTGAGACAGAGTCTCACTCTGTTGCCCAGGCTGGAGTGCAGTGGCACGAACTCAGCTCACTGCAACCTATGCCTCCCAGTTTCAAGCAATTCTTCTTCCTCAGCCTCCCAAGTAGCTGGGATTACAGGAGCGCACCACCACTCCTGGCTGATTTTTGCATTTTTTAGTAGAGATGGGGTTTTGCCATGTTGGCCAGGCTGGTCTCAAACTCCTGACCTCAGGTGATCTGCCCACCCTAGCCCTCTAAAGTGCTAGGGTTACACATAGGAGCCACTGTGCTTGGCCCATAATAAAATCTTTTACAAAATAATAAAAACTTGCTTTTAGATCCCAAATAAAAGACTACCTACTCCAGGAAACCTTTCGCTAATGCTGTGTCAGAATTCATCTTTCCCTTTTAAGGGCATGTGGCATATTCGTTTTGTGTTATAATCATTTATCTATGTGTCCATCTCATACAAAAGACTGTACATTATTCAGAGGCAAAAGCCATATTATATGCTCAGTCATCTTCACATCCCTCCTAAAGCCAGTCATGGCATCTTAACCCTTGGTGAGTGCAGAGTAAACCCTTGTTAAACAGGATTTACTGAATCCCCTACCGATGGTCCTACAAACGCTGTGTTACTCATTTTCTATCATTAATGAGGACCCACTGTAAAAATATCTCTCTGTTCTCCTCACCAGAAATAGTTGTGCTTCTCCTGGTTTATTTTTATCATATGGACACTTTGAATCTTGTAAGTGATCATTTTCCCTCTTTGTGTTGCTACTCTAAAGCTTAGAATTAAATTTGTGGCCCACCCACAGCAAGAGTGCAGGCATTTGTGGCGTGTGTTTTGTGTGTTGGCTTCATTCCTGGACTCTCTTTTTAATTTTCCTACTTTCATCTTCCTTTTGTTACACATTCCACTTTGACTTCTTTTTTCTGTAAAACCGTAAAAATGTATGGGAACTCTATTAATTTCTTTGTGCAATCTATCAGGATATAAATAGTATTCATTCTCTACCATGGTTGTTCTAGATAGAAGATAGCAAACCTTTTTGTGTCTGCAGAGTAGGCAATGTGTTAAGTACTTTACATATTATTTAAATTAGTCGGTAACTCTGCAAAGGGGGTATGCTGGCTTCATTTTCACAGGTGATAAAACTGAAGCCAAAGAGGTCTTTCCCAAGCTCACACATCTGATCAATGTCAGACACTGGATTTGAACTTACTTCTTTCTGCTTCTTTATACACAGCTCACAGCCTCCCTTCCCTGAGATTTCCATTTAAGTTTTGCAAGTTTTGAAATGATGTTCCTACTAAGACTTTAGAACACATAAAATATCCTTTATTAACGTTTGTTTCATTTCTTAATTTCATTACGTATCTATTTCATGGTATCTTTTTATATTTAATTTTGCTTCATTCTCTCCTCTTCTGAGCACACTGAAAAGATACCCATTAAAAAGAAAGAAAAGAAAAAGGAGTGAATTGCCTGTTTGGTACCTGTATCTGCAGTGGCCACTGAACTCAGATCCCTTTTTTCCACCGGGCAGTGTTCTGGTTGAGAAGAAGGTTTGGGATTCAGGGAGTATCAAGTCATCCCATTGAAACAAAAGGATCCCACAAAAATGGAAGTTTCAGAAAACACTCTTAGCTGACTTTCTTTATCTAGTTAGAGTTCTTGACCCAGCGGTAATATCCCTTTCCCTCATGCAATGACAGTGGTTACAATAATAACACTTCTGATGGACCTTCACCATACTGAGCAGTTTGCTTGTATTTACTTCATTTGATTTTCACAGCTATACACTGGGAGAGGGATTCTTACTGTCCTCCTGTTTCAGAGCTGGAAGCTGAGGCTTAGAGAGGTCAGTGAACTTGCTCAAAGCCACCCAGCTAAAGAGAAGTGGAGTTGAATTTAGAGCCAGGCAGACCAACTCTAGTGTTGGCCTTTGTAATCACGCCTGTGGTCACTCCCATACTTTCCCGCCACTGTCTTCATCAGCGTGTCCATGAGTCATCTCCACATGTCCAGGAGCCACACATTCCTGAAGACCTAACCCAGAAACTACTCTTTTCATCAAGCCTCTCTCACTCTTCTCTTTCTAAACCTCGCCACTCACTGTCCCTTCTCGAAACTTCCATAGAACATCACCACCCTGCCCTGCTCTCTTTGTGCACTCCCCTTTTCCTGCCTGCGTTGAGTTATTGATGCACACGTCTTAAGTGTCTTTTTCAGCGCTAAGCTTCTCCGGGGCAGGGTCTCCATTTCATTCATCTTTATGCTCCCTGTGGCTCTCACGGACAATGCCCTGCCCTGAGTAGTTTCTCATTAAATACCTAGATAGAAAATGATACTTACTTCAGCCCTTTTCTATCACAAACTTTCAGTTAGTGCCTTATCTACTAAGATCAATATAATGATTTGTAAATGTACACGTTTGAGGTTTATAGCACATTACCTGATTTATCCCAGTATTGGCCACTGACCCAAATGAGAAATGAAAATGTTTGCCTTGCTCATGCCTGTAATCCCAGCACTCTCAGAGGCTGAGGCAGGTGGATCATGAGGTCAAGAGATCAAGACCATCCTGACCAATATGGTAAAACCCTGTCTCTACTAAAAATGCAAAAATTAACTGGGTGTGGTGGTGCACGCCTGTAGTCCCAACAACATGGGAGGGTGAGGCAAGACAATCACTTGAACCTGGGAGGAGGAGGTTGCAGTGAGCCGAGATCATGCCACTGCACTCCAGCCTGGTGACAGAGTAAGACTCTGTCTCAAAACAAAAAAAAAGAATGTCTGCCTTGCCTCAGTCCGTCAGTATAATTAAATAGAAGTTAATAACCCTGAAGTTTAAGAATGACAATAAAGAAAAAAATCTGCTTTGTCAGATTAAAAGTGCGTGTTCATCAGAAACATGCACTTATCTAACGTTTTGTGTGTGTATTGGCGGGAGTGGATTTTTCAGGAGTTAAATCCACCTGTGGGAGAAAGTAAGCTAAATCCCTAGATAACAAATCTAAATAAGATAGATCTGGTTTTGCTGTGTTTATAATTCACTAGAACAAATCTTGCTTTTCTTTTATTTTACTTTTTTTTTTTTTATTTTGAAGACAGGGTCTTGCTCTGTCACCCAGGCTGGAGTGCAGTGGCATGATCATAGCTCACTGCAGCCTCGACCTCCCTGGCTCAAGTTAGCCTTCTGCCTCAGCTCCCGATTAGCTGGAACTACAGGCACACACCACCATACTTGGCTTATTTTCTAAATTCTTTGTAGAGACAGGGTCTTCCTCTGTTGCCCAGGCTGGCTTTGAATTCTTAGACTCCGGTGATCCTTTCTCCATGAACTTCCAAAGTGTTGGGATTATAGGCATGAGCCACTGTGCCTGACCCCTTGCTTTTAGATTGAGTTGATAGTATGTCAAATATCTCTAAACTTATAATGTGAGGGTGATGATTTTAGAACAGTTAACTTCATTACTGTAAGTGTTTACTGAGTCACTCACTCAGACATTGTGAGTCAGATCCTTCATCTCGTCTACGTTCTCATGCAAGAGATACGTTGGCAAAAAGCAGTAATGATACAGACAATAATCAATTAACTCAATCATCAATAATGATATAGACATCTAAAACTTTTCACATTAGTTCAGGTTAGGTGATATCCTTGCCTGTGTTCTATAATTCACTGGAGTTAACACTATGAAACTCATTTATGAGTGATATACCTAATGATATATTTTTTATATTGTGCTTTTCTGGAAGGCAAAAAGATGTCTGTTATGATGATAAGGAAGGACTCTTATGGAAATGATTAGCTAGGCAAGCACATTTGAATACAGTGGCTATCCAGAACATGGTAGATATTTTCTTGTTCCTTCTCTGCTTCCAGTTATAAAGTCTTATTTTTTAAGAAGCAAGGAAAGGTAATATATGCACATCTGATATGCAGCTTCCAAGTGATACAAATCTCATCTTTCCTGCTGCATGGCTGCTTACTTTTCCTTATACTATTTTTTTTATTTTTTGTCATTGAGAGGTTATGACAACATGAGCCATATTGTATTTATAAACATCACGTGTTTCCTTGATATGGCTTGCAGTTTCTGCCAGACAGAACACATGGAAGAAACATTTCTCGTTAGCTCAGCATTGGTTTTAGTTATGCTGATTTCCGGGACAGGAAAAATGCCTTCCTACTCAGAATTAACTTTCATAGAGTAGAAACAAAACCTCTGAATGTCCGTGAAATAGTTTTAACAAGAGTGGATACTGCTCCTTTAAACCACATATTTTGACTAAAAGCTTCCTTCTGTAAAAAACCCAAGCCTTGCATTTAGTCACCATGAAGACAGGCAAGGCTGAAAGCATTGGAGAGAGGGGTGGTTCCGAGGTCTCTGCAAGTCTAGAAAGTTTCTTCTAGAAAAGAAAAGCTCACCAACAATGTAAGGTAAGAACTGTGCCTTTATGATAAGACATTTTCTTTAGAGTATTTTTGTCATGCTCTGGCACATTTATCTTTCATTAACTTGTCTTCTGTATTCAAGTTCAATGCAATAGAGAAATGCAATTTTAGGTTTTATTTTAACTTCTTGCACACTGCTTAGAAGAAAACCTCTATTTGTCATTGACATCATTCTGTTTTGTTAAAATCCACTTCAATTAAACTGAGCTGTCTTCAATCTATAAATCTTGTGGTCTAGTTTCTGGTTAACCTTATAATTTGGAAAAGGATTTAAAGTGCCAACATAGTTTGCTTTTACAGGTCTTGTTGATTTATGTGCTCTGTGACAGTTTTCAGTGTTTTCACGAAGATGTTGACTTGCATTCAGTTTCTGAGGCAAAGTCGATAATTTGAAGGCATGGTACAGATGAGGAGGGGAAATCATATGTGTCCTTTAACATTCCAGGGAAAAATTATTTGCTGTTTTTATCTTTTGAAAATCACTTTAAATTTTTAAATAAAAATAGCTTTTATCCTGGTCTTGAAAAAATTTTAAAGAAATAGCAATTTAATCTGTATGAATCACATTAAAAACTTCTACAGTTTTTAAATAACAAACTTGATATAACAAGCCTGTTATATCAGGTTTAATGATGGCCTGAAAAAGTCTGTGATAGAAATCATGTTTACTTGAGATAATTATTCTGTCAACTCTTGCAATAGTTCAGTCACAATATTTTGCATTGATTTCTTTTAAAGGACGTTAATAAGAGCAATGTTCTTTTAAATCAGTCTGTTTCCTTTCAAAAGTACATGTGTTCATGAATGTGCTTATTCATATTTCTGTGGATATCTTTATCCCAGTTTATAGATGAGTTAATATACATGAGAAGTTATCCAATGTGGTTTACATAATATCTATTATTGTATTTAATCATCATAATAACCCTATGGAATAGGTACTATTATGCCCATTTTAAGATTGGAAACCCAAGGCTCAGAGAGCAAGATCACACACTAGTAAGTAGCAGAGCTGGGATTTAAATCCAGGCTGATTGTCTTCCTTTTTAAGTCCTGGACAGCAGAGCCTCCCTAGTAGCTGAGAGCTTCAGGTCTGAATCAAATATAGATGACTTATCTTGAAAATAATAATAAATAAGTCATGTTTATGTGGCTTCAGGATAAACTATTTTGTACTTTTCTGGAATTTTCTTTTATTTTAGATCTGTAGCATCCAAAACCTAGTATCACACTGGTTGTTTATCCAGGGACCTGGTTACAACTTACTCAGAGTGAAATGAAAACAGTGAACATCAGATAGTGTAGAGATGGAGAAAAGCACTTTGGATAAATGACTCTTTCCTCTTTACTACACAGACCTTTCCTGCTTTTTTCTTTGCTACATGGGCTGTGTGGTCATTAAAAAATGTTTCCATAGGACAGAGCAGGGAGCTGATTTGGAAGCCAGAAAGTGTCTTTGAATGGAGACCAGCTAACTGCCTGCCCACTGTCCCTTCAGGCTGCGGCAGGGCTCTCAGGAGGGGGATGGGAAGAATGTTAAGGCTGAAGGTGGAGGGTTGAGCCTGAACTTCACCTTCAACATTGCTCTTCCCACCTCCTCCTGAAGACTGAGACATCAACACAGCAGCAAAAATATCCTGGTGATTTGTGATGCAAAGTAATTACTGCTAACAGCATCAACAGGGGATGCAGCTGCTCGCAACACAGGCTTCAGGATCAAGGCTTCCAGCTCCAGTTCAGCATAAAATCCAGGATTGGCTACACAAGCAACACAACTCAAAGTTGATTGGAGCAGAACCGTCCTTCTCCCCAGCAGGTACTAGGGTGAGCTCCCGAAGAGTTCTGAGCCGCTGCCGCCTGAAGCGCACTTGAGAGGTTTTTGCCACATCCTTCTGCCGTTTGATATCCAAGCTACATCCCTTTTCTTTGCTCTTATAAGTATAGATGTTGGCAGAAATTGCCTTTGACTGGGAGTCTATGTCTTTGCGTTTTCAAGTTGCACCCCTTGTACCTACATGTTCAGTTGCTGGGGTTTTGCTTTTGTGTTCCTTGTGGCTCCCCAGCAAGGCATCCCAGATCATACTAGGCTGTTCTCTACCACATCAGTCTAAGCTCCCTAGGTCCAAGATCCTACCCCATAGAAGGCTTCCAGGGGATCATTCTTCTCTTGATGCTTTTTCCAAAATTTCTCAAATGAGCATGTGTTACTTTTATATAAATTGGGGGTAGGCAGAAGAACATGCTAATCTTTTTTTTTTTTGGAAAAAAAAAAAAAAGAAGTGTTTTCAAGATACATTTTGGCTACTGTTAGCACATTTTCTCTCTGTCCTACTTTTTCTCGTGGGGTAGGTGATCTCTGCTTGCATGTGATTTGCAGGACTCATAGATACTCTGTCCACTTTTAAGGAACTAGAGCTGGCTACTGCAGATTTTTAATTGAGAAAACGAACCTGACCTGCCTCACTGGTGCTCCCTCAAGAAACAGCCCTGAAATTAATAATAATTTTTTTTTAAAGATAGTTAATGGGTACAGAAAAATCATTTAGAAAGAATGAATGAGGCCTGATATTTGCTAGCACAACAGAGTGACTATAGTGAAAAATAATTTAATTGTACATTTTTAAATAACTACAAGTGTAATTGGAATGTTTGCAACACAAAGGATAAATGCTTGAGGTGATGGACACCCCATTTATCCTGATGTGATTGTTACACATTGCATGCCTGTATCAAAATATCCCATGTAACCCATAAATATATACACCTACTATGTCAGAACAAAAATGAAAAAAAGAAAGAAAAAGGCCTAACTTATTTCGAGTCATAGGGTTTTAGAAATAGAAAGAGGGTCATAGGCATCATCTTTTGTAACCCGTTTCCCTGTAACTTGAGACTCAGGAGGCCTGGAGTGGTTGGAGAGATGGGGTCAAGATCACAAAATAAAGCAGTGACAAAAATAGGGCTGGATCTCAAGTCACCATCCCCAAGACCAGACCCTTGTCTATATGCAGTGCCATTTAGCCTGTTTTCTGCTTTTGTTCTCACCCGATCTGGATCTTATGAGGTTTGTCGTCTTGATTGATTTAGAAAAACACTGTCTATTTGACTTCTCTTAGCCATCTTTTGTGGTAGCTGAGTCTAGTAGCCAGCTTTCACTTACCTTCTAGAAAGCAGAACAACTCTCTCTCTCTCTTCTGGATTATCTTACTAAAAGAGAATCAGAAATCCTGTAGTAAGGCCAGGGCTGATTAATTGGAAATACATGAGGCTGGACTAAAAATAAATGGATTTTAAACTAACCAGATTTAGATTACCCAGTATTTCTTATGGAAGGAGAATAGGCCATCATGTCAACTGAAAAATAGCATCTGCTTCAAATTATGAGATACTTTGAATAAAGCAATATTGGCTCAACAAGGTTGTACAGTATTATGGCATTATTTTAAAAAACAGCCTCTTTGCTGTGGTAAATAGCTCCTGCAGTTATGCTATGTGAAATGTTAATGTATGACTCCTCACATTACTTTCAAAGTTGTTCATTACTTGGAACCAGTGATTTTAGGTGGCACCTAGAAAAACAGTTTGTAAATGGTAATAATTATATGATGTTGTTTTGAGTGAATGTTGGAAAGACAGGTAGCACAAAGAACTTCAGAGTTAATATTCATTAACTCCTTAAGTCACAACTAAGAAGAAAAAAGTCAATTTAAAACTGACTTAAAGAAAATTATTAAACGATTACTAGAACAGACAGTATAAACATATAGCTGAAGTGATGATGGTATCTTGTTAATGCGTGAAGTTTAAAAACCAAGGCTTTAAGGTGAAGCACAAATTGAGGTTTCAAGGAAGGGACAGGGTAAAACTTCATTTAAAAGCATGCAATTGGCAAAAAATGAACCATTTTGATGTCCAGATGAAATCTAATTCTTCTCTAATAGTTCTCAAGACTGTCAGCATCTTACTATTTGGCACAAAAGAGGAGCTACTCATTAACTCGTTTCTTTAGCAGATTTACTTATTTAAGGTCCCTCCAGATAAAAGGTGTGACTACCCAGCTTGTCATTTAAGCTCGAGGACCTCTTTCCATTGTGCAGGTGGCCCTAACTCACTCCATATTCCTGAAACACAGAAAGTATGTTTGACTCAGTTGGTTGATCGACACATGTACTTGACTTCTTTCCTTTTTTTCTTTTCTTGTGACATCAAAGATCATGCTTTGCCTTGTTCTGATTTCACTCTTTGAACCAGTTTCTTTTCATATACCCTTGATAGAGTAGGAAGAGTCATCAAAGAAAAACACAACAATAAGCAATCATACCAATGCCAACAATGGGGCAATTCAGAAATTGCAGGGGCCTGATGTATAGGGTGCTTAAACTTCGATGTGTGATTTTCGTGAAATGTAGCACCTCTGATGCATAGGATTGGTGGTCAGGGTCTGATAGCGTCATCTAGAATGAGCATCCAGTGCCAGTCCTTGCACTCACTTACAAGGAAGGAGGACCAGAATAGAACATTCTGTAGATGGCTGACCCCTTGCAGTAGGGACTGGGGGATCGTGATGGATACATCATGGATGGATATCCACAAAGTGTATACCATTTTTCCTTGCCTTTAAAAGCAAATCAAAAAATATATTTTCTAGCAGCTGTGTAACTGCAAAAAAAAAAAAAAAAAAAAAATCTGCTCCACTGCAACACAATTTACTTACCAGATATCTGCAGGGTTCAGACCTTAATGCTTCAGAAATTTGCTGCAGATTTTACTGTATATATTTAGACCAAGGAGCCTATTAGCTTGCAATCTGAGAGAACCTCTGCATTTTCATGAAAATGAGAAATATGGCACTGTTGGCAACCTCCAGCTATAATTATGTTAATCTGACCATTTTAAGACTGAAATATGTTGTTTTAAAATGTTTCTGTATTTTTATTATTCGTAACAATGATCTGAAGAAATTTACTGAAATGCTAATAAGTTTCTATTCAGTATCACTTGAGACTAGAACATAAAAATGAGTCAGATGTGGAATTTTGATATTTTTAATTTTGGCACAGAATTTTTATCGACAGATACACACTCATATACATGGAGTATCTTAATATAAAAACTACCCAAATATAATTTTAAATATAGATACAGTGAGTATATGTGCAAAGCTGTCTCGGCAGATATGTGCAATAACAAAACGTCTCTACATTTGCATTAAATTCCCAATTTTTGCTGTGTCAAAAATTAATTTTAAGCATTATTACAAAATAAATGTTTTTCTATCAAGAACCATGCTAAGGCACCCAGATTCCTATTTTTAATATAAATGTGGGGCAGGACTAGAAAGGATAATATAGTCAAAATCCCGAGAGCCTCTAAACACGCATCTTGAGCTAATTAGTTCAGCTTCCTCTTCACCAACCAAAACTTGCATCCTGGCCATAGACAAGTAATGACACGGATTCTCTTTCCATTCACAAAAGAAATGTTCCCCAGGTGGTAAGACAGGAATGATCCAGTGCTGAGATGTGGGTAATCACCCATCTCACAGTGATTATAAATAATTGAAATGTGAGTCTATTTGTTGTTGTACCACTATTAAATGAATCAAATGAATCAGAAGTCTTTTATGTAGCCTGATTTGGGTTCAGAATGAGCAATTAATTTGGAAATGGGAATGAGAAAAAGTACTTTTTTGTTTTTTGAGACGAATCTCCCTCTGTCTGTCACCCAGGCTGGAGTACAGTGGTGCAATCTTGGCTCACTGCAACCTCCGCCTCCCGGGCACAAGTGATCCTCCCACCTTAGTCTCCCAAGTTGCTGGGACTAAAGGTATATGCCACCCCACCAGGCTAAATTTTGTATTTTTTGTAGAAATGGGGTTTTACCACATTGCCCAGGTTGGTCAAGAACTCCTGAGCTCAAGCAATGCACTAGCCTTGGCCTCCCAAAGTGCTGGGACTACAGGCATGAGCCATCACGTCCAGCCTGGATCATTTTTCTCAAAGATGGTATCTTTGGAATATCATACAGTAGAATTTTCTTACATTGGCTACATCCAGAGTCTTCATTCTTTTGCCAGTTCTTGTACCTCAAAAAAGAATGTGTCATTCTTTTCATTCTCCTGTGAATATATTCAAGTGAGTATTTTTTGTTTTATTCATTTTCTTGTGCCTCACAGCTCACTGAGTGAGCCCCTGAATGTTTGCTGATGATATTAGTAATCATGTGTGCATAGTGATACAACAGTGATGGAACTCATTAGGTATTCACAGCACTAGAAGAGAAAGTGCAAGAAGGTTTTCCTAAACCAACTAAGTAGCTGAATCAGGCGCTCAGAGAATTTCAGTGTCAGGACTACAGTCACTATTATGAGACCAGAGCCAAGAAGAGACTCCTTGTGGTGAGAAACCAGGCCTTTAGAGTCATAATCCGGTGCTCGCTCCACCACACCTCACTGCATTCCTCGCGATGATGGTGTGGATGAGTACTGATTGATGAGGAGGATTAAACCCTTTTTTTTTTTTTGAGACAGAGTCTTGCTCTGTCACCCAGGCTGGAGTGCAATGGTGCCACCTTGGCTCACTCCAACCTCCACCTCCCAGGTTCAAGTGATTCTCCTACCTCAGTCTCCCAAGGAGCTGGGATTACAGGTGGCCCCCTACCAAACCCAGCTAATTTTTGTATTTTTTGTAGAGACGAGGTTTCGCCATGCTGACCAGGCTGGTCTCAAATTCCTCAAGTGATCCACCAGCCTGGGCCTCCAGAAGTGCTGAGATTATAGGCTTGAGCCACCAAAAAAAAAAAAAAATTGGGAACTAATTCGTGTACTTCAGTGCATTGGAAGAGAAGTCTTTGAAATGACACCAGTGTCTTGCTGCCCTAATTTTAAGAAATCCCTTCCATTTATTGTCATTTATCTTACTGTCCTCTCTGGGAGAAATGTTGCCCTAATGTTGCTATTCAGAAAAGTAAAGATAATGGAAAAAAAAAAAAAGAGCTGGGGAAGGTTGGGATGGGCATTGGGGGAAGAAGATAAGCTACCTTTGGTTCAGCTTGGAGCTTGTTCCTCTTTGAGGTGAGTTGAAAGCTGTTGGTGCTAATCAGGAACTTTTGTTTTTGAGACAGATCTTACTCTGTCCTCCAGGCTGGAGTGCAGTGATGTAATCATAGCTCACTGCAACCTTGAACTCCTGGGCTCAAGCCATCCTCCCACCTCAGCCTTTTGAATACCCAGGATACAGGCATGCACCACCATGCCTGGCTAATTTTTAAATTTTTATTTTTGCAGAGACAGGTCCTTGCTATGTTGCTCAGGCTGGTCTCAAACTCCTGGCTTCAAGCCATCCTCCCGCCTTGGCCTCCCAAAGTGCTAGGTCTACAGATGTGAGCCACTCTGTGCTCAGCCCTAATCATGAACTTTGAAAAGTGCTCCATAGATTACAAAGCATTTTCTTCACTTGCCTTACATCCTGTGCGGCAGAGAAGTCTTTTATTCCTGGAGGCAATGGGTAAGAAGAGCAGCTGGACAGTGTGTACCCCTTACCCTATGTGGGCACTTCATTATATAGAGCATGACTTAATGGCTTGCTGTCTGTTCTGTCTCATGAGCTACTCAGTGTCAGGAGTACAGGCTTGACTTAAACGTAGAGGTGCTCAAAGGCCCACCTGGCAGTTTGTTGTTAGGACACAGGGAAGCAGATTGTGTCTCTGAAGAGGAGGCACATGTCAGTATCAGAACCTGGTGGGGAAGAAGAGATTGGTCAATATTTGGCTAAACTCCTTCAGCTGTTGGTGCAGCTAAAGGCATGGCAGGGCGTGTGCAGAGATGGCTGCCAAGCCCAGCCTCAGGGCATGCACAGTTCCCAAACTGGTTGTCTTTGAGGCTGTTATTTATCCAAATAAGGAGAAGCAGTGGTTTTGCTGACCATCTCAGATTTCCAAGCCATGTTCCCTGGCTGGCTGGCTGGCTGACTTGCTATTTGAACCGAAAACACAAAGGTATTTCTTTGAAATGGAGCTGCTGTCTTGTGGGGCTCGTGGGTACCCTAGAGTCATTATTTGGAGGAAGTTTTTTTCACTCCCCACATTTGTAGATAATGTGAACATGGCTTGATCTATTTTACCCTTCTCTTGTGACTTTTGCGATACTCAAGAGAGATGGATCTGATTTTGGACAAAAATAATACTCATTTTCAAAGGTTCTTGAATCACCGCCCTCCTTTGAAGAGGATTCAAAGGTCAGACCTCCACGCTGATTTCTTAACACTAAAATGCAAGATTATTCTAGCACTTCATAGATCCTGGCCCTGTTATTGAAGTCTCTGAGCCCCAGTTTGTTCATCTGTGAAATGGGAATTATAACGTATCTGATGGGAATGAGATGAGAATTAAATGAGGTAGTTTTGGAAAGCATTAGTAAATAGGAGGTCTCCCAAAATAATCATTTCCTTCCCTATTTCCATTTTCTCCTGGTGGATTTAGTTGACAATATTTATAATAGAGAAATTCTTGATGATTATGATTGTTACCCAAAGGACTTAACCAAGCTCACAGTAGAATAGAGATCAAAGAGTACACCCTGGACCAGCAGGTCAGCATCACCTGGGGACTTGTTAGAAATACAGATTCCTCAGCACCACCCCAGACCTTCTGAATCAGACACAGTGGATATGAGACCCAGTAATCTGATTTAACAAACTCTCCAGGTGATTCTGATGCCCACCGTCTGAGAGTTGGAGAGCCACTGTCCAAGAGTAACTCACTGGTTGGGTCAGTAGTCTAGCCATTCCTCCAGGGCCCCCAGACTTTCATACCCCTTGTCCTTGACCATGCCTTAGTTCCTGCCTGGAATACCTAAGAAAGAGACCTCTTTCTTACTTGCTGAAATTCTACTCATCATTCATGAACCCATTCTCACCTCTTCAGAAAGGTGTTCCTCAGCCACCCCGATCATAAGACTCTCATTCTTCCAGGAACTACCAAAGTATTTGTCTGTTGTACTCATCTGACACTTGGTGAAGTTATTCTTGCTTTGTCATATTTTAATGTTCAGGTACATGCCTTAGTTTTTCTACTAGAATATAAGTTCTTCAAAGGTAGAAATCGTGTCTTACAGATCCCTTTTCCCTCATCGGCCTTGACCCTGGGGTTTGTCTATAGGTAGCTACTCAGTGAATATATGAATCCACAGAATCTCATCATTGGAATGGGCCTTAGAGAAAGTCTACATGAGACTTCTTATTTACAGATAAAGAAAGGGATGTTGGCCAGGTGGGACGGTTGACGCCTATAATCCTAGCAGTCTAAGAGGCCTAGGCAGGAAGATTGCTTGAGGCTAGGAGTTTAAGGCCAGCCTGGGAAATGTAGTGAGATCTCATCTCTACAAAAAAATTTTTTTAATTAGCTGGGCATGGTAATGTGCACCTGTAATCCCACCTATTCAAGAGGCTGAGATGGGAGGATCACTTGAACCTAGGAGTTCAAGGCTGCAGTGAGCTGTGATCACACCACTGCACTACAAATTGAGCAACAGAATAAGACCTTGTCTCTTTAAAAGTAAAAAAAGGAAAAAGAAAGAAAGGAAGGAAGGAAGGAAAGAAAGAAAGAGAAAGAAAGAGAAAGAAAGAAAGAAAGAAAGAAAAAGAAAGAAAGAAAGCAATGTTAACACCTGGACCAGAATGCAGGTTCCAGGATTCCCTATTTAGTGTTCTTCCCCCATCACCCTGCTGTGCAGACTGTGGAGAAACACATCTGGGGGCTTTCAGAGCCACTGGCCTGGCCCCAAAACTAGCAGGTGCTGTCGTGTTCTCTGCCACAGTCTCCAACTAAACCCGAGGAAAGCAGATGGGTTTTTAAAGGTATACTCATTTAATTTATAAACCTGGAACCTCTTCAATATTTTTCATAACTAATGAAAACTGATAAAGTATAAATTTTTCATTCATAAGCCTATAAAATTGTGTAACAAATGGCATCAACTCATCTTACACGTGAGAATTTCCCCAACTCACACACTCAGTATACCTAGGATACCCATGGAACTCCTTTTATTTCTGAAAGTTGCCATTCACAGCGGAGCAGGCAGCTCCTCTGAACCCAGGAAGAAATGGCATGAGGGCTGTTTTGATCTGGGTCCCGATCATTGTTTTTTCATGTTTATGTTGAGGAAAAATTGAACCTGGCAGATTTGTGAATTATTGTCTTTTGGTATTATCCTCCGGGACTGTTCCCTCACACAATCCTTTCTTCTCTTGACACATGGGCTGATGTTGTTCAGCTGAGGATCAAAATAATGGCACAACTAAAACACCTTTCAGCAGAAGTCATTCATAACATTCCCTTTAAAATTGGCTCCACAGACATAGCTCACCTTGTGCTGTATGTTTTTTTCTTTTGCTTGGTAATATAACCTACACATATCCTACTGAGATCGATGTGAAAACAGCAGAATGCGAGCCACGGAATGTGCTTCCTGTAGAAGAGCTAAGATGGTGACCCAGGTGCACAGAGTTGGTTTCGGAAAAGCGGTGATCAAAGAAGGAGAGGTGGTGGAGGGAGACCTGAGGCAGGCCTGAAGGGGTTAAACCTACTAGGGAGCAATTGGTAGTAAGAAGCTGAGACCATGTGAGGCCATGGGAAAGGAGTTATTATAAAAACAGACATCCTGGTATTTGAGTAGCTCCATTGTGAGAAGACATTGACAGATCACGAATAAATGACCATATGGTTGGCATCTGCCATTCCCCAATGTGTTTACCACCATTTTCTCTCATGGGCTCTGAAAACCATCTCTCCTTTAAACTGCAATTGTGTAGCATACAGTTCTACATATATCAACATCGACCCATTGTTCAAGTTTAGGTATATCATATCATCAAACAAAATATATATACATTTTAATTCATACATTGTTATAATCATCCCAAAGTCATATAATGCTCTACCTAGCTGTTTTTGTATCTATCATTTAAACTGCAGTCGTATAGCATAAAATTCTTTTTTTTTTTTTTTGAGATGGGGTCTTGCTCTGTTGACCAGGCTAGAGTGCAGTGATGTGATCTTGGCTCACTGTAGCCTCTGCCTCCTGGATTCAAACAATTCTCCTGTCTTAGCCTCCTGAGTAGCTGGGATTACAGGTGCACACCAACATGCCCAGCTAGTATTTGTATTTTTAGTAGAAATGGGGTTTCACCACGTTGGCCAGGCTGGTCTTGCACTCCTGGCCTCAGGTTATCCGCCCACCTCGGCCTCCCAACATGCTGGCATTACAGGCATGAGCCACTGCACCCGGCCTTAAAGCCTAAAATTCTACATAGATCAACATCGCCTCATTATGTAAATTTAGGTATGTCATATCATCAAACTAAAATATATATACATTTTAATTCTCACATTGTTGCAATTGTCCTAAAGTTATATAATGCTCTACCTAGCTGTTTTTGTTCACAATATAATCAATTTGGTCAGTTTCTCCAATGAAAGGCGTAGAGGGCAGTGATAGAGACCCTGTGCCTCCGTGGGCAGTGCATGCATCTCTGAGGGGCGTGGTCCTGGAAATGTCACCCCATAATGGAATTAGGGTTATAATGATAAGGGATTTAAATCAGATAAGACTCAGATATTTTATTTCATAAGTAATCTGGTGTCTGTGACTGATGATGACCTTGTGCATGTGTCTGTGCATACATATATATAACTGATATGATATGGTGATATCTATATAGTGCTGAGTGATATATAGATAGGTATATATAAGTATAATATACATAAGCATATTTACTGATATGTCTATTGGTTAAATATAACTAATATATAACTAATTACATAACTTACTCATTTCAAGGCAAATAGATAAAACCTAATTATAAGAGAGGCTCTTACAAGTAGAGGCTCAAGAGAAGCTCTAGATCATTAGATCTAAAATCCAGTGAGAGGCCCAGTGATTCTTCTCCTTCGCTGTGAAAATCTGGACCTGTGAATGAAGTGAGTGAGGTACTTCTCAGACAGACTTGTTCATGTTTCACACCAAGGCCAGAAATCGAATAAGAAATCCCTAGTGATCCTGCGTGGGAAGCCATGAAGACCATTGTTCCTTGCAGAGTAGCTCGCAGTGTCCTGGAGTGCACAGCAGGTCACACTCAAACAACCAAGGGAGCTGGTGTTCTTGCTGCTTCATTGCTTAGCAGCTATGGAAGCTGGGTGAGGTTCTTAACTCCCTGTACTTCTGTTTGCCAGCCATTCACATGAGGATAGGAACACCTGTCCTATATCTTTCACTGAGTTCTGGAGCCCGTGAAATGTCACAATTCAGAGCCCTTTGTAAACTGCAAACTGCTGTGTGATTATCGGAGTGTTTGTGTAAGGTGAGCACAAGGATTTAAAATCCCTTGTTAGAATATGAAATGTTACAAGCAAATAAAACAATATATCCTATATGGCAACATGTGGTTGACAAGTTAAATAGGAGTTTCAAGAACTGTCATAAAGAGAAAAAGGCACTAAAACATTGTAGTTGGGTGCCATAGATAACTTACTGGCATCAAATCTAGAAAACACAGAAAGGGAGCTGTGCATAAAAGAACAAGGTCCGTCCAGGAAATGGGTGGACGTGCAGAGATGGAGATAAGTCAAGAGAGGGAGTTATTTGTACCATCTGTTGCAAGTGGTGTAAAGATGATATCATTTTATAAACTGTAACTATTTTAGGTACAAAAGGAGGTTGTCCTTGGCCTGGAGAACACGGGAGTAGCCCAGCAGAAGACTGAGTGTCAGTGAGAAGGACATTTTTCTTTTATCCATCCTACAGTTCTGCACAGTTATTGATTGTGGCTTGGAAGCGAAATGATTTATTTAACATTACTTCTTTATTGTGTTCCAGATTGAGATCTTTAATCACTGTTGGGCCCAGGACTGGTCAGCCAGGTCTGGCCACTGGAGGGCTCAGTAGAGTTCCTGTGTCAAAAGATTTATAGAAATAACGCTCATCTTAAATATAGCCATAAGCTCACCACTGACTGGACCATCTCTTTCCTGGGAATTAAATAATTTTGGCGGCAGTCTGTCTGCCTTATGTCCGGGAGACATTCCATTTACAATCAAATGAAACAATAGGCTAACTAAAATCTTACAAATGACTATCTTTCCAATTTTACCAATCCAAACAAGATGAATTTGAAATTTTTTCAATGTAATAATCCCTTTCCTTCCTAATATCATCTTCATATCTATAGGCACAGTTTAGATTTTCTTTGAGCAAATGCAATTTTGTAAAAGCCAGTGAAGAAATGAATATGAAAGGGAAGATAAGAATATGTGTCACAATACTATTGGCCTTATCAGAGCATAAAAGTTATTTCCTGTTGAGGTAATGCTGAATATTTCCTAGCATGTCCATTCTTAACACTGACTCAGAAAAAATACATTGCTTCCACTTTTATTTATTTATTTATTTATTTTAGACTGAGTCTCACTCTGTTGCCAGGCTGGAGGACAGTGGTGTGATCTTGGCTCACTGCAACCTCCACCACCCGGGTTCAAGAGATTCTCCTGCCTCAGCCTCCCGAGTAGCTGAGACTACAGGAGTACACCACCAAGCCCAGCTAATTTTTGTATTTTCAGTAGAGACAGAGTTTCATCATGTTGGCCAGGATGGTCTTGATCTCTTGACCTCGTGATCCACCCACCTCAGCCTCCCAAAGCGCTGGGAATACAGGCGTGAGCCACTGCGCCTGGCTGCTTCCACTTTGCTTATAGGCCTAGTTAACAAAAGGAAGAGGGAAAATGAAGAGACACTTTATACGCTGCTGGGAAATGTAGGGATGGCTGTAATGTCCCAAGGTAGAGCAGGCGGAGAGGGATCTGGTGAAGTAATCAGATCAGAGTGTGGGGATGTTAGTGGTTGCACACACTCATACTAAACCAAACTCTTGTGGTGAGTTACCCTGAACGAGCCCTTTTCTGGAGAGTGTGCCTTCCACTGAGATGAAGCCACTGGGTCCTATATGGCACCAGGATATTGTTTAGGAAATTGGCTTGTCTGGTTCATTAGCGGGTACTCTGGGGCCTTTGGAGATTGAACTCCTCCTCTCGCTTGGGTGAGCTCTGCGCTTGCTAGAGAGCATTTAACTCATCCTGATTCACCGCAGGATTGGGCTGACTTTCAAACTCCTGACAGTGAATTACTGCTCTGGTAATGACAAATCCATCCGTGCACGCACAGACAGTGCCCTGGAGCATTTTGAAAGTGAAAGGAAATTGCTGTGAACCTGGCAGGAAGGAAAGGAAGGGAGAGGTAAACCAGATCTCTTCTCGCATTGAACCCACCGACTCTCACTGTAACAGGGTCAACAGAAGCTACCTCTCTCTAGCTTAACAGATAGGGTTTCTTGTGGTTTTTTTTTTGTTTTGTTGCTTTTTCTTTGTCTTTTTTCTTTCTTTCTTTCTTTTTTTTTTTTTTTTTTTTTTTTTTGAGACAGAGTCTCACTCTGTCACCCAGGCCGGAGCGTAGCAGTGTGATCTTGGCTCACTGAAGCCTCTCAGCCTTCCAGGCTCAAGTGATCCTCCCAACTCAGCCTCCCAGGTAGCCGGGAACACAGGCATGCACCACCATGCCCAGCTAAGTTTTTATTTTTTATACAGACAGGGCCTCCCTATGTTGCCCAAGTTTGTCTCAAACTCCTGGGCTCAGGGGATCTTCCTGCTTCCACCTCCCAAAGTGCTAGGATTACAGGCATGAGCCACAGCACCTGGCCCATAGCGGATATGGGATAACACGTTGAACATGGCATGCTTTGCTTAGCCAAGCAGCAGAGAGACAGAGAAAGTTCACTGCTGTTTCCTGGGGGACAGCCTGGCTCCAGACCCTTCACATACAGTCACTGGAACAAGCAACCTGGCACATAATAAGCAGGTAAAGCAGAATTATAAGAGCCATGTCTGTTAGCACGCCTCATGCCATAAAACAGGGTCTTTGGGGGATGTGTTGGGGCGGCAGCATAGCCTAATCAGACAAGGGAGACCACCCCTCCATCCCCCTTCCTGGAAAGTATGTGTTTGACCAAAGTCACAAGACCTGCCTAATGTATACCAGATTCATCAGAAGCTAATAGTGTGTGCCTCCCATACTCTGGTGAGAAATAACAAACCTTTGCTGATCAGGTTAAAAATCAAAACAAGAGCTTCCACGTCCCTTCTACTGTTTTCCGACCTATTGGGTGGCATCTGTTACAACCACTTCATCCAAATATTGTTTCTATTGAGACATCTTAGGAGGGTGGCAGTGTCACGTGCTCCATTTGCCCCCTTCTTTAATAACCACAAAGTGATTTGATGGCAGTAAAGGGTTTTTTTAGAAAGCCTGCAGAGGACTGGATTTGAACTTGAAAGACGTCATGGAATTCTTTTGGTCAGCAAGAACAACCTCTAAAAGCCTGAAAATGTTTTAAAAATGCACAGGCTGCCCAGAGCGTGGTAGTTGGGTGTGGCGTGAAGCCAGTGGGGCTTCCAGCCCAGCGTGAGGAGTTTCTTGTCACCGTATTCCCACTTGGTTAGCTTTCGGTTCCACTCAGTCCCCAAGGGCTCAGTAAGCATGATGGTGATCAGAGCCTGCCTGCCAGCGAAGGGGATGCTTCCTTTCTCCCTTACCTTTTGCTAGCAATGCACGAATGCCTGTCCTCCGCTGAGAGCTGCACGAGTCGCTTCGTGTTGTGGACACGCAGCTTCTTGTACCTGTTTCCCTGGAAGAGACCGGCTGTGCTCACAGCACTTGTACACGGAGGTCTCTGGGGATCGCCTACCCTTCTCGTCCTTCATCTTGTTTAGGGTGGGGCAGAAGTGCTCTGGTTTCCTTTCTGGAATCCCCTCTGCACAGCTGTGGTTTGCCCTCTCTATCTTTCCTTCTCATTTCACATGTATTTTCCAGGATGATTGCAGTTGCTTGCCCGGCGCTGCGTAGGACTGATTAATGGCTGCTACCCAAAGTTCAGCTTGGTAAAACTGAGCTGGTTAATTAGTAGACAGCCTCCTATCTCCCTCGTGTTTTCCCTCCGGTATTATAAACTAGGAGAAGAGGCTCATGTTTCCTTCAGCTGCCAATCCCCAGACTTCAGAAGTCTGGCAGCAGAATGGATGTTGGGTGCTGGTCTAGGTTTTTGCAGTAGCACCTTTAAGTCAACAGAAAACCAATCTGAAAGTTGGTTCCTCTGGATTAGTGAGCATGTTGGGTTTTCTGATAGTTTCATTTCTCAGTGGCTGGCTGTTTGCCCTTCTTAATGATCCTGTTTGCCTTAGGTGAAATATATTTTGTAATATTTCCTTTGCTGTTAACCCATTTACCTTGGCCGCTTAGAATTTCTCCATTGGTGTCTTCCCTGTAAGCAATTGTTGAAGGACTGAGTCACCCATGCGGTAGCCTGTGGTTGGATGTAGGCTGAGGTTATTCAGTGACTAATTTCCAAGGGGAGGAGAAATTGACTTATCACAGGGAGGGTTACTTTTTATCCATGCCACTGTCAGCTTCTCTCCGAAAACTGAGTAATACTAAATGGTCTTTGTTGGTTGTGAACACTCGAGCTGAGAAACATTTTAGGATCTCAGTGTCTTTTGTGATGATTTTGTCTCTGAAGCGGAAGTTGTCTAAAATATTCAAGTGTGGAACCAAGGATTTAGATGAAGCCAGCAAACAAAGGAATCATGTAATCGGGATCTGAGCGAATGTGCTTACTCACGGCGTTAGTTATACAGGTGATTTCCTTAAGAAAAAGTAAGTGGCTTTAATTCTTTAAGGTTAAAAGAGTCTCATAAAATTCCTTTTCAGTTTGCTCTGCTTACTTCATTGTGTGGTCAGATTGAGTGGTATGTTTACAAATTCTTGACTTGGAAGGGTGGAGTTTCAAATACAATAAACTGTACATAATATTCCTTTTCCGCAAGCAATATATATATATGCTCCACAGAGAGACATAATTACATGAGGCAGTTTCCCAAGATGATTTTAAACAAATATTTTTTGTAGGAGGGTTTTTTTTCTGGAAACAATTTTAAGATTTTTTTTCTTATCTTACCTTCAAGAAACTTCTGAATGAGTGATATTCGATTTGACTTATGGTACTTTTGGGAAATAAAATATAGCTCTATGTAAGGATTTCTAATTCAGACTTCAGATCTTAATTTGAAATGGCCCCAGATATTTTCTGATGTTTCAGAAGTACGGGGTGAACAGCATTTTGATCCGTGTGCAGTGTGTGGGCAGGGACGCCAGCCTCTCAGCCTCGGCTATCATGATGAGGCTCTTGAAGAAACTACCCTGTTTCTAAGACTGGAAGGACTCAAATCACCCAGAGACAATAGAGATTTGGGCAGTAATAGAAAGAAGAAAAGACAATGCCTAACCAAGCAGATGAATGAAGTAGAACAGTCTTGTTCTTACATTGCCATTATATCCAGTGCAGTGAATGAACATACTCTGTGTCTGGGCTTAGGTGCAGGCAAATAGGTATCTGAATTGTATTCAGATAAGGTGTTAGAAGAACCTTTATTTTTGTGTGTCGGTCATCTCTTTCTTGCTATAAAATGAAATTGTTTAAAGCTTATATTACGACATTAGTGTTGAAATTCTCTGGGGAAAAAAGCATCAATGATACAACATAGCTAGTTGTTTTAAGAGAAAAGATATGATAAGATTAATAGAATGAGAGAGATTGGTGGTAGAATAAGGGACTGGGATATATCAGTGTGAATGGCAACTCGTGTGTGTGTGTGTGTGTGTGTTGCTTATTTATTTTCTTTATAGGTTTAGTATAATTTTCTCCTACAGGGTCTGACTTTGAGTACCCGTGCAGGAGAAACCCGGTAAGTATTTAATGCCATATCTTTTCTTATTAGCCAAATAACAGTTAAAAACCAAAACAAAATAAATGTGTGTGGGTGACAGATTCTAGGAAGATCTCTCCTTAGAAATAACGCCTGCATCAAAGGCTGGGTGGATTGTGCAGTCTTAACCATCATGCTGCTTCAGACTATCAGATTCTGGAGCCTCTAAATTCTACTTTTTATTGCAAGTGTGACCTTGAGAGATCACGCTAAAGACTTGAAAACATCCTTCTGGTGATGTCCTCTTACCTTCTACCACATCCTAAGAGCGAGTTGCCTTTGGTTGGTCCCTGTCTTCTACTGTAGAATTCCCAAATTGTGGGATCTTAAGCGTTCATTCTATTTGTGGTTTTAAAACAAATTTTCCCACTGTATATTGGGATTGTTGTGTCATTTTTCTTCTTGGGCTCTATTTAGAGCCAACGATGAAATAAGTGATCCTGGTTCTTTTTAAAACTCAGTCTTGAAAAGTCAGTCATAGCTTGGCAAACCAACGTAAGAATTCTTCCAAGGCTTCCGATGTCTTAAGTCACCTGTGTTGATAGAGACATTCGACCTCAGATTACCAATTCTGTCATAACTGAATGTTTGCATTCAGCGCCACCGTGGATAACTCAGGTTGACAGTGATTCTTTCGGTGACGCTTTTGGCTGATGGCAATATTATTTTGAAGTGGACAGGGCAGAGAAGATACACAGGATTAGCTCCAGATCCAGGATGCTGAGTTCATGGCAAGCATCCTTCCTCACTGGCTGAGATCCCATTCTGGTTGGTTGGTGTCCATGCCATACTGGATTTAGCTGTTCAAATATTATGACCATCACTGGCATTTCCCACATGAATGCCCAACACAATGTATCAGAATTATTTTAAGTTAATTGTTATATTTCGTTCTAATCTCATCTACACATACCACTAGAAAATCTAATGAGATTTTTTTCTAATTAGATTTCTAAATGTTTCATTTCAAAGGTTACCCTATCTCTAACCATTTTTTTGCATGTCACCAAGCATGTTTAAAATACCTATGTAAACACCTTTGCTGTTTTCAAAGAAATGTGCTCAACTTTATGAATTTAAATAAATTTCACATTTTCTTTTTACTTATATTCTTTATTTTTCTAGCCAGTTCTATACTCCCTGGAATATTTCATTTTATTTTGTTTTGTTTTATTTGAGACAAAGAGTCTTGCTGTGTCACCCAGGTTGGAGTATAGTGGTGCAATCTTGGCTCACTGCAAGCTCCGCCTCCCAGGCTCAAGTGATTCTTGTGCCTCAGCCTCCTGCGTAGCTGGGACTACAGGGGCATGCACCACACCTGGCTAATTTTTGTATGTTTTATAGATATGGGGTTTCACCAAGTTGCCCAGGTTGGCCTCGAACTCCTGGCCTCAAATGATCTGCCCACCTCAGCCTCCGAAAGTGTTGGTATTATAGGCGTGGGCTACTGTACCCAGCCTCTAGAATCTTAATGTCCCTTTTTACACTCTTGCCAAAAAGAGGAAAGTTTCTGCTGGTTAATTGGGGTCACAGACCCCCAGGTCAAGATGTATTCTGAAGGCGACTAAGGAAGGAAAAGAGAACAGGGAGTAGTGACTGAGCTAGTTAGGACTACTGTTCGTACCAAGAGGGTTCTAGATACTAGATTGATTGACTGATTGTCACCCAGGCTGGAGTGCAGTAGTATGATCTCGGCTCACTGCAATGTCCACCTTCCGAGTTCAAACAATTCTCCTGCCTCAGCCTCCTGAGTAGCTGGGATTATAGGCACGCATCACCACGCCCAGCTAATTTTTGTATTTTTAGTGGAGATGGGGCTTTGCCGTGTTTGCCAGGCTGGTTTAGAACTCCTGACCTCAAGTGATCTGCCTGCGTTGGCCTCCCAAAGTGCTGGGATTACAGGCCTGAGCCACTGTGCCCAGACAGTTCTAGATACTTTAAATATTTTTCTGGAGTTAATAACAGTAATGACAGCAGTACCTACCATTTGTTGTATGTGATTTGCCATGGACACTGTGTAATGCTTTATACACAGTGGCATGTTTGAGTCAATGTGATGAATTTATCCTGATGTTTGTTTTGGTTGATTATTGCACTGTGTGATCTGATTATGTGGGGAATTTGCTCAGATATCCGCTGCTCTCTGAGCCAGTCCCTCCTGTGTTTTATGACCTGTGAAGCCCTGTGCTGCTTCCTGCTGAGCCATACTTTTTTATTGAGCCCTGCATTGTGAAGGCAGAGTGGAAGAGGTATGATAGAGGATCTGTGTTGCTCTCCTGGAAAACCTGTGTCACGTGGTTGCCCCTGCCTCCCTGGAATGAGCATCAATCAGGTGTATTATCACAGAGTGACCTTGGGACTGGCCCTTCTGGTCTAAGGCACTGAGTACCTGAGTCATGTGGGTGTCCAATGAGCAGGGAGGACATCATGGGCTGGAGCGTCAGGGCAAGGACTGTGCAGAGCAGAGGTACCTGGAACCTGACCTCGAACCTAGGTATGGATCCACAGCAACTAGGACATGGGGAGAGAGACCCTGGGGTGAGGACAGCATCAGGATATCATAAGTTAGGTTTAGAGAAGGGAGAACAGATTAGCCTATCATGGTGGGAGCTCTGTTTGTGTGTCTTGGAAGGGGAGTGGGGAAGAAGTGGAGATAAAATCGGAATTATGAGGGAGAAGCCTGCATACTCCAGGGGCCCCAGAAATCATCAGCCCCTATAGGAGCCAAGAGGCCAATTCAGCTGCGTCCAGGTCATATATTCAAAAAGGGCTCCACTTTGTTGCTACATATTTGCACCTTATTTGCACTTCTCATTGGTTACTTTAATTATGCAATCCACTTGTCTATGTAAAACTCACAGGGCAGGGATTCTACACTGCTGAATCAGTCCAGGAACAAGATAAGGAAGCCGTGGGAGTCCTACTGGTTGTTCCTGCATTCTCATTTATGATATCTAGGTATAAGAAAGAAGGTGCCCTCTTCATGGCGCTTGGGGTTTTCCATGGAACTTGGGACCTTGTTTAGAAGTGTATCCTAGAATAATGCCAGGCACTCAGCAAGTGCTTGGTAAATACTGTTTACTACGTGCAGTGAATTTTTATGGTAAAGAAGCAGTTAGTTTGTATCCTGTGCATTAGGCTCTGTTTCATTTTCAGCCTTCTCCTGGTGCCTCTACTATCCCTACTCTCTTCTGCATCACCCACATCATAGCATCTCTTGGCTGCTCATCTTGGTTCTTGCCATTCGAGCCCCCACTTCCTTCCTCAGGTCCCTACCTCACCCACCCTCCAACCATTTATACCCTTCTTGTTTGTCACATCTCCTGGAAGACAGGATAGGGATTGTGGGCTCCTGTGACCTCACCAATGGAACTTGAAGAATGGGTGGGGCCTGTCTGTCCTTCCCTCAGTTATTTGGAGAATCTCAGTGAGCATTTCCCTGTTGCACCTTGACCAAAACAAAAATGTATCAGATCAGCATATCTTGAATTAGCTTGTGTTTTTTATTCTACTCCCTTGCTAAACACAGTATGGTAGTTGCAAATTACCGTTGACTGTTGAACAAGTTGGGAGTTAGGGATGCTAACCCCCACCCCCATGTGACACACACAGTAAAAGAAAAAATCTGTGTAGGGGTCAGTGCAGTGCCTCACACCTGTAATCCCAGCACGGTGGGAGGCTAAGACCTGCAGATTACCTGAGCTCAGGAGTTCGAGACTAGCCTGGCCAACATAATGAAACCCCATCTCTACTAAAAATACAAAAATTAGCTGGGCATGGTGGCGTATGTCTTTAATCCCAGCTACTCAGGAGGCTGAAGTAGGAGAATCGCTTGAGCCCAAGAGGCAGAGATTGCAGTGAGCCAAGATCAAGCCACTGCACTCCAGTCTGGGAGACAGAGCGAGACTCCATCTCCAAAATAATAATAATAATAATAATAATAATAAAAATCTGTGCAGAACTTTTACCTCCCCACAAACTTAACTACTCACAGCCTACTGTTGATCATAACACTTACAGATGATATGAACAGTCAATTAACACATAGTTTGTATGTTATATATAACATATACTGTAGTCATACAATAAAGTTAGCTGGAAAATACCAAATGTTCTCAAGTAAACCACAAGGAAGAAAAATTCTGTTTCCTATTTATTAAGTAGAAGTGGATCATCATAAGGGTCTTCAGCCTTATCAACTTCATGTTGAATAGGTAAGGAGAGAGAAGAGAAGAGGTTGGCCTTGTTCTCTCAGGAGTGGCAGAGGAGGAAGGATATCTATGTATAAGTCAACCCACACAGTTTAAAGCCATGTTCTTCGAGGCTCCACAGTCATTGCACTCCTTATGCTTAATTATTTCTTTCCAGCCTCTCCATGCTGATTTCTCATAGGCTCAAAGGAGGAGTTGGTGAATGAACGAAACTTCCCTTCCAGTTTTTCCTGCGTGGGTCTCCTTTCCCCTGCTCATCTCCCTAGATTGTATCCACTTGGAAAGATGGGAAACATGGTTACTATTTTTCAGGGCTAACAGTGGAAAACTGTGCTCAGGACAAGTTTTAGAAAACACAATGTTAGCACTATTGAAACACTAGACCTGCATTTATTAAGCAGCATCTCTAAGAAGCTGTGACAGTAAAATTTAAATCACCACACTAATTTTTCCTGAAACCCCACAAAATTGCACTCTTCATCAGGTGTATTTATTTTCTGTGCTTGCTGTAACATGGTACCCTACATTTAGTGGCTTAAAACACCATAGATGTATCATCTTAACTTTATGGAGATCAGAAGTCCCAAGTGGATTTTGCACATCAATATCAATGTGTCAGCAGGGTCACTCTCCCTCTGGAGGCGCCAGAGAGGGATCCATTGCCTCACCTTTTCCAGCTTCTAGCAGCTGCCTGCATTCCTTGGCACATGGTCCCTCCTCATAGCACCTTCCAAACTCTTCTAACGCTACTTCCATCATTATAGTTCTCCCCTGGAGCTGATTCCCCTGCCTCCCTCCTCCACGTATAAAGACTCTTGTGATTGCCTTGTGTCCACCAGGATAAAGATCTCCCATCTCACCATCCTTAACTTTACCCCATCTGCAAAGTCTCTTTTGCCATGTAAGGAAACATATTCACAGGTTCCAGGATGAGGGTGTAGACATTTTGCAGGGAAGTCACATGGTTATACACTGAGACTTCTCTTAAAACATGAGTATCAAAGTAAACTTTCTAATCCCTTGTTTTCTTTTCAGATGCAGAGGGAATTTGTTTATGCAAGAGGAGATGGCCCTGGGGCCTCTCGTCCTGGATCTACTGCTCATCCGCCCCATGCAATTCCAAATTCCCCACCGTCTACTCCAGTGCCCCATTCCATGCCCCCCTCCCCATCCAGAATTCCTTATGGGGGCACCCGCTCCATAGTTGTTCCTGGCAATGCCACCATCCCCAGGGACAGAATCTCCAGCCTACCAGTCTCCAGACCCATCTCTCCAAGCCCAAGCGCCATTTTAGAAAGAAGAGATGTCAAGCCGGATGAAGACATGAGTGGCAAAAACATTGCAATGTACAGAAATGAGGGTTTCTATGCTGATCCTTACCTTTATCATGAGGGACGGATGAGCATAGCCTCGTCCCATGGTGTACACCCACTGGATGTCCCTGACCACATCATTGCATATCACCGCACTGCCATCCGGTCAGCGAGTGCTTATTGTAACCCCTCAATGCAAGCGGAAATGCATATGGAGCAATCACTGTACAGACAGAAATCAAGGAAATATCCAGACAGCCATTTGCCTACACTGGGTTCCAAAACACCCCCTGCTTCTCCTCACAGAGTCAGTGACCTGAGGATGATTGACATGCACGCTCACTATAACGCCCACGGGCCCCCTCACACCATGCAGCCAGACCGGGTCTCCCCGAGCCGCCAGGCCTTTAAGAAGGAACCAGGCACCTTGGTGTATATAGAAAAGCCACGGAGCGCTCCAGGATTATCCAGCCTTGTGGACCTCGGCCCTCCTCTAGTAGAGAAGCAAGTTTTTGCTTACAGCACGGCAACAATACCCAAAGACAGAGAGACCAGGTAAGGTGCGATGAGGGTGATTGAGGGTGGTACCTGGGCCCATGTGTCACTGTGGGCTGCTCTACAGGGGTCGATCCAACAGAATAAATGTCTGAGCACCCGTCTCTGCAGCATGCCCTGTGACTGCTGCAGGAGTCACAGAGGGGTGTCAAAGTCACCGTTGTCTGCAGAGTTTCTAAATTGGCAGGGGGTTACAGCCATTAAGCCATGTTCAAGAAGACAGGTGCACCAACAATAGTAATCAGCCCCTTGTGCCTCTGGAGCATGGATCTAACAGCATTGTCATTTATATAAATCTGAATAATTTGGAAGAAAATTGTCGTTAGCAGAAGCCAGATGAAAAGATCAAGAGGTCATAATAATTGATCTGCTACTGCTAAAAATAAGCAGTGAGTGGTTTCAGTTTTCACTGTTGGAAATGGCAGGTTGTGTTTTTCCTTGTGGAATACAATTTTATTTTCTCATCTGGTTGTGGGAAGTGGAAAGAATGTGTCTGTTTTCTGGGATGATAACGTCTGAATTTGCATGAAAATAGAATGGCTTAGATTTAATATTCATCTAGGAGTGGTGCTGAAATCAGCAAAATTTTTCTAGTGAAAGACTCTGGGGATTTGAGTTTCTTTTTAAATAGATATGTTTTATAATTTACCAATTCAGAAGCTTCCTACTCTATCTTGAGAACCAAAGTTCATATAGTAATAGAAAAGCTAATTTTGATAAAGAGAATTTCTCTAGCCTGAATTGATTGAAAGAAATCAACATAATAATCATAAAAATCTAGCCAAAGAAATTGAGTCCAAAAGAGGTTAAGCATGCTGCTACCTATTGTTATATATGAATCAAGGGGTATGAAAAATAAGATGTTCAGATATTCAGTTATTCAATACCTTATTAGAACCACTGCTTCTCACTAAAAAAAATTAATATTATTTACTGTTACATACCATGTAAAAAGAAGGCCAAAATTGTGAATGAAATGTGACCTGTCTACCTTACCGTTTTCACACACAAGTCAGAAGGCCCTGAAGTCCTCTTTAGCACAGTTTTATTATGAAAGGGCTGTCCCTTCTTATTTGTTCAGTTACAGGGAATATCATAGCAGAAAGATTTCAGGAGATGGAAAGAGAATGAACATGAAAGTTTTGGGATCATTAATGAAACAACAAGTTCTAACTCTCTTGTATAGCTACAATAACAACAATGACTGGTCTGATGATGCAGGTCTAAGAAAAAATAGGGATTGGAAAATTGTATTCATTCTCTCCTTCCGAAGTCCTCATGAAGTGAAATTCTAAGCATTGAAGAAAGGGACTCTTCCCATCACCACAGACAGCTAAGTTGTATAGGATAAACACTCACAGTGGTTCATTGGAACAGACCAGTGTGACAACTGGAGAGGAATCTACCAAGATGTGTCATAAGGCTTGGAAGCCTGTGCTCTGTACTTCACAGAAAGGATAAAAGGATAACACACCTGTCCCCTGTGGTGGGCTGTGAGGTGCTGGTTGGGAAATGGTGTGTCACTGAGGGGATGGGACTTAGGGGAATAAGAATTTAGTTCAGGAAACAATAAAAATAACCCATCTCCTGCATATAATGCTGAGAGCCAGAATCCATCCTCCCCATCATCCCCCTGCCTTCCACACTGACCAGTCTTAGACAGAAGAGGATCAGGAGCTTGATTTTGCCATGCTCATATTGAACTGTTTCCACCCTAATTCTTGGATGATAAAAACCTGAATTTGCATGAAAACAGAATAGTTTAGATTTAATATTCTTTGGGGAGTAGTGCTGAAATTACCAAAATTTTTGGCCAACGATGGTGTCTGCCTTCTTCCCAGAACCTAGCTCAGTGTCAGCCATGTAATTACCACACATACACAACTTAATGTGCGTCCTTGAGCCTCACTTATCAAGAGATTTAGTTACGGAGAGAATAAACAAAGAAACCCTCTGCTGACCTGTGGCACCTTCTCTGTATGGGCTCAAAGTCTTGAAGGATTTTAGCTTTTGGTACTATAGCTATTCTTTTAGGGCCTCCACTCCTTTTTTTAAAAAAGATCTGCCAACCTCAGAGACTTCCATTTTATAAAATTTCGGAAAATTATTTGGATTTCACTTTTACATATTAGAAAACCTTTTTAGAAAATACAAATTATTGTATCTCCAGATTAATAAATATGAGAAAAACTGACTAAATAGATGCATATTCACCTAAAATACACTGTCATTGTAACCACTGTATTCTGACATATGATTATAATTATGAATGTAATTTTACATGTTCACATTTTTCATTCTCCATAATGTGAAATAGCAGAGGAAGAATTTTATCTCATACAACTTGCCAAGGTGACTCCTCACCTGTTAATCAGCTTATCTCCAGAGGCTGGAATTGGAGTGCTTGGGTATATGTGGGCTGGTTAGATTCTCTTTTCCTAGAGACCTGCACATAGACACATAGACACACAAAGACACACATATACCACATGGACACACAAAGAGACACACACAGAGACACACATGCCACACACGAGACAGACACACCTACACATACACCCATGCAGACACGTACACACACTCACTCTGTCTACGTTTAGAATCAGTATTGCAGAAAGACATAAACACTCCCCACTAACTCCACCCAGGTGCATGTCAAAGGTAAAAAATACTTCTCCAGTCAAAAGAACTTGAGTCTGGAACTTTTGCCCTTAGCACTCCCATATGCTTCCCCCATTGTTTCTTACATGGGACAAAGTGACAAGGGTGGAGCTCATGCCATACTTCCTCCTCCAAGGACGGCTCAGAATCTGGCCCTGAACTCTTTTACGTATCTTGGTAATTAGGCTGACGTGTAGTATTCCTGGGAAATGTATATGAAGGAGATGAATGGCACCTATCATTCACTGAGAGTCTTTTGTGAGCCAAGCACCATGTGAAGTGATTTCTATATATTATAAGATGTAATCATTATGACAACCCAGTGAGGCATGTACTATCATCATCTCCATTTTACAGATAAGAAACTGAGGCTCAGAGAGGTTAAGTAACTTGCCTGAGGCCACAAAGCCAGTAAGTGGCATAAAATGTCCAGGTCTATTAACAAATCCTAAATATTCCATACTGTTCACCACTGTGCACTATTCTGCCTTGCAAATAAGAGTTATAAGCCATACTTTCATATGGCAGAGCAGTTAATTCAGGAGTGAATTCTGAACATTTTAACCAGAATTCTTCAAAAATTGTTTCAGGGCTGGATGCTAAGTAACTGCTCCTAAAGGATATTTACAATCATAAACACAGTAAAATTTGCATAATTATGCTGCTAAATATATACATGCCATTTTAAGTATAACTGCCCTAGCTAGTATATTAGCACAATTATGCAGAAATAGGGAAGAAAGAGGACAACATTCTTGACAGATTTTTCTTTTTAATGCATCTGAGTACTATGTCAAAGAAAAATGTTAAAAACAGGAACATCAGAAACAATTACTGAAGCACAAAATTATAGTCCATTGTCTCATCAATACCATGATGTTATTTAGAAATACTTAATCTGTGTAAGTATTGTTAAAGAGTTTTCAAGTTAAGCTTTAAAGCTTAACTTTATGAGCACAGGGTCCTATAAAGAACCAATCCAATTTCTGTTGCAATTTCATAATATTAAAAAGCAAATAAATCTGAGAGTGTTTTTTATATGAGACTCTCAAATGACATTTTACATCGAAGATGTGAAGCTGCAGAAACACAGGAGGGAAGCTGAGAAATCAGTGGCTGTGCTTTCTGTTGGCACCGCTGGGTTCCAATGCTGTTCTGAAGAGCACTTCAATGTAATAGCCCAGATAACTGCGGGATGTCAGAAATCAGAGGGAAAAATTCTTCCTTCCACATTCATACTTAGAAGACATCCAATGGTAGCTTTTTTGAAGGAATATGATTTGGTAACAGCTCTATTGACTTGAAAATAGCTTGCTCAAGACTAAGTAATTGAATCTTGAGTCATATATAGTCACGTACCTTGTGCTAATGAATTTGGCATCTCTTTCTTTTTAAAGATGCTTCCATGAGCATCTAGTAATAATAAATTGCATCTAGACTATCTGGAGAACACGATGTCTATGGTATAACATTCACATGATGGTAGAGGTCTCCACCCAGGAATACCAGGGACTTTGGGGTACAGTGACAGATGCTTTGACTAGCTGCTATGACTTTCAGAACAGCCATTCTAGTGTCTGAGCTTGTAGAAAAGAAAGCAATCTTGAGTAATAAAGTGGCTTTACCCAAGTGACTTCCATTCAGCTAGGACTGCAAGTAGAGAATAGTCCTAGTGACTAGGAGAGACTGTCCAAGGAGCCCATGTGTGACAAATGGCTTAGTGTCTGAGGCTCTGTCTTCTCTAGGTTGTAAAATTACTTCATTAAACAGCATCATTATTTCTATTCATGGCACATAAAACAGCCCTTAAGGATTGTAAAATTCTGGGACATTTATGTTTTGCTATTTTCTATTTGTAGTTCGGATCATATATTGTAATGTAAAAGATCTTAGTGAAATAACACTCAAAATTCAAGAGTGCTCATTGCAAAGTAACTAACTTGCCTTCAAAATGTATAGCAGATTCCTCCAAATTGACTTTTCAGGACACAGTAAACTTGAAATTAGATTGTATTTTTACACTATTCTGTAGGTAGAGCAGTTAAATGCAACAAATTAGTATAGAGTTACACTAGGAAGAAAAATTTTGCCCCAGCTGGGCACCTATATATACAGAAAAAACAAGCAACTTGAGTTTTGTTGTGATGTTTGAGCTTGGTAGACTTAGAGGGCAGAACCTTCTGTGTACTGGAGGAAGCCCACATGGCAGCTGGCAGCTTGTGTCTGCTTTTAATCATTTCACATCACTTTCTCATCTTATTAGGATTCAGTGTTACCGTGTTGGTAATATTTAGGGATGAGATGAATCCTTGGTTAAACAGTTGATCAAATGAAAGTCTAAATTCGGATTTATGTCATTGAAAAATGTTCACTGTGACTGGAAGATCTTTGAAGATTTTCTAAATCGTTTTATCCTCCTAGAGGACAGTCAGTTTGAATGATGGGAAAAGAAGGATTAATTGTTCTCCTTTCTTGCTGGTGTGGTAAAAAGTGAGCTACATCAGAGATATCCTAAGTAGTTGGACTTAGCATCTCGGTAAAGCAGGGTTTCTTAACCTCTGCACTGTTGACATTTTGGGCCTGATAATTTGCTGTAGGGTCTGTTCTGTGCATTGTAGGATGTTGTCTTAGTCCATTCTGTGTTGCTAGAAAAAAATGCCTCAGACCGGTTACTTTGTAAAGAGAAGAGGCTTATTTAGCTCATGGTTCTAGAGGCTGAGAAGTTCTAGGGCACGGCCCTAGCTTCTGGCAAGGGCTTTTGTGCTGCATCACAGCATGGCAGAGAAGGTCAAGGGAGAAGTGGACCCATGCAAAGAGGGAGAAACCTGAGGGGGGTCTGGTTTCATAGCAACCCATTCTCGGGGGAAGGAATTCATTACCGTGAGAATAAGTCCAGTCTCTCAAGAGTGAGAGTGAGAAATTACTCACTTGAGAACGGCATGAGGCCCTTCTTGAGGAATCTGCCCCCATAACCCAAACACCTTCCACTAGACCCCACCTCCCAACATTGCCACATGGGGTATCACATTTCAACATGAGTTTTAGTGGGGACAAACAAACCGTATCCAAACCAGAGCAGATGTTTAGCAGCACCTGTAGCCTTTACCCACTAGATGCCAGTAGCAAATACCCACCACCAGTCCTGCCCTAGCCAGAGTCATCAAAGACATCTCTACATATTATAATGGCCTGCCCAGGGAGGCGAAATGCCCCAGATTAGAAATGTTGCTCTAAAGGAAATTTGAACTTTTTCTACTTTCAATAAAATAGAGAAATGAAAGAATACCCCATGTTCAAGCAATGTAAATTGTAACATTCGTAAGGCAAGGATCAGGACAGTTATTACCTCCATTCTGCCCTCTTCCTCTTGGTAAAGCAACTCATTATTGATAGAACTTGCTATGACTACCTTCGGATCAGTCAATCTGCTCACCAACCAATTGTTCAAAAGCAGTAACTTGTAGTGAACTTCCAAGCCAGACTACCTGGGTTCAAATCCCAGTTCTAACACTTGCTAGCAGCTGGAGCCTTTGACAAATATTGAATCTTGCACTGCCTCCATTTGCTCATCTGTGACATAGAGATAATAATGTGTCTACCCTGTTGGATGCAATGACTCGTTACAGGTCAGTGTGTTATACAGGTCAGCCTGGGATATACCAAGTGGTCGAGAGTTTCTAGTTGGAGCAAAGCACTCTAAGTGCTACTAAACAGGAATGTAAATACACGGAGTTGGCCAGGATGAGGAGCTGCCCGA
Organism: Aotus nancymaae; assembly: GCF_030222135.1. Lineage (NCBI taxonomy): Eukaryota > Metazoa > Chordata > Mammalia > Primates > Aotidae > Aotus > Aotus nancymaae. The sequence continues at coordinate 10,477,018 of NW_026988492.1, read as the reverse complement.
AGAAGCAGGGAGAGACGTTTTTGAATATAATATCAGAAAACACATAAAGGGAGTGAGCGTGGGAAAATTAAACTAAATGTGAACACAGAGTAGAATTAGCTGGGCTTACAGATCCAAATCGGAATGTTTAGAGTATCAAAGCTGCTTTTAAGTTCATTTCAGGAAAGGAGCCAGGGTTGCACATCTGCTTAGGTTCAGGGGCAAAAAGACAAGCTGGGTTCAGGGCATCCTTTTAAAACTGCCTCTGAGCTATAAGACTGGAGATAAAGGCAGCTAAACCAGGTATGCTTCAAATCATTAGGTTATCCGTTTTGATGCCTAACAGTGCCTGACTGATTCAGCTCTTGTCTGAATTGCTTTTTCATGTAGCTGTAATTATGGATCAATAAATGTTTATTGAGCTGCTCTTATGTGCTTAGCTGTGGACTGGATGATTTGCTGCACATAAAGAAACTTAGATGTGGTTCCCGTGCACCAGGAACATAAACCATGAAGACAGTCATAAAATATTAAAAGCTTAATATAAACATATCAGCTTTGTCACAGTTAAGTACAGGAAGCTTCCGAGTTACAGATGCCTGCTGAATACCTGTTTTTGAGAAACAAACACAACCACAGAATTTCACTCTTGATACTTCTTTGGGCTTTGGTAATGCCCAGGGATGCTCTTCTTGTCTTCCTGAGAGTGACAACATCTCCTTGTAAGCCGGGGGGGCGGGGTAGGGGGGAACATGCAAAGTCACATGCCTCCCGCAGAGGCTTGAGCTCCAGAGAAAGAGCTCTTCCCAGCTTCCCAAAGTCCAGCTTGGAAGTCAGGACACGTTTTCCTTGAAAACAATGAGAAACAACGATAGGACTAATAATACATTGTAGGTTAAAGAGGCCTCCATGGGCCAGCTGGAAATCCAACCACCATTTATTCCAAGTTCTAAAGAATGAAAGTACAAGTAAACTTTTCAGTGACAAGCCTGCCATAATTTGGGGTCTGCTTGTACATAATTAATTCCAAAGAAGTGATACAGACTGTAATCGCTATGAATTCAGAAAAGGGAACATTTTCCCAAAGTTACGTGGGTCTGAGAGCCTTCACAAGAACATCGAGATGGTCTAGGATTTAGGGCATGTATATAATGAAATGAAAAGATGTCATTTGGGAAAGGCCAACTAGTCTTTATCCAAAATCTCCTATACTTTTACCATCATGGCACCTATATAAATGACATCTTGATATGATGTTTTTGCCAGTCTCAGAAATCAAGTGCTGATCAATTGAATTGTTATTTCATTCACAGGAATTGAATTTCATGGTTAAGTGATATTTGCTAGTTATTCCTTAGACTGCTGAGTTCAGGCAACAGTTGTTTAATAAACATACTTGACCAACTAACAAATTTATGAAGCTAGCTCTATGCTTACACCAGGGATAGTCTGTCAAAAATACCAGTGGAATGGCAGCCACAAGGTCTGTGTGCTACTTTAAACAAATCAGTCTCTCAAAAGGAAAAGCCATCATCTGTCACTAATTAGATCAAATTAAAATGTGCCTCTGTATCTCCTTTGAATATTCACGGTGTGCTGTCAATCAGAAGCCTTAAGTCTGAAACCAGAAACTAAGCCAGAAAAACCTAAATACTGTGAGATTCAGATAACTCCTTCCTTTGCCAACTAGAACTTCAAAGAGAAGTGGAATCGCTTAGGTTCAGAGTCAGCCTCCTTAAAATATGGCAAAATCTACTTAATGCAGAGTCGTGGGGTTTCCACCCAACCTAAAGATGGAGTCGTCAAAATAGCCCAGGAGCTCATAATCCTAGATTCTGCTGATGCACAGGCCACACAGTGTAGCCTCTCCTAGGATTTAGTTGTCCTTCTGTCTGGCGGAAAACATGGAGATTACACTTGTCCTTATTTGAAGTCTGGACTTCATTTTTCAGAAACGAAGTGATTCAAAAAATATAGCTGGGTCTAAGCATGAATTATAACTTTCAAAATCGCAGATCTTAAAAAGGCTGTATTGAACTGAGCACAGTAGCTCATGCCTATAATTCCAGCACTTTAGGAGGCTGAGGCGGGAGGGTGACTTGAGCCCAGGCGTTCGAGACCAGCCTGGGCAACATAGTGAGATCCCATCTCTACAAAAAAAATTTTTTTAATTATCCAGATGTGGTGGTCTGCCTGTAGTCCCAGGTGCTAGGGAGGCTGAGGTGGAAGGATTACTTGAGCCCAGGAGTTGGAGGCTGCAGTGAGCTATGATTGCATGACTATACTCCAGCCTGGGTAACAGAGTGAGAGCCTGTCTCCAAAAAAAAAAAAAGTCTGTGTTGCCCATTATACTCATGCAGGGCCAACTTGTTCTTTGTCCATCCTCAAAGCTAAAAAGACCTTAGAGAATACTGTGTCCTAATACCTGGCTTTACAGAAGGGGAAACAGCAAGGAGACTACCTGAGGGTCCAAGGACTGGAGCTAGTCTAGTTAAATGACATTTTGCTATCATGCTGCCATGATGGCAGCTCCAGCCATTGCTCTTGACCTCAGAGCCACCAGCTGGGCCAAGCCACCTCCATGTCTCACCTGATTTGCCACAGTGGTCTCCCAGGAGGTCTCCCCACTCAGTCCCTGCCCACCTTCCGCCTGTTCTCAGTGGGGAGGCCAGAGTGACCCTGTTAAAACATGAGACCTTTCGTGTCCAACCTCAGCTCAGACCACCCCATGGCTCCTCTAAAATGTTGTCATTGTAAACACAAATAACTAAGACGACAAAACAAAAAAGAAATCGACTAGAGAGACCAAGTATAGCAAATGTTTTCCTTCTTTTCCCTAAGAGTCATTATTTTATTTCCTTTGTGTCCACCCTAAGATTTACAGCCCTAAAGCAGGCAGGATTAGGGGGGTTTATTTCCACAGTCACCGTGAGATCCGTTGAAGAGAACATCTCTCCACAGCTTCTGACACCATCTCTCATTTGAAGGTAAATTAGCCGGCCGTGTTCAGGTAGCCCATAACATGAACCAACTGCTATTCCTACCCGTTTATACCTGTGCAAAAAAATGAGATGTCACATCCAGAACATGAATGTTCCAGTTTACCCTCAGGGAAGAGAAAGAAAATGCAAAACAGGTGATATCATAGAGCAGGGTGTAGGCTTGCCCTGGGGAGTGGCGGTTCTAGTCACCCAGCAGAGACCCAGCAGGAAGTGAAGTGCCTCACCCCAGATGTGAGTCACTAAGGGAGGCAGCTCAGTGCCAGAGAGCCCTGGATCCGAGAGGCCTGCAAGCTAATTTGCTCTGTTTCCCTAGGAAAGGCCCCGCCTGGCTAAGCCTCAGTGTCTTTTATAAGGGGATGATAATCTACTCCATGCAATTTTTTATTTTTATATATTTTTTTCTTTTTTTTTTTTCTTGAGGTAGAGTCTCACTCTGTTGCCCAGGCTAGAGTGTAGTGGCATGATATCATCAGCTCACTGTAACCTCCACGTCCCGGGTTCAAGCAATTCTCATGCCTTAGCCTCCCAAGTAGCTAGGATTATGGGTGCCCACCACCATGCCCAGCTAATTTTTTGTTGTTGTTGTATTTTTAGTAGAGACAGGGTTTCACCATGTTGGCCAGGCTGGTTTCGAACTCCTGACTTCAAGTGATCCGCCCTTCTCGGCCTCCTAAAGTGCTAGAATTACAGGTGTGAGCCACTGCTCCCGACCTATTTTTATTTTTTAATGTATTATTATTTTAGAGACAGGTTCTTGCTCTGTCACCAAGGCTGGAGCGCAGTGGTGCAATCATAGCTCACTGTAGCCTCGAGCTCCTGAATTTAAGCAAGCCTCCCACCTCAGTCTCCCAAAATTTGGGGATTACAAGTGTGAGCCACTGCCTGACAGAGGGCTGAGTTCTGTGCAATTTAATGAAAATCACTATTAGATCACTTTGTGTACTGGAAAGTTTTCTATGAATAAATGTCTCATTGACATAAAACCATGAAGCCATGTAGTTGTGCCAGCCCTTCGAATCTGAGGGCGGTTGTGTCCTTATTCCTGACTTGGGACTGTTTACTGGTTCCAACCAGAACGGCCTACACAGAGAGTGAATTGTGAATTAGATGAAAGCCTGCCTGGAGCTTTCCCCAAGCGCATTTGCTGTGCTGGGCAGAGCGCTGCTGGAACCTCGGAAACCAATTGTACATGTGGAGAACACCAGGCCTGGGCGGGACTGAGCTTGGCCCTCCTAGCTGGATCTGCCAGCCTTTTTTTTTTTTTTTAATTGCTTCAGTCAAGATCACAGACCCAGAATGGGAAGAACTATGGGGTTCACATGAATCCCTTCCAACCAGAAACTTATATAATTCCAGAATTCTAAGTGAGGCTGGATTTCTGTGGGTAGTGGGTGTGAGAGAATGGGTACCCCTGCTTAACAAGGGGTGGGAGCCTTCTGAGACTGTTTTCTCTAAAGAGTAAGGGTTCGTTCAGCCTTTTCCATGACCTGCCAAGAACTCAACTCCATGTTCCCTCACTTCCTGTCATTGACCTTGTCCGGGACTTTCTGACCTTGGAGAATTTGCCTTTGATCTTTCTTCTGCCTTGTGCATTCTTCCAGCAAATGACTACCTGACTGGCTCCTCTCCAACCTCAAGGTTTTGTCAACTCAGGGAGGCCTTTCCTGGCCATGACACTTGAAGTTGCAATACTCCCCTGCAATCTCCCATGCCCCAAATGTAAGTTCCCTGAGGGCAGGCCCTGTGCTTTTACCACTATATCCCCAGCATCTTGAACTGTGCCTGACCCAAGAAATATTTGTTGAATGAACAAATTTAAAGGGATATCATGAAGGCTTACACATCCACAGTGGTTTACAGGTTATAATGTGCTTCCCTGCACATTTTTCTCATTCCCCTCATTTCAATGTCTCTGTAGGATGATAGCCTTTGGGACAGGGAAGGCAGTTGTTTGCCCAGTTTGATGGTTAAGGAAGCGGAGAGACTCAGAGAGAGATGTTAAGTGACTTCTGAGTAGAGATTTGTATCTCCCCATGGATGTCTGTTAATGAACTTGAATGCAGCATGCCCAAAATAAAGTCCTGTCTTCTTCCTATCAGGTAATGGCAGCTTCATTCATCCAGTCACTCAGGTCAAAAGCCTTGGTGTCAGCTTGATTCCTGTCTCCCCAACTCTGCATTTGGACACCCAGACCCAGAGAACAGTTAGATCTGTATTTGGAGGTTTCTTGGCTCCAGCCATTGCTCTCAAGTTCATAGCTACCTGCTGAGATAAGCCACCTCCACCTCTTACCTGACTTACTACAGTGGCCTCCCAAGAAGTCTCCCCACTCAGTCCCTGCTCATCGTCAGTCTGTTCTCAGTAGAGGGGCCAGAGGGACCCTATTAAAACATGAGACCTTTCATGTCCAACCTCAGCTCAGACCTCCCCATGGCTCCCATCACACTCAGAGTCAGAGGGAGAGTTCCTAAGATGATGCATGAGTGGGGAGAATGCCCTTCTGAGCTGGACCGGGACAGCTCCAGGGTATCCCTGTTGTCCTTATACAATACTTGCAATGACCAGTGGCTCCCCTGTCCATTTTCTGAAGTGTCCTTGTGTGGAGGATAAATGATGCTATTCCCTGCCCCTGAAGCCCTGGCCAGGTCAACCCTCTGCCACTCTGACATAATGAGGACTTGTTCTTCCCCAGCCTATTGCTCTGTCTCTATCATCCAGGGCACCTTATTGATAGCACTGAGCACAGAGGAACCACACAGAGTCCTGGCTGGGCTGTAGCCACCGTGCCCACCCAAGCCAAATCATCAGCAGCCTGGGATCAGGAAGAAAGGCATCATCATCACTGACCCTCAGCGCCCATCATGGTGCTCACACACAAACTGATGGTGGAAGTGAACTGAAATTGCCATGATAATCAATTGTCTCCGGAGGCCTTGAAGAAAATAAACAACATCCCTAGGCATATGTGAAGAACTGTTTATTAGAGAGAATATCACCATCTCCACAGCATTCCCTCTTCACATCTCATTGTCAATTTTCATTCTCTCAACCCTTCAGTGAATTTATGAAGAAAGATTAGAAATAGCTTTTTCCTGCAGATCCTTGTAAATGGAGGAATTTTTGCCTGTATTTTTACAGGTATTCTTAAATTGTCTGTCTTCATGCTTCATAAGTTAAATGCAGAACATTTAGATGAACCCCTCTTGTTGGGTTACAGTCTCTTTCCTGACTTGGGAAAAGTGCCTAATAAGAAAATCTCCCCCAATTCTGTCTCCTTGAAGATTACCAGAAGGAGAGGACATAGGAAGAAATCAAAGGGCACAGGGGGCCTTTTCTTCTCCTTTATTGCCCTTGTCTGTCATTCAGAAAGCAATGTCCATGTAGCATGGGAATAGCAAGGCTGAAAAAGAGCCCAGATGCAATGGGGTCCAGTCAGGATAATGTTGAAAGTATCCGGGGTCCAACCTGGGTAAGAGGCAGGAGAAATGACCAGAGACTCTCCAGACAGTATCGAAGGTGGAGAAAGTAAGGCCAGGCTGCAGATAAAGAAATGGTTTGTATGAATAAGAGAACTGAAGACAACGAAACATTGCTATACTTAGAGGGGGTCTTGGAGTTTCAGATCATGATTACACCATTTGGAGTTAGAATTCAAGGTCAGAGGCTGGCTGTGAAGATTTTGAGGCTCTATGGTGCCAAATTTCTGTAGGGTTTGTAAGTATGGACGTTGAAGCTACGAAGGATAGCAGCTGGGATGTGGTAGATGGGAATACAGTTCCATGCTCAAGTCATCCAGGGATGGAAAGGGATTTCCTGGATAATGGTAGGGAATTAAGGGATGAGATACTCAAGAATTCCAGCCGGGTACGGTGGCTCATGCCTGTAATCCCAGTACTTTGGGAAGCTGAGGCGGGTGGATCACAGGGTCAGGAGATCAAGACCATCCTGGCTAAGACGGTGAGACCCCGTCTCTACTAAAAAGGCAAAAAATTAGCCAGGGGTAGTGGCAGGTGCCTCTAGTCCTAGCTACTCGAGAGGCTGAGGCAGGAGAATCACGTGAACCCAGGAGGCAGAGGTTGCAGTGAGCCGAGGTCACACCACTGCACTCCAGCCTGGGTGACAGAGTGAGACTCTGTCTCAAAAGAAATAGTAATTCCAAAGCAAGGAAGATGCTGAGACATTAGACAGAACACAAGATTAAAGTGCTTTTTAGAGGAGACAGAACATACCCAGTCTTCTTGCTCATGCCATGAGCATAGGGCCCAAGGAGAAGAAATGGCATAGCTGACCACCAGCTACACCAATGTCTCCCCAGTAGACCTAAACGCCTCAATGAGAAGTTAAATGTATTGGGAGTCTGGAGAACAATGTCTTTAGTTACACAGCTTTTCTACCAATAGGTTAACATCAGGCAGAAATAGAAAGTTCATTGCTCAGAGTCACATTTGAAGCTTTACCACAGATTCAATTTGAATTCCATTGTTTTGTTGAACTCATCTGCAAACAGAATCTTTAATTACTTTGGGTTTTTTTTTTTCCTCATACCAAAGAGTCAGGGCATGAACAAACAAGGGCATAGCCTCGCTTTAAACCTGTTCACTATTGCATTCTGGAAAATGCCTTCGGCACTGCCAAGACTAAAGAGTTTGGTTCAGATAGATTTCTCCCAGAAAAAAAAGAAATTGACATTGTGAAAAAAAGGCACTGCCTGAGAAAGGTGATGCTGTGCCTCTGCCGTGTCCACGGGGGCTTGCATGTTACCTAGCACATATTAAAGGCTCAAAAGTATTTGTCGATTGACTCATTGACCATGCTGCACTTTGTCAGGGGAGAGAGATGAGAGGGAATGAGCAGGAATACAAAGAAAAACAATGCAAAATTTAGGACTAGAAGCAAATGGAGGAACCACCTAGGAGGGACTCTCAGAAGGCCAGAATACGGTCGTCGTTACTGACTATAGTGGATTGAGGCCACAGTGAGCTGTGATCATGCTCACTGTACTCCAGCCTGGGAGCAGAATGAGACCCTGTCTCAAAAAAAAAAAAAAGAAATAGTTCTATAAATGGAGTCACTGGCTAAAAACCATCCCCTAACTGGTTAGGAAGGTTAATGCTTCAGACTAAGGGCTGATCATATCAGCTCAGCTAGCTGGTTTCAGCCACCTCCTCTTATATGTCTTCTGGATATTTAAGAACAAATTCTTTGGGATTCCTAATAGGGAAATCGCCAACCTCATGCGTGTTATGCTATTGACTTGTTTCTTAATAGCTGTTCATTTACTTAGGTAGACAATAGGACTTAATTCAGGCTTAGTGAAGCCTCAGTCAGTACAAAGTCCCTAGTCAAAAAAAAAAAAAGAAGGTGAAACTTGAATCAAAAAGTTATATAAATAGGCCAGGCATGGTGGCTTACACCTATAATTCCAACACTTTGGGAGGCCGAGGAAGGCTGATCGCTTGAGTCCAGGAGATTAAGACCAGCCTGGGCAACATGGCAAAACCCCATCTCTACAAAAAATACAGAAGAACTAGCCAGGTGTGGTGGTGCATGTCTGTGATCCCAGGTACTTGGGGGACTGAGGTAAAAGAATCTCTTGAGATTGGTGAGTTGAGGCTGTCGTGAGCTGGGAACAGAATGAGACCCTGTCTAAAAAAAAAAGTTCTATAAATGGAGTCATTGGCTAAAAATCATCCCCTAAACACAGAATTTTATTGCTTTCCCTGTGTTCCAAAGACAGAGAGAACAGACCAACACAGTATGAGTTTTGCTTCAGCTTCACAGACAGACAGGAAGCTTGCAGTAAAGTTGTTTAGAGTAGTTGGACTTTAAACCCTGGAAACAGCACTTCCCTCAATTTGACTTGCGCTTTTTTATTAATGTTATGTTTGGATCATGAGAAGACTCATTCAGCCAGGCTGACTTAAGACATTAAATGACTAGTTAACCATATACACTAATCACATAAACATGGTTTGTGGAATGATATAAAATGGTTTATGAAATCATTTTTAAGTCATCTTTTCAACAGTAATTGTATCAGTCCTGTCATACTTTAAACCAAGCGATATTGGCAAGAATGAGCCTGAGGGTCTTTAATACTCTGATGATGATCATGCAAAATTGCCACTGCAATAAAATGACAGGGTTGTGTTCATTTCCCTTCTTCCATTGCACTTTGCATTCTTCCCTTTCAACATTAAAACACACTTCCTAACATTTCATCATGGGAGAAGGCTGCATAAGTTTCCAGTTGCTGTAATTTAGTTAAACCATAAAATTGTTTCCAGATTACCAACCATAAAATGGAAAGACAATCTTATTTATGAATTTATAAATCAGATAATGTCCCAAAAATGAATCCTGAAACCAGATACATTTTGACGATTAAATAGGAGGGAAAATGTTTTCTCATTACCATGTGTCAAAAGAATTGCATTTTTGTGAAGTGGCTTTGGCCAAGACAATAGAGCATACACATGTATTCGGTGCTCTGTGTACTGCCTGCTCCCACCGTGGCGAGAACTGCCCTCCTCTGCTGTCAAGCATCTGAACTCTCCAGGGGGATGTCAGATGAGAAGCCACCTGACTCAGTATCTCTGATGCATTGTCTTTTTCCAGGTGGCCTTGCAGGTGACATCCCCTGAAAGAGGCCACTAAGGGAGCTTTCACTCCCTTCCTCACAGATACAAACAGGAGAGCCAAGCATGTGGGTAGCTGGAGTGGATATAGACCTTTTGTTCTAAAAGCATCCAAACTCTTATCCCAGGCAGTTCTGCAACTCTGTCAATATCAGCCCTAAAGAATAGGATGTTGTTGGGGGTTGTCTCTCTCTACATCCTAAAACTGTTATCTGGTGGGAACCCAGGGTAGAAGCTGAATACTCACTGAGCCAAGGAATATGCCAACGGTGTGTCTGCAGCCCCATGGACTCCCACATGCAGATAACGTGGTCTGTGTTGTAACATTCTACAGTTCTAACCTTGAGGATGAATCAGTGGAGGACAAATGTTCTTTTCTTTATCCAGAATGATTCAGGTGCTTTGTTTCCTTTTTTTTTTGAGACAAAGTCTTACTGTTGCCCAGGCTGGAGTGCAGTGGGACAACCTCCGCTCACTGCAACTTCTGCCTCCCCAGTTCAAGTGATTCTCCTGCCTCAGCCTCCTGAGTATCTGGGATTATGGGTGTCTGCTACCACACCTAGCTAATTTTTGTATTTTTAGCAGTGATGGGGTTTCACCATGTTGGCCAGGCTGGTCTTGAACTCCTGACCTTTAGTGATCTACCAACTTGGCCTCCCAAATTGCTCCAATTATGAATGTGAGTCACTGCATCCAGCCTGTTTTGATTTTTAATGCTGTTGCTCTCCTTTGTTGGACAGCATAATGAAATCTGTTGACCAGCCTGGGAGGAGAAAGAAGGCTGACCTAGCTCTAACCAGCATTGTTCTTGTGGCCAGCAATGGAAGCCCAGGACTCCCCTCTGCCATTTCTCTCTTAGCAGAATCTAATTTAGTCTCAACATAAATGAGACCTACCAGCGGGGCGTGGTGGCTTATGCCTGTAATCCCAGAACTTTGGGAGGCTGAGGCAGGTGGATCACAAGGTCAAGAGATCAAGACCATCCTGGACAACGTGGTGAAACCCCATCTCTACTAAAAATACAAAAAAAATTAGCTGGGCATGGTGGTGCATACCTGTAGTCCCAGCCACTTAGGAGGCTGAGACAGAATAGCTTGAGCCCATGAGGTGGAAGTTGCAGTGAGCTGAGATTGTGCCACTGCACTCCAGCTTGGGCAACAGAGTGAGACTCCATCTCAAAAAAAAAAAAAGAGGCCTACCTATTTCTTGCATCTCTTAATATTACTGTCTTCTGCATGTACTAAGGTTGTCATCATGCCTTCCTATCCCACACTCCAGCTGTACAGAACCCTTTAAGCCACTTCCTTACCAAAGCTGTCTAGACTCTAAAAATGCCGTTACCTTTTTTATTCTTAAAGAAATATCCTTTGCATTTGCCTGGGATTGAAGGAGAGCAGTAAACTAGTGCATCTCAAGGTAGCTCTGAATGCAACTCTGTTCTTAGGGTCATTCATTTTATTCCAGCACCACTGTGGATAGAGTCCCTGTGGGATGGATGAGGCACTGGGCAACTTTCACCTGGGACTGAGCATTCTCCTGAGGAAATCATTCATATCTCAAGATGTGAATGTGCAAGTCTGTGTCTCCCATGTGCCAGGAAGAGTGAGCAACCACCACCTCCATTTCTTCTGCCATACCATTGTGACTTGGGCCAATCACGTTAAGATTTCCAATGGATATTTACTAACCTGCTTTCCTTATTTGAATTTCTTACAATTTTTTTCTTTGATATGTGGACTGTTTTATGGCAAAGAGGACAGCAAGGTATGACTGAAATGCTGTATGGCTGAGAGGTTTAGCATCAACTGGTGTACCTGGAAACATTTGCAAATCACTCCGTGGAGATACGTTTCCATTTGAGATTTGAGATTTCTTCTATTTCTTTCTCACAATTTGAGATCTCTTCTTTCCACTCTATTACAGCAGAGAGATCATACTATAAATACTTAAATTGTTTGGGTTTTTTTTTTCCTCTGGTGGATTTGCAACCTTTAACTATCCAGACTGCATGACTTACACACAAGAAACTCGGTATTGTGACAGACCATCAGTTTTAAACTAAAGAAAATGCACGGAGTCCTGACATCAGAAGCTTGCAATTACAAAATTAAGATCAGTGTTACATACAGTGCTGAGAGTTACATTCCAAAGGCAAAACTCAAGGCCGCAATGCTTGAGTTGGCCAAATTACCCTTGAATATCATCTTGATTGTCATAAAGTTCAGGATACAGATGCACCATCTCTCAAAAAGAGCCCAACTAAATCAGTTGGCTTTTTGTAGTGAAAGAACAGACCGTCATTACTTTTTTTTTTTTTTTTGAGACCAAGTCTCATATTGTCACCCAGGCTGGAGTGCGGTGGCACAATCTTGGCTCACTGCAGCCTCCACCTCCTAGGTTCTGGCGATTCTCCTCCCTCAGCCTCCCAAGTAGCTGGGATTACAGGCATACACCACCATGCCCAGCTAATTTTTGTATTTTTAGTAGAGACGGGGTTTCACCATGATGGCCAGGCTGGTCTTGAACTCCTGACCTCAGGCAATCCACCCACCTTGGCCTCCCAAAGTGCTAAGATTATAGGCATGAGCCACCATGCCCAGCCAGACAGACCATCATTACTTTTTTTACTAAGTATCAGATAAATTTGCCAGCTTGTATTTAATAGTGTAAGAAAATACTATTTGCAGCACAGGAATCCCCATCACTCACATACCCAGAGGCCTGTGAGACTGAGACCCACAGTGAGGAGTGAGGTCCCCTCTCTTATCTCAGGCTCCTTCGAGGATGCTCACTCATGAGGGATATCAGCACGGGTGATGCCCATGCCATTTAAATTCTTCCCTCTCTCCTTTTCCTGTTTTAAACTACCAAGTATGCATGACTGAATTCACTCAGGTGAATAGGACTCCTCTCTTCACTTAGTTGTGCTGTTGTTTTTAACAATGTGTTGAAAACAATGGCAATAGTTCAGTGAAACATCCATTGTCTGAGGTCTAGAATTGTAAGCCTTTTTCGAATGCCAGTTAAACTGTAAAGAAGCATCAGAGAACCCTGAAGAGAGAGGAACAGTATCTGTACACAGGAAATCATTGGGAAATCTTCCATTCACATCTTCAGACGAGCAAGCTGTTAGGGATATTCGTTTTCCTGTGTGATTCTGTGAAAGCCTCCAGGCCGAAGTTCCTATGGCATTAGATCCAACATAATCTACCTTCAAATACATGCGTTTCTTTTTTTTGTTTGTTGGTTTTTTTGTTTTTTTTTTTGAGACAGAGTCTCACTCTGTTACCCAGTCTATCATTCAGTGGCGTGATGTTGGTAGTAGAGAGAGAGTTTTACCATGTTGACCACACTGATCTCAAACTCCTGACCTCAGGTGATCCGCCCACCTTGGCTTCCCAAAGTGCTGAGATCACAGGGTGAACCACCACGCCCAGCCAGGTTTCAGTCATATTTCTCCATGGTCTAAAGAAGAGATGTGTTTGCGTTGCCCTTCAGCTGTGACACAAGTGTTACTATCCACACAGCAAACATCTCCACCATTTACACCAAAACCACTCAGCAGCCTTCCAGCTGCGGTATATGGCATAGAAATGTGCACAGCTAAGCGAGACCTGGCCTGGGACGCCACCAGTGCTAGGGAACAGCCCTGTTGTGCATGGTGAAATAAAGTGGGGCAGAAAGACTCAAAAACATAGGCTGCGCAAACAGGAGTGCTTCTGAGGGAGATGGGGTTTTCATTTTTCCCAGAGGCCCCCGTTGGTCCATGCCGTATCTTTTTAGGGAAGTCACTGGCTTGATACAGAACAGTGATCACGAATCTTGACCTCAGCTGGGGATGTGCAGGTTCTCCATGTTCCTGAGCCAGGCTGGGTGAACTTCCATGGCCTTCTAGATGGTACCTTTTATAACCCTCAGGTGGTTCATTCACCTGGACAAACCGGTCTGAAAGTCAATAGAGCTTTAACAAACAATTCTCTTGTTTTCCAGAGAGAGGATGCAAGCCATGGAGAAACAGATTGCCAGTTTAACTGGCCTTGTTCAGTCTGCGCTTTTTAAAGGGCCCATTACAAGTTATAGCAAAGATGCATCTAGGTAAAAAAGAAGAAAGCCAATGAAAAAAATAATTCAATCTGTTTCTCTTTTAATCATTAAGATAATTCATTCATTCAAATCTGTTTCCTTGTAATCATTTCAAGGCTGAAAATATTCACATCTCTATGAATCATGGGCATTATTTTTTTTTTTTTTGGTTTTTTTTTTCCTCCTTCTGGTAATTCTTGGTCGAAGGTAACACTTTGGCCCAAGAAGGTAAAGGGGCTTCCCAGTGCATGTGGCTTCATGGACCACTCACCGTGCAGTGCCTGCAACCACCAGCCTTGCGTGTCCACGTCGCCATCATCTGAAAGTCACGAGTGAGCCTGGCTGCATTCCACCCTTAGTGTCAGGTGCACACCTGGGAAGCCTTTTCCATCGGGGCCAATTGTGATGCTGATGCTAAAAGACCTTCATTGCTTAATCCCATCACTGCCGATTGCTTCAAATAGTGAATGGAATGGGCTTTTTTTTAAAAAAAAAAAAAAAAGGCATTTTGGAAACTGCATAGCTGACTCTCTTTTTCTTTTATTCAGCGAGAAAATGATGAAAACCACAGCCAACAGGAACCACACAGATAGTGCAGGTAAGTGTTTTTGGAGCTGTAGGAGGCCTGTGGGCTTCCTGGGATGAGCCCTGGCTGGTCTCAGAAATGTTTAACATTTCCCAAAGTCACTTATTTGGTATGATGTCAGAGGATTCCTGGATAACTCCTTGCATGCCCACAGCTTTCCTGCTAATGCCAAAATTCCATATTTATTCATTACTTTGGGGGCAAAGCACTGTCTTCTCCCTTCAGTTTTCATTCATTCACTCACATACTCATTTGTTCATTGACATGGCCATACAATGGGCATCTTGCAGACACAGGGTGGCCTACTTAGAACTTGGAATTCAACGAGGAAGAGGGAAATGGGACAAGTAGTTTTATGTGTGTTGAGTGTTTAAAATTGCGGGATAAATATTTTACCAATAGGACTAGCCTATACTGAGGACATTCCCTGGAGGAAGTGACACAAACTAAGCCCTGAAGGGTGAAGAGGACTTAGGGGAAAGAAGGGGTGGCCAGGCAAGGGAATTTCAAATTGTTCTAAGTGCAAAGTGCAGCCCTCAGAAGGTTGTACACTGGGGAAGGACATCAGCCCAGCTGCAATATGGGGTTGGATGAGAAGGGACAGTAGCAATAAGGAATGACCAGTGTCCAGGTGGGAGAAGAAGAACTACTTGGTCTAGGGCCTGCTTTTTATTTTATCTTTTTAATCTCATGACAGATGATCAGGCCTGCTTTTTAAATGCCAGCATTCCCCAAAAAGAGAACTCAGTTGCATTAGTAGTGGCGTTCACTAGTATCCAGGTCTTTGCAATGAATGTTTCATCCTGCAGTCTCAAGCCAGGCCTCTGCAAGAAGATGAGGTCTTCCCTCCCATCGGGTTAGAAATAGAAATCCTTAGCAGGAACACATTCAGATACTAAATTACACAGAAAGCATATGGCAAGTTGGGTGAAACCCCAAATTTAGGGAAGCCACGTGTACTGGTTTTGTGCAGCGTGGTAGAGTAGACAGAATTTGGGACTTAAGTTTAGGGCGCTGTTGGTCGCGGTTCTCCTCTGGCCAAGCACAGTTTGGCTACCAGGCCAACAGGGCCGCTCTGCCAGCATTCCTGATCCTGACGGGATTTGTTGTTTTGCTTAGAAATCAATCAGTGACCTTGGCCGAAGCCAGAGAATTGTTTCACGGAAATTGCTAAACTTGTCTTCGGAGCAATTGCCAGTTTGTTTTGGAGATACTTAATTCATTCATTTTTTTAAATTTATTGTAAACTTAGGGAGAAAAAAGGAAACTACTACATACTAAAACCCTCCATCCTTCTGTAATCCCTTCTAGAAATGCTTCATATGGGAGCGCACTGCTCTAATCAATATGTATGTGCTATTTTTTTCCTTTTTTTCTTCTTGCTTTTTAGAGAATAATAATAAATATGTAGTGAGTGCTTCCTGTGCACTTTTCATGCATTCACTCATGAACCCCTGACCGCCAGCGTCCAGGGAAAGGTACAATTTTTATCCTCACGTTCCAGAGGAGTAAACTGAACACAGGCCAATACACGTGACACACATCATCATAGTCCTCGTGCCTGTCATTTTAACTCCTTCTTTTATGTTAAGATGCCTCAGTCCCTTTAAAGATATATAGGTTGTTTCATTTCTTTGTTCTAAAAAATCTTGTCAATTTCTTTTGAAATGTGGAGAAAGGAGCCAGTGTCATTTCCTCAGATACATTTCCCAAAGTGGAATCAGTGAGTTCAAAGGGACAGTTCAGTGGCACCGGTGACATACTGCTGGTTTCCTCTTCTGAATGGCTGGGCTGATTTGCAGCGCCGCTGGCAACATGCCCGTGGACTCACTCCCCACGTCTCTTCTGGGTTTGGACTTTCTTACTCTAACGTATCAGGGCGAGAGACTGTCCACAGGGGCTTCGTTGCCATAGCAGCCTTGTATAGTGGACAAAATACAATAATTCTTCCAGAATCCTAGGAAGTAAGCTACAAGACAAGTATTATCCCTGTTCTGTACACAAGTAAACGGAATTATATAGAAGTCAAGGAACTCATTTGGCTGAGGGTAAAGGAAACCCGACTTTCTGGTTACTTTAGGAATGTGTAGTTTACTGTGGAAAGAGAACAGAAGAAACCTCCCATCTCAAAGGCATGCCATGGGTTTTATACTGTGCATTAGATCATTTAACACAAAAAACCCTATAAGGAAGATATCATTACCCATATTTTACCTATATTTTACTTGAAAGGAAACAGAAACTCAGGGAGGTTAGATTAGTTATCCAAAACTACACGGCTAGTAAGAGTGACAGCCAGGCCAGGCATGGTGGCTCATGCCTATAATCAGAGGACCTTGGAAGGCTGAGGTGGGAGGGTTGCTTGAGGCCAGGAGTTTGAGACCAGTCCTGACAACATTGCAAGACCCCGTCTCTACAAAACATGGGCGTGGTGGTACATGTGTGTAGTTCCACATACTTGGGAGGCTGAGGTGGGAGGATTGCTTGAGACTGAGAAGTCAAGGCTGCAGTGAGCCGAGATTACTGCACTCCAGCCTAAGTGACAGAGCAAGACTTTGTCTCAAAAAAAAAAAAAAAAAAGACAGCCTGACTGGCTGATACTTGAGTAGATGCTGATGTCATTGGCTAAAATTAGGCCCATATTATAATGCACATTGGAGACTCAGAAGCAGGCAGGGCAGGAGGGGGTGAGGGATAGAAGACTACAAACGGGGTACAAGGTACACTACTCGGGTGATGGGTGCAGTAAAATCTCAGACTTCACCACTGTACAATTCATCCGTGTAACCAAAAACTGCTTCTACCTCAAAAGCTGTTGAAATAAAAAATATATATATAATAAAATAAAATTAGGCCCATAGAGACAGAAAGGTGTTTTTGGGAAGACAAGCAGAGATCATGAATTTGACTTGCTAACGGAGAAGTTCAGTAGTGAGGTGAGGGCATTGGCATGTGGATCTGAAGATAATTGTGTGCTGCAGATGAGGACGCGGGAGACTCTGGCAGGTGGTGGTAGCAGAAGTGACCCCCCCATGTCCACCAAGAAGAGAAGCAGGCCCAGGGACACAACACAGCAGGACTGAAAAGGTTAGCAGAGGAAGGAGTTAGAAGAGAGTGACCAAGACGGAGCAGCAGAGAGAGAAGAAGATGAAGGAAAGTTTCAAAGTGACTGAAGAGAAAAGAAGTGGCTGACAAAGCTCAGTTCCACATTGAATCAAAGTCATGTCAGCCCAGGAGGGGGTCCATGCGGTTGACAACTAGAAGATCGCTGAAATGAACATGAAGAGTCATTTCAGGGAATGATGGAGCTATTACCTGAACTAAATATAGTGGATTAAGAGGATGTGCATGTGAAGATATTTTTTAAATGAGTGTAGATTCCATAAAGAAATTTGGTTGTTGGCTGGGCGTGGTGGCCTATGCCTGTAATCCCAGAACTCTAGGAGGTTGAGGCAGGAGGATCGCTTGAAGCCAGGAGTTCAAGACTAGCCTGGGAAACATGGCAAAACCCTGTCTCTACAAAAAATACAAACAAATTAGCCAGGAGTGGTGGCATGTGTCCATAGTCCCAGCTTTGGGAGGCTGAGGTAGGAGGATCACCAGAACCCAGGGAGGTTGAGGCTTAGAGGATTGCACCACTGCACTCAAGCCTGAGTGACAGAGTGAAACTGTGTCTCAAAAAAAAAAAAAAAAAATTGGGTTGTGAAAGATATTTTCTCAAACCAGTTATCAGAATTCAGAAACAGCTGGTACCCCGTCTTCAGCCTTCCCTCCGTGGAATAAAAGTTTGAGGGGAAGGAGGGACTTTGGGGCTCTCAGGAGAAAGAGGTAAAGTAAGAATGCGTGACTTCCCTTGGCTGAGGAATTAGCAGAACAGTTCTCAGTAGCAAACAGAAGGTAGCACAGTGTCATCTTTGTTGGAGAAATACCTTGTGATCAGAAATGATGTGGCATGTTGTGAGTGTGTGTGCACGCACACGTGTTTGCACACACACCCACATGTGCCTATGCCTCTCTGTATAGGGAGTGATGATAAAGTAATTTGACTGATTCTATAAGGAAACTTCCAATGGAGTGTGGTGAGAATCACTGACGTTCGAAGGCACTGTTAATTCTAACATGCAGCTGTCATTGGAAATGTTACCAGACTTGTTTTGCATGTTTTGCTTGGTACTTTCACAGTTGGAGAAAATCCTTTTGAACAATGGCAGAGATGGCGAAGCTTGCTCTTTTGAGAATGATTTTGATTTGAGGGTGGAGGAACTGCCAAAAGTTGGGTCAGAGCCATGACTGGTGATGATATCAGTGACCATTTATGCTTAGAAACATAACATGACCAGGCACTGTGGCTCACGCCTATAATCCCAGCACTTTGGGAGGCCAAGGCGGGAGGATCACCTGAGGTCAGGAGTTCGAGACTAGCCTGGCCAACATGGTGAAACCCTGTCTCTACTAAAAATACAGAATTAGCTGGGTGTGGTGGTGCACACCTGTAGTCCCAGCTACTAGGGAGGCTGAGACAGGTGGCCGAGATAGTACCACTGCACTCCAGCCTAGGAGAGAAAGAAGGAGACTCCATTGTAAGGAAGGGAGGGGAGGGGAGGGGAGGGAAGGGAAGAACGGAGGGAGAGGAAGGAAAGGAAGGAAGGAAGGAAAGAAAACAAAAAGCTTGCCATCAGTCTCCTGGAGCTCCATTGTCAGCCCTTTAAAATGCCTTCTGGCCTGCTCCTCTGCTTCCTCCCCAACGGGACCATTAGAGGGGCTGGAGACTGGCCCTATTCGGATGGTCACTCAAGGATGAAGAGCATGGGGTACCAGCAGCATCAGTGTTGCCAAGGCCAAGCAAGAAAGAGGACAGTTGCAGGGAACTCCCTGGCTCATGAGCACACCACTTTGAGCTCCACTGAGGCCTGGCTGAGCTGTGTGTGCTGGGGAGGGAAAAGTTCCTGAAATGGCTGAGGCCGGATAGAAAAACAGGCTACCACAATGCTATAACCACTCCAGGGTCTGCAAGTGGCCAGCAGTGCTCTGTCCTGCAAGGCCAGCTTGGCCTGTAACAA
Organism: Aotus nancymaae; assembly: GCF_030222135.1. Classification (NCBI taxonomy): domain Eukaryota; kingdom Metazoa; phylum Chordata; class Mammalia; order Primates; family Aotidae; genus Aotus; species Aotus nancymaae. The sequence goes on along the minus strand of NW_026988492.1, from coordinate 10,457,670 downwards.
AGCTTCCACTTGACTATTTACAGGAAAGGGAACTGGGGTGGGAGAGTTTATTAATAACGTAGATCCAGCCTTTACTCTGGGCACCTGTTCCATAGAATCACATTGTCCTTTCTAGAATCTAGCCTTTTTTTCTTACCAAAGGAGTTATGTGCAGACGCCCTCCTTCTTTTGATTTTGGAAATCTGAAGGAATTCGGGACAGTACCCAGTTCTTACTAGTTTCGCCTTGGTGATTGGCCGAATCTCTGCCCAGAAATAAGTTGCATGTCCTTAGGTTACATTTGCCACGCAGGAAATAGTCACAAAAGCACTCTATATTAGGTCTCATAATTTTAAAATTATTTTCTTCTATTATAATATTGCAGATATTCAGTATGCAGATTTTAAAAATACAAAAAAGTGACCGAGTGCAATGGCTCACGCCTGTATTCCTAACTCTTAGGGAGGCAGAGGCAGGAGGATAGTTTGAGCCCAGGAGTTCGAGACCTGCCTGGGTAATACAGTGAAACCTTGTTCTCAAAAAAAATAAATAAGTAAATAAATAAAAATTAGTTTAAAATAAACCCTTATATCGGGATACCACAGGAGGAGATACCTTTAACACTTTCGTTTTATACACTTCTGAGCTTTTCTCTGTGCACACCTGTGTGTTTAAACAAGCTCTTCTTCCAGAGGTTAAGAAAATTTTAAAAAATTTAAAAAAACATAAACAAGATTGATCAATTGATAGATCAATCCATCAATAGATAGATAGGGGCATAGGCAGCTCTGTGGCCTGCCTTCCTATGGCAGTTTCTTACTAAACTTCTGGAATATGATTTTTGCACACTGCATACTGTAACACTACATGATTGATATATATATGCATACTTTTTGTAATGAGAGATGGGCCTTTTTAGAGTTACCAGCTATCTGTATTGGGATGGGACGTATAGCTTAGACTTTCCTTTGCGGCCTCTGAGTTCTGTGCTGCACTCTTCTCATAGGAACTCCCCATGTGTCTGGTGGGAAGACGCTCAGTGCCCTGGAGTCCACGGTGCCTCCCAGCCAGCCTCCACCTGCGGGCACCTCGGCCATCCACATGAGTCTGCTTGAGATGAGGCGGAGCGTGGCGGAACTCAGGCTCCAGCTCCAGCAGATGCGGCAGCTCCAGGTATTCCTCATGCATGGCGGCCTCTGTCTCCGTTGCCCTGGGCTCTTCCTACCTTCTCTTTCCTAGGGGCTCCACGAAGACCTAGAAAATGTAGAACCCTAAGAGCATAGCTTCCTCTCACACACACAGCCCAGGTCTAGAGCCTTCCGCTGCAACTACAGTCAATTTGTAACCACTTCTTTAAGCTGCGCGTGCTTTTACGCAGGAAGAGACTCTTGGGCATCTCCTTTTGGAGAAGAGCCGAAAGGAGAGGGGCCCCGGGGAGTGCGCCGGCAGCCAGTGAAGGCTGCCTTCTGACAGCTTGTAGGCTCCATCCTCCTCCACACCGAACAGCCACAAAGGTGGATAGTCAGCCAAGCTTTTTCTTTTTTTTTTTTTTTGCAAGGATCTGTGATGTATTTAGAACTATGAGTTTAGAATAGAAGATGAATTCATAAGGAAAAAAAGCCACCATGGTGATTTGTTAAGAAAAACATCTGCATTTCATTGGGATACTGTGGCCATCCTTCCCTTGCTCTGTTCCATTGTTAAGGAATATATGAACTCTATGGGAATCAGTGTAAATGACCCTTCAGGTCACGAATCTTGGTCAATAAATCCCATAAATCTGCCAAAGCAGAATAAGCTGTCTCCTGGTCCTGGTAATAAGGAGGTAGAGGTGGGCATCCCTGCATGAGACCACACATTTGCTCTGTGCACCTCCTCCCACGTCCCTGCCCTGGATGGTATGTTGGGCATGGAGGATATGGCACTGACCTGGGCTCTATGCAGGCATCCTCCCTGACTTCCAGAAGCTCATAATGCAAATATTGCTAGAAGATAGGTCCAGGTGCTGTGGCTCACGCCTGTAATCTCAGCACTTTGGGACGCTGAGGCAGGTGGATCATTTGAGGTCAGGACTTCAAGACCAGCCTGGTCAACATGGTGAAACCCCATTTCTACTAAAAATACAAAAATTAACCAGGCATGGTTGTGTGCATCTGTAGTCCCAGCTACTGAGAAGGCTGAGACACCAGAATCACTTGAACATGGGAGGCGGAGGTTGCAGTGAGCCCAGATAGCACTGCTGCACTCCAGCCTGGGAAATAGACTGAGACGATGTCAAAAAAAAAGAAGAAGAAGAAAAAGGAGGAGGAGAGAGAAGAGAGAAGAGGAAGAAAAATATATCCAGGATCTTGGAGCAGCCACGGGATGCAACCTCCTGAGCCCTTTCCTCTAATAGGAAAAAGGCTTCCAGTCAAAGTTCTTCAGCACAGCGATGACACAAGCCCCCTGTTGTTTAACCACCTAATGAAGGCTAAGAAAACAATTTCCCCTTGCCTTCTGCCTACCAGAGAACACACAGAAAGGCAGCTGGTTTCAGAGACCCGAGGCCCCAGCATGGATTATGAGTGTTGCTAGAATAGTGAGTGCTCAGATCTCCAAGAGCTACTCTGTCTCTTAGGCAACATCCCAGGCACCTTGGACATCCAATGCAAATTCATTTGAATCTCCTATCAAATTGCATCATCTGTGATGGACCCGTCCTTTGCATTCGCTTTTCCTCGCTTTGCAATTTTAAAGACACATGGCAATGAAGTGAAGTGTACAGGTTGGGCTGGGTCGTGTCAGGGGGTGACAAAGTCACATGCCTTCAGTGTCCAGGCAGTAACAGCAAGTGAAGCGGAGGAGAGACCATAGTAAATTGGCCCCTTTAAAGGATAGTTGCCACTCAGTTCCAACTGGCTCTTAACCTGATAGAATTAGTCACCATTGTTTCTAGAGGTGTCATATTTCAAGTGAATTTGCAGATACAGGTTTTATATGAATTGCTGCTATTTTAAAATGTTGGAAAGTTATTAAAAACCAATTACTGAGTACACTCTAGGCCAAAGGACACAGTTGCAGTTCAGAGGAGGCCTGTCTCTCCCATGTTCCTTCTTAGCTGGGACTCCCGGGGGTTAAGCCCCTCTTCCCACTGCTCCTGCCTTTTGGCACCATCTGCTGGCCATTTGGAAATTGTCAACTCCTCATTGCACCCCTATAAGAAAAACATACATATCATTTGTATGGAAGTAGCTAACTGCTCTCAAAAGTGAGCATTTGTTGGCTTGGGGACGGCGATGGAATTGCTTTAGCATAAATGCCACACTTCCCCTGGGAATTTCACAGGCATTAGAGGTGAATTTCATGCCAAGGCTGTGATGTTTACAGCTGTAGCAACACCCAGTCAGTGGCTGGTGTAGTTTGGTCCTCTAGCCGGCTGGGAGGGATCTCCCACAACATGTCTGTCCTCGCAACCCTTGAAACTATGCAGCTTTGTGAAAAAGAGTGGTTTTCTTAAACAGAGAAGGTCTTTGGTCAAGGTCTAGGAATGCTGTGTTAACCACACAAGTTTCTTTATTGTTCCAGAACTACTCAACTTTTCTGGCTTTCTGGGAATAAGGCACAGCGAGCAAATGTGCTTTTGAGCCTAGGAGGCTGTGCAGTTCTGAAGCGCAGACTCTCAGGGAAAAATAAAGCAGTGTTTCCTAACCTGGCTGTTACTGTTTCTGCCTCTGTCTTTGTAAAGATCCCATTCAGCTTTCCTCCCCCTCACACTTCTGTCTTTTCAATCAGGGGAGTCTATTTAAGACAAAAACAGTTTAAAATAATTAAGCTATCTTGGCATCAATTCTCCTTCAACATATGCATTATTATATACCAAAAATGAACTGCAACCCCAGAGCAGTTATAAGTCCAATAATGGAGCTATCATTAGAGATATGCGAAACACCAGACTAGTCTCAAAAGAAGAAAAATTGAATTAGAAATTCAAATGTTCTTTGAACTGTGTTATAAAATAGTGAAACTGAATAAAACCATTTGTGCTTGGCAGCCAGCTCCAGTAATTAGATAATTAAATCATTGGAAAATCCTAGACTGTAGAGCATATCCTATTTGAGCATTTCATTTTCAAAATTGATGGATTATTCTCAGGAATAGAAATTTGTTGCAGAGACAGTGGGGTGGGTAGATTTCAATGGGACAAAGGGAATCTAAGCAGATCAAAGAAACCAGTAAAAGCCTGTTCGTGTTATCTTCTGCTCTCCAATTTCACAGGAGTTATCAGTCCAAGAGTGGCTCTCAAACCTGGCTACTCATTAGAATAACCTGAAACCCTTAACAAAAATCTCCAGGCCCGGGCTCACTACCAGAGTCTGACTTCACTGGCATGGACTGGAGACTAGACACTGGTGACTCTAGAATGTTCCAGGGTAAAAACGACTGCTCTTGGGTAATATGAATGCTTAGTCACCATGAAGACACCTCCTGGAAATGTTGAAATAGCTAAGTATTGCAAATGACTTAAAGCTCCGACTTCAAACAATACACCTCATTCCCAGTGGCTAATCTGTTATGTTCTCTGCTAGCTACAATTGGTACAAAAGCTATATGGAACCTTTATACTGTGATATTCCCATTCCCAAATAACAGTTGGGTCTGTAATTAGTTAGCAACAATGGGAAAGGGTTTTGTCAAGGTTTTGTACCTAATGGATGTTTTCCTCCAGTGATGATTATGTTTGCCTGTTACCTTTCCTGGTGTGATTTTGGGGAAAAAAAATAAGCCCACTTTTTCTAAATAATGAACATCTTTTTCTCAAAATGCCACAGTACTTGGATTTTACCAAAGTCATTCTGTGTCTACAGAAGTGGCTGCACTTCTGCCTGTGCCTGTGGGTGGCAGAGAAGAGAGAAAAACTTCTGGAAGAGATGGTACAGGTTCTGTGGAGGTCGGATAAGATTTGGCCTAAAGAGAGGATGGAGACCTCCTATTTCTTTAATCCCCACCATTTTTTCCTAGGATCCAATCTCTTTATTCTTCTTCCTGATAAATTAAAAAAAAAAAAAATTGGGTTGTTCTGAATTTAGTGTTACATTTTTAGGACTCCTGAGGATTTACAATCTCTTCCCAGGAGAAGGAGGAGGTAAAATATCAATATAAAAAATAAACATGGCAGTGCATAGAGCCCTTGTATTTAAAATGATAAAATTCAACACAGTTTCCTTAATGTGTCTTTTTATAAGATAGTGCCTCGTGGAAATGTTCCAGGGTCTCATTTATCTTCTGACATACATAGCAATAGTCATGGGAATGTGTATCCCTGAGAAAAGCACATTGGAGTTTCCCATGTGCAACAGACCTGTTTCCCCTGCCAAGCAGAAATAATAAACAGAACTAGTACAGGGCTTGACATTTAGGCTGCTTACAATGTACTAAGCTCCAGTCAGATCTTTGGACAACAAGAAGCTGTCTAAGGTGGGGAGACAGGACCCCAATGACATGGGTTATAGAGCTGTGAGCAGACATCCCTCGTCTTTTTCCGTGAAGCCTGAAGGAATGCATCCAGGTAGGATCGGGAGTCATTCTGAGATCTGGCTTTCCTCCTGAAACTTCCTGATTTGTGGTATAACCACTGCTCCATGTCACTGCTACACAGCAAAATCGGTCCAATTACATTAGCCATTGTTGACAAGACTGATACTCTTAGATTTTACCTAAGAAATCAAAATTGAGTATGTGAGACATAGGTCTGTTTTCATGTGGGTAGAATCAGGTTTAGGCAGTTTTCTAGTTTCTCCATGAAGTGATTTGGATAACTTATTTGGTCTAATTAAAATTTTAATGACAAACAGCATTATTTCTGTCTAAGAGTGCTTTAAAAATGTCAAGGCATTTTCGATAAATTTTGTTTCCAGCTATAAGGAATAATACAACTCTACTTGCCCTCCTACTGTTGACAACTACAAAACTGAAAAATAAGCAAATGTATGAAACAAGTATTTTCAGAAATTAGACAACACAAGACCGTGATCCTTAGGAGAATGGAAACAAATCTACAATTGACCCAGTTTTCTGCCTAGAGGCACTTTTCAGATCTTGGTACAGGAAGGAAGAACCCAAGCATGGCACTGACAGTGAGTTGAGGAGATAAGACCAAAGTTTAGAGAGCTGACACAGCTAGAATTGGTGGACCGGAGTACCAAATACAAGAAAGCTCTGCAGTGAAAGAACTACATCAACAAATGGGTCTGTTATTGAATCTTAAGCCAAGCATGTACAGTATGAAAGCAACCGCTAAACCAGGCAAAACCAAGTTGAGGGGCTGTAAGTCAGAAGTTCCTGAAGTTCACACAGGCCTGGGAGATGTGCAGGTTTTGAAAAGCAAAAGTAAAGAGGCCTTGCTGAGCACCTGGGCATTTAGTAGAGATGGGAAAAAGACTATGCCTCAGTCTTAGGACTAAATTAGCCCCAGAGTAAAGACTACCCTAGATTCAACCTAAGAGCTTATAAATAAGCCTTTAAAGGACAAAGTGGATCCACGAGTAACTGGACTGTCTGCCAGAGAAAGGCCAAAATCTGTAAAGGAAAACAGCAAAATTCAAAGCTCCATGCCCAACATCCACTCAAAAATTACTAGACATGTGATTATGCTGAAAACTGTGATCAATAACCTTAAGAAAAATTTCTCAAGAGAAACCAACCAGAAATGGCAGCGATAATGAAATCAGTAGCAAGGACTTCAAAACAGCTATTATAATTATTGTCAAGGATTTAAAGGAAAACGTAAACATAATGAGGCAAGAAATGGAAGATATAAAAAATATCCAAGTGGAGCTTTCAAGAGCTGGAAAACAGTATCTGAATGTGCTTAACAGAAGATTAATCACTGCCCAAACAAAATGTCAGTCAACCTGAAAAAAGCAATGAAACTGTCCAAACTGAAGTATATACAGAGACAAGAAACTAAAGCAAATGAATAAAATGTGACCAGTGAGACAATATTAATAAAAGATCAAGTGGAAACAGAAACATATTCGAAAAGGTAATGACAGAAGTTTTTCCAAATTGATGAAAGCTGTAAATCCACAGACCAAAAAAGTTCAATGAACCCCTAGAATGGTAAGCACAATGGAAACTATGCCAAAGCACATGGTAATCAAATTGCTGAAAACTGGGGATAACTGGAAAAATCTTCAAAGCAGCTGGGGGTGGAGAGAAACCCCATTACATACAGGGAATAATAATTAAGAATTAATTCCAACTTCTCATCAGAAATAAAAGGCAATTCAGAAGACAACAAAATGACGTTTTTAAAGTATTGGAAGGAAGAAACTCTTTTAGAAAACAGAGAGTACTTCCTAACTTATTTTATGAAGCCAGCATTACCCTAAGAGCAAAACCAGACAAAGATATTATGAGGAAAAAAAAAACCACAAACCAATATCCCTCATGAAAATACATGTAACAAATCCTTAACAAAACATTAGTAACTGAATCCAGCAATATATAAAAAGGATAATACATTTTCCTGGGGTTTTATTCCAGGAATGCAAGATTGTTTTAATATGAAAAAAATCAATGTATTTGACCTTATGAACAGAAAAAAATCATATCATTTCAATAAATGCAGAAAAAGCATGTGACAAAATTAGACATCAATGAAAAAAACAGCACTCTAGAAGTAGAAGGAATCTTCCTTACCCTGATAAACAACATTTGTGAATGCCCTGCAGAAAACACAGTTAATGGTGAAACACTAAACACACTCCCCATAAAAGCAGGAACAAGGCCAAGAAACCTACTCTCATGTCTGTTTCACACTGTACTGAAGATCCCAGCAAGCTCAGTAAGGCTAGAGAAAGAAACAGAGGCATGCAAATGGAAAAGGAAAATGTCTAGTTGGCTTTACTCACAAATGACATGATTGTATACATGTAACATTAAATGGAATCTACAAAACATGCTACTAGAAATAAGTGACTTGAGCAAGATCACAAGAATCAAGTCAATGTACACAAATAGGAAAATTTTGGCGTATCCATTTGTACAATGAAATACCACTCGGCAATAAAAAGGATGAATCACTGGAAAACTCAGCAACAGGGCTGGATCTCAGAAGACAGTATTCTCAACGAAAGAAGCTGGACACAAACAAACACATATTGTATAACTTCATTTTTATAATGTTCTAGAACACAGAGAACTCATCTATAATGACAGCAGACAGGTAGTTTCTTTGGGCTGAGGGGTAGGGATTGATTGCAAAAGGTCTCAAAGGAATTTTTTAGGGTGATAAAATATTTAACTGTCTTTTCAGCAGTAGTTACATCAGTGTATACATTTGTGAAAACTCATTGAGCTCTGCACTTAAGATGGATATGTTTTATTGTTTTTAAACTGCCTCAAAACAGCTGATTTTAACTATTAAATGCAGATAGCACCTCTTAAACAAAAACCAACTTAATAATTTGAGCTTCCAATAACTAATTTGCTTGAAGCATTTTGAGAAAGATGTTGATCCACATTCTATCTTTAGCACTTTTTTTACACTGTGCTCAGTAGCAAGAACACCAGGCAGGGAGGGTAGAGGAACTGGGAAAGCGGACGGAGAACCTGTGCAGACCTCGCTCCTTCATGACTCACTCCTCATTGCCCACGTGCCAGCTGGTGAGTTATGACAGCTCCCCTCTTTAGTGGAAGAGGGAAGTACCCTCAGCAGGATCCTGTAAAGCCCCTCTTTCTAGACAGGAGGCTAATAAAGCCTAGAATTGAAACAGAGCCTTTCCCTCTCCTTCTCTTCTAGTGGAATAAGTCTAGTTGCATTTAAACATTATGCCCAGTTATATTCTTCCAATATGTTCTTATCCTTCTCAGAAATGTTTTATTTCAATTTATTCATAGAGCAAATACAATGCCCCTTGAACAACATTGGGGTCAGCAAATACAGCTGACCCTTCACACAGTCAAAAATTCATAACTTTAGGTTCCCCAAAACTTAACTACCAATAGCCTACTGTTGAGTGGAAGCCTGACCAATAATATAAACAGTTGATTAACAATATTTTGTATGTTATATGTATTTTATACTGTATTTTTTTTTCACATGCATGCTATGTCAAATATACACTGTATTGTGACAGTAAAGTAAATTGAAGAACATGTTATTTAAAAAAATCATAAAGAAGGGAAAATATATTTACTATTCATTAAGTGGAAGTGGATCATCATAAAGGTCTTCATCCTCATCGTTTTCTCACTGAATAGACTGAGGAAGAGAAGAGGTTGGTCTTGCTGTCTCAGTGGTGGCAGAAGAGGCAGGAAATCTACGTATAAGTGGACCCATGCATGCAGTTGTTGTTCAATGTTGTTCTAACCTGTGTTGTTCAATGTCAACTGTATATGTCGGGTACCTACCATGTGCCAGAAACTGTGCTTGTAGCTGTGAACAAAATGGCATGCTCCCGGCCTTGATAGAAGAACAACTTGGGGTGGTGGGGAAATTGATGAGTTGAATTCAGAGACCTGGTTCGAGTCCTAACTGTGCCCTGTAATTGCCAAGCAGACCCTCAACATGTCCTTTTGACTTCTCAGAGCATCACTTTTCCCACCTTTCAATTTTATGAATTTTAAATATTCCTGCAATGATTTCTAGCATGATATCCATTGTTAATCTCCACTATCTAACCAGACCCCAGCTTTATGTAAGCTTGTTTTAGGATTTGGGCAGGAGGGTTAGGTGCCCCATAGCCCATGGCATAGCGACATCATCTGTCTATTCAAAAGCCCTTTTCTTAGTCCATGAAATCATCCTTGGTTGCAAATCAGAATCATCTGAGGAGTTTAAAAAATTTCTAGCAACCAGACAGTACCTCCACACCAGTGAAATGAGAATCTCTCAGTTGGAACCCAGGCATTGGTAACTCTTAGACCCATTTAATTATCTACTCATTTTCCTTCACACACCTGTCATCACTCACTTCCCCTCCCCTTCAAAGGCAGGAGCTCTGTGGGACTGGACACAAGGACTGAAGTTGAGCGTACCATCTTGATAGCATGTACTGTTGCTGTGTGTGGTTAATTGACCTATGTGAACAGTGCTGACCTGTAGCCCTTGACACATCCCTGCAGTGAGAGCAAGACAAGGCACGGGGAGAGCTGATCCCAACGTGTATCTGAGCCCATGGGTCACAACAGATTTCAACCATTTAGAGAAGAATTTTAGATTCTTCATTGTTGCCCATTCTTATCAATGTTACTGATTCATTCAGTTCATTCATTCAATAGCTGTATTTTGAGTTTTCTGCTAATGCCAGACATACTGTCACAGAGACTCTGTAAAATGCAGAAATTAACAAGGTGGAGGGAAGAGCAGGTGCAAAGGCCTGCCAAAAAGGATTCTGGTGGAGGTTGCAGTGAGCAGCGATCATGCCACTGCACTCCAGCCTGGGTGACAGAGTGAGACTTTGTCTCAAAAAAAAAAAAAGAGCTTGGAGCTTGGTCCCTGGTCCTCTGGTCCCTAAGAAGAACTGAAATGATGTTGTATGGCTGGAGCAGAGTTCTGGGTACATGCAGGGAAGGAGATTAGCCACAAGGGAAGGGATCAGACTGCCCAGGGCCTGGAGGATAGGCTGTCACCAGAGAGAACTTGGGAGGATGTTGTTCCCTGTGCACTGTCTCTAAAAATGGTGCTTTTTGGCCAGGCACGGTGGTTCATGCCTGTAATCCCAGCATTTTGTGAGGCAGAGGCAGGCAGATCACCTGAGGTCAGGAGTTCCAGACCAGCCTGACCAACATGGAGAAACCCCGTCTCCACTAAAAATACAAAATTAGCCAGGCATGGTGGCACATGCCTATAAATGGGAGGCTGAGGCAGAAGAATTGCTTGAACCCAAGAGGCGGAGGTTGCGGTGAGCCAAGATCACGCCATTGCACTCCAGCCTGGGCAACAAGAGCGAAACTCCTTCTCAAAAAAAAAAAAAATGGTACCTTGTAGCAAAATAGTGACTGACTGCAGTTTTTAAGACCACAATAAAAAGACATTGGCAAAAGTGGTGTGAGAGCATGATCATAAGTCCTATAGAGAAAGTAACCAAAAGTGGCACATTTCTATGTGGTTCCCTCCCAGAGAAAACCGCAGGCTCCACCCGCTAGTTCATGCTACCTGATCGCAATGGCTGGTTTATACTGAGGTCTAGATTGGTGCCAGACACTTTATGTTATTGTCTCACTGAGTCTCCATGACCAACCTACCAGCTATGAGATATTATTACCCCTTTTTTGGAGAGACACAGAGGTTTTTGGATAGACACGCCCATGGTCACACATGTATTAAGTGGTGAAACTGGAAATTGAACCCAGGCAGTCTCTCCCCGCAGGCCAGTTCATCACCATGCAGTGCTGATATTGGGACTTAATGGTGGTTCTGCTTGTGGCCTGTGTTGAAATGTTTTATCTTCATTCAGGGAAAACAGGAGGCATGATGTGGTTTTAAGCAGGCAGTGACATGGTCAGATTGCATTTCCCCTCAATTTACATGGATAATGGACAGTTGACAAAGGCATCATCACCCCTATGAGATGATTTATGTTTGTTGTAAACCAGTCCATGAAGCCAGAAAACAAAGGAAAGCATTGAAACGTGTTAAATGATATTTCAGGGGAACTTCAGGGATAATACACTAGTCATAATATAGTTAGTGTTATGAAGGCTGATTGAGTGAATTCACTTGATGGATTTGCTGTTAGAAAACTGTCCAGCTCCAGGGACTCAAGTATTCAACTAGACTCCTGTGAAGCCTGAATAAAGCTCCCACCTCCTATATTCTCTGGGATGAGAATCAAGAATGTTCTGGGAACTGTACGGAAATTGTGAGCTTCTCTATACAGGTAGCCTACCGCCAATCTAGAGAAATTCATGAATTGCCAAGAGCCCTGGGCTCATAGAATCATTATCATTGCCAACATCAAAGTCCTGTGTTTTAAGGGTCTGTGATTTCGTGGTACTTGGTACATGGAACCATATGAATGAGAAGGACATGGACCTTCTATGAACTGATACTGATGTATTTCATAGCCAAATCACCACGTGTTGAGTTCCCATTCTATACCAAGTGATGTTTCATGTAACCCTCAAGAATGGCCAAGGAAAGTAGATTCCCCATCCTTAGAAGTAAGAAAACGAAGACCAAGGGAGTCTATATAATGGGCCCAAAGTCTCACAGTGGGCCAGGGAGAGAGTACAGGATTTGACCCAAAGTCTTCTTGGCTCCAAAGCAGGTGCCCTGTGCTGCTCCCCGTAAAGATATGTCAATGAGAGCTTATACCTGTTGTCCATGATGCACTGACCAGAGTAGAAAAAGGATCCTTTGTCTTGCAGGCAAAATCTGGCTGTCAGTTGGCTGCTAAAACTCAGATGTTGGTGAAGAAGCAATATTATGTACAATCTTTGCTCCCTTTCCTTTCTCATCGAAATAAGTAAAGATTCAGCTGCAGGACTGTCTACCCAAAGCGCTCCGAAGACTTCAAGGCATTCAGCCACCTCGATGTCAGGCAGGCAGAGCCCACTGAGATTGACTTTTTTCTGTTCACAGCTGCAGAACCAGGAGCTGCTGAGGGCGATGATGAAGAAGGCTGAGCTGGAAATCAGTGGCAAAGTCATGGAAACGATGAAGAGACTGGAGGATCCCGTGCAGCGACAGCGCGTTCTCGTGGAGCAAGAGAGACAGAAGTATCTTCATGAGGAAGAGAAGATCGTCAAGAAGTTGCGGTGAGTGCCAGCCACTTGCATGTTGAGCTGTTTCACCTGCAAAGGAAAACTATCCTTGCTGAGAAGGAGGTTCTTCCCTGTTGGTGGTCTTGCCCTCTCATTATTAAGCACCTACTGTGTATAAATTAGAGTTCTGCTGATGCTGGTAAACGTGGACACTTCAGCACTTGTCCATGGAGGCCCAGGAAATTCAGGGGTCCTCAGGTGACTGAGTTTCTTTAAACGTTGCAGCATTGCTGGTCATGGTCATTTACACCTGTAGTCCCAGTTACTCGGGAGGCTGAGGCGGGAGGATTGCTTGAGTCCAGGAGTTTGAGACCAGTCTAGGTAACAAAGTGAGATCCTGTCTTTTAAAAAAATAGAGAGAGAGAGAGTTGCAGCTTTATACTCTCCTCCAGGGCTCAGCAACACACAAAATTAAAAGGAATAAATGGCAAAACCCAGTGAAAAATGGGAAGCCTATATTGCATCTCAGTAAATTAAAACTAATGGCCAAAATAACACAGCACTAAAATTATCTTCCTATTAATCAACCGTAGTTAAAATCACAAAAGAAGAATTTAAATGTAAAGTGTATCTGACCCAGAATGAAAGATGCTTCCTTGGCTGTTACGAATGTTATTTAAGGTTCTTATTGAAAGCATCTATCAAGTCCTACTATTGAAGTGAGCAGAATTTTATTACTCCCCCGTCCCACATCTTTTATGGTAATTGTATGTTTTGTGATGCAATGAAGATTTATCATAGAACTATCTCACCTTTTAGTATAATGAATAGCAATTTTGAGGGCTTTCTCCAGTGTTGATAATTCTCTTGTTTCTTGGAAAACTTAAATCTCTCAAATTGGGATTATAAGGGAGCAGTTTGTGAACTCTTCTTGTGACATGAGCAGAGGCTTCCATAATGGAAAGTGTTAGTTCTATCACCTCTCTCCTGTTGGAGCTGTGGCTCGTATCATCCTGGATGCCAACTCAGTGTGTTTGATTAAAATTAGAGTGTCCCTTTCAGCAGTCTAGAGGGAAAAAACATCAATTTGAGTTATTATTTTCCTAATAAATTAAATTAGGCCGCTGTTCATCCACATCTCAAAATAGCTTCCAAAATTCGACTTAGTTCACACATTTATAGACAGAGCTAATCACCCACCATGAGTGGGTACGGCTGTTATTTGTCTGAAATGTTTTTGTGACAGCCCAATTATCTAAAACTAGGTCTCCAGATTCTTCTTTAAAGCTTCTTTAAAATACATATCCTGGCTGGGCACAGTAGCTCACGCCTGTAATCCCAGCACTTTGGGAGGCCGAGGTGGGCGGATCACCTGAGGTCAGGAGTTCAAGACTAGCCTGGCCAACATGGTGAAACCCTGACTCTTTTAAAAATACAAAAAAATTAGCCGGCCATGGTGATGTGTGCCTGTAATCTTCTTTAAAACACCTTTTGAAATATATATCCTTTTGGCTAGGTGCAGTGGCTCATGCCTATAACCCCAGCACTTTGGGAGGCTGGGGTGGGAAGACTGCTTGAGCCCAGGAATTCAAGACCAGCCTGGGCAACATAGAAACATAGGGAGACCTCATGTCTACAAAATAAAAATTAAAAATAAAAATAAACCCTAGCCAGGCATGGTGGCACACACTTGTGGTCCCAGCTACTTGGGAGACTGAGGTAGGAGGATTGCTTCAGCCTGACAGGTGAAGACTGCATGATTGCACCACTGCACCTCAGCCTGGGTCACAGAGCAAAACCCTGTCTCAAAAAAGGTTAAACATATCTATGTACATTATCCTTTCAATAATAGTAGTGTACATTTTCCTTCTATAAGATATAAAGTAGGTTAACTGATGGGATGAATAGATCTGAATGGCAAGAGAGCAGATTATAAAAGACAGTGGAAATAGCTACAAGAGAAGAACTAGAATGTTTCCAGCATGAAGAAAAGACAAATATTTAAGGTGACAGATATCCCAAGTACATTGATTTGATCTGTACAGATTATATGTACTAAATTATCGCAGTTACCCCAAACTTCACATCCGTTGTGTATTGATATTTAAAAAGAGCTTATTTTTAAAAAGCCAGAAATTTCAACTCTGGAATATCAGAACAGCGACATCTCTCTCTCCTTCCCCTCTCCCTCCTCATTCTCCTTTTCCTCCTCCTCTTGCTCCTTCTTCTTCTTCCAGGCACTAGAATATAAGTCTTCTTGTGGAGCATGTTAGGTTGAATTACTGGTGAGCCATTCAGAAGACAGAGAGATGAAATTTGGGTCTAAAACTATGAAGAGATGGGCTGAGATTATAGGCACGGTGGTTCACGCCTATAATCTCAACATTTTGGGAGGCTGAGGTGGGTGGATAACTTGAGGTCAGAAGTTCGAGACCAGCCTGGCCAACATGGCAAAACCCCATCTCTACAGAAAATACAAAAATTGGCCAGGCATGGTGGTGGACGCCTATAATCCCAACTATTCAGGAGGCTGAGGCAAGAGAATCACTTGATCCAGAGAGATGGAGGTTGCAGTGAGCTAAGATCAGGCCACTGCACTCCAGCCTGGGTGACAGAGAGAGACTCTGTCTGCAAAAAATAAAACTATGAAAAGAAATGGGGTCTAGATAATTTCTACATGAAAATAATAATTGGTCTTCTACTAATAGTCAGGGGAAATATATTCCAACAAACTATGCACTTCTTTTTAACAAAGCTAGGATGAAAAGCAATTTAAACAAATAGAATACTATCAACTGTCATCTGTGACAATTTGACATTCTGTGGAGTGTAGTTGATATTTCAAAAGCCTTATTGATTACCATGTTAAAAATGTATTTCTGGCATTCATTTTAGCCCCATGTCTCTTTTACATGTTTGAATTAACAAATTTCATTTGTAATGTTTTATCTAAGGTAGATATCATAAACATTTGCATAGAGGTGGCGTGGTTGTATACAGTTGTGTCAATATACATTTCTGTACATTCCATAAAGCTGTGACATTTAAGAGTCTCTGTGTGCAGGGTTATTAAATCCAAGAAGCATATTGTGTAGAAGAGATTACAACAGAATTCTAGGTTGACTGACTTTGAGTCAGATGACAGCTTCTTGAAGTATTAATTACACACCGACAGACATGTTGGTTGTTAGTGGAACCAGGATAATATTTGGGTCTTAGCTCTTCCAGCAAAGCTTTGCAGGACTGGACACTGTGTCCGGTCAATGCAGGGAAGTCATTCTGTTTGGTTATGCAATGGAAAAGAAGTTTTCCACGTGAAGTTACCATATTTAGAGCCCTTCCGTGGGGTAGCACAATCTCTTCGTGTCAAGAATGCATTAGCTGTAGGAAGTTTCCCATGGTGTGCTCACAGGACACTGGACCCCTTTCCATAGTTCACACACGTGGACAGTGGGCAGATGAGGCTTTCCCCCTCTGGTCCTGAAGTAGCATCATTTCATCTGAAATGGCCACAAGCAATGTTGGTTGATTTTTCATAGCAGAATGAAAGACAGCACCAAAAATTCCATCCCACTTCTTGCAGGGGAGGAATTTGTCGCCTTCCCTGAGATCCTGTTGAACACATGTGGCATCCTGCCTGAACCCCTCCCGCAGCTGCCATGTGATCCAGAGCTCCATCCACTTGCCCACCTAAGTGGAAGGGGCCTTTGAGGGCCATCTGTTTGCAGATGACACCATGCATTTCTTTTTCTCTTGCTGCTGCTGGCTGCGCACTCCGGGCTCCAGGAGGTGGAATCGCTGTTCAGTTACTGCCCCCTAGTGGTTTGCATTTCCGAAAGTTCTTTTTCCTTGTTTCCTTGAGAGATTTTCTCTTGGTAGATTTATAGGTGTTTAGGATGGGGTTAATAATGCGCGCAAGGAGATGGTTGTTTTCTCAAGGGTGAGACCTCGAGCTCCTCTCTTGGAGCTAGCATCCCCCTCTATCCACAGACACCACATCTGTCGTCATTTTTATTTTCTGCAGTCATTCTTCTCTTGGAAGCTTGGAGAAGAAAGTTCATCCTTGTTGATGGGACAGTCAGTGTAAATCAGAGGTTCTCATTCAGGGGCAACTTTGCTCCCCGTTCCCCAGGGACATTGGACAGTCTGGGTCTGGAGACATTCTGGTTTGTCACAAGTTGGGGTAGGTAAGGTTGCTACTGGCATCTAGTTGATGAAAGCCAAGGGTGCTGCTAAAGATCCTACCATGCACGGGTTCCCACACCCCAACAAAGAACTACGCGGCCCCAAAATGTCAAATGCCAAAGGCGAGAAACCTGATATTAACCAATGTGGGCTGCTCGTTTTGCTGCACCGCAGGTCGGTCTATTTCTCTCTCTCTCTCTCTTTCTATTTCTCTCATTCTCTCCCTCTCTCCTTCCCCCACCCCACCTATCTGTCCACTGAATATAAAGACTGAGTCCTCTGTTAGCCAGGCACAATCGTCCCTTGGGCCAACGTGGAAGATTCCCTGGAAAACCCTCCTTGTACCTGCCCCACATCAAGCCACTGTGCCAAGATGAGCGCCTGCCCCTCCACGTGAAAGGCAGGGGAGGGGCAGGGGCGCTGTACAGAATCAGAGGCTGAGATGGGCACTTGGCCCCTGCACTTCCTCTGTGAGGCCTCACGTTCACCCGTACGTGCTGGTGTCCTTGCTCCCCGCAGTGAGCTGGAAGACTTTGTTGAAGACTTGAAGAAGGACTCCACATCAGCCAGCCGAGCAGTTACTCTGAAAGATGTGGAAGATGGGGCTTTCCTCCTGCGTCAGGTGGGAGAGGCTGTAGCTACCCTGAAAGGTAAGCTTTCTGCTGGGGGCGAGGAGTCTGAACTGCCTTTCCTGGGGTGTTTAAAAGTGTGTCACATAGAGAAGGATTCATTCATGTAAGTATTTACTAAACACCTTCGCATGCCAGGTATTGTTCTGGACACTTGGGATACCTCACAGCACAAAGTAGGCAAACATCTCCATCTTCTTGGAGGTGATAAGATAGTGGGTGTTAAAAGATTTCACACTAAATGATTCTAGTAACAGTTTCTATTTGCGAGGCTCTTACAGTGCACCGGGACGCTTGTGCCAAACTGATCAGAAACACGAGGAGGGAGGATCACTTGAGCCCAGGAGTTCGAGACCAGCCTAGGCAACGTGGAGGGACCCCCCATCTCTACAAAAGAAAAATAGAAAAGTTAGCTGGGCATAGTGGTGCATGCCTGTGGTCCCAGCTACTCAGGAGACTGAAGTGGTAGGATCTCTTGAGCCTGGGAGGGCAAGGCTGTGGTGAGCCATTATTGCACCACTGCACTCCGGCCTGGCAGCCTGGGTGACAGAGTGAGACCCTGTCTCCAAAAAAAAAAAAAGAACCGAAAAATAAACAAAAAACCTATAGCCAGGCATGGTGGCTCACACCTGCAATCCTAGCACTTTGGGAGGTCAAGGCAGGAGAATTGCCTGAGGCCAGGAGTTCAAGACCAGCCGAGGCAACATAACAATGCCCCATCCCTAAAAAAAGATAAAAAGATTTTTTTTGCCAGGTGCAGTGGCTTATGCCTGTAATTCCACAAAAATTAGCTGGGCATAGTAGCACACACCTGTAGTCTCAGCTATTCAGGAAGCTGAGGCAGGAGAATTTCTTGAACCCAGGAGACAGAGGTGACAGTAAGCCAAGATTGTGCCACTGCACTCCAGCCTGGGTGACAGAGCAAGACTCCATCTCAAAAAAAAAAAGTTAATTAGCTAGGCATGGTGGAGTGCAGCACCTAAATCATCCCAGCTATCCAGGAGGCTGGGGCAGGAGGATCGCTTGAGCCCAGGTGTTTGCGGCTCCAGTGAGCTCTGATCACGCCACCGCACTCCAGCCTGAATGACAGAGTAAGACCTCTTCAATCCATCAAATGAAAAAGTAATAGTAACCCTAAGCATCAATTGGCTTTATCCCAAATACACAGACAGGAAACAGGCCTAGAGGAGCCTTTGCCCTTACCCAAGGTGACTTTGTCCAGTGTTCTTCTGTGCTCTTAAGCCACTGCCACCTGGAGATATGTGAGCCGCCCTGTGGCTTGTGAACTCGGCATCTCTCTGTCCAGCATCAGAGCATGGGATGAGGGTTGTTGTTCTGGCTTTTTCTCCTCGAATTCACCTGCTGGTTTGGGCCTGCAGGAGAATTTCCAACCTTGCAAAACAAGATGCGAGCAATCCTGCGCATAGAAGTGGAGGCCGTGCGGTTTCTGAAGGAAGAGCCACACAAGCTGGACAGTCTCCTGAAGCGTGTGCGCAGCATGACAGACGTCCTGACCATGCTGCGGAGGTGACTGGGCCCTTATTGTGCTGGGGGTGGCCTGTGGAGGGGCGCACTGGGAAAGTGAGAGTGGAGGGTTTGGACTTCAGGCTTCCACCATGCTCCCAGGACCTGTCCTCCTTGTTGTGATGCAATCTCCAGTGTCCTGAGGAAAAGCCACAAGTCCTCCTCACCCTGGAACTTTTATTGCAACATGGCTTGAGGTTCTGATTCTTCAACACAGGCTGGCTAGGTGGAGCTCATCCTAGGGTTTACAAATTAATAGACACAGTAAGCATTGTTTTAAAATCATCTGAAAGGCCAGGCATGGTGGCCACTCAGGAGGTAGAGGCAGGAGGATTCCTTGAGCCCAGGAGTATGAGGCTGCAGTGAGCTATGATTGAGCCACTACACTCCAGCCTGGGCAAAAGAGAAAGACTCCATTCTTAAAGAAAAAAAAAAAAAAAAAAAAAATCGGCTGGGCACAGTGGCGCGATCCTAGCACTTTGGCAGGCTGAGGCGGGTGGATCATCTGAGGTCGAGTTCAAGACCAGCCTGACCAACATGGTGAAACCCTGTCTCTACTAAAAATACAAATAAAGTAGCCGGGTGCAGTGGAGTGCACCTGTAATCCCAGCTACTCAGGAGGCTAAGCCAGGAAAATTGCTTGAACTCAGAAGGCGGAGGTTGTGGTGAGCCGAGATCATGCCACTGCACTCCGGCCTGGGTAACAGAGCAAGACTTCATCTCAAAAAAAAAAAAAAAAAAAAAAAAAAAAAAAAAATCATTTGAAGGTGGATTTTTTAAAATAACATTTCGAAGTTAAAAAATGGACTGAAATAGTTTATTAGCCTCCTTCACTTCAGGGGCTTAGATGGCTTCAGTTCAAAGAAATTGAATAGAAATAAACAGTCTTTCTTAAATGAACTGCTGAAGGAGTTTCTGTGAGATTGTTGGTCCCACCTAGAAAAGAGAAACAAAGCCTTTTGAGTGGCCTGGGCCAGGCTCCCTTACTAAGGATAAACCTGCTCATCAAAGAGGTCACAGTGGAGGAAAAACCAAAAGAAATCCAGGACTTTCATTGAAAAGAGAATTCCAGAACTCCACACTCACTGAAAACACATATGCATGCAAAATTTGTGTTGTCAAAAGCGCCTTCATGGGCCAGGCATAGTGGTTCATGCCTGTAATCCCAGCACTGTGGGAGGCCAATGCAGTTGGATCAGTTGAGGTCAGAAGTTCAAGACCAGCCTGGCCAACATAGTGAATTCCCACAGGAATTACAGGCAGTGGCGCACCTGTAATCCCAGCTGCTTGGGAAGCTGAGGCAGGAGAATCACTTGAACACAAGAGGTGGAGGCTGCAGTGAGCTGAGGTCGTACCACTGCACTCCAGCCTGGGAGATAGAGAGAGACTTTGTCTCAAAAGAAAGAAAGAAAGAAAGAAAGTCCCTTT
Organism: Aotus nancymaae; assembly: GCF_030222135.1. Classification (NCBI taxonomy): domain Eukaryota; kingdom Metazoa; phylum Chordata; class Mammalia; order Primates; family Aotidae; genus Aotus; species Aotus nancymaae. The sequence continues at coordinate 10,437,235 of NW_026988492.1, read as the reverse complement.
GTAAATAGCATCTCATACTATTATATGCTCTGTATTTGGGTTAAAGTTAGATGTCTTTCTTCTCAACATGATAGTAACAATAACTTCCCCTGTGAACTCTTTCCATGTGTCAGGCACTGAACTCAACACTCTGCATTTATTTGCTCCTTCAGACTTCATAGAAAGCCCTATAGGGCAGACCTGTTTTTCATATTCTATAGGTAGAATCTGAGGTTTTAGGATATTCGCTGCATGTCAGAGGTGGAGCTGGGATATGAACTGACAGTTTGACTCCAGAGTTTTTATTGGTGCTTGTTCCAAAGCCAGGCAATTGGTAATATTTAGACATCCTCTCTGTGCCAGCCCTGGTGCTGTGTATTAGAAATACCGTAATGAACAAGACAGACGGGACCCCTGCCTTCTGTGACTTGCTGTCTTGCACGGGAAACAGACACTATAGACAGTGACCAAAAATAAACCACTTCCCAACAGTGGCAGCCCTGAGTCTTCAGTTCTTTAACAGAACTAGGAAATTGCAAGGAGTTTACCCTTCAGATCTGGGACCAGATTTGAGAGCAGGTCACAAACCGAAGTCACCTACAAAAAACTTACTTGTGAGATTTTAATTGCTAACTGTAATCATTGGATCAGATGTATAAAAGAAATCTGTTGTGTGCACTTAACTTCAAGACAAATTATTAACCATAAGGAGCAAGTTAGATTTTTCTAGTAGTGAATAACTTCAAGAAATGGCCCCTTTTAAGATGATAACATTCCAACACAGCTATATAGTCGCTTCCATAAGTTCCAGGATGCCAGAGGAATTCTGATTTTTTTTAAATGCCTCCTCATGCAGAGTCCATATCTAACTGTATACAGGAAGAAATTGTACTTGTATTACATTTTCTTGTGGGTTCACACATTTTAAGTTGCCAAAATGAATGCCTTCTTCCAGTAGGATAAAAATCTGTCAAAAGAATTCTTCATTGAGTTCTTACCTAAAAACACATGATCTATTTGTGGTAAGCAAGAATAGATAGTGAACAGGCAGGTGTAACTGCCCATTCTTCTTTCTCTTCCCTGAAAAACCATGAAAAGGTATTAATATTTTTACAGCCAGCATAGAGTGACGAAGACCAGCATATGCCTTGTCTTCAGTGAGTACAAGTGCTAAAAGAAGATTAGATTGTGTGTTTTGAAAATGTTATATGACTCTTTGTTCCATAAATAGTGGTGAGAGTGATACATAAAGCTAGTAAAGCAACTTTAAAAATAAAAAATAGACCAGGCATGGTGGCTCATGCCTGTAATCCCAGCACTTTAGGAGGCCAAGGTAGGCAAATCACCTGAGGTCAGGAGTTCGAGACCAGCATGGCCAGCATGGTGAAACCCCATCTCTACTAAAAATACAAAAATTAGCCGAGCACAGTGGTGGGCGCCTGTAATCCCAGCTACTTGGGAGCTGAGGCAGGAGAAACGCTTGAACCTGGGAAGCAGAGGTTGCAGTGAGCTGAGATTGCCTCACTGTACTCCAACCTGGGCAACAGATTGAGACTCCGTCTCAAAAAATAAATAAATAATAAATAAAACATTTTTTAAAAAAAGAAATTTAGCACCATTAGGCTACCCATCACAAGCCTTAATATAATTAATTTTGTCTTTGTATCTTTTGTTCATAATGTGCTGTACTTGTCACTGTGGAAGACTCACGGAAGAAGGTCATCATTATGCATGCCTCAGGGACATGCATGTGTCCTCTTGTCTAGGTAGGAAAGGGAAAGCAGGTCACAGCCACAGTCACAGATCAGAGCAGACTTAGGGGCTTGGAAAGACGTGGAAGTATGTGGTACATGTTTCATGTGAGGTGTTGGAAGGGCACCCAAACACAGATGCCCACTCGGCACTTACAATAGTGGACTAGAGTTTAGGAGACAGAGTCAGAGGGGCTCTCTGCCTATGTGGAGGGAGGAAGGAAAGACTGATTTAGAACTGGAAGTCACCTTCATGGAGATGAGTATTGAAAATGGGAAGGATCACTGGATACAGTGGCACATGCTGGCAATCCCAGCTACTCAGGAGGCCGAGATGGGAGGATCACTTGAGCCCAGGAGTTCAAGGCTGCAGTGAGCTATGATCACACCACTGTACTCCAGCCTGGGTGACAGAGCAAGACCCCAGCTCTACAGCAAATTATTTTAAAAATTAGCCAGGGAGGGTGGTGTGCGCCTGTAGTCTCAGCTACTTGGGAGGCCAAGGCAGGTGATCTCTTGAGCCTAAGAGTTTGAGGCTACAGTGGGCTGTGACCGAGCCACTGCACTCCAGCCTGGGCAATAGAGCGGGGCCCAGTCTCTTGAAAGAAAAGAAAATGGAGGAGATGGTTAATGTAGAATGACAGGGAAAGGAGAGAACAAATCCCTGGGGATCTTTAAGAATCTAAGGAATTGGGGTAGAAAAATAAACGGCAAAAAGAAAAAAAGAAGTGAGTAGCAGAAGAGTTATAGAATGCAATGTCTTTTTTCAAATAGAAAAAAGCAATATAATAAAAAGGGGATGAGGGAGTAATTAAAAATTAGAGGTCAAGTACCATGTTTGGCATTCTCACACCTAACTACAATGTTAATGTTAACCCTAAAACAACAGGCCCCGAGGAAATCATTCTCATCATCATCATCCCCATCTTCACCATTGCATGTTATGCAAAAGTATCTGAGGTTTAAAGAGGTGATGTTCTCCACATTATATAAAACATGAAAAAACTGATCATCAAACACAGATCTGACAGCGAACACCCTGTCTTTTCCACTACATCATGGGTGGGGAGGGACATATGGCTTCACATGACTCCCAAAACCAGAGGAAGTTGAGGAGTAAACACAACTGTTGGATGTGGAGTCACTGTTGACCTTGAGGCAAGACTCGTTTGAATCCAGGTGGGGAAGCCAGTTAGCAACAGGTTGAGATACAGAAGAGCAAACAGAAGGCATTAGAATGCGGGCTGCCCGCCCAAGATGCTTGGCAGTGACAGGAGGTGGGATTAAGGAAACGTTTGGCTTAGAACTAAGCATATTTGAGGACTGCACAGGCCAGAATCGGGTGGAGGAGTTAGAGAGGGTGCTGGCAGACTCATGTCCGTTTTCTACCCACCCCCCAAACACTGATGGAGTTGCAAGGGTCTCAGCACAACAGCACCTGCGGAAAGGGATATTTTCATAGATGTCCCTAGGCTGCTACTCTGGGCGTTGGGATGTGTGACTCTCACCGTCTTTGGGATGGCATAGCCTGCAAGTGTAACACAATGGTAAAGTGGCACGAGGGTTAATGCTGCTGTGCATGGTTTTTCCTAGACATGTCACTGATGGGCTCCTGAAAGGCACGGACGCAGCCCAAGCCGCACAGTACCTGGCTATGGAAAAGGCCACAGCTGCAGAAGTCCTGAAGAGCCAGGAGGAGGCAGCCCACACCTCCGGCCAGCCCCCTCACTGCTCAGGAGCCCCTGGCGATGCAAAGTCGGAAGTGGTGCCCTTGTCTGGCATGACAGTTCACCACGCGCAGAGCTCCCCGGTGGTCATCCAGCCCTCCCAGCACTCTGTGGCCCTGCTGAACCCTGCCCAGAACTTGCCTCATGCAGCCAGCCCCCCAGCTGTCCCCCCAGAAGCAACCTCCACCCTGCAGACGTCGCAGGCTCCTCAGTCCCCACAGACACCCATGAATGGGTCTGCCATGCAGAGCTTGTTCATTGAAGAAATCCACAGCGCGAGTGCCAAGAACAGGGCAGTGTCTATCGAGGTAGAGTTCTATTTCCATTTCTCATAACCCCATAAAGGAGTCTGACACAGGGGCCTTTCCCTCAAAGCGTTTATAGGCCAGATGATGATATAATCGTGTATGGATCAGAGATAGATTTTTTGAAGTGGAATTGGGATTCAGTGGCCAAGTTAAGAGATGGGTCATCTGGTTTCAGAGAAAGGTGAGACGCTCAGCCTGTAGGAAAGTGAGGCAAGGGTGTGCTGGTAAATGTTTAACAACCAGCTCTCTGGTAGGGTTGTGGTGGGGGTGGCTCTATTTGTGGCATTTGCCAATTTCCATGGTGTAAATATCACAACCATGGCTGATTTCAAGTTATGACATGACACCGCTGCTGCTGAAGTTGGGAAGAAATGTGACCATCAGCTCTCCGGGGCCAGCACAAGCCGGCTTCAAGCACTCCACTGCGGTGAAGGCAGCCCGAGGAGGGTTTGCCACTCATCTAGACCATAAGTGGAACCTGATGAGCAGGGGAAGGTGGTGAGGGCATCTTAGGATACAAAAATGCTGGTTCAAAGTCTGGAACCATGGCTAAGCCTGTCTAAGTGGAACAAGAAAGAGGACCTAAGCCTGGGGAAATGGGCTGGAAACTGACCTGAGAGCTTGGAAACCCATCCATGATGTTTGGACTTTATTTGGTAGGTATCAGAGAAATTATGCAGCTTTAATTCATGATGTTTTTTAAATGGCATCTCATGGAAATTAATCTAGAAACAACACACAGAATTGATTGAGGTGTGGGGTCCAGGATTAAGAGAGCTGGATGAGCTGTTATTATAGTCATCTAAGAATGAACAGTAGAGCAGTCTAATGAAAAGAGAAAACTAGGTCTTAAGATCAAATGACATGAGGCCACGTTTGGTGGCTCACGCCTGTAATCCCAGCACTTTGGGAGGCTGAGGCAGGTGGATCACTTGAGCAGGAGTTCAAGACTAACCTAGGCCACATGGAAAAACCCCAGCTCTACAAAAAAATATACAAAAATTAGCTGGGCGTGGTGGTGCATACCTATAGCCTCAGCTACTCCGGGGGGTTGAGGTAGGTGGATCACCTGAGCCCGGGGAGGTCAAGCCTTCAGTGAGCCAAGATCATACCACTGCACTCTAGCCTGGGTGACAGAGTGAGACCTTGTCTTTAAAAAAATTAATTACTTCATTAAGAAAAACGTAAGATCAAATGACATACTATGTTTTTAAATATTCTTTTTATCGAGGGCTGGTACTTTTCTACTTCTCTCTTTCTTCTTGCCTCATAACTTTTCCTCCACTCATTTGCTTTATCCCCAGCAACCTTGTCCTAACCCTCCTGCCTCTACTGAAAGTCATCAGTGGAGAGCTCAGGTTGGGTATATTGAGACCACCTGGCAAAACTGCCGTGGCCATGGTCACGGTCTCGGGGGCTCTGAACACCAGGTGGTTTCTCTCTGTCCCAGGGGCCCTGGCTGTGCCCCTCATCAGAGTCAGCTATTTTAATAATGCGTATCACAAGGGTATGGAAATGTGATTGATGGAGTGTGATTCTATTCCCAGTGTCTAGTAGGGCAGGGGAGGAAAAGATGTTTCCTCCTGAGAACTGGCAGATCTGTCACTTAAGAGGTCTTGTCACTTTAGACCTCTCAATATTGAAAGGATATCAGTATGATGGCACTCTTACTTAACAAATCTCTGTTGAGAACCTGGTGGGCATGGTTATCATTGTGATGTGTGTATTTTACGCTTTGAGAGGAGACATGAGTCATCTCTGAAAATGCCCTGATCCACAGGTATAGAGGCTTGGGTTTTTCTGCGAGTTCTGCCACAGATGAATGGGATGAGCTTTATTCATTCAACAGAGATTACTGGGCTCCTTATGTGCCAGGCCCTTGTAGGCTCAGAGGAAAGGTGGTAAACAGAAGAGACAGAGTCTCTGCCCTAAGAAACTTACCTACTTGTAGGAAGGGACAGAAAAAAAGCATATGCCAGGTGGTAATAAATGTTAGGAAGAAAAAATAGAGGGTTAGGGTGGTGGAGGCGGTGGCTGTTATTTATATGTAACAAAATTTGGGCAAATTAAATCTTCATCTCACTGGACCTCAAAGTTACCAAATGTTGATTCAGTGATCATTGCCAATTCTTACGTTATAGGGTTCCACTCATCTTGGTGTAAATTTCCACTCTGCCCTCTTGGAATTATTGATGTGCTAGCTCAAAAACACAGGAAAAATGTTCTTTTAAAAAGTGTACAGATGTTTTAAAATGCATTTTATGTGTATCTCTCTGTTGTGGAACTTCAAGGAGCTTATAGGTCGTCCAAAAAATAACTCCTCCCTCATAAGTAAGACAGTGTGACCCAGAAGGGCATATAGCAATTCTTTGATAGACGTGGTACTAAGACACAGGATTTTTGTTCTTAGTGTTGTGGGTTTTGTTTGCTTGCTTGAGCATCTCTTCTACAATGAAAATTCAATTTAAAAAAAAAGTTTAGGCTGGGCACGGTGGTTCATGCCTATAATCCCAGCACTTTCGATTATAGGCATGAGCCATCATGCCCAGCCTAAATTTTTTTTTTTTTAATCGAGTGAGACATGATCACTCAAGGCAGAAGGATTCCTTGAGGCAAATTGTTCAAGACCAGCCTGGGCAACCATAACAAACCCCATTGCTACTTTAAAAAAAAAAAAAACAGCCAGGTGTGGTGGCTCACACATGTAGTTCTAGTTACTCTGGAGGCTGAAGCAGGAGGATTGCTAGAGCCCAAGTGTTGGAGGCTGCAGTGAGCTATGATGATGCCACTGCACTGCAGCTTGGATGACAGATTGAGACCCTTCCTCCAAAAGAACTAAATCTTGGAGGTAGAAAAAATACTTTCAAAGGCATCTTCTGTGTCCCTTTTTGTTTAATGTTGGTAAGAAGTATACAGTCAGTGCTCAGTAATAATTTAATGAATGCATTTGGATATCCAAGCTTGCTTCTCTGTGAATGAATCGCACTTGGTCTTAAGTGGCAGCCTGCATAAGGATAGATGGTGTAGCAGACAGCAGAAGGTTGGGTGGCCTGGACTTGGCAAAATTTGTCTGATGTGCAAAAATGTCCCTCAGCACAGAAACCACAACATTATTGCACCAACACTTGAATTACGCCATGTCCCTTCCTCACCCCAACATGAAATCTCTGAACTATTCATTAGCTTTTCCCTCTTTTTTAAAAAACTTTTCAGTTCAATGGTACAAGTACAGGTTCGCTACATAAGTAAACTTGTGTCACGTGGGTTTGTTGTGAGGATTATTTTATCACCCAGCTATTAAGCCCAGTACCCATTAGTTATTTTTCCTGATCCTCTCCCTCCTCCCACCATCCAACCCTCTGAGAGACCCCAGTGTGTGTTGTTCCTCTCTCTGTGTCCATGTAACTTTCTTTACCTGCCATCTTCCTCCAGAAAGCAGAAAAGAAATGGGAGGAAAAAAGGCAAAATCTGGACCACTATAATGGGAAAGAGTTTGAGAAGCTTCTAGAAGAAGCTCAGGCCAATATCATGAAGTCAATACCAAATCTGGAGATGCCGCCAGCCACGGGCCCACTGCCAAGAGGAGATGCCCCAGTGGACAAGCTAGAACTTTCAGGTAAGGTCCAGTCCCACAGCAGGTACACATGGAGGTGCGTGGCCTTGGACAAATATGGCGCCGTCCACCACAGCATGTGCTCATCAACAGAACCAGTGTCTCGGTTCTTACAAATCATACAAAATGTAAAACTTGGAAGAGCAGATCCTCTGGTGCTCTTTAGGTCTTTACTATTATCTCTTTCTTTTTTTTTTTTTTTTGAAATGGGGTCTTGCTTTGCCACCCAGGCTGGAGTGTAGTGGTATGATCATAGCTCACTATAACCTCCAGCTACTGGGCTCAAGCAATCCTCCCACCTCAGCCTCCCAAGAAGTAGCTAATGCTATAGAAGTGCACACCACTGCACGTGTCTAATTGTTTTAAAAATTTTTTGGAGACAGGTCTCTCACTATGTTGCCCTGGCTGGTCTCAAACTTCTCACCTCAAGAGATCCTCCTGCCTCAGCTTCCAGAGTAGCTAGGATTACAGGCTTGAGCCACACCTGATTCCACTGCTACATCTTTATTCCTAGCCACAGTAGAGAAGCTGAGTTCTGTGTTAGGATTCTAGAATAATGGCCAGTAAAGGAAAATTTAAATTCCTAGCACTTGCATTTTCTATGCATTTGTGATACTTCACAGCATAAGCTGGAAAAATATTAGGCCTGCATTTAAGATGAGAGCTTTTTGTATGCTTGCAGAAAGAAAATGGTAGCTTTTATAGCTCCCAGGGGATATTAGATCATAAGGCAAAATTGCATTTTTAATCAAAATTCTTAGAATATGTATTTAACCAATTCAACTATGGAAGTTAAATGTCAATATGTCAATAATAATATAACCTCTAAGAATCTCAACCTATTAAATAGCCCATGTGTTACAAGCCATGCGTCTTATTCTGTCTTAAAATTATGGACCCGGGTGTTATTTTACTTGCAGCCTAATGTCTCAGCAGTGTCACATTCCACAGTACCTTATCCAGCAACTGAAACTAATTTGAAAAGGAATCCCCATCTTGGTTTGCATGTCAGGAAACACGAAAGTAGATTCCATTTATAACCACTGTATAGTCATACCTTGATGTCCATGGGAGACTGATTCCAGCTCTCCCCTTGGATACCAATATCTGAGGATGTTCCAGTTCCTGGTATAAAATGGCACAGTATTTGCATGTAACCTACTCACATGCTCCCGTATACTTTATGGGACCAGCATGCTTCCGCTGTGTGATTCTGCTATCTGCCTCCATATACTTTAAATTATCTCTGCATTACTTATGATACCTAATACAATACCTGCACATTACTTCATTTGTGTGGCTTCAACATAGTACTTGGCTCAAGGCAAATTCAAGTTTTATTTTTTGGAATGTGGAGGGAATTTTTTTTTAATATTATCCATCTGCAGTTGGTTGAATCTACAGATGTGGAACCCATGGATGCAGAGGACCAACTCCACTTGTGTCTTCCCTGGTTTTCATCCATTTCATCCCCTAAAGCTCCACTCACTGCAGCCCTCCCCCTCAGTCTGTGCTAAGAGGCTTTTCTTACGCCTTTCCCCACCTGCCAGCTGTGTCAGGTCTGTCTAGGGCCCTGGCCAGGGCCACACAAAAGTCACTTTTCTCCCACAGTCCCCATGGAGAATTTCTGATGGAGAAAATGCCCTAGCTCATCCCTTTTTTTTTTTTTTTTTTGAGACTGAATCTTTTGCTGTCACCCAGGTTGGAGTTCAGTGGCATGATCTCAGCTCACTGCAACCTCCGCCTCCTGGGTTCAAGGAATTCTCCTGCCTCAGCCTCCCAAGTAGCTAGCATTACAGGTGCCACCACCATGCCTAGCTAATTTTTGTATCTTTAGCAGAGACAGGGTTTCGTTCACCATGTTGGCCAGCTGGTCTCGAACTCCTGACCTCAGGTGATCCACCCGCCTTGGCCTCTCAAAGTGCTGGGATTACAGGTGTGAGTCACCACGCCCCACTAGCTCATCACATTTATATGTTGCCTAATTCTGCTCTCTCTGTCCCATTATTAATTTTGTTATAGAGTCCTTTGATGTTTTATATGGGTCTCATATATTGCAGAACAAAATTCTCATGACTGAACAACAAAAACATATTACATTCTGTTCACTTACCTCATTTGGCTCTTGATTCTATCCGATTTTTAAAATTTGCATAAAGTATTTTTAAAATTACTCCCCAAGATATTTTTACTTAGTAAAAATGTTCTTGTTTTTTCTTTTCCTTTTTTTTTTTTTTAAGATGGAGTTTTGCTCTTGTTGCCCAAGCTGCAGTGCAATAGTGAGATCTCAGCTCACTGAAACCTCCGCCTCCTAGGTTCAAGTGACTCTCTTGCCTCAGCCTCTTGAGTAGCTGGGATTATAGGCATGCGCCACCACGCCCAGCTAATTTTGTATTTTTTAGTAGAGACAGGGTTTCTCCATGTTGTTCAGGTTGGTCTCGAACTCCTGACCTCAGGTGATCCATCCGCCTCGGCCTCCCAAAGTGCTGGGATTACAGGCGTGAGCCAAGCCCGGCCTGTTTTTTTGTTTTTTAACGCATCTCTGACTTGGTCTCAGAAAGAGTCCAGTGATGGACAGGCTACCAGAAATGCGTATGGGTAGCGTCCGTGACTTGTGAACATTGGTTTCCATCATTTTAATTGTCATAGAATTATCATTTTTAATGTATTTTTGTTTATTAATGAGGCAAACTTCTAAGCGTAGAGTTTTAAATACCATTTTTATTTCCCCTTGTGTGAATTTTCTGACTGCTTGGATAATGGAGGAAGATGGATAGCCATCAAAAATTGATAAAGGCCGGGCATGGTGGCTCACATCTGTAATCCCAGGGCTTTGGGAGGCCAACACAGGAGGAATCACTTGAGGCCAGGACTTCGAGAGCAGCCTGGGCAACATAGTGAGACCCCATCTTTACAAAAGTTAAAGAATCACCAGGGCATGGTGGTGCACGCCTTCAGTTTCAGCTACTCCGAGCTGAGGCAGGAAGATCGCTTGTGCCCAGGAGTTTGAGGCTGAGGTGAGCTGTGATGGCGCCACTGCACTTCAGCCTGAGTGAAAGAGCAATACCCTGTCTCAAAACAAAACAAAACAAAAGGCCAGGTGCAGTGGCTCACACCTATAATCCCAGCACTTTGGGAGGCCGAGGCAGACAGATTGCTTGATCCCAGGAGTTCAAGACTAGCCTGTGCAACATGGCAAAACCTCATCTCTACAAAAAAAAAAAAAAAAAAAGAAAATGAGCTAGGTTTTGTGGCGTATACCTGTAGTGCCAGCTACTAGGGAGGCTAAGGGGGGAGGATCACCTGAGCCCAGGAGGTTGAGGCTTCAGTGAGCTGTGATCACACCACTGCACTCCAGAGTGGGTGACAGTGAGACCCTACCTAAAAAATTTTAAAAATTTAAAAATTTTAATTAAAAAAATCAAATCCACTTCCTCTCCAACTTTGTTCTTTGTTCTCATTTGCATCTCATTTTTTCTCTGGCCCTCCCTAGGCCAGTTCTACTCTAACATTGACCTTCAGCAGAAACCCCTCTTGCTGACACTATTTTTTCAGACTGAGGGATGAAGGCTTTGGAGGCCCAGCAGGGGGCTATGGATTTGCCTTTGGGCTCCAATTTTTTTTTATCTCTCCAAGTAATACTCAACTTTTTTGCATAACAAGAATGCTATTTAATAATATTAATAATAGGTAATACTTTACATAGCATTTACACTAAGGCAAGCTCACCATATGAGTCATTCAATCCTCATGACACCCTAAAGGAAAGGATATGTAATACCCATTTAACAGATGAGAAACTGAGATGGAGAGAGGTTTAGAACTTGTGTAGGGTCTTTTTGGGATTTAAATCCGGTCAGTCTTCAGGGTTTATACATGTATACACTTAATCCTCGCTCTGTGGAGAGAACAGAAAATTTTTAAATCAGATTGCATTAGGCTATAGCAATATACCAGATTTTCTAGATGTTTTCTTTAAAAAAAGATTATTCTTGTGATGGTGCACTGTTTTCCAGAAGATTCTCCAAATTCAGAACGGGACTTGGAAAAGCTGGGGGGAAAGTCGCCCCCTCCTCCTCCCCCACCTCCTCGGCGAAGTTACCTGCCAGGATCGGGGCTCACCACCACGAGGTCAGGCGATGTGATCTACACCGGCAGAAAGGAGAACATCACCACTAAGGTCTGATAGGCCAAGCCCTGGTAACCTGGCCTCTGGGTTCAGATGACACCCTTAGACAAGGTTCTCTCTGTTAGAACATAAAAAGTAGCGAGGCAGAGAAGTAGCAACTCGGCCATACCAGATCCCCAGGAAGCACCACAGATGGGAAAATGGCAGCCAGAGTGATTGGACTAGACCCAGACCATGAAGGAATTTTATCCTTATTTGACTTTTACCTGCAACAATGTGAAATGGAAATCACAAGCTATTTCCCATGTGGGCATCCTAAGATTGGAAATGGGGGTAGAAGGGAGAAGCAAAAGAAAGATTGTCTTCCAAAGGTAACTGCAGTGAGCCGACACCGGTGTGGGAGTCTATATAGAAAGATGTTCAACAAGCCAAGTGTTAGCTTTCATGTTAAATGTAAAACACAATTTCCAAGGTGTTGGAGTATGGGCGGGCCCTTCGTGAGGACTCTATTAGTCTGTTCTCATGGTGCTAATAAAGACATGCCTGAGACCAGGTAGTTAATAAAGAAAAGAGGTTTAACTGACTCACACTTAGTTCCACATGGCTGGGGAGGCCTCACAATCATGGCGGAAGATGAAGGAAGACCGGAGGGATTTCTTACATGGCAGTGGGCAAGAGAGAGTGCATGCCAGGGAACTCCGCTTTATAAAACCATCAGATATCGTGAGACTTATTCTCTACTGCTGAACAGCACGGGAAAGGTCTGCCCCTATGATTCAATTGCCTTCCACCTGGTCCCTCCAGTGACATGTGGGAATTATGGGAGCTACAATTCAGGATGAAATTTGGGTGGGGTCACAGCCAAACCATATCAAAGACACTGGATGTTGAGGAGTCACAATAATTATTTAATTCATTCACCAAAAGGACAACTTACGCAAATAAAAACCCAAACTAAATGAAAAGGGATAAAATAGCCTTTCAGCTATCTTTTCAGCTAAGATCTAGGAAGCCAGTGTTTGAGGCAGTGAGGGACCATGCGATCTGTTGCTTTTTTGCTAGCACTTAGGCGATATTAAGCCAGTATCTGTGGTTTCAATCTCCCATAGGCAAGCAGTGAAGATGCGGGACTGAACCCACAGACCAGAGCCACAAAATGTCCAGCAGAGGAGCCCGCTTCAGCCTGGACCTCATCCCCACCCCCTGTCACTACCTCCTCCTCAAAGGATGAGGAGGAAGAAGAAGAAGAAGGAGAAAAAATCATGGCAGAACTCCAGGTATGTGGATGAGGTGATTGACGTTGGCTCCCTGCCTCCCGCCTGGGTCTCTCCAGCAATGGCACTCTCAGGTTTGTTAGTGACAGGGCCAGGGACGCGCATGGACTGGGACCACAGAAGCTGTGTCTTCTGGCCTTGGCCTCTGCTTTCCCAAGATGGCGCTGAACAAGGCTCTCAGGATGCCTGTGAGATGTGCAAGGAATGACCACTTCACAAACGCTGTCCTAACCCTGGCTGGTAGGATTGACTTTCCTCTCTTTCCATCTTAAGAGACTCTGCTTCCTTTCAAAAGCAAGTAAGATAAGGATTAGAAATACCAGCCACTGTCCTGTGTGGATAAGGACAGACCGAAGCACACTGTAGGTGGGTTTCATTCCTTGGCTTTACCACTTAGAACCACTGACCTTGGATCATGGACTCAAGGCCAATGACTGGCCTCCTATGGTCCATACCAGGTCCCTGTTCAAGATCAATGTCATCTTTTCAGATATTCTGAAAAACTGAATTAATTTGTTTTCCATTTTCCTTGGTCTATTTGAGAAATGATACTGTATTGGTTTTAGATATTTATTTTTTAACTACGACATAGTCCAGTCATAGGATGAAGAATGGGGTGTCAAGGCCGTGCCCAAAACTGATCCCATATTCCCATCATGGATGTGACTCTACCCCAGGTCTGTGTCCTGAGACCTTGTCTCATCAGAGACATGGACACAATTCCTAGAACAAACTGTGTGGAGAGTATTTTATTTGACTCGTGCATCTCATAGGATTTTTCTGTCGATCAAATAGTTGGAACACCAGCACCTTGTGGCTGGAAAATGTGTTACCTTTTTACCAACATACCAATGGCTTTGTGCCAACCTGTAAATTTTCCTTTTTCTTTGGAGTAGGGAGAACTTTCAATCCACATTATTTTCACTGTACTCGTTCTACTCTGGTTTCCATGGTAATAACTGCCAAAATTGAGCTGCCTGGATTTTGCAGGGAAAACAGAACTGCTGGTTGATTAGTCACATGTGTGAGCCCTTTCACGCCTCACTAAAACTCACACTAGCCTGGGACATCCCCACAACCAATCAGGCTACTTGCAGGTTTTTAGAAGGCTTGGATAATCTTCATAGGAACCACAGATTTATAAAGCTGGTATCTTTTAGGCTTGTGGATAAATTTTTACACCTCTCTAAGACAAATACTAAATGTGTTGCAGCCACTTACAGCTCACCACTAAGGGACAGTTTTCTCCATTGAAGTCTAAATACCTGATGCTCTCTTTGACCACTTTACAAACATTGGCATATCTAGCTTCTTGCCATATTCTTGGTGGTTAGATAATAATAGTGGTGGCCTGGCACAGTGGCTCACACCTGTAATCCCAGCACTGCGAGAGGCTGAGGCGGGTAGATCACCTGAGGTCAGGAGTTCGAGACCAGCCTGGCCAACATGGTGAAACCTCGTCTCTACTAAAAATACAAAAATTAGCCAGATATGATGGTGGGTGCCTATAATCCCAGCTACTCGGGAGGCTGAGAGAGGAGAATCGCTTGAACCCAAGAGGCAGAGGTTGCAGTGAGCCGAGATCGTGCTGCTACACTCCAGTCTGGGCAACAAGAGCAAAACTCTGTCTCAAAAAAAAAAAAAAGAATAGTGAATGAAGTGCTCTAACCGCAACTTAACCAAACCCTACTGGCCCTCTGGCTGGGATGAAAACCCAGCCTCCTACATCAGCAAGTCGGTCAGTGGCCAGTGGCCACAAGTGATTCCCTTGTTTCTGCACCTTCTCAAGGCAGGACAAGGAGCAGCTGTGGCTCTTCTAAAGACAGTTGTAGAACCACTTCCTGTGCTCCACATCGCCAGGCATCAGAAGAAAACACAGGCTCTGAAATAGAAGGCCTAATATCCTAAAGAAAATGGCAATAGGCATTTGTAAGCAGTGCTCTAAGTAAGCGGATAAAGCAAACACATCCAGGGCAAGCCAGTACTGGAGTGACTGAGGAACAGCAAGGAGGCCAGGTGCAGCAGAGACATGGGAGCAAGCAGTCATGGAAAAAAAGGCCAGAGAAAGCCCCTCATCAGCCACCTTCAGATTTTAGGCCCATTGCTGGAATGTTTACTGAAGGAGCACGTGCATTATTCTTTCTACCTGCAGAGATATCTCCAAATGACATTTGACATAAAGAAAACACTAGGCAATTATTTAGGATGATTCATTTAAATATGTGGTCTTTGCCCAGGCGCAGTGGCTCACACCTGCAATCTCAGCATTTTGTGAGGCCTAGGCAGGAGGATCGCTTGAGGTCAGCAGTTTGAGACCAGCCTGGCCAGCACAGTGAAACCTCATCTCTACTAAAAATACAAAAAAAAAAAGTCAGCCAGGCGTGGTGGTGGATGCCTGTCATCTCAGCTACCCAGGAGGCTGAGACAGGAGAATTTCTTGAACCCAGGAGGCAGAGCTTGCAGTGAGCTGAGATCTCACCACTGCACTCCTGCCTGGGTGACAGGGCAAGACTCTGCCTCAAATAAATAAATAAATTAGCAAGCAAGTGGTTTTTAATCCCACCTGCACATTAGATTTACTTTGGGAGTTAGAAAAAAAAAAAATTCCTACGTCTCAGAGATTCTGATGTGTGTATTCTCTGAGTGGGGTCTGAACAGCAGTATTTTTTTTAACCTGGGTGAGCTACAGCCTGGTTGAGAACCACTCACGTCCATAGGCTCTGGTCCCTGAGTCGCCCGTCTCTCCTTCTCTCATGATCGTGTCATCTGGACATTGCCCACATGGCTGCTTCCTTTTTAGTCCCATAGACACATGCTGTGTCTACACTTTCTCTCTTTGTCTGACAACTGGCCTCCCTGACTTATGTTCACAAGAGCCAACTGTTGGCTCTTATAATTAGTTTTCAGAGTGAAATCTCTAGGGTTCAGGCAGCTCCTAGGCCACTCAGAATGACATCGTTGCTTAAAAGCATCACTTTATTCTAAATGAGCCTCAGAACACGTCAGAGCACAGTAGTACCTGTTACTGTTTCAGAGAGTGGATTGGTAAAGAGTACTTCTATTGTAAGACTCAAAGGTTTAAAACGTCCTGTGAGCTTTTTTCCTCTAATTTCAATAAAGATCATTTTAAAAATGAGGAAGAAAAAAGAGATTTTTGTTTTATTTACCTATTGAGCATTTTTAAAAGCTTATAGCAAGAAGCCCTCCTAAGTACCACTTAGGTTCACCACAGATAGGCGGAAAAGGTAGCAGTGTCTGCTTTACCTTGACATTCCCCGAAAGGAAGGCAGCCGGCCGGGTGCAGTGCCTAACGCCTGTAATCCCAGCACTTTGGGAGGCCGAGGCAGGCGAATCACAAGGTCAGGAGATCTAGAGCATCCTGCTAACATGGTGAAACCCCGACTCTACTGAAAATACAAAAAATTAGCCAGGCATGATGGCGGGCGCCTGTAGTCCCAGCTACTTGGGAGGCTGAGGCAGGAGAATCACTTGAACCCAGGAGGCAGAGGTTGCAGTGAGCCAAGATCGCACCACTGCACTCCAGCCTGGTGACAGAGTGAAACTCTGTCTAAAAATAAAAAAAGAAAGAAAGAAAAGAGGGAAGGAAGGCAGTCTTTGCCCTGGGCTCAGCCTTCAAGCCAGCTTTGCTGACATGAGAGCACATGGGGAGCAGGATTTCAGGGTGCAGCCTCCCTGGCCTAAACCTGCGTGCAGGACCCGGGCTGGAGTCCCATGCCTCTGGTTGTTCCCTGCCTGTTTTCTTCCATTATCTTAGCACACTTGGATCACCGTTAACCTCAGTATTTTAATTCCTTAGGCATTCCAGAAGTGTTCCTTTATGGATGTAAATTCAAACAGTCATGCTGAGCCATCCCGGGCTGACAATCACGTTAAAGACACTAGGTCGGGCGCCACAGTGCCACCCAAGGAGAAGAAGGTAACGTGGCAACTGCACTTTTGCCACACCGTTGGTCACTCCTTCCTTCCTTGCTCTGACACTAACACGGCTCTTGTACTCGACCTTTGTCCCCTCTGTCTTTTTTCTCTCTCTATTTTTAACTATTGGAGACACAGGCATAGGTTACAATCAGAGATCTCTTGCTCAGGTTTTCAGAGCAAACACTGTGTGCCAGCCCACAGCATACAATAGCAGATACAGAATTTAGACACTGTCTTTCCAAATTAAGAAGTATACACCTTTCAGGACTTTCTAGAACAACTCTAAATAGAAATATATGGAAACTGCAACCAAGTATTTAGGAGTGTTTCTAATTCGTAACTTCCTTTGAGCAAAAAAGAAAAACAACTATCTATGTTAAAAATAGGTAAAAAACCAGCCGAATGTGGTGGCTCACCCCTGTAATCCCAGCATTTTGGGAGGTCCAGGCAGGTGGATAACCTGAGGTCAGGAGTTTAAGACCAGCCTCCAACATGGTGAAACCCCCTCTCTACTTTAAGTATGAAAAATGAGCCTACCCTGGTGTGGTGGTCCATTACTTGGGAGGCTGAGGCAGGAGAATCACTTGAACCCACGAGGCAGAGGTTGCAGTGAGCCGAGATAGCTCTACGGCACTCCAGCCTGGGCAATAAAAGTGAAAGTCTGTGTCAAAAAATATATATATTGGTAAAAACCTTTGATTTGGGGAAGTAAATGCATGGTAGAGTGTCTGCCACCATGCACAGGTGTAACCTCATGGAAACATACCAATGTGTATTTGCACAAACGTCCAAGGATGCCAAATAGAATTTTTGCCAAGTATTATCCATTTTTAAAGTGTACCTTCCAAAACAGTAAGTTCAGTATAGTTTTAGTGTTAAAATATATGTGTGGCTTCAAAACAGATGTCCAGGCTCTGAAACAAAGTCTGCTGACGTTGTAGAAGCACTCTGGGAAATGGCCCTCGCCTGAATGTTTGAAGTGAAACTTTAAGTTGCATCTAGAGCATTTATGATTTTTAAATATAGAGACATCTTATTTGAATTAAGCCTCCATCTCAATTTCAGGATAAAAAGCTTGCAATGACCAATTCAAGTCCTAACATTTTTCTCCAGGGACTTATCTTTCAGAATTCAAAGATTCTAGCTTCCCTTAAATAAAGTCTAACAAATCAGATGCAAGATAGCCCAGAATAGCTGCTCCAGGTGGGTACCTCGGTCCACGTATGACAGCTCAAGGAGGTAGATGTAGTATCACAAAATTGAAAGGCTATTCTAACACAACCATTCAAGAGACATAGTTTTGGGCTCACAGCTCACAGCTGAGAGGCCTTGCCAAAGAGGCCAACCCTGGCTCATAGCCACAGTGGCGTCCTTGTATAAACTCTCTGCCACATAAACTGACATATGACACCATTAATAGGGAGAAGAGAATCTCGCTCTATAACAAGGGGGGTTATTGTTGGTAAATCTTTCTCATGAAGAAAACCTGGCTAGGCGCGGTGGCTCACACCTGTAATCCTAGCACTTCGAGAGGCCAAGATGGGAAAATCACATGAGGCCAGGAGTTCAAGACCAGCCTGGACAATATAGTGAGACCTGTCTCTATTTAAAAAAAGAAAGAAAGAAAACCTACTTTGAACTGAACCCATGAAACCATGTTGGAAATATATTCTTTTTTTCAGTATATGGAATTTCTTTATGAGGGCTTATTGAAACCAACTCATGGAAGACCTAGTGTAGCATGTTATACTTGGGCTAATGTGACCATTTCTGTCTAGAACACTGACTGAGAACTTAAAATTTCTCAAAGATCCCTCTGGAGACCGTGACTGTCTCATTGTAGAATTTTTCTTTACTTTTTTAATTGAGACTGAGTCTCACTCTGTTACCCAGGCTGGAGTGCAGTGGTGTGATCACAGTTCACTGCGACCTCCACCTCCCAAGATCAAGCAGTTCTCATGCCTTTGCCTCCCGAGTAGCTGGGACTACAGGCGTGTGCCACCACATCTGGCTCATTTTTTTTGTAATTTTAGTAGAAATGGGGTTTTACCTTGTTGGCCAGGCTGGTTTTAAATTCCTGACCTCAGGTGATTGCCGGCCTCGGCCTCCCAAACTGCTGAGATTACAAGCATGAGCCATCGCACATTTCTAATTGGCTAAAAAGTAGCATGAGATTTCTTGCCCCATAATTAGATAGTCATATCCCATTGGTTTCATTTATCTCAATCGAGACTCCATCGGCTAATAAGCAGGTCTTTACTGAGTGCCCAACACTAGGTTTAGTCACAGGTGCTTATTCTGGATAATTAATCTCAGTAGATGAATGACTACTTCAGAATGACCACGAGTATCAGACTTCTCTTATCCCCAATTTTTGGTCCTGATTAACCTCTTCCAGGGCTATGGATTTACCTTTCCATAAATCAGATGTTTTCTTAAGCATTTTTTCTCCTGTCTTCACTGGAACTCCAGCCTAGTTCTTCACTTGTATGCAATTTCCTGTAACCCTGTCTCTCGTTTTGGTTTATTGTTCATGTCTATTGAGTGCTTTTCCGATTGTCTTTGTAATCCACATCTCAGGGCCTGTAAATACATGTTAAAGAGATGTAATTACCTTTCACACAGAGTCTTGACCATCTGAGACTAAGAAATCATTGTGAGTTTACATGACAATTATGACCAAGTTCATGCACTTGCTTTAATACATTCAGTTTTTTCTAGCCCAGTGATAAAAAGATCATGTGAAACCCAAACTTCACATTTTTATCCTAGTGACTTTCTATTGGAGCATTTGTGCTACTACTCAATTTTAAAATACATATATTACAGAGGGGACTTTTGAAAAAAATTTTTTTTTGAGACCGAGTCTCGCTCTGTCACTCAGGCTGGAGTGCAGTGGTACGATCTCAGCTCACTGCAACCTCCGCCTCCTGGGTTCAAGTGATTCTCCTGCATCAGCCTCCTGAGTGGCTGGTAGAGACAGGATTTCACCGTGTTGGTCAGGCTGGTCTCAAACTCCTGACTTCATGATACTCCTGCCTCGGCCTCCCAAAGTGCTGGGATTACAGGCGTCAGCCACTACACTTGGCCTAAAATATTTAATGATGGGAATGGCACGGGCCATGACCAACCAGAACAGACACCAGCCCTAAATCCTAGTAAAAGGACCCCCGGAACATCAGCCACGCATGTGTCTTTAGATCACAAGCCAATTCTATCCGTGATTTAGTGGGCAAGTTCTCATTCAGGTCCTAGCATGATATGCTGACTCCATATTTGGAGTTGCAACCTTAGGCTGAAACCTTATTTTTAATTTTTTTTTTATTTTTACTCATATATATTTTTAGACAGAGTCTTGCTCTTGTTCTGTCGCTCTGGAGGCTGAAGGGCAGTGGCACCATCTCAGCTCACTGCAACTTCTGCCTCCCATGTTAAAGCGATTCTCCTGCCTCAGCCTCCCACATAGCTGGGATTATAGGCACTCACCACCATGCCCAGCTAATTTTTGTATTTTCAGTAGAGATGGGGTTTCACCATGTTGACCAGGCTGGTCCCGAATTTCTGATCTCAAGTAATCCACCCTCCTTGGCCTCCCAAAGTGCTGGAATTACAGGCGTGAGCCACTGCACACAGCCTATTTTTATTTTTTATTTTTGTGTGTATGTGATAGAGTCTTTGCTGTGTTGCCCAGGCAGGTCTCAAACTCCTGGACTCAAGCAATCCTCCCGCCTCAGCCTCCCCAGTAGCTGGGATTACAGGAAGCTCATTTATTTTTCTTAAGCCCTTTCACTTGACATAGTCATTGTATCATATATTAAATTTAAAATCCCATGAAAGAAGTCATGTGGTTCCACTGTAGCAGCTGAATCATTGCACTTGTCTGGGGCCTTCCTGGGGAGCAAGCAGAAGTAAAACAGGCGGTATCTAGAGGCTCCTGTACCTTGTATTTTGCACAGTATTTCCAAGTGATTAATACTGACTGCGTTGTTTGTGTGTCATTTCTTGGGTGTGTATGAACAGTCTTTCCATTCTTAACCAAGGTCATAGGGTTGCTCTGGGTTGACTTTGGCTGGGTCCAGGTATTCCTGCTTTGTGTTGACATTGCTTTAATCAAACAACCTTCATGGGAATTGTGCTCCGTCCTGCTGTAAACCACCACCTCAGCAAGAAGAAAGGGCAGCAGTGCCTTGGAAAGGACAAGGTGTCACTAGTGTTAGTGTTATGTCAGGGCCTGAGGCTACTGATACACCCTGGGAAAGGCCAGGCTTCCAAATGAAGCACTTTGAATACGTGGGTCCTCACCACTGGGTCCTTCAGTCCTGAATCTTGGCGAGACCCTGAGAAATGTATCTTCACTCTACACTGGAAAATATAGAGAATGAAAGCTGAGTCGTGATGTTACCATCACCAATTTAACCTCGAATACCTGCTTTGTGAATGTTTAGGTTATATTGTAACAGCATGATCAATATGAATTTGGACTTGGTCATCTTGGCCACGAGGAGCGTGAAAGTGATTTTGATACTTTGACACCCACAGTACAAACTGCAAGGACATTTCAGTCTGTCATTTGATCGGGGAAAATGATGTTTCTCATCCCAAAATGCCAAACCCAACCAAAGGAGATGTCTTTATAGGACAATCTTCATGACGGAAGCAGAGAGAGGACTAGCTGTAAGAGAAACTAAACTCCTGGGCTGGTTCCTAAGTTTATAGGCAAAAAAACTGAGGCCAGAGAAGTACAGTGTCTTATCTAAACTAACACAGTTTAGTGGCAGATCTGGATTCGAATCGAAACTTTCTGCCAGCCCCTACATCATACTTTTTTCATAATCCTTCAGGTTTTAGATTCTGCTAAGCTGACAATCTGAGGTTGAAAAGAGGACGTGTTAGTAGTGACTCTGTCCCTTTGTTCTCTTCGCTGCTCCCCCACAAAATTTTAAATGCTTGAAATATTTTGCTAATTGAGATTTTCATCTTGTGCAAACACAGGGCATTTTTGGCAGTTGGAGAACAAAGCAATCCAAGGTAAACAGCTCTAGGTTTTGGATTGGTGTGTAACAAATATGCGTGGCCCGCATGTCTTGGAAATGTAATTAAAGGAACGATTTAGTTATAATCCAACTTTTTTGGGGGGATATGGTTTTGTGGAGTAACATGTCCTACGCTATTCTACCAGAATTTGGAATTTTTCCATGAAGATGTACGGAAATCTGATGTTGAATATGAAAATGGCCCCCAAATGGAATTCCGAAAGGTGAGTTCAGCAGATCTGTGTTCCAGCCGATACCATGCACATTAATTACCTGCAGATCCATTGCTGATTAATGTGTGTGGTTTCCCTCCTCCATTCTCCCTCTCAGGTTACCACAGGGGCTCTAAGACCTAGTGACCTTCCTAAGTGGGAAAGAGGAATGGAGAATAGTATTTCTGATGCATCAAGAACATCAGAATATAAAACTGAGATCATAATGAAGGAAAACTCCATATCCAATACAAGTTTACTCAGAGACAGTAGAAACTATTCCCAGAAAAGCGTGCCTAAGGTCAATTTCAGTTTCTCTGGCATTAGTTCATTAGAAGATGAAATAAACAAAGGGTCTAAAGTCTCAGGACTGCAGTACTCTATACCTGACACCGAGAACCAGAAGCTGAATTATGGAAAGACAAAGGAGGTGGAAAAGCAAATTACAGATGCCTGTCACATTTCCTCTCCCACTAGATTAACAGAATTGAGTGGGCATGATTTTAAAACAGAAGATCAAGAGGTTATCATGACAGATTTTGGCCAAGCTGTTCTAAGACTCAAGGGGCCAAGGCATGCTAACCTGAACCCTCATGAGGACGGAGAATCAAGTCCAAGTTCTCCCACCGAAGAAAATGCAGCCACTGACAATATTGCCTTCATGATTACCAAAACCACTGTCCAGGTTCTTTCCAGTGGGGAGGTGCATGATATCGTTAGCCAAAAGGGAGAAGACATACAGACGGTTAATATCGATGCCAGAAAAGAGATGACCCCTCCACAAGAAGGGACTGACAATGAGGAGCCAGTCGTGTGCCTGGACAAGAAACCAGTAATCATCATTTTTGATGAGCCCATGGACATCCGGTCTGCATATAAGAGACTTTCAACTATCTTTGAGGAATGTGATGAGGAATTAGAGAGAATGATGATGGAAGAAAAGATAGAGGAGGAGGAAGAGGAGGAAAATGGAGACTCTGTAGTCCAGAATAATAACAGTTCCCAGATGTCTCCTAAGAAGGTTGGCCCAGGCAATCTTGGAACAGGGCAACAGGTGGAACAGAGACCACGCTCCCTGGCAACAGAGACCAGAATCCCAGGAGGACAGGATATGAACAGAACAGAGCTGAACAAGTTCAGCTATGCGGATTCTCCAAATTCAGAGTGCAAGAGTGACGACGTGACTGATGACCAGTTTGAAAGCCCCAAGAAAAAGTTTAAATTCAAATTCCCTAAGAAGCAACTCGCCGCTCTCACTCAAGCCATTCGCACTGGAACTAAAACAGGGAAGAAGACTTTGCAAGTGGTAGTCTATGAAGAAGAGGAAGAGGACGGCACCCTGAAACAGCACAAAGAAGCCAAGCGCTTTGAAATCACTAGTTCTCAACCTGAAGACACCCCTAAAAACGTGGTGAGGAGGCCAGAGCAGCCCAGCACTGAGAGTACATCTCAGATTTCAAGAACTGATGAAATTAGAAAAAATACCTACAGAACGCTGGACAGCCTGGAGCAGACCATTAAACAGCTCGAAAATACAATCAGTGAAATGAGCCCCAAAGCCCTAGTTGACACCTCATGTTCTTCCAACAGAGATTCTGTTGCAAGTTCATCCCACATAGTGCAAGAGGCCTCTCCCCGACCCTTGCTAGTTCCGGATGAAGTCCCCACTGCCCTAGAGCCCCCTACGTCGATACCTTCAGCTTCACGTAAGGTATCTTGGTCTGCTGGAAAATGAAAAGACCCAGCTGCTTTCTTAAATCTGCCATAATCACCATTAGCAAAAGGTGTCTTGTGACTTAATTGCTTTCTTTCAGGTGGCTTTTTTTGTCTGTTCACCATGAAACCCTTCTTTCATACTTTCTCCCTCACCTTCAAAACAACAACAACTAGGTGTCTAACAGCTAATCGATTCTGTTTTTGCCTCTGTTGCTGACTGGTGTTGGGTAAACACGAGGCTGCTGGGTCAGCCATGTGCTGTTGAAATGATTGCTCTGATACTCACATTAAAATTCGTTTGATCAGTAGTGAGCAGTTGATTCTGTTTGATTCTTCTGATTAACCCCAGTTGGTGTCTCCTAGATCTGTCCTGCATGTAGGGCTGTGGCTTCTCACCTTGAGCTTTTCTGCACATAGTGGGGCAGCCTCACGGATGACCTACTCACGTGCTTCTCCTTCTCTTCCCCCTCTCGCTGGTCCTTCCCACAGGGCTCCAGCGGGGCCCCACAGACGAGCAGGATGCCCGTCCCCATGAGTGCCAAGAACAGACCTGGAACCCTGGACAAACCCGGCAAGCAGTCCAAACTGCAGGATCCCCGCCAATATCGTCAGGTAGTTTTACCTTAAACCCAATTTTGGATGGACGCTGTTTCAGTTAAGAAGCAAGTCACTGACTTAGTTTATACCAAATATTGTGCTTTGTAAGATAACGGTTTACATAGACATCCTGGATCTGGGGGCATGAAGAAAGTCTGGAAAAGCCTTTGTTAAACTTTTTCACCACGCTTTTGCATGCTTGCAATAAAACATCTTTTACTTTGTGACTCCAAACTCCAAAATTTTAACTCTTAACACACGGTGCCAGACCAGGTGGCTTTTCTTTGGTGAATGTAGTGTTTCATCAGAACACCTCGGGAAGCAGAGACAAACCAACCTGTGGTTGAACTGTCCTTAACGTCACCACTACTAACGTCTGTGTTGACTGTATTGCGTTAGAAGCACATTAACGCTCCGTCACAAGGCCCGACCCCCACCCCAGTAATTATCCAGACGCATGGCCCACCTGGCACATGGGGAACGGTAGCGCTGGAATGATGGGACTCCTCTTACAAATGCGATCTTCCTTTCCTCCTTTTCTGTCCATCCTTTGCTATGTACGTGGGGGGTTTCTACCAGGTCCAGTAGAGCACAGCAAGACTTAGCTCAGGCCTTGAATCGTGTTTGGTTGGTTTTCTTTGATTGAATTGTTCTCAGAAGGGCTGTGTTGCCAGGCCCTGTGGGTTGATCATGTGACCACCTTTCTGACAAAATGTCTCCTGCCATCTTTATTTGCAGGCTAATGGAAGTGCTAAGAAATCTGGTGGGGACTTTAAGCCTACTTCCCCCTCCTTACCTGCTTCTAAGATTCCAGCCCTTTCTCCCAGCTCTGGGAAAAGCAGTTCTCTGCCCTCTTCTAGTGGTGACAGCTCTAACCTCCCTAATCCGCCTGCTACTAAACCATCGATTGCTTCTAACCCTCTCAGCCCCCAAACAGGACCACCTGCTCACTCAGCCTCCCTCATCCCTTCTGTCTCTAATGGCTCTTTGAAGTTTCAGAGCCTCACTCACACAGGTAAAGGTCATCATCTTTCATTCTCACTGCAGAGTCAAAACGGCCGAGCACCCCCTCCTTTGTCATTCTCCTCCTCCCCTCCTTCCCCCGCCTCCTCCGTCTCACTGACTCATGGTGCCAAGGGCACCAGGACCATCCATGCTCCCAGCCTCACCAGCTACAAGGCACAGAACGGAAGTTCAAGCAAAGCCACCCCATCCACAGCAAAAGAAACCTCTTAAAGGTCAAATCCTATTAGGCACAAGTCGGAGTTACATTGAAAAAATAAAGTAACAGTCTACAACAACTGTTTTCACAAGAGAATGTAACATATTGCTGTATCGTTTGAGGCTTAACGCTAAGTATGTGCTAAATACTGGATAAATAGATTTCAGCAAAGCTCGTTTGTTTTGTTTTTACCTAGTTGCTATAGTGTTCACTGTCTATACTCAATACCTATAAAATGCGGTAAGCATGTGTTACAAAACGAGGTTGCGGTGGGAGAGAAAGGTGCGTGTGAGACAGAAGAATTGTCTTAAGCATATAAAACATGTATGATTCCAGAATTTTAGTATGTTTTGTATAAAACTATTTTTCATTACGGAGACTAGAAGTGAACAGAGAACTACACAAGTGTGACTATACAAATTGTAAAACAGATACTATAATATTTCCTTTTATTTTAGTGTTATTTAGCTTTATTACAGATTTCTATTTTTGTCAAAACTTCATGGTTCCTTTCAAGATCTTTTTTGCCAAAACATTTTGATACTGTAGCATTGTACATTTGAAAGTAGTGTGCTAGACTATAAAACCAATGAACTTCCATGCAAGCCCTACAGACAGGCGTGTGTAGAAGGCAATTTATCAAACCTATTGCACTGCCATGAAAAGTATGTATAATGATTTGCTAGCCCGAGCAAGCTAGTTTTCTTTGCTTGCTTCTTTTCTTTCTTTCTTCCTTCCTTTCTTTTTCTTTCTTTCTTAACATGTTGAGATTCTCTAGTTGTTTTCTTTGCAGTATCTAACCCCTTCTTTTGTTTTCTGAGACCTGGTAAGCCACGCTATTGCATTGTGGATTTTAAAATGTACACTTCTGTACGGTTCTGTAAACCGAAAAGCTTTTGTAAATATATAAATATAAATAGACATTAAAATACTGTATGTGACAGCACATAGAGTAGTTTTCCCACACCAAAGTTAATTTTTATGCATGCTTTAAAAGTATATATCGGGACGGGCAGAAATGGACATATCCATACATTTTTAAAAAGCAACAAGTTTGCACAGCTAGAGTGTTTTTGTAAATAAATGTATTTGTATAACACAGTCATGTAATATACAGAACTATAAGCAGAGACTTTGCAAAACTAAATAAAGGGCTGCATGCTTATTTTTTGTACCTTGTCACTGTAACTACTTCCTAGTCAGAGAAGAAAATGTTACTGTTACCGAGTTAAATGTTTTTCCGCTTTGGGGGATGTAAGCACATCCACTCAGAGGACACTACTTTTCTGCAAGCTCTGGGGTGACTAATGATGAGTTCCTAATAAATTAATTGCAAGTGTGGTGCCTTGGATGTGACCTCTTGGCTCTCTCCCTCTCTTCTCTGTGGCTTATCAAGGTATGGATGACAGAAAGCAATCCTGGATACAGAGTTTCTACCCTCAGTTCCTGGAGGGGCTCTTATTATTTTCTGTCTCTTTTTTAAAAAAAAAATCCAGTAGAATTAAAGTGGAAATAAAATGTCTTTATCACTTGGCTCTTTTTTTTTTTTTGAGTCCTTAACCTAAAAATATACTGTTGGCCTAGAAGGAAATATGCTAACATTACACCATATATTTTCATTTTTTAAAATGGGAAGAAGCAAGGCACAGTGTCTCATGTGTGTAATCTTAGCACTTTGGAAAGCTGAGGCAGGAGGATCACTTTTGAGGCCAGGAGTTCCAGACCAGCCTGGGCAATAGAGTGAGACCCCATCTCTACCAAAAAAAAAAAAAATTTAAATTAGGTAGGCATGGTGTTGTGTCCCTGTAGTCCCAGTTACTCAGGAGGCTGAGGTGGGAGGATGGCTTGAGCCTGGGAGGTAGAGGCTGCAATGAGCTATGATCACACCACTGCACTCCAGCCCGGGTGACAGACCAAGACCCTGTCTCAAAAAAAATAAATAAATAAAAATAAGGAAACTTAGTGAAAATAACACCAGCATTATGAATTAACCACAGGAACAAGCTCAGGAAACTAGTAGCATTTTTCACCTCCAAAATGTTTCATTTGGTGATTTAATGTAAAAAGCAAATATTCCTGGAACTCAACTGTTCAGTGTCCTGAGTTTCAGGCTTAGTTATTTCAGGATGCCTTCACCAGAAATATTCATATCTCTGCTCATGATGTTAATGGCAGTCACGTGTTTCAGATAGCACTTAGGAAAGTATTGAGTGTCCAACATTTCAATCATGTCCTATAATCATCTTCATGACATTCTATTTGTTTATATATAAATATATCTCATAGCTAGCTACTTCGTGCCAATTTATTTGCTTTTATTTATGGACAAGCTGAAAATTCTTTATAAGCAGCAAAAGATCAGATAGTGGGCTCACTTTTTCAGTGTAGCTTCCGACTTCCCAGAGCTCTGGCAAGGTCCCAGAGGTGATGGTAATTTCAGCCAATGTCATGAAGGATGGAACATATTCACCAGATAAGGGAAGACTCCACATAGATCCATCCACTGCCCTCAGATCTGGCCCAGTGCTGCGTGCCTCTTCAGAAAACTGGAGGAGAAACTAGCAGGATTGGAGAAACCAAAGTCAGGTGTGCAAAGACTTCCTATTACAGCACAGACCCAGAAGATGCCTGTCTAAATTAGTGCAACATAGCTGCTACCTCAGTCCCCATTTTTAGGCCTGACCTAAGTTGTTTGAAACCCTGTTGCACCCCAACCTCTCTGGCCTCATTAAAACCTCCCCTCCCTGTGTGGTTGTTTGAAAAATACAGCACAGGCTCCTTCCTCATCTCATCGACCGAAAACCCAACATGTCCCACAGCTGCGGGCCCGCGGTAAAACCTTATGAGTAACACCAGAGTCGTGTTAATAAGTTTCCCCTGCTCACGTGTTTTCTTGAAACTAACCAATCCACAACCTCCAAGGGAAAGCCCAAGGGGTAACGCCCCTAGACCCTGATAAAAGCATAGCCTCGGAAGCGTGCTGGCGCTTACTGGCTCGCAACCTGCTGGTTGAGCTCTGCTACCTCCAGACCTCCTGTGGCTCCTACAGGACCCCCTACCTTCTCCGGAATCTGTAAGTAAGACGTTTCTTCTGTTTCATGCATTTTGGTTTCATCTCCTCGCTGTGCCTTACCTGACCAGCACATACAAGCCTAGCTACACCCCACCCCGTCAGCGCTTCCCTAAAGAGGGGTTCTCTCAGCTTATGGCCACTCTCGACAGGGAAACCTCAAGACCACATTGGAAAGAAACTGAAACAAAAATCACAAAAGCACCTTGGTTCTTTTAATATCTACAGTGGATGATGTTGGGTAGGATGTGCTGAGCTCTTGGGTTTTCAGATTTTGTTAAACTACATTTAACAGACACTCTCAAAATAGCCTCTCTCTCTCTTCCCCACCTCCCCGCTTTTAAGACACAAGGTCTTGCTCTGTCCCCCAGGCTGGAGTGCAGTGGTACAACCACACCCCACTGCAGCCTCAAACTCCGGGGCTCAAGCTATCCTCTTGCCTCGGCCTCTGGAGTTGCTGGGATTATCAGCATGCATCATCACACCCACCTGTCTTTTAAGCTCACCATTCAATTCATCCCTTCATCTAAAAAGATTCTTAGAAATAAACCATGCAGCCTCTTAGTTTCATTCAGCAATCTATCAGTCTACACATCCAGCCCTCACTGAGCGTTTTCTGCACATAGGGTGGGATGGGGAGGGCATGTGGCCATGGCATTAGTGCTGCTTTCTGGTTGTGCCACCTTGTTTTGGCTTCTCCACCTGTTCACAGAGAATAACAGAACCTACTAAAAAGGATCATTGGGCGGATTAAATACGATGTTTACAGAATTCTGAAGACAGAGCCTAACATACGGAGCACTCAAAAGTTAATGAGGGCCGGGCGCAGTGGCTCATGCCTGTAATCCCAGTGCTTTGGGAGGCCAAGGGGGGTGGATCTGAGGTCAGGAGTTTGAGACCAGCCTGGCCAACATGGTGAAACTCGTCTCTACTAAAAGTATTAAAAAAATTAGCCAAACATGGTGGCGCACACCTGTAATCTCAGCTAACTGAGGAGGCTGAGGCAGGAGAATTGCTTGAACCTGGGAGGCGGAGGTTGCAGTGAGCTGAGATTACGCCGCTGCTCTCCAGCCTGGGCAACAAGTGAGACTCCATCTCAAAAACACAACAAAAGTTAATGAGGATGATGATTATTACTGCTGCGGGGCCCACTGGGACACTGCATCAGTCTAGTTGTGGAAAACGTGGCACGCATATCGGGGAGATCAAGTCACAGTTGACACAGGCGCGGGACGGCAAGCAGTCCAGGCAGTTGGCTACAAACGTGCAGAGCAGCAGGCCTGTCTCGTGCTTCACGGAAGTGGTGGCACCTGGCGCTGACGGGTATAATACAGAACTTCTAACAGTGTTACAGCATTTTTAAAGAAGCTGGTTTTCTTTTAATGATACTTGTGGCTAGATTGTTTTCCGAAGTAAAATAGACATTTACACAGATGGAGAAAAGCCCAGGCCCTGGGAATCATGGCTCAGAATTGTGGTTCCTTTTGTGAAGTTACATTTGCAGTCTTGGGAGAATGTGCTCCCAGGTCACCCCAACCCAGATTCCCCAGATGATGCTCATTCCTGGGCTTGAGTGCCAGGAGCAAGACCCATGGGGTAAGGAGGACACATCCACTGGGTGCTGAGAGCTGAGAGCAGGTCTGGCCACTTCCCTACCCCACCCAGGCCAAATTCAAAGGTAACCCTGGCCTCTTCCCGAATCCCCGACCTTGTAACTCTAGCTAACATCCTCCTGCCTCCAAGGCTCGGTAAATACAAAGGCATTTCGAAGCAACCAGGAAATTTTTTGGAGGAAGTAACAAAATGACAACTGCTTCAGCTGAAAATTCAAAAGGTAATTCTGCAAAAACAGCCAGGTGACATTGTCCAGGGAAATATACCCCTGGCACCAGGCAACCACTCATTCCTCGATCTATGCTCCTAAGGAGGTAATGTCCAAATGAATAAAGTGACCCCAAAAGCACCTCTGAGAAGAGAATTCCAGACCCTCCCAGGGTGCATTCCCATCTAGCTCCAAGTCAGGTGCCCACCTTAAAAGCAAATATTCACCCTGGTGGAACCGGAAAGGTTAAGTTATGCTCACCACTCCCTGCCCAGAAGGCAGGAGAGCTTACAGTGCGTGCCTTCGATTTGCACAAAATGCTTACTATTTTAATTGTCCAACCTATGGGGTGGTCCTTAATCTTTGTGAACACATCAACAATAACTGCCATCTGTGACTTATTATGGGCTACATATAATGCTAAGGTGTTTTGCATCTATTGCCTTTTAATCCTCACAAACACTGAAAAAGCTCCTGTCATTTTTCCCTCCCCGCTTCACTGTAGAATGCTAAGAACAAGGAAGCGGGGACAAGTGCAGGATGCACCTCTGGGCACTCGGCCATTCTGCTTGCCTTGGGGGCTGCTCAGCTTGCCCCTTTGAAAGAAGGTGGCTGTAAGGCTGTGGGGGGGTGGGGTGGAGGGTTCATTCCTGGATCAAACAAGCACAATGCAGAAAATTATCCATTTATAGAATTATTCGATTGCAAATTTTGGTTGCCTCACTTTTAAAAGATGCATAGGTAGAGGTGCCCTCCACTCAGAGGGCTAACGTCCTCATCTAGTATTACTGTTGGAAAGGAGGTGAATCTGGATTGGAACCTGGGATCGTGACTCCTCTTCCCCTAAGCACCAGGTGGTTAACTACAACTCTAGGGCCCTGGGCTGGGACTGCAGAAAAATGGCTTCACCTGCTAGAAAGGCCAAACCACAGACAAGCCAAGACCAGCCTAGGTCCTACCCATATCGGGCCCCGCCTCCTCCCGGCCTTGCCACGCCCCTCACAATGCCTCTTCCTGCTGCCCCAGCTAAGCCACGCCTCACTCTTCTGGTCACGCCCCACCCAAGCCTTGCCACGCCCCTCCAAGCAATGCCTCTTCCTGCCCCATCTAAGCCACACCCCACCCTCTGGTCACGCCCCGCGAGGCCTCACCGTGCGCCTCCCACTGGTGCCTTGGGGAACTTGAGCTGCTGGAAACCTGGAGTAAGCGGCCCCCAAGAGCTTCCTAAAAGGGTTTTCTCAAAGTTCGGCTTCGCAGCAGGGACTTGTGAGTAGGCATCTCAGCTTCTCAGAGTGAGCCTTTGAAACTCAAGGATAAAAGTCTCAATTCCAGTGGATCCAAGCCCCCTTTTAATCACAAATATTTTGTACAAGATGAAATTCATTATGACATCTCCTACCTACTCACCTAGTTTCAAAAATAAAATGCAATGCCCTAGTGATACTATAACAAAATTGTATATCCATACCCTGCACGCAGCCATCGGCAGAATTCAGTAACACATTCAGAAATGAGTGGTACCGGGTACTCCAGTACTGTGAACTGGGCTGGTAATGTGACTTTTCCCAAATAGCAAATGGCTCTCTGTTTAAATCTTTGAACAAAGCAGAATGTTTCTCCCTCACTTTATATGTTCCTGAAAACT
Source organism: Aotus nancymaae (assembly GCF_030222135.1). NCBI lineage: Eukaryota > Metazoa > Chordata > Mammalia > Primates > Aotidae > Aotus > Aotus nancymaae. The sequence goes on along the minus strand of NW_026988492.1, from coordinate 10,405,198 downwards.
TTCATTGCACATTTTTAGGCTGCAAAAGGCTTTAATGTAAAATAAAATTGGCCTCTAGGCAGCGTGCAGTGGCACACGCGGGTAATCCCAGCACTTCAGGAGGCTGAGGTGGGCGGATGATGAGGTTGGGAGATTGAGACCATCCTGGCTAACACATGAAATACCATCTCTACTAAAAATTAAAAAAAATTAGCCAGGCCTGGTGGCACACACCTGTAGTCTCAGCTATTCAGGAGGCTGAGGCAGAAGAATGGCTTGAACCTGGGAGGCAGAGGTTGCAGTGAGCTGAGATTGTGCCATTGCACTCCAGCCTGGGAGACAGAGCGAGATTCTGTCTCAAAAAAAAAAAAAAACCTCAGATAATTATAAGCAGGTTTTCCCTTATGCAGATGTCCAGTGGGACGTGGCCAGGTCGTGCTGGGGATGGGGGACAGTTTTTCCTGAGCAGCTCACTGTAGGACATCCTAAATCAGCATTCCTGACCCCTACACACTAAATGCCAGTTTTGCCTCCAATATTGGGACAACTAGAAAACTCCCCACAAATACCCAAAACTCCCTCTCAAGGGCCGCACTGCTGTGACTCAGAACCACCAGCACAGAATAGTGAACAGGGGACTTGCCGTTGGATCTGGACTAACGCTGAGGATATAAGGTTCCAACAGGGAGCCTCCAAAGTACCCAGCCCAGTGACCCTTCCCCGTGCGAGAGCAGCCCTTAGGGACACATGGAGAGCCGGGGGGTGGGGGATACCTCAGTGACCTGCCACTCCCAGGGAATTTTCAGGAAGCTCACACTGGTATTATGATTTATGTGCTTTTCATTCATGCCTGGAAGAGCAACTGATTAACCAGGAAAAGGCCAGGTGAAGTGGCTCATGCCTGTAATCCTAGCACTTTGGGCGGCCAAGGCAGGTGGATCATCTGAGGTCAGAAGTTCAAGACCAGCCTACCCAATGTGGCAAAACCCCATCTCTACTAAAAAATACTAAAGTTTTCCGGGTGTGGTGGTGCATTCCTGTAGTCCCAGCTACTTGGGAGGCTGAGGCAGGAGACTTGCTTGAACCAGCAAGGTGGAGGTTGCAGTGAGCCAAGATTGTGCCACTACATTCCAGCCTGAGTGATAGAGCAAGACTCCATCTCAAACACACACACACACACACACAAAAAAAACACCATGAAAGGAACCCAATCTCTAAGCAATTGGCAGTAGGGAAGAAGAGAACATCTTGGAAAGATGAATGGGCATGGCTGTGTCAGGGGAGCGTGCTGATGCCCTGGGCTTAGCAAGAGGAGCTTGGTACCTCGGACTTAGAACCAGGGCCCTATCCTGCCACAAACAACATCTCCTTTCTGATCTGAACATGGAAACCGCGGGAACAGGTGGTGACTAGTGGGGTACACCCCTGCAAGGAGGAATCCAAGAAAGCCAGGCTCTGTGCTGGGGATAGGCTCAGCTGGTGTTCCAGGTTCTCAAGCCCAGCTGCACACTGCAATCCCCGAAAAGGCTTTCAAAATGTTGCTACCGGAGTCCTGCCCGTAGATTCTCATTCAGGTGCTCAGAGGTGTGGCCTCAACAAGGGGAGGCTTTTAGAATACCCCCAGGTGATCGTAATGGGAAGCCAAGGCTGAGAACCACAGTGTCGCACCAGAAGGTGGAGCCCCAGGATAGTGAGAAGATGCTGTTTCTTAAAAATAAAGGTGACTCTGCATGTTCTCACTTGTAAGTGGGAGTTGAACAATGAGAACACATGGACACAGGGAGGGGAACATCACACACCAGAGCTGTCGGGGAGTAGGGGGATTAGGGGAGGGATAGCATTGGGAGAAATACCTAATGTAGATGACGGGTTGATGAGTGCAGGAAATCACCATGGCACGTGTATACCTATGTAACCTGCACGTTCTGCACATGTACCCTTAGAACTTAAAGTATAATAAAAATAAAGGTGACTGTTACCAACTACAGATCTACATTTGAAAAAGTATGGCTCAGCCACCACTTCTGGATTTGTTTAAAACCTTTCAACTGTTTTTAAAAGAAACAGTTGAAATGTATGGACTTAATTTTCGTCCTCTAGATAGAGTCACTTGGGCATTTTAGAGTTTGGCTTTGTGTTTCGATAACTTCCAAACTGCTTGGAGCTTGTTTTGTTTGCCAGGAGCTAATGTGTATACAAGTGCCCTTGAACTCAGAGTAGGGATTAGATTTCAAGAAAGTACAGACGTAGCCCTTTCCTTCGCCTCTGGAAATTCTAGAAGTCCCAAAAATAGTTCCTAATACTTGGCTGAATGAGACATCTCATGCGTATTTGTTACAGAGGTCCTATTAATGGTGTATATCATTTTAGTGATGTTTTTCAAATGTTCATCCGGTTTCTATTGGACATAGTGTCAATAGCGAAAGCCAAAAATCTGAAACACAGAGCCACTCCTTGAAGGAGAGAGATTAAAGGAGGGTGGCTCACGCAGCTGTGATTTGGGATCTGAGGATAGGGCAGGAGTGTGGGTAACCCCCCATTTGGGCACAGGGGAAGAAGAGCTAAGCAGATCCTCGGCACAATTAGTGCCTGAAGAATATCTTAGTTTATAGTGTTATTACTCAGTTATTTCCTTTATATGTAATCATATATTAGTTTATAGAATTAGTGCCTGAAGAATATCCTACTACTCGGTTATCTTCCTATATATATATACATATATGTATATGTATACACACACACACACATATACAATTATATCTTAGATGACAGTTGGAGGAATGCATACAGCAGACATGATACAAGGGATAAACAGTTATACATATATAAGCATATCTTGCCTATAGTCGGAGGAACGTCTAGAGCAGACACGGTGCAGAGCACGATTTAAGGAAATAGTTATACCAGGACAAGAACACGGCCCAGGCGGCAGCGTTCAGTATTGTAAAGATACTCGCCGTGTGGCAGGCTTGGAGCAAGAGCCCCTCCTCCTGAAGAAGGAGCTGTAGTACATTGCGTCCAGTTCTTGTGGAAGGCTGCCCTCAGACCAGCAATCCCGAAGCCTCTTAGGGCTTAAAACCCCCCTAGTATAATCACGCCTTGATGACTGTACAACTTGTCAGCTCTCTAGATACTGTGCTGCTCAGAGCATCCTCCTATAGAAATCACTGGAAGCTGCCAGCAGGTGGCTGTGGACCTGGTCAGCTCTGCTACTATGTTGACTCGAGAATCCTCCTATAGAATTCCTTAGAAGTAGCCCGCCCCTAGTTAAGAGATAGCGCACACTGCACTCTTCACTGTGCACGACCCACCTCCTAGCCTCGGTGACCTAATGGGGGTGGACCCCTTAAGATAGGTGGAGCCCATCTTAAGGACAGTGATAGGGTCAAGACAATCACATGGACCTATGTCTTAGGGACAGTGGACCTTAAGATGTGGGTCCACGTGATTGTCTTGACCCTAGCACTTAAGATATGGATCCTTATGACATGGACAGTGGACCACGTCTTAAGGACCCATGTCTTAAGTGATAGGGTCCACGTGATTGTCTTGACCCTATCTTAAGGACGGTGATAGGGTAGGTGAGGTGAGTCCACGTGATTGTCTTGACCCTATCACTGTCCTTAAGATGACCTCACTCACTACCCTTCCCTCTAGCTGGTACCCAATAAATATAGACACTCCTGGATGTTTGGGGCCTCGCTTGTCTCCGCTCATAGGTGGTGGGGGCCCCCGAGCCCCGCTGCTCTTTTCCAGCCCTTCTGTGTCCTGTCTCTTTACTGCTCGGATCCTACATGTCAGCACAGCGATAGGGGACACCCTACGACCCTGTAGGGCTGTGACTCTGCAAGGAGAGTGAAGAAACCAATACTCACGGTCCCAGGAGAGGAACCCTGGGCAGGAGAGAGCCCGTCCCAGCCTTCAGCCTTGCAAGACAAGACCAGGAGGGGGGCGTGGAAGTTCCCTGCCTATCAGGTTAAAAACATAGGCAGCCCCAGGCCAAAACCAGGAGGTCTCCTCTCCTCTCCAGTAGCCCTCGTGTGTCCCTCCCTGCTCAGAGGTTTTGCACTTTGAGTGAGTTCCTCCCCGACACCGACAGGTGATCCTGCCCATCGGCATTTAGACAGGCTGCTTGCGCTGCTTCAGCACCCCCGGTCCTTTCTCGGTCTCTCTGTTTTGTATGCCTGCCTGGTCTTCACCTCCTGCTTCTCCTACTTCTCCTGGTACTTGAATGACCATGAAATGATTACATCTAGTGTCACCTACATCTCTGTAGCTCAATACCTGGGACACGTTTTTATTCCTTGTCTTTGGCTTTATTTAAAGCCTTTACTTACAAGTATTTTATATGGAACAAATGAGATGAAAGCCCCTTTCTATGGATGAAGGGCAGTAGGGACCAACCTTGCATCCTTACCAGTCAACACACCTCTGCAGGCAACACGAACACAGACGATCCCCAATGTTGGGAGGTGACAGTCGAGCCATCCTGTCTGCAGAACACATTATGTCCTTCTCTGCAGCATGTTGATTTGATCACACTTTGATCAAATCAATATGTTAAAAATTATGTTCAGGACCTCTCCTTAAAGAGATTGGATCTGAGATAGTACACTAGACAGATTGAGGATTGCAGATGGATTAGAGACTGTATTAGTCCATTCTCAAATTGATAGAAGTACCTGAAACTGGGTGGTGTACAAAGAAAAGGTTTAATTGCCTCACAGTTCCACAGGCTGTACCGGAGGCACGGCTGGAGAGGCCTCAGGGAAGGCAAGGGGGAAGCAGGCAGGTCATATATGGCTGGAGCAGGAAGAAGAGACAGCAAAGCGGGAGGTGCTACCCGCTTTTAAACAACCAAATCTCGTGAGAATTCTATCATGAGACAGCACTGGGGGGTGGTGCTGAGTCATTAGAAACTACTCCCGTGACCCAGTCACCTCCCCCTGCCAGGCCCACCTCCAGCATTGGGGACACAGCTAAACCACATCAGAGAGCTAAGATTTCTTAACTCTGTAAGGAAGGCAGAGTTTGTCTTTGACCTGTTCGGTCTCCTCTCCCGAGTGTTCTCCCCTTTGTGGTTTTGCGCTCATCTGACCACACACACCAGGGTCTGAGTCCGGGGCCTCCGCTGCCTCGTCACATCCCTGGTCTCCTCTGCACCAGAAAAGGAGGTCTCTCCTTCTCTCGGAGAAGTGCTTTTCTCACCTGACAACAGCTCCAGGAAGCTAAGCCAAAAAGGTGTGTTTGACTCTCAAACAGTTGGTTAACTCACCTGGAAATGGAGTCAGGGAAGAAAACGTTCAGGAATAACTAGATCATTTATGAGATTGAAGAATGTTGTGCATAAATGATCTATGTAAATGATCATCGCACCGTGGAAGATGCCCTGCTAGGCCTGACATACCTTTCCCATCCTGCAAAGAGTGCCTTCTCGCTGAGTAACTCCAGAGAAAGGAGCCATGACCTCCTTCTGCCCCTTCTGTGTAAAATCCCTCAAGGGAGACACTCCCAAGGGCAAGCGCAGCAACTCTGCCCCACGGAATGAATCTGGGTTCTCCCTGTCTTTCAGTGGGCATCTCATCCACCTGCCCTGTGGCTCCCTCTGGCCCAGCCACCATGTTCTTTGTTCTGCTCCTCAAGCCCAAGCCACAGGCTGTTTCCTGTGCCTGGAATGTTCACCTCACCTCCTCCTTATCCTTCCGATCTCCACTCACACACTGTTCACGCCAGAAAACCTGGATCTCAGAGTGCCCGCTATGAGTACGCCCTACTTCACAGACTTTGGTGGAGGATGAAGTAGGCAGTGAGGGTCAGTAAATTATTAATAAGTACAGGAATCAATGTCTGTATTACACACAGAGGAGCCCAAGGCAGGACCTGCCAAAAACTCAGGAAGGTTCACATTCTTCCGTGGGATGCAGGCTGGAGGAGGAGGCATGGGGGCATGTGGTTCTTAGTGTTCACGCCATCCACATTTAACACTCTTTAAGACTTGAGGTTGAAGGCTCCTTTAAGAGGCTGCGGCATCTCAGGAAAAGATTGGTCACCTGCTGCCATCTGGTGGTCATGTGGAACTTCAGCACCTCGTTGACTTTCTCAATTTTCCTTATCTCAGTTTTTGCTGCAGCTATGTTACATAGCATCAAATAGCTAGAAGGAGGATCACCTCCCCTCTCCCCACCCCGAGATGGAGTCCCACTCTGTCACCCAGGCTGGAGTACAATGGTGTGATCTCGGCTCACTGCAACCTCTGCCGCCTGGGTTCAAGTGATTGTCCTGCTCCGCCTCCTCAGTAGCTGGGATTATAGGCACCCGCCACCATACCCAGCTAATTTTTGTATTTTTAGTAGAGATGACGGTTCGCCATGTTGATCATGCTGACCTGGAACTTCTGACCTTGTGATCCGCCCACCTAGGCCTCCCAGAGCGCTGGGATTACATGTGTGAGCTACTGCACATGGCCAGAAGGAGGATATTGAACGCTCCTAACACAAATGAGAAATGTTTAAGATGATGGATAAATTAACCCAGATCTGATCACTATACCTTATATATATAAAGCCATCACTATGTGTCCCATGAATATATATATTATTTGCCAGTTAAATTTTAAATGTACAACGTACCAACCATATGCAGCTGTAACCCCAGATGAAAATGAGAGGCAGGTGGCATTTGTCCTCAGCTTGGGGTCTCTTTTCACAACTCTGTGCCTTCCATCGTTTCTATCTTCAGGAGAAGTGAAATGATAAACTGAGACACTAGAAAACTGGTACTCCCTTCCAAGCATGTTAGGGCAATAGGAAGATGACAGCAACTTAACCAAAGGGCCAAGTGTCCAGTGGTGGAATTCCAAGTGTGAGAGGGAAGATCCAAAGTAGAATCTTGTGGGAATTCAAACTCCATGTGACGCTGGCACCATGTGAAGGCCCTGGCCTGGGGTTTTGTCATTTCAGATGTGCTCTGAGTTCTCTGTGGCCTCTGTTGATTTCCCCTGCAGAACTGACACCTCCATCTTCCAGAGACCACAGCTGTACCTCAGAGGTCCTTAACCTGATGTGATTTTGCCCCCACCATCACCCGTGGGGGACATTTCAACAGTGTCTACGATGTTTTTGGTTCTCACAGCTGGGGTGATGGTGTGCTACCAACATGTAGTCCATAGAGCCCAGAGGGGCTGCAGGACAGCCCCCCACTCCCACAGCAAGGAATGATCTGGCTCAGGGCATCAGGTGTGCCCAGGCTGAGCGGCTCTGCCTTAATTCCACACCTTATTTGTTGGGTGTTTAGGTCTCTTTCACTCAGAGCCCTACGAGGACAGCCTCCCCATCATTTGCTCTGCTTAACAGGATCAGGATTACTAATTCCAAGGTGACCCAGATGATGAGTTACTGTGAAGACAGGCTTTCATATGACCGATTTAGTTGTATTTTTTGATTAAAAAAAATACTCAGTGATTACTCTGATTAGAAGGACTATCTTGGGAGTATCCCAGATCCCAAACATCCATGTCAGTTTTCTCATGTGCAAATACACCTTTTAGGTTGTTTACCTGTTTCTAAAGAATGACATTTGCTGTGGACTAAATGTTTGTGTCTCCCTCAACTTCTTAGGTTGAAATCCAAACTCTCAGTGTGATGGTTCTAGGACATGGGACCCTTAGGGGTAATTAGGTCATGAGGGAGGAGCCCTCAGGTGTGGGATTAGCTAGCCTTTATGAACGTGATACTGAGCATTCCCTTACCCCCTCCACCATGTGAGGACACAGGGAGAAGACAGACATGTATGAACCAGGAAGTGGGCCCTCACCAGACAAGAAATCTGCCAGCACGAGCCTCAGTGTCTTGATTTTGGATTTTTAGTTTCCAGAACTGTGAGAAATCTTTTTCTCAGTCCATTGTCTATAAAGTGCAACATAGATAAAAGTGCAGTGCCTGGATGCCAGGTGCCTTGTAAATTCTAAAATCCCACACAGCTATGAGGTATGTTGTTTTTTATATGAATCAGTTTTTCAGTCCAGTTTCTGTAAAGTATAACATACATAGAAGTTTACAACTCGGTTTTTACAAAGTACACATCTGGTGTTCCTCCCACACTCATCAAGAAATAGAAAGTTACCAAAACCCCCATGCCTCCTTTGAGAGACTTCACAAGTAATGTGATTTCCTTGCTAGTGACTCTATAACCATATATTAGTTAGATTTGTTTTCTACCTTAATTGTGTTTTTGTGTTTTGCTTATTTCGCCTAATTATGGTTCTGAGATCAACGTCTAACGTGTTGGTTTTATCCATAGCTTATTTCCCATTGTTGTACAGCATTTCATTGTATGACGATATCATCATTAATCTATTTTATTGCTAATAAGACCTGGGCTTGCTTCTAGTTTGGCACTATTACTAACTCTTTGAACGTTATTGTATATATTTTTGGTGCATATATGGTTGCATTTTTGCTGGATCTATCATTAGGAGAGGAATTGCCAAACCATAGAATTTTCCAAAAAGGCAGCACCAGTTTATACTCCAGTGTATGAGACTTCAAATTACTTCACTTGCAAGCATTCAGTATCATCAGCATTTAATTTTAGCTCCTCCGGTAGCTGTGTGGGTGCTCACTGTAGGTTTTTGATTTTGTTCCTTGCTTGTTTCCTTTTAAAAAAAATTATATTGGTTATCTATTGCTGTGAAACAAATTACTGCAAACTTAGTGGCTTTAAACAACACAGTTTATGTTGCTTAGGAATCCATATAAGCTTAGCAGTGTTACCTGCTTTAAAAATCTGCCAAAAAAGGTTTTAGTTGGAACTGGGGTCTCTCCTGGAATCTAGACTGGGGTAGGATCTGCTTCCAAGCTCAGGTGGTTGATGGTAGGGGTTTTGTTCCTTGTGGGCTGTTGACCACAGGCCATCTTCAGTTCCTTTCCCCGTGGACCTCCCCAATATAGCAACTGGCATCATCAAAGCCAGCAGGGCATAGAGTGAGCTAGCAAGAGGGAAGTTAGAAACTTGGAACTGTGATCCCCTTAACATCAAGGTAACGTTTTGATTAGAAACAAGTTTCTCAGGAAGAGAGGGTTACTCAAGGCTGTTACTACCAGTAGGTGGGATCACTGCAGAGGCATCTTAAACTTTGCTTACTACATTGAATAACATTGATATACAATAAACTGCACACATGTATAGGGTATGATTTCATAAGTTTTGACACCCACAAAAGTATCATGACAATAAAGCTTGCAAACATACTCTTCACTTCCAAGATTTCTCTCATGTTCCCTTCTAATCCCCCTTCCCGTACCCCCTTTCCCAAACACTGACCTGCTTTTTGTCACTGTGGGCGAGTTAGAGTGTTCCCGATTTTTAAATACTGGAATATTAGACCCTGTATTTACTTTTTGTCTTCTTTCATTTTAATTATTTTCAAATTCATCCATGTTATATAAATAGTTCATTTCTTTTTATGGCTAAGTAGTAGTTCATTGAAGAGACATACCATAGTTTGTTTATCCACTTACCTGTTGATAAACATGGATTATTTCAGGGTTTGGGTTACGACAAAGGTACCACGAACATTTGTGGAGAAGTCTTTGCATGGTCATATGCTTTCACTCCTCTTGGGCAAATACTTAGGTATGACATGTCTGGATCACATGGGAACTCTGTTTAGTATTTTGAGGAGCTACCAGACTACTTTCCAAAGTTGTTGGATTAAATACGTTTTACGTTCCCATCGTCAGTCTGAGATTTCCTGTTCCTCTATGACTTCATCAACACTTGATATGGTCAGTCTCTTTGAATCTTAGCCATTCTAGAGTAAGTGTTTAGTGATTCAATGTCACTTTGATTTTCAAATTTCCTAAATTACTAATGATCAGAGCCTCTCTCTGGTGCTCATTTGCCATCCACGTATTTTCTTCGGTAAGGGGTCTGTAAAGTCACTGCTGTTATTTTATTGAGTTGTAAAACTTATTTATATATGTTCATTTTTTTATATCAGATATAAGCTTTGAAAACATTTTCTCCCAGTCTGTAGCTTGTCTTTTCCATTTTTTTTTTCTTTTTTGAGACCCAGTCTTGCTTTGTTGCCCATGCTGGAGGCAGTGGTACAATCTCAACTCACTGCAACCTCTACCTCCTGGGTTCAATTAATTCTTGTACCTCAACCTCCTATTTGGAAATACAGGTATGCATCACTACACCCAGCTAATTTTTATATTTTTAGTGGAGACAGGGTTTTGTCATGTTGGCCAGGCTGGTCTTGAACTCCTGGACTCAAATGATCCTCCTGCCTTAGCCTCCCAAAGTGCTGAGATTACAGGCATGTGCCACCACGCCCAGCCCTCCGTTCTTTTAATGTTGTCTTTTGAAAGATAAAAGTTTTAATTTTAATCGAGTTCAATTTATCAATTCTTTCTTTTAGACATTGTGTTTTTGAGATAATAAATGATTAATTCTTGATCAAAAATAATTATGCCTATGTTTTCTTCTGTAAGATTTGTAGGTTTAAGTTTTACATTTAGGTCTATGATCAATTCTGCATTTTTTTTAATACGGTGTGACGTATGAATGAAAGTCCATTTTTTGCGTGTAGATATCCAATTGTTTCAGGATTGTTTGTTGAAACGACTGTCTTTTCTCCATAGAATTGCCTTTGGTCTTTGTCAAATCAATTGAAGATATATCTGTGGTTCTATTTCTGGATTTCTTTCTGCCCCATTGCTCTGTTTGTCTAGCATTACATCAGTGACTTACTCTTGTTTCCTGTAGCTTTGTAATAAAAGTTGTTTTGGCAATTCTAGGTCTTTTGAATTTCAATATGAATTTTTAATTTGTCAGTTTATATGATAAAGTGTGCTGGAATTTTTATCGGGATTCTGTTGAATCTGTAGATCAGTTTGGGGTGAGCTGATATCTTAACCTATTAGGTCTTTTGACTCATAAACAAGATGTTTGTCTCTCCATCTATTTAGATCCTCCTTCATTTCTCTTAGCAATATTTTTATAGTTTTTAGTGTATAGGACTTTCATATTTTTCATCAGATTTATCCCTAAGTATTTCATATGCACTGATGCTGTTATAAGTGGTATTTCTAAAAGTTCAACTAATTTCTAATTGTATTTAGAAATACAATCTATGGCTGGGCACAGTGGCTCACGCCTGCAATCCCAGCACTTTGGGTGGCTGAGGCGGGCAGACCATTTGAGGTCAGGAATTTGAGACCAGCCTGGCAAACATGGCGAAACCCTGTCTGTACTAAAAGTACAAAAATTAGCCGGGCATGGTGGTGTGCATTTGTACTCCCAACTACTTGAGAGGCTGAGGCAGGAGAATCGCTGGAACCTGGAAGGCAGAGATTGAAGTAAGCCAAGATTGCACCACTGCACTCCAGCCAGGGCAATAGAGCGAGACACAGTCTCAAAAAAAATAAAAAGCTCACACCTGCAATCCCAGCACTTTGGGAGGCCGAGGTGGACGAATCATGAGGTCAAGAGATCAAGACCATCCTGGCCGATATGGTGAAACCTGCCTCTACTAAAAATACAAAAATTAGCTCGGTGTGGTGGTGTGCGTCTGTAGTCCCAGCTACTTGGGAGGCTGAAGCCAAAGAATCACTTGAGGCAGAGGTGGCAGTGAGCCGTGATCACACCACTGCACTCCAGCCTGGTGGTGACAGAGCGAGACTCCATCTCAAAATAAAAAAAAAAAAATACAATCTATGTTTGCATATCAACTTTTTATCCTGCAACCTTGCTGATTACATTTATTAGTTCTAATAGCATTTTGTAGATGCATTTGATTTTCTACACAGTCAAGCATGTTTTCGGATAAAGACTCTTCTTACCTCTTCCTTTCCAATCTGGATGGTGTTTTTCCTCTTATCTCATTGCAATGACTAGAGTCGTCAGTACGCTGGAAAGTAGAAGTGGTACAAGTGAACATTCCTCTCTTGTTCTTGATCTAAGGGAGAAGGTATTCAGTCTTTCACCGTTAAATATGATGTTGGCTGTAAGTTTTTTCATAATGTTCTTTATCAGGTTGAAGATGTTCCCTTGTATTTCTAGTTTGCTGAGATATTTTACAGGAATGGATGTTGGATTCTTCCAAATAACTTTTTAATATCTCTTGAAATGATTATATGGTTTTTCTCTTTTAATTTGTTAATACGGTAAATTATATTAATTTTTTTATGTTAAACCCACCTTGCATTTTTTGGGATAAACCCCACTTGAACATGGCATATAATTATTTATATTTATATGTGTGTGTGTATATATATATGTATGTATATATATATATGTTGCTTGATTCAATTTGCTATTTTGTTGGACACTTGGGGGTAAAAGTTCATGAGGAATGGTCTGTTGTATTGTTACTATATGTTTTTCTGGTTTCGGTATCATTTCAGGGTAATAGTGGCCTCTAGAATGCACTGGGAAGTATCCCTACTTTTTCCGTTTTCTGGAAACTCTGGAAGTAACGTGGATCAAATGGTTTTATTATATTCTTAAATGTTTTGTAGAATTCACCAGTGAAACTATCTGAACCTAGACTTTTCTTTGTTTAATGGTTTTAAACTACAGCTTCAATTTCTATATAGATTCAGGGCTATTCAGGTTATCCACTTCTTGAGTAATGTTTTGTTTTGTTTTGTTTGAGACAGAGTCTCTCTCCGTTGCCCAGGTTGGAGTGCAGTGGCGCATCTCAGCTCACTGTAAACTCTGCCTCCTGGGTTTAACCAATGCTTCTGCCTCAGCCTCCCAAGTAGTTGGGATTACAGACGTGCACCACCACACCTGGCTAATTTTTGTATTTTTAGTAGAGACAAGTTTCACCGTGTTGGCCAGCCTTGTCTAAAACTCCTGACCTCAGGTGATCTACCCGCCTTGGCCTCCCAGGGTGCTGGGATTACAGATGTGAGCCACTGAGCCTGGCCTGTTGAGTAATCTTTAGTAGAGTATTTTTCAAGGAATATTTTCATTTCCCTTAAGTTGTCCAGTTGATTGGCATAAAGGTGCTCGTACTATTTCCTTATTTCCTTTTAACACCTGTAGGACGCGCACCGGCACGGCCTCTCTTGTCCCCGGTATTGATGCTCTGTATCTTGTCTCTTTTCTCCTACATAGAATTGGCATTAGCAGTTACCCCTTTTTTTGTTTCTGCTCTCAGGGGTTTACAGCTTTCAATAGCCTTCAAGAATTTGGATTCTTCCAAATAACTTTTCAATAGACATCCCTTGAAAAGTTGTCTTGTGGTTTTTCTCTTTTAATCTGTTAATACAGTAAATTATATGGATTTTTTTTTAAATGTTAAACCCACCTTGCATTGTTTGGGATAAACCTCACTTGATCATGGCATGTAACTCTTTTTATATACATTGCTTGATTTAATTTGTATTATTTTGTTGGACTCTTGAGGGTGTAAGTCCATGAGTAATGGTCTGTAGTTTTCTTATATCTTTTTCTGGTTTTGGTATCATTTCAGGTAATGGTGGCATTACCGTTACCTTTATACTTAATGTATAGCGTTAAGCTTAAAGTTTGCTATAGGTTCCATGTTAAAATAATCTTCATAAGATTATCTTCTATTATCAGATTATATTCTCAATTTGCTTAGTTTTTTCTTCCACCTTATGAATATGAAATCTTATTAAATGCTTTTTCCATATCTATTGAGATGACCACCGGATTTTTCCCCTTTTTTCTCTTAATGTGATTAATGACATCGATTAGGCATAGTTATTAATATGGTACACTGACAAAGCAGTATATACTATAGTGGTTAAGAACAGAGCTCCGGGCCAGGCACGGTGGCTCATGCCTGTAATCCCAGCACTTTGGGAGGCCGAGGCAGGCAGAGTTTGAGACCAGCCTGGCCAATATGGTAAAACCCCATCTCTACTAATAATACAAAAATTAGCTGGGTGTGGTGGGTGCATGTCGTCCCAGCTTTTCGGGAGGCTGAGGCAGAGAATCACTTGAACCTGGGAGACAGAGGTTGCAGTGAGCTGAGATCACGCCACTGCACTCCATCCAGCCTGGGTGACAGAGTGAGACTCTGTCTCAAAAAAAAAACAGAGCTCCAGTGACAGGCTGCCTGGATATAACATGGTTATGCCACCTACCAGCTTCCAGGCCTTGGGTACTTTTTTAAACTCTCTGTTCCTAAGATTCCTCCCTCTCTAGAAGGGATATAAATCATAGTCTGTCTCATGAAATCGTTTTGAGACTAAATCAGGTCACATGTGCAAAGAGCTTAAAATGTGCTCAGTAATGTTTGTTATTTTTAGTATTAGATCCTGGCCTAGATTATTAAAACCCGACAGCAAAAAGAACTGCCCTGAGATTTAAGCAAGAAGGGCCCAGGCCTCTACTTCAGAGGGCTCCACAGGGCCCTGCTCAGGTGGCACTGCCCCTACAGATGAGGCATCTTCAGGGCCCGATACCTGCAAGAGGGTCCCCGCACGTGGAGCATGGCCATTGTAAGCACACACGCTCCGAGTGTGAGGACAGACACGTGGTCCAGACGCCTGTCCACTTATACTGGCCATGTTCCACGTGCAGGGGCCCTGGAACTCTGCTCAAATGCCCCAAACCTGCCCTCTGGGACTGCAAGGGCTTTCCACCCTAGGTCTAATGTCTATATGGTAGAGAGCTCTGGAGTACAGACTCCTAGGCTGGAGAGGTTTCCAAGGGATGGCTGTTTATGGTAGGATGTTGATGGAATTTATGAAAATAGACTTATCCAGGCAGACGCATAGGATAGATTTTGTTTAGCAGTACGTCAGCTTGATGTGTAACTTTTCTATATGTAGACATATGGTATGTATACGTCCAGTTGTACCATTGTCTTGAGCCCTGCCAAAGTCAGGTTCCCAGCCACACTGGCATACCAGGTCATCTTACTTTGCAGAGTCCAACCTGCTGCCTCCTCTTGGCCTGGGACCGTGATGCACATGTGCTTATCTCCAGGCCGAAGACCTGATGTCCCCAGATGTGTTGATTCATTGTTTGGGAAGCAGGAGGAGAGGGGTGAGAGTAGCTGTGGGAAGGAGGTCTTCCTGGGATCGCTGTGAGGACACTCTGAAGAACAGGGCTGCCATGGAGGCTTTGATTAGTTCTGCAGCAGAGAGCTCGCCATGTCTGCCAGGCTGCAGCCCTCTTGCAGGCATAGGGGTCAGGGTATCGGCAGGAAGTCGACTGCACCCCCAGAGGATCAGCATGGGTGAGATTAAGAAAAGGAGCATTGGCTGGGCAAGGTGGCTCGTGCCTGTAATCCCAGCACTTTGGGAAGGTGACGTGGGTAAATCACCTGAGACCAGGTCTTCAAAGCCAGCTTAGTTAACATGGCAAAACCCCATCTCTACTAAAAATACAAAAATTAGCTGAGCATGGCAGTGGGTACCTGTAATCCCAGTTACTGGGAAGGCTGACGCAGGAGAATTGCTTGAACCTGGGAGGCAGAGGTTGCAGTGAGTGGAGATTTGTCTCAAAAACATTTAAAACAAGATAAAAGGAGTGCGGGGCTGGGTGTTGTGGCTCACATCTGTAATCCCAGCACTTTGGGAGGCCAAGGCGGGTGGATCATGAGGTCAAGACATCGAGACCAGCCTGGCCAACATGGTAAAACCCTGTCTCTACTAAAAATACAAAGATTAGCCAGGCATGGTGGCACACGCCTGTAGTCCCATTTACTTGGGGGCTGAGGCAGGAAACTCACTTGAACCCAGAAGGCGGAGGTTGCAGTGAGCCAAGACGACGCCACTGCACTCCAGCCTGGGTGACAGACCAAGACTCTGACTGTCTCAGGAGGGGGAAAAAAAAAAAAAAAAAGAGTGCAAGCCCCAAAGGGACCAGGGGCAAGAGCCTCCACGGCCACCCTCACCAACTTGGGGCTCTGAGACCCACCCTTCAGAGTCCTGTACAGCTGGGGGCTGAGGGGCAGCTGACCCAAGAATACTCCCTCAGCAGTAGGGCAGAAGCTGAAGGCAGCATTTAGAAACGGGAGTACAGGGAGTGCTTCTAATTTTATGTGGGCTCAGCATCCAGTTTTTAATGTAAGTTTACCTTTCATCTACCAGGAGCAGAGCTCGGTTGCCCTGACGGGGTTTCCAGTAAGAACTCCGCCTCACCCAAATGGCTCCAGCTGGTGGCCAGAGATAAGAACTTGGAGGCGCCTCTCCCCTCCCCCTGTAGCAGGTGGGGCTCCCTGCTTGTGAGGTCGCAGTGTGGTCTTCTAGAAGTTATGCCTGCCTGCCTTAAACCCACCAAGAAAAGATCCCCATGGGAAACCTGTTTGGAAAAATCCCCTGGACACAACAAAGGCCCTGCTCAGATAAGGGGGCCTCTTTCCCTGTCTGTGCCCCCTGGCCTCTGTGTGTATGCATGTGTGTGTGGGTGCATGTGTGTGTGTGCATGCAACCTCCAAGTGTGCCAAGTACCCCCCAGTCCCAGGGTCTGTAAGAACTAAAAACTCTTCAATGTTTGCATTGTCCTTGAAGTCTCATTGAAGCCCTGCCCACAGTGCAACCCCTGATGGTCGGGCAGCCCCAGAGGGACCCGCACAGGTGGATCTCCAGCTGTGCTCTGCTGTCCTGGCCTCTGTTGGCTGCTGGGGACAGAGGCTGCCAGCTAAGTTGATAAACTCAGTTTCATTCAAACCTGGTAGTTAGGCCCCTAGTTGGCCTGGAGCTGGCTGCAGTTAGGAAGGGACCAGAAGGAAGGGAGAGGAAGAAGGCAGGTGTCCCCAGAGAAGCTGAAGAACCTCTGGGGGGTGGGGTGGGGGTAGGAGAGAGGGAGAGAGAAAGGGAGGGAGAGACAGACACACCTGGTGCTGCTCCATCCCTGGCAGCTTTGAGGCCCAGGGCCAGGTCTGAGGTACCCTCAGCTTTGTTCTCGAGAGAATCCAGGGCTCTTGCTTCAAAAAGAACACGCCACATCCCGATGCTGTAAGGGCCCCATTGGAGATCCTTTCTGATGCACTCATGACTTCTCAGAGACCCTATTCCTGGAAAAGCAAGACTGTCACCTAGAAGGAGTGACCTGGGGTCTTGACATCTCTCACCTACCTCCCCCGTCTTCCAAGAAGAAAGGGCATGAGAAATGCTGGCACCTTGAGGTAGAGAAGTGGTGCTCTGGGCAGGAAGGAAAGCCTCCCGGAGGAGCTGTCACTGAGCAGAAGCTTGATGGGCAGGGAGAAGAGGAAAGGAGCTGGCAGGCAGAGGAGGGATCCCCGAGGATGGCAAGCCATCTGGTCACCAGGACTCTGGGGAGCTGCCAGCGGGGTGCAGGAGTGGGCCTACTGTGTGTTGGAGGAGCTTTGCCTAAAGATTTGCTCCAGCTCAACCAGGCCCTGTCACTCTGGCCCTCTTCCCTGGAGGTGGCGCTGGCCCTGTGTGCCGTGCCGTGCCGTAGAGAGTGTGGTCTCCCCCGCTGCTCACCTGCTGTGAGGGCACAAAGCCGGCAGTGCCACCAGATCTCCTGTGTGCCTCCCTAGCCAGCAGTGTGGATAACATTCCACCCCTGTCCAAGGGTCTGAAAATCCAGCAGGAAAGGCAGCAAATGGACACACAGTCACGGTGCTGCTGGTGCGAATGTTCAGGGCAGCTGGAAGTGCAGAGAAAGAGGGCCCACTTTAAGGCAAGCCAAGGACACATGTCATCAGGCTAGAGGGCAGCGAGCCTTGGCGTAGGAGTAGTTAGAACTAAAATAAGAAGGGCTTTCCATGCTAGGCAACCAAGTTAGTAACTTGCTTTGTAGGCAAAAGGAAAGTATTAGTGGATTTTAAGCAGAAAAATGTGTTTTGAAAGCGTTTTGGAAGCAGTGAGGGGAGTGGTGAAAGGGAGGTGGAAGCTCAGAAAGAGCTGAAAGGGGCCAGGTGTAGTGGCTCACACCTGTAATCCCAGCATTTTGGGAGGCCCAGGCAGGAGGACTGCTGGAACCCAGGAGCTTGAGACCAGACTGGGCAACATAGAGAGACCCTGTCTCTACAAAAAAATGTTTTTATTGGTGGCCAGGCGTGGTGGTGTGTACCTATAGTTCCAGTTACTCAGGAGGCTAAGGCAGGAGGATTACTTGAGACTGGGAGGTTGAGGCTGTAGTGAGCCATGATCATGACACTGCACTCCAGCCTGCACGACAGAGCAAGACCCTGTCTCTAAATAAATGAAAGAATGAAATAAAATATAAAAAGAAAGTGGAGGGGGTTCCTAACTCTGATTTGTGGCTGTGCAGAAGCTCAGGTGGCAGAGCTTAAAATATAAAATATAAAAAGAAAGCGGAGGGGGTTCCTAACTCTGATTTGTGGCTGTGCAGAAGACAGGTGGCAGAGGCTGACAAGGTGGTGACCCCACCCGAAGCCTAACCAGCTGAGTGGGGTGACTTGCCGCCCATTGGTCCGAAGCCTCACTTTTCCACCCCTTCCTTCCACCTCCACTTTCTGCAGCATTGAAGCATGCTGCTTGCCCATGGGCGATGCTGGGGGGACATTTCTAGATTCCATTGTGTCAGTCACTGACCAGGCAGCCGGGCACATTTCCCATATTCTTCTGCCATGGCAATGTCAGGTGTTTCTGGCAAGGTAGAGGCATTGAGAAAAATGGACAAGATCTTTACATTTTTGGTTTAACTGGAGACCAAGGTTTTGAAAAATTAGCTCAATTTCTGTCTCAAGGGCAGTCACACCGTAGTCTAAAGGGCTAAACTGCTTCCACCAAACACCCCCATCCTGTGTGCAGCCATACCATCTACCACGCCTGGGCTTTAACGGCCCCCTTTGCTTCGAGAGAAAATGCCACCCCACTTCTGGTGCCCCCTGAGGTGGTGACAGCAGCTTGATCTGGGAAGGAGAGCACAGTCCCCTCAGATGGACCTAGGTGGCACGTGGCCCAGCTGAGAGTTCCATACCCAGGAGTCAGCTCCAGGCCTGCCTGAGGCTCTGGCTCCTTTCACCCCTCAGTGCCAGCCTCTGTGGGAAGGCTGCCCCAGGGAGGAAAAATGGCTTTCTGCTAGGCTGTCTTCCTGCCGCAGCATTAGAAAAGACTTGAGCATGGCTTTGAGGAAGTGAAGTGACCCAATCAGCTTCTTTCTCCCAAGACCTCTGCTCAGGGCTTCCCCAGTGGGAAACAGGGCTGGAAAATGGCACCTGATTGGAGGTAGCATTGTTGCCTGGAACAAGGAAAAGGAGGGAGAGATCATCAGGGATAGGAGAAGGTGCTGAGGAGACAGTGACATTGTGAGTGATGTGACGGTGGCAACCTAGCTCTGAAGTCAGGGAGAGTGGCCGCGGTGTGTGAGAGGCTTCCTGAAGCCAAGAACCTCCAGAAAGGCAACAGAGGCTGAGGGAAGGAAGAATGCGGGCAACATCGGCAAAGCCAGTGCTGGAATCATCCTAGAATGTGGCAGCGGAATCTTTGCAGACCTGATAGATGTTTTAAGAAAAGAATCTTTTTTATTTGAATTTCAAGTAGGAATTGGGCTGTGTATTATGTTCAGCTTGACTCATTGCAAATAAGTATTTTGCCTCTCTCAGAAATGACTTTTGGTAGCAGAAAATGAAATAAATTTAAAGAAATCAAAGCATCTTTCCTTGAGGGAGTTTTGTTTCTCACAGCCCTTACTCTGAGCTTCATTTTCCTGTGAGAAACTGAGATTGCTTATGAAAATGGCCGAGTTAGCAATTAAAAGCATGTTTAAATTACATGTGTAAGAGAAGATAAACACATTTAAACAGACTTCTATGTGTTCTATTTTTGATGTACTTCACCTAGTGAATTCTGTTGTTTTAGAAAAGCTTTATTTCTTTTTGTAAACTTGGGACATGGAAAAAAAACAGAAAAATCTTATTTCTAAGTGACATAAATAATACAACATCATCTAAAATCATCAAGTAGGACAGGGGGGGTGGCTCAGCCTGTAATCCCAGCACTTTGGGAGGCCAAGGTGGGCGGATCACTTGAGGCCAGGAGTTTGAGACCAGCTTGGTCAACATAGTGAAACCCCCTCTCTGCTAAGAATAGAAAAAATTAGCTGGGTGTGGTGGTACACACCTGTAATCCCAGCTACTCGGGAGACTGAAGCATGAGAATAGCTGGAACCCAGGAGGTGGAGGTTGCAGTGAGTCAAGATCACGCCACTGAACTCCAGCCTGGGTGACAGAGTGAGACTGTCTCAAAAACAAAATAAAATATAAAATCCTCAGGTGGACTAGATTTTACTCAAATACATAATACTAACCTGATGTTCCCATTTACTTTTGTGTTCTTAGTATATTATGAAGTGGTAGAAATCTCTCAAATTTTTACAAGTTCTAGAATTCTGGGTTATCAGAACGAACACTGGAACCACTAGAGTCAGTCTGACACATTCTAACACCATCACTAGCCATTAGGACATGCTGGGGGTGGGGGCGGGATCTGATCTAGGTGGAGATCTCAGATTTGCCATTCCTAAAATTGGCCTGGGCTAACCTTGGACAAATGGCTGAATTTCTCTCTATGCCTGAGTTTCTTCATCATAAGACAGGGATATTATACTTCTGTGTCAGCTGGGGCTAGGTTTAGATGTGAATGACAGAAAACCTGACGTAATAACGGCTGAAACGAGAGAAGGTGATTTTTCATCTCCAAGCAGCCCAGAGATAGGCGGCCCACGGTGTCATCTACTTGGGATCCACCGTGCAAGGCTCTCATTTTGAAATTCCTGCGTTTCAAGGGGATGTGGAAGCCGGACTGTGTCCAGTCTGTGGAAAGAGGAAAACACGTAGAAGCCCGTGCCCCCTGCATGTGCAGGCAGAGGCTGGAGTTTACATAAACCACTTCTTCTAGACTGTAGGCACGAACTCAGTCCCATGGCCACACCTAGCTGCGAAAGAGGCTGAGAAGTGTGGTCTCCAAGAAGCAGTACTGGGAAATAACCAGGACTCTGCGTCACAATCGGTTTTACTGGGCAGTTGTGAGACCTCGTGTATTGATGCATATCAAACACTTGGGACAGGGCCTGGCACACAGTATGTGCTCAGTTAATGCTAGCTGTTACACAGGAAGTGGTGGAGGCAGGCAGTTTGGCAATAGGGAAATGCATATGTCCAAAGGAGAACTGCTTCTCAATTGTCCTTTCCTATTCTTTCTTATCCCTGATGAGTCACTGGTTTGGGTAGAGACATAGAATTGGGTAGAATGTATTGATGCAGGATAGAGAGTCCAAAGTGTTGTTGTATTTCTAATTCAAGGACATCTCATTCATGCCAGGAGCGAGGGTAGTAATTTGGGGCTTAAAGCAGTGATTGCAATACTGTTGTGCAGCGGGTCCAGGCAGGTGGTGGGGCTGAGAAAACTGGGGAGCACACATGCACTCTCTAAGGGATGATCACCCTGTACTGGGATTAGCGCTGCTAGACCTTCCTGTTTTTAAAAAATCTGGATTTTTATATGACATCTTTTTGCTTGCCTTGAACACTGTCTTCTCATTATGGCCACAGGCAAGCAATCAGTTCACTAAGACCACATGAGATGAAAATAATTAGGTGAGGGCGGGCTGGAAAAAGCTATCAGGAGCTGCAGCTGGAGGGCATGAGCATAACAAAATTCCGGGACACGGTTACATAAGAAAGGACATCGGGGTGAGCTTCAGTTTTCAGCCCCTTTTCAGCTGGGGAGGAAACCCAAGGAAGAAAGAAATGCTAAAGCTACACTCTAAAGACTTGAGTTTTGCTTGATAGGCTGGAGGGATGGGATGATGACTATTTTCCAACATTTAAAATGCTATCAATACTAGAAATATAATACGGCACTCTTTTAAACAAGAAAAAGTCACATTTCTGCTTTTATGGTTAACTACCTGATTTAAGTTTTTGTTCTGTTTTCTCTCCATGAGAAATCTCCAAGCATAAGATTATTTTACTCATTACTTCTTCCACTGAGGATAAATCACTCTGTTCGAATGATGTTTTCTCAGGGCGGGGATGGGAAGTGTCTGCTAATCAATAATAATGAACCACCAGGTACCACGAGGGTCTGTAATCAAAGCTGTGGCTCCCCTCATTATCCCGCAGCCCAAGCGTCCTGTGGGGCCATATGTAGCTTTCCAGAAGAGCTCTCTCATGGAAAGTAGGAAGGGAATAATTGGGTATTTCTCCTAAGAATTCATGAGAAGGAAAAATGTGGAATGTTACAAGAAAGTCAATATAGCCTAAGGAAAGCTTTAATAGGCTTTCTCAAGTCCGTCACTTTGGCCAAAACGGGGAGAGAGAATGATAAATCAGAAATGCAAGGCTCTCTGGCTGCTCGAAATATGAAATAAAGATTTTTTTTTTTTTGCTAAAACAATATAGTCTAAAAATGTCAAGGCTTATTGCCCAGGTTAATGGTTTTTGATTTCTTGGTATCTGAGGTTAGCCACAGAGGAGTGTAATATTATAAAGTCACCTGGCTTCACAGCGGGTCTCAGTTTTACTTACCAATAGACTTTTATTCTCAGATTAAGGTAAGAAATCCTCTAAGAAAACCTTCCTGAGACTCCTGTGTGACTCTGAGCTACTAGGAATCTGATGCTGACTTGCAAAGTCACTTCGTAAATATGCACTTAGCAATATGATTGTATGATTCTTCCCCCCTTTAGTCTTTAAAAAGCACTCTTGGGGTATTCTCAAAGATACAGAAAATACCATTGGGGTATATTGAACTATGTATATCATGACAAATGTTTACTCTTCTGGCTCAAAGATGATAATGATAAAATAAGTCTAGTACCCTGATTTGTATAAACCGTGAACACATGCTTTACCATACTAGAAAACAGATCACCTTAGGCACCAGGCAGTAGAAATATCCAATTAAAGAATCACACCTGCTAAAACTAAAGGTATGATAGCTATTGGATCCAAACATAAAATAACAGAAAAGATAACCGAGAGGATGATTATTATTTCTCTCATTTTACATACGAGGAAAACTAACATGTAAGTTGGGTGGCTTGTCCAAACGCACCCACTTTGTAAATGGCAAGGTCTATCTAGATCTGGACTCAGGCAGTCTGGTCCTGTGATTCTTATAAAATGTGTTTATATTTTACAGAAATAAAAGAGTATAAAATATGATGCAAGCAAAAGAGATCTCAAAATTGACTAGGCTGTTTTAAAAAACAGCTAAATAGAACTTCTAGAAGTGAGACAGAAGTGAAATTTAAAACTCACTGAACAGATTAGACTACAGACTAGACATAGCTGAAAGTAAAAAAGTAACTTGGAAAATAGTTTGAAGAACTGACCCAGAATGCAGCACAGAGAAAAAATGAGAAGTAAAATATAACCAATAAGGTAAAAAATGTGGAGGATAGAGTAATTTCATTAAGCATATGTTTAACAGGAGGAGCTCCTAAAGGAGATAACAGAGCAAAAGGGGAAGAGCCAATGTTAAAAGTAACTGAGACATTTTACAGAATTGACGAAAGATAGCAATCCTCAGCTTCAGCAAGCCAAACGATCCTAAGCAGAATAATAAAAAGAAACCCACATCTAGACACAATTGCAGCAAAGCCTCAGAACACCCAAGACAAAGAAACAGTCTTAAAACAGTCTGAGAATAAAAATACGCAGACCTAGTTTGAAAACTGATTCATAACAGCAACACCAGAAGCCCAGAAAAAGGGACTAATATCTCTAAAATGTTGAGGGAAAAAGATTGCTGTCTAATTATTTGTGTATCCAGCAAAATAATCTTTCAATGTGAAAGCAAAATAATTACATTTAAAGATAAACCAAAGCTGACAATGTTTATCCCTAATGACTCTCACTAAAACTTCTGAAACACACAATTTAGGCAGAAGGAACATTATCCTAGAAGGTAGGTCTGCAGTTCAAGAAGGAACAGTGATTACTGAAAATGGGAAAAATGTAACTAAATCTAACTATTGGCATTGACTGTATAAAACAACAATGATAGTATGTAAGTTGGGAGAAGATGACTGGACTTAAAGTAGGCTTAGATCTTTGTGTTGCTTGTGAGAAAGGTACAGTTATTGATTAAATTTGTTTGGTACGCATATTAAATTTCCTAGGGTATGCACTAAAAGGATAGAAATTAGGTAGGGAGGAAATGAAAAGTGAAGGAAAAATCAATCTAAAAGTAAGAATGAAAAACATGTCACCAAAAAGGGGTCACAGGAAAAAATAAAACCAAAAATGCTATTCAACAGATGATGAAAACAGATCAGTAAGTACTATCAATGGAAATAACTAATTATTGCGGGAAATTAAATGACATAGTTTGTAAGACTAATTTAAAAAGACCAACCAGGAGAAAGTGACAAATTCATCATCCATCCTGGGGCAGTAAGTGATAGACTCCCCAAAATGAGATGGATTTTGACCCATCAGATTAGGTATGGATTTGAAATCACAATGACATGTACTCAGTGGTGTGTGCCTTTCAACTGGAGAGTACAGATCTTTCTGAAACACACATATAACATTAGTTAGAACTTACTAGCCTCAACAAATTTCAAATCATAGACCATATACTCTACCACAATGCAGTTTAGAAAACTACAAGAGAAAATCTAGAAAAATTCTGTATCTCTGGAAAATTTAAAACATACTTCTAAACAACCCAGGTGTCAAGACAATCATGATAGGAAATATTAAAATACTTAGCATTAAATCTTGTTTGACACAGAGTATATCATTTACAAGGAAATGTATAATCTTTAATAATTGATACTCAGCTTAAGCATTCAACTTAAGAAATTAAACAGAATAATCTTCCCAATAAAAAGTAAAGACAACATCATACTGAGATATAAAATAAATTCATGTGGAAGCTCATAGGACCCACAATGGCCTGGATAAGAAGCAACAGTCAGGGAAGCTTTCCTATCAAGGTTTATAAGGTGTGTATTAGGACCAATGGACTAGAACCGGCCAATGGAACAGTGAGCTCCACACAGTCCCACACATATGGGAAGTGACATGGCAGAGCTGGCCTTGCACACCAGTGGGGAAGCAAGGTACTTTCAGTACAGGGTATTGGGACCACAGGGGATAAAACGTATAGATCTCCACTTCCTATTACACACAAAAACCAATACCACATGGATCAAGGTCCTTTATTCTCAAGTGTCCGGTGTTAGACAATAAATTAAACAGTGGCCTTGCTCTTAACCATGTAATTCTTTTTCTTAGTCTAGGCTTTCAACAAAATCCCTATTTATTCAACAAATATTTTCAATGTGCCAGCTCTCTTCCTTCTATTGTTCTAGGCATTTGGAATACAACAGTAAACCAAACAAAGACCTCCACCCTTGTAGGGTTTACATTCTTGTGGATAATTGACATGCATAGCAGTTACTGCATATCAGGTACTTTATTATCCCTGACATATTCAATCCTTGATGGATACTACTACGTCTAAGTGTCAGAGCTAGGATCTGAAGTTAGCCTGCCAGCACTCAGAATCCCAGATAACTACTGTTACATCTACTGCCTTTCTTACTGCCTTGGTGAAGAATGTGCCGTAAAATGCTTTTGCTTAAACATGTGTGTGATGATCCCAAGACACTGGTATGTGTAATGAATTAACTCTTCTTCTGCAAATCTAATGTACTGGATAGGTACCATCCATCCTTGGAAGAATTTTGAGAATAGCTTCTCAAATCATTTTCTGTGTTGTATGGTTCAGATGAGAAAGCCTGAGTGGTACAGAGACCACTGTGCTCCAGCCTGGTGCCAGAGACCCTGTCTCAAAAAGCAAAATAAGCAAAAACTGAGGTACAGTGTTTCCACTTTCTGGGGAAGCTTATCCATACCTTAAAATCTAATGCTGACTAGGTGAAATTCGGACAATGTCATATATGAGCACCTAGTTTTTTGTTTTGTTCTGTTGGTAGATTTTTACAACTGCCATCTTCATTCTACTCTCAGAAAGTAAAGCTTTCAAGACATCTGTTTTGTGTCATTCTCAGGATCCCACGGTCAATGAATTTGACAATCGATAAATCTTTCTCTCCAATTCCCAATATTTTCCTTTTGTAACTGCTTCATTGGAAGCTTTGATTACATCTTATACTGTCTCAACCTTCTTGGCTGGACAAAACTAAGCTTCCTTCTGCTTTGTATTTCCTTCTGCTCTGCTAAGATGCTGTTCCAGCTCTCATAGGGATAGCAGGGATGCTGGGAGGTCCGTGTAACAGATGCGCTTCCCCTAGTACAGCGCCCCTCCTTCCTTCCTTCCTGGGCAGCCAGCTGAGATGCCTGTGTTACAACTGGCTCCTACTGTTCTCTGTTGCACAAATCAGTCAGCTAAAGCAGCCCAGTTGGTGTTGTACAGTTTAACCTTTCTACCATGAAATGGCAAGTAGGGACATTTGATTATCTTGCATAGGAATTCAGGGATCTGACATTTTGTGGCAAAAAGCTCATCAAAAACGACCACAGGAAAAGATAATGCTGCCATTCTACCTAATATCAGTCACAAAATAAATCCCAGCACACGAAAACCAACTTTTTTTTTTTTTAACTAGAAAAAAAAGTATATACCATATGTCTATGGCTAGGGAAGTATTTTTTTAGTGGTTGTCAAAATACACATATAAAAGCTGATCTGGATAAATGAAATTTAAAACTATGCAAAGAAACATCTGAAACAAAGTTTAAAAAGCATAGACTGAAAGAGGGAATTTGAAATTAAGATTAGTATCCAGATCTTGTAAAGATCTGTGAGAAAAAGACAACAGGAATATGGCCAAAGGTTCACGGAGCTGGACGCGGTGGCTCACACCTATAATCCCAGCACTTAGGGAGGCTGAGCGGGGTGGACTGCCTGAGCTCAGAAGTTCAAGACCAGCCTGGGCAACATGGTGAGACGGGGTCGTCTCTACTAAAAATACCAGAAATTACGCAGGTGTGATGGCATGCGGCTGTAATCCCAGCTCTTTGGGAGACTGAGGCAGAACCACTTGAATCCGAGAGGTGAAAGTTGCAGTGATCTGAGATCATGCCACTTCACTCCAGCCTGGCGACAGAGCAAGACTGTGTCTCCAAAAACAAACAAAAAAATTAACATGATTCAGAATCGGAAACCAGAATAGCCAACGAACATATGACACATGGTATCTTGCCTAGTAATGCAGGAAATACACATCAGTGAAAAATCATCTCATACCCATCGGCTTTGTCTTAAAAACAAAAATTTTAAACACTGACAGTACCTAGTGTCCTTGAGGAAGTGAAGAGATGAGAAGCCTCATACACTGCTGGTGAACTCTGGAGATTAATTTGACCAGACCTGGTAAAGCTGAAAATGTGCCAGGTCGGTGCAGTGGCTCACACCTGTAATCCCAGCACTTTGGGAGGCCAAGGCAGGCTAATGGCTTGAGCCGAGGCATTTGAGACCAGCATGGGCAACATGGCAAAACCTGGTCTCTACAAAAAACACACTCAAAAAAATTGGAATCCAATTTAAATTAGACTGACAAGGATGTCACTAAAAGAACACATAAGTATGCTAACAGACAGGGGAAATAGTATAATAGAAATATTAATCTAAAAGAGGCAAGAAACAAAAAGGTACATAAAATGCCCTGGTCATGGAGAAACAAAAAATGGTTAAGATGTAGATGTAAATCCAAATACATAAATAATTACATTAAATGTAATTGGGTTACATATTCCAATTAAAAGACTATGTTTAAAGAAAATCGATATACTGCTATGAGAAAAATAGGATTAAAATGGATGAAAAAGATGTATTATGCAAATACTAACCAAAAGTAACTGATATAGCTATATTGTATAAAATAACTGTAAGGCAAAAAGCTTTGGTAGAGATTATGAAGGACATTTCATAATGATAGAAGGGTCAATTTACCACAAAGACCTAACAATTCCAAATTTATGTTCACTTAAGTAAGCTAACTTCAAAATAAACACTGACACAAGATACACAAATCAACATTCATAGCATAATATTCTACCACTTCTCAGAAACTGGTAAGAGCCAGGTAAGAAATCTATAATGACACATCTGTAAAATGTAATTAAACTTGACCTAATAAACCAAAATGCATCCAATAAGGATAGAATACATATTCAAGTAGACATGTAATTATTTCTCAAAATTGACCATATACTGGGTCAAAATGGATGTCTCAAATTCAAATGTATGTTTAATGATAATTTAATATGTTGGAGTCAATATAACTAGAAAGTTTTTAAATGTTTGGAAATTAAGCAACACATTCCTCAACTCACAGTTTGAAAAAATCAGAATGGAAACTAAAAAATGTTTTAAAATGAATAATAATAAACACAGCATATAGCCTTAAAATGCAGATTTTAGAAAACAACTAAAAATCAATTTTCTAAGCAATCGTCTCAAGAAGTTTTAAAAAAAAAAAAATGTCCAGCAAATTAAGTCCAAAGAAAGGCTGGGCATGGTAGCTCATGCTGGTAATCCCAGTACTTTGGGAGGCCAGGGTGGGCAGATTGCTTGAGCCTGGGAGTTTAAGATGAGCGTGGGCAACATGGTGAAAGCCCATTTCTTAAAGTACAAAAAAATACAAAAAGTTAGGCGAGCATGGTGGCACGTGCCTGTAGTACCAGCTCTGCAGTGAACTGTGATGACCATGCCACTGCACTCCAGCCTGGGAAATAGAGTGAGAGTGAGACTCGGTCTTGAAAGAAAAAAAAA
This sequence comes from Aotus nancymaae, assembly GCF_030222135.1. Taxonomy (NCBI): domain Eukaryota; kingdom Metazoa; phylum Chordata; class Mammalia; order Primates; family Aotidae; genus Aotus; species Aotus nancymaae. The sequence goes on along the minus strand of NW_026988492.1, from coordinate 10,376,537 downwards.
AAATAGAAAATAAACTTAGGAGCAACAACAAATAATAGAAAACTATTTGAGCCTTGAAAGTAACTTTTAAAACATGTAAGTGAAGTGTTTTTGACAGTTTTAATAATACACTGACTTTTCCAAGAATTCCCCTTCATGTAAACTAAGGAAAGTGTGTGTTGTTTTGAACAAAACTTTAAAAGCAGGGCATGACTGTTGGTAAAATTTCATCACCAGCAGCAAATTATTCATGGTATCATCTCCATGTGTAGTTACTACATTGTTAGTGATTCTATATATTGGTGCAAACAACTGACTGTTCCATTATATTATTTTCATGATGTAGTTGTACCTGAGCATTCGCATTTTGAAAAATTTATTCTAAATCACTTTCATTTTTCTACTGTAATAGGGAATTATAGTCTATATCATACTGGATATAAAGTTACGTTCAAGTATGTTAGGAATTTCATTTTATGATGACAAAGGGGAAATTTCAAAATACTTTTGAGAAAAAATTAACAGGTTTGACAGTTGAGAGTCTCTGGATTTGATGACTGTTAAGGTCCTCCTCAGCCTTAATGGTCTGAGATTTTTTTGTAACCGTTACTTCCAACCACAGCTTTGATCTATTTTGAAACTAGTGTGTGGCAGGTACTGTATGGGGAACAGTATCTCATTTAAATCTACTAATCACCCTTATACTAGGTGGTCACTGTTTATATGAGAAAACAAATTCAGAGACGTTAAATAATGTGTTCAAGTTCACATATCTAAGAAGAAGTATAGAGTTGGACTGACTCCCAAACTTATGTTTGTTTCACTCACAAAAAGGTCATTAACATACATTACTTTACCTAGAAGAGTTAAATACGATTGATCTACAAGAGTGAGGTTAGGCTAATGTAAATTTGTAAGAGTATCTGCCCACAATAGCAAAAAAGAGGAGGAGATGAAATGTATAAATACAGTAGGTACCTTTTTAAAGTTAGGACCAATTAATCACGTAAGGTAGTTATAAATGGATGACATCTAAAAATATATCAGAATAAGTTTCAAGCCATACAAGATTCACCAAAACAATTTTTATTTCCAGTGTTTAATTGGGTATGCACACAGGCATGACACAGGTTTGGATTCAGTAAGTCCTCATGCAGAATTATATTCTTCTTGATAAAGAAGCCAGTTCCATCCAGGATCCACTATCTACACACCTATGTTACAACATTTATATCAAATCTGGTATCTGAAGAAAAGATACACATTTAATATGTTCATTTAAGTTACGTATTTTACAGAAAGATTAAAAATTCAAGTCACACAAAACTCAAAAACTGTATTAAAAGTTTGAATATAAAACTCAGATCCACCTGGAATGACTAAAGAATGGAAGTTCTGTATCCACCTGTGTTAAAACTGGTAAACGTAATGAAATTTGTTACAGATAAAATGCATTCATTTCTTCAATGTAAGTTATCTAATTTTAACAATATGGCACCCTAAAAACCAAATGTATTTTTATGATGAGGCACTTTTGTTAGTGATGAAACCTAAAGAACAAATTTGCTGCACACTAATGCCAGCGATTTTCTTCAGTGATTTTTGGGTATATGCTATGTAGCAAGTTGCAACAAATACCTTGCTCATTTGTATACAACTATCCGATATATTTTTAAATATATATATATATATATGTGTTCTTCTGGCTGTAGTAATGCACTGTAAAGCTATTTCACAGTGCAAAATGATGAAACCAGCCCAAATGAAGGCTGAATAATAACAATTCTGGTACAAGAAAATATTGACATAGTTACTGGAACGTGTAACAGTGGCTTTTTACTTGCTAGAGTGGACATACCCCCCAGTTTAAAGACAGGGATGAAACTGTGCTTTATTGCCTGGGGTTTCAGACAGTTTATGAGGTTGGGCATTTGCTGCAGAATTCGCATTTTTGCTCACGTTCTGGAAGCTTTCTCCATTTATTTGGTCAGGTGACTGCGGTGGTATGGAAAGAAGGGGCCTGTTTGTTGAAGCCAAGGTGCTGGAAGAACTACCTATGTCGGAGTGAAAAGACAAAGGTGTGTCGGTCGTGGCTATTTCTCGTGTGCTAGGGTTCTCTGTCTGGGGATCTCCGCTTTCTCCTCTGCTAAGGTCAGAGGTACTGGTGCGTAGGCGTTCCCTGGCCAGCCAGTCTGAGATGGAAAGGTCCTGGGCTGAGCATTTTGGTTTTAACCGGTTCACAGCTGAAAGTTCAGATTCTCTCTCCGCACTCTGCTCATGCACTTTCCAAAAACTCAAAATGTTGATTTCAGTAGCATCTCTGTGCCCTCCTAGCGTATGTCTGCGCCGGATGCTTTTCCTTTTAGCTGTCTCGGCATTTGCTTTGTGACTCCCTACTCCAAACATGTCATCTGCAGGGGCTCTGGGTCTCAGTTTTAACCGATCTGCTATTTTCGTTTTCCATGTGGGCTCCTGCTTTTCGGATTCACCTCTGGTTGGTGTCAGTAAACTCCCAGTTGACTTTCCTTTTTTCATAACATCAAACACTTTAGTTATGGAAGGTGCTTCTTTCTCATTCTTGGCATCTCCTAGACTTCCACTATCTGACTTGAATCTAGCTGATTTTTTCCTGGAGAGCGTATCACATTCAATGAGTTTATGGGAACTGAAGAGCTGTCTCCGGCTATCTAAACTTGATGTTAAACTTCCCTCGGTGCAACTTACTTCACTTCCTTCAGAATTTCTTCGGCTGCTCTTAGTCACTTCTTGCAGTTTTCCTCGGAAGAGCCTCTCTGAAGTCAAAGCAGTGGGGAAAACGGGAAACTCGCTCTCACTGTCGGTTTCCACAGGCCGCCCTTCGCTGATCAGTTCACTTCTCTCGTCGTCTGCCTCGTCCCCCCTGCTCTCTGCCACGGATTGTACCTCAGGGCTCAGTCGACTGGAGTCCAGGCTAGTCAAGTATGTAGCAGATGATGTGGTGGAATAATCTGAGGTGATGGTGCTGATGTTGGCCAAAAACTCACTATGTTTAGTTTCTGGACTGGTTGATTTCTTCATGGAAAACCTTGCCAGGGAGGCCTGGGAAGATGTGCTGAGCAAAGTGCCAGAGTCAGAGCCTGTCTCTTCAAGGTGGGAGGACTTCTGTGCCAGAAGTGATCTGGGGCTCTCTTTTAGGATGGCAAAGCGACAGCTAAGAGTTGGTGACTTGTTATGTTTTGAGTTGTGTGGTGTTGAGGGTTCCTCGGAAGGCGTGCTCTCTTTTCCGAGTGATACCTTTTCATTTTTTGTTGTGCTGGGGTCTTTCTTAGTGCCTGTTTCTTTGGCAGTGATGATCCTCTGTTTTCTGCCCAGTGTCTCACTTTCTTTTTTGGACTCTTCTTTAGTATCATTGTGACACTGTTCCACACTTTCCTTCTTAAAAAATACATTGTCCAGTTCGTCTTCTGAGCTGCTAGGCTGTGCTTTTTCTTTTGGCTTCTTCCTCTTGCGACTAGCAGCTGCAAAGATGGAGGACACAAGCAGTTCCCTGCTATACTGATCCTTTCCAGATCCCCAAGAACCCTGGGAAGCAAAGAGAAGAGAGACTCTGAGCATAAGAACGCAGCTGAGTTCATTTTCTGACAAGCTTGTCTCCAAAATATTTATCAAATTACAGCTACTAAAGCTCTGAAAGCATCAACAATGCAATTTAGCTTTTTTTTTTTAACCTTATACCAAAGACAAATTTTTATTTAATAAGTCCAGTTTCTTGCCTGGTGGAATTTAGCTGCCAATCCACGGGTCATACACATCTGCCTTTCAGGGAAATTAGTGTGTTCTTAGTGCCAATTCCTATCAATATCCCCCCAAACACCTGACCTCCTTCCACAGTGCTCAGGCATTCTTCACTTGGAACACTGGGAAGAGATAGGTTAAACAATATTGTGACATGGTCAAACATCATATTCTGATATAGGTTATTAAATTTTTATGACTGCCTTCAATTTTCTAATAATAACAGTATCTATATCTGTGGTATCTGTAATCAGATAAGCTCATTGAGATAAGGGAAGTCTGGTTGTTCCATTAGTTCAGGCTGGATCTTCAAGGATCTGCCTTAAGTAAATCAGGTTGGTAATATCTTCATTTATCTCAAGGTAACAACGGAATTAGAACATTCAAAAAATATGCCAGGTGTGGTGGCTCATGCCTGTAATCCCAGCACTTTTTGGGAGGCTGAGGTGGGCAGAATGCTCGAGCCCAGAAGTCTGAGACCAGCTGGGCACCATGGTGAAGCCCTGTCTCTATAAAAAATTAACTCGCTGTGGTGGTGCATGCCTGTGGTCTTGGCTACCTGGAAGGCCAAGGTCAGAGAATCACCTGAGCTTGGGGAAGTAAAGGCTGCGGCGAGCCATGAGGGTACCACTGCAGTCCAGCCTGGGTGGCAGAGTGAGACTCCTATCTCAGGAAGGTAGGAGAAAGGATCAAATAACATAAGTACAATTAAATCGTTACCACAGAAACACTTCAGTGTACTGTTAGTGGGAAAGCTACTTGTTATGTATAATAGGTTATTTTTAAAAGTTTCTTTTTGTTTGTTTTTTTTAAAAGATGTAGTTTCACCATGCTGCCCAGGCTGATCTAGAACTTAGTCTCAAGTTATCCTCCCACCTCAGCCTCCCAAAGTGCCAGGATTATAGGCATGAGCCACTGCACCTAGATATAATAGGTTCTTGATTGTATCTATTAATTTGTTCCTAAATAACTGCTGGTTTACTACACACTAAGACAAGCAGGAGGTATGTGAGTAAGAGAAGCAGAAAGTATATTTCTCCATTGCCTAAAAATCTTAGACAAGTTAAAATTGCTCTATTTAAAGTCTTAAAGTAAAAATTTAGGCTGCTGTTCTATCAATCAAAAAGAATGCACCAAAATGAAATTACAGATTAATAGAACTTTGTTTTTAAAGGATTTAATTATTCACACATTTCTAATGGTTATTTACATTTTTCCACATTCTACTGAAAACTGTAGGGGATAATGTGAATGGGCTCTGAATTGGGAGACCTTGATGTTCATCCTCTCTAGCTTGCCGGGACGAGCAAGTGATTCACTTTTAAACATCTCAATTCCGTGGTGAGAAGCAGTATATTATGCTGTCTTTATGATCATGTATGTGTTGGAGCAAATTACTTTTCTACAGAAAGCGTTGTAAGTAGTTATACTACTGGGATATCCATTATATTTCAGGCGTGGTATAACACCACTATGGTTAAGATGAAAAGGCTATTGTAGTAACAGGTTAAGAAAAATGCATCTAGAGACAGGAAAAGCAGGGATTTCAAACAGGTCTTTCTGATTTAAAATCTTCTCTGCTAGCAATAGAGTTTAGGAAACTCTTCTAGATTAAAGAAGTCTAAAGAGATTTGACAATGAAATGTAAAGAATGATCCCCGACTGCCTTCTGTATAAGTAAAGAATATTACTGGGACAATTTGTATAAAACTGCACATTAGATGATAACGTGTTGTACTTACCTTAGTTTCCTGAGAATGATAATTACACCGCAATTATATAGGACAGTGCCCCAGTTCTCTTACATGCTTTAGTATTTAGGAGTAGGGTTATCTCTACAAGTAATCTCAAATGATTCAGAAAAAAAGTGTGTGTTTGTTTGCATATATAACACACACAGCCACACCAGAATTTACAACTGATTAATCTAGGGTAAAGGGTTTGGGTGCTTTAGCAGGTTTTCCGTAGGTTTAACATTTTCAAGATAAAAAGCTGAGCAAAAAGATGAACATCACAAGTAATAGAGACATGATAAAATATTTTTGTAGAATTATTATTTAAACATATGTGATATTCCTATCTTGTTACAAAATATAACAAAGTTTTAAATACTGACAATTCTAGTTGCTACTGGCTCAACAAAGCAAAATTTAGATACACTGATTTGACAAAAAACTCTCTAAGAACTATAAACTTCCCACAAAAAGTTGTGTAATGGAGGAAACAGATTGTGTAAAAATATTCTAAAAACAAAATTAGTGATTTTGCTGAAAAGGCAAGACTATACTGTCTATAAAAATGCATAACACTTCTGAAATATTTACAGATGTTATGTTTGGGATTTGTGTAAAGATGGTCCTTGAGGGAGGGAAGCAGGTGGCTTGCAGAGGAAACAGAATTGGCTGAGTGCTGATAATTATTGGAGAAGGAGAAGAGAAGGAGCAGGGAAGCTTCTTTTTCAGTTATTCACTTCTGTATATGTTAGGACCCAATTTTCACATTAAAGAATGGCCTGGTTCTTTGTATTATGCTAACCTGCACAATGAGAAGAATAAGAACTTCTGAATTCGTATTTCCACTCGAAATCCAGTATTTTTCTATCATATATTGTTTCAGGAATTAATTTTTTGAGACACAGGAACACTTTTGGATATCAACCATAACAATCAGCCAAAAAACAATTCCCCCCTAAAACATTTCAAATTGTATGAAACAGTGTACCTTAGATTTTGTTGAGTCACTAGTAGCTGAATCTGTGAAAAATTAAATAAAACATGGTCAGTATTAGTCAATCTTTACTGCTTTCCACAAACAATGCAAAACTTATGGAAAGACAGGCACAGAACAAAATATGAAAGCAAAACTCAAAACAATAGAACACAGTGGATAGTCAGAGCTCACAAAGATGCAAGCTGCACCACAGAAAGCCACCGCCATGAAAGGATGCTGTGAATTGTAGGCAGAACCAGCTCAATGATTGATAGAAATGGCAAAGGAGCCCTGTACTAAACAAAAACAGAAATACTCGTGTTTATTAGATTCTCTAAATAGTAAATCTAGCAATAAAGAAGCTTCGGGACAGTGTAAGAATGTTTTTTTTATGTACCACATCCTGTATCTGAAACTGATACACAATGTAGGACTTTTAAGAATGTTGGCCGCCCTAGATACAATAGAGACACTCATACTGGTGTGTTTACGTTGATTTTTGTCAGACTTAAATTTTCTAAGCAGTATGCTGTATGGGTATGGATGCAAAAGAGGCATTAGGATAATCCTGCTTCCAGGTCACTTTGGTTTTATATTAAATAATGTTTATCTTTGTGCTTCAGACCCCAGTTCCATAGCAGTGCAGTCAGGGATCCTTTTGACTAGTTTGGTTAAATTGCTACCAGTTTTGCAATTATCTATTAACAAATGCTATTATGGAAATGGAAAAATGGAGACCATAATTTTACTGTCTGGCAAAAACTCAGATTATACAATTATAAAGAGGGTAGGAAGGGGCTAGCAAGATTCAGGATAATACCAATTTTGACGTTTCATCTTTCAACTTTAGGGAAATTGATTTTCAGAATTAATGAGCTGAGCCCCATGCCACGCCCCTTTTAACACATGGCTAAATGCTTTATGACTTTAAGAACTGGTAGACCATACCATGCTATTTCTCCTCAGGGTCTGCTTCAGAAATAACAAGAAACAGCAGAAAAACTTTTAAGAAAGTAGTATTGATCTGTTTACAATAATCTTAAGAGAAACTTTACACCACAGATCAACTATGTTTGCATTTACAAGAATCGGGGGTTTCTGCAGACAAGGCAGCTACAGTGTGGACAACAATCCTCCTTCTTCCTACAGTTCCAGCTGTCCATCAGGGACATCACAGAATCCACTAGTGACATTACCGTGTGATAGACTCCTCCCACTTCGCCTGTTCAACATCAGTATAGATTTGCCTGTGTCAGTAAGAGCTGAAAAAACCCTTTAGGACTAAAACAAGAACTAGAGACAAAGGGAGAACATTGTGTAAAACAACATGCTAGATTAGTGCAACAGTTTGGCAGGAGAAAGTTTTCATCAAAAGAGCCTAGAAGAGCTAATAGTTAACCAAGCATTAGGGTGGCAATAGGAAACAGAAGAATATAAATGTCAAATAGGTTGGCTTTTACTGTGACAGATAATACACTGTATTTATGAAAATGGTGCCCATTACCAGTTCAACAGATTTAACTTGCAGCTTGTAAACAGAACCCCTGGCTCAAGAACTACATATACAGCCTAGATCATACTTTCTGCCATCACAGCAACCACATATTCAGTAGCATATATCTGTTTTACCTTGTGATGACTATTACATGGAAACTGTGAATTAAAAAAAAAAAAGAACAAAACAGTGGTTTGCATGCTCATTTCCCTTATATTTCCATTCTGACAAGCATTACAACTGCATGCATTGCCAATGGCATTAGAGTCACTGGAAGATAATTAAGATCAATAGGAAAAGGAAGATTAAGGTTTTTTATTAGTAAAAGGAAGAGAAAAAGAAAAAAATCATAAGTAACAATTCACTATGACTGATTTGCTCTTTCATATTGTAAGAATGTAGCTTTCAGCCTAGAGGTCAAGACTGCCCAGGCAAGAGTTACCTGATACATCTCCTGGGGAGACTCCTGTCCTTCCAATGTTGGTGAGTAAATGATCTATGTTTGGCACTGGCTGGGAGTCTACCGTGCTTTCCTCCTGCACTGTTGTCTATGGTTAATAAACAAAGATCTCTTCATCATCTCTTCAAAGATACTTTCTTTAAAATTTAAACAATATTTAGTAAAAGACACATTACTGAGTAAAGCACCTATGCTTAATGTTTTTACATTATTTACGCATAATTAACTGCAAAATAAGCACCATACTTGTATATTCATTAGATCAGAAACTGAGCTAGAGACCTGCTTCCGGGGTGCAAAGCGGACAATGGCATACAAAGCAGGAAGTTGACATTGTTGGTGCGCCAGGATCTAGAGTCCCAAAGGAAACAGTACAAATGCTGACAGACAATACTTACAAGAGGCTCTTCAGCACCTTCTTCTGTGAAAAACCAGTCATGCTAAAATTTAAAAAGGGTGAGAAGAGAAATTAAACAAGACTTTAAATATATCTAGAGCTTGGAGGATGGCATAGACAAAAGGTAGTTTTCTTAGGGAAAAATATTAGAACCAATTCTATCTGACCAAACAGTGGCTGCCCTTAAAAATGAGTTTTCTTACAGAGATGAAGCATGAACTTACATGCTGGATGAGTGTTTCTACAATCTTGTACTGGTCAGGCATGTGGGTGACCATGTGGGTCATGTTATCTTCTGATGTTCGAACAAGGGTTGGACCAAACACTATTGCTAAGTTTCTTGGTTCCATCTGAAAGAAAGGATGATATTGGGATATATCAGAATTTTTCTAAAGGAAATAGGCTGAAATTCCCATTGTAAGATTTTTGATAAAATAAACAGAAAACTGGCTTTGATGTAGATTAAAAAAATAATGCTTTCTAGCAAGGTTTTTTAAAATTTTTTAAATTTTTTGATACAGGGTCTCACACTGGCACCCAGGCTGGAGTGCAGTGGCATGATCATAGCTTACTGCACTCTCGACCTCTTGAGCTCAAGCAATCCTTTTGCCTCAGCCTCCTGAGTAGCTGGGACTACAGGTGTGCATCACCACGCCTGGCTAAGTTTTTAAAAATTTTTTTGTAAAGACAGGACCTTACTATGTTGCCAAGGCTGGTCTTGAAATCCTGGCCTTAAGCAGTTCTCCAGCCTCAGCTTCCCAAAGTGCTAGGATCCCAAGTGTGAGCCACCGTAAGTGGGTGGCCTAGTAAAATTTTCAAAGCAAATGTGTACAAAACTTTTTTTTCCTGCATTAATGGTAATATGTGATGCATAATTAGCATTCATTTTTTCCCAAGAAGTCTTTGATTGAAAACAACTGATTTGGTTCAAAACGAGTATTACCAAAGCTGGATTAACTGATAAAAATGTTACAGTCAAAGGAAAAAAACTTGCAAAAGATTATAGGCACACCTGTAATCCCAGCACGTTGGGGGGCTGAGTCAGGTGGATTGAGCCTAGGAGTTCAAGACCAGCCTGGCCAACATAGTGAGACCTGACGTCTACTGAAAATGTAAAAAGTTGGCCAGGCATGATGGTGTGTGCATATAGTCCCAGCTACTCAGGAGGCTGAGGGGGAGGATTCGTTGAATCCAACAGGTTGAGGGTGCAGCCTGGGTGACAGAGTGAGACCCTGTCTTAAAAAAAAGAGAGAGAGAGAGAAACTCTTCCCTTGAGAAATGAAAAGTAAAAGAAGTGCTTCAAGATACATCAAAGGTTCCAGATTTTCCCTCTAGTACACCAAAATCACTAATGTGTCAAAACCCAATGTTTGGAAATACTATTTTTCACCAATTTTTACTTGAAACCAATCTTGTGAAACTCTTTGGTTAGGTTTGCTTTGATCTGAATGTCTCACTATTGTATACTTCTCTGTTTATACACTAATTTCCATATTCTGTATTCCTTGTTTAATTATAAAATTATCAAAGGGATGGATCTTTTGTTTTCCTTCGTTAAATCTTATAGTGTCTTTAAAATAACTGTAATCAACCCTAATAACATACCAGCGGGTAAAAATCACCACTGAACTTAAAAAGCCAAACTGGAAAAAAAGGGGAAGCAATTGCTGCACACCTACATGTTAACTAGCATAGCACATACATAATGACGCCACGGCAGAGGAATAAGGAGAAATTGTGTTGAAGTCAGAATTCTTCTAGAAGTTGGCTTGGTAAAAAGAAACAATGTGTGGCAAAGGTATACTTAAAACTGGGCACACAGAAATGTTTCTGGTCTCCCTCTAGAACATGTACTCATCTTACTCTTAAATCTATGCTGGTGTTGGTGGCTCAGAAAACATAAGTCTACCATCTCAAAGGCCTTATGTAAAATTTCTACTACATTCTTGTCTATGAATGTTTTTAGACTAATGATAACATGCATTAATATTTATATGTATATATGTTATGTGAGTATACAGTTTTAGCTGGTTCCTATATAAAACTGGTAAAATAGTTTATTCATAAATTCTATTTTTATTGAAAGATGTTCCATAAAATACTTCAAAATGAACTAGACCATCAAACACTCTTTTCTCAGTAACTCTTACTAACATTCATCATAACTGAGGAATGACTGATGTAATAGATTTTAGGAAAAACTGAAATTAGAGACTGTTTCAGCTGAAATTATACTGAACTCTTTGGCTCCTACTATATGAACTTCTGCAAACAGTCTAGGCTACCATTTCTTTCCTCTTTTTTTTCTAGCCATTTTGTAGCCCTATCACTAGGAAGAATATTGAGCATCTAAAGGAAGTTCTGTAACCTTGCTATAAGCTTCCTGATTTGCAGGTAATAGAAGTTGACACTGTTCTCATAATCCACCCTTACTAAAACTGTGAACAACTGTCTTCCAGAATGTGCACAGCCACTAAACTGATCTGAATGAATCTTTCTCTACTTTAAGGAAAAAATCACTCAGAAAAGAACGTCAGCAGTATTCTTGAGCTTGTGGTGTTTCAATTTTCTTCTCCAGAAATTAAAATGACTTTAGGAAGTAATGGTCTTGAGTTACAAAGTCATCATTTTACAATCCCTGATGATGTAAAAGACTTAGGCAATAATCATCAAAAAACTAAGACTATTACCTATCAACCAAATACCATGTGTATTTGGTCTACACATGTGTAGACCTTGTGTGGATATTGACTTAAGCAAATAGAGACACTTTTACAATCAAGAAAAACTGAATGGGGCAGGTGCGGTGGCTCATGCCTATAATCCCAGCACTTTGGGAGGCAGGCGGATTGCTTGAGCCCAGAAGTTTGAGACCAGTCTGGCCAATTTCCTGTCTCTAATAGAAAAACTGAATGTGAACTGAATATTAGACAATATAAAGAATATATTTTTGTTCTGTTTGACAAAAATAATGTGGTGTTAAAAGGGAAGAAAATGACTTATCTGTTCATGTCTATATTCCCTTTTGACTGTTGCAGCATATGCAATGTTACCTCTTCTAAATACTAATATACAGCTAAAAAATCAGAAGTAAAATTTCTTTTTCATTTTTCTTACTGGATAACCATAAAAGAAGTATTTTAAGAGCAATCTTAAGAAGGACTTACCCAGTTTGATGCTCAATTATACACCTTTTGTTAACTATCTAGCATGAAGTAAATCTTTTAAACTAAAGCCACTAAAAGTACATTTCTTCAATATGCGTTTTACATACCTTATTTTTTTCTGAATTTTCTGCCACTGTCTTCAGATGAGCTGAAAGGAACTTAAGTGTTTCGTAATGATGTTCGGGCAAATCGTGAATCTGAAACATATTATTTTCACGATGGATTTAGAGACTGAATATTAGTTGTATCCCCAAAATATAAAATAATACCTACTAGTCTTTTTAATGTTTTCAGACGATCTAGAGGATCTTCTTTACGATTGGCTTCAATAAAATCAGCATATTTATCTGAAAACAAGAATGACATAACAAATTTATCTTAAATTGCTTAGATGAATTGTTTCCCTTTAAGGCTCAATTTTAAACCACAACGTGCGAAAAATTTCTAAATAAGTCTTTGAGATGTAAATTTCTAAAATTAAGTTCCCTGCAGGAACCACCCTATATTTACACAGCCTGTCCATTCCTCCCCAACCCTCCAACAATATCTAGTAAAGCATCTTACATGGCATTTAAATATTTCGCTTGACTGAAAAAACATTTTTCTACTTATTGCACCTTATGTGGAAGACTTCTGACTGGAAACGATAATATTACTTTGGCTGCAAACATGTCTGAACAAGGTAATACATATTTTACTGAACCTAAACAACTCTTATGTTTTTAATATATGAGGGAGAGCTAAACAAAACCTCCTGTCTCCTTTGACCAAGACATTTTTTCCTGGTTCAATTTAATATTCTATGATTTTCTAATAATTGTAAGTTGAAGCATTTCATCTGGTATCTTTCACGGGATTTAACTCACCATTTGTGAAGAGAGGCTCAGGGAGTTTTCTGAAGAAGGATTTCAGTAAACTGCTTATCACATTCAAATCTCGCCATTTCTAGGTGTACAAAATAGAAATACAGTATTTTTGTAGTCAGTACCACCAAAGGGCAAAAAATCTGTTATTCAAATAAAAATAAGCAAACTTACATCATCTTGTATATCAATATCAGCCATTCCCTTGTTGAGCTCTTCTTGCATACTTGATATGGCTGCATTATTTCCAGGAACTCTATAAATACCTGTATATTCAAGACCTCTTTCTTCAACTAATTTGCAACATATGTCAACTATTAACGGAATATACTGCAAAACAAGAAATAAACATTTTATTTAATGCAGCACAAATGTTTAGTAGTTGTATATCACAGCTAAAATGCTCCTTTCATCTAAAAGGAAACACATAAATTGCTGTTATGCAATATACAGAATACAGACATTACAGATCTGGGAATAGATAAAACCTCTAAGAGATATTTGAGACAGTAAGAAGAGAATGAATAGACTGAGATAGAAAGAGGAGGACCCCCAGAGAGATAACACTCTAAAAAAAAGAACAGGTAAGGAGAATGTGGAAACCATTCAGCTGAATAAAGAGACAGTCAAGAAAAGAGGAGGAAAGAGTAACATCAATCAATTCATGATATGAATCCTAGCATGGATGTTTTAAATATATGCAGACACATTTACATTTATTATACTTTCTTAATCAGGTCCTTGTTCTAAGATGCTAAAAGCAGAAACACAATTTGAAGATGAATTCTTACCGATCATTTCAGACACATTCCTAATGGTTGACTAATTATTCAATTTCAGAGTCAATACATTAGAAAAGAAGTATTACAGATGAGATTGCAACACACACTTACAGGCCAGAAACACTTATGGAAACTAAGGTCTGTTATAAAGAGGAAAAAAATAGATTGACAGTCTCTGCTGTCTGAAAGACTGTATACTCAGATTCCACTGTAATCACAACCAAAGTAATGACTTTAGGAAATCCGGTGGGTTGGTGTCTCCTACCCGATTCGTATGAGCTGGTGGGCAGTCATCTAGTCGGACACCGAACGTTCCTGTAGCAGTTGGCTTTTTCTCAAATGTCTTTCTCATGATACCTGGAATGCCTTTTCTCCATGTACCTTTGTCTTTTGGGGGACTGGTATCATCTTCCGATTGCCATCCAAAATAAAACAACATATAAAATGAAAACAAGTGTTTAAATCAGGACTTTAAAAACACTCTATCAATGTTTAGATAATTCCAAGTCCTGTAATATAAATAATACATCCTAAATTAACCAAAAATATTATGTTCTCTTTCGTATAACTTCTTCATTCTTTTATAATGTGTGCTACAATTTTCTTTAAAACAGCAAAAAATAAATAAATAAATAAAAATGAGTGTGTCATCTTTATAGTGAGACGTCAACAAAGGGAAAAATAGTTTTATTTCAAAATGATAGGACCTGAATCCTCCAAGTCATTTAAATTTGTAATGTCTCTGATTTAAGTACTGTTTGTATTTTCCTTCATTTTGTCTTTACAATGAAACTGGTATCTTGGGCCTCACAAAGGGAAGGCCCAATGAGCCCAGACCACGCCTATCATGATCTTTGAGCTAGTTAACATGGGGCCCGGGTGAGTAGAAATGACACAGAAAACTTAAATGTACCTCTACTATGCCAATTTTTAATCATCCTATTTATTTGTTAGAAAGCTAACATCAATACCTTTGCTAAGAAGTTTCCTTTCCGACTCTTCCTTCGGAGAGTGTGGGCTCTGAGTCTTTGGCTCCGATTTAGCACCAAGCAAAGTTTGCCTGATGCTGAGACTCTGGCGAGGTGTTTTTGGCAACTGTTCTGCTTTGCTGTTGAAGGAAATGACATTTCTTAACAATTACAGTAATTCCCCTTTATCTGCGGTTTCAGCTACCCGTGGTCAACCATGGTCTGAAAATATTAACTGGAAAATTCTTGGAATAAACAATTCAAAATCTTTGAATTTCATGCAGTCCCGCCCAGAATGAGAATCATGCTTTCGTCTAGAGTATCCACACTGGATACACTATTCGCCCATTACTATAAGGGAAAAAAATATAAGTGTATATAGCATTTGGTACTATGGTTTCAAGCATCCACTGGGGGTCTTGGAATGTATCCTTGCAAATAAGGGGGGATGACTATACTGATTTAATTTCCAAATAAACTGTAGGTAAGGTGGGATTCTCACCTCATCAGACTATTATATTCTTTTATTCTTCGACTAATTAGATCCCTGTTAGTGACTCCAGTGTCCTATAGAATAAATAAAGTAAAATTAGAAAATCAATTCTAAACATAAATAAGTGATCCCTACTTTTTTGAGGCTTTCTATTGTACTGCTTTGCTTATTCAACATAAACATCACTATCATCTGTTCTCAGTGGAGCTGTTTCAAAGCTTCTATTCAACATCACCATGTGACAAATGTTCCAAGTGCCTCCCAACATTGCCAAAGGGTTTTGTTTCTTTTCTGTATCCATGCACTACCTAGGACAGTACCAGCAAGTAACAAGTGTTCAATACTTATTGAATTGATCTGTTCATTTAAAATCAATGACTAGGAAGCAGCCAGTTTTTCTCTAATACTAGAAACAATGATAAGCATTTTAAAAATGTACATGTAATTGATTTTTTTAAAAAATAAAAATAATATAGGAGGATAAAAGATGGAAAGAGATTGCCAGAATTTGTTAGTGGCGACTTTGTAAAGACAGTAAAACCAAGTATCAGCTAGTATCACAAGTGGCAGTTAGAGTATCAAACGAGAAAAGCTCAAAATTTGCTTGTTTTTTTAAGCTCTGCGAGTTAGCTTGTATAAAATGCTATATGGTAAATCCAGAGTTAACCATAATGTGATGCCTTTTTTCTATTCATTCCAATTATACATTGATACTGACTTCGGTTCTCAATTTTTTTAACTTGCCTCATTTTGATTATAGTGAATGATAATAGTTTACAAAGAATACTATCTTTAAATACAGAAGTAAAGTAATCTTGAATTTAAAAAGATCTTGAAGTTAAATAGACTAATAATTTACCAGCTGAGAGACTGTACAATTAAGATCTAGAATAAGATTGTCTGGAGTTAAATGTGACACTTAAGTCACTATATGACCTTAGGGAAATTACTTAGTCTCTCCTTGCCACAGTTTCCTTGTTTGTAGAATTGTGGTGGTGATAATAGGACACATTCATATGGTTGCTGAGATTAATACATGTAAAATGTTTAAAATAGTATCTGCCATATGCTTATGTGCTCAGTGAATTATTGTTTTCTCATCTACAAAACTGGGAAAAATACTGTTTACCTGTGTCTTAAGATTAGATGGTGATAATAGCTCATATTAAGTATTATTACCTGGCAGGCATTCCTCATATGCATTATTTCATTCAATCCTAAAAACTGCCATGTATGTGTCACAGAACAAGTCATCTGAAGGAGTTTTAACAATGACAGTCTACTGCCGGAGAGAATGCCTGACACATAGTAGGTGCCTGTTACACTGATCTCCTCTGAACTATTATTTAAGCTGTAATCACCATCTAAGTTCTTATTCTCCCTGTTTATTTTGCAAAAATTCAGGTCTGATGCTCTCTTTATAAAGGGTAGTTGTACAACATAAGTTGCACTAATAAAGATCTGGTGTTAACCACAAATAAAGCAGACTGTAAACTACCAGGGGAAAAAAGCACACTTTTCCTATAGTGTACATTTTAATACTTTGAATTGGATACAATGGAAATGACCAAATTAGAACATAATTTACATAAGTTTACATTTAATATAGGCATTCCGGGGTACTATAAGAGAACTTTGTGCCCCTTTTTTGGTTATAATAATGTACATGAAAAGTGAGAACACAGTGAAGAAAAACAAGAAAATACTTGAGCAAATGCTGACTTCATCATTACTAGATTTGCTTAATAAAGTTTATAGTTATATATTCTTTAAAGTTATATATTCTTTAAAAACTATCTTTACTATTGAAATTCCTACTGTAAAAATACCTTGATCATAAGTGGGAAACTCTCAAATCCCTAAACACTCTTCTGCATGAAAAAGCAAAGCTGGTTTATAACATGATTTTTGAAAATGCAAGTTTTCTTAGAAACTAACTATTGTATGACAGTAGGCTATATCATATTCTTGACTGTACAATTCCATTAACAAAAATCACCAGTATCACTTTGCATTTATATAGTTGTTTATACTGATAAACATTTTTACTGTAACTTAAGCCCTACGACAATCCTGTCCTTGAAAAACAGAAACGGACCTGCAATAACTTGGTCACAAAGGACCAGGACTAGGAATGTAGGTATCCTGTGTGTAGTTCATTGCTTCTGAGAAGGTATGCAGAATATATGAATAACCTATCTTTCTAGTTCAGTGATAGTAATTTTCCAATATGTTAATATAAAATAGGTACGTTTAAGTTTTCCTTTTCATGAACTGTTTCAAATGAAAATCGCATATACTAATTTTTTATAAAAATGATATATCACATTCCTTCAATCTGTTTAAGAAAGTGTTGTGAAAGGGTCAGATTTCTCCAGCATTCCTTTGAACACCCACCTCTTCGTTTAGGTTGCTGCTCTCCTGGATCGTCTTGATCCAAGATAACATATCATCTCGGTCTTCAGCCTGAAACAGGCATTCACAGTCGGATGTGGTGAGTCGAAACACATTTTTCCTCTTAGTCTCACTGTAAGAGATGTCTATCAAGCAAGCATTAACACTGATGGGCTGCTCTTCCTCAGATGGAGTCGTCTGCTCTCTTTTATCTTTATACAAGTAAAGTGAATGACCCCGAAGGACAACGTACATCTGTTTCCATGGCCGAATACTTCCACCAACTCGCTAGAAAACATGCAACAGTTCATGAATAGTCAATATTTGCCTAAATCTTTGTGACAGGGCAAGCACATTAAGCAACACCTTTCCTCTGCACTTACATATACCTAGGGTAGCAGGTGGCTGATTTACATGACTACATATTTGTGAGGAGAGGAAGGATAAAAATTGTGGAGCGTAAACCGAGTTAGGCAATATTGAAGTCAAGGACAGTAAAATCCCAACTTTACTTTGGAAGGCAAAATAAACAAAGCAATTCAAAGAAAATAAATGTACCAAAATATATTAAAACAGTAAGGGAACAGAAAATTTAAAATCAGTCCAAAAAACCTTTTGAGTGAAAGACTTAAGTCTTAGAGCACACAAATGATAAACACTGCAGAAGTTCTCAAACAACTGTATAAATCACAAATTAACAGAGTTCATCAACTTTATATGGTTAAGCAACAATATCCACATCCAAAGTGAGTTTTCTTAAAAATTTTAAACTCTTTTGACAGGATTAAAATGTTCTTACATGCTAGCTTTTCAAATATTATAGAACACTTTTATGGCAAAGTTTTTTTCTATTGCAATCTACTTGATGCATATATTGTTATTTTTGTATTTAACTCAGTATTTTAAAAACAAAACAAAGTTATACAAGCAATTTAAAATAAAAAACTGAGAAGAGAGACATAAAAATTTGAAACTGAATTGCCACTTCCTAAAGGACTACTCTGGGATAGCCCATGGCTAATGAATAAGAAAAGCAAGAGTTCCTTCTTAAATACTTTTCTTTCTTACACTGCCAAAACATAAGACAATATATTCTACATGTACTGATACACAGGACTAAAAGTATTAAAGCAATAATTAAAATTTTTTCAAGGAATATTTCTTTATGTAGAAAAATATATTTATAAATGATTTTTTCACTCTTTAATGTGGATATGGTGCCATTTTATATATATACAAGCTTCATGGTTTATTTGTCAGGGCCTGCATTTCTGACATTCAGAGTGGCTTAGAAAACACACTACCTTGCCCTTATCAGTGACAAGGGGTCGGAAATGGAGCCACCCTTCCTTGGCAGCATCGCTGAAGACCTCTGAGGAAGAATCTTTTCTGGACCCAGAGTCTTCTGATGACTTTTGGCTGTCTGGGATCTACAAAATAGACCAAGAAACAGTACAATATCAGCATTTTCCTTTATAAATATTTACACATTGAAACTGCTTTGTGGAAACTCTAATGTTTCAAGTGAAGGACTATTGCTGAAAAATCGTAACTTTATATTCTTAAAAATTTTGTCTCATTTAAAAAACGTGAAATATCATTTTTTAAATCATCTGAATGAATTTTTTTAAACCATTAGAAATAACAAATGCTATAATTTTCCTGTTCTCATGAGTTCACATTTTAGTGAAAAATGAGAAAATGGTTGGTGATTTTTGTCATTTGAAGAATGAAAACAGCAAGATGCAATAACGAATGGCTGAGAAGCAGCTATAAACTGGTGATGCTGTGGCATGGCTTCTCTGAAGAAATATTTTGCTGAAATCTGGAGGACAAATGAGCCAGCCATGAAAGGTCAGAGAGAAGAGAAGTTTGGGAGAATGTTTAGTTAATGACTGTATATCATTATCACTTTCACTGTTCACTGATTAATGTGATCAACAAACAGCTAATTCTAGACCATTAAGGGTCTTTTAGGCCGTGGTAGGAAGCGTGAAAGAGGCATTAAGTGATGAATCGGGGGAGTAACTGGTACACCAGTTCAAAGCTCACTCTCAGTACCCTGTCGACAGTGGATTCTAAAGGGACAAACATGAGAAGGGCTGCAACTACAGGAATCCAGGTGGGAGATGATGGCAGCTGGATTAAAGCAGCATAGGTGAAGACAGGAAGATTCAGGTAGTCTGGAATTGATAAAGGGAGAGTGAAAAAGAAGAAACAAGGCTAGTTCTGAGATAACTGGCTTCATCAAGAAGGTGAATGGAAGGGAACTTACTGAGATGGGAAAAACTAAATGATAATGAGGTCTGGGGGTAACTGGGGTCTAACTGTCACGTAAACCTTGAGTTGCTGATTAAACATCCAAACGATAGCAGCAGCTAACATGAGCTGTAGTCCAGGAAGGAGGTCAAGGATAGCCATGTAAACTTTGGGAGACCTCTGCCTAAGATCATTGAGGAAATGGGGTAAAGAAGGGTCAGAGTAAGCTCTGGGCCTTCCAACATTTAGATATTAGGCAGAGCAGAAGAGCCTGTAAAGGGGATGGAGAAGCAGTCTTCAAGTCAGAAGGAAGAGCAGGAAAGTGTGGCAAGATGGAAGCCAGCAGAATAAAGTGTTTCAGGAAGGGAGCCAGAAATTGTGTTGAATATCACCAAGGGTTCAAGTAAGTAAAAACCAAAGTTAACCATTAGTTTCAGAACCTTAATGGCAGTGCCGTTCTGATGTGTGTAGGCTGAGAAGCAGAAACTATAGTTTTTTTCCAGGAGTTCTGCTGTGAAAAGAAGTAGTAAATAAAGGGGGATGTGGATTCCAGGGAGGTTTCTATTTAATGTAGGAAATAGAACATGGCTGCATACAACACTGACGAGTCACTGGAAAAATGGTGACTGTGCAGAAGTGCACTGAGAAAGTGAGAGGCAAGAGAATCCAAAGGAAGGCAGAAAGTGTAGGTATAAAGGCAAGAGACTGGTTGGTCATGGTGGCTCACACCTGTAATCCCAGCATTTTGGGAGGCCGAGGTAGGCGGATCACCTGAGGTCAGGAGTTCAAGACCAACGTGGCCAAAATGGCAAAACCTCATCTCTACTAAAAATACAAAACTTAAGCCAGGCATGGTGGGTCCCTGTAATCCCAGCTACTTGGGAAGCTGAGGCATGAGAATTGCTTGAACCTGGAAGGTGGAGGTTGAAAAAGCAGGAAACTGATATTTTTGGAGATAGTAAATAAGGAAATTCCTATCTAATAGTTTCTATGTTTTCAATGAGGTAGAAGGGAAGGGAAGAAGAGAGAGGACGGGGTGGGCTGCGGTGAGGGATGTAGGGAGGAAGGCACGAAATAATTTCCGGGATAGAAAAACATAAAACAGAATACAAAAAGGACTGTGGGTAGTTGCATTTCTGGCCTTTAACTGATTAAAGTCAGAAAAATCAGCACAAGGTGTATCGAGTATTAAATACTTGAAGAATATGTTTAGAAATTAGAACATGTTATACGTAATATTTTCCAAATGCACTCAATACTTACAGAATAAAAGTTTTTAATATTTATTAAATGTCTACTGGATAAAAGTACTTCTCTATGAAGAGATAAACTAAGGTAAGTAGAAACACTCTAATACCAACCTTGATTCCTTTCAGACTAGATACATGTTTAAAGGACCTGTTGGGAAAAAAATATTTTCAATAAGTACAAAAAAAATCTTAAAGATGTAAGAATAATTTTAATATTACCATTAATCTTTCCATAATAATCTGACATTTCATTACTATGTTAAATGTCCATTATTCAATGGAAGTGAAAAAAAGCTAATTATATAAATTCTTAAACTTTCCACTCAATATTTAAAACTTTCTTAATTGATCTGGTAATTAAAATTATTTCTGCTTCAAGTGTGGGATTTTCTTATACTGGGTTTTATATTATTAGTTAACCATAGCTGCAATGCTATATTAAGGATTTCCATGATGTTAATTATGATCAGTAAGCAGTTGCCATCAGCAGCCAGCTTCAGGGAGACACCCCCTATCATCTTCACTCATCCTGCTGGCGGATACCCTGAACTAGAAATGTGGCAGGAAGGGCGCAGTCAGGGACAGTCCTGGCCCCTCACTCTTGTGCTCAACCCACATTCTGATTGCTTTCAAAAAGGAGGACAACTGTTGCCACAGAAAGGCTTAGTGCTTCAAGAGACAGGTTCATGTTAATTAGTCAAAAATAATTTAACTTTTTTTAAGGAACAATACATTTTTTGAAACTCAAAATTCATTTAAGAAACTTAGAAGATGTTACCAAAGATGTCACTGTTCTCTCAGAAACCACCTCCCCAACAACAATGTAATCAAACAGATATGCAAACTCAATCTTGAACCGTATCGGGAGGCTCTATAACTCTGAACTATGCTATACAAAAAAGGGTGGCTAATGGCAGTGAAGTAAACAATGGATACAGGAAGAAAGAAGAGGACACCATTACTTGCAGATGTGAAAAGTGCGGTACACTAATTTCTGAGAGAGTGAAACCAACCATCCTTGTTTGGAACAATGGAAAATAGCATGCTAAAGCTGGTAACAGGAGCCTCGTTTATTACCATGGAGTATCAGAGAAGAATGAGGAAACATACTCCTGCCATCTTTGCAGGAAACAGTGTGTAGTTGGTGTAGGCAGTTTTTGATATAGTGAGGAAGAAGTAAAGGCCAAAACAGCTCACAAATCAACCTGTACCTTTAGGAAAATTCCTGCTAGCCTGGATATAGGCCCTGCTAGCTTCACACAAACCTCCCTCAAGTAGCTGCTCCAGAAAGAACTAATTTTATTGGAATACAAACAAAAACCAAATGGAACCCTCAGAATATTGTATGCAAAGATAACCAAAAAGACAAACAGTTATTTGACACAAAGTTCAATATCATAAAGATGTCAATTTATAAATTAATCATTGTGTCAATGAAAATGTACATGAGAATTTAAGAACTAGAAAGTCTGATTTTAAGGTTCAAATACCAAAATAAAAATAGCCAGGAGAATTCTGAAAACTAAATTAATGATGGACAATAGCCTTATCAGATAAGAAAGACAATATAAAACTACCACAATAGAACCTGGTGTACATTAATACACAGATAAATCAACTGAACAGAATAGAGCCCCAAAATAAAATTAAATATGTACTACTTAGTATATAATAAAGATGATGTAACAGTGGCAAAGGATGACATTCAACAGGTGCTTTTGGGACAACAGAGATATCAGAATATAAAGTTGTCTCTCTAGCTCACTAATTAGAATAAATCAATTCCAGTTAAGTCAAAGTTATAAGTATAAAAAAAACAAAATGTGTTTACTTCTCTAATTTTGTTATAATTCTGGAGAAATGACAGAATTTTTCGATACAACTCAAAATTCAAAGGCTACAAAAATATTTCCTAAATATAGCCACAGAAAAAATTTAAATATTTTTGCATGGTTTAAAAAAATGAAAAATACTGAATTAGGAAAGACTTGCAACACATCACAGAAAAATGTTAGCTTCCTTTATATAAAAAGGATGCAGAAGTCAGAAGAATCCATAGGAAATGGCCAAAAAATATAAAACACCAGTTCACAAAAAATATATCTTAAATATAGAACATAGTGTTCAACTGATAAGAAAGTGTCAAATTAAAAATGCAATATGCCATTATAATATGCTAAACAATACACTGTTAGAGTATAATAGCAAAGACTTTCGTGTACTGTTGGTGGGAATGTGAGTTGGTATAATTTTTACGGAGAGCAATTAAGAATAGATATTAAAATAAAAAATATGGCTGGGCATGGTGGCTCATGCCTATAATCCCAGCACTTTGGGAGGCTGAGGCACGTAGATCACCTGAGTCAGGAGTTCAAGACCAGTCTGACCAACATGGTGAAACCCTGTCTCTACTAAAAACACAAAATTAGCCAGGTATGGTGGTGCATGTCTGTAATCCTAGCTATTTGGGAGGCCAAGGTTGCAGTGAGCCAAGATCACGCCACTGCACTCTGGCCTGAGTAACAAGAGCAAAACTCTGTCTCAAAAAATAATAAATTTTAAAAATAAATAATACACATACCCCTTGATGTAAGAATCCTGTTTTATATTTATTCGCACATGTGCTAACTGAACTACGTATAAACATAGTCAATGAAGTATTGTGATAGCATCAGATTCTATCAATATAAACGTCTATTAATATAGATATAGAATATTGGTTAAGTATATGATGGTAATAAGCTATTCAATGGAAAATTCAAAAATCATGAAACAGCATGAGGCAGGATTATGTACATTTAAGGATCGCTAAGATCAATGTCATTTGTAAAATAATTAGAATACATACATATGCATATTTAAGTTGTGTATACATGATTATGTATAGAATAGTTCTAGAATTACACAAAAGAAAACAGTAATATTATGTCTTAGTACTGAATGGCTGTAGGTCTTAAAGGTAAGAATATTTAACATATTTTTCTACCGTGTTTGTATGTTATTGATTTAAATTCAATTTAATGTAACCATGTAACAACTTTATTTTTTAATTTGCATTTCTAATGTCAAAGTTAGAAAACATAAGACATTAAATTCAGTACTTAAATGTTAAGGTCATGCTAAACATCCACCCACATACAAATATTTAAAATAATACACCCAAGACTTACAATTTTGCATCTTCTCTGTAATCATCCAGACCCTCATCATATGATTTTGATCTTTCTGTCTTTGAGGTGGGCTGAGCATCCAGGCTAGGTGGGCTAACGGACTCTGAAATTAAACAAAATCCGGTATTTAGACATTTACAAGTGGTTCCCAAATTCTTTCAATGGTGGAAAGATCAGTTTATCATACTATTCTAAGTGGAAACAGTATGAGATACGGTTTACAAAACCACCCTTTAGACATACCGTGGTCATGTGAGAGTTGACGGCGAATTAAGGGAGCTGAAGTTGTGAGGCTGGGAGGAACTGTTGCTATGGAGGGGACTTGAGAGGTAGAGGCTGATATAACAGCAGAAGCAGGGATATGTGCAATATCATGATCAATGCTAGGGCTAGTTGGTTCATCTGTAAGAAAAAAAGAAAATCAGTAGAATATTCAATGACCGAATTGTTATTAATAATAGAACTCATAGTCAATAATCATTAAAAGGGTCTGATAAAAATTGTAACACTTCACCACCAAAGCATCACTAAATGACCTATTCAGTCTGTTAAAAATTGATTTACAGTTATTACTCTAGTAATTCTAAATAATTCTGAGAGTACGGTATAAAAAATTAAGTAACTTGCTTTACCAACCAATTAATGCCTTCACTAACTGCTAGTCAAGGTACTCACGTTTATAGGTACTTCAAGCCTAAACCTATCATACCAGAGCAATAACATACCACCCTGAAAGAATTACTTTTCAAATTTTAAATGTATCACAGATTATCACTTCAGGAAACTAAGCAAGGTGACTGGTTAAGGCTCAGTTTTCAAGGCATTAATTCCTAAAACTGTATCTCCCCTTCTCCCCACACAAGTGTATCTCATTTTTTGTAGAAAGACAAAGTCTAGTCTATAGCTTCCAAAATAAGTTTCTGGGGCTATTTGTACAAAATTCTGACTCTTATAAAAACATTAGTGATTTAAATTCCAATACTTGAGGCCAAGAAATGTAATTCGATAGGATGCTGGAACCATAATCCTTAAAATTAAATGCCCCCAGAATAAAACCCATTAAAGAATATACTACAATGACAGACCAGGATTTTAATTCCTTGATTTAAAAGGTCCAGCTATTTTAATTTTGACCATCTAAGAATGCTATACCATATCAGTTATCAGGATTTTAATCAAGAGGACTGATAATATTACAAAAATACAACATTTCCATTTTATGGCCAATATCAGTAAATTCTAACTATCTTGAGCTCATTTTCTGTTCTTAACAACTTTCTCTTTACATTTTAGCAAAATAAGACATTTTGAAGTATATGACAGTTTACTATCATGTAAGAATGCAGTAATTCTTTTTCCAAAAGCAAGATAACTGAAGTTTTAAAAATTCAATGAGGATAAAAACTTAATTCCACTAAAACTCGTGTTTAAAACTGATTTTGATATTTAAATTAGCATGTTTAACAAAGTTTGTTCAAATGATACATGATATAAAGGAGGCTGATCTTACAGAATCTGCTGATCCATAATTCTGTTACAGATCAATGAATACTGATGTGAACGGGAAAATACTGTATTCTTCAGAAAGTATCTGGCTCATGCAATATTAATAAATCTTTAATTATACTGGTAGAAATCTTTGAAGAGAATCATTTTATGCCTTGCAAAAGTAACTGAAAACATTTTAATATGTAAAATACCAGAGAGTGAAATCCAAATTGTGCAAAGATTAAGCATTATCGCAAAGCATTAAATACAATTTTCAAATTTTGTATCCCTGGATTTCCTGGTGGTATTCATTCAATCTCTTCTGACTTACTATATTTTGGAGAAAATTTCTGAAACACATTAGATTAAAATAATCAGTTTCAGATATGTCTGTAAAAACAGGTGGAAGGATAGATACTATACTAAATGCCTTTTACTGGTATGTTAAAGGGAGAAAAGGAAAAGCAAACATACATTTAAAGTAAACATAATTATATCACCTCATATTTAGAGACTATACCAATCTAATTCTTTATTCCCTTTGAAAACAAAAACTTTTCTACTGGTTTAAAATTACTGTGTTTTGTTAGGAATAATTCAAATTCAAAAACTCTAATTTTCACATACACTTTAATTATTACCAATGTGCAGATTATGTAAAAACAATAATTCCAGCTTATTTTCCAATGTAGAAAAATAAATATTAGTTAGCTGACCAAAGGAAAAACCAAAATTTTTTATCTCATATACAAATATATTCAAAAGCATCATGGTGTCACACTTTCAAATGACTTCAAAATTTTTAAATAAAATATATTCTATCACATGAAAATAACCAATCATCTTTATCCTAGGCATGTAATATTAAGACATTAAATAATGCATTCAAAACATACTTATGAACTACTAGGGCAACAGACTTGTTATTATCAAGTGGCATAAACATTCACGTCAAATAAAATTACATAATCAAAGAACTGACTTTAGAAATAAGGTCTTAGCCAGGCACAGTGGCTCACACCTGTGATCTCAGCATTTTGGGAGGCCGAGACTAGCAAATCACCTGAGGTCAGGAGTTTGAGACCACCCTGGCCAACATGGCGAAACCCTGTCTCTACTAAAAATACAAAAATTAGCTGGGCATGGTGGCATGCACCTGTAGTCCCAGCTACTAATGAGGCAGGAGAATCACTTGAACCCAGGAGGCGGAGTTGCAGTGAGCCTAGACAGTGCCACTGCACTCCAGCCTGGATGACAGAGCAAGACTCTGTCTCAAAAAAAAAAAAAAGGTCTTAATTTACATTTTTCACTAAAAGACCCATAGTGCCATAGCTCTTTATAATAAAAAGAATGAATGAAGGACACCAAAGTTGCTACACATCAAAATTCAATGTGGTTATTGTTTCATAAAAAAATTCAGGCCTATATGTCCAAAAATTTTGCTTTGGAAAACAATGTTTTCCAAAAGTAAATAACTAACCTCACAGATAATATCTACTCCATTATTCAATCTGGATTTTTTCCAAATGGAGAATATTCCAAATTATGTTTCTATTGATTATTCATATCTGAATAGGAAGCTTTCATTATGTTTATTGCTCATCAATATTTTAGAAAAACACCTCAAAGATTTCAAAATCAAGAAAAATGTGGACATGTACAAAAATTAAGCAGTTATATTGCAAAACTTCACACATAACTGTTACATAATCATTTTTCAGATATCAGAGCAGGAAAGAAGGGAAGCCCTCATATATGAAGAGCTCTTGTAAGTAAGGACCACTAAAATCACAGCGGAAAGAGAACAAAACACATGACAAGACAACTCATTGAAGAAATACAAAAGCCTAATGAAAATGTAAAAAAAAACTTGTGACAACCTATTACTAAAATGATCAAATAAAAGCAAGATGAAACAGTGATTTATAACTTTTTTATCTCGTAAACTGACAAACATTTTCGCTTTAGGATGTTCTCATCCTATTTGTTCCTCTTCGTGTTCTGCAACATAACTACAGAGAGTGTGTCTATGCCTGTCTATCCCAGAGGTTCAATGGGATTCACTGGAGTGGCTGACCCTCCTGTGGGCAGGCATGATCTAGGCCTGACCAACCAACCATCCCTCTCAATCCACAGAGACTGGCCAATGGGTGAGAAGCATGCAGTCAGGGCCTCTTGTATTAATAGTATCTCCAGGATTCAATACATTGACAGTGAGAAAACTATGGACTTTCTCTTCTTTTCCTTGGAGAACAAAAACTGTAGCAATCAGTTAACTGTTGAGTTGTTACCAATGGCCATCTTTTCTACCACGTGAATAAAAAGTATCTGAGGATGAAGAAAGCAAAACAAAGACTCACAGGCTAGGCACGGTGGCTCACGCCTGTAATCCCAGCACTTTGGGAGGCCAAGGCGGGAGGATCAGTTGAGATCAAGAGTTTGAGACTGGCCTGGCCAACATGGTGAAACTCTGTCTCTACTAAAAATGCAAAAATTAGCCAGGGACGGTGGTGAATGCTTGTAATCCCAGCTATACCAGAGGCTGAGGCAGGAGAATTGCTTGAACCTGGGGGGTGGAGGTTGCACTGAACCAAGGTCGCGCCACTGCACTCCAGCCTGGGCAACAGAGATGCCATGTAGGGGGGAAAAAAAAAAAAAAAGCCAGGTGTGGTGCCTGTAGTCCCAGCTGTTCGGGAAGCTGAGGCAGAAAAATCACTTGAACCTGGGAGGCGGAGGTTGCAGTAAGCTGAGATCATGCCACTGCACTCCAGGCTGGCCAACTCCGTCTCAAAAAAAAAAAAAAAAAGAACTGATAGCTTTAAAAATGTTAGTCCTCAGTAGCTTTAAAAATGTTCCCCTAAAAAAAGAAAAACTCAACGAGTACTCAGAGAGAAGTATATTATATTATAAAATACTGGAGAACTCTTTTCATAAACCTATGGGGCACCAGGGGAAATAGAAGCATGGGCCTCGGTTGATGGCAAAAAAACGAAATAAAAAAGCCCCTGCATCGCGTGCCTCCAGGGGGCGCCCTTTCACAGGCATTCCATATAAATGGCGCCCTCCAGAGCTCTGTTCTAAGATGAGGCTGAATTAGGCAAACCTAGAGACCCTGTCTCTGTCACTAACTGTGCGATTTTAGAGGTCATTTAACCTCTGTATACCTTAAATTTCTCACTTATAAAATGAAGATAATACTAAAGACATATGTCATCACCTGTTAGCAGATGATGTTTTAGAGCTGCATAGTAATTATGATGAGAACTATCTTGTTGTTTTGCTATACATTTAACCAGCATTTCAAAATTGTCTTTCAGCCATTATCTCAACAAATGCTTATTACTAAGTGCATTCTTCAAGCCAGGCAGCGTTTGAGACACTAGGGACACAAAAGTGAACTAAAGATTTAAAATATCTGCTCTCAAGTAGTTTTAGTTCTACTGAGCAACATGTAACAACAAAAAGAAAATGTCAAGTAGAAACAGTAATATGAAGATAAATAAAAAAGCTTAAGGGGAAGAGAATGTCACCTTCTGTGTGTGGAATACTTGTTTTAGATAGGTGAGTCACAAATGCAGCTTGGATAAGATCTCTGAGCAGAGACCCAAATGTCATGAGGAAGAAAGAGGCTTGTGACTATCTACAGAATCCAGGGTTGGAAATCAGCAGCACCTGTCCCTGTAGCAAGGCACGCCTGCCATGTTCCAGGGCAGCAAGGAGGCTGGGGAAGCTTCAGATGGAATGGACATGAAAGATCGTCATAGGAGATGACAAAGTAGGACCTCTCTGACCCCATCAGACAGGGAGCTGTGAGGCAGGCCCTGGAGGGCCTTTCAGACCATGGGAGGATTTTGCAGGCCATTTTGGATAAGATGGATAGGAAGAAAACAGAGGGTTCTGCACAGAGGAGTGGTGTGATCTAACTGACATTTTTAAAACATCACACTGGCTGCTGTATGGAGAACAGATCTGGGGTGGGAAGGAGCAGACAGAATACTCAACAGGACAGGTGCCAGTGACTGTGGCACACACTTAGAATTTAAGTAACTTCTCCAAATCCATTCCAGGATTTATACTATGGCAAATGAACTTGATAACAAAGAGGCCTTTTCTCTCGGTACACATTAAATTTACAAAGAAATATGCTTTAGAAAGTAAAAGACACCGTTTAAATGAAAGGTTGATAACTAATTAACAAAACTGTTCCACTTGGTTTTTGATTCACACGAATCAACAATTAGGTACACTTTGCTTTGCCGATTTCCTAAATCTCAAGATTTTGTTTCATCAAAATAAAAATCTGAAATGGGTACTAGATACATAGGGCTCTTTTTGTTTTGTTTTGTTTTGTTTTTTAAGAAAAATTGGTGCTAGAAATAACTTTTTTTTTTTTTTTGAGATGGAGTTTCACTCTTGTTTCCCAGACTGGAGTGCAATGGCGCAAACTCGGCTCACCACAACCTCTGCCTCCCAGGTTAAAGCGATTCTCCTCCCTCAGCCTCCTGAGTAGCTGGGATTACAGGCATGCACCACCATACCCAGCTAATTTTGCATTTTTAATAGAGACAGGGTTTCTCCATGTTGGTTAGGCTGGTCTTGAACTCCTGACCTCAGGTAATTCACCTGCCTCAGCCTCCCAAAAGAAAACTTTTAAGGAGGGTAAAAAGCTCTGGTTGAAGCACAGCTTATGAAATTCACTAAAAACATTTTAAAATCACAGTGGAAGATTTCTGCGCCTACTGAACTAGAAATCATACTTTTTTGGAAAGATTTCTTATACATTTGACGTATTAGCCAATGACTCTAAATGAGCTCACCTATGAATGGGATGGAAGCCAAGGAATCGCCAGGTGGACTGGTACTGGAGGCTTTTCTTTCCTCCATTCTTTTTATGTGGACCTCTCGACGTGCATCATTGGGCAGCCAGCAGGTAGTGTCTGACCCGGTCTCCTGGTCATTTACTGCCAAGATGTAAGACTGATGCCTTAAAGGCTGCGGTGTCTGGCGTCCAGATGGAGGTTTTTCCCTTAGGATGACAGCTTCTTTATTATCTAAAGTATCTGATTGCTCAATTTCAGCCTCTTGTAAACTTAAATCTTGATTCCTTTGACTGACAGGTAGTTCTAAATCTGAAGTACCAGCGTTTTCACTCGACTGAGGGGCAGGCTTCGCAGAGGCTCCAGATAAAGAGGGGGATTTCCCAGTCTCCACTTGCTCATCGGGGGTGCTGTCAGTCCTTACCCATGTCTGCTGATTCAGCAGACTGTTCTGATGCAAGTGATTTACTGGTCTTTGGTCTTTGATAGAAACAAATGATTTCTGGCTAAATGATGGTTTTGTGACATGTGTCGGAGGAGCTTTCTGAGAATTACTTCGGACTTTCACAAGAGGTGACCTGTCTTGTGAAATACCCCGAGGCAGTGACATTCCACAAGTAGTCTGAAAATTTCTGTTTGACTGCAGCGTCTTTAGATCTGGTGGAACTTTTTTAAACTGCGACACAGATCCCACTCCTCTACCACTCATACGCCTGTTATCAGAATTAACAACACTTGGAGCCACAGTAAAATTGGAACCTCGAAAAGATTTGTGAATTTCTTGTGGCTTAGGTCTTTCATAAATACCTCGTCTATCATCCTGTTCAGTAAACCCACTCCACTTGTAAGTCTGTTTTCGCTCTCCATTTGAATCAGGTATTGGAGTTCCAGAATTGACATTTTCTATGGTTTCATCTTGTCCCTCAATATAATCCCATGAACGAGTTCTATGATTACTAAAACTAACAGATGGAGACGTCAGTGCTCCCTGAGATGCACTTCTTGGACAATACTTCATTAGTACAGAATCTTCCAGTCTTTCTTGGGACACACTGCGTTGCCGTATCTGGACAGACTGGGGCACTCTATCATGAGAGGTGCTTCGACGTCGTCCCTGCAAAGTAGTGCGGCTGGGGACAACCTGGTTATAATCCGTCGTGCTTTGAGATGCTGCTCTTAAACTATCTAATCTTTCTTGTATTGTCCGACAACCTATGTGCAATCGTCTGTTATCAATATACTCTTTGTAGGTTTTATAGTTTTTCCAGTCTATGTGCTGATGGGAATTTGGTGAATAGTGATTAACAGCTACAGAGGGAGACTCCACAGCTTGAGATCTGCTGCTTGAGATTCCATCAGAATGTCCACTGTAATTTCCAGATTTAAGTAAAATTCCAGAAGGTTCCAATGATCTGGAGCCTGCAGTCTGATGAATTATATGAGCGGTGGGAATTGATAATGGTGGTGATGTGGTTCTTGACAATGTTTTTAAAGAGGTCTGCTCATTCATGCCATACCTCACTTCTTCAGTTCTATGTGAAGGACCTGTATGGTTGTTTCTATTGGATAACAAATCTACAACCTTCTCAGAAGGCACAATGACAGTCCTTACACTTTCATTGCAAACACACACTGCTGTGTTTGATTTTGCAACATCTGTTGGTGATGGAGGCACTTGTATTTCCATTTTATAGGCCCTGCCAGGTTGTGTCAGTACTGGTGTACTGGTTTGCTGTTTGCTCAATGATGAGTCAGGAGGAGATATTTCAACTGGCTGTGCCATGGCTGATGGGGCAGATGGCAGCCAGGGATAGCAGATTGGTGGAGGTTCAGGTATATTGCGGGCATTGCCGCTATAAGCTTCGTTGCCTTTCAGGTAGGCATCTTGAGAATATGCCTGTATAGAAATGAGAGAACGGTGTCACTGGAAATTCATAAAAAGAATAATTTCCATTTTTGCAGTTCACTATTTTATCTGACTATGCCCTACCTCGTTCCTGAGTGACATTCACTATAGCATGCATGCAAACACAACATAAGGCTACTCTACAAATCTAGAAACTGCTAGTCTCTCAGAAATCAAATAAATTGTAGAATTTGCAACACATACAAACTACAATCACCTCTTTGCTCAAAACATGTGACACTCATCAAATTTCCACCCAGCTAATTAGATGTACCCATATTGCTTCTAAAATTCTCCCATTCAAGCATTCTGATTTTTCAGCAGTCGACAGGTTAAATGGCTGCCAAATAAATCCCAGCAAAAGAAGATGCACATATTTTGCCAGAGAAAAGCTGAAAATATTAAAAATCTTTAATGTATTTTAAATACTATCATAAATTAAATCTAATTTATTTGAAGCATCTTGTCAATTAGCCATTAGAGTCCCTCAGAATAATCATTTTGACAAATTAAGCCCCTCAGCAGCCATGCTAAGTATTTTAACATTTAAAGTTAGAGAATATGCAAGTTTAAGAAATAAAGTACATATATTAAAGGCACAAAAATATGAAAAGGTAATTCATGTTTCTGTATATAATTTATATTTTTATTTTAAGCTAATGAAAAGTATACTGTACAAATTTATTTGGTCTCTCTTACTTATTTAAGGAGACATTTCTCTATTACTAACAGACAGTCATGCAGCTCTCGTTGTTTTTTATCAATTATTTGTAAAATTATTCAGCAATTCTTTAAAGGCTTAAGTATAACAGAAATTAACTACAGAGACTTTACAAAACAGAGCTCATCAGTGCAACACAGGGACTATGTGCACTATATGAGACAGGTGTGGTAACACATCTTCCCCTAATCAAAACAAGCTTAACTCAAAACTATCATCATATTCTGTCTTTGCATTCGACAGCTTGCAAAGCTCAAATGCAGCCCCACAAACGTTAACAGCAAAGTAGTAGGGAAAAGAAGATGGTGAGATACTTAAAAATAAAAATACTGATGCAGATAAATATTATGCTGTAACATCAGTTATGCAAAGGATACAAAAGAAAACCAAACATAAAAATAAAAAAGATGGAAAGCCATCTATCACAAACACATTCTGCAAATTAGTAAGATTCACACTATAGAGGGATTTCTCTAAGCAAACTCAACAGTTTTAATAGATTGGCTTATTACAAATCTCTACAAAACATGATTTAAAAAGCAAGGAAATGGCTACTGTGTATTTCTTACCAGTGCTGTGACATCCTTTGTAAATTGTAGCTAGCAGAAAATAGGAAAACATAGAAGCTGCTTACTGATATAAAGACAAAATCATGTTGTCATATTGATGCTGGAAACGGCAAGCTAAAAATACATCTATACTTGTTTCTCTGGAAGGTACCAAGAGAGGTAAAGGGCAGTGAAGCATAAAGAATAACTCCAGTATTCTTCTGAACATCATTTTCTCAGGCTTTTATCTGGTTCTTGGTTGATGTGTCTACCATTCTTGAAAGCAAAATACATCTGGTGACATGCATTCCTAACATATTTTCTTCAATATGCACTGCTGTCTGATAACATGCTACAAAGCTTCCCTCCACAAGAGCAACAGTGATGCCTCTCATTTCTCCTGAGCTTCTTCCATCTCTGCTTCCAGATGACGAAACGAATGCTCTATTATGCATTTAAAATAGTACAACCTCCTCCTTCCCCAGTAAATCAGAACATAACCACAAGCTGTCAGCTGACTGCAGCTGCCTTTACACTAAGATTCAGGGCGGGGTGAAATGAATTTCATTAAGTTTTACTCAAAAATTAAGATCTTTCAACAATGTGCCTTTTGTACTATTTTATTAGTTTGCAAAAATACTGAATAAACATAAAAATATTACTTCCAGAGTAATTCTTGTTAACCTATGACAAATATTACAGAACACAGACTAGAGTGCAGTGAGAAACTAAAGCTAGGCATATAAAGGAAAACATGTCTACATAATATTTTTATGGCAGGAATCCAGTTAATCCAAATATGCATTTTGAGTATGTGCATTGACACACCAAGCCTATCTTTTCCATGCTGATTATAATCCATACGAATACTTTTTTGCAATAGGAAAAGTGTGTCTAAATGAAAGAATACTGAACTGTCTGGTACAGCATATCCCACAGCATCCTTGTGTACTTTTATTATATATCATCTGAAGAGGAGGATGGGGGAGAGGAGGTCCCCATGGTTGACGACGTAGGGTCACTTGGCAAACTTCCTGACTTCTCAAAATCACTACTACATTAATGTACTTTGTGAAATTCAAAGGGAAAGTATAAATTTATTCACCATAGAGGTCATTTTTTCCAGAGGTCTTAACATAATTGGAATATCTACTTGGGAAATGCTATTCTAGAACTAATATTTTAAAGATAACTCCTTTATTCAAATTTGAGAAACAATATCATCTTTTAGTTATAGAAGTCTATGACTGGAACTATCAAAACCTGAGAAAATATTTTACATACTTCAGACATCTCTAATATTCCTGTATAGTAATTCTAAATGCTAAGTAGTCTACGTTACAGTCGCAGGTCCCCACTTCTGGGTTATCGCAAGGGGTCCTTAAATCCATACATATGCATGCATTAACAGTGAACTGACTCAATGGAATATCTCACACATGCAGTACTATTATCTAATCTAAGCAGACATGGTTGAGATAATAAAATATGAATTCATTCAAGAACATTTTTGACAAAATGTGCATTGTGAAACTCAAAAGTACAAACTTATTTGCCAGGGAACCCATTTTTTTTCCCCAGAGGTTTTAACATAATTAGAAGATCTGCCTGGGAAGGAAGTGCTGTTTTAGAACTTTTTTTTTTTTTGAGACGAAGTCTTGTTTTGTTGCCCAGGCTGGAGTGCTGTGGTGCAATCTTGGCTCACCGAAACCTGTGCCTCCTGGGTTCAAGTGATTCTCCTGCCTCAGCCTCCTGAGTAGCTGGGATTACAGGTATGTGCCACCATGCCCAGCTAACTTTTGTATTTTTAGTGGAGATGGCTCCACTAGGTTGGCCAGGTTGGTCTCGAACTTCTGACCTCAAGTGATCCACCTGCTTCGGACTCCCAAAGTATTGGGATTACAGGCGTGAGCCACTGAGCTCAGCTGGAACTAACATTTTAAAGATATCTTCTTTATTCAAATTTGGGGAGGAATATTTTTGAAACCAATGTCATAAGAATTACATGTTCAGTATTAACAATTTTGAATTTTAGTTATGTTTTAAGCCCAAATGGATACTTTACAACATATGAAGATGTTTTGATGGAATTAGACAACACTTATATTTTTCCCAATTGACTAGCTCTTGTGAATTCAACAGAATATGACAAAACATTTTTAGCTATTTTCTCCATTCAGCCCTTTTGTACACCACTTTACATTCCTTCTTGAGCTTTCTTTACCCTTGTACTTACGTATTACACCTTACAGGAGTTTAATAACTTGTATTTTAAAACTGAAGCCTTCCCTAATGAAAACAGAATAGCAGCAACCCTGTTTTGCCTATTGGATACAAAAAGCTCTCAAAAAGGAAGGAGAAAGAGGAAGAAAATAAGAAAGAAGATCCAAAGAATTCTTCCTTTGGAATTAGAACTCTAAAGGACATATTAAATACAACTTAATATTAACAGCCTGGATCTTGATTACATGTACAGTGCCTAATAGTAACTAAATAATCCTAAAATAATCTTCTAGTTCATTTTTTATATAGTCACATCAAAATCACTATGACCATACCTATGATACTGTCTATTAAATGGTAAGCAAAACAAGGAAAAAAAAAACCTGAAGAATAATGAGGTAACATTAAAATTCTTGCCTTTCAATTCATCTTTAACAGGTTAATTTATTAATTTAATGCCATTACCTATGATAAAAGCAAGAATAACTTCATGTTTGCTGGTAAATGCCAATCATGCCAGCATAGGGAATGGGAGAAAAGGATGGTGTAGATGGAGGACTTTCTTTTTATTATACCTTTCTGCATTATTTCAAATTATTTCAACCAGCAAATACTATTCTTGTAATTATTTAAAAATACATTTAAAAAAATAAAGTAACTGCTGCTAACCTGCAAAATGTGAAAGTACCCTCAAGAATTCCTACTCTTGCTTCCCTTACTCTAGGCAGGACCACCTAGACGTACACTTGACAAATGGCTACTTAATCTTAAATAGGGTATTATACTGATTACAGAATATATCAAATGCTTATTTTAAAAGTAACTCTAATAAACCTCAAGAAAAACTTAGTTTAAATTACATTTTTCAACTTATATCACATATCCATAGAGCAGCAAAAAAGAACGCTGGACTCAGAATCCAGAGCTTCAGGTTAGAATAACAGCTACACCAACTGGCAGGGTGACTTATGGTAAGCTACCTAAACAATTCATCTCTACTCAATGGCAGTAGAGGACTGTGGCACCATCTCAAACCTGCCTGAGTTCAAATCCTTATACCATCTGCTTTCTTCCTTATACCACACACGTTATTTAACCCTGAACAGCACAAAGTATGCTTAAAATGTCCTAGTCAAATATTAGACATATCCAAGAATCTCCAGAGTTATAAAAGCCAATTAACTTAAAATTTAATTTTTGAGTCAATGGAGCCAAATGCTTAACAAAATATCTTGGGTGAGGAACCAGGAAGAATGCCCTGATCTAGTTCTCCTATCACTATTTCACTCAGGGAAGTATTCTCTCTGGTCAGTGCTGTGGTCTGAATGTTTGTGTGTTCCCCTCCCCTAATTCATATGTTGAAACCTAATCACCAATGTGAATGAGTTAAGAGATGGGGCCTCTGGGAGATGATTAGGTCATGAGGGTGGACCTCATGCATGATATTAGTGTCCTTATAAAAAAAGGCCACAGAGAGCTGTGTCAGCCCTTCCACCAAATGAAGACACAGTGAAAGGTACTATCTATGAGAAAATGGGCCCTCACTAGTCACCAAATACACCTGAACTTGAGGTTGGACTTCCCAGCCTCAAGAATGTGAGAAATAAATTTCTCTGTTTATAAGCCATCCACTCCAAGGTATTTTGTTACAGCAGCCCAAACAGACCAAGAGAGTCAGCATCATTGTTAGATGACTGCATGGGTGTGGCTATTTCATTCATGCACAGATAACGTTTAATGGAGAAACAAAATCATTTTGGTTTTTGAAAATGAAATAAAAAACTTTTTTATTATGCAATAAATATGAACCTGCTTAAGATACTACAGTCTAAAATATTACAACAAAATACTGTCCAAATGATTAAAATGAATGTAATACTATTCTTATTGTTAAACTAGAAAATATATGCTTGTTTAAAAAATGAGGCTGCCAAGCACAGGATTACTATTACTAGCACTAGTTTAAAAACATAAATGAATTATTCTTAATTTTAACTTCATGGTTTTCAACATTCTATCATTGTTATCCATGAATTATGAAATCTATCATTATATACCTGTCTTTACATCAGTCAAGTTTTATACCAAATTAAATATTTTTTTTCTTTTTCAAACAACTCTGGGCATGGGTAAACCAAATTAAATTTTCTAGGTCACCTCTCAAAGGTGAGCAGAGCACTTTATAAAATAATTTGGTCTGTCTATCACTTCAAGAGAGGAAAAAAAAACCTCCATGCACTACCCAATCCTGTTGCCCAGGTAAACATATAGAAACCACAACAGGTGTTTCCATGGGTAAATGATTTTTACGGTGGCTGTAAAAATGTTCATACTATCCATTGCTTTTCTTTACAAAATAAATATTCAGCCTCATGGGGACAAATACATTCTTAAAAGCGTATCTTTTGAATAGATTTAAGATGTGCATATATACTTCTGAAGGTGCCTTAAAGAACATTTTAACTCTGGAATATATGTTAGAAACAGAGAATTATATATTCCTTTGAATTCTTAATGAATTATAATACATTCAAATGTGAATTAAGGATAGGTTTAAAAGTAGAGCTTTCTTTTATGATTAAAGGCATATGCTTTTAAATTTCTTATGATTAAAGTAATTCAAATACCATGTTTTAAAAATAAATTTTATGTTACAGTATACCAGAACTCTTTACTGCTGAGTCTTGAAGATCTGTATGCTCATGTTATTTTACTGAACTGGTTCTTCTGTCTTTGGGACACTTTATATTTTACTTTAGATTTACTTAAATAAAATATAACAAGACAGACTATTCAAGAACATGAATAACAGAAAAAAACCTAATTTTTCTTTAAGTAATCTGTTTTTCCATTAATCATATCATTACAAAATTACTCCTTCCATTGCATCAAGTGATTTGCTGCTCTTCATCAATCAGTATGATGGTGATTCTGCATTTAACTGCTTCCTTGCCAGCCATTCTGTGAAACAAACACTGTTCTAAGAGCCATCCAACCAGTGCCTTCACCTTGGCAAGGAAAGGGTCTACTGAACATCAGAAAACAGTTCACTTGCAGAAGTTGATTCTGCCTTCAAGTCTTCAGATTGCAAGGAGGAAGCCAGGTTAATCCTTCACTACTATTATACATCATCTTCTGTATAAGAGCACTACAGAAGAATTCCCTATTATAAGAGCACTAGAGGAGAATTCCCTATTTATTTCTAGTGATTTTCAGAGCCATTGGTATCTGTGATTACATCTGCTACATGATCACTATGCTGAATTATCAGGGTAGGAACTCTACAACCACTTATGCATGTCTAGGAAAATTACTGCACCTAGCTGTACCTTCCTTCCTGAGCCTCCCAACTCCAACTAAACTGTGTTCTTCAGAAGGGCAATCTGTTATCAGTAATAAAACATTCCTAAATAAAATCAACATGCCTTGAAAACTTATGTGAAATCCCCATGGGTTTCACTTAATTACAGTTTTACATGTCAGTGAATAAGATGATTCATTAGAATCAGCTTTAGTGATTTTATTTTTTTGTAAAAAATGTTTACTGATTATTCAGGGCCTTTGTTAAGTCCAAACTATAGCCTTACAAATGAAGAACAATACTACACCATTTCCACTACCACCACAAAGAGTTCATAAGCTCCCTGCTTTTCTTGAATTTAGCTATAAGTAGTAAGAAAAAAAACCCAATTATTCACCAAAAAGAATTTAAAAAAATACTTCAGTGGCCACTGCCATTTCCTAGATCTAACTGTTAGTTGTCAGTGTGTTTAAAAGGTTTTCTATTTTATTCTAGTGAACTGAAAAATCAGCTGAAAGAAAGTATTATTCTCTTGAATGAAATTTATATTTTTATCATCTCACTTTTGGCAATACTTAAGCGTAATAAAGGAGTTAAGCATTCCATTTAATTTATTTCTTTATATAAATCGGAAAAGTATTTTAGACTAAATGCTAAACTTTTCAAGTTTCATTTCAAGATTTTAACATATTTTCCTCTTAAGTTGTGGACTCCACTCATTGTGAACATTTTAGGAATGAATTGATACAATACTGCTTGGCGTAATATTTACTGGAAAATTAGAAAAAGGCAATCATAAAA
This sequence comes from Aotus nancymaae, assembly GCF_030222135.1. Taxonomy (NCBI): domain Eukaryota; kingdom Metazoa; phylum Chordata; class Mammalia; order Primates; family Aotidae; genus Aotus; species Aotus nancymaae. The sequence continues at coordinate 10,336,572 of NW_026988492.1, read as the reverse complement.
TTTGTCCTCGTATTAAAAAAAAATTTTTTTTTCTGTTCATAGTGAGAAGGAAAAAAACAGATTCTAATGTCCTAGTGTTGCTTTCTAGTTAATCCTTGGACCAAAGGCAGAGATCAGAGTTGCACTCCGCCTCTGGTCTAGGGATTAACTAGAAAGCAACACGAGGACAAACTCTAGGAATCTCATTCTAAATGACAACATTAAGAGTTCACTGTGGAATCAACAAAACATTTCCATGTCACTTAATTGCAAAAACTTGACAACAGTATTTTTGGTCGAGTTTTTGTAAAATGCAGAGAATTTTAGATTCTGTAAAAGGAACCAGAGGGTTTTTAAATCCTAGAATCTTTTTTCTTTATTCAATCTTTAATACTTCCATCTCAAAAATATTTTCCTAGCATTCATAACTGTAAAACAACTCATATTTGAATAAATAAAACTTACCACTTGGAGAATGTCTTCATCTTTTGGCATAACACTAAGTTCCAATGTTGTATCACTGAAATTGAATATATATACTATTTTAGGGGAGGCAGAAATGTATTAAAGAGATTTAAAGGAAAAACAGTTAACTTCGATGCATTTTTAAATTGTTTAAAGGTTTATTTTTGGTATTCTTATATCTTTAGTTTTAAAACCAAATCATTAGAATGAAAACAAGTCACCTTTGTATACACAAGTTAACTATGTAGGACCCCTGCCATGTTTGTGCTATTCATAATCAGTAAAGTCTTCTTTATAACATGTTTCTAATTTAGAAATATAAAGTATGTTGCTTATATTAAATAGTCCTAGGACAAAACTCTTAATATCAGGATATAATTTATTGTTTTATTCAAGTCACAAAACAAATTATAGATTGTTGTCATATATTCTGTCCATCAAGTTAAAAATTCATTAACATCAAAGAACCCTCAAATATATATATACGTATATATATATATACGTATATATATACATATATATATAAAGAGAGAGAGAGAGGCAGAGAGACAGACAGAGACAGTCTCACTCTGTCACCCAGGCTGCAGTGCAGTGGTGCAATCTCGGCTCACTACAACCTTTGCCTACTGGGTTCAAGCAATTCTCATGCCTCAGCTTCCTGAGGAGTGGGACTAAAGGCATGTACCACGACACCCAATGAATTTTTGTATTTTTTTTTTTAAGACAGAGTTTCACTCTTGTTGCCTAGGCTGGACTGCAATGGCATGATCTCGGCTCACCTCAAACTGCCTCCTGGATTCAAGCGATTTTCCTGCCTCAGCCTCCCAAGTAGCTGGAATTAGAGGCATACGCCAACACGCCTGGCTAATTTTTTATTTTTAGAGATGGGGTTTCTCCATGTTGTCAGGCTGGTCTGGAACTCCCGACCTTAGATGATCTGCACATCTCAGCCTCCCAAAGTGCTGGGATTACAGGTGTGAGCCACCACGCCTGGCCAAATTTTTGTATTTTTAGTAGAGATGGGGGCTCACCACATAGGCCAGGCTGGTTTCAAACTCCTGACCTCAAGTGATCTGCCCACCTCAGCCTCCCAAAGTGCTGGGATTACAGGCATGAGCCACTGCACCCTGCCAAGTAATATTAAACATCTTAATTTTGCAATATTCCCCCTTGGCCTCAGAAGCGAAGGAAATCGCTTTACCATCACAATTACTGAGATGACTCACTTTTAATAACTATATAACATTTCAACTATTTGCTTTCTTCTCTATGATTTACTTTTAGTGTCTTTACAGGCAGAGTTCAAAATCTTATTTTATTTTGGTTCTATAAATTTCCTGTTAAGTAACTTCTCTAGGTTTAGAAAGTTCAAAGGGGTAAACAAAACTGAATCCCGTGATCTGGAGTTACATATAGACAGGGCAAAGGCAGTGCTACTATCTCCACCAAGTGCTTCAACAGCTAATCTAACAGTATCAGATAGATTCCCCCCCAATGCAATCAAGAGATTAAGAAACAATCAAACAACAACAACAAAAACCAGAATACTCTACTGGTGTTTCTTTTTGACAGATTTGAATCATTATGTTTAGCTTCATAGCTCAGTTTATGATAAACCCACGAGAGCCACAGGTTCAAATAAATTTAACTAGTAAAATATGTAGGTATTTTTATTTCAATATTTAGAGTTGGTAGAAAATACATACTAACACTGAGATAAACTCTTCTACAAGGACACGTTTGTTTTCTTGTTGTTTTTGTTTTGAGACAGGGTCTTGCTCTGTCACCCAGGCTAGAGTGTAGTGGCTCTATCAAGGCTCATTTGATTGACCTCCTGGGCTCAGGTGATCCTCCCATCTCAGCCTGCTAAGTAGCAGGGACAACAGGCACACACCACCACACCCAGCTAATTTTTTGCAGAGACAGGGTTTCACCATGTTGCCCAGGCTGGTATCAAACTCCTGGGCTAAAGTGATCTGCCCACCTCAGCTTTCCAAAGTGCTGGGATTACAGGCATAAGCCACTGCACCCAGCCTGCAAGGACATATGTTTACATTAATACACTGCAGAATCTCAAGGGCTTTGTGCTGCATTACCTATCTACTACCAGCTGCAGATAGAAGAAACACAATTTTTTTTAATGGAAATAAGATCATGAATACATATTTATCTATTCAAATTGATTTTAGTGGTTGAAGTGTTATTACTCTGAAAGATGAACTGTACCAGTAATAGAAGAACGTAGATTTTGAAGAAAACAATGATTAAGTTGGTTTTTAAAGCAGAGATATTAACAAATACAATAAAAATCTTTTAAGTTATGGGCTGACAAAACATATCGTGTATTTAAAACACATTGTTGTGTTTATCATGATCTAAATTATTTTGAGCAAAAAAAATTTGGTAGATCTGTTATCCCTTGGAGAAGCTTTACATTCATTATCAACATAAGAGGCAATATTCAAGAGTTGTTTTCTGTTAGAATCCCATTAAATATTAAAACATTAAAGAAAACACTCTGAGATCAATTAATCACGATCATGTCATTTAATTGTAAGAAATGACAATGTATTAGCGCATTACTGTAAATAATTTAGATTACAGAATGAGCTGATCTAGATATGGTTAGAAGAGCTTGATAAAAAAAACTTCAGAAAATGAAGAACTGCAATTGAATTACAAACAGGTGAGTTTAGCCAACAGAAACCATTAGATCATCCCAAAGTTCCTGTATTTGAATCTAAGAACCTCTTACAACAGAGTGATGACCTGATTGGGCTCAGATCCATGGCCTAGCCTTGACAGAAATTCAATATAGTAATAACCTCTTTGGTTTCTAACTTCTTTATTTGTAATTTGGAAAAGTTTTCCAGTTACGTGGGTGAAAGAGAGTAGGACTAAATGATTTTTGAGGTCTCATGGATAGTCACTCTATAAATAAATAAATTTATTTCTCACTTCAAATAAAAGTGAGAAACTCAGTAAATCTAAAATGTGTGCCTCTCAGCCTCTAAATGACTTTAATCATAAATCCGATACATCTGCCAAACCAAAGCCACCAACTAAGCTCTTCTCAGATAGCTGGTCCTTGGCAACTCTCAAATGCATTATATCTACGGGAAAGTTCCACATCTCCTTGTCAGCACAATTTCTTACAAGAATAGAATACTGTATTATATCTATGTGTTTTGTTGATTTTTAAAACCCATCTCTGGCCAAAATTAACACTGTAAGACTCTTACCTGTTCTGAATTAAAGCAATTACTTGGGAATAGGTTTTGCCAATAACACTTTCTCCATTGACTTTTATAATTCGGTCACCTTCAAAGAGGAGTAAAAAAAACACATGAGAAGTCCTGCAGAAAGTCACTTTTGAACACTTTTGAAATATTTATTGAATAATGTCCTTATTTTTAATGTGGTATATATTAAAATAATAAAATAGAGAATTGTGACATAATTATTAGTATATTTATTATAACATATGAATATCCTAGCTTATTATTTTAAAGTACCTTTTATGAAAGTAAATACAATTTAATATATCCAGCTTTTTGTGAAACTAGCCATGTTCTAAGTAAGAGTTCCAGTCATTACTGAATTTAGAAATTTCAAAAGGTATAGTCACCAGAGCTATACTACTTATGGCACATCAGCTGTTTCCTGAGTTGCAGAACTAATTATTCTTCCACTTACCCTGTCATTTCTTTCTCTTTTTTTTTTTTTTGAGAAGGAGTCTCACTCTTGTTGCCCAGGCTGGAGTGCAGTGGCACAATTTCAGCTTACTGCAACCTCTGCCCCTCTGCTTCAAGCAATTCTCCTGCCTCAGTCTCCCAAGTAGCTGGGATTACAGGCACCCACTACCATGACTGGATAATTTTTGTATTTTTAGTAGAGACGGGGTTTCACCATGTTGGCCAGGCTGGTCTCGAACTCCTGACCTCAAGTGATCCACCAGCTTCGGCCTCCCAAAGTGCTGAGATTACAGGTGTGTACTACCACGCCCGGGCCCACCCTGTCATTTCTAATAGAGAACATTATTCAACAGGCTTAAAATAGTGATTGTCTTTATTTCCCCAGTATCCTCTAACTTTAGTCCAGCTGATTCCTTGTAGTCTCCCAAATCTATTTGGTTTATTGATTAGTCTGTACTATAAAACTTAAAAATGGGTAGATGCATGCTTTTGACTAAGGAAAAGGACATTGGATTACTCAGAAAAACTCAGAGTAGAAAGGAAAAGACAGAGACAAAGAACGATGGAAAGGACAGAGGAAAGAAGAAAATAGGGAACAATGTACTTTTTGTATGCTTATCACAGTATATGTCCACTTCAGCTCCTCAATCATGTGAGGCTTAAAAGATGACAGATGATACATTCTTTGTAAAGAAATTCCATATGCACACTAATATACATATTATACATATTAATGATACTTAAATTAGGCTTAAAGTATAATAAAAAAATAGCTAAGGTGGTAATACATTAACAGTACATCCCTATAAATCTTAGCAATGATGTCTACTACTTTCTAATATTTGTAGATGAAAATATAGCATTTTATTTAAAAGGCAGTGAAAGATAGTTTTCCAGTTATTTGCATTTTAAATTAATGTTTAAAAAACAAAAGAAAAAAGTATTTTAGAGTGTTTTATTAAAATCAAAAATCATAAAACATTTCAGAACAAACAGCTACTATATCCAGGCAATTAGACCACATATACTGACACCTTCAGATGAAGCCAGGCTTACTGCAGATGTAAGCCACATTTTGTGCAGCAAATTAATTAACTGAATTCTGGCAGATCAGGCATTTCTAGAACTTGGAAATCCAAGAAGATTATTTCACTTATATCAAATAAATACCTTCAACATTTTGCTACTTTGTAATCCTTTGTCAAAATTCAATGCATGCAAAATATGTTCCTTAAAAGAGCCTCCAAGAGTCTATTATCTGTGTGGTAATTAAAAGCGCTCACAGTGTATCAATTTATATTGTTATTTCTGTTCAAACCCAACCATATAGGCATCAAGAAACATAATTAGGTCTCAAAATTAGTAACAACAGATGTGAAGGAAAGGAAGAAGCACATAGAAAGATAGAAAAGGAAAAAATATCGCACACAAAATATGGAATAAAGTGAAAAAGAAATTAAAAGGTATTGTTTAAAGAAGAATATTAGCACCTGTACATAATCCAGCTTCAAAAGCAGGTCCTCCTTCTTTAACTTGTTTAACAAATATGGTATCCATTGGTTCCAAGCGGTTTCTTTGTTTTCCTGTTACAGAGAAGAAGCCCAAAGCATAATTTTACTTCGCAATACTTCACTAAAATACCAAAATATAAAATATCATTTGAGACAATTAAGCAAAGATTTTTAATGAAGTATTAAATACATACCCTGAATTTGGATGCTAAAATTGTAATGTAGGGGTTTTCATTAATTCATTTATTTTGCTTCCTCCAAAACATAATGACAACCATAACACTGTAATGGTTTCCATTTACTGGCTACATTCCATATGTCAACTGCCACACTAAATGCCGTACATATCTCAGAGCTAATTTCCATAGCAAGTAAGTACTGCTACTACCATTCATAAAAGAGGAAACTGAGGCTGAGAGAGATTAAATAAAGTCTCCAAGGTCACACAGCTAACAAGTGTCAAAGCTGATTATACAGGTGGTACTCATACTGCTATTTTTTTCTGAGATGAAGTCTCACTCTGTCACCCAGGCTGGAGTGCAACGGTGCAATCTCAACTCACTGCAACCTCTGCCTCCTGGGTTCAAGCAATTCTCCTGCCTCAGCCTCCTGAGTAGCTGGGACTACAGGCGCACACCACCACGCCCACTAATTTTTGTATGTTTTTAGTAGAGAAGGGTTTCACTATATTGGCCAGGCTGGTCTCGAAGTCCTGACCTAATGATCCACCCACCTCAGCCTCCCAGAGTGCTGGGATTACAGGTATGAACCACTGCGCCCGGCCTCTACTGCTTTTTAATACTGCATTGTGCTAAGCATTAGAATGTAACAATGAATAAGACATATTCTTTTCCCTTCAGGGACTCTGGTAGGAGGAGAAAGACATACAGACAAATGACAGTATAGTATAAAAAACAATCAGAGACAAATACAACATACAGTCATGGCAATGAGGAGAGCATGATCAATCCTGTAAGTCAGAATTTCACAAGCTGTTTTCCATGGATCATTGGCATTAACATCTAAGGTGCTTGCTAAAAATGGATAACGGAGTCTGACCAGAAATCTGCTTTGTCAACAACTTTCCCAGGTGATCCTAATACACATTAAATTTTGAGAACAACTAGCCGTATCAGTGAAATAGAAGTCAACGACAGATTGACAGATGAGAGGACATTTAAGCTAAGTGATAAATAGCATGATAAGTATTGTTAGGGAAGAAGGAAGTACACGGTAGTTCTCAAAGTGTGGTCCCCAGACCAGCAGCATCAGTATCACCTGGGAATATGTCAGAAATGCAAATTTGTGGACCCCACCCTAGATCTCCTGAATGAGAAACTCTGAGGTGATTGTGATGCACACTGAAGTTTGAGAATCACTGAAGTAGAAGACACAGTCCTGACCCTTAAAGAAGAATGTAACTGAGAAAAAAGTCATATACATGTGTTGAGTAACAAGATACTACTTGTTAAACAGCAATACTGGGCAGAAAATGATTGAGTGTCAAATATAAAGAATTCATAATCACTGCCATATAAAACTGAATTGTTACCAGAGTATGCACCAAGATGGCTCAAAAGAAGTTACTTAATAAAGGAACATCTATGAGTAGCTCCCCTTAAATACTTAGCTATTTATTCTGAAAGAAGACCTCTGAAGCAATGAATGACTAGATATCAAAGGCAATGGGGCAAAGTAAAAATTGCTTGTTTTAGAAGCTAGTAGACATGGATTCAAATCCCTTCCTTTGCCACTTGAAATTTTCTATGTGTGCTAGGCTTTATTTTTCTTCATAAAACTTACAACTCACTACCAAAAATTACATTTTTATTTTCTTACATGTTTGTTGTGTCTCTCTCACTAACATAAAGAGCAGGAATTTTTGTCATGTTCATTAATACCACAACACAGAGCAGGCATTCAACAAATAATTATTCAATGAGTTAATATATTTCTTGTTTAGTTTAAACTTACACAAGCCCTCAAGATGGGCATTATGATCCTAAAATTGCTATTTGACTGAAGAGGAAAAAGAGACTCAGTAACTTGCTAAAAGGCAGCATAGGGATTTGAACCCAAGTCTGAATTCATGTGTGACAATTCCATGCCACCTCACAAGTAACTGAAAGTGATTCATTTCTCAGGCTTTACTGTATTCAAATAGACAGTCCACTTACAATTAATTTAAAAGGAAAAATACTTTCTTATCAATTCAGATCACTTAAAATGCAAATGCTGAATTCCAATGAAGTTGGCGATCGGGTTAGGTCAGTCTAATATTTACAACAGTTGGCATTAAAGAAAAACATGTATCTTCTTGGCTAGAGATCTAAAGGCTTAGTAAGTTTTGTTGCATCAAGTCACTGCTTTCATGGAAAGATTTATGTAATAAAAGAGAAGAGACATTTTTCCTATTAATGTCTTCTACTCCACTGTGTCTCAAAGGTGATTATATCATATTTAAAAAAAACAAAATGTAAATGACTATTAATGAATTCTACAAAATAATAAAAAGTTGGCTGGGTAGCAATGTGGTGACTTCTGAAAATTCTGATAGAAAATTTCACTTACACAGAATAGAGGTGGTCCAAAATAATGTGGTGTTAATTCTATAAAAGAAATACTAATTTTGAAATGACTGCCATTGTAAAGTCAGACATACTTTGCCACTGACAAGTATTTCAATACACTATGCCTGAAAACATATGAAGATGGAACATTAAAATAGAGTCCAATCCTATAGCAAGCACTGTTACATCTGCTGAGAGTTGCACTTTTAATTCTTGCTCCCTTTCCTTTCTGAACTTTCTCCAAAAATCCGACTTGCTACCTAGGTACCATCCAATTCCTCCTAGACAGAGAAAAACATTTCCCATAAGTATCCCTTAAATATAAGGAGATTTCACTAAGAAGCACATTTTTCTTCAGTTTCTAAACACCTTGGCTCTATGTCTTCAGTTAAACACTTGACTCATAAATTTTTAAGAGCATCTTCTTTTTCAGATATGTACTCCACAATTCTGCCAGAACTGGAAATCAAAAGTATCACATTTAAAATGTGTGTCATTATTCACAAGCCCTCTTAGGTCTTTATTTTCTGTTAAGTAAATTTCTAGATATGCAGAACTAAAAGCCTGATCCCAAGTTGTGTTAATTCTCCAGGAAAAATGACTCCTTACTTTCCTGTATGATTACTTAGCAGACCCAGATGGCTTCCTTGGCAATTCTTAGTAAAAGTTGCTTTCAGTTCCACATCTGCATTTTATAACTTCTCAATTTTTTGAGAATACATGGGACATGTTCAAAGAACTGTTAAATACCTTATTCAAATATCATTTCCTTAACTTTATCAAAAGAAAAGTGTGGGTTTTTGGCACATATATAGTTAAATCTTCCTATATTTGCAGAAAAAAAGGTAAAAAGACAATTATATTACATGGATGAGAATGGCTCAAGTAACCACGTTCAGAAAAAATCCCATTTTATATTAGTTAATATATAATTATTACTGACTTAAGAAGACATACAAAGCACATATAAATTTACCTGAACTTGAATATTACACTTGAAATCAGAAAGAATGCACATACGTCTACAATGAAGTAAATACGATCAGCTGGGGGAAAAATAACTCGAGTAAAAAAATTAATTATATATAGATAGTAGCTGCCATCTAAATACTGAATGTCCAGGTGGATATGATTCTTATTCTCTGTATTCATTATAATGCAACAGTTAAGACCTTTGGCCCAATAACCATATTACGTGGTTTTAAATCCCAGCTCTACCACTCATTTTCCAAGTGGGGTCATCAGATTTTACAATATTTGATATATATTTAAACTAAAAAATAGTAGTGGTCTATCTGAAATTCAAGTTTAATTGAGCATTCTGTATTTCATATGATAACCCTATATCCAAGTGATTTTAGACAAAGGATTTCTATGTGCCCCCAGTTTACTGATCTGAAAAAATTGGAATGATAATAATTATTCCTACCTGGAAAGGTTGTTGTGAGGATTAAAAAAGACAATCCAGGCCGGGCGCTGTGGCTCACGCTTGTAATCCCAGCACTTTGGGAGGCTGACACGGGTGGATCACGAGGTCAAGAGATCGAGACCATCCTGGTCAACATGGTGAAACCCCGTCTCTACTAAAAATACAAAAAATTAGCTGGGCACGGTGGCACGTGCCTGTAATCCCAGCTACTCAGGAGGCTGAGGCAGGAGAATTGCCTGAACCCAGGAGGCGGAGGTTGCGGTGAGCCGAGATCGCGCCATTGCACTCCAGCCTGGGTAACAAGAGCGAAACTCCATCTCAAAAAAAAAAAAAAAAAAAAAGACAATCCAGTAAAGCACTTAATAAATACCTGCATGTGCTAGATATTATATAAGTATTACTTATTATTATGATAGTCCTGATTATAAACTTTTCAAGTTTACAAACAGATCAGAGATGATCTTGGGTACACAGAGCCCGTCACATCGCAAGTGAGCAATAAACACTGGCTGAAAGGATACCCATAAAACTCAACTGTCAGCTGGACGTAGTGGCTCACACCTGTTATCCCAGCACTTTGGGAGACTGAGATGGGTGGATCACCTGAGGTCAGGAGTTCGAGACCTGCCTGTCCAGCATGGAGGAACCCATCTCTACTAAAAATACAAAATTATGCAGGCATGGTGGCACATGCTGGTAATCCCAGCTACTCGAGAGGCTGAGTCAGGAGAATTGCTTGAACCCAGTAAGCAGAGGTTGCAGTGAGCCGAGATTGCGCCATGATACCCCTGCCTGGGCAACAAGAACAAAACTACATCTCAAAACAAACAAACAAACAAACAAACACCTCAACTGTCATAGGGAAGTCAAGGAATACTGCCAGGGAGCGGGTGGGGTGGAAAACTTGAAAGAAAAGAAAGTAAAAAGGTAATAAGAGATTATAGTAAAAAAATTTCCAATAACTCTGACACAAACTATACACCTGTCTTCAAAGAGATTGTGTCTAAAACCAAAGTGCTACATCTATAGGCCTGGGGGCTTTGTCAGTCAAAAAGGATGAGTTAAATCTCTAGTGACCTTCTGTGGAAAATGCTAAAATCATTTGCAGCATCTAAATTATTCAAAATTTAAAAATATTAAGCATACAAAAAAAAGACTAAAGGAAATAATTACTTTTAAGAAGCAACAAAATTTGAACTATGCCAATTACAAAAAGAACTCTTTAATGAAGATCATAGAAAAATAGATCATAATAGGTGAAAATAATCCTACAGTTCTGAGGACAAGAGAAACATATTTCTTAACAGACTGGAAACATATGTACTTTATACAAAGAAAACCTACCCCACATTGTAATCAAGAGCAAAGCAATAGAAAATAATGGCTATCGTCTATGGCCATACCCCCTTAAACATGCCCAATCTTGTCTAATGTCAGAAGTTTAGCAGGACTGGGGCTGGTTAATACTTGGATGGGAGACTGCCTGGGAATACCATGTGCTATAGGCTTTAAAAATAATATAAAAGAAAGAAAGAAAATAATGGTTATCACCGAGATTGAGCTTTTGTTTTGTTTCTTCTCTCTCCGAATTCTCAAACTTGCTACTGGAAAATTTTTTTAATTGAACCACATCTCTGCTTTTATGGCACTTATTTCAAAAAACAGTATTTTTTTCCATTGGTTTCTTTGTTGCCAAAGAAAAATCTCTATCCCTATGCAACAAAAGGCCATTGACATGAGACTGTGCTCCAATCTGAAAGTCAGATAAGCCTTGGAAGAAGTGTATCCTCCACAAAGGTGGAAAGCTGAAGAGGTATGTCACATAATAGAATATGAAGGCATCAAGCATCAGTTATTTAAGGGAAATGAACAGCATATTGAAATTAGTATCTATTTTTCAGATAAAAAATAATTGAAACTCCAATCTACATTGAAATCCATAGCAAAGTTATGTCTGAGGGATAAAAAGGGATCTTCATTTCTCTTTGATGGAGAACAGACTGCCACAGAAAAAACACCATGTAGAAGAATTTATTGAGGAACTGTGGAGCTATTAAGAAAAAAAAAAAATAAGGAGTAATATACACCAAATTTAGGCTAGTAATTACCTCTAGGGGAAGGGAAGAGGAAAGGAGTGGCACAAAAGGGCCTTATTATATTTGCAGTCATTTATGTCACTTGCCAAAGATGGGTGGCAAGCATTTGAAAGTAACATTTTTTTCCTATATTTTGTATGCCTAAAATATTTCATAACTATTATTTCTTATTTTGACAACAGGCTTCTAACTTTTATTTTGGGGACATGGTTTACTGGTATCATATACTTTTTCTAAGAGTCTAACAGAGACACAAATGTCCAACATTAAAAATCCATATGTATCATATGATAAACACATCCTATATAAGTCATTAAGCAGAATCCAATTTAAGAAGACTGCTATGGCAGATTATTAGTCCTTTTTTAGTTAGTGTTTTTTGTGTTTTTTTTTGGTAAGCAGAGAATCACTAAGAAAGATGTGCCAACTTATTAAATCGAGGTGTTCCCCAAGTTCTCACTCAAAATGCTCTCACTTGCAGAGTGATAGCTAGCACTTTAAAATTATATCTCCAAGTCTCCAATCTGCAGATCCAGCAATTACTATGAGCTCCCAAGCCCAAATTCCAATAATCTCTGGATACTGTCAGTAGAATGTCACCTGTCAGGTCTCAATCACATTATATGTATTATTAATAAAAACATACTATCTTTCTACACTTCCTGATCTTCAAGTAATAATAGAAAAAAATGAAATAAGAAAATCTGTTTAATATAAAAAAGCAAACCATGTTCTAACTGAATCATGCTAACCTTTCTTTCAACCCACACCCCTCTAGTTTTTAAAAGATTTTACTGTAGAAATGTCCAGCATACACAAAAGTAGAGAGGTCAATAAAGCCCCATGAATGCAGCTTAAATAATTATTAAAAATCTGTCAATCTTGTTTCATCGAAACCTACCCACTTTAAAACATTTTAATGGAAATCCCAGATAATCATATCAATTCATTCATAGATACTTTAAATACATCCATATACACCACTAACAGATAAGAACTTTACATTTTCTTCAAGGAAAGACAACAAACTCCTTCAATAGTTCTTCACAGCGTGTACCATTCTGCACAATGTTATTTCTAGCGTAAGCTGACAAACCCACTCTATTTTCATCTTCCTTATACCTACTTAACATTAATACAAAGCAGTATATCATGACAGAAATGATAGCCCCAAAGGCTATGAAATAAATTTAGAAAAGTTTCAGATGTAAAAATCACAATATAATCCTAAATTAAGTTTCTTAACAAGTAGCCCATTCCCAATGCAAATGCTCTACCCATATATTCAAGTTCAATGAGTTCATATATGCACAAGAACATATAGTACATGAAAATCTCCAGCACACAGAACAGTGCCCGGCATATAGTAGATGTTCAATAAATGTTTGCTAATTAAAATTAGAGCCCTGGAAAATGTCAATAATAAAAATTCCCAAAACCAACTTGAAGAGTTGTTTCAGGAACAAAGCAATTATGCTACAACTAATCTGTACTATTTCCCTCAAATCGTTCAAGGAAAATGCTGCCACTCAATAGCAGTTTAAGTACAATACCACTAGGTGTCAGACGTGAATCAAAATTTTCTGGCATTATGAACTATTCAGGCAAGAAAGACTGGATAGGTGTTATTAATTCAACAAATATTTACCGGGCTCTCACAAATGTGCCAGGCGTTGATTATCCTACAATGAACAAAGAATCCTGGTATATGCCTTCCGAAGTATTTGAAGTTCACGTAGCATTGGGTTTTTTGCCCTAACATGTCACGCAGTTCACAAACAATATTATCACATCTAGATTCATAGCCCTATTATTCCTGTTATGCTAGAATTTAATTTGTCTGCAAACTCAGAAAAATTTGTTATGGTGCTCTAACCAACTATCTTTCTATCTGACTTTATCACCTCTCAATCCTTTAACTAATTAACCTCGCTTGACTTTATCAAGACCTTCCATTCCCTTTAGCCTTCTCCATTCTTGTAAATTATCAGTCTCCCTCCAGAAATTACTTTCATGCTTGCTCCAGCAACACATGTACTAAAATTGGAACAAAAACTTCTTTCTTTCCTATTAAGATTACCCATGGATCAGTATTTCAACAAAATTCAAAAGCACCCTCAACTTCCTTTCCCCTTAACCTTTCAAAGCATTTGGTTTGCCAATCTCTAACTATGGAGAATTCCAAAATACACCTGCTCTATTCTTGTTCTTGGCCTGCTACTACAGCTGAATAAAACTGCATAACAACCACTGATTTACAATTTCCAAGTTCAGTTCAGTTCTTGACAGTGCTCAGAAAAGTCTCTTGCTTGCATTTTAATTCCTGCTCCCTCAAGGTTGCTGTTTCAAACTTCTAGTAACCTTCTTTTTTATTTTTTTTTTACAGAGACAAGGTCTTGCTATGTTGACCAGGCTGATCCCAAACTGACTTCCAGGGATCCTCCTGCCTCGGCCTCCCACTCAAAGTGCTGGGATAAAAGGCATGAGTCATCACACGCGGCCACAATACCCTCTTTAACTTGCTGTTCCATGCTGATTTCCTCACACTAGTTGGATAACCTTGCCTCCCAGTTCACTCAACTGCTGTATCCTCAACTTTTTTTTCTTTGCCTGTCCTCATTTCCTTGGTCCTATTTCAAGTAGGGATTTAGTCATCAGCCTCCTTCAGGACCTTGCCCCCCTAATTATCCCTTCTCACATGTAAAACTTCATGTGGGACAATACCTAGTCTTCTCTCCAAATCTCATGGATATACAAAAGATTCCCAAACTTAAAACAACAAAAGTTCTCTCCACCCTTCCACATAGCTTCATCTCTATCCCTTTGTTTTTCACACTTCTTACAAACGTAGTCTATACTCACCTTCAGTTGCCTCTAATTCAGGGTTTCTTAGAAATTAACAAATACCTCCTGCGGGGCAAACTCACCAACTACCCTACCCTGACCTTGTCACACTTCGATGCTCTAATGTTTATGTTCCAACCCACTCCTATTTGTCTTCCTCCTCCCTTCCGTAAACTGCACTGAAACTGTTCTCAGTAACTTTACCAATCTGCCATTTGTCAGGTCCAGTCCAACTGTATTCCTTTAGTCCAAATCCTCATGAATTCTCTATGACAAAGGACAAGTTTTCCACTCCCTGCCCCACTTAAAATTATCACCTCCTAATAAGCAAATTACCAACTATTCCTGGTTGTCCTCAGACCTTTCCACTATTTATTCTCAGATTTCCTGATTCTTCTTTCTCTGACCATTTCTTAGAGTCCCATCTTCATTCTACATGTCTTTATGCTCTCTGTGTATGGTTTCATTTATGCTTAAGACTTAATTATAACATATAAAATGATGACTGTCAAATCTATTTTCAACCCCTTACCTCTTACTTAAGAACTCCAGACACAAGTTTTCAACCAGATAGTGAACTCTCTACAGGCATCAGAAATACAACTTATCCCAAACTAAACTCATTTCTCCAGAGGAAGGAGAGATATTTCACTTGGATATCCTTCAATACTTCATTTAATGACACCTCCATCTAACCAGTCACTCAAGCCAGAAAAGCTAAGCATAATGCTCCAAACGCATCTTTAACTGGAGACATACACTCCCATCCTCAAATCCTTCCACCAAATCTGGGCAAATGTAACTTCTAAATACCTCTGAAATCTGTTCTAGAATGCCGTTTTTCCTTCCTCCTGATAAAATGCTATTCATCTGTCAACAACCCAATGGATACCCCACCTGAGATCCCCTTGCCTGGTGGTTAAAACTCTCACTTCAAGAAGTTCTGGCCAGGTGCAGAGGCTCACACCTGTAATCCCAGCACTTTGGGAGGCTGAGGTGGGTGGATCACTTGTGGTCAGGAGATCAAGACCAGTCTGGCCAACATGGTGAAACTTGATCTCTACTTAAAAAACATAAAAATTAGCAGGGTGTGGTGGTGCATGCCTGTAGTCCCAGCTACTCAGGAGGCTCAGGCAGGATAATCACTTGAACCCAGGAGGCAGAAGCTCCAGTGAGTCAAGACTGTGCTGCTATGCTCCAAACTGAGTGACAGAACGAGGGGCTCCGTCTCAGGGGGAAAAAAAAAAAAAGGTAGTTCCTAGTCTGGCGGAAGGTATAAGTATAAAATAATTACATAAAGGCATATGCAGTTGTTGCAGGATCATGGCACAAGGAATCAGAGTCTGTGTTCTATACATATATATTCATTAGATGTATATATGCCAGGAACTGTTCTGGGCTTTAAGAAACAAAGTAAGAGAATAAAGTCTCTGCTCTACATTCCAAATGAGGGAGAAAAATGCTCAAGAAGAAATATGAGAAATGGTGGTAAGTGCCATGGAGAACAATAAGCAGAGTGAGAAAGAAAGGAAGAGGAAAAGGGAGGGCTGTTTTTCTGAAGTAGTCAGGGATGTCCTCTCTAAAAGGTGACATGTGCACAGTTATCCGAAAGAAGTGAGGTTAGAGGCCACACTGCTTCCCAGCAATTAGTTTAGTGGGTGGCTCACAGGACAGACTCAACAGATGTTTGCTAAGGGAATAAACAGAAATTATATTTCTTGATTTAATGTATTTGACATTTACATGTAAATATTTCTGTTCTGTTTTCATAGCAAACATGAAAAATTATATGTTAAACATCAAAAACAGGGACTATAAATATTATAATTAAGTCTTTACTAAATTATGGATCATGTACTTTCAATGTAGGCTAACTAGCTGGAGAGCAATCAGGAAGGAAAATGGAACTACCCAACTAGGGGATGTCTATGATTAAGGTCTTAAGTTATGGAGCAGCTTTAAAAAAGACAGCTCAACCTCTATAAAATCAACTTGGCCCGGTGTGGTGGCTCACACCTGTAATCCTAGCACTTTGGAGGCAGAGCCAGGAGCCCAGGAGTTCAAAGCCACCCTACGCAACATGGCAAAACCCTGTCTCTACAAAAATTATAAAAATTAGTCAAGCATGGTGGTGCATGCCTGTGGTCCCAGCTATTCCAGAGGCTGAGGTGGAGATTGCAGTGAGCTGAGATTGAGCCACTGTATTCCAGCCTGGGAGACGGAATGAGAGCCTATATTTACAGAAAAAAAAAAAATGGCTTAGCATGGTAGCTCAGTCCTGTAATCCTAGCACTTTGGGAGGCCAAGGTGGGCGAATCTCTTGAGCTCAGGAGTTCAAGACCAGCCTAAGCAACATAGTGAGAAATCATCTCTAAAAAAATTTTTTTAATAATAAAAAGAAACCATTATACAATGACTTGATCATTATACAATGTATACATGCATTAAAATATCACACTGTATCTCATAAATATGTATACTTGTCAATTATAAATTTAAAAATTTAGGAAAAAAAAGCTCAAAATCACCTAATTACAGAGTTACCTCTAGAACAACATTTCTATAAAGAAGTTCTTTCCAGAGGAGAAATTAATATTCTGGAGAGCATTAATACTTTGTCATGTACTTTTCTTCTTGTTTTTACCTGTATAGCCCTATCTGTTCAGCATCTCCAATTAGTTCTCTGAAATCCTAAATTTCACTTTATTTTTAAAACTTCATTTATTTTCTTGGCTGCCAAATTAACTTTCAAACTCTTAAAATCTATTCCTAGAAATGGAATTTCTGACAATGCTTCTTTAATCCAATTGAATTCCTTGCACTTTAGATCACTATAAGCAAGGTTTCCAGGGACTTCAAATAAAAGGGTTTTTTGTTTTTTTTTTAAAATCTTTCATCTAACTTGACCCCCTTATTTTACCAGTTTATTTTATAAAGAGGAAGTCCAAGTGGTTACATAAATCCAAGATTACCATTTTTTTTTGTTATTACTGTTCTAGCTTACACACATAGCAGCTATGGGAAACTGATTTCTAAATCAAGAGTGTCACTGGCACTTTGTGTTAGAGGTTGATGGGAAAAGACCAAAGAAAAGTAGGAGGGCAGTCGGAAATATGCTTTTCTTCTTCAACAGCAGAGGTTAGATCTAACATACTAAATTTTGCAGCTTTGGGAGTAGTCATTTTAGAAGCTTGTGCCAAATCAAGATGGTGGTCATCAGAAAGACCCCAGTGCACCTCCCTTAATTCAACACATTTACTCAGCAAACATCTGAGCTCCTACTATATGTACTAGGTACTTACTAGGCATTAAAACCTCAGCAATGAAAGACAATTTCTATCCTTAATTATCTTTACTCTGAAAGTAATACATAAAAAATATTCTTTTCCATAAAAATACTTAAAAGTCTAAGTATATAAGGAAAGTTTATTTTGCATATTCTTTCTTTTTTCCTTCAGACAGAGTCTCACTCTGTCCACCAGACTGGAGTGCAGTGGAACAATCTTGGCTCACTGCAACCTCCGCCTCTTGGTTTCAAGGGGTTTTCCTGCTTCAGCCTCCCAAGTAGCTGGGACTACAGGCATGCGCCACCACGCCCAGCTAATTTTTGTATTTTTAGTAGAGGCGGGGTTTCACCATGTTGGCTATGCTAGCCTCAACTCCTGACCTCAGGTGATCCACACACCTCGACCTCCCAAAGTGCTGGGATCAAGGGCCTGAGCCACCACACCCAGCCTGCATATTCTAATATTCAGTCTTTGCCTGTCGTTTCTCTATTTGCCTTCATTAGGTTCGTGCTGCTGCCACCACCTCCCTAGAACAGGTATGTCAGGAGGAAGAAATTTCCTACTTGTTTACCACATAGCATGAACAATCACTCAGATTGTCTCCAAAATATGAGTAGGAATTTTCCAGTAGAGAATTAGGGAAAATGTCTATCTATAGCTTTTAAAAATTGTGAAACATCAATCTACTTCATCTTGTACAAAATATCCTTTCAAACATTTGAAAGCGCTTATCACTTCCTCCTCAAGCAAGTCTCTTTCAAGCAAAGTCAATCTTTTTTAAAAAATACATATCATAGGTCAGCCAGGTGCAGTGGCTCACACCTGTAATCCCAGCACTTTGGGAGGCCAAAGTGGTGCATCACCTGAGGTCAGGAATTAGAGATCAGCTTGGCCAACATGGTGAAACCCTGTCTCTACTAAAAGTACAAAAATTAGCTGTGCGTGGTGGCAGGCACCTGTAATCCCAGCTACTCAGGAGGCTGAGGCAGGAGAATTGTTTGAACCCAGGAGGCAGAGGCTGTAGTGAGCTGAAATTGAGTCATTGCACTGCATCCTCCTGGGCAACAAGAGCGAAACTCTGTCTCATTTAAAAAAAAAAAAAAAAAAGTCAAAAATTATATATATTTATATTCTTGCCATCACAGCCCTTTATATCTGAGGTTCCCAAGTGTTTTAACCATGTCCTAGTTAGTCAAAAGACAACCCTGGAGATCCCCTTTCCTGTATTTTCCCACCTATCCACTAGAGAAGAACAAAATAAATATTTTGAAGTTACCTTGTTACTAGCAACATACAGAATCACTTATTATTACTTTTGTGTGTATTTATGCATATGTGTATGTGTGTATACATGTATATAAGTGAGTTTATACATTTTACATTGGGAAATATTACCCATAATAGCAAACTACAAATAACTTGGTAATTATAACTACATCTTAATAGGACAAATACATGGGCAGCAAATTATCTAATGACTTATCAGTGTACTAGCTAACTGGGCTAATATAAAGAGATGGGTAATTTATATCTGAACCATAGTATATATACATGTACAGCCTAGCTGCTAGAAAATTACATCCCAAAATACTAATGATACCAGTGAAACAATATATGCCCAGGCCACTGAACATGAGCATCCATTTTAAGAACTTTTCTACCCAGCAATCAGAAAAAAAAGCCCAAGCCTAGTTACAAATCTGTCAGGGATTCTCCCACACTTAAGAGGAAGAGTAACTACAAATAATGCCCCACCAACCCAGAGGCTACCTTGGGGGCTGAGCAAAGTAGGAGAAAAAAAAAAGAAGGAAGAGAAAAGACAGTTCTAAGAAGTGGCTACAGTCTAAACTGACATGGACATGGATTTGTAGGCTAACTCAGGTAACAGTCTGTTCCTAGAAAAGCAAACACCAATCAACTTGGAGAAGAGATTTTTCATCTTAGAGCTCAAAGAATCCCCAAGTAATAATTTTTGAAGGTCAAGAAACACAAAATAGTTAAAAAATTCATGGAAAACAATATTCTAAGCTAAAGCTACCTGAGAAAACAAGAAAAACAGACTCACAAAGACTCCTGATAAAAGAATGACCAGACACTGATTATAAAAGAATTCTGCTTACCATGTCTGAAGAAATAAAAAGATAAACCTAAAAGCAGTACAGGTGAAAAACTGTAAGAAATGATCAAACATATTTGCTGCAGTACCCTAAAAAACTTCTAAGAACCAAACTTTAAAACTTAACTAAAAAGAAATTTACTGAAGATATATTGGAAGAAATTATCTAGAATGCAGACCAGAAAGACAAAAGAAGAAAAATAAAAACTAGAGAATTTAGTAGCTACGGGAGATGGAGTAAGAATGAAATATTATCTTCAATATTATTGAGTAATTGCATACTCAGCAAAAATATCTTTCAAAAATGAGGGCAAAACACAGATATTTCAGGGGGAAAAGGAAAGAGAAGTGCATCGCAAACATATAAGTAACATGTTGGAGCCAGGTACAGTGGCTCATACCTATAATCCTAACTACTCAGGAGACTGAGGCTCTGGGTAGTGCCTAAGGACAGCCTGAGGCCAGGAGTTCAAGATCAGCATGGGCAACATAGTAAGACCCCATCTCTTAAAAAATAAAAATAAAAAAAGCAACATGTAGGTAGGAAGACGATAATGGAGTTAACATGTTCTAAGGTCTGTATATTGCATAAGAGTAGAACCAAATTTTAAGTAGCATTAGACTTTGGTGAGCTTGCATATTATTTCTAGAATAACCACTAAAAGAAGCATAATAATGTCATTTAATCTTTCAAGTAGAAAGTATAGAAGAGAAAATATTTTTTAATCTCAGAAAAGAGAAAAATATGTCTGAACCAACAGAAAGTTCAAAATAAAAGTAAAGATTAAACAATAAATACATAATTAATTACATTAAATACACAGGTGAAAATTTCTAAATCTACCTATGGTGAACTAGCTGGTTACAGAATTAACTCTTCCACCCATGAACAACAACCAGAAAAGCTAGACGATGTAGAATCATATTTGTGTGAAGGTACCAGAAAGCAACCAAGGCAGAGATGGCTTAATGGGACAAGCTTCCCAATAGAAGTCCAGAGAGGTGAGTCCAGTGCTTTGCATAACTGAGGCGTTTCCTGTTCCCGAGTAATAGGAAAGACAGACTGAGCAGCTGCACAGAGCTTCCATCAATCTCAAAAGGCTGGGGAGATTTAAAAAAAAAAATTGAAACTTCAAGGCCAGCCAAGGAAAAGAGCTCTAGGAAACACCATGTTTTCACTTGGGGGTCCCCAAAAGAATACAGCCTGTGAGCAGGGGTGAAAAGAAAAAGCCCAACCATGTCAAGCATGGAAGTGTGCTGTTCCGATTTCCTTCAGAAGAACCTGCCGCAGGGAAGACTGTGACTGACAGCCCCAGCTGCCACCCTTTAGATCCATCACCATGTCCACACAGAGGCCACATTTCCCCATTCTGGCCCAAAGCAGGATTCTTCTAAAAGACAAGTGTTTGCCTGGGGGCTCTTCACTGGCCTGGCAGAGGCTTTCTTAGATCTGTGCTGCAGTATGGGGCCCTTCCTACTAATTCCTTCCTTTTCTCTTTTCTTTCACAGGGGTCAGACCTGTCTCATGGTCTGAAGCTTTCCCCTGTCCTCTCTTGCTCTCATCTTTATCCTTTACAGGCATTGCCCCCAATAAGTCTCTGCATATCTCATCCTGTCTTAGTATCTGCTTCCATCTTGATGTCTGCTACTCAACACCAATTATCAAAAAAACCAAGGCCCACCTTTAGGGGAAGGCAATCCTTGAGCAGAGATGCAAAAATTCTAAATAAAACAGAAAACAAAATCTGGTGATATATAAAAAGCATCACATACTGTCAACAAGCTTGGTTTAGTCCAGTAATGCAGGGATGGTTTCACATTTGAAAACTGTACCAACATGATCTACCACATAAAGAGATTAAGGAAGAAAAATCAAAGGATTATGCCAAAAGATGCAGACCAATTCAACACTCATTCGTGAGAGAGACACACCACTTTCATAGATCAAAAGATTCAGTATTTCAAATATTCCAATATTATAAAGAATATAAAACCAAACAAAATTCCAGCAGAATTTTTTCTTGTGGGTATAGAAACTGAAAATTTGATTCTAAAACTTAGATGATACTGCAAATGGAGAAAAATAGTCAAGCCAATCTTGAAAAGCAAAACTGGAAGACTTATTCTACCCAATAACAGTAACACTTATTATAAAGCCACATTAGTTAGGATAGTGTTGTCTTTGTGTAAAGAAAGTGATCAATGGAATAGAACAAAGGTTGGCAAACTTTTTCTTTAAAGAGCCAGACAGTAAATATTTTAGGCTTTGTAGGACACATAAAATCTCTGTCGCATATTCTTCTTTTTTTAACAGCCCTATAAAAAAATAGATCTATTCTTAGCTTGGAGGCTGTACAAAAATGAGCCATGGGCCAATCCCTGGAATAGAAGCAAGTCTAGAAACACACATATATACTTTATGATCAAGGTGGTATTACAGAGCTATAAAGAAAGTATGGACTTTAGACAAAACAGTGTGGGTCAAATAAATATCCATATAGGAAAAAAATTCATCTTGAGCCCATACCAGATGCAAAAATAATCAATTTTAGGTGAATTTTAGGAATTTTAGGCTTGTGAATAATGCATCTTGAAGATAACACAGAAGGATATGACCATGGAGTCGTAAAAATAATTCTTAAATAGAACTCATAAAGTATTAACCATAAAAGAAAAGACTGATAATTCAGATGATATTAAAATTAGAGACCTCCCTTTATAAAAATTACTAATAAGAAACTGAATGGCAAGTCATAGGTTGAATTACCTGCTAATCATATATCACTAACAAAGTACACATCCACAATATTTAAAGAATGCCTACAAGTTAATAATTAAAAAAGAACTAACAGGTAAAATTCAAATAAAAGGTAATCAACGTCACTGGTCTTCAGGAAATCCAAATTAAAGTCATAGTCCACACCACTATACATCCACTGAAATGACTAAAATTACAAAGACTGACAATACCAAGTGTCAGTGAGAGATGGAGCAAGTGGAACTCTCATACACTGTTGGGAGAGCATGTAAATGGGCACAGTCCCCTCAGAAAACTGTTTAGCAGCATCTACTAAATGTACCCATATGCATACCCATGACTTAGCAATGCCCAGATATACATGCCCTTTAGAAATGAGTACATATGTATACAAAAGTACACATACAATAATGCTCATACCCAGCACTTTGGGAGGCCAAGGCAGGTGGATCACGAGGTCAAGAGATCGAGACCATCCTGGTCAACATGGTGAAACCCCATTTCTACTAAAAATACAAAAAATTAGCTGGGCGTGGTGGCGTGTGCCTGTAATCCCAGCTACTCAGGAGGCTGAGGCAGGAGAATTGCCTGAACCCAGGAGGCGGAGGTTGCGGTAAGCCGAGATCGCGCCATTGCACTCCAGTCTGGGTAACAAGAGCAAAACTCCGTCTCAAAAAAAAAAAAAAAAAAAAGAGTTGATAAAAACATAATTAGTATGTTTACCTAACAACCAGAGAAACTCAAATCATTTAAATGGTCAATATAGTTAAAAATCATTCTGGGAGGCAGTGGGGCACACCTGTAGTCCCAGCTACTTAAGAAGCTAAGGCAGGAGGATCGCTTGAGCTCACAAATTTGAGGCTACAGTAAGTTATCATCATGCCACTACACTCCAGCCTGGGTGACAGAGCAACACCCTCTCTCAAAATAAAAAAAAAAAATTGGTTAATGCTTCTCAAATAATTCAAAAAAGAGATCCATGGAGGTTAGTAACACTGCTACATTTTGAAAGCAATTCCAAACATGCTTCTGATACCCCACCCAAAGTCGTAGATCATGAACCATGCTTGAATTAGTACAGGAGGCCTTTACCAAATGAGGTTTCACCAAGGTTACTGCTGAGTATCACTCCAAAACTGGTGGAAACTCAATTTCTAATTGTGTTTTTACAATATCCAGATCTCTTTCATATTATATCTGATTTTTTTTGCACCAAGGAATGAAATGCTTGTAATCCTTCATTTCCAATATAACATCATACATTTCCTGCACTGAATAGCCTAAAATCCTCCTCTCTGAATATTTCCTTTGGTTTATTAATGGTGCAGCAATTGTGAAGAAAGTTCCTGCACATATCTCCTTAATCAAAATTGATGTATGAGTGGAAGAGGGCTACTCATCAGTATACCATAGGAAGCTAAGTATCTGATATTCTGCTCAGGCCCCTGTGCTGGAGCCAGGGCTCTGACTGCTGCCACCAACTTTAGATGGCATCCCGAGACCACCCTTCTCTCAAGGCCATCTGACCAGTCCGGGCTGCCGAAAGACACACTGAAGCTGGTTGCCACCTCCTACTATTCTTTTTTTTAATTATTTTTGTTTTTATTTTTTTACCTACAGGAATATATATCTCATTTCTAATTTTATTTATAGTCATAATTTTAAATATATTATTTATATTATAATTATATAATTATATATTATATATAATTATATTGTTATATTCATTATCTTTATAAATATATATATTATGAATTATTATATTCTCCAGAGATTTAAGGGAATACAGATGTCAGCAAGGTATTCATTATCCACAAGCAACTATTACCACCAAAAAAAATTATTCTACTTAAATAACCTTTTACTTATAAAAAATCTGCATCATAGTACAGAAAACTAACCAACAAGAAAAAATACTTCTAAAATATAAGAGAGTGCACACATAAAGAATATGAGAAACATAACAAAATGCAAACAATGGGTAAGAAAAATAATCAGAAAATTAAATGGCTCAGTACTTCTTGGTTGCTAAGAAAGAAACAAGAAAATTAAGTGGCAAAAGAGATTTCACTAAATTGTCAAAAGGAAAGAAGACCAAAATCGTTCAGCTGTTTAACAGAATTTTGGCATTACAACAGCATCTCTTAGGAGTTTGAATAAAATCCTGGCAATTATTTTCTCTACAGTGATTCTAGGCTTTGACTCTGATCATTACACTGGAAGCTCCAATTCTATTAAACTAACACAAAATTCTACATAAAAGGATTTCATGATCTCAACATGCTCAAAAATAAGTTTTCAAAGCAAATGAGACAGTAAGATAAAAATTGTAACATTCCATTGAATTAAAATACTAAATTATTTATAGTTTATCTCTGAATAGGTTGCATTCTAAAAACTGACTTGTAAATAATTGTCTAGAAGTTAGAAGAAATTTTTTTCACATACAATATGGTGTAATTGATGATCAGGTTATCTGAAATGGTATCATGACTATTATACTGAGGGCTAAGCAGGCCTTTGTGAAATAGCCTGTGACCCCAACTATCAATTGGGATGCCAAAAAGAAACTCACACTTAGAAAGCAAAGGTGCAATCAAAGTACATAGGGCACTAAGACTCCATAACCTCATTAAGCTTTGCAAGTTCACTGCTGGCCAAATACTAAAACTGAGTAACAAGTGATGGTTGCTCCTGCAAAGTGTTCACAGCCTCTAAACTTGGGATCTCCTTGTCTTTTGTCAATGCAGAATTCACAGAATTGATTGCATAACATACTAAATATACCCTATTTTTATTTTCATTTATTTTAATTTATCTACTAATCTTCACACTATATAGGTCACACCCTTTTTTAAGCCAGAATTATTTTTAAAATAAAATTAAAGAAACGAGGAAAGAGACTTAAAACAATGACAATGGAAGTAAGATGGCAGTTATAAGATGGACGTAAGATTTAAGACACTGATGTGGAAATCCAGTTACTATCACTTACTAGTTGTTTGACTGTAGGCAAGCTATTTCTCAGCCTCAGTTCCCTCATCTACAAAATAGGAATATTATCTCATACCTCACAGGGTTAGACTGAGGTTTAAAGAAGATAAAAATATATATTATGTTGCCTGAAATATGAGATTAAGTTCTCAGTCATATGCTGATTTCCACCAGTCTCCCAACCTACTCCCCAAAATCAAGCAGTTTTTGCAAATATATTACAATTATATTGTAAATCACTTTCTCCAAATACTCTCATACCTTTTCATACTCTTCTTTGCTTAGGAAGAAAAACTATAGATCTTCTGGATCTTAATTAATATGCAGCTTCGCTGAACTTTGCTTCAGAAGAGGTAAGGTACTTGAATATCTGTTTCTCTCATTTTAAAGCCTTAGTTATGTGGTTTTAAAAAATCTCTTATTAGTCTTTTAACTAACTTTGATTTACCTTTTTGTTAACTTTGCTTATAATTATTTTCTCCCTCAATCTGTTAGACCTCTGATAGTAAACTTTTACTACATTTCAACTACATTTGTCCCTTGAACAATGGGTTTGAACTCTATAGGTCTGTGGATTTTTTTCAGTAAAAATACGATATTCACAGTAACACAAGGATGCAAAATCTGTGTTTCCAATACATGGATTCCATTGGGTCTACTACAGGACATGAGTGTGTGGAGATTAGCATATATGCAGGCGGTCCTGGAACCAATCCCGTGTATATCAAGGGATGACTGTATTTACATTCTTTATGAACCTTTTCTTTTAGCCATTTTATCCTCTAGTTATTATACTGACTCTCTATTTTCTTACAATGTAACTTTCCTTACTTAGGATTATCCCTTAATCAACATCATACATGCCAGTAGAGCAACCAGATAATTTAACCTCAAACTACAGCAGTAACTCAATTCAGATCTCAAGTTCAGTTGTAAGGGATAATAATCACAAAAGATCACCAGATATGCAGCCTTGAATATTCATTCTTCTAAACGGTTTGGATGTTGTCACTGGATCAAGCCAGACTCATGGGGACCTAGACACTTGGAACACAATGCTTTGGTGTCCATCACTTTAAACCAGGGTTTCTCACTCTTGCACTATTACTATTTGGGGCCAAATAACAATAATAATTATTATTATTTTCAGACAGAGTCTTGCTCTGTCAGGAGTGCAGTGGTGCGTTCTTGACTCATTGCAACCTCCACCTCCCGGGTTCAAGAGATTCTCCTGCCTCAGCCTCCCAAGTAGCTGGGATTACAAATGTGTGTCCCTATGCCTGGCTAATTTTTGTATTTTTAGTACAGATGAGGTTTCACCATGTTGGCCAGGCTAGTCTCAAACTCCTGACCTCAAGTCACCTGCCCGCCTTAGTCTTCCAAAGTGCTGGGGTTACAGGAGTGAGCCACCGTGCCTGACCCAGATAATTCTTTGCTGTGGGGGGCTGCCCTGTGCACTGTTTCAAGAGCACTTCTGGCCTCTATCCACAAGATGACAATACACACTCCCCCTCTCCCAATTGTGATAAAGATGTGTATAAAGAGGATACATTACCATATACCCTCCAGAGAGCAATATCATGCCCAGCTGAGAAGCACTTTAAGCTGAATGAGACCTTAAGGTTTTGTAGTTGGCTTACATTGAGGAACCACTTTAAAAACAGCCATAGGAAGAAATGGTCTTGAAAATATTATCTGCTGTATCACTCTTTGTTTTCCAGGGGAGAAACCTGTCTTAGACCTCAGTGCAAACAGAATGTTGTTCTTTAGGAATAATATTCCTAAAAAACAGTTTAGGATACCTTACCTGATCATATTCTCATCTTTTCTATGGCCACTGGCAAGCCTAAAAGCAAACTTATAGCCCATCTTCAATAGTATAGGACCTAAAGCATGAATGTAACCTGTAATAGATCTTCTAGTTTTCCCTTATAAATGTTCAAATTTACTCTCCCTAGCCAAAGCACAAAACTAAATCCATTCACTTCAGCGAGCTATGTCAGACACATAATGATGTGCATGAAGTTTTATAATGATGTCTTTCTACATTTATTAGAAGTATATTTCCCCCCCATAAGAGGCATGAATTCTAGATGCTGTGTGTCCAGTAGGTTGTCCAGGCATCAGCACATCAGCCTTCAGGACAACAGGAAGATGAAGGACCTCCACCCTCTTCTCTCTTGCTGATGCCAGCTTTGTGAGTTTTCCCTTTCCCCACTAAGGCTTATTTCTAACCCATGCCAAGTAACATTTGGAATTCATCCTGAACCCTGGTGCATGACAGATGGTGATGCAGGAGTGGTTCATCTTGTACCAGTGACAACTATGAAGAGTGCTGCCTGGCCCTATACCCTCTGATTACTTTTGATAGTGCTTAAAAAAAAAGAAAAGCCATTTCCTTCACATTTTAACCCATAACCTTTTCAAGACCTGAAATGGTTATTACAAAAGTCCATCAACAAGTTGAGTGGGTAAACAATTTGTAGTATACTCATATAAAGGAAAAAAAAGTAGTACTATCAGTACTCATACATATAATACAGTGAAGGTTGAGAATATTATGCCTGGCAAAAGACACAAAAGAGTACATGCTATATTATTTCATTTATTAAAAGAAAAATCTAGATGAGGCAAAACTGGCCTATTAGTGATAAAAATCAGATTAGTGACTATCTAAAGACAGCAGAATAAAAAAAATAAGGGAACTTTATGGAATGATGGAAAAGTTGTTTTAGATATCACATCTTAATTGGGATAGCGATTTCACAGGTTATACATTCATCAAAACTTACCAAACTGTACACTTAAAATAGATGAAAATGTGGTATTCTTGTTAAACATGCATGACCTTTAACTAATGATGAGAACAGTCAGATAAACTGAAAATGAAGGACATTCTATAAAATAACTGATCAGGCCAGGCGCAGTGGCTCATGCCTGTTATTCCAGCACTTTGAGAAGCAAAAGCGGGCGGATCACGAAATCAGGAGATTGAGACCATCCTGGCTAACACGGTGAAACCCTGTTTCTACTAAAAATACAAAAAATTAGCCAGGCATGGCGGTGGGTGCCTGTCATCCCAGCTACTCAGAAGGCTGAGGCAGGAGAATCACTTGAACCCGGGAAGCAGAGGTTGCAGTGAGCCGAGACTGCGCCACTGGACTCCAGCCTGGGTGACAGAAAGAGACTCCATCTCAAAAAAAACAAAACAAAACAAAACAAAAAACTGATCAGTACTAGTCATAAAATACAAGGAAAGACTGAAGGGACATGACAAGTGAATACAACATGGGATTCTGGAAGAGAACAGGATACTAGTGGAAAAACTGGTAACATCCAAATAAAAGTCTGTAGTTTAAATAGCAGTATTGTACCAATGCTAATCGCTTAGTTTGGTTGATTGTACCATGGTATTACAAGTTTCTAACACTAGAGAAAGTTAAATAAAAGACACATGAAAATTTTCTGTACTATTTTTGCAACTTTGTTTCTAAAATTATCTAGAAATAAGTTTTTAATAGGTGCATTTTGTTGAGTGTGAATTTTAACTCATTAAAGTTGATTTAAAACCAGTTATTAAGAAATAATTTATCTTCAGCTTGATTATCCTTTTAAGTTCATTAAATAATGTTTAAATCAACAATAACATTAACTACAAGAATAACCCAAATCCTCTTTTCAATATTGGAGTCAATAAACCTAATTGATAAAAACACATAGCATTCTTTATTAAAATAATCACCTCATTTAGAAAGATTACTAATTGAAATAAAAATCTTAAGTACTCTCCTTGGAATTATCATGACATATTTCTCAAAACATAATAGAATTAATAATAAAATTATTACATGTTCAAATTAAGATGAGACAATGGAATTCATAAAACTTTGAAGTCTACAGTAAAATACATTTAATTCTATGCCTCTCACACCTAAAAACTATTATATATTTGAACACGAAAAATTATATCTCATTTAATATCACTTAAAGAACAGAAAGAAATGGGTAGACAAAGATTCAGAGACAAATTAAAATGTTTATAGCATACCTCCTCTGTTTCCATTTTCTTCATCCTACAAATAAAAACAATATATATATTCATTTATGAATACACATTTATAAACTCTTGTTAATCACAGCAAGATTCAATTTAATTCAAACTGACCTCCCCAAATTGTGGCAATTACAATCTCACTAACAGTATCCTTAATTGATCATATACTCTTCTATAGCCACTGGCAAGCTCAAAAGCAAACTTATAGCCCATCTTCAGTAACAGTATAGGAAGTGTCTTTTACTGGAAAAATAACAGTTTTTACAAACAGAGATAAGAAAGCTGTGGGTGAAGCCAATTTAGGGTAGGGCATCAGGAGTTCAGTTTCTGGCGTTTGAGTGTGAGAGTTCTAATAGAGATATCCAAGTGAAATTGTCAAATAGGCAACTGGACAGATGCAAAGGCCAGGTCATCACTTACTGTACTATACTTAAATGTGCCTTTAGAGATATTACAGGACCCAGAGCTGTCTATATAAGTGGACTCATCCCAAATTGCTACATATTTAAGTTCTTGTATTCAATTTTGAAATTTGTTTATCTACTTGGTCTCTTTCACTGTTACCATGCTGTCTTGCTGCCATGTTATCTACCTCTAGCTGGGAAATTAGAAAAGAAATGTTTAAAAACTAGAAAGGCCGGGCATGGTGGTTCACGCCTGTAATCCCAGCACTTAGGGAGGCCAAGGCAGGCGGATCATGAGGTCAAAGGTTCGAGACCAGTCTGACCAACATGGTGAAACCCAATCTCTACTAAAAATACAAAAATTGCTGGGCATGGTGGCTCACATCTGTAATCCTAGCACTCTGGGAGGCCGAGGTGGGCAGATCGTGAGGTCAGGAGTTTGAGACCAACCTTACCAACACAGTGAAACCCCATCTCTACTAAAAATACAAAAATTAGCTGGGCATGGTGCCTTGTGCCTGTAATACCAGCTACTCAGGAGGAGGCTGAGGCAGGAGAATCGCTTGAACCTGGGAGGCAGAGGTTGTGGTGAGCCAAGAGTGCGCCACTGCATTCCAGCCTGGGTGACACAGCAAGACTCCATCTCAAAAAAAATAAATTATATATATATATGCACGCCAGGTATGGTGGCATGCGCCTGTAATCCAAACTACTCAGGAGGCTGAGGCAGAAGAACTGCTTGAACCTGGGAGGCAGAGGTTACAGTGAGCCGAGATCATACCACTGCACTCCAGCCTGGGCAACAGAGCAAGACCCCATCTCAAAACAAAACAAAAAAAGCTAGTATAAAAATACATTTTTTTCAAATATTTGCTGAGTCTCTACCATACTGAGCTACCATGTATCTTAGAAAGAAAAACAGACATTGGGTGAAGGGCTGATAATTTATTACATAATTTTTTGACATTTACTTTGGCTGGCCAAATGTTTTTTTTTTCCTTCTTCTGATTTTAAGATCTGTTCTGAGACTGAGGTTGCCAGATATGTGACAAAATAAGGACACTGTTATATTAATTACACATTTTCTAAAAGCTAGAAAATATTAAAATTTTTAATTCCTTTGAAGTAAATTGACAAAGTTTCATAATTAAAATAGAAAAGATTCCAATATATATTTTCCATGTAAAATTTACAAGACAGATCCCTGTTTGCAAGAACATTTGTATTAATAGCATTAATAACTAAAATTTATTGAGCAACTACAGTGTCAATTTCTAAGCTAAATATGTTACAAGTACTGTATCATTCAATCATCATACAACCTGTGAAGAAGGTCTGTTAGTTGACTTACGCAAGGTCACAGATCTAATAGGAGGCAGAAATGGAGCTTAAACCCAGGCTCTTTTGACTCCAATGACCATGCTATCAACAACTGTAAGCATGTCCTGGAATAACATCATTTCATTTGAAGTTCTTTTGTTGTAACATTCACAAGAAAAATTAATTCCTCCCCCTGTCTGTGTGGGTTTTCTCCAGGTACTATGGTTCTCTCTCACATCCCAAAGCTGTGCCTTTTTGATGCACAGGTGTGTCCACATTGTCCCGGTCTGAATGGGGGTGGCTGTGTGTGTGCATCCTATACACAGGATGTACAGCATCCTGTCCAGGGTTAGATCCCACCTCATGCCCTGAGCTGCATGAGCTGCCGGGAAAGGCTCCAGCCACCCTCAATTCTAGACTTCTTATAACTCTTTCTTAAGCGTATGAACCCCTCACATTTATTTCAATATTTAACACTGGAAGTGTTTTGGTTTTTATTTACAAGTTCGGTGATATTTTTATGACCAGAAATATGCCCAGTAAACTCTAGCCAATGTAATATCAGTTATCACTTAAATCTGTTTCACTTAAAGTTGCAGTTTCCAAAAATCTATTGACAATGTTAAGTGAGGATTTACCGTATATGCTACTAAAATTTCTAGAAATATTTTCCAATAAAAATCACATATATTTACATAAGTTTGGTAAAATTATCTTATAAAAAATTGAGGCCGGGCGCAGTGGCTCACGCCTGTAATCCCAGCACTTTGGGAGGCTGAGGTGGGTGGATCACGAGGTCAAGAGATCGAGACCATCCTGGTCAACAGGGTGAAACCCCGTCTCTACTAAACATACAAAAAATTAGCTGGGCACGGTGGTGCGTGCCTGTAATCCCAGCTACTCAGGAGGCTGAGGCAGGAGAATTGCCTGAACCCAGGAGGCAGAGGTTGCGGTGAGCCAAGATCGCGCCATTGCACTCCAGCCTGGGTAACAAGAGCGAAACTCCGTCTCAAAAAAAAAAAAAAATTGTACTACCTATATGTTCATCATGACCCAAAGCTCTTATTCAAAACAAAACAAAGACAAAAAATATGCGATCCTAATGTAATTATCCAGTGTTCTCATATGTGACCTAATGCACAAGTAACACTATTTGAGACTTCTTAATATCAAATCGATTCTTATCTAGTCCAGTTGTTTTATACACATTTCAGAAAATCCAAACAGACAAATTTCACTCCAAAGGTAGCAATTCTTTACAATCCTTAAAAGCTATTCAGTTGTTTCCTGTTATCTCAGTGTTCAAATAACCAAAAATATAAAAAAATTAATTTAAAAAAATAAAAAAGCTATTCAGTATTTCAAAAAAGCATATCTTGTAAGAAATTACTAGGAAGACACACTTAACAAAAATATAATTTAAAACTGTGGTCCCTAGATACAAATACAGACACTACTTTTTAAAAGACAGTTTGGGATTTAGAATTAGAAAACACTTTCTAATCCCCTACTTCAGTTCCTGCAAATGAAAATGGAAATCTAGAGGTCAAAAGAAGTGGCCTGGCCAGGATCTCATAACTCTTCTGAATATCATCATTTCCATTATATTATTGTGTATAATTAACTATTGTTCAGCACATGCATATTGGTCAAGTTCAAATCCCAGATCAACTACTTATCTGTTTTATGACTCAGATCAGTTTCCATATCTGGTATATGGGGCTAATAATACCACATGCTCCACAGGATTCTGGTGTGGATAAAGTAAGAAATGCTCATAATGAATGGTAAGGAATACAGAGCAAGTACTCAGTGTGTCAACTGCACTTTATAATTTTATATTTCAGGCTGCCCTTTTCAGTTTGTGTTACTGTCCACTGAAGCCTGTCAATGTAATTCATTCTGATGAGAAGCTGTGTTTTTAAATTCTAACATGATATCATATAACATATCTGAACGTTATATATTGTCCTAATTCCACTAAAACTCTTGGAATATTTTAGTGATTGATCCATTTCCTCTGCATAGTAAGCCCAGAAAACTCACTATATTTCTAGATAGTAAACGGTTACATATTAGAAAATGTAGAATAAAGTCTGAAATTAGGAGTCTTTAAAAAATATAGATTTGGAGTTTAGAATCACTATGATCTTTCAGAGAAGACTCAAGTTTCTGTTCTGTTCTTGATAGTGGAAAAATACCTAAACGAAGAAAAATAATATAATAAAAATGCAAATGTAACGCTTAATTCTTTTAAGATAGAAAAGAAAGGTCAGAGGGAGGGGTAAGAGAAAGACAAGAAGGAAGTAAGAATGGCCTCAAGTTGCTGTAACTATTTCTCTTACCTTATACGAAAACTGAATTGCAGACTCGGGGGGATAAACAATAAAATGTCTTAATGTAAAACCAAAGCCTTGAGATGTTCTTTTCAACATAACTGTTTTGGGACCTGGCCAGGAGAATGTTTCATCTTCGGACAGTGATACAGTTTCACTTTGTTCTTTTCCATCTTTACTTTTTGAGACCTAAAGTGAAAAAATATTTAAAAGTTAACTACATAACACAATATACTTCCTCACCTAGAAAAAATTCTATGTAAAAATGTTTTAATACCTGAGTGCCAATATGAACTATTTTCTGATGCATAAATTATCTGTATTATAACAAAGCATGCAATTATCAAAAACTAAAATATTTTTCTAGAAAATAATGCCATAATCAGCCAGAAGCAACAAAAAACTCTCTAAATAGATATATAATTGCTAAAATTAGAAATGCAATAGAAGGAATGAAAGATAATACCGAAGAAGTTTTAAAGAGCACTATGGACTAAGAAACAGAATGCATGAAAGAGACATAAAACTCTTAACAAGAAAGAAACCTAAACCTTATCAGATAGTCCAACAGCAACAAAGGACATTAGAAAATGATAGAAAAGGTCTTCAGGTTCTGAGCACAAATTCAGTATCCACACAGATAACCCTTCTGATACCCTGGTCTTCCTGTTCTTTGACCTCCTCTCTTCCACTCTCAGCTTTCACCTGGTCATGACTGAGACCCCCTTAACAAGCCCAAATCAAGAATCCTACCTAGAACCACCACCTATTAGTTCACTATTTAGTTCATTCCCTCTCATTCCCCAACCCTTGCAATTCTTCAATCTGGAGCTGACCCAGCCACCCATTCCCTGTCCCTCATCACTCCATGTTCTCACTTGCCTCTTAAGCCAGCTTCAATTCAACTCCTTTGCCTTCTCCCACTTCCTCAAAGCTGCCTGACAAAACCTAACCCTGGATAAATCAATCCTGCCTACTCTGGGCTTCCTGCACCTATGCAGGGGAACATGGGTGGAGAAAAACAAAAACAAAGCTATATTCTAAGTTCATGACCACTAACCTCAAGAAAGCCATTAGTGTTGTCAGTCAATGGTAACACATTTCTCTCCAGTCATTCATCCTAGATGACTATTTCATCCCTTTTCCCCCATCCTCACCTGCAGCAGATAGTCCTGCTTTCTATTACACTAAGAAAACAGGAGCAATAAAATGAGAACTGAATCACTTCCCATATCCACCCCACCAACCTGCAACCGTGTCCATGTTCCCCTACCTTCCCTTCTGCTATGATAGATGAGCTCTCCATTCTCCCAAGGTCCCAGCAGTTGAGACTAGATCCCATTCCCTCTTATTATTCAAAGATAGAGGTCCAACAATTCTCCCCTCTCTCTTTTGCATCACCTATTCTCTCTTTACTTATATAGCATTCCCATCTGCATACACGTATTTTGTAATTTCTTTAATCTTAACATAATCCTTTTTTTCTTTTTTTTGAGACAGGGTCTTGCTCTGTGGCCTGGGCTGGAGTGCAGTGGCATGATCGTGGTTCATTGCAGACTGGACCACCCGGGCTCAGAAGGCACTCCCACCTTACCCTCCCAAGTAGGCTGGACTACAGG
This sequence comes from Aotus nancymaae, assembly GCF_030222135.1. Classification (NCBI taxonomy): domain Eukaryota; kingdom Metazoa; phylum Chordata; class Mammalia; order Primates; family Aotidae; genus Aotus; species Aotus nancymaae. The sequence continues at coordinate 10,301,095 of NW_026988492.1, read as the reverse complement.
TGAATGTCATCAAGCTAATTTTATTTTATTTTATTTTATTTTATTTTTGTAGAGATGAGGTCTCACTATGTTCCTCAGGCTGGTCTTGAGCTCCTGCACTCAAGTGACCCTCCTGCCTCAGACTCCCAAAGTGGCAGGGGATTATAGGTGTGAGCCATTGCACCTGGCCTAAATCTTCTCTTGATCACACACAGCTCTCTCCAGCTATCATCTCGTTTGTCTGCTTCTCTTTGGAACAAAACTCCTTAACACTTAAAAGTTATCTGTACTTGATGTTTCCAATTCTTTTCCTTCTATTTCTCCAAAATCCTTTTAAATCAGGCTTTTATCTGCCTAACTCCCAGAAACTGCTCTTGTCAAGGTCACCTATGACTTCCACATTTTAAACTGAATGATCAATTCTCAGTTTTCATCTTATGTGCGCCTTATTGGCACAGGGGTTACTTCCTCCTTGAAGAATTTTCTCCACTTGACTTCTCACACTTATTTTTCTTCCAACTCACAGGTGACTTTGTCTCAGGCTCCTTTGTTTTCATCTGCTAAGTTTCTGAACCTGGAAGTACCCAGGGCTCAGTCTACGGACTTCTCTAGCTATACTCTGTCTTTGGTGATTTCATTCCATTTCCTGCATTAAACACCATCTATATGCAAATGACTCCCAAAATTGTATTTCAAGCCCAAACCTCTTCCAACCTGACAGGTATCTTAAACTTAACATGTCTGCATAGCTGCTAAAATTTTGTTTTAAATTACAACTCCAAGTTAATCCCGGCATTTTTGAAAGGTCAACTTTTTGAATTGCAAATATGTGAATAGTCTTGCTTCTATTTCATTTCTTATTATCTTCCACCAGTGAGTCTATCCACTCTGCCACAACAATTTGCTTCATATAAAGGTGAAAAGATAGCTAGGTAGCAACACTGCCCAGCCAAACTTGCAGTAGCCGCGCCATATGATTGAGTTCTACTAAATAGAATGTTAATGAAAGTAATATACAGAATACCAAAAAAAAAAAAAAAAAAACCAAATCAACAGTATTTCTACATACTAGCAATAAGCAACTGGAAATTTAAAATTTTTTAAAATACCATTTATATTAAAATAAAAATTTTATTACCATTTATAATTAGCATTTATATTAAAATAAAATTTTATTATCATTTATTTCAAAACTATAAAATATTTAGGTATAAATCTTCCAAGATTTGTAAGATCTATAAACTGAAACTCCAAAACATTAAGAGATATTAAAGAATAAATAAATGGAGAGATATACCATGTTCATGATTTAGAAGACTCAGTACTGTTACAATGTTAACTCTCCCCAAATTGATCTATAAATCCAGTGCAATCCCCATCAAAATCCAAGGAGATTTTTGTGTGGAAGCTGCTATGATATTTCTAAAATTCACTTTATAATGCAAAGAACCTAAAGTACCCAAAACTTCAAAAAAGAACAAAGTTGGTATACTTAGACTGCAAATCTTTAAGGCTTATAAAGCTACAGTAGTCAACACAGTACAGTATTGGCATCAAGACACACAGATTCACAGAACAGAATATAGAGTCCTGCTATAGACACACAACCACATGATGTTGCCATTCTACCCCTAGGTATTTACCGAAAAGAAACATGAGCCCATGCCAATATTGTACAAGTATAATATAAATACTTGTAAACACAAATCACCCTGGAACAACTGGCTATCTGTGTGCAAGAAAAGAAATGAACTTTGATCCATAACTCATATCACAAACAAAAATTAACTCAAATGATCATACACCTAGGCTGGGCGCAGTGGCTCACGCCTGTAATCCCAGCACTTTGGGAGGCCAAAGCAGGTGGATCACTTGAGGACAGGAGTTCCAGACCAGTCTGGCCAACATGGTGAAACTTTGTCTCTACTGAAAACACAAAAATTAGCTGGGTATGATGGCACATGCCTATAATCCCAGCTAGTTGGAAGGCTGAGGCAGGGGAATCTCTTGAACCCCGAAGGTGGAGGTTGCAGTGAGCCAAGATTGCACCACACACTCCAGCCTGGATGCAGAGCGACTCTGTCTGAAAACAATAAAATAAATGATCATAGACCTAAATGTACCACTTAAAACTACAAAACTTCTGGAAAAAAAATGGGAAAATCTTTATGAACTTAGGTTAAGATTTCTTAGATATAACCCTAAGGAGCATAATCCATTAACAACAACAAAATATTCATTGGAAGAACATATGAATTTTTTTAAAAAGAGATAAATGAAACTTCATCAAAATTAAGACCCTCTGCTCTTTGAAAGACAATTCCTGGCCAGTCATGGTGGTTCACACCTGTAATCTCAGCACTTTGAGAGGCTGAGGCAGGAGGATCTCAGCCAGGAGTTTGAGACCTGCCTGGGCAACACAGGGAGACCCTGTCTCTACACAAAATTTAAAAATTAGTCAGGTAGCCAGGCACAGTGGCTCATGCCTGTAATCCCCTCCTTTGGGAGGCTGAGGCAGGAGGGTCATCTAAGGTCAGGAGTTCAAGACTAGTCTGGTCCACATGGTGAAACCCCGTCTCTACTAAAAATACAAAGAATAGCCAGGTGTGGTAGCCTGTGCCTGTAATCCCAGTTACTCGGGAGGCTGAAGCAGGAGAATCATTTGAACCAGAGAGGCAGAGGTTGCAGTGAGCCAAGATCATGCTACTGTACTCTAGCCTAGGCAACAGAGTCAGACTCTGTCTCAAAAAAAAAAAAAAAAATTAACCAGGTGTGGTGGTGCATGCCTGTAGTGCATGCCTGTAGTCCCTGCTACTCAGGAGGCTAAGGCATGAGAAGCACCTCAGCCCAGGAAGTTGAAGCTACAGTGAGCCGTGATCACACCACTGCACTCCAGCCTGGGTTACAGAATGAGACCCTGTCTCAAAATATATTTGTATATATTATGAAAAGTATATACATACACACACACGTATACACACACACTCTTTGATGAAAATGAAAAGGCAAGCCATAGTAGAATGTATTTGCAAAATTGTGTATCTGATAAAGAACTTGTATCTGGAATATATAAAGAACTCTCAAAATTCAATAATGGAAATGCAAACTAAAACCACAACAAAATACCACTACACACATAACAGAAGTGCTATATAAAGATTAACCATACTAAGTATTGGCCAGGATGTGAAGCAACTAGAACTATCAGACACTGGTAGTGGGAATGTAAAATGGTACACTTTGGAAAACAGGCTGACAGTTTCTTAAGTTAAACATACACCTACCATATGACACAGCTATTCTATTCCTAGAGAAATTGAAAGCACATGTCAATATAAAGACTTGTACATAAATGTGCATAGCAACTTTGTTATAGCCACAAACTGGAAAACAACTGAAATGTTTCAATAACAGATGAATGGATAACTAAACCATGACACGGCAAACAATAGAATGCTACTTAGCAATAAAATGAAATCAACTATTGATATACATAGCAATATGTTAATTATGCTGAGTTAAAGAACCCAGACCAAAGAAGAGGAGGAGGAAGAGGAGGAGGAGTATATACTGTATGTTTCATTTATATAAATCCTAGAAAAATTCCAAAAACTAGTCTATACTGACTGAAACCAGATTAGCAGTTGCTCTGGGTGGATGTAAGGATGGAGATTATTACAAAGGGGCATGAGGAAACGTGGAGGATGGTGAATAATTAACCTTGACTGTGGTGTTTTCACTGGTGCATACTTGTGTATAAACTTACCAAACTCTACAGTTTACACATGTTCAGTTGATTATATATCAAACAGACCTCAATAAAGATATTTAAACAAAAGAAGCGGCAACAGGATGCTTATCATGAAACTCAAGAAAGTGGTTATCCTGGGGGCATAGAAGTGTGTGAATGAGGAAGCATGGGGCTGAGATCTGGGAAAAACACACATATTACTCCAACAGCATGGATAATTTATAAGTTAAAATCTGTGGGGAGTTCTTAGGGTTCATTTTAATATATCATATAAAGTCAATATGATATACAAAAGGATATATATATATCTTTTTGTATACAGAAAATATAAATATAAAAAGTAGGCTGGGTGCAGTAGCTTATGCCTGTAATCTCAGCACTTTGGGAGCCTGAGGCGGGTGGATCACTTGAGGCCAGGAGTTCAGTATCAGCCTGGCCAGCATGGTGAAAGCCTGTCTCTATTAAAAACACAAAAATTAGCTGAGCACAGTGGCACATTCCTGTAATCCCAGCTACTTGGGAGGCTGAGGCAGGAGAATCACTGGAACCCGGGGGATGGAGGCTGCAGTGAGCCGAGATGGTGCCACTATACTCCAGCCTGGGCAACACAGCAAGAGACTCCATCTCAAAAAAAAAAAAAACCATAAAAAGTAAAAATGATTCTAGAATTTAACATTGTAAAAAATAATTTATTAATCATTGTTTCCTATCTCCTATCATTCTTCAAGAACACAAGATTCTATTTTGATTCTCTTTTTTTCCAACTTTTATTGTAGGTTCAGGGTGTACATGTGCAGGTTTGTTAAAAAGGTATATTGCATGCTGCTGAGGACTGGGATAGGAATGTGATTCTCTCTTTTTTTATATGACCCAGTATTTTAATTTTCAGTTTAGCATTGCAGTTCAGAACACAGGCTAGCATGCTCGCTTACAAGTGGGAGTTAAACAATGGGTACACATGGACATACAGAGGGAAATAATAGATACTGGAAACTCCAAAAGTGGGGAGGATGGAAGGGGATAAGGTTGAAAATGTACAGTGTTCACTATTCAGGTGATGGTTACACTAAAAACCCAGACTTCACCACTACACAATATACCCATGTAACAAAACTGCACTTGTACTCCCTACATCTATAAACATAATTTGAAAAAAAGAACCTAGGATTTGGAGATTTGGAGTCAGCTGAATCAGGCACTAATTCCAGCTCTGCTATTTGCTAGTTGTAGTATAGCAGACAATTATTTAACCTCTCGAAGCCTCAGTTTTCTCATATTAAATTAAGAATAAAAGCACTTCTCCCAAAGAATGAATGTGTATTAAATGTGAAATGCATGTGAAGGGCTGAGTACATAATCATTTAATAAATATTAACTCCTCATTCTTTCTCTGCAAGCACCATTGTCTTCAAATCTATTTTTTCTGATAGCTCTTTAAATCACAGTATCTCACAATACTTTAACATACTTGTGTGTAAAATGCAACTGGAAAGATGCATCAAAGCAAATAATGGAGCACTGGAAAAAACTGGGTTAGCAATCAATAGTGTAAGTAAGAAATAAGAAAAAACTGGATCTTGGATGAACAGCTTTTTCCTCCCTATTTTTGGCTATTTGTGTGAACAGAGTCTCTGAAGTCATCAATAGAGACTATGTGTATTTGAAACGAATGTACCATAAATCCATTGTAGTTTATCCCCCACTTCTAGGATTTAGGGGAGCATAACAAGGGATACTCAAGCTAAGTCCTAAGTGACTGCAAAAGCAAGCATATGATTAGGTAGCGTTTGTAAGGTAACAGTTATCCTAGGCTTAATTACCCCAATAGTCCAGTTAAGCTGTAAATAATGACTGGATCCTCCTTTTGAGATCCAAATTAGAGTTCACTGGGCACATGCAGATCTTGATCTGGCTCGCTGACACACTCCTTCTTCATTCATTCAGTAAGTGAGTATGTATTGAGGACCTACTTTTTACCCAACCTTTTTCCAGAGTAGATACGTGGATGAATAAAATAGTCATTAAATTTTTAGTTCTTTTTGTAATTAAGCTTCTTATTTTGAGACAATTATAGATTCACAGACAGTTTTAAAAAATATTACATAGCCAGGCATGGTGGCTTATGACTGTAATCCCATCACTTAGGGAGGCAGAGGTGGGAGGACAACTTGAGCCCAGGAGTTCGAGACCAGCCTGGGCAACGTAGTGAGACCTCATTCTCCACCAAAAAAAAAAAAAAAAAAAAAAAAAAGAGGGATCCTATGTAATCTTTATGCAGTTTCCTTCAACAGTTAACTTCTTAGAAAACTACAGTACATATCATAACCAGGTTACTGACACACATACAATCCACTCATCTTATTCATATTTCTCCAGTTTTACTTGTACTCCTTGTGTGTTTAGTTCGATGCAGGGTTATAATATTACAGAAGTGTATACATCCACCACACTAGTCAAGATACAGAACTGTTCCATCCCCACAAGGATCTCTCTTGTTGCCCTTTCATAACTATACCTACACCTACTCTCTCCCTCCTACTTGGGCCCCAACCCTTGGCAACCACTAATCTGTTTTTCTTTTTGTTCCTGGGTTTGTTTGAGACAGAGACTCGCTCTGTGGCCCAGGCTGGAGTGCAGTGGTGTAATCCCGCTCACTGCAGCCTCAATCTCCAGTATCAAGCATTCCTCTCACCTCAGCCTCCCAAGTAACTAGGACGGCAGGCATGCATCACCATCATGCCTGGTTTGTTTTAAGGGTTGTTGCTTATTTTTCTTGTAGAGACAGGGTCTCACTGTGTTGTCCAGGTTGGCCTCAAACTCCTGGACTGATGTTATCCTCCTGCCTCAGTCTCCCAAATTAGTTTGTTCTATATTTCCATCATTTTGTCGTTTCAAGAATGTTATGCAAATAGAATCATACAGTCAGTAACCATTTGGGATTGGCTTTTTTTCACTTAGAATAATTCTCTGGAGATTCACTCAGGTTGTTGCATGTATCCACAGTGCATTCCTTTTTACTGCTGAGTTGTATTCCATAGAACGGATGTACCACATTTTGTTTAACCATTTATCTGTTAAAAGACACCTCAGTTGTTTCAAGTTTTTGGTTATTATGAATAAATATACTATGACCATTCATGTACAGGTTCTTGTATGAACACAGTTTACATTTCCCTGGAATAAATGTCCAAGAGTGCTATTGTTAGGTCACATTTCATCTTAGTACATTTGGACTGCTATAACAAAATACCATAGGCTGGGTTGCTTATAAACAACTGACATTTATTTGTCATGGTTCTAGAGGCCGGGAAGTCCAGGATCAAGGCACCAGCAGATTCAGTGTTCAGTGAGGGCCTATTTCCTAAATAGGCAGCACACTCTTGCTCACATGGTAGAAGGGCAAGGTAGCTTCCTGGGGCTTCTTTTATGGAAGCATGAATTCCATTCATAGCGCTCCACCCTCAAAACCTAATAATCTCCCAAGGCTCTATCCTCCTAAAACCATCACCTTGAGGGTCTGGGTGTCAACATATGAATTTCAGGAGGACATTCAGATTACAGCATATGATAACTGCTTGTTTAGTTTTATAAGAAACTGCCCAACTGTTTTCCTGACTGGTTGTACCATTTTACATGCCCACCAGCAGTATGTAAGTGATCAATTTCTCCACACCCTTGACAGGACTTGGTATTGCCACTATTGTTTGTTTTAGCCATTGTGACAAGTGTATAGTGATATCTCATTGTGATCCTAATTTGTACTTCCCTTATGGCAAATGATAATGAATATCTTTTCATGTGCTTAGTTGCCATCCCATTATATAGTTTTAGAGCACAAAATAATCTTTTAAGATTTAATCTAAATAAGTGATTCCTTTACACAAGATCCAGATTTGCTAAATGATTTATCGAAGATTGTAGGCTGGTTTACATCACAATAAGAATTAAAATAATGGTCTCCTGAATTCAATGCTAAAATATTTTGTCTATGTTAAATTGTTTTTCATCATCTTTTATTTCATAATCTACATAAACTCTTTCCCCTAACAGCTTTTTGATCTAATTTATTATGTTTTATAATTTCCTTTGCTGTAGGATTCATATTTGAACACTTTAAAAACTATACAGTATCAAATTTATTTCTAGTATATTATTGTGACTTGGCCTCACAGCTCCCAAATTTATCCAAGTTTTTTTTTTTTTTTATAATCATATAGGTAACCCTTTTGGATCATGGTTTCATGCTTCACATTTCTAAACTGAGCCTGCTACGTCCTGTTTTACTGGGCTCTTTACATAAACAGAAGATGGGGTGCAGAGTAGGCAGTTTCTTTTTTGCTCTCTGCAAACTAATTAAGATTTCTTAATGTGACAGAGCTCAGTTGTCTAAATCATTCCACCCATCCAGAACATCACATTAAAGCTCCTCTAGTCTCCTAAAGGGTAATATTTCTACGGGCCTTCACAGAAAGAGAAGATGAAAAGAAATATACTATGTGCCCTCTTCACTCCTTCTACTCACCCACATTACTGCTGATCTGTTAGATCTTATAACAAGGGCAAGCTATAGACACACACAGTAAAGGAGCCAACAGTCACGGATTTCTCCATCTAAGAAAACCCCTAATACATATCCCTCTACACACGTTATTTCCCTAATGTGAGCGCGAATTCATGTAACATCAGAGTGCAAGAAGCCAAGACATGACTGGAATAATAGCAGTTACATTCCTGTAGACTAAGAACTGTCATTTGACTCCCTTATAAGGCTTCATAACAAGGTCATTTGATTGAATAATAACTCAAGGTTAAAAGAAACCAAAATAAAGGATAAAAACTAATTCCATAAAAATTAGATATAATAACTAGACAAAGCAAACTCAAAGGGTGAGAGAGAATGTAAGGGAAAATCACTAATCATAAACCAAATAAAGGTGATAAAAACCTCACATGAGGGAATGCAAACCGGCATTCCAAACTGGAACAACGGAAACATTCCAAAAGACTGTGATGAAAGTTTCACAACTGCATAAATTTGCTAAAAACCATTGCAATGTATACTTACAATGGATGGATCTTATATTAGTAAGTTATATTTAAATAAAAATGTTATTTAGATAGATACGTTATATCTGGTTTCTACAGATAAAAAGTACAAAGTCTGAATGTTCACCAGAGATGAGAGAGAGAGGGCTGTCACAAAAGTAAATGCAAGAGAATTACAAAAGAGTGCACATATAAACAATATATAAGTCCTAAGCTATCTTTTAAGTAGAACAGGGTCCTAGTATATTCCAGGACTCATTCATAATAAAATACAAGAAAGCATTTTATATTATGTTCCTCTTAAAAGATACTGATACTGATTCTATCATGTATCTAAGATTATAAGCCTAACTCCTTTGGACTCTTGGAAAGCATTTTGTCTCTTTTTTTTCAATCTTACCATCAGTATCAGTAATACCAGTTACTTAGAGTAAAATTTTGTTCCTTACTTTAGGGCCAGTTTCATGGTGACGCAACACCTTTTCATGGTGTCATTGGTTGAGAAAATATAAGACAGGATTTGAATGTGTGCAGCCACATGACTTTTTCTTCTTGTATGGAGTTAAACTGTTGGAACTAGTAAAGTATGATTGTTAACTGGCTCGTTTTTTCTTTTGTAACACCAGAAGATGGCGTGCTCCAGGGGAAGGACATGGACTCTGGACCTAGACTGCCTGGGCCTGGATTCTTGATTTCTTAAGTTGTGGCTCATGAGCAAGTTCCTTAACAATCTGTACCTAGGTTCCTTGTCTTTAACATGTGGATGACAATGACAATGTACTTCATATTCTTGTTATGAAGATTAAATGAGTTTGTAAAGTGATTACAACAGTACCATGCACATAGTACATGCACTATTTAAACACTTAAAAAAAATCACAGGGGTCACAGATACATAAAAGCTTATTTCAAAAACGTATTGTGATATCACTTTTGAGACATTTGGGAAAACAATATATAAAATATCGTTTTGTCTGAAGGGAAAAACAACTTGAATATCCATAAAACTTTTAGCATATCTTTGCAGATATCACAAGTATGATGGAAAAACAGGCTTACAGTGATTAATTTGTCAAAAATATACAGCTAGTAGTGAGTGATGGAGCTAGCCCATGCTTTCCTCTATATGCCATAAATAGGAAGGGAATAATAATACGTTTTTCAACATTTAAACATTGCTTATCTTTAAATTACTCTATCCATAGTCCTAATGCCACAGAGATCAATCTTACTATAAATTATTCCTCACATACTAGGGTTCTTTGACAGGGCATTTCTCTGCAAATTTTTTCAACATGTGAAAATGTGATGTTGTAAACTAAAGGGTTGTTCAAATTTCAACTGAGATAGAAGACTCTTGAATAAAGTTTTTTACATGCTATGTATGCTTGAAAACTTCACAAGCAGCTTGGTTATGGAGTTTCTTTCCAATTTTAAAGATTTCTTTCTCTTTTTTTGCCAATAGAGGTTGACAATAATGGGAAATGCTTTGATGTTCAATATCTAGATGTACCTAGATGTTTTTTTCCAAAAAGTAATTCTGGTTTTCAGTGGGTATTGAACACTCACAAGATAAAAGATGATGACTATCGAAACTGTAATACTCTCACATGAAGCTGAACAATCTAAATGCCATTAGTCCATAATACTTCTAATTAAACATTTGGGCTTAATTTTTTTAAATGTAACTCTCAATGTTCGAGTTAATTATTTACTTGGACATTCATTTATGATAATACCATATACCATATAGCTGGGTTTCATAAACTGACTGTTGATATGAGTCCTTTCTGCTGTTTCTGTATGGTTTCATGTATGGATTATTTTTGAATCACGGGCATTTTCTCTATTCAGGGTTCTGGTTTTTAATTTAATTTTTACCTGGATAGCACTTTTCTCTGTCTCTCTCTCTCTCTTTGATTTGCTTTATTTTCAAAGGCAATTTTATTTTTTCCTTATTTTATTTTTTTGAGACAGTCTTGCTCTGTCACTCAGACTGAAGTGCAGTGACGTGACCTTGGCTCACTGTAACCTCCACCTCCCAAGTCCAAGCGATACTCCTACCTCAGCCTAGGGTATGTCTTTATAGTATAATGCCAGAAGATGGCTTGCTAATATAAATAAATTGCAAAGAAATAACTCAGAAATCTGATCTAGGCTATGTCCATAGGCAGCCACTACCATACTCTATCCCTGTCAGCCTTTACACCTAGAGGGGCACATGGTTAGGAAACCACCTTCCCTTTGGACATGCACAGACCTCACTCAATATTTTATCTGCAAAGTTTCAATTGTACCCCCTCAGTGCTCTCCTCAGGAAAATTAAAAATCATCTACTTCTCATTTTTCAGAAACAGTTATGGCTTCTGTTTTAAAGAAAAACAAAATAAAAATATAATTTGTATATGCTACATACACTGCAGGATGGTTTCCAAAAAAACCAAAAGGCTAGGCCAGGTGTGGTGGCTCATACCCGTAATCTCAGGACTTTGGGAGGCCGAGGTGAGCAGATTGCTTCAGGTCAGGAGTTCAAGACCAGGCTGGCCAACGTGGCGAAACCATCTCTATTGAAAATACAAAAATTAGCTGGGCATTGTGACGCGTGCCTGTCAACCCAGGAACTCAGGAGACTGAGGCACAAGAATCACTAGAACAAAGGAGGCAGAGGTGGTAGTCAGCCAAGATCGTGCCACTGCACTCCAGCCTGCAGAACAGACTGAGACCCTGCCTCAGAAAAAATAAAAAAACTTGAAGATACAACACTATACCCAAACACTCTTCAAATATTAACCATAATTAAATGAGGATAAATTATCCCCAAAATTTAACTGACAACTGCCACATTTAACTATTATTACAACTTTGAGAGGCATATACAGTATCTGCATTTTTTAAAATGAGGCTCAGAGAAATGTATACTTCAAGCATTTTCTTTTTAAATGAACCTTAAATAACTTAGATCTTGCTGAAACAAAAATTCATGTCAAAAACAAAACTTTCCAGGAGTTATCAATTTGACTGCTGAACATATGAGCCAAGTAGGAATGGGTATTTTTTTTTAATTATTTTGTTTTTTAAGACAGGGTCTTACTCTCTCAGGCCCAGGCTGGAGTGCAGTGGCATGATCTCAGTTAACTGCAACCTCCGCCTCCTGGATTCAAGCAATTCTCCTGCCTCAGCCTTCTAAATAGCTTGGATTACAGGTGCCCGCTACCTTGCCCAGCTAATTTTTATATTTTTAGTAGAGACGGGGTTTTACCACATTAGCCAGGCTGGTCTCAAACTCCTGACCTCAGGTGATCTGCCCCCCTCAGCCTCCCAAAGTGCTGGGATTACAGGCATGAGCCACCGTGCCTGGCCTAGGAATGGGTTTTTAACAAATAATGACTGATATTCAGATTACCATAATCATTTAAATTTGATTTATATAAACTTTCGTTTATTTTTTTGTAAAGAAACACAGTAGAATAAATCAATATATTTAAAATTGGGGGTATTGTGGTCTAAAAATGTAATTTTGGCCATTCATGTATTTCTTCCTCAACAAACCATGTAGCAGTACTATAGTAGTAAGTATTCAAATTTCTGCTTGTTTTCCTATATTTTAGTAACCATGCAACTTTCTAAAGGCAGAAAGAAAGCCAAATAATGAAAAGAAATAATTTGCTAAATATATATTCAAAAGAGTTTAGTAGCAATCAGTCACCCTTGGTATAGGCCCAAAACAACAACAGAGCATCCGGTCAGTATAGATATTCGCAGTTTATAGTGGCACAATCATTTGGCCCCTACTCTCAAAGCCTAACTAAGCTCTATTAAGCATTTATAGTTGGTTAACTTTTAAGCATGTTTACCAAAATCAGAGATCATGATTTTATTTACATTCCTAACTTTGTTAACCTGCCAAAGAGCATCTACCAATCATAAAGATGCAATGAAATCATCATTCAGAGCAACAAACAAACCTCTTTCTTTTCTAAATATGATACTTTATTGATAGAATTGTCTTCTTGGCCAGGTACGGTGGCTCACACCTGTAATCCCAGCACTTTGGGAGGCTAAGGTGGGCAGATCACTTGAGGTCAGGAGTTCAAGATCAGCCTGGCCAACCTGGTGAAACCCTGACTCTACTAAAAAAACAAAAATTTGTCAGGCATGGTGGCAGACGCCTGTAATCCCAGCTACTCAGGAGGCTGAGCCAGGAGAATCGCTTGAACCTGAGAAGTGGAGGTTGCAGTGAACCAAGATCATATCACTGCACTCCAGTTTAGTTAACCCACCCACTATTTTCAGTAAGCAGAGGACACTGAAGGAAAGATATTACACTAAAACAAATCAAGAAAAACATAGTACCACAGTGTTAAAGAAGATGGAATCAAATGGGAATTCACATATACTTATACTGGAAGTACATTCTTCTTGTAAACCTACATGGCAATATATTAAGAAAGTTCAATTTTATACTTGTTATGCAAGTAAATAATGAAAGAAGACACAATGGCAAAAAGTCATATTACAAGCTATTTATTCCAAGGTATAATAACACAAATTGGAAACTATTTAGGCCAGACGTGGTGATTCACATCTATAATCCCAGCACTTTGGGAGGCCGATGCAAGAGGACTGCTTTAGCCCAGGAGTTGAAACCAGCCTAACATGGTGAGGCCTTGTCTCTACAAAAAAATTAAAAAACCAGCCAGGCATAGTAGCATGCATCCGTGGTCCAAGCTATACGGAAGGCTAAGGCAGGAGGATCCCTTGAGCCTAGGAGGACAAGGCTGCAGTAAGCCATGATGGCACCACACCCTTCAGCCTGGGTGACAGAGTGAGACTCCATTTCAAAATAAATAAATAAATAAAAGTAAATTAACTCAAACTGGAAACTATGCTAATGTCTGACAGCAACAAAAAGGAATAGTAAGTAAATTATGATATAGCTCCTAAAGTCACGATTGTCAACATTTTTCAATGGTATGAGAAAATGCCCCAAATACAATGTTAAGCAAAAATATAAGACATAGAACGCCACAATATGATCAAAATTATTTTAATCACACATACACACTCTTTGGAATTAGGAGCGGTTTAAATTTTTTCCTAAACAATTCATGGATTTCCTATAATGAACACGCACACAAACAGTTGTTACCTTTCACATCCAGTTGCAATATTGGGTGGCACATCCCTGCAGAAGAGTTGTGACTGTTTTCACATTTTTTCTGTGTATTAACTGAATAAACTATTCCTTTCTCATTGCCAAAGTGCCTTACAGCACAACTTCCCAATCAGTGTACTTCAATACTTAAAAGCAGTTTCTGAGCCAGGTGAGATGACTCACATCCATAACCCCAGCACTTTGGAAGGCTGAGGCAGGCAATGGTTTGAGCCCAGAGGTTCACCTGCTATTTCCAGGAGAGCAAGAGCATCCTGATACCAACCTGGGCAAACATGGTGAAACCCCATCTCTACAAAAAATACAAAATTTAGCCAGGCGTGGTGATGCATGCCTGTGGTTCAAGCTACTCAGGAGGATGAGGCAGGAGGATCTCTTGAGCCCATGAGGTCTGGGTGAGAGAGAGAGACCCTGTCTCAAAGAAAAAAAAAAAAAGGCGGGAGGTTGGGGGGCAGTTTCCCAGGCCCTCTACTGTAGAGCGTGCCCTTACTGACAGTATTATCATTGCTTGTTCATACATCTATCTTTTTAATCACAGAGCAGCTTAGTGACAAGAGGCCCAAGTCTTACTTTAGTGCCCAACACACAAAACCTGACAGAAAGTAGGACCTCAAAAATGAACAAAATTTATATGAAATGAGCAAAGTTTACATAAAACAAGGATAACAGAAAATGGAGACTTTAAAATTTTGTTGGGGAATTGCTCCTGTTTCCTTACTTCTCTATTTTTCTCATTTAAGGCAGTGAGCGCATATAGCACATTTCACAACAACTAGACAGCAACAGAGAAACAGACAAACTCAAATACAGACATGTCTATTTTTTTACATATGTTTTCTTGTAAAGAAGTCTTATCAAATAATATATTTTCAAAGCTACTTACTTTATGAAATGAATAATATCTTGTTTACTCTGAATCAAGGAACAGATTGCATTTTTATGTTTAAAAACAATTACCTCCCTTTCCTTAGGGTAGACAGGAATCACCAACTTAAAAATCAAGCTTAAATTTCAGTTCATGCTAGCTACCAATGAAATAATGCAGTCCCCTCTGAGCAGATATAAGCAATACCAAGCATGTATACAGGCTACGAAAATATAGGTACAGACAGACGGTCAGACACTGTCATGTGGTTTCACTATTTTGAAGAACTATGATTAGCTTGACTATGATTATCAGAGACTCATCTTATTAAATGTATGTATTACTAAGTTTTTATAAGTTAATTTTGAGTCATCCGTAATACTATCATCAGCAACCAATGTTAATGATGGACTCATTTTCATTGGCAACAGCTGCGAGACTAAGTAATTTCACAGAATTTCACAGCTAGAAGAAAACTTAGAGATTATAGAGTTCAATTTGGCACCCAGGTGTGGTGGCTCACGCCTGTAATCCTAGCCCTTTGGGAAGCCTAGGCGGGTGGATCACTTGAGGTTTAGAAGTTCGAGGCCAGCCTGGTCAATATGGCAAAACCCCGTCTCAACTAAAAATACAAAAATTAGCTGGTTGTGGTGGCGAGCATCTATAATCCCACCTACTCGCTATTTGGAAGGTTGAGGCAGGAGAATTCCTTGAACCAAGGGAGGTGGAGGTTGAAGTGAGTTGAGATCGCACCACAGCACTCCAGCCTGGATGACAGACCAAGACTCTGTCTCAAAAAACAAAAAATTCAATTTGGTCATTCACCATTTTATAGAACAGAACACTGACACTCCAAGAGGTTAAGTGATTTGCCAAATGTTACACAAATATTGGTGACCAAACTATTGATTAGGATCCAAATTAAAGCAGAACAGACCATTAAGAGTAACTGCTCCAATGGGCCAAGACTGCATGGGGAAATAACTCATAGAAGATGCTGAAATGGTTTTTCACATGTGCAAAAATACTGGGTCTTTATGTATCAGCTAGGGTGAAGGCACTCTCATATGAGACACGAATCATTCATTTACTCATTAGTTCTCAATGAAGGCAAACTGTCATAGTCTGCTATTTCCAGGAGAGCTAGGGCATCATGATACAGGAGTTAAGCTCTGTCCTAAAAGAACCCATGCCCCAGAAATAGGAAGAAAGAAGCTTAAAGAGAGTAGCCTCAAACATACCTAGAGTTACTGAATCTCACAGATGGGGTTTTCTTTTTCTTTCCCTTCCTCCCACTCCAAATCTATGAGACCTTTTGCTGAAAGACGGCTTTGAACAGAACCTCAATATATAAATATTCAATACTGTATACAGAGCTGCTCTGTTGGGGGAAGTCTGTACTGAAACCTACTCTGCTAATTCCTTGGAAACACTAACAGTCTGATAAGAATTTTTAAAATCATAGATCTAGTTCAGCCACTTTATTTTACAAATATAGTCACTGATGCCCTGAAAGACTCGCTGATGGCCTCATAGCTAATTAGTGACACAGCTCTGGACTAGAACCTAAGTTTCCAGTCTTCTGATCTTGGAACTTTTCCACCACACCACTAACAAATTGTTTTAACAATATGAAGATAATAGCTAATGGGTAACATATTCTTTTTTTTTTCTAATTTATATTTATGAAACACATAAAGTATGTTCATTAAGGATAAACCAGAAAATAAATTTAAGCAAAAAGGAAATAATTTAACTTGTCATTCCCCCTCTAGAGAAAATTATGTCAATACTTTGAGACATATACATATTCTTCCAGACTTTTTCATACATACACACCGGCTGGACATGGTGGCTCACACCTATAATTCCAATACTTTGGGAGGCCAAGGTGGGCGGATCGCCTGAGCCCAGGAGTTCAAGACCAGCCTGGGCAATATGGCAAAACCCCATCTCTATGATAAATACAAAAAATAAGTCCAGCATAATGGTACGCACTTGTAGTCCCAGCTACCCAGGAGGCTAAGGTGCAAGGATCATCTGAGCCCAGAAGGTTGAGGCTGCAGTGAGTACTGTCGTGATCTAGCACTCTAGCCTGGATGTCAGACTAAGAACTTGTCTCAAAAATAAATATATGTACACGTACACACACACACTTCAAAAAAATCGTCTTCTAACCTATTTCTTTTTATTCAATATTTTATAAATGTCTAAAATCTACACGGTATTGCTACATTACTACTACTATTATTACTACAGTTACAACTGTCTTGCAGACCAGTGTCTATGAAAAACCACTGAGAATTACATTAGGATAAATTCCTAAGAATGGAGCTGCTGGCTCAAATATTTACTTTTTGAGATTTAAATACAGTATTTTAAAGTGTCATCCAGAAAAACCAGGGAACCAAATCCACTGACAGCATGAGACTGCTATATCCATATTCCAGCCAACACTGGGTATTTTTCCATCTTTGCAAATATGTTAAAGATGAAAATCGTTCTTACAAATTTTTTGATTCTTTCATTACTGGTAAGGCTAGACATCTTTGCATGTAACATGCTATTCTAAGTACCCCATAATATAAATAACAGAAAAGCATGCTGGATGTGGTGGCTCACTTCTGTAATCCCAGCACTTTGGGAGGCCAAGGCAGGCGGATAACCTGAGGTTGGGAGTTCGAGACAAGCCTGGTCAACATGGCAAAACCCTGTCTCTACTAAAAATACAAAAATTAGCCAAGCGTGGTGGCATGTGTTTGTAGTTCCAGCTGAGGCGGGAAAATAATTTAAACCCAAGAGTCAGAGGTTGCAGTGAGCCAAGATTGTGCCGCTGCACTACAGCACTCCAGCCTGGGCAACAGAGGGAGACTCCATCTCCAAAAAAAAAAAAATACACACACACACACCTCAGATAGAAAAGTAGATACAACATAGTCATCAGCTTCTTTAAGATTAAATTACAAAAGTACATAGTGTCATTGGTGTTCAGAACACAGCTCCCATATAAAATTATAAATTGGGGTTAACAGGAATGTCTTAAAATAAAGTAGTAGAAACTAAGGCGAAATCTCTGGGGACTGGAAAGGAAGCTTAAAATACACAAAAATTGAGAGGTTATTGGCTGGGGTGGTGGAACCCACATCTTAGAGAGGAGATAACAAGCCTTTCTGGGTAGGAGGGTCAAACTCTCTTACATTCTGATTAGTGTGAGCACTGGTATGTACCCTGACTTTAGGTGGAAACATTAAGTTGGTCCAGCTTTGAGTTGTTGGATCCAGCAAAGGCAAATGGCATGAAGCTGAGCTAAGAGCATCCACGGTTCCCTGGGGAAAGACAAGACTTAGAGATGGAGCAATGAGGCTGCCGTCCAACTTCACTCATGCTCTTTCAAATACATCGCTGAGGTCAAACTGAATGGTGTCTTATTTCAAAAAACCAGCAAAGTAAAAAATCCTGAATGTAGAAGGTATTTGTTTTATCTCTTGTTCATGAAAAGTTATGATTAAATATCAAAAAGTATTTTAGATACATTTTAGAGGCATTGGTGGAACTTACTATTTAAAAACCCTGGAGGAAAGTAATAAATTGTTTTAATCACTTCATAATTTATGTCCTATAAATACAACTGCCTTTCAACATAAGGTATTTCTGGAAACATTATAAAATGGATTATTTTAATAAGCAGTATTTTTACACAGAATGCTTTAATTGGCTAAAACACAGAAATGACCCAACAATACCAGAGAAGCCCAATAATACCAGCAAAGATTGAACAATTAGAAACCTCCAAAGCCATTTACTAGGGCAAACTGGTATGATTTTTAAGCATAAATATATACGCTATATATTATACAAAGAGAATCTTAAAACATTATAAAAGTGCATACAATACTCACAAAAAATAAAAATCCAATATACCATAAATTTTACTAAAAATGTATAAGCTAGAAATAAGAAACATGAATCGCCCAGATCAGCCTCAACAGACAGAATGGAATTCTCTGTTACAAGAAGGGCAGTAATACCGCTTTACTAATAGTGCAGGTGTTCATGGCTCCATTCGATGCCACAGGGCACATCTTTAAATACTAGCTTGCTAGACCAAACAAATTCTCAGATTTTTGTTGAGAATACTGTTCTGAACAAAATATTACAGAGAATATTGTTCCCAACAATATCACATCTGCAATCCCAGCACTTTTAGAGGCTGAGGCACGCAGATCACCTGAGGTCGGGAGTTCAAGACCAGCCTGATCAACACGGCGAAACCCCATCTCTACCAAAAATACAAAAATTAGCCAGGCATGGTGAGGTGTGCCTGTAGTTCCAGCTACTTGGGAAGCTGAGGCAGGAGAATCGTTTGAACCCAAGAGGCAGAGGCTGCAGTGAGCAGAGAAAAACACAAAAAATATTGTTGATATTGTTGTTATTACTGAAGTCTAGTAGATGGAGAGGAATGGTGTTGGTAGTGAAGGACATAAGTTTAGTCTGTGATATGGGCCTAAAGCACCTGTAAGGTGCCAGTGAAGATATTCAGTAGTTAAACAAATGAATCTAAGCTCAGGAGAGTGATCTGAGGTTTGGGAATCATCAGTCAGTCTATGATATGATACCTACAGGCACACAGTGAATGAAAACATCCATGGAAAGAATGCAGACTATGGGGGGAAAGTTGGTACAATTCTTCTCACTAAATTATATAAAATATTTAATACAAAATTAGCTTAAGTGATTTTAATTTTCACAAGAAGAAACCATTTCTAGGAGTCTGTTTTCTTATAAATCAGCCCTATATTTTGGAAACTGTAACAGCCAAAAGTTAGAAACAACCTAAAGGTCCATTAAGAGTAGAATGGATAGGCCAGGTGCCGTGGTTCATGCCTATAATCCCAGCACTTTGCGAGGCCGAGACGGGCAGATCACCTGAGGTCAGGAGTTCAAGACTAGCCTGGCCAACATAGTAAAACCCCATCTCTACTAAAAATACAAAAATTAGCTGAGTGTGGTGGCAGGTGTCTGTAATCCCAGCTACTCAGGAGGCTGAGGCAGGAAAGTCACTTGAACTCAGGAGGTATAAGTTGCAGTGTGCAGAGATGGCGTCACTGCACTCAAGCCTGGGCAACAAGAGTGAAACTCTGTCTCAAAGAAAAAAAAAAAAAAGAAAAAGAGTAGACTGGATAAACTATTGTTTATTCATACAATAAACTACCATAAATAAATTTTTAGACAATTTACAGCTAATGCAACAACATGGATACATTTCAAAGATAATGCTGAGTGGAAAAAGTCAGACACAAAAGGGTGCATACAGTATGATAATGTTCATAGGAAAGTTCAAACAGGCAAAACCAGTATATGGTGATGAAGTCTGGAGAGGGATGATCTTTGAAGGAGAAAATAATGACTGCCAAGGGCATAACAGAGGCTTCTGAAGTGCTGTTCATGCTCTATATCTGGGTGGCCAATGACACAGGCATGTTCATGGTGCAAAATTCACCAAGCTATGTATTTATGATTTATGCATTTTATGTCCTGCTTATTTCCATTTAAAACATTTACAAAAACAAACATGAATCTGATGGTCATTGTCATGCTAAAAAATCAACAGTAGAATTCCCATCACACTGGGAAGGAAATCTAAAACCTTCTATTGCAGAGGGATTGACTCTAACCTAATTCCCTCAACCCTCTCTCCCATTCACTGGCTCCTGCCACACAAATCTCCCGGCTGCCTCAAAGCTCACTATCCAAGCTCTGTCTCATCTTAGGGGCTTTACTACCGTAAAGCAAGTATGTGAAAAAAAAAAAAAAAAAAACATATTGAGTAAAAAATGAGTGTTTTATTTTCCTGTAAAAGAGTTTTATTTTTGTAATTATATTTTTATTTCTGTGTTCATTAATGTGTCTCCTCCACTAGACTACAATCTTCAGGAACACAGACATACATATATTCCATTTTATAGCCTATACCCAGCAGAGTGGTCACGACAAAATCAGGTGCTTAAGATATACACCAATGGCTCACTGAAACCTCTATTTTTTTCTAAATTCACCACAAGTATACAATGTAACACCAAGCTAAGATCTAAATGTTAGGATTACTGCCCAAATTACATTCCTTTGATCTCTAGGCCCCCGGAAGTACCATTCAACCCACCCATACCCTCTTATGCTCAGGCCCAAAATCATCAAATTTAACAAAATATCTTGACTGGTCACTATTGTTTGTGGTAAGCTTAACATAAATTTCCATTCCCTATTGTACAAGAAAGAATTAACACAGGAGGCCTGACTGCTATCCTTAGAAAGGCCAGTTTGCGAGGCAGCCCTCTGTTGGTGTTTGGCAACCTGAATTTCAAGAGGGTTCCCATCATTCCTTAATGATAATAGTGGCTCCCCGTGCCTAGACTGTGCAAACAATGTGGTTTATGCCGAACATTTCCTTTCCCTCTGGGAGTCTACAATGTTGATATGTGCTAGACAGAAGGTACCTATGTGACCTCGCCCCAATAAACATCTTGTCTTGAATGAGCTTCCCTGGTAGGCAACATTTCACACATATTTTAACAACCTCCTGCTGGAAAATTAAGCATATCCTGTGTGGCTCCACTGAAAAAGGACTCTTAGAAGCTTGTGGGTAGTTTCCTCTGAACTTTGTCCCATAAACCTTTTCGCTTTGCTTTTGTATTCTTTCACTATAATACATCACAGCTGCATACTACTTTACGCTGAATCCTCTAAGTCCTCCTAGAAAATAAATGAACCATGGCCAGGCACGGTGGCTCATGCCTACTGTAATCCCAGCACTTTGGGAGGCAGAGGTGTGTGGATCTCCTGAGCCTGGAAACTGAGACCAGCCTGGCCAACATGGTGAAACCCCAAATCTACTAAAAATACAAAAATACGCTGTGCGAGCTGTCAGGCACCTATAATCCCAGCTACTCGGGAGGCTGGGGCAGGAAAATCACTTGAACCCAAGAGATGAAGGTTGCAGTGAGCTGAGATGGCGCCACTGCACTGCAGCCTAGGTGACGGAGCAAAACTCAGTTTCAGCAAAATAAATAAACTCCCTGAACATTATCTCCCAATTCCTAAATGGATTATCATCAATCACAGTGATAGAAAAAAAGAAGAAAACCATGATACCCACCTTGCAATATTTGTGCTATATGTCATCCCCTACCCTTGAGTATGGGCTAGATCTAGTGATTTGCTTCTAGTGATTAGAATTGAGGCTGGGTGTGGTGACTCACACCTGTAATCCCAGCATTTTGGGAGGCCAGGGCAGGTGGATCACTTGAAGTCATGATTCAAGACCAGCCTTGCCAATGTGGCAAAACCTCATCTCTACTAAAAATACAAAAATTAGCCAGGCGTGGTGGCGTGCACCTGTAATTCCAGCTATTCCAGAGGCTGAGGGGCAAGAATCACTTAAACCTGGGAGGCAGAGGTTGCAGTGAGCTGAGATCACCCCACTGCATTCCAGCCTGGGTGACGGAGTGAGACTCTGTCAAAAAAATAAATAAATAAATAGAATTTGGCAAATGTGATGGGTGTCACTTTCAAGATTAGGTTACTAAGGACTGACCTGTCTCGTCTGCACTCTCTCTGGCTCTCTTCCATCATTTCTTCTTATGAAGCCAGCTCCCCTATAGTTAGCTGCCCTCTGGAGAGACCTACGTGTCAAGAAACTGAGGGCAGCCTTGGCCAACAGCCAGCTTAAGAACTGAGGCCCTCAGTGCAAGCGCCTGCAGGGAGCTAAATCCCACTGGCAACCCCATGAGTGAGCCTGGAAGCAGACCCTTCCCCAGGCAAGTCTCAAGATGACTGCAGTTCTGGCTGATGCCGTGATGACAGCCTCGAAAGACACCTTGAGCCAGAGGACCCAGGTAAGCCACACCTGGACTCCTGACACTCCAGAGAAACTGAGATGATAATAAATATTGTTTTAGTCACTAAGTTTTAAGGGTAATCTATTACTCAGAAATACATAACTGAACTGACATGCTTTACCACCAAAAACAACTAAAAAGCCAGACAATGGTTTCCAGGAATTGGACACATCAGGCCACAAAGGACAGTGATCCCTCAGAAAGAGGACGCAAACAGTGGGCCCTATGGGTGCCTTAGCTTACTACACAGAAAGTTTCAGGGCCTTGGCACAGGGCAGGGGAACCAGGCAGGGCGGCTCAAGTTCACAGCACAGAGTCCTGGAGAAGAAAGTGGCCCAGAGAGACAGGAAGCTCTGAGAATCTGCAGAGGTCCTCCCCAACCCCAGTCTTCAGCTGAACACTGATGAGTGAAAAGAATCTCCTGAAAAAGTTACAGGCGCAATCCCTGAAACTCACACAGGACGAGGAAGAGAGCCCATTTTCGCCAATGAGTGGGAAAAACCTCACCACTCAGGGGCAGTCGGTTAAGTACTCAGAAGGGTACTGCACCTCTGTAGTGGGGCAAAATTAGCACTACACTAAAGCTGATCTTGTCTCACCTAATAAAGCTGAGAAACAAGACCAAAATGAGAAAAAAACTAAAGGGATAATATCCCCAAAGGGCTGCAGGAGCTGGCTAACACACTGGTGTAAGAGAGAGCATGCCTGCGGAGTGCTTCTAAGGGTGTTAAAGCGGGTAGAATGTAACGCTGGCTGAAGGTTGAAATGAGGCACTGTGACCTAACACAGGATTAACGTGGAGGCAAGGGCTCAGTAGTGGCTCTAATATACTACTAGGATGGCTCAAGGAAATTTGGAAAAAGTGATAGCCCACAATAAATGAAGTAGAGATGCCAGAACTGCTATGACAGACCGTGGCAGAAGAGATCTGAAGGCTCAGAGAATCGGGCCTGCTACAACAGGTCTATGTGCTACACGTCACATAGGAAAACTAACCAGCTAACAGCAACCTTTGGGAGGGCTCGCAGGATACTCTATGTTCACAGCAACACTGAATGTGCTGATGGAGGCAGTGCCAGCTCTCTGTCCTCCTCTGGCCAGCACTGACAGAAGATAATGCTACAGGTCTGGGCTTCTTAAGGACTAGTGAGGATGTTAGGATCAGAGAACAGCAAAGGCCAGGAAGCAGCATTTAACATTCAAAGTCAAGGTGAAATGCAGGAATGAGTATCAAAATCAGGATGGCATCCAGAGGCCCGATCCAGAATCTATAGAGATGGGTAACAAAACATTTCCTAGGGGTGGCCCTTCACTGGCTCTCACCCACCCCTGGGAAAGGTAAGAATGATGTCCCAGATGGGGCAAAACTCATTAAGCCAAGGGAAACCATCCATAGGAACAGAGCCGTTGGAGGTATTAGCTGCTGAGAAACAGGTGAAATGGCTTTGTAAAGGGGGTCTGTATGAAGGGCTGAGGGGTATGAGGACAACATGACAAATAAAGGGATACATTTCAGCAGCAAAAAGAGACAAAGAGAAAGAAAGCAAGAAAGAAAATAAAGAGACACCTTTTGGTCTAGTATGTTCCCTCTCCCACTTTCCTATCCCATCTTTTCTTTTTCTCCCAGTTCCCATCATTCCCTTTCAGTTCACATTTTCTCCACTACTCCCTAAATGGGCCATCAATTTAAAGGATGCTTTTTTTATATATTTTGTACAGAAATTTATAATTTCTATTTTAAAACCTGATGGGATGGCTGGGCGCAGTGGCTCATGCCTCTCTAATCCCAGCACTTTGGGAGGCCAAAGTGGGTGGATCACTTGAGGTCAGGAGTTCAAAACCACCCTGGCCAACACGGTGAAACCCTGTCTCTGCTGAAAAAATACAAAAAATTAGCCAGGCATGGTGGCATACACCTGTAATCCCTGAGAGGCAGAGGGATTACTTGATCCTGGGAGGCAGAGGTTGCAGTGAGCCCAGATCGCACCACTGCAATCGAGCGTGGGTGACAGAGCACCAGCCTAGCCAACATGGTGAAACCCCATCTCTACAAAAATACAAAAGTTAGCTGGGTGTGGTGGCACATGCCTGTAATCCCAGCTACTTGGGAGGCTGAGGTGGAAGAATCGCTTGAACCCGGGAGGCGGAGGCTGCAGTGAGCCAAGATTGTGCCATTGCACCATCTTGGTGCAATGTGATTGTCACCAGCCTGGGTGACAAAGCAAGACTCCTGTCAAAAAAAGAATGAAAAGAAAGAAAAGAAAGAAAGAAAGAGTTAAGTACTACATTCTTTAATGGACCTATTGTATAGTTTGTATTAAATGAAGGATTTTCCCATTCATCCTCTAAATTGAAAGTCACCATGAATGAGATCCTGCACTAGAAACTTTCCCCATCAATCATGAATTAAACATGGTACAACACAGGCATTAAAAATTTATTTCTAAAATATACAGTACAATGTAAAAATATATCCTGCTGTTCTAAGAATCACTTTTTGTTACAACTGGAATTAAGAAGCCCAGGAAATCATCTAATCAGTTTACAACATAGGAAAACTAAAATCCAGAGCATTAACAGACTTGCTCAGTCACACAACCAAGCAGCAGCGAAGAGACTAGTGAGTAGGTGCCTCTTCTCTCAAGCAAACTGTTTTCCCCAAAGCTGGGGAGGAGGTAGCACTTTCAAGTGCTTTTCTCTTTGCAATTAAGTCCAACTGTCATCAAGAAGCCAAGACAAATAGGTCTGCCATCCATTCACCCACATACCATTTAGACCGTTCCTTTAAATTCTTCCTTTTCCTTCAAAGATTTCCATTTTCCCTTTCTTGTTCGTTTAAACCAGATTTCACCCATCAACCAGAGCTCTCAGGCAGAACACCCTACTAGGGTATTCTGGCCAAGTACCTAATAGGTCTTCTAAGTTACAGATCCAGAAGCAGCTGGCTTGCTATTAACCATCAATGTGAACCAGAATTAAAGTAAATTGCTTACAATCTAAACATAACCACTTTCCAGCTAAAAGCAATTACAGGTATTGTTAAAGGACAATAATGATTCCACTTTTTCCAAATTTCAACACTGAATTCTGCTCACGTAGAATTCAATGTTTATAATTATATTGCTCAATGTTTATAATTATATTGCTTACATAACACATTCACCAACTCACAATATATTTGTACATATATATCAGCATACTAAAGGTTTCATTCAGTAACAGAGCAGAGGAAGAACATCAACTAATAAACACTACAAAAGGCATCTAAAACTCACAGCCACTAGTAGTTACTGCAAAACCTGATTTGCCCTTTGAAAGTGTTTTCCTACCTTAGCTTTGCTCTTCAACCTTTAGCTCTTCACTACTATCATTCCAGACATTCCTCTCATCTTTTCTTCCCTTTCTGGCTCCCATTATCTCTTTTTCAGTCTACCTCTCTCCACTTCTCCCTAAATTGGCCAGCAATTGGGAATGGGAGGGAGATAAACAATTTATACACATATTTGCATATTATATCCATATAATTTTATTATTTACTCTAGATGTCTGAAATATCTTGAGAATTACTAGTTTTAAAAGCTGATGACTAGAACACTACATTATATACTTTGGTAAAGAGAAGACATTAAGTGCCCAGGCTTTGGAGTCCCACTCCCTGGGCTTGAGTCCGGCTCTGCAGCTTCTTAGCTGTGTGGCCCTGACAAGAGTGTTAAGCCCTTGTTTATCAGCTTCTTCATCTGTAAAATAGGAATGTGATATTCATAGCATCTCTGCAGAGTTGTTAAATAGTCTGACACATAGTTAAGTACTCACTAAATATTACCTATTCTTCATCACTCACAAAATATTCCACTAAAGTTCCTATGGCATTTTTCATCATTTTAGAGGCTTGCTGTGATGGGCAGAGAGAGGTGGTTGTATTTTTTTTCCTCCCCTGCTTAAGGCCAATAGTTGTGACAGCTACAATTATGACGCTTAGATCAATGGTTCTCAAATACTGCTGGTGAAATATAAAAGCGGTCTGGCTGGATTTCTCCTAACGATTGTTAATAGGCTTCTGTGCCTTAATTCACATCCCCTTGCTCTCACCTGCAAACTCCACCTGTGGAAAACCAGCCATCTGTGCATTTTGACAATGCCAGTTGTGTCCCCACACATATTAGTGTCTCTGCTCATCCCATATGCATCCTGCCCACTAGCAAGGTTTCCCTGTGCCACTTCCAGCTGATGTCTCCCACACAAGGCCATGAGTCTGGAAGTGCGCAGCAAGCATGTGCAGAGAGAACACTCACAAAGCACACCCACAATGCCACAACGCTACAGAGGGCTGGCCTGGAGGTCAAGCCAGGAAAAAAGTCAATTTAAAGTATTATACCTAAGCAAGGCAAAAACCCTAGGGGATCTTAACCTGAAGTCCAATTTTCAGGCTCCCTAGCTGATTAAAATAATAAAAATTAATTTGGGATCTTATCCAGTGGTTGCAAAAATGAGAGAGGTGGGATTTAGCCACTTAGAATTTTTCTACATAATTATTTACATAATATGGTAAGGGGTAACACAAAATACTTTGCATTTGTCTTAATTTTTAAAAGGATGATACAATGTAAAGTAATTTTTAAAGAAAAACAAATTAAGCACCTCTCAAAAATAACCTTTAACTCTCTTTTGGTCATTAAAGGCAGAACTTTAATGTGCGGGAGAATCACCTGAGGGTCTTGTTAAAATGCAAATTCTGATTCCCTAAAGTCTAGAGTGAGACCTGAATGTCTGCATTTCATAGGAGCTTCCAGGAGTGTAGATACTACTGGTTGGTTCATAAGCCACACTTAAAGTACCAAGAATTTAAGGTACCAACATGTCAAAAGACCTACTTCCAATTTCCTAGCTTGTCAACATAAAGCCTCCTTCTACTAGTGTTAGAAGCAGCTGCTGATTTTAACAGCTCTGAGGAACAGAGACCTAGGCTACCAACTGTTTCTTAACAAAAAGGAGGGGGTGAGGGAGAACAGGAAGGAGCTTCAGGGAGAAAGCAATAAAACTTTTTTAAAAAATGCTCCAGGCAGCCTCTCTTTCCCTCTTCCATTTGGTTTCCCCAGGGGGAGAGGGAACCTCACTACACTTGGGGCCTCTTTGGTGTGCCTATCTCCTTGTTGTTTCCAGTTTGAAGGATCCAATCCAGAATTCCTCCAGCTCTTCTTTCCTGAAATGGACTTATACAAACTGAGATTTCCATTAAATAACAAGAATTTCCAACCATTTTACAACCTTCTTTCAAAGAAAAAAAAAAGTGCCTTCTTTAATGGCATGGTTATTTTTTCCCTTTGTAACATCTTAAAACGAATTGGAACAGAACATTTCTCTGAGAAGGGAACAGGTGAATAAAACCCTAAACAAAGCAAAGCAGGCAGGGTACAGTGGCTCATGCCTGTAATCCCAGCATTCTGGGAGGCCGAGGTGGGCTGACCATGAGGTCAGGATATTGAGACCATCCTGGCCAACATGGTGAAACCTGTCTCTACTAAAAACACAAAAATTAGCTGGCTATGGTGGCACATGCCCATAATCCCAGCTACTTGGGAGGCAGAGGCAGAAGAATCGCTTGAACCAGGGAGTCAGAGGGTGCCACTGCACTCCAGCCTGGTGACAAGAGCAAGAATCTGTCTCAATGAAACAAAACAAAAGCAAAGCAGCATGCTGTGCAGAGATCTGAAATGAAGGCATTTCAGGAAGTGGGAACGATGAGTACAAAGGCCCTGAGATGAACAGCAAAGGAGGCCAGTGTGGTTAGAGAAGAATGACTAGAGTTTGAGAAGTAAGTGGAAAGAGGGTACTGGAGATAATGAGAGGAGGGAACGAAATCTCTTAAGGCCCTTGGCTTTTATGCTAAGTAATATGGACAGCCTTTGGTGGGCTCTGGTAGAACACTATATTCATGTTCTAAGGATGTTTAAAAGGATCATATTGGATGCTGGCCTGAAAATAGACCACAGGCTGTATACAAGTATCTACAGAAGTGATAATACCAGGATCTCCCATGCTTGATGCTCCCCCGTATTCCTTTTGAGTTCCCTAAGTATATGGCTATGTAATAACAGCTGTCATTGGACTTGAAGGATGGGATATGTCATAGATATGAAACCTTAACGTACAACTTCTCGTATCTGGCTCTAGTATTACCAAACATTCAACCTCTATTTCTAAATACTGATTGGAACATTTGAAATGTATCACAACACTTAGGTGGGTGGGGGTGGGAGGGAGAAAATACCTCCATTCTTAATGGTGGTATAGATTACAATACTTAACCAGTGTTGTAATCTATAACTTTATTTAATTCACTCATCTGTCAAGAAGCCCAAGAACAATCACCTCTCTAAGATCTTCTGAACACAGAAATGTATTTTTTTAAGTGGTTTTTTGAGACAAGGTCTTGCTCTGTCGCCCAGGCTAGAGTGCAGTGGCACGATCTCAGCTCAATGAAACTTTCACTTCCCAGGCTCAAGCAATTATCCCACCTAGCCTCCCAAATATCTGGAACTATGGCTGTGCACCACTATACTCAGCTAATTTTTTTTGTAAAGATGAGGTCTCGCTATACTGCCCAGGCTGTTATTAAAATTATGTCCTAAAAATAATATCACTATGACCCAATAATTTCACTTCTAAGACTTTTATATCCTATAAAAATAATCCTAAACAGGAAACAGTTTAAAACACAAAGATAGTCACCATATGTTATAACAGTAAGACACTGGAAGCAATTTAAGTATTCAACGAATAAATGGTTTAAGTATATAAACACACATAATAGTTTATATTACAGTATATAATATTATACACTGTACTATACACTCATATTATATAGGCATTAAAAATGATGTCCTAAAATGGAAAAATGTACGTAATATGATTCCAACTTACACACACAAACTAGACACACTGGAGGAAAAAATGACAGTATCACCATATTAACAGGAGTTGAATTTGAAGGATTTAATTATGTAAACCAATTTTAATTTATATCTTCCAGTTTTTACAAGTGACCATGCATTTTAATGTTGAAAATTACAGTAATGGAACTTTTACTATCATCTCTTTAGTTTTTATATAAACCTCATATAACATCACCTATACCAACCTAGAATATATTAATAATAATTATAAGCAATGTATTAGGCACTCAGCATCCCAGCACTACGTTAAATGCTATATCCAGGTTATCTCATTTTAATCTTCACGACAATCCCTGATGTAGATACTATCAGAGGGGAGAAGGCAAGTAACACTCAAGCCATACCATTGACAGAGAGCCAGAAACAGCTCCAGGCCTTGAATTCAGTTCTTGGGCACTAAACTCTGCACTTTGAACTGTAACACTATACTGCCTCCCTAAAACAGTGGGAATATTTAATAAGTAAAGTAACCCTGCAGAATTCTCAATATGCCACCTGAGAGACATGATGGGTACACTCTCCCACTTACCATGATATCATTTCTTTGGTCTATCTCCTTCAGTTGTTCTGTCTCCTTCCTCATCCTGCTTTTTCTGTGACTTCTTTTTTTTTGAGACGGAGTTTCGCTCTTGTTACCCAGGCTGGAGTCAATGGCGCGATCTCGGCTCACCGCAACCTCCGCCTCCTGGGTTGAGGCAATTCTCCTGCCTCAGCCTCCTGAGTAGCTGGGATTACAGGCACGTGCCACCATGCCCAGCTAATTTTTTGTATTTTTAGTAGAGACGGGGTTTCACCATGTTGACCAGGATGGTCTCGATCTCTTGACCTCGTGATCCACCCGCCTAGGCCTCCCAATTTTCTGTGACTTCTTTTCTTTCACCTATGCTTCTTCTGTCCTATACCATAAGCTTTCCAAGGGTGTCCAGGGGCATCCTTGATCACTGCTTAGCTTCAACAGTGAAACTCAAAGAAACCAAGTGCTGCCCTAAGTCTTCCTACAAACAAGAAGTTACGCACTAGATACCTAAGCCACATCTGGCCAGGAGATGTATTTTGTTAAAATCTCACTATTTTGAAAATCTTGAATTAGTCATCAACATTAAAAATCAGGACAAGTTCACATAAAAATCCAAATTTTCAGCTTCTCTTGGAAACTAAACGATCTGACAACAGTGGGTACAAAATGACAGCAATCTCCTAAAACTGAATCTCTAGTTATCCATAGTCTCCACTAGCCTCTATTGTCTAACACCTGACTGTGATCCACTCACTTTCTGTACTCTTCAACTGCCTGGCCCCCAAAGCACTGATTTTGTGACCTTCACCGAATACTTTTAAGTGGTGGCACAGCAACCACAGGAGATGTTGCCATATGCCATTTTTAACTTTATGCTAAGTTCTACAAGCTTTTTTTTTTTTTTTTTTTTTGAGACAGGGTCTCACTCTGTGGCCGAGGCTGCAGTGCAGTGTCCTGATCTCAGCTCACTGCAACCTCAACATCCCAGGCTCAGGTGATCCTCCCATCTCAGCCTCCCAAGTAGCTAGGACTATACAGGTGCACAACGATGCCTGACTTTTTGGTTTTTTTTTTGAGACAGAGTCTTGCTCCATTGCCCAGGTGGGAGTGCAGTGGCACAATCTCAGTTCACTGCAACCTCTGCTTCCCAGGTTCAAGCGATTCTCATGCCTCAGCCTCTCAAGCAGCTGGGATTATTAGGTGCACACCACCAAGCCTGGCTAATTTTTTTTTTGTATTTTTAATAGAGATAGGGTTTCTGCCATGTTGCCCAGGCTGGTCTCGAACTCCTGAGCTCAAGCAATTCACCCACCTTGGCCTCCCAAAGTGCTAGGATTACAGGTGTGAGCCACCACGCCCAGAGGTAATTTTTCTATTTTTGGTAGAGACAGGGTTTCTCCACGTTAGCCAGGCTGGTCTCGAACTCCTGGGCTCAAGCAATTCGCCCACCTTGGCCTCCCAAAGTGCTAGGATTACAGGTGTGAGCCACCACGCCCAGAGGTAATTTTTCTATTTTTGGTAGAGACAGGGTTTCTCCACATTGGCCAGGCTGGTCTCGAACTCCTAGGCTCAAGTGATCCTTTCAGGGTGCTGGTATTATAGGCATGAGTCATAATGCCTGGCCTACAAACTCTTCTTCTCATAGACATTAGCAACTAAATTGCCAATTATCAGACCTAAACCACAAGGATTGGAGCAACAACAATCCTAGCAAAACCCCAGGCCAAGGCACATCTAAAAGCACTTGCCATCGCTGGCTTACTGCATTAATGAACATCTAGATTCTATTGCAACTCAAATATAATTCCTTTGGAATTACTCAAAATGAAGAAGTCTTAAAAAGGTCTCAACCTCAAAGTAGAAAGTTTTCTGATGATGAGACTAACTAGTGAGTTTAGTAATAGCTGCAGACTAGTTACTAAACAATAAAAAATTTTAAATCTCAGCTTTGTTAGGCTTCCGATATTATGAATTTTACATGTTAAGATAATTGCAGTATCTATCTTCTTTTATTCTCTTAGTAGCCATTCAAAATCCATATTTTTTACGGTAATGTAAATCCATTAGGGACAGAATTAGAAAGTGCATTGAGGGATCAATCTTATGCTAAAACAAACAGAGACTAAATGACCTTCTCCATCCCTGATTTCTCTGATACATTAGTCTATTATGCCCAGCCTAAACTATGAAAATATTTTCTCACCATTCCAGAATGGAGAAGACGGGACATAAAGAAAAGTACTGAAGTCCCACTGGGAACTAATTCCACATCATAAACAAAGAAGCTCACATCACAGCTATGGAAGAACTGAGAAATGGTGGGGCTGGGGCAAGCATGGTCAGTGTGCTTTATTTATCACTCATCGCATTCAATAACATTTTCAACTCTTTTCCTTTTAAATTTCAAACAATATTAAATAACTTGTTTCTAATAAGAAAAACAAATACCCACAAAGTGATGAATAACTTATGAGGTAAATAATTCATAGTTTTTAAAGATTCATTCATAACTGGAACAAAAGCTGTCAACCAGGTTTCTTTCTATTCTGTAAAAGAAGCCATTATGCTGAATATGTACAATATCATTTACGATTAACAGCAACAATCTGCTAATAACAACCTGATAATAACAATGTTGATCGAGGGATAAAGGGGAAAAATAAGAGTTTTTGCTTCTTAGGGAAGAACACTCAAAAGCAGATGATGGCTATTGTAGCACATTTTCTTTACTGCAAAATAACCATTTTCTAAACAAACTATCTAGTAATAGAAAAAGTTTTTAAAAGTACTTCCATTTGATCCCACTGTGAAAGAACTCAAGAACCATATTTCACTAAAACTGAAAACTAACTAAAAAGCAACTCATTCCAAAATCTTGCCTACCTTCTTATAAATACAATGTCAAATGCCTTCAAAAATACGTAACATTTACCTATGTTACAATTATATTGCTTTAATTTTTGCTAGTTTTAAGTAATTCATTCTAGCTTCCCCTCCTCCACCACTTAAAAGCTCTACAAATAGTTTCATCTGTGCCATTAAGAATTAACTTAATTCTTTTAAATTCAGATCATTAGATTTATCAGATTAAACAAGTATTTCGACAAAAAAAAAAGTCTAAAAGATTACTTTCCTACTCTTACAGGAAGACAGTGTTTTCATATCCTGATTTACTTTCACTTTATACATCATAGAAGTTTTGAATTAAAAAGCAAATATATACATACACATTTATGAAACAAACCTGACCACTCCATGCACAATACAGATTGCACAACAAACTCCAATTGTGGTTGATCATGCAGTCTAAAATCCTGAACTGGGCCATGACTGCCTATAGCGCAGTCTGCATCTCTTCTCTGACTCAGCTTTTGTCAGCACAGCAGCGGGTTACCAGAGCTCTGCAGTGATGTGGTCCACAAGTAAGATCTTCCCCTCCCTTTCCTGTCTAAGCAGCAGTAGCTAACTGGCAGAACGACATCATCTTCCCAAAGGTTCTTCCCACCAGTACATTTAAATTATCTGATCATGAAGGAAAGTTTTCATAAATTCTTATTCAGTATTTAACATAATTTTTTTTTTTTAAAGAAAGAAAAAGAATAAAGAAGAGGAGGAAAAAGGAAGAGAAAGAGAGAGAGAGAATGGGAGTATTGCTTTCTTGCCCAGGCTAGAATGCAGTTTAGTAATCGGTATTGAAAACCTCTTTTATACCAATAATTATACTTGATGTAAACAGGAAGGAAAAAGGGAAGAAAATAACAAATGAGCAGCCAACCAATATTTCACTTAAACCTATGAAATGCTATGCGATTACTGAGGAGTGATTTACTTCCAATTATGTCATCACTTTTGGAATAGGTGTGAGGTGGTAATGTATGTTTTATGTATTTGAAGTGGAGAGTTCTATAAATGTTTATTAAGTTTACTTGTTCCGGGTCTGAGTTCAAGTCCTGGATGTCCTTGTTAATTTTCTGTCTCGTTGATCTATAGAATCGTTAGCTCTTCTTGTTACGTTGATCCTTTTGCCATTATGTAATGTCCTTCTTTGCCTCTTTTGCTCTTTGTTGCTTTAAAGTCTACTTTATCAGAGGCGAGAGTTGCATCTCCTGCTTTTTATTTATTTGTTTATTTTTACTCTCTGATTGGTTGATAAATCTTCCTCCTCTTTGTTTTGAGTCTTTGTGTATCGTTGCATGTGAGATGGGTCTGGATGCAGCATACCAATGGGTTTTGGCTTTTTATCCGATTAGAATATATATAATTTTAATACTGGCATTTGATGCTAGCTGGCTGTTTTGCCCATTAGTTAGTGTAAATTTTTCGTTGTGTTAATGTTCTTTTCTTTTTGATATATTTTTGGAAAGGCTGATATTGGTTGTTCCTTTATATGTATAGTGCTTCTTTCAGAAGCTCTTGTAAAGCAGGCCTGGTGGTGGTGAACTCTCTAAGTACTTGTTTGTTCGCAAAGGATTTAATTTTTCCTTCGATTATAAAGCTTAGTTTGGCTGGATAGGAAATTCTGGGTTGAAAGTTCTTTTCTTTAAGGATGTTAAATATTGGTCCCCACTCTTTTCTGGCTTGTAGGGTTTCTGCTGAGAGATCTGCTATAAGTCTGATAGGTTTCCCTTTATGGGTAACCTGACCTTTCTCTCTGGCTGCCCTTAGTATTTTCTCCTTCATTTCAACCCTAATAAATCTGGCAATTATGTGCCTTGGGGTTGGTCTTCTTGAAGAATATCTTTGTGGTGTTCTCTGTATTACCTGGAGTTGAATATTACCCTGCCTTGCCAGGTTGGGAAAGTTTTCCTGAATGATATCCTGAAGAGTATTTTCCAACTTGGATTCATTCTCTTCATCACATTCAGGTACACCTAGCAATCGTAAATTAGGTCTTTTCACATAGTCCCATATTTCCTGGAGACTTTGCTCATTCCTTTTTATCCTTTTTTCTCCAATCTTGTCTTCTCGTTTCATTTCACTGAGCTGGTCCTCGACTTCTGATATCCTTTCTTCTACTTGATCAATTCGACTGTTTAAACTTGTGCATACCTCGTGAAGTTCTCGTGTTGTGTTTTTCAGCTCCATCAATTCACTTATATTCCTCTCTAAATTGTCCATTCTCGTTAACATTTCGTCAAACCTTTTTTCAAGGTTCTTAGTTTCTTTGCATTGGGTTAGAACAAGTTCTTTTAATTCACAGAAGTTTCTTATCACCCACGTTTTGAAGCCTGCTTCTGTTATTGGAACACACTCGTAATCTATTAAGCCTTGTTCTGTTACTGATGAGGAATTGCGATCCCCTGTAGAGGGAGAGGCATTCTGATTTTGAGTATTCTCTGCCTTTTTACGCTGATTTCTTCCCTTCATTATATATTTATCCGTCTGTTGTCTTTGTAATTACCGACTTTCTAACTAGGTCTCTGAGCAGACGTCCAACTTGTTGATTCCCAGAGCCGAAATCTGAGCAGTCCACCGCGCCGGCCAAAATAGCGGTGTTAAGATTGATGGTGCTTTTCTGTCCAGGAATCTCCGGACTCTGCACCAAAAACTGGCGCGCTAAGGCACCAGCAAAACCGCCGTGCCGGCCGCAAGAGTCGCCCTGGCGACCCGTGGAGCTCCTCTGCTGGGAATCTCCTGGTCCGTGAGCAACAAATATTCGTCTGAAAGTGTGGCGTCCTCTCGTTCTCTGCGCTTTCACTGGGAACTACGAGCCCGAGCTGCTAGTGGTCAGCCATCTTGGATCTCTCTCCGCCACTCAACATAATTTAATTTTTAAAAGGTTATTGCTTTTTCCTTCTTTTCTGGGCATCTTTATTTATTCCATGAAAACACAACGTGGGGAGGTGGTATATAAATAAATCAACCATGCTGGCTCCGGTCCACAGCAAACAAATTCCAACACAAGGCTGCGCTATCCTCAATGACACTCATACTGACTCAATCCCAAGGGTACGAAAGGGTATTCGGTCCTTTCTTAACCTCTCAGTAGCGCCTCACACAACTAACAACTCCTTCAATGTCTGTTATCCTGGGTACCACAGTTCCACTCTCTTTGTTCTCTTACTATTTAACTATTACTTCTTTGCAAAAGGCAATGGAGCAGTGTGAGAAAAGTCTAGATCAGAAAATAAAAACAAAACAAAAAAAAAACGAGAAAAGCCTAGATCTTAGTAAGACAGATGTATGACCAAGGAGGCTAAAGGCTTATCCTTTGAGCTTCAAATTATTCATCTGTAAAATGGAGACAGTAACACATACCTTCAAAAAGTTTTTAATATTAAATAACATCTGTAACATGCTTAAAACAGTGTCTAACAGATATCTAATAAATGATTAATAGTTTTAAGGTTATCACCCCTTTAGATAAATTCTAAATCAGAATTCTATCCCTGACCTCCCTCTAATTTCTTACACTTCCATAGGTGATGTCATCGCCTCAACCCATGATTTTAACTATGAATTACTTCTAAACCCCTCTTCAATGCCACCCTTTCTCCCAAGCTCCAAATCTGCATGACTAAACTCTTGCTAAGCACATATACCTTCATACTACATGTCCAAAACTGAATTCATCACCTTCCCTCCAAACCTGCACTACCTCCTGTATCTCTTAATCTGCATAGTGGCTGCACAACTCATCCCCCTAGTTACCCAAACAGAAATCAGTGATCTTAGACTTCTTCCTTACCTCTCATATTCAGCTACCAAACTCTGTCACTTCTCCTAAAACATACACTGAACTGTCCTTTTTCCATTCCATTGGCACTGCCTAAATTCAGACCCCCATCAACTTTCTCCTGGATTATCACAGGGCTTCTAGTTGGTCTCCCAAACATCCTGTCACTCCTCTCTGGAATCTTGTCTGTGCAGGACTAACAAAAGCATCTTTTAAACCAAAAGCTAATCATATGACTACCCTGCCTAAATTCCTTCTGTTGCTCCTTTCTTCCTACATACAGCAGTGCTTCCCAAAGTATGCTCCTACTTGTTTTATAGGATGCAGAATATAAATTACAGTTAAATGAATAAAGTCTTCAATAGCAAAATAAGTTTGAGAGAAGCTAGGTTAAACAATGCTGCTGCTGGAAGCTTGGCAAAGGCTAAATATAAAGATCAAATTCAAAGTCCTCAAAATCTGAAAACTGAGGCTACTGAAAAAGCTTGTTTTTAACTAGCTCATCTTGAAATCACTGGCTGGTTTGTCTGCCTCTGTCTGTCCCTTAATTGGTGGTGTTCCCTCAGGTTCTGGCCTTTCACCCTCTTCTCTCCCTCAATGGCCTCACAAATTCACACAACTGTAATTACCATAGATGCTGGCTTAATTGAACTTTGCCTAATTTGCCAGACCAACCAAAATTCTTGATTCCCTGGCTAGTTCTTGAATACTGGCTGATCCCATGGCAAGCTCAACTCTATTATTATTATTATTATTTGTATAAATGTATGGGGTATCATATGTAATTTTTTTATTTGCATAGATTATGTAGTGGTCAAGTTGGCTTTTAGTATATTTATCACCTGAATAACACACACTCTACCCATTAATTAATTTCTCATCATTTACCCCCTCTCACTCTGTCATCCTTCTGAGTCTCCATTGCCTATCCTTCCACTCTCTACAACCACATGTACACATTTTTAGCACCCATTTATGAATAAGAGCATGTAATACTCAACTTTCTGTGCTTAGCTTGTTTCATTTAAGATAATGTCTTAGCACACTGGTTAGGTGGGGGAAAAAAGATAATGTCCTCCACTTCCATCCATATTGCTTCAAAAGACATTATTTCATTCTTTCTTATGGCCGAATAGTAGTCCATGAAGTCTTCCATTCCAAATATACCACACTGTCTTTATCTGTTCCTCCACTGATGGACACTTAGGTTGATTCCCTATCTTTGCGACTGTGAATAGTGCTGCAACAAACATACAAGAGCAGATATCTTTCTGATAAATGATTTCTTTTCCTTTGAATAGATTTCCAGGTAGTTCTATTTTTACTTTTTTTTTTTCTCCTGAGACAGAGTCTCGCCTTGTCACCCAAGTTGGAATGCAGTGGCACCATCTCAGCTCACTGCAACCTCTGCCTCCAGGATTCAAGCAATTCTCCTGCCACAGCCCCCTGAGTAAATGGGATTGCAAGCATGGCCACCACGCCCGGCTAATTTTGTATTTTTAGTAGAGACAGAGTTTCTCCATGTTGGTCAGGCTGGTCTAGAACTCCCAACGTCAGGGGATCCACCCGCCTCAGCCTCCCACAGTGCTGGGATTATAGGCGTGAGCCACCATGCCAGGCCTTCTAGTTTTACTTCTTTGAGAAATCTCCACACTGTTTTCCATAGAGGTTGTAACAAAGAAGAGAAGAGAGAAGACCCAAATAAACAAAATCAGATATGAAAAACGAGGCATTACAACTGATACCACAGAAATACAAAAGATCATCACAGACTATTATGAACAGCAAATTATGCTCACAAACTAGAAAACCTAGAGGAAATGGATAAATTCCTAGAAGCATATAACCACTCAAGATTGAACCAAGAAGAAACAGAAAACCTGAACACACCAATAACAAGTAGCAAGGCTCAATCAGTAATTAAAAAAAAAAAAAACTCCCAACAAAGAAAAGCCCAAGACCACATGGATTCACAGCCAAATTCTATCAAACATGCAAAGAACTAAAAAGAACTAATAACAATCCTCCTGAAACTGTTCTAAGAAATCAAGGGAAAAGGAATTCTTCCTATCCCATTCTATGAGGCCAGTATCACCCTGGTACCAAAACTGGAAAAAGGGCCAGGTACAACGTCTCATGCCTGTAATCTCAGCACTCTGGGAGGCTGACGACAGGATCACTTGAGCTCAGGAATTCAATACCAGCTCGGGCAACACAGTGAGACCCCATCTCTACAAAAAAAGAATTTAAAAATTAGACAGGCGTGGCGGTGCATGCCTGTAGTCCCAGCTACTCAGAAGACTAGGCAGAACGATTGCTTGAGGTCAGCAGGTCGAGGGTGGGTGACAGAGCAAAACTTTCTCTCTAAAAAACAAAAACAAAAACCAATCCAGACAAGGACACAACAACAAAACCCTACAGACCAATATTCCTGATGCACACAGACACAAAAATCCTCCACAAAATACTACCAAACCGAATCCAACAGCACTGCAAGCTCAACTCTTATGTCTGGGAAGATAGTCTAGACACTCATTTCTGCTCCCAACAAGTGACATTCACGCTTAACACAGTCAGTTGTATTTTTGCACAAATTTATTTATGTCTATTTGTGTTACTGTAATAATGTAATGTAGACAGTATAGAAACTGATGAAATACAGGTAAAAACAAGAGTTGTTCTATGAAAACTAACTTGAGTACATTGAAAATACTCAATAAAGGCTGTTGCTCCTTCTGTATTTTTCCCTTCCTGGTCTTGTAGCTAAATATGCTACAGCTAGGGAGAATATCCAATATCTCTAGATATACATATTCTTGATATACTATATGTAGCATCTCTAGATATAGAGTACCTAGTAAGATACTAGATATTCCCCCTAGCTGTAGCATATTCAGAAACTAAAGTTGTTCCCTCTGCCACAACATTCTTCTCTGCTTTATACCTAGTTAACTCCTTCCTGAGTTAGCTCAGGCACAATCTTCCCAGAAAGGCTTTATCTGATCTCTACAACAGGTTGCCTTCTCTGATCCCTACAAGAGGTTGGCCTGCTATATGTTTTCATAGCTCCTTACTCTTCTCCTGAAATCCTATTTATTGTAACTGTACTATAAGTACTTGATCAATTGTCTGTACTTCCCATTGCCCATGTATATCCATGAAGGTAGGAGTCAGACTATGTCTCTATTTTTATACTGCCGTACCCTCAGTGTCTGGCACTTAGAAGGAGCTCAATAAATATCTGTTGAATTCGTTAATAAATGTGGAAGGATACTTCTAAATATAACAGGAAAGTCTGGCACTAGATCAAATCTGAATCATTTTACAATTAACTTTTATCTTGGGAACAAAAGGGTCATTGTCACCAGTTGTATGCAAAATATGAGTTGCTTCCTTCCTCAGTCTCACAAAACAAGTAGTTGGTGCTGGGTGCAGTGATTCCTGCCTGTAATCCCAGCACTTTGGGAGGTCAAGGCTGGTGGTTCATCTGAGGTCAGGAGTTCGAGAACAGCCTGGCCAACATGACAAAACCCCGTCCCTACTAAATATACAAAAACAGCTGAGCACGGTGGCAGGTGCCTATAGTCCCAGCTACTTGGAGGCTGAGGCAGGTTAATTGCTTGAACCCGAGAGGCAGAGGTTGCAGTGTGCCAAGACTGCGCCACTGCACTCCAGCCTAGGTGACAGAGAGAGACTCCATCTCAAAAAAAACAAAGGAAAGAAATAAAGTATTTGGAGCACTTGGGCTTCTAGAAAACTCACTGCATACCTAACAACTGATACTATTCCATCCCATAAGATGCTAACAAATTATAGAAGGAAAGGAAGGGTTTCAGGCATCTGACTTTCAAAAGTTCCCAGGTATGCCTGGTAAACCTTATTAGTCAAGAACCACTAAACAAAAGTTCATACCAAAAAAGACAAAAAAAAAAAAAAAATACTCAGAGACTAAAGGCCCAACTATAATCAAGCTTTTATAAATCATTCCTAAATATAGTCTACTTTTCCTATCTTTACTCCCCACATGGGAACATCTTCATCTGTAAAATCCTTTAGAAAAACAGTACACCACCGAGTACGGTGGCTCATGCCTGTAATCTCAGTACTTTGGGAGGCTAAGGTGGGCAGATCACGAGGTCAGGAGTTCAAGACCAGCCTCACCAACATGGTAAAACCCCATCTCTAATCAAAATACAAAAATTAGCCAGACATGGTGGTACGTGCCTGTAATCCCAGCTACTCAGGAAGCTGAGGCAGGAGAATCACTTGAACCCAGGAGGCAGAGGTTGCAGTGAGCCGAGATCGTGCCACTGTACTCCAGCCTGGGCAACAGAGCAAGATTCTGTCTCAAACAAAAAAAAAAAAAAAGAGAGAAAACCAGTTTCACATGAAGGATAATATTCACATAACTATCTATCTTTTCCTTATTTAAGAATCAACATGGCAATCTCCCTGAATTCCCTTCTCCCCTCAAAAAAAAGATAGTGCAGCCTGATAGCAAGCCAACAGCAATGATAAAAACAAGTGGGCAGTATTTACAACAAAACTAGGTATAAAGGCATCCCTACAAACCCCAAAACAGACATGAGTAGAGGCAAATCACTAAAAACATCTGTACGTTGTGCATAGCATCAGCAGGTGGAAAGGGGCAAAGAGAAACACCTGAGCATGTGACCAAACAGAAGAAACCCTAGTGTCAAGGTTTGAACAGTAATCCCCCTAAAAGGGTATGTCCACCTAGAACGTATGGGTGTGGCCTTATTTTAATAAAGAGGGCCGGGCTCAATGGCTCACACCTGTAATCCCAGCACTCTGGAATACAGAGGCGGGCGGATCACCTGGGGTTGGGAGTTCAAGACCAGCCTGATCAACATGGAGAAATTCCGTCTCTACTAAAAAATACAAAATTAGCCAGCTGTGGTGGCACATGCCTGTAGTCCCAGCTACTCGAGAGGCTGAGGCAGGATAATCACTTGAACCCGGGAAGTGAAGATTGCCATGAGCCAAGATCGTGCCATTGCACTCCAGCCTGGGCAACAAAAGTGAAACTCCATATCAAAAAAAAAAAAAAGAAAAAGAAAAAAAGAAAAAGCCTCTTTGCAGATGTAATTAAGTTATGGACTTTGACTCTTTTTTTTTTTTTGAGACAGAGTTTCACTCCATCACCCAGGCTGGAGTGCAGTGGCTCCGTCTGGGCTCACTGCAACCTCCAACACTTGGATTCAAGCAATTATCATGCCTCAGGCTCCCAAGTAGCTGGAATTACACACACACCAGCACACCCGGCTAATGTTTTGTATTTTTAGCAGAGATATGGTTTTGCCATGTTGACCAAGATCGTCTCAAACTCCGGACCTCAAGTTATCTGCCTGCCTCAGCTCCCCAAAGTGCTGGCATTACAGACATGAGACACCATGCCTGGTCAAGTTAAGGATCTTGAGAATTACCTAAATCCAATGACATAAGACCTTACAAAAGACAGGCAAAGGGAGACTTGGGCAAGCAGTAGAGAAGACCATGTATAGACAGGCAGAGACTGGAGCTATGTTGCCACAAAATAGTAGAAGATCTATACTGTGGTCCTTCAATATCCATGGGAGATTGGTTCCAAGATCTCCTGTAGATACCAAAAACCATGCATGCTCACATTCCTAATATAAAATGAAGTAATATTTGCATATCACCTAACACACATCCTGCAGTAGATCATCTCTAAATTACTTACAATACCTAACACAATGTGAATACCACATAAATGGTTGTTACGCTGTAGTTTAGGAAATAATGACAGGAACAAGAAGTCTGTACTTGCTCAGCACAGAC
Source organism: Aotus nancymaae (assembly GCF_030222135.1). Classification (NCBI taxonomy): domain Eukaryota; kingdom Metazoa; phylum Chordata; class Mammalia; order Primates; family Aotidae; genus Aotus; species Aotus nancymaae. Next base: position 10,258,417 of record NW_026988492.1, on the reverse strand, counting down.
AGAATTTTTTTGCCCAAATATTTTTCATCCACAGTTAGTTAAATCCACGGATGTGCAACCCCCTGGATTCAGGGGGCTGTTTAGACAATCTATGGACAGAGAAGGGTGTCTATGATATACGATTAAATAAAATAAAAAACAGTAAACAATTTCCTAAAAAGATTTGAGTAACAATCTGATTTAAACGGGATGCCCAGAGCCTTTCCTTCCCCTCACATCAACTAGCATATAATGTTTCCAGAAGTCAATATGCAGAACCCAGAGAAGAAAGTAGGTCTCACTGATCAGGTTTATACAAGTTCTTTTAAATATACAATCTGTATTTACTAGGAAAATACTAGGTATTACAGACGTATAAATAACTCAAGGTTAAAAAGAAAAATGGTGCCTATTAATCCCCAAGATCATACTAGCTATGCCATATCCAGAAGAAATGTCTAAATATAATCATAAATCCAGTTTTGTATCTACTGATATTTGAGGACACTCTACATTGTAAGAAGAAAATCAGGACATATACTTTTAAGAATATGTCTTCTCAATATATTAATGATTAGTGCAATGAACAAAAAAATAGAAGTCAAGAGAGTGTCTTCCTTAGGTTGTATGAAGGGCAAAGAAGTTGTGGGATTATAAACAGTTCTGCATACAAAGCACTACTCCTGACTATGCCAGAGCTTTCTTCAGAACAGAGATAAGCAACAGGGGGAAAGGCAGTAGGTAACCAATTCTGAATCAAAAAATATGAGTTTTCTATCAACTAGAAAACTCAACAGTAGCTAGTTACCAGGGAAAAGTAAATAAAGTGTTTAACTTCCCTGTTTTTTTTTTTTTTTTTACAACAATAAACAGTTTCTTCTGATCTGTCTACTTTCCCCAAAATAGATGAATATTCAGAAATATCAAATTTGGATTCTCAATCTATTCTTTTATTCACAAATCTACACAGTGGAAATTCTTGCACATTAAATGGATACCTAGAAATAAGAGGACTTAGAAAACATTTCCATCACATCAAATTTCTTTTTTTCTTTTTCTTTTTAAGAGGTAGGGGTCTCCCTATTTTGTCCAGGCTGGTCTCGAACTCCTGGGCTCAAGCACTCCTCCCACCTCAACCTCCCAAAATGCTGGGATAACAGGCGTGAACCACCATGCCCGCCCCACATCAGGTTTCTTAACCCTATAGTACAGTATATCCATTTGTCTTTCAGATTATTTGAGAAGCACAAAATCCCCTTATCCAGATTATATTGTGAAATAAAATATTTGCATAATACTCAATTTTATGAGAATATGGCAACTTAAACTATAAAACTATTTTGGTGAAAGCAATCCAAAACTGAGTTTTTTGCATTAGATATCTTTCTACCTCAAACCAGAGAATATATGGAAGGCTTATAATGTTTTAACACATTTAATTACTTACAGTCAATTAAAATTAGATAAAATAGTAGGACAATTTTTAAGTCCAATAACCTTTCGTTTTAGTAATCTAATCACATCAACCAGACAGAAAAACAAGTGCCTACCATATGGTCTTTCTGTAACAGAAAATAGTTGCATTGAATAACAGCATCTGTGCATCTTATCAACGCTAGCATTGCCCATACTTAAATCAGCATATTGTTAACTATAATAAGATGGCAGGACACTTCACAAAGCAAAGAACAAAAGAAACTGAGTCTTATTTTTGTGCTAGATTACTTGACCTGGTAGCAACTAAAGAAATGAAGAACATCAAGGCACAACAAACTTCATAAAATGCTTAACTTGGAAGAAATGAATGCAAAGGAACACTAACAATTTATGGAGAAATTCTTCAGATCTGGGTACTCACTTTGCTGATGGCTCTTATCTAGAGATAGGCCCCTCGATACATTCAAATCCAGGCTTCTGCTGAAACGCCACTTAATGATACCTGCTGCTGCTACTGCCACCCTTCTCAAGTCTAACAGTTTTTACCTTTAACCCTAACTTGCAGCATAAAGCTTTTAGCATGGAACAGTATTCTGACACAAATTCAAATATATAAAGAAACACACAATTAAAATTAAATAACAGAGTTATACCGTACTATCATTAGCCTAGAATGAATCCTATGCCTCCAATGAAGAAACATGCTTTTCAAAAATTGTTAAGTATTGTTTTGAACAGTGTATATGCTTTTTAAGTATTGTTTTAAGCAGTGTAGGTTTTCTATAATCAAATTTTCACACAAGACTGATAACATTGTACCTATTTTTAAAGTCTATATAGTATTCTTTTGTTGTTTTGTTAATAAAAAAGAGAAAATGTAAAAATAATATAATCCTCATATCCTCATCATTCAGAATTAACAACTGTTAACATTTTGTCACAGTCAATGTTTGTGACTGGTTATGAAATATTTAGGACATGAAAAAATAAAAACATGTAATAAGAAACACTGATATACTAGCCATTTGAAGAAATAAAACGTCATCCAGACAGACAGATGATCTTTTTATTTTCTCTTATCGACCAGTCTGATTGCGCTTTTGCTAGTCTTAATTATTATGATCTCATCTCTTAGTGGAAATTGTTTCATACATTTGTACTACACATTGTCTTGGTTACTGTTACTTGGTTACCAGTTTCCCAAAGGTAAAAAAGGTACAAAGAAAAAAGGCACCAAAAATTTTAACAGCAGAAATGGAATGGAATTTAAGGTGGGCAGGAAGTCTAAGGAAGAACATACTTCACACTGTACATATTTTGTATAAAGTGAAATAAGTATTCAGCCGAGCGCAGTGGCTCACACCTGTAATTCCAGCACTTTGGGAGGCCAAGGTGGGCAGATCACTTTGCCATCAGGAGTTCAAGATCAGCCTGGGCAACACGGCGAAACCCCATCTCTACTAAAAATACAAAAATTAACCAGGCATGCCAGTGCATGCCTGTAATCCCAACTATTCAGGAGGATGAGGCAGGAGAATTGCTTGATCTTGGGAGGCAGAGGTTATAGTGAGCCGAGATTGCGCCACTGCACTCCAGCATGGGCAGCAAAGCAATGCTCTGTCTCAAAAAGAAAATAAACTAAGAATTCACATACTACATGTCCAAATGCAAGCTCAGTAACATTTTGGAATTTTTCTAAGTCTTCATTTATTCATTCAAAAAAAAATTTATTGAGAACCTATTATGTGGTAGGCACTCTTCTAGGCACAAGAAATACAATGTGAACAAAACAGACAAACTGCACTCTTAACGCCTGCATTCTAGATATATTACCTGTTTCAAATAAACAAGCAAAATCTAATGCATAGGCATGCCAGGTGGAGACTAAGTGACAGAGAGATAAAGCAAAGAAGGAAGGCAGAGTATGGCAGAGGGAGCAGGGGAGGGGCATTCAATTAAGGGAGTGGTTGGCAAAGCTTCACTCAGAAGGTGACCTCTAAGCAAAAGCCCGAAGGAGCCAAGGAAGCAAGCTGTGCAGAGACGGGGTAGGGAAGAGTGTTCTAAGAGGAGGGTTCAGTGAGTGGGAAGGCTCTGGGGACTCCCATGTTTTTGTGCACGCAGAAAAGCAAGAGACCAGAAATGGTTAGCACAGAGTGAGGAGGGAAGAGGCACAGGAGGTGCGCTCAGGAAGGGGGTAAGACCAATTCTACAGGCCTTTGCAGGTCACTGCAAGAACTTTGGCCTTCAGAGAAAGGAGAAGCCATTTGAGGAATTTGAGCAAAGGAATGACATAATTTGATTTATAAACTGTCCTGATTACTGTGTGGAGAACAGACTTCAGGCTGGCAAGGACTGAAGTGGAGAAATCAGTCAACCGAATCCACATGTCATGTATGAGAAAAAAGAGAGACATCAAACATCACTCCAAGATGCCTGGCCTGGAAGGGTGGGATTGCTACTACTTAAGATTGAGGAAGACTGGAAGCAGCAGACTTGGGAAGGTGGACTAGGGGAATGGAGGCAGAGTCAGGACTGTGATTTTAGATATACCTATTTACTATCCAAATGGAGATTCTAGGCAGTCAGGTCAGTTGGATATAGAAATTTGAATTTGAGAGAGAGGGAGGCAGGTCAGCAGTAGATGTACACATAAAGAAATATGTATCTTTATAAGTGGGTGTGTGTGTGTCAATTACCTGCATATACATATTTAAAACCATGAAACAGTATTGGGAGAAGAAAAGAGGGTTAACCGAGCCTTGAGGTGCAGGAAGGTTTAGCAGATCAGGATGTTGAGGAAACTTCAAAGAGACAAAAGGAGGTGACAACGAGGTAGGAAGATAATTAAGAGAGTATAATGTCCTGGAATCTAAATGAACACTGAATAAAATGTAAAGCCTTTCCTGTATATTCATTTATTCATTCAAAAAAAATCACTCAACACTTACTATGTGTCAGTCACTGTAGAAACAAACATGGTCCCTGCTCTTATGGGGACTGCAATCCAAAGGAGACATAGATAAACTTCTAACTGGTATTCCTGAAAGCACAGGGTGTTTTGAGAGAATACACTAGGGGCAACTCAAACAGTCTTGCAGGGTCAGGGAAGGCTTTCCTAAGGAAAGAGTATTGAAGAAAAGACCAGAATTATGAGTAAAAATCAGCCATGGAGTGGAGGAAGGAGGAGCAGGGGAGAGTGGAGGGAAGGGTGAAAGAAAGGGCCTGAAGGGAGTTCAATCTAGGAAGAACAAAAAGAAGTAACAGGTGAGACAGAAGGGTGGGGCCAAATTACCGTTATTTCAGAGGAGATAGGAAGACAGAAAACTGTCTTACAGGAGGTAATAGAATGATCAACTGGAGTGCAGTAGCCCGATTTCAGCTCACTGCAACCTCTGCCTCTTGAGTTCAAGGATTCTCATACCTTAGCCTCACAAACAGCTGGGACTACAGGCGTGCACCACCACACCCAGCTAATCTTTGTATTTTTAGTAGAGACAGGGTTTCACCATGTTGCTCAGGCTGTTCTAGAACTCCTGACCTCAAGTGATCTGCCCATCAGGAAGATCATTCTGATTATGGTAGGAAAGAGCTGTGTAGGAGGACAAGGCTAGGTTATTGGGATGCTCCACAGGGAGTCTATTTCTGTGGTTCATCAGAGAGGCAGTGATGATGTGAACTCAGGTGGGAGCAGTGGGTATTGGGAATGTGGACTCCACAAGACTTTGCATATGAGGAATGATGAGTCACAAGAGTCAAGGATACTGACCTAGTTTTTCACTTGGACCAATAAATAGATGGTAGGGCTACTCACTGAAAGAAGGTGCACAGGAAGAGGGAAGGTCAGTGGTAGGGGTGAAATCTGATGAGTTTGCAATGCCTGGGGAATATCCCCCTAAAATGTTCGGTAAATAGGCAACTGGCTGAAAAGGTCTAGAGGTCAACCATAAAGCATGAGACAGAGGTGTAGATAGGGAGTCACCAGCACACAGGAGAGTGCAAAATAAAACCCAGGGAGTGAAAAAGAGAATAAAGGAATGGAAAGAGCTCGGCTCTGGATAAAACCAACAATGGGACAAGAAGAAGAACAAAAACCCTACAAAAGAGGCAGATGGAAAAGAAGATAGAAAGGAAGGGAGGAGAAAAGGGAGAGCCCAAGATGGAACCAGGGAGTCTGGGATAAAAGCAAAAGCAAACTGTCCAGCATTCCAGAAGGAAGAATCAATGCATGGATTCATACAAACTTGTACCCAGAAAAACGTCTTATCATATTGTTTACACTATTCCAAAATCAACCAACAAGTGTATTTCATCAGCATAATACATTTCAATTATGGATAATCTTAGCCCAGGTGAAGAAGCAAAACAAAAATAAGTTCATTTGCATTAGTAAAAAGTTTAATAGTAAACAGTGAAAGGGTCAAAAATCCTATTACTGGACAATAGTATGGACTACAGATAAAAAGTGAAATAAATTATAGAAATGGGGGAAAAAATCATTGATTTAGAAAGCTGAGGGAAAGTTTCCTCTTCTTTGGCTAAAAAAAAAGTTAAACCTTAAAAGATGAAGCTATATGGATGATATGAAAAGGGGTGATAATATCACAGAGGATTCAACAGAAGAATCTATATAAAGTGATTTTTGTGACCAAAGTTCTCAAGGATACTGGTGTCAGAGGACTTCATAGACGACAAACACACACACACTCCCCAAAAATCACTTAAGAGGTTCAGACTGAGTGAAATCAAGTTTTAAAAATACACCTTGAGATGTATAAAGTACATTAATTCGTGTGACTACAATCTGGACCATCCCTAAGTGTATAATGCCAAGACATATTCTACTGAACTGTCCTAATATCTTATTTGAAGAGAACTGTTTGTTTTGAACCTTCCCATATATCCTGGGGTGGGGAGGCCTAAATGTATACATATATCAACACAATTAAATTGTAATGCTTCAGATGATCAAGAAATCTCTGACTGTTTTTCAACAAAGCACAAGGCCTTAATCAGAGATAGTGGAGTTGGCTAATTAGATAAAGCATGAAACGGAGACTACTATTAATTCACTACATTGATATCTTCTGTCTTACAAAGTTAGGTTTTCTTGACTGACAGCATTACTATTAAGACATGAATGCTCATCTCTTTGTTAAAAACGCAATAATAAATGTATTATTCAAACACATTATCGATTCTAAAAATTTTTTAAAGAATAATAGTACCACTGTAGAATGTAGTGCTTCTAATAAAATTGAGGACAAAAATTAAGTGCAGTCTTCAAAAACCTAAATATCAACCCAAAGTATTTCACTGGCAACTCTCTATTACTAAAAAATATTCACAAGATTTAATGTGTATCAGAAGCATAAATCAGCGATAAAAACATGTCACAACTAAACACAGGCAATAAGTACACAAGTTCTCTTCATTACCAACCCTGAGTTTTTAAAACGTTTTATGAGGACAGTATGTAGACCCTTTATTTCCACTTCCACATAGAATCTAAGCAAAATACCTATTCTTTAGAAAGTCAAATAATACTGTAGTTTAATACCAAACCTAAGTATTGTGTATATATTTCACATGAGCGAAACACCGATGATACTGTGTTTTCTTCATTCCCAAACTAGAAACAATATATTCACGCCAGCAGTAAGGTCCAAATGAAAACAAATTTCACAGCCGTTAAAAAATACATAACTGTCATTGTTAATAAAAGCCAAGTGTGCAACAAACTGGAAACACTGCTTGCTAGCCAAGGACAAGATATGTCTAAATTCTTGGTTTCAGGGCATCTCTTAAATGACTAAAAAAAAAAAAAAATCAAATAACATTAGTTCTTGCAAATAGAATGCAAATACAATGCTAATTAAAGTATTCACAAGACAATGACAAATAAGGCTTCAGGACCACAATACGTATTATTATGTAACTGCAATACACATTAAGCAATCACCAGGTTGCAGGTAGGCCTTCCAAAAGGAGTTATTATGGTTTACCGTGATCAGAGGATTGTGGTGCTCTACTTAAATCATGCTTTTCCCTGCAAGCAGGTGTTTACAGATGTCAAAAAGTAAAACACTGATTCTAAATGTAAACCTATAGTTCTGCCCAATAAATTGTACAGTAATAGCACACTGTACCTCACAGCGTTTTCTGCATAAACTTTCTAATTCAGCATGAAGTAAGCTGCATGAAGCAAGTTTCGCTGCATGCTTTATGAACCAAAATTTAACTTCTGATTCATTTTTACTAAAATGCCAAAACTCACACACTTAAGGCCAGACTTTGTTTCAAGGGCTGGAAAGGTAAAATTTAACACGCGGTGCAAAAGAAAATGAGATAGTGAATGAGGGTGCATTTGGGTATGTTATTGTCTAAAGAAATCCTCAACCCTTCAATGAAAACATAGGCATATCAAAAGTAAAATTTAAAGGATAACAATATGCAGTCCATTTAAAGAACAAATTACAGAAACTGCCAATAATAAACAGTATATTCATAATAGAGGTAAACTCCAAATACTTCAATCTCCAAACACAAGGAAGAAAAAAAAAAGGGGACAGGCAACAGGAGATATGGATGTCATAAATCAATGTATTTTCTATGATTTCTGTCCTGCCTGCTCAAAAACTTTCAGAAGGGTGAAGTAAAATCTCTGGGCCCTTGGAAAGATGGTAGATGCTACCCTAACCAGCAATGCAACCCACCTGACACCCCAGAGCAGCTCACAGAACTTCAGAGCAGTGAAAGGAGGGTATAAATGAGAGAACAGTAAAGATTTTTCAGGGAGTGGGAATTAAGACTCTTTAAGGTCGTTTTCCAAGGCTGTGCTTCAGCTGTTCACGGAAATACACTTCTTTTTCTACCCAAAGTAGAGATCTGCAGCAATAGCAGCCCGGCCCCGCCTCCCACGTCAGTACCAAAGAAGACAAAGTTCCAGGTGCAAAACCATACTAGCTGCCCTCTCTGCACCTGGGAGGGCAAATCCTGGACACAGACACACAAAACGCTCAAAGCCACCCCCAACCAGCTCTACTCCAAATATCTTGGAAGGAGGCTGAAAGAAAACGGATACAGAGGTGCCCATTCTCAGGCCTGTAGTATCCACAGCCACAGAGATGGGAGAATTCCTGGTTCTGAGAAAGGGTGACCAAGATGAGGACATTCCAAAATGTGGGACATGTTCTTGCAAAAGAATCACGGGGTCTGGAAACAGACGAGGCCTGGCTTCACCTCGCTACTGGCTAAGCTGGGGCGCTCCCACCAACCAGCTCAAAGCCCTGGTGAGGCCCGGTGGCCAGTGACCCCCAACTTGCAGTACGCTGAAGACACAGGCCACCGCCCTGCCGGCCAGGGACGCTGGCTCCGCGCTTACCTCGCAAGCCTTGAGCTTGTCACTATCTCCCTCAGGCAGACCAGTCCGACGCGTGGCCATCATTTCATTTCAAATGACAAAGAAGGGACAAATCCTTTGGAGTCCACATTGGAGGTGGGGGGAAATGCCACCACACACCCGAAGGAGAAGAATTCTGCAGCAGGGCTCAGAGGAGGGGCAGGGCTGGTGACACAGACAACGTGCCAGGGAATGAAGGTTTTCCGGAAGCGCCTTCAAATGCCTCGCTGATTTCTCGTGACTTCAACTGACTTCGCCTTCTTCTTCCATTTCTGGAGACTTAAAAACAAAGGCGACAGGTCTTCTTAGCAACCAGTGTCGAGGCCGATGGCAGAAAGCGGTCCCCTGCTTCCCAGTGCCACTCCTGAGTCCTGGAAAAATCCGAATGGGTCGTGAAGGCTCGAGTGTCAGCTCCCAAAGAGATCCTAGAAAAAGGAGAAGTTAAAGGTCATGAACTTTCTCCAGGCGCCTATCACTGTCCAGCCCACATGTCCACACCAAATTCGCGTTTCCTCCCGTGCGAAACAAACAAAAAATTACAGTAAACAAACAAACAAAAAGCCTATAAATCCGAGGGGGCGTTAAAAACGAGAAACCTCAGAAATGCCCAGCGGTTGCGTCAAACACACCTGGCTGTTCTGCAGCCTTCAAGAAAAAACGTTCCCCATTCAAGTGCATTTTAATTCATGTCTTTCCTGGGCAGAGCAGAGGGGTGTATATGCTCCTTTCTGCATCACCCAGACAGGGACACTTCGGGGAAGTTTTCTCCCCCAACAGGCTGAAATGGGATCACTTTTCGAGCCCCCTCCTCGCTCCTCTCCGCTCCCCAAAAACGCAAGCACAAAGCCAGCCTGGCTGGGGCCGGCGTGGGCTCGACGGCGTCTCCGGGTGACTCGGGCGCCGCCCCTCCACCCCTCCGCCCCGGCCGGCGTCCCCGAGGAGGCGGCTGTTTTCCTTGGCCCGCGGCGGGGCTGGGTGGGGACGGCAGGGGACGGCCGGGGAGGCGTGCGCGGCCGCGGGTGGGACGCGGGCGCGACGCGGGCGCCGCTCCCGCTCCGGGGCATGATTCCGGAGCTACACCCGAGCAACTCTGAAGTCGCGGCTGCTTCCCCAACTACAACTCGACACCGTTTGCCCTGTGGCCACCTAGGGGGAAAAAAACGAGGAAAAAGCAAACCACCACCCACCTCCCCACGATTCCCCCGCCCCTTCCTGAGGCGGGTCGGGGACCGGGAGCTCCCGGGTAGAGCGGCCCCAATAAGGACTTTCTCAAAGGTGCGGGGAGTCCCGGGACGAGACAAAACAGGGGGCCTTACCCTTCCCGCCCTCTCGGGCCGGGCGGCCGAGGCGCGGCGGCGAGCTGGAGCGGGGACGCGGTCCGGGCGCCGGGCCCGGCCGGGACGCGCTAGGCCGCAGGCTCGGTTAATATTCATGAGCGGCCCCGGGCGCCCCTCCTCCACGGCCGGTCGGCCGGCCGGCCGGACCCCAGCGCCCGCCGCCGGCCTTTGTGCCCTTTCCTCCGCCCCGCCGCCCGCCCTCGCTCTGCACACGCTGGCGCGCCCCTCCGCCCCCGCCGGGCGCCCGCCGCGGGCTCCCTCCGGCCCCGAGCCAGCGCCGGGCCGGGTGGCCTGAGGTGGCGGGAAGGGAGGAAGCCCGCGGCAAGCCGGGCTCTCCACGGCCCGCGAGCGCGGCGCCCTCCCGGCTGAGACGGAACAGAAACCAGACACGCACCAGAGGAAGCGGGACGAGTGGATCCGCACGGGGCTGGCCGGCTCCAGGACAGCGCGCCCCGCCCGCCCAGCGCGAGTCGGACCCCGCAGGAGGACGATCCCGCGCTGCCCGCCGCCGCCGCCGCCGCCGCGCTCCGAGGCCGCCGCCCCCGGCCGGCCGCTCCCAGGCACCGCCACGACCTGCCCCGGCCGGCCCCGGGCTCTCGGCCGCCGCGGGAGGGCGTGGGGCGGGGCGGCGGCCGCCGGACTCTCCCCTCGCCTCGCCGGGCCGGGCCGGGGCCCCGCTCCGGCGCCCGCGAACGCCAAGTGACAGAAGCGCCTCGCTCCGCGACCGCACGGAGCTGTTTCCCGGGGGCGGATTTCTCGCTTCTTCCTCCCTGGATCCACCTCCTCCCACTCCACCTCCTTCCCCTCCCCTCCCCAGGGGAGGCTCTGGGGCTGAATATTTTCTGTCTTGAATAACACGGGCCCGGGGAACCGACACTGGAGAAGAGGGATTAGCCGGGGGCTGGAGGGGGGTGCCCGCCTGCCCCCTCCCCGTGCGTCGCGGGACCTACAAGCCCTCGCCCCTCCCCAGCACCCCAAAACCAGGCACACACAACCCTCCCCGCCCCTGCAGACTCCCGAGCGCTGAGCGGCAGCGGCCAAGGATGGGCTTGCTCCCGCGGAAGGGAGACCTGGTGGCCGGCGTCAGGGGTGGAGAGGGGGACAAGCCTAGAACAGCGATATCTGCAAACTCGAGGGATCAAAGGTCCTAGACCGCGGGACAGGGCTTGGTGAATTGTGCTCCCACCCCTTTTTTAACAGCGGGAAGGCAATGAAGCTGTGACGAGACGTGGGACTTCCAGATAAGGGAGTGTCCCCTCACGCCCCACAGCAAAATCTCTTCCCGCGGTGGGAAGGGGGGGAGTTAGCGAAACGTTGCTCTTTCGGTTCTTTCCCTTGTATAAATTCTGCAGAACGGCTGAGCAAATTTGGCGCGGCTAACGGAACTGTGGAGAGGCGGCTGCGCTTCTCTGTCCGCCACACTCCAGGTCACAGAGGCTCCGAAGCCGCGGTACAACCGCCGCCCTCCCCACCCGGCTCCCGGGCCTTGTCACAGACCCCGGACAGCTCGCTCCGCCCCGCCGCGCCTCACAACATCTCCCGCTGCAAATTGCCCAATCGGGAGACGCGATGAGAGAACTGGAGCCAATCAGAGGCCGATAAATCAAGCTTCCCTCCGCCCTCTGCCCCGCCCCCGGGTGAAGGCCGCCGCCCCCTCGGCCTCCCCTTCCCACCCCGCCCCGCTCCGGGGAGGTGGCTCCCCGACTCCAAGCCTCGCGGGGCTGGAGGGGAGTTGCTCGCGGTCGGCGGCAACATTTGTCACCTTGTCACTCTCATCCTCGCCCCCTTCCGTACACACTCCCCTCCCCTCCTCAGTGCTCCTGCTGGTGCTGTTGAGGGTCATTTTTATCCTCACTTCGGTGGGGGACTGCCAGCTATTGTGTCTGATGAGCTGCTACCACCGTACCACCGTCCAGAGGGAAAAAAAAGGGAACAAAACCTAGAAGCTGTAGAGTCCGCTTACCTTTTCCTTCTTTCTTGCTACACTCCCCCCTGTAGACTTAAAGACACCCCTTCTCCTCCCACGCCCGCCCACCACCTGAGGTCCTGTTTCTTTATGGGGGACAGGGTAGCGGGGGCAAAAACTCCCCGCAGCCGGAGTACCTGCGCCTTAGTTTTTACATCTTCCTTAGAGTGGAAGGTGCCAAACCAAATCTACAACTAAATCCTCTGCTTCAATTCAAGGAAAGACGTTGACGAGGTAATTTTTATACGGCTGTGAAATTTGCATGTTCTTGACAGCCCCTCACCAAACAAGTCAGCTAATAATCAAGAAAAGAAACATAGAATAAAACACAAGGAGGGACTGCCAGTCAGTTGGTAATTTACTGAATAACCCACTGGTTACAGCTGTATCCAGTGCGAGATACTATTAAGTAAATTAACAAGAAATGAATGGAAATTCAAGGTTCAAGTAGCTCACCGCTAGTGAGCTATGTCCAGAAGGGAAAAACAATTTACAGCACAAAACAACTTACACGTGCAAATGTGCATGCATAGCATAAACGAAGTACCTAACAGCTGAGGACATTTGAGTTATAATTTTTGCACTAGAAATTTTTGTAAATGTTGATTATGAAAAAGGTTTTCAGTTTAATAAAAGAGAGTAAAATGTGGCCATGAAAGGAGAAGGAAAAGGAAGGAAAACACATTTTAAGAATTATGGAAAAATAATCTAGAGAGGCAATATTTCTATAAGAGGTAATAAGACGTAAGAATCAAGATTACAATCCAACTCCATCATTTACCTCATAACTTAGGGCAAATTATTCTTTATGTGTCTAAGTACTAGAGCTATCAAATTAACTGCCACCTGCTAGGTATTTACTCACAACATAATGAGATAGGTGGATGGTGAAGCAAGGATTCAAGCCCAGGGGATTTGGCTTCAGAGTCCATTCTTTTATTCACAGCGCTATACTAGACTGGGTGCAGTGGCTCATGCCTGTAATCCCAGTCCTTTGGGAGGCTGACGTGGGAGGATCGCTTGAGTCCAAGAGTTTGAGACCAGCATGGGCAACATAGGAAGACCCGCCTCTACAAACAAAAAGTTAACTGGGCATGCTGGCATGCGCCTGTAGTCCCAGCTACTCGGGAGGCTGTGAGGCAGGAGTATGGCTTGAGCCCAGGAGTTCAAGGCTGCAGTGAGCCGTGTCCAAGTGTGGCACTCCAGCTGGGGCAACAGAGCCAGACTGTGTATCAAAAAAAAAAAAAAAAAAAGATAACACTATACTACCTCTTAATTTGGGTTTTTAATAATAACAACACTTAACTATGTGTTAATTATTGTGGTCTTTGAGTGCCAATTTAACTCTTCCTGGGACAGATATAATTGTGATGTTCCAAAATTGGGAACTGTTTTTAAGAACTGCTGTAAGTTACTATCTTAGGTATCTTAAGTGTATTAGGCTATCTGGACGAAGAAGTGCAAAAGGCACGTAGCTAAGATTTAGAAAACCTGTGTCCTGGGCTTCTACTGGGCCTCTGAGTTGTAACAGCACCTTCCCTATCTTGCTGGACTGTTGTGAGAATCAAATGAGATAATAGATGTGAAGACATTTAAGGCCAGGTGCGGTGGCTTATGCCTGTAATCTCAGCACTTTGGCAGGCCCAGGCAGGAAGACCACTTGAGCCCACGAGTTCCAGAAGCCTGGTAAACATAATGGGACTCTATCTCTATAAAAAAAATTTAAAAATTAGGTGTGGTGGCCAATGCCTGTGGTCCCAGCTATTCAGGAGGCTCAGGTGGGAGGATCACTTGATCCCAGGAGGTCAAAGCTGCAGTGAGTTGTGTTCATGCCAGCGCACTCCAGCCTGGGCAACAGAAGAAGCTTTTAAAATGTAAAAAACATTATTTAAATTAAAATATTCTTATGGGCTGAGTGCAGTGGCTCATGTCTGTAATCCCAGCACTTTGGGAGGCCAAGGCAGGTGGATCACTTGAGGAGTTTGAGACCAACCTGGGCAACATGGTGAAAGACCGCCTCTACTAAATATACAAAAATTAGCCTGGTGTGATGGCACGAGCCTATAATCTCAGCTGCTTGAGAGGCTGAGGCATGAGAATTGCTTGAACCTGTGAGGCAGAGGTTGCAGTGGGCCAAGACTGAACCACTGTGCTCCAGCCTGGGCGACAGAGCCAGACTCCATCTCAAAAAATAAAATATTATTATGAAGCAGAAGTTTACTATTTCGCCAACAGGAACCCTACTGTTTATAACATTTTATTGATACTCTTTAGGAATATATGAACCCCATTACAAATTAGGTCTATTCCTTTCTGAAGCCATGAACAAGAATATTTAATATGAGCTCTCATTTGGATTTTTTTTTTTTTTTTTTAACAGGGTCTCACCCTGTAGCCAGGCTGGAGTGCAGTGGCACAGTCTCAGCTCACTGCAACCTCTGCCCTCCAGGCTCAAGGGATTCTTGCACCTCAGCTTCCTGAGTAGCTGGAACTACAGGCACACACCAGCACGCCTGGCTAATTTTTCTTTTTTCTTTTTTCTTTTTTTTTTTTTTTTTTGAGACGGAGTTTCGCTCTTGATACCCAGGCTGGAGCGCAATGGCGCGATCTCGGCTCACCGCAATCTCCGCTTCCTGGGTTCAGGCAATTCTCCTGCCTCAGCCTCCTGAGTAGCTGGGATTACAGGCACGCGCCACTGTGCCCAGCTAATTTTTTGTATTAGTAGAGACGGGGTTTCACCATGTTGACCAGGATGGTCTCGATCTTTTGACCTCGTGATCCACCCGCCTCGGCCTCCCAAAGTGCTGGGATTACAGGCATGAGCCACTGTGCCTGGTCATCATTTGGATGCTTTCTGTTCAGACCAAAATGTGGGTGTGGCACCCCTAGGCATCCGGAAAGAGGAGGCCCACAGCCAGTCTTTCTCCATTCCAAAGGCTAATTGGCGTAATTGATGGAAGGTGGAAGCCGTTGGAATTCTCTTTAGCAGCCCATCCTGGACACTGCCCACCAGAGGGAGGGCAAGAGAAAGGAAAGGGGGCCAAACTTAGTCCTTCGGCTCCTGGTTGGCAGTTCCGGTCAGAGATTTGGTGAAACAATAGGTTTTAGGTCATTGTAACAGAAAGGAGATTGAAACTAACTGGTTGCTATCTTGATAGTTTTCTTTATCCCTGAATATCATGGATAAACAACAGCTAACAGTAAGTCTAGCTTTGTTTGCTTCGAAAGGCTATTTTCCTCCTTCGAGTATAGCTAATAAATGTGTGCGTTTCCTATAACCAAACTTCTTAGACTATCCTTTGAAATAGCCTCTGAAATTACCATAGCTGTATTAATAAAACTACAAGACAGCCTTATACACTAAAAATTAGGCAAGACATTTTTGAAGATGGGAACTACATCCTCAAAAGGCAAGTTTTGACTTTGCTGATGACATAAGATTGTTTTGGTGAACCATTATCAAGGGAAAAAATGTCAAAGCCAGAAATAGAGTCAAAGTATCCCTGTCCCTGGTGTGTAAGGTCATTCTGTGATAGTCTATGAATGATTTCTACTCTGAATATGTTAACAGAAGCTGCCAATTCTGAGAAGCACAAGTGTTTGCTAGTGAATTCCACAAATTAAATTTGTAATTTGGGTTGAAGCATTTGTAAAACTATATTAAGACCAATGGCCCTCAGAAGAGTAAGGGGTTTGTTTTGTTGGTTTTAGGAAAATGTTACAGATTTTATGTCTTATTCATACATTACCAAAAAGACACATTACCTACTAATATTTCCTTGAAAAAGCAAAATACTTTTTTTTTTTTTGAGACAGTCTCACTTTGTCACCCAGGCTGGAGTGCAATGGTGCGACCTTGGCTCACTGCAACCTCTGACTCCTGGGTTCAAGCGATTCTCATGCCTCAGCCTCCACAGTTAGCTGGGACTACAGGCATGTGCCACCATGCCCAGCTAATTTTTGTATTTTTTAGTACAGACAGAATTTCACCACATTGGCCAGGCTGGTCTCAAACTCCTGACCTCAGGTGATCCACCCATCCTGGCCTCCTAAAGTGCTGGGATTACAGGCGTGAGCCACCATACCTGGACAAAAAAGCAAAAGATTTTCATGTTGAACTGAAGAGCTACAGAAATCCCACCACATTTGCAAGGCATATAACTATTGTAACTGAGAGAAGACGATTCTCCATATTCAACAATTTCTAGGATTCTTCCTTCATCTCTTTTAAACAAATATTGTAAATGATTTACTAATTTAATGTTCTGCATTGCTAAATATACATCTTATTATTTCTCTACACATGATTACTATCCTTAATTATTAATTTCTAGAAGGCAATGATATTATTTAATTCATTATGTACGATGCCTAATAAAGTGCCACACACAATAAATATTCTTGAATAATTTCTCTGCCCTCAGTTTATGGTCATCTTTTCCTCCTCTGGACTAGAGTACCAGTGTTTATCTTGGTTTTTTTGTTTCTTTGTTTTTTGCCATTACTTGATCATAAACAATCTTCTTTTGTTACATGTATATATTATAGGAAAAAAATAACTTATTTAGCTAAATATTATCTCCTTTTTTATCTAGATTATAAACTTCTCTAGAGGAGATTCCTGGAGCTTTTGTTTTTTTGAGATGGAGTTTCTCTCTTGTCACCCATGCTGGAGTACAGTGGCGCCATCTCGGCTCACCACAACCTCCACCTCCCAGGTACAAGCAATTATCCTGCCTCAGTCTCCCAAGTAGCTGGGATTACAAACATGCGCCACTACACCTGACCAATTTTGTATTTTTAGTTGAGAGGGGGTTTCTCCTTGTTGGTCAGGCTAGTCTCAAACTCCCTACCTCAGGTGATCCACCCACCTCAGCCTCCCAAAGTGCTGGGATTACAGGCCTGAGCCACTGAGCCAGGCCTCCTGGAGCTTTTACTACTTTTCACATCTCCGTAATACCTACCACATCTTTTACACATAGAAATTACCACAGAGTTATTCAGGAAATGAAAGATGTTTGTGTTACTCTTACTGATAAGTATTTATACCTCAAGAAATTCCTGGTTGACCTATAATGGTCCAGGTCTCAGAAAGATATATGTGTAGGCCTATGTTAATATGCCTAAAACAAAGAGTGTAAATTGCAAGAGGTGTCCACAAAGAGAACACTTGGTGTGGGCCTCAACTTTCAGAAATGCCACACTTTATCTCCTTATCTAAACTTCTCTAGTCGAGCACGGTGGCTCACGCCTGTAATCCCAGCACTTTGGGAGGCCCAGGTGGGAGGTTCACTTGAGATCCAAAGTTCGAGACCAGCCTGGCCAACATGGTGAAACCCCATCTCTACTAAAAATACAGAAATTAGCCGGGCATCGTTGCACATGCCTGTAATCCCATCTACTCAGGAGGCTGAGACAGCAGAGTTGTTTGAACCCAAGAGGCGGGATCCTGCCCTGTCAACAGAGTGAGACTCCATCTCAATAAATCAATAAATAAATTTTACCATCAATGATTTAGCTGATTTTTGGCCATAAGGCCATCCTAAAAATTAATATCACTTGCATTTTGGCAGTAACTATAAAATTTCACCCCATAGCTTATCCATAATCATATATCAAAAGTTTTCTTTTAGATCCAAATTATTATTAAGCATTAGAATTTCCATAATTAAAATTTAGTGGTATGCTAGTCATAGTCATCAACATTGTTAAGTTTACTTACATGTTTTAGGAAAAAATATGAATTAAAAAAATCCATGTGCAAGTTTTTATTTTATCCTAAGAATTGTGACTTTCATTTATAAGTATTCCAACTTTCCTTAAAAATATGAGACCACTTTTTTAAATGTTTCCACCCACCCAACTAAATATGAGTTGGAACATTGTGAAAATACCATGCAATCTGGAGAAACCCATATTACAACTGGAGAATTGAAGTATGTTTTTATCATTTTGGAATAGAAAGCTAAATTCCAATCATTTTAACTAGGAAACTGTGCTAGCAGCTGATTTTTAATATCATAGGCCAAATCCCAAGTAACCAAATCTTTTCATCACAAAAAAATAAAAAGTCCCAGCCTTCCCTTTCATCGTCATTGGGCAGAATTAGGAGAGACACCTAAAGACTTCTCTATTATTTGATTCAGGAGACTCTGAGTATCTTTCAATATTGCCTAGCACTGTAGATTCCATTCCTCTCTTCTTATAATTGCCTGCATTCCTTATTTTTTTTTTCCCCTCGACCCTCTGCTGCATTCCTTATTAATCCAAAAGTCAACTAACCAAAGTTTCTTCCCTCAGATAGGAAAAGATTGCAGGATAATATGTGGCAATTCACATCTGGGCTTAAGTAGGATAGATGCAGGCTTACATAACTTTTCTCCTCAAAGATTTTTTCAATTATATTTTAATTTTTTAAAATTGCAACACAAAAAAGAAAAAAACAAACACTGAAACTATGAAGGGGCCCAGTCTCATACTATATTTTATAAACCCATTCTCATGCCTCCTTCCAACTTTCTTCTGTGGCTCCTCATTGCTTGAATCCAACAAGAATCCTGGGGTGCTCAAAGATAATTTATCCACCCTGTTTTTTTTCAATATAAATAGAAATTTTAGATAGCAAATCTTCATCAAAAATGAATGAAAAGGAAATAAGACTGATACAAACATTTTAAATTGTGACATTGGGGACAAGATGAAATAACGGAATATATTCTAAAAGAAAGAAAAGATACATTATGAAAGAAGATTAACCCCAGTAAACAGAAGAAATATAGAGACAAATGTTTCATGCCCTGAAGAAAATAAAATATATCAAAAAAAAAAGAAAACAAAATATATCACAAGGGAATGAATGAAATATAAAAGATGTTAGAAGGGCTAAGAGAAGGTATTAAGAGGGAAAAATCATACCATTGCAGAGATAATATATGAATTAGAAATAAGAAGAAATAAGGAATGTCTGGCCAGGCACAGTGGCTCATGCCTGTAATCCTGGAACTTTGGGAGACCAGAGTGGGAGGATCACTTGAGCCCAGAAGTTCAACAGCCTGCACAACACAGCGAGACCTCATCTCTATTTAAAAAAAATAAAAATAAGAAATATCTAGCGGAAAATTGTGGGATAAATGATAGTTTTTTTTTTAAGTGCATCAAATACAAAGGAAAAGGACAGAGATTTAAGTGACTAGACAGGAAATGGAAAATATGGAAGACAACAGAAATCTGATTTAGAGAAATTGATGTCTCTGACAGAATTTAGAACTAATGAAACTAAAAAAAATTTTTTTCAAAGATACGCTATGGTAGCCTGCTAAATATTCCCCCATTTATAATGTTCTCCCCTAATGTTCTCTCTTTCTTCTATAATCGCATTATAGAGGGCATTATAGAGAAGGCATTATAGAAGTTAGGCACCTGGTTAACCAGCACACTTTATTTCCCAGCCGTCCTTCTATCTAGGTGTGTCTAGGTGTGGCCATGACTAAATTCTAGGCAATGAAATGTGGGCAGGAATGACTGTGTGTCACTCTGGAAGCCTTCCCTTAAAAGGCTTCGATCTGTGGCTTTCTAGACCCTTCCCCGATTCACAGTGGCTAGAGATAGGGTCACCAAGTTTAGCAAATAAAAACAATGAGCACACAGTTGAATCTGAACATCAGATAAACAACAGATAAGTTATTAGTACAAAAAAGCTTGGTTTGAATTGGTGTTTGAAACAAAAAAAGAAAAGAAAAATGTTGCAGGCAATAAACAAATCAGATTTTAGTGTATGTCTCATTAAAAAAAAAAAAAAAACATACTGTTGTGTTTAGTGGCTTACATCTGTAATCCCAAAACTTTGGGAGACCGAGGCATGAGGATTCTTTGAGCCCGGGAGTTCAAGACCAGCCTGGTCAACATAATTAGACCCATCACTACAAAATTTTTTTTTTTTAATTACCTGGGCATAGTAGCTAATTTAGCCCAGGTTATTCTTGAATTCCCAGTCTCAAGCAAGCCTCAGACCTTAGTCTCCCAAAGTTCTGGGATTATAGGCATGAGCCACTGCACCCCGCCTTTCAGCTGCTTTTAAATGTGAATGACCACATGATTCAACTTTTAATAAGTCACATTATTTGTTTTCTTCAAAATGTTTCATATCAATTAATGTGGGAGAAAAATGTTTAGGTGAGTAACAGTTTTCCTTTGGGTCAGGGATCAGCAAACTTTTTCTGTAAGGGGCCAGATAGAAAACGTTTTAGGCTTTGCAGTGCCACATGATCTCTGTTGCAACTACTCAAGTCTGCTGTTACAGTGCTGAAACAGGGATGGACAACGTATAAATGAATGAGTGGCTGTTTTCTATAAAACTTCATAACAGATGGAAGACTGGATTTAGTGTATATGCCACACTCAACCCACCCCTGCTTCAGGTAATTCACTTTGATTTCTTGTAAGTTTTCTTTTTTGAGATGGAGTCTCACTCTGTCACCCAGGCTGGAGTGCAATGGTGTGATCACAGCTCACTGCAACCTCTGCCTACCGAGTTCAAGCAATTCTCCTGTCTCAGCCTCCTGAGTAGCTGTGACTACAGGCACCCGCTACCATGCCTAGCTAATTTCGGTTATTTTTAGTAGAGACAGGTTTTGCCGTATTGGTCTGGTCTCAAACTCCTGACCTCAAGTCATCCACCTGCCTCAGCCTCCCAAAGTGCTGGAATTACAGGTGTGAGCCACTATGCCTGGCCGGATTTCTTTTCTTATACCAAAGTTTAGTAACTTCCAAGTCACTATTCTGTTTTCATAATTCCTGAAACATAGTAAATCCTTTTTTAAAAAAAATTTTAAAATGTTTTTAAGAGAGACAGTGTCTCACTATTTTGGTCAGGCTGATATTGAACTCCTGGGCTCAAGTGATCCTCCTGCCCGTGTTTCCCAAAGTGCCAGGGTACAGGCATGAGCCACTGCACCTGGCCAATCCTTTCAATCCTTGGAATTGCAAGGAAGTTTTCATATATTGGTTAGAACAAAGGCTAAGCTCTTGTACCAAAAAGATGTGTTAAATACCACAGCACTTGTATATAGAAGTTGCTACATAGAAAGTAATGTCTTTTTCAGGTAACAGTCCCAAAGTATGCTCTTCAGGCCTGCTGCAATGGCTCTGTTGTTTTCCATAGGTGGTTTTCATTTCTGGGTCAAAGGCAGATGCTCCAGTAGGGTTCTCAGATAAAATGTAGGATACCCAGTTCAACTTGAATTTTATATAAATGACAAATAAATTTTTAGTATAAATTTTGTAGTTATTTTTGAGACAGGGTTTTGCTCTGTTGCCCAGGTGGGAGTACAATGGTGCCATCATGGCTCATTGCAGTCTTGACCTCCTGGGCTCAACTGATCCTCCCACCTGAGCCTCCTGAGTAGCAGGGACCAAAGACAAGCACTACCACGCCTAGCTAATTTTTTTTAGTTTTTTGTAGAGACAGGGTCTTGATATGTTGCCCAAGTTGGTCGTGTGTTATTTAATCTGCCTAAAATAGTGTTTGAGAGACCAAATAATTAGAAACAAAATGAAGAAAACAAGCTATCATCTTTCAGAAGATATATGCAACTGATATAACCCACCAAGGATTTACAACCTAAGCCTCCATAAACCAATAAATAAAATAGAAAAGATAAATAGGCAATTTATGAACGAGAAAATACATGTTTTCACTAAACATATTAAAAGATGCTCAGTATCACTGAAATCAGGTTAATGCAAATTAAAATGATAGTGAGACCAATTTCAAACCCACCAAACTGGCAAAAATCAATCTGATAACAGCAAGTACTTAACTGTTGATAAAAACAGAAGCACTTCAGGTAAGAAATATAAAACCAGGAAGCAGGCCGGGCCTGGTGGCTCAGGCCTGTAATCCCAGCACTTCGGGAGGCTGAGGCTGGCAGATCAGCGGAGTCAGGAGTTCAAACTAGCCTGGCCAACGTGGTGAAACCCCGTCTCTACTAAAAAATATAAAAATTAGCAGGGCTTGATGGTAAGCACCTGTAATCCCAGCTACTTGGGAGGCTGAGGCAGGAGAATCACTTGAACCTGAGAGGAGGAGGTTGCAGTGAACCAAGATCGCACCACTGCACTCCAGCCTGGGTGACACAGCGAGACTCTGTCTCAAAACAAAACCAGTCAATGGCAACTCAAGTTGCTCAAGCCCCAGACCCTGGATTATCTGCAAAATTAGAAATGACTAGCTCCACCTCAAAATTCAAGAGGTCTCATATTAAAGACACCCTAATCTGCCCTTTCCACATTAAGTAGCAATTCTGGTCGTACTGTCGCACTTCAAAACAGCCTTGACCCTGCTTTCTCTCCCACCCTGCATCCCCACATCAGTCAACTCTGTCAGCTCCACCATCATATTATATCCAGAATCTGATCACCTCCATCGCGATCACCCAAGTCCAAGCGAAGTCCTTGATCCCCTGGATGAGATGTCAGCCCTCAGCTGGTCTTCTGCCCTGTCTTTACTAGTGTTTTCTCTCAACACAGGAACCAGCCCAACCCTTTTAGAACCTAAATCAGGTCTTGTCTCTTCTTTGCTTAAAACTCTCTGGTGGCTTCCTATTTCACTCAGATAACAAGCCAAAATCTTTAGAGTAGTTTACTTTATCCTACTGATCCACCTCCAGGCTATACCAATCTGCTTAAGGTTCCTCAAACACCCAGGCTTGCCCCCACCACACTTGTCACTCACATATTGTTTGCACCTGTTATTCCCCAAGGCTAGACTATGCTTCTCCCTGCCAGAGATCCACTCTCCTCATCTGATTCAGGCTTTTGCTCTAACAGGTTTTCTCTAATCATCCTACTTAAAATAGCACCGTAGTCACCTACCTCACCCCACCCCACCCAGATTACTCTCTCTCTCCACCTCCACCCATTATACATACCTTCTATAATTTGTCAAAAAGCACTTATTGCCACCTACTGTTTAATATTTTATTTATTGCCTATCTTCTCAGCCTAGAATGTAAATTTCAAAAGAACAGGAAACAAGTCTGTTTTATTTATTGCTCTATTCCTAGTGCCTAGAACAAATCCTGGCATATACTAGACACCCCATAGACTATAAGTTGAAGAGGTTGGACACAGAGGCTCATGCCTGTAATCCCAGAGCTTTGGGAGACCCAGGTGGGAGGATCACTAGAGCCCAGGAGTTCCAGGCTACTGTCAGCTATGATTGCATGGATGCACTCCAACCAGGGTGATAGAGCAAGACCCTGTCTCAGAAAAGAAAGATGAAATAAAGAGAGAAAGAAAGAAAAAGAAAGAAATAATGAGAGAGAGAAAGAGAGAGACAGAGAGAAAGAAAGGGGAAGGAAGGAAGGAAGAAAGAGAAAAAAAAAGAAAGAAAGTACCATAAACCCAGAGGCTTCCTGGGAGATGGAAATTTTTTTTTCCAGATCTTTAATTTTTATACAATTTAAATGTTTCTGGGGCATAAAGAAATTTCCCAAAATCCTTTAAAGAATGAATGATAAATATGTGATAAACCAGGCATGGTGGTTTATGCCTGTAATCTCAGCTCATGCCTGTAATCCCAGCACTTTGGGAGGCTAAGAAGGGACTATTGCTTGAGGCCAGGAGTTCAAGATAAATCCTATTAAAAAAAAAAAAAAAACAACCAGGAGACATTTTCACATGTGAATAATTTTTTAATCCCAATTAAAATGTTGTTATTAACCTCAAATAATATATTAAATGTACTCTGATGGAAGTTCATTGCATAAATGGAACTATTGATTGAAATTAGGACATCTCTCCATTAAAAAAAAAAGAAAAAGAAAAAAACTTGGGTTGGACCAGGTGGCTCACACCTGTAATCCCAGCACTTTGGGAGGCCGAGGTGGGCAGATCACCTGAGGTTGGTAGTTCCAGACCAGCCTGACCAACACAGAAAAACCCCATCTCTACTAAAAATACAAAATTAGCCAGGTGTTGGGGGGCATGCCTGTAATCCCAGTTACTTGGGAGGCTGAGGTAGGAGAATCACTTGAACCCGGGAGGGGGAGGTTATCATGAGCAGAAATCGCACCATAGCACTCCAGCCTGGGCAACAAGAATAAAACACCATCTCAGAAAAAAAAAAAAAAAAAAGGTTATTATTGATAAGGCTGTTAGGAAAACATGGCTTTCAATGTGAGCCAGTTCAGTTTAGTAATCCTCCCCCTAAATTACAAAGACTTTGGCTGTCTTGGACCCAGCTGAACCATAGGAGGTAGTACCCCTGCTTCTTCTGAAATCACCCCTTGTCCCATAGAACTTTTACAGGTTTTGAAAAATAAACATAAAAGTTGACCCTCCCAGTCTTGAAACTTGAAACATAAATTTGTCTTATCTGTTCTTAGGAAACCAACCCTCAGGCAAGGAATTGAAACTCTTCAGATCAGTGCATCTGGACTTAGAAGACCCTCATCCAACAGGATTGCTTCCTTACCCTTCCCTAATTCTTGTTTTCCCATCTTCTCTGCTGTATAAGCACCCCAATTTTAGTAGCTTAGGGAGATGGATTTGAAACTTTCTCCCATTCTCCTCCTTCTCCATAGCACCCAATTAAATAAAGCCTTCTTCTCTGGTATTAAAAGTAATGGGAAGGCCGGGTGTGGTGGCTCACACCTGTAATCCCAGCGCTTTGGGAGGCCAAGGCAGGCGGATCATCTGTGGTCAGATGGCACATACCTGTAATCCCAGCTACTCAGGAGGCTGAGGCAGGAGAATCGCTTGAACCCGGGAGGTGGAGGTTGCAGTGAGCTGAGATCTCAACATTGTATTCCATCCCAGGCAACAAGAGCAAAACTCTGTCTCAAAAACAAAAAAGTAATTAGAAAAGCCTGGGCATGGTGGCTCACGCCTGTAATCCCAGCACTTTGAGAGGCTGAGGTGGGCAAATCACTTGAGTTCAGGAGTTCGATACCAGCCTGGCCAACATGGTGAAACCCCATCTCTACTAAAAATACAAAAACTTAGCTGAGTGTTATGGCAGGTTGCCTGTAATCCCAGCTACTCTGGAGTCTGAGGCAGGAGAATTGCTTGAACCTGGGAAGTGGAGGTTGCAGTGAGCCAAAATGACGCCACTGCACTCCAGCCTGGGTGACAGGGCAAAGAAGGCCAGGCGCGGTGGCTCACACCTGTAATCCCAGCACTTTGGGAAGCTGAGGCAGGCAGATCACAAGGTCAGGAGTTTGAGACCAGCCTGACCAATAAGGTGAAACTCCATCTTTACTAAAAATACAAAATTTAGCCATGCGTGGTGGCACACATCTGTAATCCCAGCTACTCAGGAGGCTGAGGCAGGAGAATCACTTGAACCCAGGAGGCAGAGGTTGCAGTTTAGCCGAGGTCGTGCCACTGCACTCCAGCCTGGGTGACAGAGCGAGACTCCGTCTCAGAAAAAAGAAAAAAAAAGAAAGAAAGAAAAAGACTAATGGCAAAGACCAAAATTACTTTTGCACCAACCTAATAGTAACACTATATTATTATTATTGTCATTATTATTTTGGAGACGGAGTCTTGCTCTGTCACCCAGACTGGAGTGCTGTAGCCTGATCTCAGTTCACTGCAACCTCTGCCTTCTGGGTTCAAGCAATTCTCCTGCCTCAGCCTCCAGAGTAGCTGGGATTACAGGCACCTGCCACAACACCCAGCTAAGTCTTTGTATTTTTAGTAGAGATGGGGTTTCACCACATGGCCAGGCTGGTCACAAACTTCTAACCTCAAGTGATCCACCCACCTTGGCCTCCCAAAGTTCTGAGATTACAGGCGTAAGCCACCATGCCCAGCCAGTAATGATATATTATTAAGTAAAAACAAAACAAAGCAGGTAACAGTATTGGGAAGAATATTCACTATGAATAGTGGTAGTGTGAGTAGGACCAAAAGATGGCAATAACTATTATTTTCTACTTGTTATATTTTATAATGTTACAGGATTTTGCAAGGAATATATATTAAATATTAACTTTTATTTAATTCATCTTTTAGTCTTTTTAATTTTCATTTAATTTTAGACAAGGCCTCACTTTGTTTCCCTGGCTTGAGTGCAGTGGTACAATCATGGCTCAATGCAACTTTGACCTCCTAGGCTCAAGTGATCCTTCTGCCTCAGCTCCCCCAAGTAGCTGGGACTACAGGCACATGCCACCATGCTTGGCTAATTCTTTTATTTTTTGTAGTGGTGGGGTTTCACCGTCTCAAACTTCTGGGCTCAGCTGGATGTGGTGGCTGAGGTGGGAGGACTGCCCAAGTCCAGGAGGTGAAGGTTACAGTGAGGCCAAGATACTGCCCCTGCATTCCAGCCTGGGTGACAGAGTGAGACCCTGTCTCAAAAACAAACAAAAACACTTCTGGGCTCCCACCTCAGCCTCCCAATGTGCTGAAATTAGAGGTCGAGTATACTGCACTCAGTTTAGCCTTAACTTTAAAATAATAATATTTACTTAACATTTATAATGTTTAATATTTAACTCTTAAGATGAAAAAGATAAAAATCTAATCAAACTTTTCTACTTTGCTGGAAACACATGCATTTTTTCTTTGTTGTTATTGGTCATGGAAAATATGCTGTGACTAGTCACAGAGTACTGATAAATAAATAAATGTGTAACTTTTTAAAACGAATCTTGCTTGAATCAAATGCACAACTGATTAGGTGAGAGGTGCTGTGTGTATACAGCCTATCATGAAATCCAAATCTAGTCAGGAAAGAAAATGAACATGAAAAAACTGCAGCACATCACCACCTATGCAATATTTTGGAGGATTTTTTTTTTTTTTGGAAGACAGTCTAGCTCTGTCTTCCAGGCTAGAATGCAGTGGCGAAATCTTGACTCAATGTAACCTCTGCCTCCCGGGTCCAAGCAGTTCAGTTCTCTGCCTCAGCCTCCTGAGTAACTGGGATTACAGGTGCCCACCACCACGCCCAGCTAATTTTTGTATTTTTAGTGGAGACCCTTTGGTTTTGCTGTTGTTGCCCAAGCTAGAGTGTATGGTATGATCTCAGCTCACTGCAACCTCTGCTGCCCGAGTTCAAGCAATTTTCCTGTCTCAGCCTCCTAAATAGCTGGGATTACGGCATGCACCACCACCACTACCACCCCTGCCCCCGTGCACTCCCTCCGCCGCTAATTTTTGTATTTTTTTGTAGAGACGGGGTTTAACCATATTGGTCAGGATGGTCTCAAACTCCTAACCTCAAATGATCCACTCGCCTTGGCCTCCCAAAGTGTTGGGATTACAGGCATGAGCCACTGCACCCGGCCTGTAATTGTCTTTTTATGGGACAAAGTCTTGCTGTGTCACCCAGGCTGGAGTACAGTGGCATGATCATAGCTCATGGCAGCCTTCAATTCCTAGGCTCAAGGGATCTTCCCACTTCAGCCTCCTAAGATGCTGGGACTACAGGTGCATGCCATCACACCTGGCTTTTTTTTTTTTTTTTTTTGAGACAGGGTCTCATTCTATCACTCAGGCTGGAGTGCAGTGCCACAATCTCTGCTCACTGCAACTTCCGCTTCCCAGGCTCAAGCGATCCTCTCACCTCAGCCTCCTGAGTAATTGGAACTATAGGCATGTGCCACCATGCCCAGCTAATTTTTTTTTTTTTTTTTTTTTTTTTTTTTTTTTTCGTAGAGATGGGGTTTTGCCATGTTGCCCAGGCTGGTCTCGAATTTCTGAGCTCGAGCAATCTACCCGCCTTGGCCTCCCAAATTGCTAGGATTACAGGTATGAGCCACCATGCCTGGCCTAATTTTTTAATTTTTTGTGAAGATGAGGGTCTTGCTGTGTTGTTGCCCAGGCTGGTCTTGAACTCCTGTTTTCAAGTGATTCTCCTACCTTAGCCTCCCAAAGTTCTAGTATTACAGGCATGAGCCACTGAGTCTGGCTGTAATTCTCTTTAGTTAGTTGCATTACTTCAGCAAACCTCATGTACTCAGATGGAGTGTTTTGGAAAAGAACTGGGCAGTAAATGGAAATTTGGCCTTCCCAAATCACCGCTCCACCTAGCATGGCCATAGAACCTTGTGTTAAGGAAGGTCAGTAGGACGAGGTTTTTCAGGCTGGGCACAATGGCTCACATCTGTAATCCCAGTGCTTTGAGAGGCCAAGGTGGGTGGATCACTTGAGGTCAGGAGTTCAAGACCAGCGTGGCCAACATGGTGAGGTTGCCAGTGGACACCTATAATTCCAGCTACTCAGGAGGCTGAGATACGAGAATCACTTGAACCTGGGAGGTAGAAGTTG
Source organism: Aotus nancymaae (assembly GCF_030222135.1). Lineage (NCBI taxonomy): Eukaryota > Metazoa > Chordata > Mammalia > Primates > Aotidae > Aotus > Aotus nancymaae. The sequence continues at coordinate 10,230,021 of NW_026988492.1, read as the reverse complement.
TAGTGAGTCAAGATCATGCCATTGTACACAAGCCTGGTAGACAAGAGGAAAACTCCATCTAAAAAAAATACGTAAAAATAAATAAATAAATAAAAGTACTACAAGGTTTTCAGCAGCAACTAGCTGCAGACTGAACAGAGGCCTAACACAAAAGCTGGCCGTGAGAGGGAACAGGGGATAGCAGAGATACAGCTATGTGGCTGCATGAGTCAGGAACAGACATGAAATTAACTTGCTATTTCTTTCTTTTTTTTTGAGACGGTTTCGTTCTTGTTGCCCAGGCTGGAGTGCAATGGCGCAATCTCAGATTCATCAGGCTAGAAATTGAGTTGATAAAAGCGGCAATTAAGTAGTACCTGGCCTCTCAACCTAGGTAACAATCAAATGTTCTAAGAGTTTAAAAACCCTTGCTGGGCATGGTGGTTCACTCCTGTCATTTCAACATTTTGTGAGTTCAAGACCAGCCTGGGCAACATAGTGAGACATGCCCCCTCATCTCTACTATATATATATATAGATACATACACACACACTGTACTTTATATATATACACACACACACACAAAAAAAAAAAATAAAAACTCCTGAGGCTCAGGCCAGCATGGAGGTAGATGAATTCAAGCTCTCTGGAGGTAGGACCTGCACATGAGGATTTTACAAATCCCCTCAGGTGATCTCACTATGCCATCAGGGATGGGAACCACCTGATAGAGAGGCAATTAGTGGAAAAGGAAATGCTTACTTCACAGAAGCCATCAGAAACTTGACACTTCAGAACGTGTGCAAGACTGCGTATCTTGCTTTCTCTTATTCTGGAGCAGAAGGCATTTTAGGAGTTCTTAGTCCAGAAATATAAACTATTCTGTTTAGACTTCATTAAAGCACGTGTGGGCGATGTCCCCGTGAAATCACTTCAACCATCTGGCAATGCAACAGGAAGCTATTCTGGTTTTGTATGAAATGGAACAAGTAGGGTGAGGCAGTAATGAAAACTTACCCATTATAGCTTTGATTTTCTGAGGGGTATAGAGGAACTTTATTTCTCCTAAGGGATTTTTTCCTTCTCTTTTATTTCCGTAGAAAATATTTCTAAAGCAAAGATTTAATTTGACTGAATTATGACTTTTATATTAATAAATACACATACTTCAAAGGCCTTAGTAAAAACATAAAGCTCAACTTTTTTTTTTTTTAAGATGGAGTTTCACTCTGTCACCTACATTGGAGTGCAGTGGTGTGATCTCAGCTCACTGCAACCTCTGCCTCCCAGGTTCAAGCAATTCTCCCGACTTAGCCTCCCTCATAGTTGGGATTATAGGCATGCACCACGACGCCCAGCTGATTTTTGTATTTTTACAAAATCAAAAATCAGACGGGGTTTCACCATGTTGGCCAGGCTGGTCTCAAACTCCTGACCTCAGGTGATCTGCCCACCTCGGCCTCCTAAAGTGCTAGGATTATAGGCATGAGCCACCACGCCCAGCCTAACCTCTTATTTTCATGGCCAACATGGTGAAACCCCATTTCTACTAAAAATACAAAAAAAAAAAAAAAAAAAAAAAATAGCTGGGCATGGTGGCGCATGCAATCCCAGCTACTCAGGAGGCTGAGGCAGTAGACTTGTTTGAACCGGGACTGGAGGTGGAGGTTGCAGTGAGCTAAGATCGCACCACTGCACTCCAGCCAGGGTTACAGAGCGAGACTCCGTCTCCCCCCGCAAAAAAAAAACAAAAAACCAGAAACAGAATTTCACTATGTGGCCCAGCCTGGTCTCACACTCCTGGCCTCACACAATCCTTGTATATATCCAAGTAATGGGCATTTGAAATGAATATTTTTTTTCATTCCTTCTCCTCTTCCTCTGAAGTGAATATTAAAGTACTATTAAAACTGAAACAAGGACTGAGCATGGTTGCTCACGCCTGTAATTCCAGCACTTTGGGAAGCTAAGGTGGGCGGATTGCCTGAGCCCAGGGTTTCAAGACCAGCCTGGGCAACATAGCAAGACCCCGTCTCTAAAAAGAAAAAAAAACCTGAAACAACTTAAAACATTTATGTAGGAAGTGGCTGGCACAGGAGAAAGTTGGGAGCATTAGGCAGATGAGGTGAGAAGGAGAATAACCTCTATAATATGCTGTTACCATCACTTAGTAGGTGTGGGATTTTGAAGTAACCGCACAAAAGCTAATCCTCCTAAAATCCGTGTCTGCAGCCTTGCTAACAGGCATGAGAGAAACCTCACTGAGCATAGCCAGCTGTAGATGCTACATCTCAGAGTCTTTTGCAAACAGATATTCTTTTTTAGTATAAATATAATTCTTGATTATAGCAATGTATAAAAATATACTGTCACAATTTGTAAACAAAACAAAGCAACAATAGCAGCAAAAACTCACGCATTTGGATGGTTACTAGCAAAAAAAATTTAAAAAACAAACAGGAAATAACAAGGGTTGCGTAGGATGTGGAGAGACTGGGATCCTCGTGCATTGTTGGTGGGAAGGCCAAGTGGCGCAGTCGCTAAGGAATACAGTATGGTGGCTCCTCAAAAAAGTAAAAACAGAACCACCACATGATCCAGCGATCCTGCTTCTGGGTATACACCCAAAACATGTTAAAACAGGGATTCAAACAGATAGTTGTGTACCCATGTTCATACCAGCATTATTTACATTATTTATAATAGCCAAAAGATAAAAGCAACTCAAGTGCCCAGCCATGAATGAAAGGATACAACTTGTGGTTGATACACAGACACACTGAAATGTAATATATATATACATACACACACACACACACACACACACACACATATACTGAGACAGGGTCTCACTCTATCACCCAGGCTGGAGTGCAGTGACACCATCATAGCTCACTGGAGCCTTGACCTCCCAAGTGCAAGTGATCCTCCCACCTCAGCATCCTGAGTAGCTGGTACTACAGGCATACACCACCACAGCCAGCTAACTTTTGAATTTTTTTGTAGAGACAGGGTTTCTCCATGTTGCCGAGGCTGGTCTCTGAACTCCTGGGCTGAAGCGATCCACCTACCTTGGCCTCCCAAATCGCTGGATTACAGGCATGCATGTAATCTTATTAATTATTTTGTTTTCTTTTTTAAGAGGGGAACTCTGAGGGGGGAAGGGAAAGGGGAAAGATATATTATTAATTCTTTAAAAAAAAAAAGGAAACTTTGGCCAGGCACAATGGCTTATGCTTGTAATCCCAGCAATTTGGGGGACCAAGGCAAGAGGATTGTGTGAGGCCAGGAGTGTGAGACCAGGCTGGGCCACATAGTGAAATTCTGTTTCTGTTTTTTTTTTTTTTTTTTTTTTTTTGGCGAGGGGAGACGGAGTCTCGCTCTGTAACCCTGGCTGGAGTGCAGTGGTGCGATCTTAGCTCACTGCAACCTCCACCTCCAGTCCCAGTTCAAACAAGTCTACTGCCTCAGCCTCCTGAGTAGCTGGGATTGCATGCGCCACCATGCCCAGCTATTTTTTTTTTTTTTTTTTTTTTTTTTGTATTTTTAGTAGAAACGGGGTTTCACCATGTTGGCTAGGCTGGTCTTGAACTCATGACCTCGTGATCCACCTGCCTCAGCCTCCCAAAGTGCTAGGATTACAGGCATGAGCCACTGCTCACAGCATGAAACCCATTATTATTATTTGTAAATAATAATAATAATAATAAATTAGCCAGGCATGGTGGCATGCATCTGTCCCAGGTACTTGGAAAGCTGAGGCAGGAGAATCACTTGAGCCAGGGAAATAGAGGTTGCAGTGAGCCATGATTGTGCTGCTGCACTCCATTCAGGGCAACAGAGAGAGACCCTCTCTCAAAAAAAGAGAGGAAATTTTGACTCATGCTACAACATGGATAAACCAGAAGACTTCTTCCTTTAGATGGAGTCTCACTCTGTTGCCTAGACCGGAGTACAGTGGTGCCATCTCGGCTCACTGCAACCTTCGTCTCCTGGGTGCAAGCAGTTGTCTGGCCTCAGCCTCTGGAGTAGCTGGGACTACAGGTGTTCACCACCATGCCTAGCTAATTTTTGTAGTTTTAGTAGAGACAGGGTTTCCCCATGTTAGCCAGGCTGGTTTTGAACTCCTGACCTCAAGTGATCCACCCGCCTCAACCTCCTAAAGTGCTGCGATTACAGGAGTGAGCCACAGTGCCTGGCCTCTCTACCTCTCAATTTGAAGAACTTCTTCGAGCACCGATGCCACCCTCTTTTGCTTCCCCATCCCAAAGCAAAGGGTAATAGTGTGGCGTATCTTAGCGTGTCTTTTTGTTGTCTTTTTTTTTTTTTTCTAAGACATAGTCTCACTCTGTCCCCAAGGCTGGAGTGTAGTGGTACTATCTTGGCTCGATGCAACCTCCATCTCCTGGGTTCAAGCAATTCTGCTGCCTCAGCCTCCTGAGTAGCCGGGATTACAGGTGCACCACCATGCCCAGCTAATTTTTGTATTTTTAGTAGAGACGGGGTTTTGCCATGTTGACCAGGCTTGTCTCGAACTCTGGACCTCAGGTGATCTGCATGCCTTGGCCTCCCAAACTTCTGCGATTACAGGCATGAGCCACTGCATCCAGTCCTTTTTGTTGTTCTTGAACATAATACATATGGTTTTCAGGGTTGAGGCACATTCACTTTTTGTTTAATTTTAGAGACAGAGTCTCTCTATGTTGCCCAGGCTGAAGTGCAGTGGCTATTCACGGGTGTAATCGTGGTGCACTGTAGCCTCTAATTCCTGGGCTCGGGTGATTCTCCCATGTCATCCTCCCCAGTGTCTGGGACTATAGGTGCACTCCACCACACCTCCTGGCTTCTATATCTTCTTCTTCTTTTTTTTCACCTTCTTCTTTTTAGTTTTTAAGTTTATTTCTTATGAACTTTTTTTTTTTTTGAGACAGAGTGTTGCCATGTTGCCCAGGCTGGAGTGCACTGGTTTGATCTCAGCTCACTGCAACCTCCACCTCCTGGGTTCAAGCGATTCTTATGCCTCAGCCTCCCAAGTAACTGGGATTACACGTTCAGGCCACCATGCTCAGCTAATTTTTGTATTTTTAGTAGAGATGGGGTTTCAGCATGTTGGCCAGGCTGGTCTTGAACTCCTGACCTCAAGTGATCTGCCAACCTCAGCCTTCCAAAGTGCTGGGATTACAGGCATGAGTCACTGCACCCCAGCCTTTATTTTTATTTATTTATTTTGAAACAGGGTCTCACTCTCTTGCCCAGGCTGGAGTGCAGTGTCGTGATCTTGGCTCATTGCAATTTCCGCCTCCCAGATTCTCCTGGCACAGCCTCCCGAGTAGCTGGAGTAGCTGGAGGCAGAGGTTGCACTGAGTTGAGATTGCACCATCACGCCATTGCACTCCAGGCTGGGTAACAAGAGTGAAACTCCGTCTCAAAATAAATAAATAAATAAAGAATCCCTTAGGTTGCCCTTTTAGCCTCTCCCACTTCTTTTTTAGCCACTCCCACTTCTCTCCAAGCCCCTCCCCCAACCACTCCTTAACTCTTGGCAACCATTACCACTCACTTGTTCTTTTTTTTCTATACCTTTGTCATTTCCAGAATGTTTTACAAATGGAATCATACAGCCTATAACTTTTGGGGATTTTCTTTTTTTCACTCAGCATAATTCTCTGGAGATTCATCTAGAATGTTGCATGATCAATAATTTATTCCTGTTTATTGCTAAGCAGTATTCCTTGGTACAAGTGTCATAGTTTGTTTAACCATTCACCCATTAAAGGTCATCTAGGTTGTTTCCAGCTTTTGGTTATTATAAATAAAACTACTGTAAGACCATGTGTGTACAAATTTATAGTCCCTGAATATAAGTTTTCATTTCTCTGGGATAAATACCCAGAAGTACAATTGCTGGGTCATATAGTAGTGGTATATTTTTAAAGAAACAGCCAAAGTGTTTTCCAGAGTGATTGCATCATTTTGTATTCCCCCAGCAATGTATTAGTGATCCACTTTCTCTGCATCCTTGCCAGTATTTGGTGTTATAATTTTTTCTTGTAGTCATTCTGATAGGTATATAGTGATATCTCATTGTGATTTTAATTTGCATTTCCCTAATGGCTATTGATGTAAACATCTTTCCATGTGCTCTTCTTATGTTGGTTTTATATATAATGTATAGGTTATTTATTTATTTATTTTTGAGACAGAGTTTTGCTCTGTCACCCAGGCTGGAGGGCAGTGGTATGATCTCAGCTCACAGCAACCTCTGCCTCCTGAGTTCAAGCTATTTGCCCCAGCCTCTCGAATAGCTGAGATTACAGGTGCATGCCACCATACCCAGCTAATTTTTATATTTTTAGTAGCTATGGGGTTTCACCATGTTGGCCAGGCTGGTCTCGAACTCCTGACCTCAGGTGATCTGGCTGCCTCAGCTTCCCAAAGTGCTGGGATTACAGGCATGAGCCACCTCACCTGGCCTAATATTAATTGTATTTAGAAGCAGCAGGTCAGGGAAAGTACCACATTGTCTCTTATGATGGGTCAAAATAGAGTCATAGTTAAGAAATCAAGTTTTGTTCTCACATGGCCGAGGTGCAAATGCTGGCTTACCTGTGTCAGGCTTTGCATGGGTAAACTTGCAAACCTTGGGCAACTTCTCTTTCTTCAGTTTTCCAGACTGCAGCATGGAGATAACACCTAGTTTTGAGGATTTAATGAGCTAATCCATGCAAAACACTTCAAACAATATGTCCAATTATTTTTAGTTATTATACAAAATTCAAAGGCATTTCATAAAATTGATAATAGTTTCACAATATTTTAAAATTTGCTTCACTCCCTTCTGATATTTAATTTTACAGAAAATAGTTATGATGCCAACTTTTAAATTGATACAACATCTCACTCTCACCCAGGCTGGAGTGTAGTGGCGCAATCTCAGCTCACTGTAACCTCCACCCCCCAGGCTCAAGTGATCTTCCCACCTCAGCCTCCCAGGTAGCTGGAACTACAGGTGCATGCCACCACATTGGGTTAATTTTTGTATTAATAATTGTATTTTTTATAAAGACAGGGTCTCACCATGTTGCCTAGGCTGATCTTGAACTCTTGAGCTCAAGCAATCTGCCCACCTCGGCCTCTCAAAGTGCTGGGATTACAGGTGTGAGCCACTGTGCCTGGCCTTATATTTGTTTCTGTAAGCTATTTAGAGTAGTGGGTGACATATGGTATAGTGGATAATTTTTTAGTCCTTGTAGGTGTCTCTTTATCATAATAATTATTTTTAAGCATAAACTGAAATGTTAAATGAAAGTATAGCATTATTTATATATACATATAAAATCTTGTAAAGGTCATAATTCATTAAGGCTGCCCTTTTTCTTGCTCTCTTTTTTCTTTTGAAACAGTCTCACTCTGTTGCCCAGGCTGGAGTGCAGTGGCACGTTCTCGGCTCACTGCAATCTCCGCCTCCTGGGTTCAAGCAATTCTTGTGCCTCAACCTCCTGAGTAGTTGGGACTACAGGTATGCAGCACCACGCCTGGCTAATGTTTATATTTTTAGTACAGACCAGGTTTCGCCATGTTGGCCAGGCTGGTCTCGAACTCCTGATCTCAAGCTATCTGCTTGCCTCAGCCTCCCAAAGAGCTGGGATTACAGGCATGAGCCACTGCGCTCAGCCAAGGCTGACATTTTTCAATGAACTTGTTCTAGTCTTTAAAACAAATAATATTTAAAAGTAGACATACATTAATACAAATATCACACTCCATCAAAATAAACGAAAAGCAACAGCAGACTAATGGCAGTAGGTTCTAAGGAATAAGACAATCTGAAAATTGCTTCTTTGCTACATGAACAATTATGTTTGAAGGAATAAACAACACTTTAAAAAATAAAGTTCTGGCTGGGAGCGGTGACTCATGCCTGTAATATCAGTACCTTGGGAGGTCAAGGCAGAAGGATTGCTTGAGTCCAGGAGTTCAAGACCAGCTTAAGCCACATAGGGGGACCCTGTCTCAATTATTGTTATTATTTATTAAATATTAAAAAATAAACAATAAGGCTCCTCAACTTCACTAAAGAAATCAATATAGCTAGAGAAATGTATTCCACGAAAATGATTTGTAGTATCTATAAGATCATGGAGAATAGGAAGAAACTTGTGTTTGAGTAAACTAATTTTTATAAAATTATGATGTTACAGGATTGATATGGCAGGACATTGAATTATTTCACAAAATGTGAAAACTGATAATTGCATTTGAGTGCTAGTTTGTCTTCGTAGAAAGGGAAGCCTCTAACACTGCTGTCAAGCCACTGAGATCCATGAATAAGTAAAGATCCTTGCAGATCACAGAACAGTAGCAACCAGATTGGCTGATTAAGAAACTCACTCTGGGCCGGGCACAGTGGCTCATGTCTATAATCCTAGCACTTTGGGAGGCTGAGGCGGGTGGATCATTTAAGGTCAGGAGTTCAAAATCAGCCTGGCCAACATAGTGAAACCCTGTCTCTACTAAAAGTACAAAAATTAGCCAGGCGTGGAGGCGGGCACCTGTAATACCAGCTACTTGGGAGGTTGAGGCAGGAGAATTGCTTGAGCCCATAGCAGAGGTTGCAGTGAGCAGAGAGTGTACCATTGCTGCACTCCAGCCTGGGCAACAAAGCGAGATTCCATCTCGAAGAAGAAGAAGAAGAAAAGAAAGAGAAAAACAAACTCACTCTGCTGCGGGTTCAGTCCCTGCTTTTCCTGCTGGCTATGACATAGGGTATGGACTCATGACTACTGACTATAAAAATAGTCCCAGTTCTCCACTCTTTCCTCTATTTGCATCCTCTGCCATGTTATTTTGCAATTGTCACCATCAAGAGGTGGTGCTGATTTTCTCATCCATTGACTCTAGACTGACCTTGTCTGCTATGTTCTTCCAGTAGAATGCAGGTGAGTGACAATGTGCCAGTTCTCAGTCTACGCCTCATGAAGCTTTATGTGCTTCCATTCTCTTCCTTGGAATGCTACAGCCACTATATGACAAGTCCAGGCTTGCCTACTGCAGGATGAGAGACCACATGGAGCAGAGATTAGTTTCCCAACTGAAACCATCTTAGAGCATCCAGCCCTCAGCCTTTTGAATTAAGTCAATACATTTTGGAGAAATTTGTTATACAACAATAGCTAACTGATGTATGAAGTAAATATCAAGTCATCTATTTCAAAACAAAAGACAAAATCTTCAACTGTTTACTCTAGAATAGTAACCCCATTGTTCACTTTTTCTTCATGTCAAGTTTTTTATTTTTCATTTTTTTGGGAAAGAGTCTCACTCTGACACCCAGGCTGGAGTGCAATGGCACGATCTCGGCTCACTGCAACCTCCACTCCCTGGGTTCAGCTATTCTCCTGCCTCAGCCTCTAGAGTAGCTGGGATTACAGGCACACCACCATGCCTGGCTAATTTTTGAATTTTTAGTAGAGATAGGGTTTCATCAGTTGGCCAGGCTGGTCTCAAACTCCTGACCTCAAGTGATCTACCCACCTCAGCCTCCCAAAGTGCTGAGATTACAGGTGTGAGCCACCATGCCTGGCAAAGTTTTTAAAACAATAGCCTATGCCTTACCTTCTCTTCATTCTTTCCTCTACAATTTTACTAAGACTGGTCTTGCTAAGGAGACTAAACATCTTTTTAAAATGTTATTTTAATTTTGGAGACTAAAGATCTTGTGTGTGTGTGTGTGTGTGTGTGTGTGTGTGTGTGTGTGTGTGTATGTATCTGAGACAGAGTTTCACTCTGTTACCCAGGCTGGAGTGCAGTGGCACGATCTCGGCTCACTGCAACCTCCATCTCCTGGGCTCAAGTGCTTCTCGTGCTTCAGCCTTCCAACTAGCCAGGATTACAGGCATGCACCACCATGTCTGGCTAAGTTTTGTATTTTTAGTAGAGACGGGGTTTCACCATATTGGCCAGGTCAAACTCCTGACCTGAAGTCATTTGCCCGCCTTGGCCTCTCCAAAGTGCTGGGATTACAGGCGCCAGGCACTGCACCCAGCCTGTTGTTATTTTTACTTTTTTTGCAGAGACAAGGTCTCACTGTGTTGCCCAGACTGGTCTGGAACTCCTAGAATCAAGTGATCCGCCCACCTGGGCTTCCCGAAGTGCTGGGATTACAGGTGTGAGCCACCATGCTCAGCTGAGACTAAAGATCTTTTAATTCCCAAGTCCAGTGGACACTTTCTAATGCTTGTTTTACTTAAGTTTCTGCATCATTGGACACAGTTGATGATGTTTTTCTTGTCTCTGTCTCCTTGTTTTTCATGACACTACTATCTTCTGGTTTTTCTCCTACCTCTATGGCTATTGCTTTTAATTCTCTAACATAGATCCACCTTCCTCTGCCTCCCCCGTGAATGTACATGTTCTCCAATGATCAGTGCCCAACCCCTTTTTTTCTCAGTATTTCAGATAGACCACTTTGATGATACTCTGAAAGAAATATTTTCATAACCCTTGCATATTCCAAGAAGTCATCATGTTCTCTTCATAAGTGAAAGCCAGTTTTATTTCAACTCCGCTATTTGTTTTTACTTTTTTGAAGTTCTTATTTCAGCCACTTTGCTTTTTGAGTCATCCTTTGCTTTATATTTTAATCCCATCCTGTCACCTTTTTCTCTTTCTTTCCTCTTTTATTTTTCTCCTCTAATTCATGGAGACAGCGTCTTCCTGCATTCTACTGAGAATGTCTAAGAGATTTTCAAAAAATTCTTCTGAACTTTGTGGAGATTCTTTTTTTTGAGACAGAGTCTCTGTCACCCAGGCTGGAGTGCAATGGCTCAATCTCGGCTCACTGCAACCTCTGCCTCCTGGATTCAAGCGATTCTTGTGCCTCAGCCACCTGAGTAGCTGGGATTATAGGTGCATGCCACCATGCCCAGATAATTGTTTGTATTTTTAGTAGAAATGGGGTTTTGCTATGTTGGCCAGGCTGTCTCAAACTCCTGGTCTCAAGTGATCTGCCTGCTGTGACCTTCCAAAGGGCTGGGATTACAGGCATGAGCACCATGCCTGGAGGAGATTATTCTTTTAATCTAGTTTTGCACTGCACTTTCATAGACAATTTTTTTCTCTGCTACTCATTCTTATATAAGTTAAGATCATCTAGCCATTCTTTTCGTCAACAGATAGAGGGGAAAGTCCTGGCGCTCCTGCCTTGCACACTTGCAGGTAGATTGAGCTTCCTTCTTGGATCTCCTGTTTGAGAGGAAGGTAAACTGCTACTAGTCCATAGCCAGTTTTTAGGATATTCTCAACTATTGTGGTCCTATTTCATAATATCTTATCCCGCTCCTTTCACTTTGAAACTATCGAGTGCTTGAATATTAATATCCTGGCCAGGTGCTTGAATGTTAATATCCTGGTTCACGCCTGTAATCCCAGCATTTTGGAAGGCTGGGAGTATCACTTGAGCCCATGAATTAAAGACCAGCTTGGGCAACATAGTGAGACTATATATCTACAAAAGAAAAAAAATTAATGTCCCCATTAGGTATATGGTTAATTTTTTTTTTTAAGACGGAGTCTTGCTCTATCGCCCAGGCTGGAGTGCAGTGGCGCAATCTTGGCTCACTGCAACCTCCGCCTCCCTGGTTCAAGTGATTCTCCTGCCTCAGTCTCCCAAGTAGCAGCCATCACCATGCCTGGCTAAGTTTTTGTATTTTTAGTAAGGACAGGGTTTCACCATGTTAACCAGGATCGTATATGGTTAATTTTATGTGTCAACTTGACTGGGCTATAATTACCCAGATATTTGGTCAAACATTATTCCAGGTATGTCTATAAAGGTGTTTCTGGATGAGATTAACATCTGAATTGGTAAACTGAATAAATCAGACTGCCTTCTCCAATGTGAGTGGCCATTATCCAATCTGTTGAAGGTCTGAATAGAACAAAAAAGCTGGGTAAGAGAAAACTTCTTCTGCTGGACTGCATTCAAGCCGTGACATTCTTTTTTCATTGCCTTCAGTCTTGAATGGAAACATGGACTCTTCCTGTGTCTTGAGCCTATTGGCTTTGAGACTGAAACTCCATACACCATTCGCTTTCCTGAGTCTCCAGCTTGCTGACGGCAGACCTTGGGACTTGTCAGCCTCCATAAGTGGCTAAGCCAATTTCTTGTAATAAATCTTTTTCTGGCCAGGTGTGGTGGCTCATGCCTGTAATCTCAGCACTTTAGGAGGCTGAGGTAGGTGGATCATCTGAGGTCGGGAGTTCGAGACCAGCCTGACCAACATGGTGAAACCCTATCTCTAATCCATACAAAAAATTAGCTGGGCTTGGTGGCACATGCCTGTAATCCAGGCTACTTGGGAGGCTGAGGCAGGAGAATCACTTAAACCCAGAAGGTGGAGGTTGCAGTGAGCCAAGATTGTGTACTCCAGCCTGGACAGCAAGAGTGAAAACTCCATCTCAAAAAAAAATTAAAAATAAACAAACAGATAAACTTTTTCGGTACACATCCCATTTGATATGGTTTGGCTGTGTGTTCCCACTCAGATCTCACATCGAATTGTAATTCCCAGTGTTGGCGGAGGGGCCTGGCAGGAGGCAATTGGATCATGGGGGTAGTTTCTAATGGTTTAGCATCATCCCATGTCTCGTGATGGAGTTCTCACGAGATGTGCTTGTTTGAAAGTGTGCAGCACTTCCCCCTTTGCTCTCTCTCTCTTCCTCCTGCTCTGACCATGTAAGATGTCCCGGCTTCCCCTCTGCCTTATGCTGTGATTGTAAGTTTCCTGAGGCCTTCCCAGCCATGCCTCCTGTACAGCCTGGAGAACTGAGTCAGTTAATCCTCTTTTCTTCATAAATTAACCCAGTCTCAGGTAGTTCTTTACAGCAGTGGGAGAATGGACTAATACACTTTTGGATCTGTTTCTCTGAGGAACCCTGACTAATACAGTACCCTTAATGGGATTCTTCTAGTCTTGGCCCTCTGACTTTGAAACTGTACATTTGGAGTCTATATCTGCAATATTCTACCACCAGCTTTCCTGAGCACTACTTTCTGCCCAGTCTTTGGTTGCTACGTCTGAATCATAAAAATAAAACCGATAATGAAAATGGCTAACAGTAATTGGAACATTTTCTGACTCAAAGACTACGCTAAGGATTTTACATCTGCCGTCCTAGCCAATGTAAAAATATAGAAAGATGTGAGGGGATGGGAGAGTGAGTGAAGAATAAGAAGAATCAGGCTGGGCACAGTGGCTTGCACCTTTAATCCCAGTACCTTGGGAGGCTGAGGAGGGAGGATCACTTGAAGCCAGGAGTTCAGGACCAGCCTGGGCAGCATAGCAAGACCCATCTCTAAAAACAGTTAGCCAGGCATCCAAGATCAGGTGCTGGCAGAAAAAAAGAAGAAGAATAATCAGTGAATCGGTGCTCTGGTTGCCACATAAGTCAGGATCTATGAGCAATATACTATCTGCCCAATATTCCAATTACTAAAGAATCTCTGAATGCAAGAATAACAGGGCTGGTGAAAAAACGTGCTTCTACATCTTTTCAGGTGAGTTAGGTAGACGATGAAGCAATGTCTCAGTGATTTTCTCAGTCAAGTTAGACCGTAAGCTCTGTAAAGGCAACTAGCATGACCATATTTGTCCACTGTGTATTCCTAGGACCTAGCAAGGTACCTGGCACAGAGTAAGTGTTCAGAATTTCTCATTAATGTTTGCCAGATCTAATTTTCAGTTGCTAAAGATTCACCCCAGATTCTGATAAGTTGTATATGTCTTCATTTTTTTGTGTGATAATTTTTCTTCTTTTTTCTGTAGTTTCATAGCCATTTTAGTGGACAATTGGGAGAAACTTTATACATGTTTAAAGCAGAAGTCACTTTAATGAGTTTTAAGCATGGTGTTGAAGCTGAGGAATGGCTCTACTAAAAGTCAATAATCATACACATTTCATAAATTGAATTAGTTGATGAATGCATTAGAGTTGAAAGGGGAATCAAAGAGTATCAAAGAGGAATATGATTTTGTGGCCCTCAAATACTCCCATTGCTCAGAATCCATTTCCTTATCTGTACCAGGAAGAAAATTACAGCCACCCCAAGGTTTGTCATATGTATTTGCATGGGGGTGAAGGGACTAATATAATGTATGTAAAACATGAAATCCTACATATTTTATTTTATTTTTTAAGACAGAGTCTTGCTCTGTTGCCCAGGCTGGAGTTCAGTGGTGTGATCTCAGCTCACTGCAACCTCTGCCTCCCGAGTTCAAGTGATTCTTGAGCCTTAGCCTCCCAAGAATCTGGGATTACAGGCACATGACATCATACCCTGCTAATTTTTCATTTTTAGTAGAGATGGTGTTTCATCATGTTGGCCATGCTGGTGTCTAAACTCCTGTCCTCAAGCAATCCGCCCACCTTGGCCTCCCAAAAAGCTGGGATTACAGGCATTAGCCACCGTGCCTGGCCAAAAGCCTATATATTTTAAATGTTTTAGTTGCTATCTTTTTTGTTTTCTGCCTTGTGTGCAAATCTATGTACATCTTTTTTTTTTTAAAGACTCCAACCACATATTTTACTCTGTTACTGCCAGAAGCAACAGGACAGTATTATACTCTCCAATTTCTCTACCAGATTCAAGGGTGATGGCCGCTTTGGCAGGGAGAGAGTTACTGTCAGGAAAATCTTACTGTTGGATCCAGGACAAAGCATTAAACAGTTGCATAAGTCTTTGTCAGCTTGGAGCTGTTGTTCTGCAGGTGTTTTGCTATGTTGACACAGCTCATGTTTGCCCTGTTTTACTTATTGCTCTTTTTTTTGGAGGAAATCATAGAGAAAACAGGACTCAAACCACAAACGGAAACAGTTTATCTGTTTAGCTGTTGAACTCGGGAAAGAAGAAAGAAATCAGTTAAGAGATGCATGAGTGAATCTTTTCAAAAATCTACCTCCAAAACACACCAAAGAGAGTAATAGAAGTGATTGATTAGAGGCATTTGCACCAGAGAGACACAAATGCTTCTAATTGAGGCATTAAGGTTAATTATTGGGAAAGTCCCGTCACGATCAAGGCTCTGCAGAAGGGACACAGGTAAGTAAATAAAACAAGCCTTTGCCCTCATGGAGCTTCTTGCTGAACAGAGAAAACAGAGCAGGCAAGTGACTCTAACACACAGCAAACCCTAAAAATGTGGCCATCATCCTCGTGACATCCCCATTTTAGCAGATCTTATTCATAATCAATTTTATTTACAGATCTTGTTTCTCAAATTGCATATTTTATTCTAAACACGTGAATATCTTGTTCTCAAATATAGCATTTAATGAGGCCAATGAACCAGCTTTCAGAGAATCATATATTATTGTCTAGGAAGAAGGGAAGGTTTTGGAAAATATAAGCAGCCTGTCCCTATGCCTTGCTGATGGCCACTGAAAAGGCTGAGCATATAGGAAATAGTCTTCATTCTAATGTGAAAGGCATATTTGTGTCCCGTGGAATGAGAGGTATGCATGGCATGAGAACAGGACCCAGGGTCATTGCAGGGCTCACAGTTGTAAGGCATATTTCCTGAGTTATATTCCTCCACATGGATCATTGCTTGTTAGTTATCACATTCATTACTTCTATTCGATTAGTCCTAGTATAATTATTCCTGTAATTTTCATTTGTTCTTCCCTTTCTTCATCATTTTCTGTCTTTGGTATTGTGGAATTTCATTTCAGTCTTGAAGTCCATTTGATCTCATCCAAATGCTAGTTCAGGAGCATTTGTTTTCTGTTTTCTCAGAGTCTTTATACATAGCTCAGCAATTCTTATATTTCTTAAAGCTTTTAACTGTTGGATGAAGTAAAGGCTCCAAACTATATATGATTTTTATAAACATGTACATTTCAAGTCTGAATAGATTATGTGTATTTGATGTTTTACAGAGTGAAAATTTGAAGACTACTTTTACAAAATTAAATACTTGTTTATAGTTTATTAACAAGCTGTATAAATCATTAATCATGATCTATCACCTGACAAAGGCTAATATTTATCTTATCTCTTTTTTTTTTTTTTGAGATGGGGTTTTGCTTTGTCACCCAGGCTAGAGTGCGGTATTGTGATCTCAACTTACTGCAACCTCCACCTCCTGGTCTCTAGTGATTCTCCCACCTGAGTCTCCCAAGTAGCTGGGACTACAGGCGTGTACCATCACATCTGTCTAATTTTTGTATTTTTTGTAGAGACACGGTGTATTAGTTTGTTTTCATGCTGCTGATAAAGACATATCCCAGACTGGTAAGAAAAAGAGGTTTAATTGGACTTACAGTTCCACACGGCCAGGGAGGCCTCAGAATCATGACGGGAGGAAAAAGGCACTTCTTACATGGCAGCAGCAAGAGAAAATGAGGAAGAAGCAACAGTGGAAACCCTTGATAAACCCATCAGATCTTGTGAGACTTATTCACTGTCATGAGAATATCATGGGAAAAACCTGCCCCATGATTCAATCACTTCCCCCTGCGTCCCTTCCACAACATACAGGAATTCTGGGAGATACAATTCAAGTTGAGATTTGGGTGTAGACACAGCCAAACCATATCACGGGGTTTCACCGTGTTGGCCAGGCTAATTTTAGAGGGAAATTATTCTGTGTTTCAACGTTAAGTATGACGTTATCTGTAGAATTTTTGTTGAGAATTTTCATCAGGAGTGGATGTCGTGTTTTGCCAAATGCATCTGCTGTGTCCATTGAGATGATCACATAATTTTTCTTTTTTTTTTGCTTATTAATAAGGTGAATTACATTGATTCCTTTCTGAAAAAGCCAATCTTCATTTCTAGAATAAACTTCACTTGGCCATATGCTCTTAATATGTTGTTGGATTTAATTTTGATAAAATTCTGTTTTGAATTTATGTTCATGGGGAATACTTCTCTCTAATGTTCTCTGACTATATTTTCTCATTTCTCTATTCCTCCTTGCAGATCTGTTAGTTTTTGCCTTATGTAATTAAAAGCTCTGCAATTTGGTACACAAACTTGTTTTTTGTGCTTGAGGATTCACTTAGCTTAGTGGATCTGTGGGTTAATAATTTTTGTCCTATGTGAAAAATTTGGGGCCATTAAATATTTTTCTGCCCTTCCTATCTCCATTGCAGATTCCAATTACACATACATTAGGTCACTTGAAGTTATTCCATTCATGGATGCTCTTTTCATTAAAAAAAATTCTTTTTATCTTGTCTTTCACTAAAATAGTTTCTACTGGTCTATCTTCAAGTTTATTAACATTTACTTCTGCAGTGTTTAATCTGTCATTAACCCCATCTAGAGATTTGTCATCTTATACATTCTACTTTTTATGTCCAAAATTTCAATTTGAGTCTTCTAAAAGCATCTTCCATGTCTCTATGTAAATTTCTGACATATAGAATGCAGTTATAATAACATGTTTTAAAGTCCTTATCTATTAATTCTAATATCTACATCAGTTTTGAGTCAGTTTGAAATGACTCAAATATTTCTCCTCATTAAGGGTCCTATTTTCTGCTTGTTTTATGTCTGGTAATTTTTGTCTGGATGCCAGACATAGTAAACTTTAATTTGTTAGGTGCTGGATATTTTATATTCCTGTAAATATTCTTGAGCTTTGTTCTGGGGTGCAGTTATGTAACTTGGAAGCAGTTTGATTCATTTGGGTCTTGCTTTGAGTTTTGTTAGGTAGGACCAGCATAGTGCTCAGTCTAAAGCTAATTGTCCTCAATACTGAGGCAAGAGCCTTCTGTATACTCAACTCAGTGCCCAGGGAATTACAGTACTTTTCCACTCTGTCCAGTGGGAGCAGGCACTATTCCTGGCCCTCTGTGTGCAATGGGTGCTTTCTTTAATTCTTTTGAATGGTGCTTTTCCCAGTATCAAGTCCTTTCCTCACATGCATCCACTGCTCAATGTTCTGCTGCATACTTAAGGGTGACCTTCTGCAGATATCTGGATAGATCCATCCTTCCTTCCTTCCTTCCTTCTTTCCTTCTTTCCCTCCCTCCCTCCTCCCTCATCCCTTCTCATTGTTTCTCCTTTCCTCTCTCCTCCCTCCTCTTTCTTTTTCCCTTTCTCTTTCCCTCCCCTCCCCTCCCCTGCCCTCCCCTCCCCTGCCCTCCCCTCCCCTCCCCTCCCCTCCCCTCCTCCTCTCCTCTCCTCTCCTCTTCTCTCCTCTCCTCTCCTCTCCGGGTCTCACTCTTTTACCCAGGCTGGTGTGCAGTGGCACAACTATAGCTCACTGTGGCCTTGATCTTCCAGGCTCAACAATCCTCCTACCTCAGATTCCCAAGTAGCTGGGACTACAGAGGTACACCACCACACTGGATTAATTTTTGTATTTTTTGTAGAGATGGGACCTCACCATGTTGCCCAAGCTGACCTCAAACTCCTGGGCTCAAGTAATCTTCCTGCCTCGACCTCCCAAAGTGCTGGGATTACAGGCATGAGCCACTGTGTCTAGCCTGGATTTCTGTTTTTATGTAGTACTATTCTCTCCATTACTCTGTCCTCAACACTCTAGCTTCCACTGTCTTTCTGGACTCTCAATTGCATCTCCTCAATTCAAGGAGTTCACTGAGTTTTGCCTGGTTTCTCTCTATGTTGCAGCCTAGAAACTCTTAAACTCTCTCATGGTGGTAAAACTGGGGCATTTGTAGCACTCCCCTTGTTCACTGACTGTTCCGCAGGGATCACTGTCCTTCATCACCTATACTCAGTGCCTTCAAAGCTATTATTTCATGTATTTAGTCTGCCTTGTTGTTGTTTGATTGCTTCAGATGGTAGAGTAAATCAACCTCTATTTCTCTATTTGGGCTGGAAGCAGAGTCTCTACTTTTTTTAAATGCTATTTTCAGTGGATTTTGTAACATTCATTTTCTAATTACTTACTTCAAGAAATACAATTAATTTTTGTATATTAACCCTGTATCCTCCAAACAGTATGGTTTTAACAAGATTATTGGATCATTCACATACACACACCTGAAAAGAAGTAAATATAAAGTGGGGGCTTAGGGAGCAAGAACTCACAACACATAGAGGAAATCACTAAAAAGGTTGCAAGGAAGAGGTGGAATGTGAAGGATAGTTAAGTATGTTATAAGGAAAAGCTGCAGCATAAACAAAGCACAGAAGAAGGCCTAATCAAGGACCGAAAAGTTCAATTTGAATTCACGGTCAATTTTGAGAAGACAATTTGAGATAACTAAAGTCTCTACATGTATATTATATATATATGTATATATAGCTTCTATAAGAGAGTCTTCTCAGACCAGGTTAAATCTTTCAAAATGAGTTTTATTTTTCTTTCATAAAGTGCTCACAGTTCTAACTTGTTTAAAGCCTTTTTCTGTAATATTTATTTTCCACAATAGACTGAAATTTAGTGAGGGCAGGAATCATTAATGTTTTTGCTCCTTGTTGTGTTTTTGGCATTTAAAAATAAATATTCATTGAATTAATTAATAAATGAGGCTGGGCACAGTGGTTAATGCCTGTAATTCCAGCACTTTGGGAGGCCAAAGAAGGTGGATCATATGAGGTCGGGAGTTCAAGACCAGCCTGACTCTACTAAAAATACAAAAAAACATTAGCTAGGTGTGGTGGAGGGTGCCTGTAATCCCAATTACTTGGGAGGCTGAGGCAGGAGAATCACTTGAACCTAAGAGGTGGAGGTTGCAGTGAGCCAAGATCGCACCATTGCACTACAGTCTGGGCAACAGAACGAGACTCCATCTCAAATAAATAAATAAATAAATAGAATGAAACCAGGATACGCAGAAGTATGAATTTAACTTTATGTGCAAATGGGAGTCTTCAAAAGTATTTATTGGCTGGACATGGTGGTTCATGCCTGTAATCTCAACACTCTGGGAGGCCAAGGTGGGTGGATCACTTGAACCCAGGGGTTTGAAACCAGCATGGGCAACATGGTGAAGCTCCATCTTTACAAAAAAATACAGAAATTAGCTGGGGGTGGTGGCATGAGCCAATAGGCCCAGCTACTTGAGAGGCTGAGGTGGGAGGATCACTTAAGCCTGGGAGGTTGAGGATGCAGTGAGTCGTGATGGTGTTACTGCACCCAGCAGCCTGGGCAACCAAGTGAGACCGTCTCAAAAAAATATTACATACATAAATAAAAATGTTTGTTTTAGGGGGATGATATATGTAGAGTTATGCTTTAGGAAGATTTTTCTGGCAGTATGCAATGAATAAATTAGAAGAGACTAGGCATGCAGTTGGTAGGCTACTTTAATTGTTAATTTTATTTTATTTTTCAGCTTTATTAAGGTATAATTGACAAAAAAATTATATATATTTAAAGTGTGCCTGTGATGATTTAAAATATAATAATTTAGACAGGAGGCAAGGTAAAACTGAACTGTGGCAGTGACCTAAAAATGGGAAGGAAATGGATACAAAAGATTCTGTAGAGAAAAAATCAGTAAAACTGAAATTGGAGATGAGAAGAAATAGAGAAATCAATTACGCACCTGACATTTTGGGAGTGGAGAACTAGGAGGAAAATGGTGCCATTCATAGAAATAGGAATCAATAGGAATCTAATAGGAAGAGCTGCTTCGAGGAGGTAGCTGTCATTCTTGAGTGTCATTTACCTGTGCACTTTGTAGGTGAATCTATTGATTAGGCAATTGGAAACGTAGTTCTGGGTATCAGAACTGAATCGTGGATTAGAGACACTGATGTGAGAATCATGCACCTAAAGGGGATATTTAGTCCTAGGATACTAATGAGATTAGTGAGAGAGAGAGAGAGAGAGAGAGAGAGAGCGAGAGAGAGAGAGAGAGAGGAAAATCCCAGAGGTAGTTTTGGGGGCATAAGCTTTAGGAGGCAGAAGGATATCAACAAAGGATATAGATGAGGAAAGTTTTCCAGAGTTAGGAGCAGACTGGAGAGTGGAAAGGAAAGGAAAGGACAGCATTCTGAAAGTAAAAAGGTTGGCATCTGGTGTGCCAGAACTAGGTCTACGCTCCGGTGACATCAGTGACAATGTCCCCTAACACTACACTACATCCTATTCTTTCTAACATTCCTCAGAAAAATGTATTTGTTTGCAGGACTATATTCTGTTTTCGTTCATGTCGTCATTGTCTGTTTTGTTAGGAAACCTGTGGAAACGGTCATCTTGCCAGCTGCTGTCAGTGACTTAGAAAGAGTAAAGACTCTGAATCTGTTCATCATTATAGGGTAGTGGTGGTTGAAGTAATATAGGTTAATACATATTTTTAGGAGCTTTCTCTTTCTGTTAGAGCAGCAGACACAACTACCAAGTACATCAATTTTTCCTCACCAATTCCTTAAGTAAATTAAACATGCTCTATATTTGTTTAGGTTTAAACTTGATTAAGACTATATATGTATTTTCTTTCTTCATCTAATTAGTGATTTACTGTTATTATCTGAAGGTCATACAAGCCTATTTAAAGGTGAGTAACGTTTTCTGAGTACATGTATAGTACTGTAAGGCCTGGAATAGCATGTCTTTTATTCCAAGACTGTCAAATATTCATCCTGAAAGGCAAAAGTGTGCAATGAGGGGTGCAGAGAATTCTGACTTTCTGATTTACCTTTTTTAAACCTTAAGAAAGAAGAAAGACATCAGAGATTGTTGAGCTGATGGACTTGGTTTCTGCCTTAGATAAGGAACTAATATGGGAAATCACATGTGCTATTGTCATTTCAAAAACTAGAACAAATAAACAGAACAACATACAAGAAAATAACTGTTCTACCCGCAGAATCCATTGTTAGAATCTGTGAGAAGAATATTGAGCCTGCTTATTTCTGTAATGGGCATTTCTACAAAGGAAGAACTGACCCCATCATAATCAAAGGTCATTGAAATGCTTCCTGTTAGTCTAGATAAGCTAGTGAGTTCATTTATTTCAGATAAGAGTTGCAATTATTGTCCTGAAAGAGCTGGTGTGTAGACCTCAAAAAGAAGGTAGCCACTTTAAGGGCAAGAGATCTCTTTATAATGCAGTCAGTAAAGGTGAAGGCATGTTCTAACATGTAAGCTTAGTTGTCTCAGTACTGTCCCTAGCATAATTCTAATGCCAAAGTTTTTTTAAAGAATATATTTTAATTAAAAAAAAATAAAGCTGGGTCTCACTATGTTGTCCAGGTTGGTTTACACCCTGGGCTCAAGTGGTCCTCCTCCCACCTTGCCCTTGCAAAGTACTGGGATTATAGACATAAGCCACCACATCCAGCAAACACTGAAGCTTTGAGTAGGTTGATTCTTCTTTGAAAGGCTCTGTTCTGTGCCTATGTTAACATCTTTTTCTAGGTTTAAAATTTATTTTTACAGGGGCCAGGCACGGTGGCTCACACCCATAATCGCAGTGCTTTAGAGGGTGAAGGCAGGAGAATTTGCTTGATGCCAGGAGTTTGAGATTAGCCTGGGCAACACAGCAACTCTACAAAAAATAAAAAATAATTTAGCCAGGCATGGAGGTTTGCTCCTGTAGTCCTAGCTACTCAGGAGGCTGAGGTGAAAGGATTGCTTGAACCTGGAAGTTAAGGCTGCAGTGAGCTATGATTGCATCATCGCATTCCAGTCTGTGTGACAGAGGGAGACTCTGTCTCTAAATAATAATAAGTAATAAAAATAAAAATTTATTTCATAAATTGATACCTTTTTTTTTTTTTTTTTTCAGAAGAAAACAAGGACAATTTTAAGACCATTTCCATGGATATTCCCTTTCCCTTGCCAAAATGTAATGAGGCAAGCCTACAGGCTCAGTTCCATTTTGGTCAAATTGCAAATATGTGACATTTTAGGAATCTTGGGCTGTTTTACTCTTCACACCCATTTAATCACAGTTTGCTGACTGGGGTTTGATGGAATCAAGTAGTTCTGTAGATTCACTGCAGTTCTGTTTCTGGGATTTTGTAGCAACTATGGTTTCAGAGGAGAATGGAAAAAATAAACACACTTAGCAACTCAAAGGCCAGCTGACTTAAAACGACTTCGACATTCTGGACTCATCGCCATGACTTTTTCAATTTTTTTTTTTTTTTTTGGTTCTACATTGTAAACAGACTAGTGTGGATTCTTCTTTTGTATATTTATGTTTAAGGAAGGATCAAGTTGGAGAATTCCTCTTGGGGTATACATTTATATAACTTTTAGAAACAAAATAAGGCCAGGCACGGTGGCTCATGCCTGTAATCCCAGCACTTTGGGAAGCTGAGGCGGGTGGATCACTTGAGGTCAGAAGTTTGAGACCATCCTGGCCTACATGGTGAAACCCTGTCTCTACTAATAATATAAAAAAATTAGCCAAACGTGGTGGCGTGTACCTGTAGTTCCAGCTACTCGGGAGGCTGAGGCATGAGAATCACTTGAACCCGGGAAGCAGTAAGCCAAGATCGCGCTGCTGCACGTTAGCCTGGGCGACAGAGAGAGACTGTCTTAAAAAATAAGGAAAAAAAAAAAAGAGCGAGGTTTCATATGTATTAAAACTGAAAGCAAAGACTTGAAAGAAATTTATTTATTGACCAATGACACCATTTACTTCCTTGGGTCTCTCTTCCTTGGATCTGGGCAAAACTCTTAACCTTGAACATCCATTACTATGGTGCATTCAACAATTCCTATGATACTTACCCAAAGATACATATATTTTCTTTTTTTTTTTTAGACGGAGTCTCACCCTGTTGCCCAGGCTAGAGTGCAGTGGTGCGATCTCGGCTCACTGCAACCTCTACCTCCTGGGTTCAAGCAATTCTCCTGCCTCAACCTCCTGAGTAGCTGGATCACAGTCATCTGCCACCATGCCTGGCTAATTTTTAGATACATATCTTTTAATATAGCCAACATTCAAACTATTTTTAGGACTTTGACCATATTGAATCAGAATAGTTTGGAGAGCCATTGTAATATAGTTTCTTTTTTTTTTTTTTGAGACGGAGTTTCGCTCTTGTTACCCAGGCTGGAGTGCAATGGCGCTATCTTGGCTCACCGCATCCTCTGCCTCCTGGGTTCAGGCAATTCTCCTGCCTCAGCCTCCTGAGTAGCTGGGATTACAGGCACGCGCCACAGTGCCCAGCTAATTTTTTGTATTTTTTTTTTTTTTTTTTAGTAGGGACGGGGTTTCACCATGTTGACCAGGATGGTCTCGATCTCTTGACCTCGTGATCCATCCGCCTCGGCCTCCCAAAGTGCTTGTAATATAGTTTCTAATATAGGACTATGGAAACAATTTAGGCTACTTTATGGCCTGAGTCCTGTGACAGTCAGCATAGCATTTTAATATATTCTTAGACCTTGATTTGGAAAAACAGCAAAAATGAAAGATATGATGGATATTTTTATGGTGCTTACCAAGATTTTTCTTCCATTCTTCTATTTAACGTTCTCCAACTTGTTTTCGAGGAATCTTGTTGCTAACCCATTGGATAACAGCCATGAAATTGTAGTCATTACAATGAGATTACCCCAGGCATGAACCTGATTGGCTTAAACCAATCAGAACATCCTATCTCTCAAGCCATAAGGATTACTCAGAGATGGATATAATCAAATTTGGAACAATGAGACATAACAATATTATGGTGAAACTTCTGGGAAAAAAAGTTCCCTCACACTTCTAACACCCCAAAAAGAAAATTCTTCCTCTAGATGGGATGAGAAGGTTTTGAACTTCTACAGCTATTGTTGCTACCGTGATTGGGGCTGACCTTAAGAACAAAACTGAGGCATTGAGAAGAGTGGGGAAGAGAGAACTAGAATGTAGGAACTAGAGCCTCGCTGTCCAATAGAAATTTCTGTGTTGCTGGAAATTTTCTGTATCTGCACTGTCCAATATGGTAGCCATGAGCCACATGTGGCTACTGAGCATTGAGTTGTGGCTAGTGACAGAATTAAGTTTTTAAGTTAATTAATGAAAATTAAAATTTAAATAGCCACATATGGCTGGTGGCTACTATATTAAACAGTGAATCATGAGATAGCACACATGATACCTATGAATACATTCATATGTTACCTAAACAAAACTCTGTTGCCAACACACACAAGACATCTGATTTCCAGAAAGAATGGATATATTAGATTTACGTTTTCATTCAAAGCTGTTATGGCAGTTAACTGTTTTGAGCGAGTGACTAAAAGATCAATATCCACTACTCTTTTTTACGTTTGGTATTTCATAGCTGGGAGGACTTGGGCAAAATTTATCAAATCTCTGATAATATTTTGAAGATTAAATGAGATAATCCATATAAAGGACTCAGCATGGAATCCTGCCCGTAATAAACAGTCAATGGACGGCAGCCAAGCCTGCTGCTACCACTGCTACTCATCACCGACATAATATAAATGACTGTCCACCTTTTAGTACCTAGAAATGCCTATATCTATCAGTAACAGGTCACTGAGATATGAACATATATCAAAGTTGGAAGAGAGTTAGAGAGCAAGTCATCCAAGAAGATATCATTGCAGAGGGGTAAATTAACTCTCAGTTGTCAAAATGACCAGGAAATTAGTAGAACACAGAAGAGACATTACAACCAAGACCTCCTACTCTTTACTTTTGCTTCACCTTTTCCCAGATTTTTCAAATTGCCTGGCATTCTCTATTCAATTTAGCAAACAGGTTAATACTAGTGACTTAGAGAAAATTCCATTTATCTTCCAGGCAGCTTTCTCAAGACCATTTAACCTCACAGTTGACTCTAGTTTCACTCTTCAAGATGTGATGGGAAGGATTTTGCTGTCAGTGTTATTGAATGCCTGAATCATAGCTGGGCCTACAAGATTTCAAAAGTTCAAGCACTGTTTTGATCTCATTCTCTATTTCTTTTGAGAAATATTTTCATAGCAGGGGAAAAAACTCCTTTTACTTGAGTTTATAGTACTGTATCACAATGGCCAGAGGCAGAATTGGGTAAGTTCCTCATTGAGTCATGTACTTTCCTCTTTACTCCCTTCTCTTGTCCACAGGCCACCATTTTATAGCTTTCAAACTGGAGCCAACAATACCTACAAACCAATTCTACTGATTCAACATTGAATAACCTCATCTTTGAGTCAAGATGACAGAACACCGGGGCACCTATAATTTGTGACTACATAAACAGATACTGTTTGTTCTATACCGACAAATTTTGGAGTTTCAACGTCATTTCAATATGCACATAGCACTGTAGGGATAAACTGCTTGGAATGTGGGTTTTGTAGCTGCATCATCTAATTAAAAATTATTGTTAGACTATACTCCTATTAGATTATGATCAATACTTTACAACTGGAAAATCAGAATGAGAAGGTGAGTCCCCACTTGGGTTAATTTTGCATTATGTTGCTTCTACATGGATCTATTTCAAATATCATTTAAGCCACTGTGTGAAATTGAGTTTGAAATGAGAAATGTCTGATTTACAAAGATCTTTTTATCTTACCATCCATTCTAAGCCATACCAGATGTTCTAAGACACTCATCTCAATTACCACATAAAGGAAGAGGTTCCTATACTTCCACATTCTTTCTAAAAACACATGTCAGCAGTTCATTGCTTTTATGGCTGTAAGAGAGGTAAGAAGCATATTCTTGGCACTTTGGGAGGCTGAGGCAGGAGGATTGCTTAAGTCCAGGAGTTCAAAACCAGTCCAGGCAATATGGTGAGACTTCATCTCTAAAAAATTAAATAAATAAAATGTGTTCCTAGGGCTTTACATTTCTTCCCTCCTCCTAAGATAGGTTAGGGGTACAAACATTTTCTCCAAATCAATGTATACCTTTTGTTAATGCCAACGGATTGGTTTTCTCAAACATTGCTATAAATGGTGATTGATTAGATGTCTAAGACGACCCACACAAAACAAGTATGTCAATTACTTTAGGGGTTAATTCAGCATTGGATGGCTGGGATAGGAACTAATGATGAATCTCAGAATTATTATTACTGGGAAATGTCACCCATGCTCCAAAATGCAGACTGTAAATCTTCAGAACATAACCCATGGGGAATTTGGGGACTTCTTATATTTCAATCAGGTTTCAAGTCTGGATGGCATTTACTCAAAACATTTTCTTAACAATATAATTTGATGTATGGGCAACAGTGAAAACGCAAATAACAGATTCTAAAAATATAATGATGAATATGTTATATGAAAAACTTCAAAATGCAAAGCATTAATGCAAATGAAAGACTACCAGGCATATTAAGGAAGGCATTCTGATACTGGTAGCCAAAAATATGTCTTCTTGGAAAAATAAGTGTTATGGTTGATATATGCATACAATAAAATGCAGTGGGTCAATGTTAATCATATCACCCATTGCACTTTTATGCTTTGAAAGCACTGAAAGATCCAGTAGTGAGTCATAACTGTGACTTCCAAACTAGATCAGTTTTGAAGGAAACCGATTCCTGAGACTAGCTGATAAATGTCATTTGTAATGGGAAACATTTGCTTTCTGGCTAGTTTAGTGCATTTAGGTAGACAGTAATTACTTGCAGCTGAAGGGTGGAGAGCCTCTAAAAAGAAGTATATTTTTTTCTTTGCCAAATATAATGAAAAAAGTATTTCTTCCAACTATCCCACTATTGATAGTCATTTAAGAGAGATTCTTGCAATGTGACTCTTTCATAGAAAAAAAAATCAGAAGAGAGAATTATTATGGCCTAGTAAATAGTATGGAGCTGTAAGAAGAATAATCAACATTCATCACTATAGAAACAAAGAAACAAATTATAACAAGCATAAATATAACTTAAAGTACAGGAAAATAAATGTATGATAAACCACATATTAGTGTGGACTAGCTTATGTTTTAATTACAAATGAATCCCAAATCTCAGGTGCTTATGACAACAAAGGCTTGTTTTTCATTATGCTACATGTTTAGCACAGGTTGCAAGCATGCTTTGCTCTGTTATTTTTTTAATCAACATGGGACATGGAAGGGAGCAGTAAGGTACCTGCCACTGGTAGTGAAATGCCTCCCCCAAGAAGAATCCACACATCACCTTTAGTTTCATTTCACTGGCTGTTGAGAAATGCTGAGTGTATAATTGCTGAGAAATGCTGAGCTTATGATAAAATATATTGTTTGCTAAGAAGAACAATGGCAAGGAAAACCTAGCTGCTGCCCCTGCCACAGTATATGTATATCACACACCGGTTAAAATAATTCTTTAAGCACGGGATATGTGACCCTGCCCCTGTGGCTCCCTCGTGGAGAATACCTTCTGGTTTTTCCTTGATCAGTGGTAAGCAAAAACCAGCTGCTATGAGAAAACCCTGAACACCTGTTTGTTAATAATAATCACCTGTTCAGAGAGCCTAAATTTGTGAGTCTCAGCCTGGAAAGCTGTCAGCTCCCTGAGGCTCTCAGCTCAGAAGGCTGTTGTCCCCCAGATAGTCCCACTTTGCTGTTCTATCTGGGTGTCTGCTTCTTAATGCCTTCAGCGCCGCCTGGGTGGGGGTCTCTATGGTGGAGCTGGTCTTGGTAATTGGCCAAAGCAAATCACATGGCCATGAGCAATTTCAGTAGGACAAAGTTCAATTCTACCATATGCCGAGAGGAAAGCAAATTAGAATATCTGAGAACAGCTGTTTGACACACTTACAAAAGAAAAACTAGTTATAGGCCAAGGATCATTACATGCAAAGAGAGTCTACGGGAACTATTAATGTCAACCACTGGAAGGTATTTGTTGACTACAAAAAAAAAATTACTTCCAAATTTACTACTAATCAATACATGAACATGAGGATCTAGAAAATGTATTGCTCAGGTTGAAAAGAAGGACACAAGTCATCAAGAGAAATAGTCTTAACATAAATTTCAAGCAAAACTTTATTGGTCTGGCTGGGTGCAGTGGCTCACACCTGTGATCCCAGTATTGTGGGAAGCAGAGGCAGGTGGATCATCTGAGGTCAGGAGTTCAAGACCAGCCTGACCAACATGGTGAAACTCTGTCTCTAGGGGACCAAGACAAGGAGGATTGCTTGAGGCTAGGCATTCAAGACCAGCCTTGGCAACATAGCGAGACCCTATCTCTACAAAAAATTCAATAATTTAAAAGAAAAAAGAAATCGTGATCTTCAAGTATCAGAAAGTCGACTATGAAATCCCATCAAAGAAGGATTATACCTGTTCCCTCTTCTCCCAGAGGGCAGAACCACTCATTTGCTCCTTCCTTCCTTCCTTCCTTTATTCATCCAACAAACATCTGCTGAGCACCTACCATGTATCTCTTAGACCAGGTATCTCTTAGTAGTACAGACAACTCTCCGTGCCTCTAAGGAATGCAGTCAGTAGGGATGAAGGACAACATCCAGTTTTCTGAAACTTGTGTTGGTGACTTTTGTGGCAACATTGTTTCCTAGGTCTGGCAGGAGCCACTGAGGATGTGTGGCCTCCGCATGTGATTGTTTTGCTGTCCTGACATATGGTCTGTCGGCTTTAGCTGATCACGTCACCATCCCATGAAAGAAAATCTTTCAGAAGCCCCCAGATGCCTTCAGGATAAAATCTAAAACCCAGCCAGGCATGGTGGCTCGTGCCTGTAATCCCAATGCTTTGAGAGGCCAAGACAGGAGGATGGTTTGAGCCCAGGAGTTTGAGGCCAGCCTGGGCAACATAGCAAGATTCTGACTCTACACAAAATTTGAAAATTAGCTGGGCATGGCGGTGCATGCCTATAGTCTCAGTTACTTGGGAGGCTGAAGCCAGATCTCTTGGGGCCAGGAGTCTGAAGCTGCAGTGAGCTATGATTGCACCACTCCACACCACCCTGGGTGACAGGGCAAGACCCCATCTCTAAAAACCATTTTTTTTGTTTCTTGAGATGGATTCTTTCCCTGTCACCCAGGGTGGAGTGCAATGGCACGATCTTGGCTCACTGCAATCTCCACCTCCCAGGTTCAAGTGATTCTTCCGACTCAGCCTCTTGAGCGGGTAGGATTACAGGTGTGTGCAACCACGCCCAGCTAATTTTTGTATTTTTCGGTAGAGAAAGGGTTTCACCATGTTGGCCAGGCTGGTCTCGAACTCCTGACCTCAGGTGATCCGCCCACCTTGGCCTCTCGAAGTGCTGGGATTACAGACATGAGCCGCCATGGTGAGAATAAAAAAATTAAAAAAAAAAAAATCCAGTGTCACCCAAGGCATGTTTTCAAAATCTCTTTCATCAGTATCTCCTGCCACTCTCCCAATATACATACACCCCACACTCCAGCCACTACAAATTAATTTCTATGCTCTGTGTGCTAAGCTTTCTCTCTACCTTCACAATCCTGCATGCCCTTCTTCCACTCAGCCCCTGGCTGACTCCTCTGTTCACCGTGACAGCTCTATCAGCACCTACACCGAGAGGCCTTCCATGATTCTCACTGGCCATGTTTCAGGAGCTCTTCCTCTGGGCTTTCAAGGCACTCCATGAATAATGACAGTCTGATCCTTATCCTCATCGCCAGGCACAGCAGGGGCACAGAGCTGGTGCTCAACAAATGTGTGTTAACTATATCAATGAATAAGGCTGAGGATAGTGGCTGACATTTGTAATCCCAGTGCTTTGGAAAGCTGAGGAGAGAAGATCTCTTGAGGCCAGAAGTTTGAGAGCAGCCTGGGCAACATAGCAAGGTCCTATATCTACAAAAAGAATGAATGATGCCGAATCACTCTATTCTCATATTGCTATAAAGAGACTGGGTAATTTACCTGAGACTGGGTAATTTTTTTTTTTTGAGATGAAGTCTCACTCTGTCACCCAGGCTGCAGTGCAGTGGCACCATCTCGGTTCACTGCAACCTCTGCCTCCCAGGTTCAAGTGATTCTCCTGTCTCAGCCTCCCAAATAGCTGGGATTACAGGCATGCACTACCACACCTGGCTAATTTTTGTATTTTTAGTAGAGATAGGGTTTCACCATGTTGATCAGGCTGGTCTCAATCTCCTGACCTCAGGCAATCCACGTGCCTCAACCTCCCAAAGTGCAGGGATTGCAGGCGTGAGCCACTGTGCCCAGTCAAGATTGGGTAATTTATAACGAAAACAGGTTTAATTGACTCACAGTTCTGTAGACTGTTCAGGAAGCATGGCTGGGGAGTCCTCTGGAAACTTATCGTCATGGCAGAAAGCCGGAAAAGGAGGAAGAGAAAGAACGGGGAGGTGCTACACACGTTCAAATAACCAGATCTCGTGAGAACTCACTGTCACCGAGAACAGCAAGGGGTAAGTCCGCCCCACGATCCACTTACCTCCCACCAGGCCTCTCCTCCAATACTGGGGGTTACAATTTGACATGAGATTTGGGTGGGAACACAAATCCAAAGCATATCACTCTGGAAGTTCAGGTTGCAGCAAACAGACAGTTATTTATACAGATTAAGGTGTCATTGACTTGCAACTTCGGATAATGAATCTAAATAAAGGAAATAAGAGAGAGATCCTTAGAAACTCCACTTCTAAGCTCAAGACCACTGTTAGCTGCAAATGCCAGTGCTGTTAGTGCTCTCCTAGACCTGCATCACGGAGACATGAAAAGAGGGGATGGTGAATTATTGACAGTCATGATCAGACGGTTATCTCCATTTGCTGCTTTGGAAGTCACCCTCGCATTACAGGAGACAACCATCCTTTCTGTCCTGCGTGAAGGCTGGTACCACGCAGTCCGTGTGTCAGGGCAGGAAAACCATCAGGCATGAAGGGCAGCACGTTGCCGGTGGGCTGTGCCAACCCAAGGAAACAGTGCCTCCTTTGAGAGACACAAAGAGCCACTGTCTTTGCCTCTTTTTTTCTTCTCCAAAAACTGTTAGAGTCCAAAACTCGCTGTGGAGATAACAAAGGCTCCTCGAAGACGGAGCAGAGGGCTCCAGTCATTTCACCTGGAGAATTTCAGCCAAAACCAGCCCACAGGACACAGCCCACAAGATTAGGGTAATCAAGCTTCCTTTTCACCTGGCCCGAATTTTGTAAGAAAAATAAGCTCCACTGAAAACAGAATGTCCCTTTTTTCCCAGCATCATTCCGGACTGTTCTGCCCTTATAAACAGAGTGACGATTCCTCTGTCTACCAAGATGTTTTCTTGCTAATGTTTACCCCACATGCTAGTGTTTTCCATGACAAGCTCATTATGTTCACTTTATATAAGAGTACTAAGAATTATTTAAGCAGAGATGGAGTGACTACTCAAAAGGTGAGTTCTGTGCTAAACAGGAGGTTGGACTGGCTGACCACTAAGATCCCTGTAATTAGGAGGTTAGCAGAGAGAACATGTAATTCATTCATTCAAACCTGTGGTCCCATG
The DNA here is from genome assembly GCF_030222135.1 of Aotus nancymaae. NCBI lineage: Eukaryota > Metazoa > Chordata > Mammalia > Primates > Aotidae > Aotus > Aotus nancymaae. The sequence continues at coordinate 10,197,712 of NW_026988492.1, read as the reverse complement.
GTGGTCACATTAATATCTAAATGGCTCCACTGTGGACAGCACTGCCATAAATTCAAGTGCAGAGGGCAGGGGTGATTAGGAGAGAAGGCTAAGGGGTAGGGATGCTGTTAGGAAAATTGACTTAACAAGCCTAAACTGAGCACTTGCTGTATGCCAGGCAGTGGCTGGAGAAAGAAAGATGGGGCTCAGATTGCGTTCAGATGAGCACTGAAAGGAGACACGCACCCAGGCCATTACAATAAAATGGAATCAGCGCCACTGTGCTTATGTGCTATGCAAGTAGCGTGGAGGAGGAGCCGGTACAGAGCCCAGAGGCAGCCTGAAAGATGACTCATCGCAGGAGGTGACAAGTTAGCTTCTGCTTAGGAATGAGTAACAACTGATAAAGGTGGGGAGGAGGGCGTGGAAAGATATTCCAGGTAGAGGGGCCAGCAATGCAATGAAGGAGGCATGAGGGATCGTGGCAGATTGGCAAGCTGCAGGTGGCTCCTTGGCGTGGCAGCCGTGGAGAATGCCTGTGAAAGGAGGACAGAGGCGGGCTGAGAAGTAGGCGACAACCAGACTGCGAGGAACTTTCCTACCGTAGGGATAATAGTTGCCTCCTGGGAGTGGCCTGGGAAGAGGCAGAGGCAGGAATTCAGAGAAGGGACAGAGACCAGGTGCACTGGACTTCACAGCCTAACAGAAGATTCCTTTATTCTGAGCGTGGCGGGGGAGTGAGTGAAGGTCCCTTGTGGACCAGGGCAATAGACATCCCCCACCTTCTATCTCCAGCAATGCCCCAGGGCTGTGTGAGGCTCTGGAACTGTGTACCGGGATGCAGGTGAGAAAACCCCAAGAAGCTCAAAGTTAAATGCCCTAGCATCCCAGAGAGTTAGGGTTCAGTGAATACGTGATTTAAAAAATTATATCAATATGTGTGTGTATATATATACACATGTATAATTTTTTCTACAAAGTGGCATATATATATACCTATATATATATAATTTTTAAAACCACATATTCTCTGAACCCTAACCCTTTGGGATGCTAGGATATTTACTTAACCTCTGGGATGCTAGAATATTGAACATATATTATATATATATATGTGAGCCTGTAATCCAAGCCTGGCCTCAACTTGCATTTTTAAACTTTATTGCTATCATTATTGCTTCCCACCTTAAGGAAGGCACTTTTTTTTTTTTCAGACGGAGTCTTGCTCTGTTGCCCAGGCTGGAGTGAAGTAGCATGATCTCAGCTCACTGCAACCTCTGCCTCCTGGGTTCAATCGATTCTCTTTGCTTTAGCCTCCCAAGTAGCTGGGATTACAGGGGCACACCGCCACATCCAGCTAATTTTTTATATTTTTGGTAGAGATGGGCTTTCACCATGTTGGCCAGGCTAATCTTGAATTCCTGACCCCAAGTGATCCATCTGCCTCGGCCTCCCAAAATGCTGGGATTATAGCCATGAGCCCCCATGCCTGGCCAAGCAAGCACTTAAAGTTTTAAAAAAATTATTATTATTTTTTGAGATGGAGTCTCATTCTGTCACCTAGGCTGGAGTGCAATGGCGTGATCTCAGCTCACTGCACCCTTTGCCTCCCAGATTCAAGTGATTCTTCTGTCTCAGCCTCCCAAGCACCTGGAATTACAGGCACTCACAACCACACCTGGCTAATTTTTGTATTTTTAATAGAGACGGGGTTTCACCATGTTGGCCAGGCTGTTCTCAAACTTCTGACCTCAAGTGATCCACTCTTCTCGGCCTCCCAGAGTGCTGGGTTTACAAGTGTGAGCCACCATGCCTGGCCAAGGCAGGCACATTTGAAAGGCAGATTTCTTGGAGATTTCTACTTTTGGAATCTTAATTATAGCCTATGATGATAGGCGCATGTAGGGCACAAAAGGCCCTGGGTCTAATAGGGTTAATCTCTTCCTGAAGTTTCTCCAGTCCCAGGTTTCCATAAGAGGGTCAGCAAATAAAAGGAAAGAGGGAAACTTCTGGAAGTTCTGCTGTGGTTGCTGCTGCTGGGGCAGGAAGGGAGCCCAAGGGCATCTAGTTTAAGAATGATGCCAGCAACACCAGTCAGCTGTGAGAATCAACTTAGCCAGCTGGTAGTCCAGGGGCATCCTGGCTAGAGGCAGAAGTTCCAGCTTTGCCGCAAACCTTCTCCTGGCATAAGGAGGAAACTGCTATAGTCAGGCACTGCATAATGATGCTTCCATCAAGACAGACCACATATACAGCCGTGGCCCCATAAGATTACAATGTAGTTGGCTGGACGCAGTGGCTCAGGCCTGTAATCCCAGCACTGTGAGAGGCTGAGGCGGGTGGATTACTTGAGGTCAGGAGTTTGAGACCAGCCTGGCCAACATGGCGAAACCCCTTCTCTACTAAAAATACAAAAATTAGCTGGGCGTGGCAGTGGGTGCCTGTAACCCCAGCTACTTGGGAGGCTGAGGCAGGAGAACCGCTTGAACCCGGGAGGTGGAAGTTGCAGTGAGCTGAAATTGCACCACTGCACTCCAGCCTAGGCAACAGGGCAAGACTCTGTTTCAAAAATAAAAAAAATAAAAAAGATTACAATGCATTTGAAAATCTATCCCTAGTGACGTCGCCACTGTCATAACGTTATAGCACACCATGTTACTCACGTGCTTGTGGTGATGCTGGTGTCAACAAACTTGTTGCACTGCCAGTCACATAAAAGTTCAGTGCATGCAATTATGTACAGTACATAATACTAGCTAATAACTAATTATGTTACTGGGTTATGTACTTACTATACTATTGTTATTTGAGCTGTATTCCTGCTTGTTTTAAAACAGTTAACTGTAAAACAGCCTCGGGCAGGGCCTTCAGGAGGTATTTAAGGAAGGCATTGTCATGCTATCACAGGACATGACAGCTCCATGTATGTTACTGCCCCTGAAGACCTTCCAGTGGGCACAGAATGTGGAGGTGGAAGACAGTGATGTTGATGACCCTGACCCTGGGTAGGCCTAGGCTAATGTCTGTTTGTATCTTAGTTTTTAACAAGAAACGTTTAAAAAGTAAAACAATTAAAAAATTTAAAAATAGAAAAAATCTTATGGAATAAGTATATAAAGAAAGAAAATAAGCCAGGCACAGCACAAGCTGCCTGTAATCCCAGCAGCTTGGGAGGCCAAGGTGGACAGATCACTTGAGGCCAGAAGTTTCAGACCAGCCTGGCCAACAGGATGAAACCCTGTCTCTACTAACAATACAAAAATTAGCTGATCGTGGTGGTGGGCACCCATAATCCCCGCTGCTTGGGAGGCTGAGGCACAGGAATCACTTGAACCTGGGAGGTGGAGGTTACAGTGAACGGAGATGGCAGCACTGCACTCCAGCCTGGGCAACAGAGCAAGAGTCCGTCTCAAAAAAAAAATTGATATTTTTGTACAGCTGTACAATGTATTTGTTTTAAGCAGCATTACTGCAAAAGAGTCTAAGAGTTTTAAAACATTTAGTTTATAAAGTAAAAAAGTTATAGTAAGCTAAGGGTAATTTATTATTGAAGAACAAAAAAATTCTAAATAAATTTAGTGTCGCCTGAATGTACGTTTCTAAAGTCTACAGCAATGCACAGTAACGTCCTAGGCCTTCACATTCACTCACCACTCACTGACTCACTCAGAGCAACTTCCAGTCTTGCAAGCTCCATTCCTGGTCAGTACCCTATATAGGTATATCACTTGATTGATTGATTGATTGATTGAGAATGAGTCTTGCTCTGTCATCCAGGCTGGAGTGCAGTGTACCATCTCAGCTCACTGCAACCTCAGCCTCCTGGATTCAAGCAATTATCCAACCTCAGCCTCCCGAGTAGCTGGAATTACCGGGACCCACCATAATGCCCGGCTAATTTTTGTATATTTGTAAAGATGGGGTTTCGCCTTTGGTCAGGCTGGTCTTGAACTCCTGACCTCAGGTGATCCTTTTGCCTTGGCCTCCCAAAGTAGCTGGGATTACAGGCATGAGCCACCATGCCCGGTAGGTATACCATTTTTAGCCTTTATACCATATTTTGCTGTAAGTTTTCTATGTTTAGATAGATAAACAAATACTTACCATTGTGTTACAGTTGCCTACAGTATTCAGTGCAGTCACATGCGGTGCAGATTTGTAGCCCAGGAGCAGTAGGCTCTACCATATGGCCTCGTGATGTCATAGGCTATGACATCTAGGTTTGTGTAAGTACACACTACAAGATACAATGAAATCATCTAACGATGCAGGTCTCAGAAGGTATCCCTGCTGTTAAGCAACACATGACTCTAATTCTTTTTTTTTTTTCTTTAACCCAATAAAATAACTTTATTCACACAAACGTCCCTTAATTTACAAAGCCTCGCTCATTCCTACACGTGAGGGGGATCCACAGTGTTCAAGGAACTTAAATATAATGTATCATATCAACCCAAGTAAACCAAGTACAAAAAGTATTCATATAAAGTTGTTCACACGTAGGTCCTAGATTACGAGTTTCTGTGCAAAACAAGGAAATGAAGAAAAATAGATTTATTAACTAGTATTTGAAACTAACTTTGTGCCTGGCTTAAAAATTCCCTCAGGCTCATGTCTGTCCCACACAAATGTTTAAGAAGTCACTGAAATGTACTCCCTGGCTCTGATGAAAAGAGGCCCCATGGCACAAAAGATTCCAGTGCCCTCCCAGCCCTTTGGGAGGCCGAGGCGGGTGGATCACGAGGTCGAGAGATCGAGACCATCCTGGTCAACATGGTGAAACCCCGTCTCTACTAATACAAAAAATTAGCTGGGCATGGTGGTGCGTGCCTGTAATCCCAGCTACTCAGGAGGCTGAGGCAGGAGAATTGCCTGAACCCAGGAGGCGGAGGTTGCGGTGAGCCGAGATCGCGCCATTGCACTCCAGTCTGGGTAACGAGAGCGAAACTCTGTCTCAAAAAAAAAAAAAAAAAGATTCCAGTGCCCCTGAAGAGGTTCCCTTCCTCCTGTGGCGTCTCCTAGAAAACCCCCCGGGGTGACCTCCTTGCTGATGGCTGTAGATACTAACACTGGTCAATTCTTTGCCACACTTAGTGGTTACCTTCTGAGGGCATTTCTCCAGATAGAAGCCCTCAAAGCCCAAATAGGGCAAGATCAGAGATGCACCTGTATCGTCTTGAAGGCTGTGCCACAGCCCAGTATGACATGTAGTGACACATGACTGTAATTCTAAGAGCCTGGTATGTGCCAGGAACTCTCACCTGTGTAATCTGACTTAATTGCAGTGAGACTGCTGTGAGATAGGTATGATTACCACTTTACAGGAGAGGAAACTGATGATCAAAGAGTTTAAGCATCTAGTTGTGCGTGGTGGCTCATGCCTGTAATCCCATCACTTTGGAAGGCCAAGGCAGGCGAATCACCCGAGCTCAGGAGTTCGAGACAAACCTGGCCAACATGGCAAAACCTTGTCTCTACTAAAAATACAAAAATTAGCCAGGCGTGGTGGCGGGTGCCTGTAACCCCAGCTACTCGGGAGGCTGAGGCAGGGGAATCTCTTGAACCCGGAGGTGGAGGTTGCAGTGAGCCGAGATCGTGCCATTGCATTCCAGCCTGGGAGACAGAGCGAACTTTGTCTCAAAAAACGAAAACATAACAAAACAAAATAAAAACCCTAAAGAGTTTAAGCATCTTGCCAAAGTCAGAGAGCTGGAAATTGGAGGCTGAGATTCAACACAGGGCTTTCCCATCTCCAAACCCCATTTGCTTTTGTTTTTGTTCTTCCACTCTTACCACTGATTAATTTTTTATGCCACCTTCCCTCATTGTTTCTTCATGTGTGAAGAGGGAGCTAAAAAAGAGTTAGTAAAACAATTTTTTTTTTTTTTTAAGACAGAGTCTCGCTCTGTTGCCAGGCTGGAGTGCAGTGGCATGATAACAATTTTTTTTCCTTCATTAAGGTTGAATGAACAAATATGAAAATGTTTTGGAGGAAAAAGATACAGGATAAATGTAAAGGGTTCTTGGGATAGAAAAAAAGGTGGGATTAGATTTTGCATCACTGAGATGCACAAGCTTGAGTTCCCCTACTTTGCGTCAACATATAATATAAAACCATTTTGATTCTATTACTAGTACAGGAGAGGCGGGGAGGAAGAAAAACCACTGTACTATCCAGTGACTGTTTTGGGGAGAAAAAATCTCCTTGGTGAACTGATCTTGAACGTGAGGAACCGTTCCCTTTGTTGTCCAGCTGCTGCCTTTGAATCCTGTGTTTGTGTTACCAACAATTGCTACGGAAGTGTTTAATTTCATTTATTTATTATTCATATCCCTCCAACTTCCAAAGATAAATGCAAGGCATGGAAATGAAGCTTTTTGAGTTTTCATACACCAGATTCACATCTCAACTACTTAGTTTTACTAGTTTTGCTGATACATCCATTTAAAACTCACAGAGCTGATACAAACCCCGGTCGACAGGGTTAGGCTACGGCAGTTTACTCTAAAATTCAAATATCTGGATTTGATGCAGAGGTCGAATGCTAAGGACATGCTGATCTGCCACTGAAGAGCTAAAACATGAAAGTCCCCATCTTATTCTCTCCTGACCATGTCGCAGAGATGCTCTGTCGGTTTAATCTCTTTAATCTGCCTTGCTGCTTCCAAAGCCTCAATTATTTTGAAACCACGCAAGGGCCTGGTTGCGAGGCAGAGCCGGCTCCTGAGAGCAGTTCGTGGCTGGGACCAGATCCCTGCGGACTCTTTGTTCGGTCAGCAGAGGATTCCCTCGGTGGCCAGCTGAAGGCCTTTTCTTTGTGTCGTGATTGACAGGCATGAATTAAATATCACCCCACTGGGCTCTCTGATTGGTGAATGATGACGTATTACAAGAATGTCTTGGGAAAATGGCGTTTCATGATAACGGGACAAGACCAGAAAGGCTGGGCTTTTTCAGCTAATCCTGAACTTGACAACAGCAGAGACCTTGATTCTCGGCTCTGTGTTTTCTTTTTCTTTCTTTCTTTCTTTTTTTTTTTGGCTGGGTATGCCTTGTTCAGTCCCTGAAAAGGATGATCTTTAAATGGCCTAAGAGAGGAGCAGAGGATGAAGCCCAGGAAAGTACAAATTTAGGAGAGAGAAAGGGATTGTCTTTTTAAATGACTGATGTTTCTGTATATGTGCTTTAAGAGTTCTCTTTTAAAACGGGCCTGGCATTGTCTTCGAGGCTTTTCTTCCTTCTCAATTTATCAGCGAGGCAATTAGTATTCCTCAGGGCAATAATATGTGCTGCAGGGTTCTGGCTATTCCCAACCTACACTGGCCTGGCGTTGCCTCGGGCATAAACACTCTTCGCACATGATGCTGTGGTTTTGAACAAGCAGAAAGAGTGTGATAAGAAAGTGCGGAGAGAAATGAGAGGGCATGGAAAGGTACCCCAGAATCCGAGGTGACATAGCATGTCTGTGGCTAAGTGGAGGAGGAAGGAAATGGGGTGCAAGATGATAGAAACTAACCTGTCATCTAGTGTAACAGCCAGTGAGGGGTTGAGAGAAGGTTTATTTCAGAGTAAGGTCATTGTGGTGGCTCAGTGGATGACACCCCAAAACCGAAAGGGTGATTGTAATGAGAGCTCCCACAGTGGGTGGGGCGGCATTATAAGTCTTAGTTACAGTTGGCGATTTTTTTTTTCAGATTCAGAGGGTACACGTGCAGGTTTGTTAAAAGAACGTATTATATAATGGTGAGGTTTGGACTTCTAGTGTCCGCATCACCTAAACAATGAACATTGTACTCAATGGGTAGTTTCTGAACCCTCATCCCTCTGCCGACCTCCCACCTTTTGAAGTCCCTTTGTCTATTGTTTCCATCTTTATGCCCATGTGTACCCAGCATTTCACTCCCACTTGTGAGAACATGTGGAATAAGTTGTGTTAATTAAACATAACTTTTGCTTCTCACTCACAGAGAATTATACCTCCCACTTGGAAGTGAGAAGCAAAAGCGGGTCTTGGCGTGGCCAAGCTGGGGATGTGTTGTGATGTTTTTACATCAATTCGCTTAGGATAAAGGCCTCCAACTCCATCCATGTTGCTGCAAGGATATGATCTCATTCTTTTTTGTGGCTGCATAGTATACCATGGTATTATGTGTACCACATTGTAAAAGTAGAATCCACCATTGATGCTCATCTAGGTTGATTCTGTGTCTTTCCTATTGTGACTAGCGCTGCAATAAACATGCAAGTGCAGGTGTCTTTTTTATATAAGAATTTCTTTTCTTTTGGATAGATACACAGCATTGGGATTGCTGGATCAAATGGTAGTTCTATTTTGAGTTCTCTGTGAAATTTCCATACTGTTTTCCATAGAAGTTGTAGTAAATTAGATTCCCACCAATAGTATATAAGAGTTCTGTATTCATTCATTCTCACGCTGCTAATAAAGACATACGCAAGTCTGGGTAATTTATGAAGAAAAGAGGTTTAATTGATTGACAGTTTTACATGGCTGAGGAGACCTCTGGAAACTGACAATTACGGCAGAAGGGGAAGCAAACCCGTTCTTCTTCACATGGTGGCAGGAGAGACAATGAGAGCTGAACGAAGGGAGAAGCCCCTTATAAAACCATCAGATCTTGTGAAAATTTACTATCACGAGAATAGCATGGGAGAAACTGCCCCCATGGTCCAGTTACCGCTGTCCAGATCCCTCCCACCACACCTGCCGATTATGGGATTACAGTTCAAGATGAGATTTGGGTGGGGACACAACCAGACCAAATCAGGTCCTCTTTTTTTCTGAATCCACATCAAGATCTGTTGTTTTTTTGACTTTTTAACAATAGCCATTCTGACTGATGTAAGATAATCCCTCATTGTGGTTTCAGTTTGCATTTCTCTGATTATTAGTGATGTTGAGCATTTTGTGAATGATTTTTTCTGGTGCGTCTAACATATATTCCAATGTGAAAAAAAACTGGGTCCTTAGGTTTGCCAAGTAGGCTTGCTACCAGTAACATTGACAGAAAAGAGCATTAGGGAAGAATTTTATGCCCAGCTTTCAGTAAATATGGAAGTTGTTTTGCCATTGATTTGGGCACAAAAATTCTTTCTACAAGATGCGAAGAAGGGAGAAATATGTAAATGTTGACCAAACTTCAGGCGGTAATAAGGCGATTTGTGCAAAAAGTTGCTTTGACTAGGTACTTCTTACTAGGTCTGGAAAGGTAGTGTATTAGGCCAGGAGAACAAGGACAAGCTCATAACCATCATCTAGGAGAACTGATGGGCCTGGTTGAGGTGAGCAGGTCATATTTGGATGACATTCTCCGGAGAATAACTGAATCTACAAGCTAGGCAGCTCAGTTATGGGCACAGTGGGAATGGAGGTGCTGTGATAAGTTACGAAGCACACGGGGGCCAGGTGCTGTAGCTCACGCTTGTAATCCTAGCACTCTGGGAGGCTGAGGAGGGTGGTAATCTGGTAAAACCCCGTTTTTACAAAAAATACAAAAAAAATTAGTTAAGCATGGTTGTGAGTGCCTGTAGTCCCAGCTATTGGGGAGGCTGAATTGTATGGATTGCTTGACCCCGGGAGGTTGAGGCTGCAGTGAACTGTGATTGTGTCACTGTGCTCCAGCCTGGGTGAGAGAATGAGACCCCGTCTCAAAAAAAAAACAAGAAAGAAAAAGAAGCACACTGGGCTCAAGGCTCATGAGATTAGGGGGAAAGCTGGGAAAATGTTCAAAATGCTGGCAAGAAATTTGGGCAACAGGTAGAGACCATAGCCAGAAATGTTTCCGGGAGAAGCAAAAGCAGATCTTGACGTGGCCAAGCTGGGGATGTGGTGTGACCCATGGCTCCAGCAGAGTGTGTGGAGCGTGGCAGGGGGAGGGTCCAAAGGAAGGAGAGGCACAGGGCAGACATTTAGGAGCACAAGCTATGGTGCTAATCACCCGTATTCACCAACTGCTGGAAATGGCTTCCTTCTTTGGGGATTAAAGTTGGAGAGTTTTCATGTTCATCTAAATTATAATCTCTGGGTCCTTGGTAAAAGACTGCACAGTTTGAGTGAACTGCTGGTGACCACATGCCTGGGTGCTGAGCATTGATGCAGCAATGCCAGCTCCAGGGAGCCTTCCTACACTGGAAGGAAATGTGAGTAATAACAAATATGCTTTTTTAGCAGATCAACAGCTTGCTGAGCTGGGACATGGTACATCTCAACCCCCTCCCCACCATATTTTTTTTTCCTTTCCTAAAGCACACTGTGTTGCTAGGAATACTTATTAGCTGGATGTTTCTTCAATTCTTTCATGAATCAAAACAGTTCAGTCCTAATGTCTTGGATATGATTTCTGTCTCAAAATGTCACTGAAGGGAGTAGGACTATTGAATTGTGAGAGAAGTAGCCCGAGCAATGATAGAGTGTGTTCATTTACTAGGGCTTCCATAACGAAGCACCGTGTGCTGGGGGGGCTTAAACAATAGAAATTGATTGTCTCACAATTCTGGAGGCTAGAAATCCGAGATCAGTATGTCAGCAGGGTTGGTTTCTTCTTCTTCTCCTTCTTCTTCTTCCTCCTCCTCCTCTTCTCCTTCTCCTCCTCCTTCTTCTTTTTATTCCTCTTCCTCTTCTTCCTTTTTTTTTTTTGAGACAGAGTCTTGCTCTGTCACCTAGGCTGGAGTGCAATGGCACAATCTCAGCTCACTGCAACCTCTGCCTCCCAGGTTCCAGTGATTCTCCTGCCTCAGCCTCCAGAGCAGCTGAGATTACAGGCGTGTGCCACCACACCTGGCTAATTTTTGTGTTTCTAGTAGAGACAGGATTTCACCCTGTTGGCCAGGCTGCTCTCAAACTCCTGACCTCAAGTGATCCACCCACCTCAGCCTCCCACAGTGCTGAGATTACAGGCATGAGCCACCATACCCGGCTAGGGTAGATTTCTTCTAACGCATCTCTTCTTGGCTTGTAGATGATCATCTCCTCCCTGTGTCTTCCTTCACATACTCTTCTTTCTGTGTCTGTGTCCTAATCTCTTCTTATAAGAGTATTGGATCAGTACCCACTGTAGTGATCTCGTTTAACCTTAATGCGAGAGACTGAGTGTTTGTGTGCTTCCCATCCCCAGAATGTGTATGTTGAAATCCTAGCCCCCAGGGTGATGCTATTGGGAGGCGGGGCCTTTAGGAGGTGATTAGGCCGTAAGGGTGGAGCCTTCATCATTGGGATTAGCGCCCTTAGGAAAGAAAGCGCAGAGAGCACCCTTGCTCCTTTCACCTGTGGGAACACAGTGGCCCTCATGAACCAGGAAACAGGTGTCTCACCAGACACCAAATCTGCCAGCACCTTGACTTCCCAGTCTCCAGAACCATGAGGAATAGCATTCTGTTGTTGACAGACTACCTGGTCTATGGCATTCGGCTATTGCTGTCCAAACAGAGTAGGACATTTTGTTATCTCTTTAAAGACTATCTTAAAAATATGTCACATTCTGAGGTACTGGAGGTTAGGACTTCAACATATGAATTTGGGAGGGAGAGGGACATAATTCAACCAAGTGCGTGGAATTGTGCCACTAGTGGCCTCCACGAATACCCAGAGATACAGTTGTTTTAGATTCTACAAGACTGTGGCAGAAGAGTCTTCAAATAAAAATAGAATACTTATGGACCTGTAAGGAGTGAATTTTCATTTAATCAATCACAGACCCATTTATTCTCATAAACCTGTTATTATCATATACATATAATGATCACATCAAGATCAATAAATACTTATTGAATGAACAAATAACTCTCCTTTCTTGAAAAGACTCTTCTTTCTTTGTAAGAGGGATTCGAGGCTGGGTGCCGTGTCTCACATCTGTAATCCCAATGTTTTGGGAGGCTGAGGTGGGAAGACTGCTTGAGGCCAGGGGTTCAGGACCAGCCTGGGCAACATAGCAAGACCCCATCTTTACAAAAAAATTTAAAAGTTAGCAAGATATGGTGGCACAGGCCTGTAGTCCCAGCTACTCAGGAGGCTGAAGTGGGAGAATCTTTTGAGTCCAGGAATTTGAGGCTGCAGTGAGCTATGACTGTACCACTGAACTGCAGCTTAGGTGACAGAATGAGGCCCTGTATCTACCAAAAAAAAAGGGGGATTTGACAATTGAGAGGCAGACCAAGTTCTCAGGTTACTCTTCTGGATTGCCTCCTATCAAAGGACTTTCGGGCAGCCTCTAGTGGACTATAAAGCATCATGAATAATTCGAATTAAACCACCCTTGTCCAAATCAATGAATAGAGCACTCTTTATGACACAATAGTGCAGCCTGTTGGCTTGGTCACCAATTTGGAAGCTCCAGCACCAGGTTCTGAGGCTACCCACCCTGAGTGTGAGGTCCTACCCTGGCAATGGAGAAAAAAAATGCCTGGGAAAGAGCCTCCTTCTAAATGAGCTTCCAGGGTGTGGCATAATGGCTTACACCTGTACTCCTAGTGCTTTGGGAGGCCCAGGCAGGAGGATCTCCTGAGCCCTGGAGTTCAAGATTGGTCCGGGCAACATAGTAAGACCCTGTCTCTACAAACAATAAGATATTAGCTGGGCATGGTGATGCTTGCCTATATTCCTATATACTCAGGAGGCTGAGGTGAGGGATTGCTTGAGCCCAGGAGTTAGTGACTACAGTGAGCTATGATCACAACACTGCACTCCAGCCTGGGTGACAGAGTGAGACCCTGTCTCTATAATTAAAAAAAAAAAAAAGAAAGAAAGAAAAAAAGAAATGCTTCTGGCCAGCTGCAGTGGCTCATGCCTATAATCCCAGCACTTTGAGAGGTTGAGGCAGGAGGATCACTTGAGTCAGGAGTTCAAGACCAGCCTGGGCAACATAGTGGGACCTCATATTAAAAAAAATGCTTCTGTGACACTGGTGAGATTGGCAGGGGAAGGGATGAGGATTCTCCACTTCAGCCCCAGTCCAGACTAGAGCCAAACGAGCCTCCTGGCTAATTAATGAGCCTGCTGCATACAAGTTTATGGGAAGATGAGTCCTGACTGGAATGTCAGCTTTGTCCTGGAGGGTTCTAGCTTTAGTCTGTTGACTGTGTCCCCTGAAGACAAGGCCCAACTCTGGGAGCATGGTTTCCCTTAGCTAATCTTTCATCTTCATCACTGCAGCCACAAGACAGGCCCATGTCAGGAGTAAGCGCCAAGTCAACCCAGTCCTTAGAAGGTGGGGCAGACTGTGGGTCAAAGCCAGGAAAAGAGGTGAGAAATTGAATTCAGTAGTATCCAAGGGCCAAGGATGGGCTGATTCTTTTTTTTTTTAATTGAGATGAAATATACATAATACAAAATTTACCATTTAACTTTCTATTTATTTATTTAATTTGAAACAGGGTCTTGCTATGTTGTCCAGGCTGGACTCAAACTCCTGAGCTCAAGCAATCTTTCTACTCTAGCCTCCCAAGCAGCTAGGACTATAGGCACACACCACCACACCCAGCTAATTTTGTAAAACTTTCTGTAGAGATGGGGTCTTGCTATGTTACCCAGGCTGGTCTTGAACTCTTGGGCCCAAGAGATCTTCCTGCCTTGGTACTGGGGTTACAGGTATAAGCCACTGTGCCCAGCCCTAGGCTGATTCTTGGAGCTAAGCTTCTCAGCCCATCTTTAAGCCTGGGAGGGAACAATCAGACCAAACAGAGACAAACACTGAGCTCTGAAACTGAGGAGAAGATGGGAAGACAAAGCTGGGCAAAGAGAGAATCCAAGTCCAGGCAAGGAGTCTGGACAGCAGGAACTCCATCCCCAGCCTTCTTTTTTTTGAGAGAAGGTCTTGCTCTGTTACCCAGGCTGGAGTGCAGTGGTATGATCTTAGCTCTCTGCAATCTCCACCCCTCAGGTTCAAGCAATCCTCCCATCCCAGCCTCCCAAGTAGCTGGAACTACAGGCATGCACCACCACACCTTGCTAATTTTTGTATTTTTAGTAGAGATGGGTTTCGCCATGTTGGCCAGGCTGGTGTCAAACTCCTGACCTCAAGCAATCTGCCCGCCCCTTCCTCCCAAAGTGCTGGGATTGCAGGCGTGAGCCAATGTGCCCAGGCTATCTCCAGCCTTCTGAGATATTGTTTGTCAGGAAGCATTTCTACTTTTAGATGATGCATCTCCTTTGGATCCCACAGCTCTTTATCTGTATCCTTCTACCATCGGTATCACTTTCTACATTGGAGGTTTATTTATATGTCTATCTTAAGTTTCCTACTAAACTATAAACTTCCTCAGGGCAGCAACTATAGCTCATTCATTTTTGAAGCCCCAGTAGCACCCAGCACTGTCTCTGGAACATAGCTTGTAGTTAATAACTATTTCTACTTACTCATTCCCTGGAGTTCTTCAAGGAGAACAATACCACTCATGTCTGCTTAGTTGTTATTACTAATAGCAGTCGAATAACCAGCAGAAGTAATAAAACCACTGTGTAAAAATTAGGCCACATCCGGCCAGGTGTGGTGGCTCATGGCTAGGTGTGGTGGCTCACAGCCTGTAATCCCAGCATTTTGGAAGGCTGAGACAAGCAGATCATGAATTCAGGAGTTCGAGACCAGCCTGGCCAACATAGTGAAACCCTATCTCTACTAAAAATACAAAAATTAGCCGGGTGTGGTGGCACGCACCTGTAGCCCCAGCTACTTGGGAGGCTGAGGCAGGAGAATCACTTGAACCTGGGAGGAAGAGGTTGCAGTGAGCTGAGACCTCACCACTGCAATCCAGCCTGGGTGACAGAGTGAGACTCTGTCTCAAAAAAAAATAAATAAAATAAAAATAAAAATTAGGCCGCATCCAAAATATGTGCAATTCCAGATCTACCACAGGTTGTTTCTATCCCAGGTATTGGGGATAATCTAAAAAGAGCTCAGGGGAAAGGTTAGCAGAAGAAAACAGCATCTGGAAGCTGTCAGGTGAAAAACAGTTGAATGAATTGACTGTTTGGCTCAGAGACAAGAAGGCTGAGGAGAGAGACATCATAAGTGTTTGCAAATATTTGAAAGGCTTTCCTGTAGAAGGTGAAGCAAACTTGGTTTTGCTCTAGAGGTAGATCCAGGACCAGTGGGTTTAAGAGCAAGGAGACAAAATTCAAAATCTAAGAGAACTGTTTTTAGAGCTCTCCAGCAACAGAGTAGACTGATAAGATGGTGAACTCCCTGTCAACACAGAGACGGTCAAGAATGCAGTAGGAAGGAAAGTAGAAATGGGTGACCATTGTCACCCAGGCTGGAGTGCAGTGGCACGATCTCGGCTCTCTGAGACCTCTGCATCCTGGGTTCAAGTGATTCTCCTGCCTCAATCTCCCGAGTAGCTGAGACTACAGAGATATGCCACCATACCCAGCTAATTTTGCATTTTTAGTAGAGACAGGGTTTCACCATGTTGGCCAGGTTGGTCTCGAACACCTGACCTCATCATCTGCCTGCCTCGGCCTCCCAAAGTGCTGGGATTACAGGCTGTGAGCCACTGCACACAGCCATGAGCCACCACACCCGGCCGGATGTGGCCTAATTTTTACACAGTGGTTTTAGTACTTCTGCAGGTTACTCAACCGCTGTTAGTAATAACATCTAAGCAGACCTAAGTGGTGGTGTTCTCCTTGAAGAACCCCAGGGAGTAAGTAAGTAGACCTGTTTCTCCAATGTTCACTACTAGGTTTATCTCCTTAGTAAATAGTTATTAACCACAAGCTATGCTCCAGAGACGGTGCTGGGTGCGACTGAGGCTTGAAAATGAATGACGTATGGTTGCTGCCCTGAGGAAGTTTATAGTTTAATAGGAAGCCAAAGCGCTGGTGTCACAGGCATGAACCACCACTCCTGGCTGTAGTTTTGATTATCATTTCCTTAGGAAAAAAAAATGGCCAAAGTGTGGTGGCTCATGCCTGTAATCCCAGTGCTTTGGGAGGCCAAGGTGAGAGGATCACTTAAGATCAGGAGTTGGAGACAAGCCTGGGCAACATAGCAAGACCCTCTCTCTACCAAATAAAAAATAAAAAAATTAGCTGGGCATGGTGGCACTTGCCTGCAGCCCTGAAGCTACTTGGAAGGCTGAGGTAGGAGGATTGCTAGAGTCCAGGAGTTCAAGGCTGCTGTGAGCTATGATTGTGATATTGCACTCCAGCCTGGATGATGGAGTGAAACCCTATCTCAAAAAAAAAAAAAAAAAAAGTCCTGTTCGGTTTCAGGGATGCAATATCCTCTCTTATCTCTCTGAGCATATTAACTCTGTGTCCTCAGAAAAAAATGAGCTTCTGCTTATTGAGTTTGATATCACTCTTCAGGATATTGGTTTTGTAAAAAAGTGCCCATTCTTAGGTGTGAACTCATATAATGACTGGGATGTCCTTGTATCCTGTCTAGAGTGCCTTCTCTGCTTCCCAGCATTCTCAAGAAGGGGTGAGATATACCTACTGCCAAGTGGACTATACCCATAGTCAGTCTCCTGGATGTAGGGACTCCCATTATTTCTGAATGTTTGCAAGACTTCTTCCAAAGCTCACATTCATTGCTCCTACCCAATGGCAGACACCTCTACTCGGCAAGAAGAGGTCAGAGCTCATCTTATCTGGCTGCTCCTAATGCATGTCCCAAGCCAGTTACCCCCAGGTTTGCCTCTGGGATCCTCTCTTACTCCTCCCAACCTGTACCTGGCTCGGGGCTGGAGGCTTGGAGCATCCCAGAATGACTTCTTCCTCTGCAACAGTTGTTGGCTTTCAGAAAAACAGCCTCCTCTATGAACCAACCCTGCCTGCCTTCCCTTATTTAGATATTCCTTCTTATTTCTGGTGCACCAAGAATACCCCTTCCTGTTCTCTAGTCCTGTGATGGGTTTATTATTTTAAACTTGTAATCTCTTTTCTGTCATTTTTAGGCATCTGTGCTGAGTTAACCATCTTAATTCAATAGCCTGTCTCTTCCAATTCTAAATGTTGTAATTTTATAAATGCAAAAGGGAAAGTAAACCAAAAACACAGTCATTGTAAAATAACTCATTTTAACTCTGTGTTTTTTTCCCTAATTACGTCAACAATTAGAGGGGTAGTGATCTACTGTCCATTACTATGGGTAGCGACCTCTACAAGTCTTAGCAAACACAAAAACATGTCATCTGCCATCCTAGACACCTGAAATGGCACTTCCACACTGCCATATAAAGTGAATTAATTTAAATTTTTTATCAAAGTTACTCATGAATGTAGTATTAGAATTTTAAGATCCCTGGTCAGGTGCGGTGGCTCACCCCTGTAATCCCATCACTTTGGGAAGTCGAGGTGGGCAGATCACTTGAGGTCGGGAGTTCAAGAACAGCCTGGCCAACATGACAAAACCCCATCTCTACTAAAAACACAAAAATTTGCCAAGCGTGGTGGCACATGCTTGTAATCCCAGCTACTCAGGAGGCTGAGGCAGGAGAATTGCTTGAACCGGGAGGCGGAGTTTCCAGTGAGCCGAGATTGCACCATTGCACTTCAGCTTGGGCAACAGAGTGAGACTTCATCTCAAAGAAAAAGAAACAAACTAATAAAAAAAAACCTTTAAGACCCCTCTCCCACACCTCCTCAGCCATAGTCCTGCTTTTTAATGATACTACTTCAAAGCTATCCCCTAAGGCATTTTCCTCCGTCATTCTTAGTAAGGTGTTTATAGCACCATATTTCACTAAATCCATTTTGAAATTTAATCATCTGTTATCCTAGATGAAGATTTGGCTTTCTTACACCACTGCTGTCCCGACTTCTCATTCTTCCTAACTTATATCATAATTTTTGGGTAAATCAATATTTGGAATTCACATTATTATGACTATGTAAATGTTTTTTATTTTTTGGCTGAGGTAAGTAGACGAGCATATGTTCCTTTTCTTATTACAAATTTTAAAATGTTCCCGGAATTTTTTTTTTTTTTTCAGAAAGAGAGATATATCAAACGACACTGAATTATTAAAGCAATAATAATGTGTGGTGAGGTTTCAAATGTATAAAGAATAAAAATATACAATCAGAGCATATACTTGGAGTCACAGGGTTCCAAGTTTCTTTTTTTCTAAACCCATCACTTAATATATTTTGTTCAGGAAATTATATTCATATAGAAGTTAGTTTCATATCTGATTATGTAAAAAATACGATATCAGTGACATTCATATTATAGTATATAATCAAAGTAATTTATCATTGGGTTTTTCTATTCTCTTTTTTTTTTTTGAAGAAAGAAAGAAAGAAAAAAAAGAATGAAGAAGAGGAAGAAAAAGGAAGAGAAAGAGAGAGAGAGAATGGGAGTATTGCTTTCTTGCCCAGGCTAGAATGCAGTTTAGTAATGGGTATTGAAAACCTCTTTTATACCTATAATTATACTTAATGATGTAGACAGGAAGGAATAAGGGAAGAAAATAACAAACAAGCAGCCAACCAATATTTCATTTAAACCTATGAAATGCTATGTGATTACTGAGGAGTGATTTACTTCCAATTATGTCATCACTTTTGGAATAGGTGTGAGGTGGTAATGTATGTTTTGTGTATTTGAAGTGGAGAGTTCTATAAATGTTTATTAAGTTTACTTGTTCCGGGTCTGAGTTCAAGTCCTGGATGTCCTTGTTAATCTTCTGTCTCGTTGATCTATAGAATCATTAGCTCTTCTTGTTATGTTGATCCTTTTGCCATTATGTAATGTCCTTCTTTGACTCTTCTGCTCTTTGTTGCTTTAAAGTCTACTTTATCAGAGGCGAGGATTGCATCTCCTGTTTTTATTTATTTGTTTATTTTTACTCTGTTTGGTTGGTAAATCTTCCTCCTTCTCTTTGTTTTGAGTCTTTGTGTATCGTTGTATGTGAGATGGGTCTGGATGCAGCATACCGATGGGTTTTGGCTTTTTATCCAATTAGAATATATATAAGTTTAATACTGCCATTTGATGCTAGCTGGCTGTTTTGCCCATTAGTTGGTGTAAATTTTTCATTGTGTTGATGCTCTTTGCTTTTTGATATATTTTTGGAAAAGCTGATATTGGTTGTTCCTTTATATGTATAGTGCTTCTTTCAGAAGCTCTTGTAAAGCAGGCCTGGTGGTGATGAAGTCTCTAAGTACTTGTTTGTTCACAAAAGATTTAATTTTTCCTTCGCTTGTAAAGCTTAGTTTGGCTGGATATGAAATTCTGGGTTGAAAGTTCTTTAAGGATGTTAAATATTGATCCCCACTCTTTTCTGGCTTGTAGGGTTTCTGCTGAGAGATCTGCTGTAAGTCTGATAGGCTTCCCTTTATGGGTAACCTGACCTTTCTCTCTGGCTGCCCTTAGTATTTTCTCCTTCATTTCAACCCTAATAAATCTGGCGATTATGTGCCTTGGGGTTGGTCTTCTTGAAGAATATCTTTGTGGTGTTCTCTGTATTACCTGGAGTTGAATATTACCCTGCCTTGCCAGGTTGGGAAAGTTTTCCTGAATGATATCCTGAAGAGTATTTTCCAACTTGGATTCATTCTCTTTGTCACATTCAGGTACACCTATCAAGCGTAAATTAGCTCTTTTCACATAGTCCCATATTTCCTGGAGACTTTGCTCATTCCTTTTTATCCTTTTTTCTCCAATCTTGTCTTCTCGTTTCATTTCACTAAGTTGGTCCTCGACATCTGATATCCTTTCTTCTGCTTGATCAATTCAACTGTTTAAACTTGTGCATACTTCGCGAAGTTCTCGTGTTGTGTTTTTCAGCTCCATCAATTCACTTATATTCCTCTCTAAATTGTCCATTCTCGTTAACATTTCATCAAACCTTTTTTCAAGGTTCCTAGTTTCTTTGCGTTGGGTTAGAGCAAGTTCTTTTAATTCACAGAAGTTTCTTATCACCCACCTTTTGAAACCTGCTTCTGTTATTGGAACACACTCGTTCTCCATTAAGGCTTGTTCTATTACTGATGAGGAATGTTCCCGGAATTTTTTCTTTTTGCTTTGCTTTATATTTTACAAGATATCATCACGCAAAGTTCCTACATGTTTCTGGAGTTATTGACTCAGTACTTTTTTAAATTTGTGCAATCATTAATTCTAAATACTCCTGCAGCTCTGTAATAGGCCTCTTGATTCTGCTTTTCACAGAAGTGCATCAGTTTTGTTTGGTTTTGTTTTATCCAGGAGAGCTTCTTCTTGGAGACTTCTCTCCTCAGGTCTAACCCGAACTGGTTGCTTCCTGTGCCTA